>NC_065583.1:141074590-142429590 GCF_024542745.1 Macaca thibetana thibetana
ATTTGATGGGTCATAGAAAAAAAAGTTTTAATGTTTTATGTAACAAACACTTTTTTTTTTTCATTTTCCCGGTAGATTAATTCAGCCTGACCTCACTACTAACAAATTCTGCTTCAAATAATTTTTGTTTTTCTTTGTTCTTGAAGTTTAAGTATGAATTTTCGTCACTCATTTTATTCAATTTCTTCAATAGTTTTATTCATATTATCTGATAATAAAATAACATAATTCCATTTTTATCTTGAGCAACCATACCAATAATTTATTTTAAGGAATTTGAAATACAAAAACTTTTGAATACAAATAATCACGGCTAGAGCTGTCAGTGAATAAAATATGAGCAATTACATTGAAAGCCTATTCTGAGGACTATAAGATTTGGGATAGAGATAAGCTAAGAACATGGAAAACATCTATCAGACAATGAATAATTCACAAAAATTATTCAAAGTGTTATGGGAAAGTTTCTATCAGATTTTGAGAAATCAGAAAGGTCTCATGGAGAAGCTTACATTTCATTTTTTAAAAATTATTTGAGAGAGAAATAGAATGTATCAAAACCAGTAGGAGGTGAGAGTTATGGTCTAGAAGGAAATAGTATCAGCAAAGATTCAAAGAAAAAGGAAAAGAAGATGTGCATTTAGGGAGATCAAGGCATTCATTTCCTCCATGGTATTCTCTACTACTACTATCTGGAATTTGTCACAATATGTAGCGGTCTTTTATTTACATCTTTCTCCTCGTAAGACTATGTATTGTTCAAAAATGAAGACCTTGCGTTATTATCTTTATATCTTTATAATTTATGTCTATATAATTTCCAGTATATAGAAAGTTGTTTATGTTATTGAATAAAAAATGAATGAATGAATGTTTCAGTACAAAAGAAATGTAAGGGAATTGTTAGTGACAAAGATAAAAAATATTGAAGTAATAATGTTGTAAAAAGGAAGAGGTAAATAATCACTGAAGGATTTTGAGTAAAAATTTGGCATAAATAAACAATGCTTTAGAAAAATAGTCTGACTGCATCAAGAAGACTATGCTGAAATGGATATAAACTGAAGGAAGGAAGAAGTCCAGTTCCAGAGTATAAGTAATAATTTAAGTCAGAATCAACTTAGTAGCCATGAACATGGACTTGTGGGAGGCAACGCTCTATGAGAGTTGTAGAAATGGTTCTGCTGCCTGCCTGCTTTGCCCCACAGAAATGAAAGATATGCCTCTAAGGGCCTACACCAATAAGAGCATGGCCTGGTCATGAGTTAGATGTTTCCCTCACAACAATGTGAGGGTTGAAAATAGTCCCTAGGCCTGGGGTAGACTCAGTCCTTTGGACATAACCATCTATTTATGTCCACAGTTGTCTCCTTCTGCAGCCTGCCTGTCCGATTGCCTTCTTCCTGGGCCCCTGATGCTCACTTCAGTTTCCTCACAAAAGTAGATTTTGGCTCTATACCCTACCCTGGGCAGTCAGCACTCTACTTCCATACTCTGTATTCTGCCAGACTAATTCTCCAGAAAGCGTTGGTGCTCAGTCTGATAACATCCTTCCTGATATAGGACTCAGGTACCCATATGATATTGATGAATGATGCCACTCCAAAACATTCAAATTGAATTCCTGCTTTATTCTAGAACAGACAATAGATCATTGTTGGCCTTGACCTAATGATTCGAAGAACTGGTTGCCCTGGCTTTTTGCTTGTCTTTTATTAAAATCTTCCCTATACCACATGGACAAGCCATACCTTATAAGAGGTATAATTAATAGAGTTCAGCAATGGATTATATACAACACTTCAGAGTTTCTGGAATAAAAAAATATCATCTGAGATTTTTAGCTTGCTTAGTTGAGAAAATGACAGTTTCCTCAACAGAATAGAGGTAAGAAAGGGAAAATATGAGGATGGCAGATGGGAGGAGAGCAATAAATTTGATTTCAGACGTCATAAACTTGAGATGTTAAGTTACAACTAGACCAAGTTGCAAAAGAATGGTTGGAGCCTAGAGGTAAAGTCAAGTCTAAATATTCATATTTTTAATTAAATAATAAAGATGCAGAGACTTAATTAAATCACACTTATGGTAATTGAATGGTCAATAATACAAAGAAAATGAGTTCACAAAGAAAATGGGTTCACAAAGAAATAAAGCAGATAGAGGAAAATCTTAGTAAATGATTAGGGAAAGTTGGGAGAAGAGAGACTGAACAGAAGCTAAGAAAAAAAGATTTCAGAAAAAATACATAAACTATATCAAATTTCTCAAATAAGTCAAGGATAAAGATTTGTTGTTGATGCCGGAGCTTGGAGTTGCTCTTTTGTGGGAACATTTTCAGGAATGTGCCAAGAATGAAAGCCAGGTTGAGAGAGACAAAGCAGTGAGAGTCAACAAGATGGAGTCAAAAGTCTGCCCAAGTTTCAAGAACTTTGGTATTGAATGAAAGAGGAAAAGAGGGTATAATCTGGAGGGGAATTGGATTGGGATGAGTTTTCTCTTCTTTAGAATAGGAAAAGCTTTGAACCCTTTTGTCAGCAGTGGAGAAACCAGCAGAGAAAAAGTGACAGAAGACACTGAAGAAACATCAGGAAAATGGATGAACAAATTTCCAGAGAAATCGGGAAGCAGGGATTTGTAATTGTCTTTTCAAAGACAGCGACAAATCAAAGAAGGGAGACCAAGATTTATAGAGGCTTTAGGAAATTAGAAGTAAAGCAGAGAGCTCAGGTAAGATGATAATAAGCAAGTCGAATATAAAAAGAGCACTCAGTTTTACTAGCCTGAGACAACCAGGAATAACTAGGATCATCTTCCAAAACGACATTTCAAGTATGTTGTCATTTCAAATAATAAAATAACAGCCTTCATTAATCTAAAATTCAACTGAGGTGTGTATTGCCTTAATATATGGATTTGAAAAGTTAGATTGATTTAATGCAAGATCATGCTTTCATGTTTACATGTGCCAGGAGCCCAGCACACAAAAAATACTTAATATGTATTTGTTCCTAAGTAAATCGGTAAAACAAAAACACAAATAGCTTATATTTTTAATAGACGGTTAGCCTTAACTACCCACATACTTATTATATAAACACACAGAGAACTATATGTATACTTGTTGGGTGACTGAATGGCTCATGGAGGGGGGCCTCTCTCATCACCTAATTCACAGAACCCCAAATTCTCAACACTTGAAGTAGGGTAAGTTGTGATCCTAAAGTAGCCTGTAACACTTGCATGAATCACCTTCACAATGGACTGCATCTGGTTTTTATCCATAGGTACATCATTCCCCAAACAGCACCACATTCCAAGTTAACTAATATCTGGATCGAATAGGTGAGAATATAAGAGTTCCTTCCCTGTTGTTATAGTTTGAATGTATTCTCCAAATTTTCACATGTTGAAAACATAATCTCTCCATCCTCGTGAATAGATTAATGTCATTATCAGGGGAGTGTGTTTGTTATTACAGGAGTGGTTTCGTTATAAAAGCAAGATCTCTTTGACTCTCTTGCTCTTGCCTCCTAACCATGTGATGCTCTCCACCCTGTTATGAGGCAACAAGAAAGTCTTCACTGGATATAGCCCCTCGACTTTGGACTTTCCAGCCTCCAGAACAGTGAACTTAATAAACCTATTTTCTTTATAAATTACCCACTTTGTGGCATTTTGTTCAGCAACAGAAAATGAACCGACACTTCTCATTGTCTTCTCCACAGCCACTACATGAGAAATTCAATTCCAAATCACAGCTCTTAGTCCTAAGTGGTGTGGAGCTCTTCAGGTCAGCTTACCCAGGTACAACTGTATGAATTGATTGTATGAAACATGACTCTCTCACCCAGACAGCAAGGTAAGTATTACATCACTTCACAGAGGAAAAAACTGAGTTTCAAAAGGAGAAGTAATTTGTTCAAGCTTTAGATGCCTGTTAAGTGGCTACAAATGCATTTGGTTCTCCAACTACCCCACACTGCTAAAGTAGCACAGGGGTATCTTTTTTTTTTTTTGAGACGGAGTCTCATTCTGTTGCCATGCTGGAGTGCAGTGGTGTGATCTTGGCTCACTGCAACCTCTGCCTCCTGGGTTCAAGTGATTCTCATGCCTCAGGCCCTGAGACAGTCAGGCACCACCACATCCATCAAATTTTTGTATTTTTGTAGAGACAGGGCTTCACCATTTCGTTGAATGGTATTTTACTAGGTAAAGTTTTATGGAAGAAAAAGTCAAGATAGTTCTGAAATCTTAGTTCTTTTATTCTCTGTGCAGCACTCCCTCTCTAAATAGATTCTGATTGTCTGTTTTGTGTAGATCACACTCTGACACAAATTCCTGCCCTTTTGGGAAGTATGATAAGCCTCAAGGCAAACAATTCTTCCTTCACAACTGCAGTTCTGGGTACCTGATGACATAGAATGACTCGCTGGACTCCTGCCTCTTCTACTTCATTCTTACCATGAGCTCCCCTAGAAGATGTAGTCATCCACCATTACCAAAATCTGGAACCAGAAAGATCAAGCTCTAGGAAGCAGCACACACTATACTCCTGTGTGGAAACAAAGTAATCCTCATCAGATCATCTAACTTGCTGTTGCTATAAGGACTGTGAATTGGTGGCAATAAATAAAGCATAGGAAATAGGAGGGAAAGCACCATCAATGATAGTTAAAAACTGGATGTGAAATTTGACCACCTGAGTTTAATTTCTAGTTCTGTCTCTTTCTAGCTGTGTGACCATAAATTAGTTACTTATCTCTCCACATCTTAAACTCTTCAGGATTGTGTGCTTTCAAAAGAAACAATGGCACTATAATGTATATGCAGCACTGATGAAAAAACACCTGGGACACAGTAGGTGGTCAAAAATAATATCCATTAATACCAAGAGGAGCATACCTTCTGGCAGGAAAGTTAAGACATCTATGAACTGCATATATAAATAAAGTGCCATATAAATAAAACAAAATTTCTGTAATGGGGAGGGCCTGGGAGTAAGCTTTCTGTCACTCTGCAGAGAACCCTTGAACATGGAAAACACCTTCTTACTTTTTACCAGAAACCCAGAACTTTGTGAGGGGATGAACAACACGAGCCCTTCTTATTTGTTCCCGTGAATTTAGCTTGAGTTTCTATTTGACCCCCTGCCATAGATTCAATCTGTTTCCATTTAGATCTGTCCATCTGTCCTGACACTGATCTGCCCAGCCTACTTGCTGTCTTCATCCTCCAGGTTGGCAAGCATCTAGATTCTTCAGAGTGTCTAGTGTTTATACACTACTTCTTTCCAGGCCAGCTTCTGCCTGTGACTTCCTGTCTGAGTGCCTCATAGCTGATTTTGCACCTTTTGCTAAGTCCAGTTTCCATTCCTGGTTTCTTCTATTCTGCCCTGCCCATGACCTAATCAGTGCCCATTTTTATAACCAGACTTTTTTTGTGCCATTTAAACTCCTGAGTTTCTTCCCAAACCCGTTCATTGTAATCCTCATATTCTTTAGCATCAACAAAGGAGCCATCCACGCTGGATTCCCCCTCATTCCCTAGAAGCCTGTAACACATTATTCCAGGCACCTGACCCAGAATGTGCGGACTCATTCCTTGCATTACCTGGTCTTCCAATATCTATAATCTCCTCTCCTGTAAGCACAGCAGCCCTGTTGTTGTGAGAAATCACCAAAGCCTTCCCTATTTGGCTATATCCCAGGTTACAGGCTTTGACAAAGTAGCAATGATTATCTTGAAGGAGCAGTCACTTTCCTGATGGAAAGAATTCCTCTTGGAATTGAGATCAAAAACCACATGTGGTCAATTAGCATAAATTTTGGGATAATTTTTTTCACCAGATCACCTAATTGCTATAACTCTATTGTTTAGTGAACTTGATTAAAAGACAGCGGACTGAGCACAAGTTTTAATCAGGTTATGTTGCAAAAAAATTTTTTAAAGAGAAACTGACACTTACCTTGAGGGTTAATGTGAATTGTATCAGTTTCTTAGGGCAGAGGTAACAACTACTGCAAACTAGGTTGTTTACAAAAATAAAAATTTATTCTCACATAGTTCTAGAGGTCAGAGCCTGAAATCAAGGCGTCAGCAGGGTTGGTGCCTTCTGGAGGTTCTGGGAGAGAAATCATCCCATGCCTCTCTGCTGGCTTCTGGTGACGGTTGGCAACCCTTGGCTCATGGGTCACCACTACACTCTCTGCCTCTGTCATCATGTGGCATCCATCCTAGATGTGTCTCTGTGTCTTTGTTTTCTCTTCATATAAGGACACCACTTACTGGATTAGGACCCACCCTAATCCAGTATGTCCTCATCTTAACCTAATTATATCTGCAAAGATTCCATTTTCAAATAAGGTCACAGGGTGAATTTCCAGGTAGACACAATTTGGGAGACACGGTATTCAACCCAGAATATGAATATTAGTGAGAAGGAATGTAAAACACCTGGCAAAATGTCTGGCACACAATTAGGGTTTAATAACTAGTAATTATTGGTACTTGTGGCTTACTAAATTGGCTATTCTGCACTGAGTAATGCTAGAGTGCTGACCGTGTAATGAAGGTTAGAGCAATTTACAACCATGTCAGTATATCTTTCTCACTGTGTTTTTCTCTCAACCTCAGACAATTTAAACTCAGTGCCTAAGGCAAGTAAATTTAAACCTGAGATCAATCAGTTTGCTCTGGTTTCTTGTAAGCCACTTTAGTACTCCTGAAATACAAGCAGGGAATTAGCAGAGCCTTCTAATGCCTTGAATTAAATTTTGTGCCAAACTTCACTGCATGCTAAAAATAGATTGCCTCATTGTTCACTAGTAAAGGGAGGATCCCTAACTGCTTCAAATTGTGAGCTTCTCGTTTAATTGCATACTTTTCTCTGCTCAGACTTTGTGGAGTCCATGGCTGCTACTTCTCTACTGTTTATATAAATTTTATCTTGGTGCTAAAGTGAAAATTGTGGCATTTCTTAGATGTAGGGTTTTGTAAGGAAAAAAAAATTTACACCTGTTTTCCCAAGGGTTAATTGTGATTATGCTGGAAAATAGGAAACTGAACTGGAAGAATCTAGAGATTCCCTCTAGCAAGGATCTTCTATTTCTCCTCTTGGACTTGCTGTCATTATCTTTCCCAAGCCAATTCCCAATTGTTCCTCAATTATTTCAAATCAGCCACTACTTCTTCAAACTTTAAAATCTCATTACTGGATATTTCGGTTCAAAACTCCAGGCTACACTACTTTAGTGCCCAAGCTAAATACTATTTAGCTTGAAAGAAAAAAAGAAAATTCTGCCATATGTGACAATATAGATGAACCTCAAGGACATTATGCTGTATAAGAGGACATTAAGTTACATAGTCCTTATTGTTTTCACTTTTTAAAAATGTATATACTTTGGAATAAACAGATAATTAAAACTTTTTCTCACTACTTCCTTACCTTGATATCAGATTTTTGCTATGTGTACAGCATTGTACCATAAGGCATTTTGAGGTCAGGTGGTGATTACAAAGGTACATTTTTTTTTTTCTAAATACACTATTCTGTCCATGAATCAAGCCACACTATTAGAAAAAAACCTGCATACCTGAATCATGTTTTACCATCTTATACATTTTTTTTTTTACTTTTTCTTTTTTTTCTTCTGAATTATTATATAATGTGGTGTTTCTAATACACTTTGAGGAACATTATAAGAAATAGCTTTGTAGAGCACACTTTTGTATTTACCAAAATAATGTTGTGGAAAACATGGTTTAACACATGGCACCATACTTCTCTCTGACAACAAACAACAAAATAGTTCTCCAGAATCAACACTGAGGAATGTTTTACTCTTCTGAGCAATTGCTTTTGTTTCATTGTATAGAACCTTTGAGATGGTTAATCAACCATAATTCTGTATTTTTGTGGTCTGCCAGAAACCTTAATGTTTCCTATCACTAGAAAAGGGCAGCATAGTGGTGTGCTAATCAGGCTAGTGGTTTTATCTTATTTTTCTCATCTTCATTCCCCCATTCCTCTGTTATGGTTCGCATGCTTCCAAATCTCATGTTAAAATATATCCCCAATGTTGGAGTTGGGGCTTAACAGGAGGTGTTTGGGTCACAGAGGCAGTTTCTTTAGGCATAAATTAATACCCTCCCTTAGGGGTGAGTGCTCTATTAGTTCCCAAAGGAGCTAGTTGTTTGAACAAACCTGGTGTCTCCCTCTCTCTCTTTCTTCCTCTCTTACCGTGTGATCTTTATGCAAGCCAGCTCCCCTTTGCTTTCTGCCAGAAGTGGAAGGAGCCCGAGACCCTCACCATATGCAGTATCCCAAACTTGAACTTTCCAATCATGGGAATCATGAGCCAAATAACTTTCTTCTTTATAAATTAGTGAGCTGCAAGGATTCATTTGTAGCAACATTAAATGAACTAATACCCTTTTTAAATCTTATTTGTGTGCATCTTGCTACCTGCCTTAAGTCTTTTAGAATGAGGTGAAGTAAAAGGAAAAATATTTAAATTAATAAAATTTAGTTTACACATTAAACTAAACTTGATTAAAGAAAACTGGTTGGATTAGACCTAGTTAAATTTAAATTATCTGTGGTTTCTAAGATGGCCATTAAGAAGGGAGTTCAGTTTTTCACATTTCCAACCTACTTGTGAGATTCTTTAGAGTGTAGTTTAGACATCTTATAATTTGAAAGTAGTAATGAGACTGAAAAATAGAAATTGCTGTCATTAAAATGTTACTGAGACCTAATTTTACAAAGGCCTTGTAGTCATTCTGTAGGTAAAATTGTATAAACCCACCATCTTTCCCTGGGAATCTAGAATCACTAATAAAAGGTTTACTACATTCAAATCAAGGAGCTTTGAATCCAAAAAGATTCAAACTAAGAATTGTTTGTATCATTCTAAGAAGTGAAGGATATATTCAGTTGTGGTTGAAAGGAGGTGCTGTAAAACACATTCATAAAAGAGCTTGTGCCTCTTTGAGGTAAACGAATGACAGTTCCCAGGAGCCACCAGGATTTAAACAACTTCTGAGTTATTTCAAATAACATAAGACAAACATCCCAGGAATGACCTTATAAAACATTTTTCTATTTGCCCTATTAATTTCTTCAGATACTCGTTCACTAGTAGAGTGTAAAAACCTGTAAAATATAATGCTAAATCTATAAGTCTGCAAGCTTAAATTTAAATATTTCAAGTAAATACATCCAAGTTGTAAAAATGTCAAAACATTCCCAGTACCTGACTTATTAAAAACAAAATTTCCCAGGCTAAAGCCCAGTAGGAAAGGAATGTTTGCTCCATCATTCTTTCCTCAACCTGAATTCCGAAAGTACTCCTCCCTTTGTATAAAAAAAGACAGCAATCATCTCAACTTGTCAGCATATAGAATGCCATGTAATTGTCATGACATGCCACAAAATGTAGACAAATGTTTTTGAATTTTTTTTTTCAACTGCCGGACCTATTACAATGTAACCACATAAGCTATTGGTATTATATTGATATTCCAGCTTTTGTGTTACTGTAACTTATCATACCCATCATGTCAGAACCAAGAGTCTTTAATCATTATCATCCTCATTTCTGAAGGGTTGGGGTAAGGAGACAAATTTTGTCAGTCTTATAGAATTGGCAATTACAGATATCATAACTTCAAATTTAGAAATTCAGTATGAAAATTCTGTTATGTTAACAGATAATTGGCTCCACAGAGGAGGCAATTAAACATTGAAACAGTGCAGATGCATTCTGGTTAGCTAAATATAATGACTAAAATGCATTAAATCTCATTCTCAGGAACTTATACATGATTTTAGGATCACGTAGATATGTTTTTAAATGGTCAACTCTCACTTTCAAGTGATTTCAATTATTTAAATAATTCAATAATGTACCTGCAAAAATGGATTTGACATCCAAGTCTTTAATAATTTACAGAAGTATTAAGAGAGCACTTGCCATTAATTTTAGGAAAGGATTTTATATCCTGATAAGAATTCCTACTATAAAATTTTACTGGCTAATCAACATGAAAAAATAATAACCTTATTTCTAAATTAAGATACTTTTTTCTTAAAGTAAATGTAAAATATTCATCCAACTGCAAACTTGGTCAAGTGGAGACACACAGACAGAATACTGTATTAAGAAAAATAGATTTCATATGCCTGAATTATTGTTCCATAGACTATGACTCTAAGATAACAATACTTACTCTTGGAGCCAACTCAACATCTTCCTTTTGGATGTTCATAAAATTGTACTTAAAATATGTTTTTGATTGATTAATTTACTTTTACCTAATCAGAACTATTTAACAGTGAAGCTCACAACTGCATGTGTATTCACTAAAAAACAAACCTTAGTTATTGTAAGATTATATGAGCATTTTAAAATCAGCCAAACTATTTTTTCCAAAAGGTATTGCCAAATTTCACACTGATCACACCATTAAAAAAATTAACAGCACACTAGATTACATGGTGGTCAAAAATATTTATACATTTTGACTTGTATGTTTACAAATTTCACTAAGTTATGATCAGTTTTTCCTCAGCAGAAATTCTCTTTGATTAATTGGTTTAAATTGGTATTGATTTTCAAATGCTTTATGAAAACTGTGATTAGTTAGGTTTCTTATATCAAGAGGTAGCAGGCTGGAACTTATAGGAACCAGAAGCCCAGTGACTTTCCTGTTGTCGACAAATTCCCTCAATCATATCATATTTCTTCAGTGACTTCTGGTTTTCATAATGAGAGGGGAAGTCAGCTGGGCTTCTGCCTTGGTTGGGGACTTGGAGCACTTTTGTGTCTAGCTAAAGGATTGGAAACACACCAATCAGCACTCTGTAAAATGGACCAATCAGCAGGATGTGGGCAGGGCCAAATAATGGAATAAAAGCTGGCCACCTAAACCAGCAGCACTTGAGTTGTTTTCCATGTCTTGGAAAGTTTGTTCCTTTGCTCTTGGTAATAAATGTTGTTACTGCTTACTCTTTGGGCCCACACTACATTTATAAACTGTAACACTCACTGGGAGGGTCTGCAGCTTCACTTCTGAAGTCAGCAAAACTGCGAACCCACTGGGAAGAATGAACAACTTTGGATGTGCCAACTTTAAGAGCTGTAACGCTCACTGCAAAGGTCTGCAGCTTCACTCCTGAAGTCAGCGGGACCACAAATCCACCAGAAGGAATAAACTCCAAACACATCTGAATATCTGAAGGAACAAACTCTGAACACACCATCTTTAAGAACTGTAACACTCACCACGAGGGTCCGTGGCTTCATTCTTGAAGTCAGGGAGGCCAAGAAGTCACTGAAAGTGAGAGGTGAATGCATGCTGGCAGCCCTTGCTCACTCTTGGCACCTCTTTGGCCTTGGTGCCCACTCTGGTTGTGCTTGAGGAACTCTTCAGCCTGCCGCTGCACTGTGAGAGCCCCTTTCTGGGCTGGCTGAGGCCAGAACTGGCTCCCTCTGCTTTGGGGGAGTTGTGGAGGGAGAGGCATGGGTGGGAACTGTGGCTGCACATGGCGCTAATGGGCCAGCGTGATTTCCAGGTGGGCATGGGCTCGATGGGCCCCCACACTGGGAGGGGCTGGCTGGTGCCACCAGCCGCAGGCAGGAAGGGGCTTAGCCACCCAGACCAGCAGCTGCGGAGGGTGTGCCAGGTCCCCCAGCAGTGCCGGCCCACTGGCACTGCACTCGAATTCTCGCTGGGCCTCAGTTGCCTCCCCGCAGGGCAGGGCTCAGGACCTGCAACCTACCATGCCTGAGCCTCCCCCCATGCGAGGGGGAGGCCTCTCTGATGAGTGCCACCCCATGCTCCATGGGGCCTCGTCCCATCGACAGCCAAAGGGCTGAGGAGTGCCGGCCTGGTGCAGTACTGGCGGGCAGCTCCACCCACGGCTCTGGCTTGCAATCCACTAGGTGAAACCAGCTGGCCTCCTGAGTCTAGTGGGGACTTGGAGAAACTTTATGTCTAGCTAAAGGATTGTAAATACACCAATCAGCACTTTGTGTCTAGCTCAAGGTTTGTAAACACACCTATCAGCACCCCGTGTCTAGCTCAAGGTTTGTAAATGCAGCAATCAGTGCTTTGTATCCATTTAATCTAGTGGGGACTTGGAGAAGTTTTCTGTCTAGCATTCTATAGCTAGCTAAAGGATTGTAAACACGCCAGTCAGCACTCTGTGTCTAGCTCAGGGATTGTAAACGCACCAATCAGCACCCTGTGTCTAACTCAAGGTTTGTAAATACACAAATCAGTATTCTGTATCTAGTTAATCTAGTGGGGACTTGGAGAACTTTTCTGTCTAGCATGCTGTGTCTAGCTAAAGGATTGTAAATGCACGAATCAGCACTCTGTGTCTAGCTCAAGGTTTGTAAATACACCAATCAATAATCTGTTTCTAGCTAATCTACTGGGGACTTGGAGAACTTTTCTGTCTAGCACTCTGTCTAGCTAAAGGATTGTAAACGCACCAATCAGCACTCTGTGTCTAGCTCAGGGATTGTAAACGCACCAATCAGCAATCTGTCAAAAAGGACCAATCAGTTGTCTGTAAAATAGACCAATCACCTCTCTGTAAAATGGACCAATCAGCAGAATGTGGGTGGGGTCAGATAAGGGAACAAAAGCAGGCTGCCAGAGCCATCAGTGGTAACCTGGTTGGGTGCCTTTCCACACCATGGAGGCTTAGTTCTTTCACTCTTTACATCTTCCTGCTGCTCACTCTTTGGGTCCACGCCGCCTTTATGAGCTGTAACACTCACCACAAAGGTCTGCAGTTTCACTTCTGAAGCCAGTGAGACTACAAACCCACTGGAAATAATGAACAATTGCAGATGCACCACCTTTAAGAGCTGTAACACTCACCACAAAGGCCTGCAGCTTCACTCCTGAAGTCAGCAAGACCACAAACCCACCAGAAGGAAGAAACTGCAGACGCATCTGAAGGAACAAACTCTGGACACACCATTTTTAAGAAATGAGGAACAAACTCTGGACACACCATCTTTAAAAACTTTAACACTCACCGTGAGGGTCTACAGCTTCATTCTTGAAGTCAGTGAGACCAAGAACCCACCGATTCCGGACACAGAAGGAACCAATTCCAGACACAATAACATGGAGGAAGGTCCATTGTTTCAATGTGTTGACTTTGTTTTTCAGTAACTAGTATTATATACATTTCTTTTTATTGCCATTTCATAATTTAAATCATAGTTATCTGAATGTGAAGAAATAATTTTCAGAAAAGAATGTTTTAAATATGTATTTTCAAAGTTGAAATCTATGTTTTTCATGCACTCTGAGTAATACTTAATTGTAGGTATTCAATAGGCAGTGACTCCTAAGGAATATGCTATAGGCTAATCCTTTGTTTCCATCTGTAACAGACACTATAAATTAGTATGAAAATCAGTGTAAAAAATGAGTTTTCTTGTGCTTTTTAAAACAAACGCGTTTTTTAGAAAAATTTAGAAGATACATAGTAGAGTCTCTTGTATTAAATATTAAATCTTTAAAAAATTTCCATACACCTCTGAGTCAATGGATTTCAAATTAATTTTGCAATCATTACATTATTAATTATATGTGTTTTTAAATTGAAAAGTTATAGAATGTGTTCTCTAATGTGGAGTTAATTTCAGTTCAGTTTAGCACATCTCGGTTATTACTGGGAATCAGGCATTGTGCTAAGTGAAAGTGAAACAGAAAGACATGGGGGAAAATGTTCTGTCTTGTAAGAACTCCCTTACTTGGATCTACAAGACTACAGATCTTAGCAAAGTACCTATAGAACACTGACTAGCAGCAGGCCTAAGGCAAATAAAAACATGGTAGCAATGATAGAAACTGCAAACAAAGAAATCAGGGATAAGACAGTATTTAGCGCCTCTGAATCCTAGACACTGTATTGAAGATACCAACAGGAAGAAGACAAAGTTATTTACTTCCAGGAAAAACATAGGAGTATAATAGCAGATTCATAGAGAAGAAACGAGAGAGGCACTGAGGAAAGTGTGCCTCACAACTGAAGTTTGAATTTTGGAGGATCTGGGAATCTGCCATGTGGTAGAGTGGGTGGCATCTACTCTCCTCATTCTCCAGATGAACAATATGAGCTCATATTGATAGACCAACTTCCTTGAAATGAGCATGTAGAAAGATGGGTAAAATAGAGCGAATTCATTTTAGAATTCTCATTAAGCCCATCTCTTAAATTTAAATAAGTACAAGATAATTTCATTACAGGTAAATCAATACAGGTATACTGTGGACCATTTTAGATCTTTGGATTATTGTGCATATTTCAGTATATGTTGAAAAAATTCAAATATCTTGAAGGGTTGCTCAACCTCCAAAATAAAAAATAGTGACATTAATGTTAAAGAGACAGAAAAATAATATTTTTAGCCAAATCTTCAAATATATTAAAAGCATTGAAATACACTTATAAAGTAATTTTCTTCTGGTAAGTTCTAATAAGTTGTTCTCAAACTTATTATGCATCTGAATCAGTTGGGGAACTTCAAAAAATAGGTTTCTGTGACAGTTAATTTTATTTGTTGGACACACAGTGTCCAGATTAAACACCATTTCTGAATGTCTGTGAGGGTGTTTCCAGATGAGACTAACATTTGAATTGATGAACTAAAATGAGCAGATTGCCTTTTCCAATGTAGGTGGACATTATTCAATGCATTGATGGTCTGAATAAAACAAAAATGCAGGGGAAGAAGAAATTCATTCTCTCTGTCTGACTGCTTGAGCTGTGTCATCAGTCTTCTGCATTTGACCAAGACCTAAACCATCTGTCCTCCAGTTATCAGAACACCACCACCAGCTTTTCTGGGTCTCCAGCTTGCAGGTGGCAGATTGTGGAACTTTTGAGTCCATGTAATCATAAGTGCCAATTTCTTATAATAAATTATATGTGTATGCATGTGTGTCCCTCAGTATCCACAGGGGACTTGTTCCAGGAATCTTCACAAATATGAAAATCCATAAATGCTTATGTCCCTTATATAAAATGGCATAGTATTTGCATATAATCTACAGACATCCTCCTGTATACTTTAAATCATCTCTAGGTTACTTATAATACCTAATACCTAATACATTACAAATGCTATGCAAATTGTTTTTATTCTGTGTTGTTTAGAGAATAGTGACAAGACAATAAAAGTCAGTATAAGCACAATCATCCATTTCTTAAAAATATATGTATTTTCAATCTGTGGTTGAGTGAATCCACAGATGCAGAATATGAAGAGTTGACTGTGTATCTCCAATTAGTTCTGTTTCTCTGGAGAGTCCTGACTAATATTTTAAAAAATGGTAGCAGGAAGAGGTGGACTACTGCTGTAACAAATACTTAACACTATGAAAGCAGTTTTAAATGTTTTGGAATTGAGTACCCTTTGGAATTGGGTAATGGGTAGAGACTAGAAGAATTTTGAATACATGCTAGGAAAAGCCAATATTTTAATGGAGTTTTAAGAGAGATGCTGATGATTGAGGCTCATTGAAAAAGAGGAGAGCTATTGAGAATTCTTTCATATTCTTAGAGAATACATTAATAATCATGTAATAGTGTGTTGGTAGAAACAGATGATAAAGTCCTTTCTGATTAGGTCTCAGATGGAAATGAGAAAAGTCACAAGGCAATCTTTATTATAAAGTGGCAATAAATTTGGCTGAACTGTGTTTATTTTCTTCTATTTTGTGGAAAGTAGAACTTGTGAAGAATGAAATTGGGTATTTTGCTGAGAATATTTCTAAACAAAGTGTGTGAAGAGTGGCTTGGTTCCTCCTTACTATTAATAGTACACTGCAGGAGGAGAGGAATGAATTGAAGATGCAATAATTAGGTAAAAAGAACCAGAACTTAAAGATTTGGAAAATTCCCAGCCCATTCATATTGCTAAAAGTGAGCAAGCATTTTTGAAAGAGATCACTAAGGGCATGGTGCACTGACCTTTTGATAAAGACATTAGTGTCAGTGTGGACAACAAAGCCACCCACAGCCTTAGGGGTGAGGCCCCACTTGGCAGAGTCCTAGAGGAATGAATCTTACCTAGCAGAGAGGTTCATGGGCGGACCTCAGCCTCAATGGTTCTGGAAGATAAGAAAACATTGAGCCAAAAGAATATTACTCCTGAACTTTGAAATCTAGTGAAGTTTACCTTGCTAGATTTGGCACCAGCACCTCTTCCTTCTTTCCTATTTTTTTTTTTTTTTTTTTTTTTTTTTTTTTGAGACGGAGTCTCTCGCTGTCGCCCAGGCTGGAGTGCAGTGGCTGGATCTCAGCTCACTGCAAGCTCCTCCTCCCGGGTTCACGCCATTCTCCGGCCTCAGCCTCCCGAGTAGCTGGGACTATAGGCGCTGCCACCTCGCCCGGCTATTTTTTGTATTTCTTAGTAGAGACGGGGTTTCACCGTGTTAGCCAGGATGGTCTCGATCTCCTGACCTCGCGATCCGCCCATCTCGGCCTCCCAAAGTGCTGGGATTACAGGCTTGAGCCACCGCGCCCGGCCCCTATTTTTTTAAAAATAAATTTAAGAGGTACAAGTACAATTTTGTTACATGGATGTATTGTGTAGTGACGAAGTCTAGGATTTTATTGTCCATCATTCTAATAATGTACATCATACCCATTGAGTAATTTCTTATAATCCATCCCCACCTCATACCTCAACCTTTCCAAGTCTTTATTGTCTATCAGTCCACAATTTATGTTCAGATGTATACATTACATACTCCCAAAAAGTGGGAGTGACATAAAAGTGACATGCAATATTTTTCTTTCTGAGTTGTTTCACTGAAGATAATGGCCTCCAGTTTTGCATGGTGCTGCAAATGATATGATTTTATTGTTTTAATAGCTAAAACATATTCCACTGTGTAAATATACCACATTTTCTTTATCCAATCATCCATTGGTGGACACTTAAATTGTTTTCATGTCTTTGGTACTGTGAATAGTGCTGCAATAAACATATGAGTGCAGGGTTTTTTTTGGTATAATGATCGTTTTTTTCCTCTGGGTAGGTACCCAAGGATGGGATTGCTGGATCTAATGGTAGTTCTATCTTTAGTTCTTTGAGAAATCTCATAGTGTTTTGCCTGTTATAAGATGATATTTCATGGTGGTTTTAATTTGCATTTCTCTGATGATTAGCTTTGTTGAGCTTTTCTTGGATGCTTGTTGGCCATTTGTATGTTTTCTTTTAAAATATATCTATTCATGTACTTGGCCTAATTCTAATGGAATTATTTGTGGGTTTTTAAAAATTATTAGAGTAGGTTGTAAATTCTGGGTATTAATCTCCTGTTGGATGATAGTTTGCAAATATTTTCTTCCATTCTGCAACTTCTTTGCTCATTCTATTGACTATTTCTTTGGCTGTGCAGAATCCTTTCAGTTTCATTAAGTCCCATTCATTTGTTTTTGTTGCTTGCACTTTTGAGGTCTTAGTTGTAAATTCTTTTTGGAATGGGAATATGTATTCTAGATCTGTCCCATTATTATATTTTGGAAGCACATAATGTATCTGGCTTCATATATTAAAGAGTTGAATTGGAATTTGACTTCAGGATAAATTGCACTTTGAGTTTTACCCATATCTGATTAAGATGATATTTAGATAAGATTTTGGACTTTAGACTTTAGAGTTGATGTTGATACTAACTAAGACTTTTGGAGCTATTGTGATTAGATGAATGCATTTTGCATGTGAGGATACAAATTCTGATGAGTGAATGCCATGTACTAAGTGGCACACAGTACATGAATGGGACACAATCATGTCCCATCAAAATTTATATATTGAAGCCCTACTCCCCAGTGTTATGGTATTTGGAGATGGGGCCTTCAAGAGGTAATTAGGTTATGAGGATGGAGCTATAATAAATGGGATCATTGTCCTTATAGGCAGAGATATGAGAGAGATAATCTTTCTTTTCATCATGAGAGGATACAGCAAAAAGGTGTCCCTTTGAAAGCTAGGAGGAAGGCCTTCACCAGAAACCTAATTGACCAGCACCTTGAGCTTGAACTTCCCCGACTCTAGAACTATAAGAAATAACATTTTTGTTATAGCAGCCCAAACTGACTAAGAAAGTCTCTAAAGTTCACCCCAGACTTTTTGTATCTAAATATCCATAGTTGGGACTGGAAAATTATACACTTTACAAAGTTCTTTAAGTGATTCTGAGGCACAAAGCAGTTCAGAAGTTCCAGTCTAAGCAATGGTAACTACTAAAATATGAATTGCACAAGGGGATTGTTTTGAAAGATCTATTACTAAGTACAGATGTAGCAAGTAACAAAAAGTAATTTAGTTATAAGGCATAAATGGAACATGTAAATTTATTTTTTTTCAACTAGACCTCTGCATGTAATAGTATTAAACACATATTACATGCAGATGTAATATGAAGGAATAATAGAAAACAATGGAAGAGGGAGAATTAATATAGAAGAAAGTTCAGATTGTAAAAGATAAGAGCTAGAAGAGAAAATGCCATTTTAATGGGGTTGTTCATATTACCTATATCTATTATTCAAGTGAAAAGTGAAATTACACTTTTTATATCATTCTATATTATTTTTACTTAATAATATGGTATAATAACCTTACATTTTAATCAGATGATTTCCCCATCATTCTCAATGCTAGAATAGTATTATTTTTATTACACAGAAGTACCATAATTTATTTAACTAATTCCAACAACCAACAGAAAACCAGGAAAATCATAACAACAGGAAAACCATCCATAGAGTTTTTATGGTCAAAATGCATATGAAAAAAGTATTCAGCCTCCTTAGGAATTTAAAATGAGCATCAAAACAACAATGAGATATAATTTTTATTAAGCAGGTTAATAAAATATCTAAATTATTTAATTTGGGCCAGGGTTTGGGGAAATATGAGTACTCAAATGATATTGGTTGAAATCTAAATTAAAACAAGCCTTTTTAAAAAGGTAACTGTGGAGTTTCTATAAGAATTGCAATTTCAGTTCTAGGAATTAATCTTGTTTGTACAGATGTACAAAGATGTCTAAGTATTCATTGTAGCAGTGGAATCAAGCTCAAGCTATATATAGATGCACTTAACTTTATTTGAAACATTCAAGAACAGGTTTGAAAAATATTAAAGAGCTATTATATTAACAGTAACTCTTTCATCCATCTTACCTTCTCACTCCCACCTGTCTCACTCTCAGGGAAAATCTTTTTCCAACATTTCTAATTATAGTTTATATGATGGTTATGAACATAATGTAAATAATAGGCTTTTACATCAATTTCTTGATTATGGTTTTTAAATAGTATCCATTAGCTTCTCACTTTAAAAGATAAGACTTGAGTTACTTACAAACTTCCCACCTAATCTTCCATGGTCTATTAAAACATGTTTTCTTCTATTGATTATTTTAATAAATCTAAATAGTATACTTAAAGCTTTGCTTGCTATTCCATCAATCTCAGATACAACCTTCTAAATTTCTATTATGAATGATGAGAAAAATTGGGCCCATGAGCTATTTTCCACTCCCTGCTATTACACCCTGATCTATGAAAATACATTTTAGTTGGCAAAGTCTGAGTCCTGTGCCCTCGCTTTCTTCCCCAGACAGCACGAGCTTCACCATTCCTCCACCTTCTCCACCAACTACCGGTCTCTGGGCTCCGTCCAGCCGCCCAGCTACCGCGCCTGGCCGGTCACCAGCGCGGCCAGCTTCTAGGCAAGCGCCGGGGGCTCTGCTTCCCCTATCTGCGTGTCCTGCTCCAACAGCTTCTGGGGCGACTTGGGGTCCAGGGGCCTGGCCGAGGGGATGGCCGGGGTCTGGCAGGAATGGAAGGCATCCAGAACGAAAAGGAGATCATGCAACGCCTGACCGACAGCCTGGGCTCCTACCTGGAAGAGTGAGGATCCTGGAGGCGGAGAACTGGAAGCTGGAGAGCAAAATCCGGGAGCACCTGTAGAAGAAAGGACCCCAGGTCAGAGACGGGGGCTTTTACTTCAAGACCATCGAGGACCTGAGGACTCAGATCTTGCAAATACTGTGGGAAATGACCGCATCGTTCTGTAGATCGACAATGCCCGTCTTGCTGCTGATGACTTTAGAGTCAAGTATGAGACAGAGCTGGTCATGCGCTAGTCTGTGGAGTGGGACATCCATGGGGTTCATTCGGGATTTCTTCATTACTTTACATTGCTTTATGTTTGAACTCTAATTTTTTGAACAGATTCTCACGCTTGTTTTGCCACCTTGTTAATTTCATGTATATTTAATGTACTAGAGTTGAAAGAACTCAGTTAAATGCACATACACAGAAAGTGTGTACATAACTATATTTGAGAGTCCCAAGGCTAAGAAGCAGCATATTATTTTTAACTTATAAACTAGTTATGCTTGAATAGTATTATGGATTAATAAGCAAAAGAAATAGAAAATCAGAAGTCATCTATTGTTTACATAACTGTCCTTCACAATGTCTATACAATATAGCAAAACTTAATTTTTAACATCTTTGGTTCTTTGCATTCACAGATAAGATCACGAAAGGAGAATCATAAATAATTTAAAATAAATAATTGAAAGATACTTTAAAAAGTTTTAACATTTGAATTAATCTAAGGCTATTATTGAAATTATTTGACCAAGATCTGTTAATTTGTAAATAAACCCCACCAAACTCTCCATTTTCTTCTGTGCCAGCTGCATTCTGGTGTGATGAAAATGACTCTTTTCATTCTGACCAAAGTTCCGTTAATTTTACTTCTGCTTCATTATTCTATATCGCTACATAGCAATTTGCTTTAATAGTTTACATTCATTTTTATAAAATATATTTTATGTGATTTTTAATAAAATATTGCATAATTTTAATAAAGTGATATTAAGCCTTAAAAAATAGTAAATCATTTTTTAAAAAATTAAAAGATCTATGCGCATCCAAGAGAAATACAGACTCTTACATAATTTTCTCTGCCTCTGGTTTCCAGACCTCTAACGACATTTAGAAACCCTAAAGTCGTCCATTTCCTGCTGACTGAGCTCCAAATTTAGGGGAGAATTTAAATGAGGAAAATTCTTAACAATAGTGGTATGACAAATAGTCACCAAAAAGTTTTGGGGCATCTTCCTTGTAATGAGCCCTCAGAGATACGGAAAGCAAATGAGAGTATGTCTCATGCAAAGAAACAGAACAGTCTCTTGGACAACCCATTATTTTTCATCTGTGAAAAAGATAGGAGATCTACAGAGAATTCACAATAAGAACCCTCTCTACTTTTACCTGGTGTTAATCACCATTGAGAACATCTAGGATACTCAGCTCTCTCCAGTGCCCAAAAAAGAAAGTGCTATAACACAGTGCCTGTGACCTTGTAGGCAAATTCCTACACAAAAGGCCCTTGTGTATAGTACACAGGATCATAAGTTATTACTAACACTCTCTTCTCTTTGCCTTATGTTTTTCACTAGTCCCAGGGACTATGGGCACAGAACATTTTTTAAAGCTAATAGTGAAGATTACTTATAGGTCAAACACATGAATGTATAAGCCCATATAATTCTTTTCTTGATAACAAAACACATAGCAAAAGTTAAAATAGTATGAATTATAAAAATTCCTATAACCAAAGACAGTATTTTGTTGAGGTTTAAAAAATTATCAGCTCATGGTGAAACCCCATCTCTGCTAAAAATACAAAAAATTAGCTGGGCGTGGTGACGGGTGCCTGTAGTCCCAGCTACTCAGGAGGCTGAGGCAGGAGAATGGTGTGAACCCTAGAGTCGGAGCTTGCAGTGAGCCGAGATCCTGCCACTGCACTTCAGCCTAGGCGACAACTGCACTCCATCCAACCTGGGCGACAGAGCGAGACTCCATCTCAAAAAGCAAAAACAAAGACAAAAACAAACAAACAAAAAACTGTCAGCCCACTAGTACTTCAAAGTGCCACTGAATCTTTTTAAAAAATGTTTCAATCATGAAGTAGTCATTCACAAAAGATTCAAGCTTTGGATGGTAGCAGATACTGCTGCTATGTCTATCCCCTGAAATGACTAGCTAGGTTGCTATACACCCACAAAAATGAATGGAGGATAACAAACCAGAGTTATATCCACAGCTTTATTGCAGAACCCTACCCGTGCACAGCAGAGTCTAGACTTTCATGCATGATGTGACAGTGGCGCTGTCTCTCCTGAAGCCAGGAGAAAAATCCACATCAAGCTTCTGTGCTGTGTCAGTATCAGGCACCCAAGTGCTGGTGAAACAAAGGAAGCTATCTCTACAACCAGGAAAAAGAGAAGTCTGGCTTTAAATTTAAATCCCCTGCTCAACTGGACCTTATGTAAACAGACAACAACCCTCTACTCCTAAGCAAGATCTTAGTGCTATACTCCTTAACAAACTTGTATTTTTAATCACATATAAAATAGCAAAAGTTGATATTGTAAACAAGGCATAGTACTTATTTGTGGATCATCTACTTAAATCCTTCTAATAGTTTCCCATTCTATAGGAATATGCAACTTCCTCATCCTAGCTCACAGAGCACCACATAATATGGCCCATTTTTCTTTCTTTAGCCTCGTCTCTTATATTCCTTACTTTACTCTCTCTTTTCCAGCCACCTTGGCCTTCTTTGTTTCCTCCAAACCACCAAGTTGATTGCTCCATAACAGCCTTTGCTCTAGCCATGCTCTCTGATGGTAGAGATGCCTGTCCCCAGGTTTTTTCCCAGCTGGTTGCTGCTTGTTAGCTAGATCTCGGGTCGCTGTCACCTTCAACAGCAAGGTTCTCTCAACCGTCCAACTAATGTAGATGTCTTGACACTGATTATCATATTGCCTATTTTAATTTTTTTTTTTTTTCCTTGAGACGGAGTCTCGCTCTTTAGTCCAGGCTGGAGTGCAGTGGTACAATCTCGGCTCACTGCAAGCTCCGCCTCCCGGGTTCACGCCATTCTCCTGCCTCAGCCTCCCGAGTGGCTGGGACTACAGGCGCCCATCACCACGTCCGGCTAATGTTTTGTATTGTTAGTAGAGACGGGGTTTCACCGTGTTAGCCAGGATGGTCTCAATCTCCTGACCTCGTAATCCGCCCGTCTCGGCCTCCCAAAGTGCTGGGATTGCAGGCGTGAGCCACCGCGCCCGGCTATTTTAATCATTTTCATTGCACACATCACTACCTGATGATTTTGCCACTTGATTATTTATTTTTATCTATTTGTTATCCATCAGTGCTCCCCCGCAAAAAAAAAAGAAAAAAAAAATGCAAGCTATATGAAAGTAAAAAACGATCACAGTCACTGACATAAGCCCAGTGCTTACCTGATACGAAGGTACTGTGGTTTCAATGTGTCCCCTCCAAAATTCAGGTGTTGCCAACACGATAGTATTAAGAGGTGGGACCTGTAAGGCATGACATTTTAAAAATTTGTTATGTTTTTAAAATCTTTGAAATCTCAAAGTAGTCATTCACAAAAAAAGCATTTAGAAGACAGCAGATTCTGCTGCTGCATCTATACCCTGAAACAGTTGGCTAGGTTGCTAGATAGCTACAAGAATGAATGGAGGATAACAAACCAGAGGGTAAAGTCAATGCATGAGGCCATGAGGGATCTATCCTTGTATATAGGATTAGGTGTCCTTTAAGGGGCTTCATGGAGGGACTTGATTCTCTCTCGCATTTCTGCCTTCTGAGAACAAGGCAAAACAGTCCTCACCAGATGTGAACACATTGATTTTGTTCTTCCCAGCCTCCAGAACTGTGAGAAATGAATTTCTCTTTTTAATAAATTGCCCAGTCTGTGGTACTCTGTTTTGGCAGCACAAATGAACTAAGATGGAAATTAGTACTAAGGAGCTAAGTGTTGCTCTAACAAGTGCCTGAAAATGTGGAAGAGGCTTCGGGACTGGATAATTGGTAGACACTGAAACAGTTGTGAAGTGAATGACGTAAAAAAGCCTATATGGCCATAAACAGACTAAGGATGATTCTAGTCAAGGCTCAGAAGAAGAGCAGTAGGGCAAAGCTCGATCCTTTTAGATATTTCTTCATTGGTTGTGGCAGTGGAGATTATTCTGATGACGTCTCAGATGGAAATTAGGAACAATGTACTGGAGACTGGAGGAAAGGTCATCCTTGTTATAAAGTGGAAAGGAACTTGACTGAATTTTGTCTATGTTGTAGGACTTTGTAGAAGACAGAACTTAAGAATGATGAAGTAGAATATTTCACAGAAGAAATCACTAAGCCGAAAGTGCTCGGGATGCTGCATGACTTCTCTTAACAAGTTATAGTAAAATGCAAAAAGAGAGAAATGATTTAAAGACAGGATATATACTTAAAAGGAAAGCAGAACGTATAGATTTCGAATATTCTCAGCCTAGGAGTGTAAAATAATTAAAAGGCAATTTTAGGAGAGAAAAATCAAAGGCATGGCTAAGCAACCATTTGATAAGATTAGTACAGCTAGAAGGAAGCCAGGTGCTATTCAACAAGACAATGGTAGCATGACCTCAAAGGGGTTTTGGAGATCTTCACGGCTGCCATTCTTATCACAAGCCCAGAATGCTAGGGTCTTGGGGTCAGAATGGTTTCAGGGGATGGGTCCAGTGTCTGTGGGACTTAGCTGCCCAGGGCCTCCTTAGGTCTCTGTTCCCTGCATCCTGGCACAGCACTCTTTGGTCACCCTAGACATGGCTCAAGCTGGCCCAGGAGCAGCCTGACCCACCACTCCAGAAGATACAAAAAATGAGCCTTGGCGATGATCATGTGGTGTTAAATCTGTAGGTGTGTAAGTTTGGAGCCATGGAGACATAGCTGTCTCTACCTATATTTCAAAGGATGTCTCAGACAGCCTTAAGTCCCAGGAGGGTACCTGCCCCAGGGATGGTGTATGGCAGAGAATTCTCATTAGGGCAATGCTGAGTGGCTATGTGGGGGCAGGGCCATCTTTGAGAAAGACATCTTTAACTGTAAAGCCACCAGCACATAGTGTCAGGCTAAGATAACCATAGGCATATGCCTTCAATGCATGACAGTTGAAGCCAGGGTTGCACCTAGCAAAGCCATGGGATGGGGCTGCCTGAGGCCTTGGGGACCCAACTCTCACTCTAGTGTATCCAGGAGGTGGGACGTGGAGTGAAAGAAGATTATTTTCAAGCTTTAAGATTTAATGCTGTTAGCCCTGTTGGGTATTCAACTTACTTGGGATCTATTACTCTTTTCTTCTTTTGTTGTATCTTTCCCTTTTGGAATGGGAATGTTTACCCTATGCCTGTCTTAGCATTGTGTTTTGGAAACATGTAATGTTTGATCTCACAGGCTCACAGCTGGAGGGATATTTTCCTCAAGATGAATCATGCCTTGAGTCTTACTCATATCTGATTTACATGAGACTTTGGACTTAGATTTTCAAGTTGAAGCTGGAATGAATTAAGAATTCTGGGGCTATTGAAATAAAATAAATACATTATATATGTGAGAAGGACATGAATTTTGGGGGACTATGAGTGGAATGCTATAGTTTGAATCTATCCCCTTGGGGCACTTCAAGAGGTCATTAGAACATGAGGACTCCTCCCTCATGAATGAGATTAGGTGCCTTTATAAAGGTGCTTGATTAAGGGAGTTGCTTCTATCTTGCCCTTCCATTTTCCACCATGTAAAGACAGAGCAAGAAAGGTCTCAGCAGATACCGGCAACTTAATCTTCAACTTCCCAGCCTCGAGAACTGTGAGAAATAAATTTCTTTCCCTTATAAATGACCTGTTCTGTGCTATTCTGTTATAGGGGCAGAAATAGGCTAGAATAGTAGTTAATAAATGTATATTTGTTGAATAAAAGAATGAAGACATGAAAGAATAAATGTTTTAGTTTCTCTTCTGACAACATGACATAGAAACCCAGCACATTTTATGTTCGTTTTTATCAGCTCCACTACTTTTCACTGGATCTTTTACAAACCCAATTTCAGGGTGATCTCCGGAGTCCTTTCTCATCTACTCCAATTCACTCATGTCCTCCTCTTCTTTGGAGTCCATAATCCAAAAGATTTGTGCAATTCAACTGCAATGATAAATACTCCAAATGCCATGTTCCTACCTAAAGTAGCTCAGAAAGGAGGCAGCACAAAATCTAGAGGGCAAAAGGAAGGTTTGGTTCTGGAATACTCTTCTCTGCTTAGAGCCTTATTTAAGATCACTGTAAACAAAAGAGGACCCAGTTACTGAATATCTCACACATTTGTATTCTGCAGAAGAAACTGGAGAGCCACCCATTCCATATCATTTTACTATCAGAGTAATCCAAAAGGATCACTTAAGTTTATCTGTATCCCGAGTCAAATACTGTGTTCATGATCAATTATGCTGCTTTGAGTTCTTGATGGGTTTTCAAAACCAGGAGAAACTAAATAGAATATGATATCTGTTCTATTACCTCATCCAAGATCAAGCCCTGGGTGAGGTAATATTAACACAAGGACTTCTAAATAGAAAGGCAGTAGAGGAGACAATTACGGGTCCTAATGCAATGTAGATGATTTCTGTGGTAATGAATACTTAATTTATTGCAGTTTCATTGGGTTTCCAACTACTGCACAATATTAATATAGATAACTCTTAAACGAAGTCTTCCAGGAAATAAACTGGGGTGAACTTAAATGGATCCATGTTTCTTAATATATTTAGATATGATGATATTAATTTTTAGGTGGCTGTATCTATGACACGGAAGGCCTGTTTCACATTGTCCCATAGTCATTTACATATATGATAAATGACAAAAACTCTTGGATAGAAGTACAAATTTAATATTTAAAGATGAAATCAAGAATCTAGGAGACATGGTAGACTAGAAGAAAAATTGAAAAGCTAGACTTATTACATATTAACATCAGTCTTTTCTGAAACCAATTTTATTATACTTTATAGTTTATAAAAGTTAACTCACATTCTTCATACTAGTTTATTTAAGACTTACTAAACTCTAATGAAGATTTTATTACATATAGTTTATAAATCACCAAAAACCTGACTGCAATAGAGTTGAGATTCAAGTGTGGAAGTTTAATCATATACTTCCCAGGTGCTTCCAGTGTGCCAATCAGCATGCTAGATGAGAGAGAATCAAAGATGAATGTGACTAGATCCTGCTTGAGGCTGATAAAGGAGACAGATGGTTATGTAATTTCAATTAAATGTAATAAGTGCTGGGTGGAGGTTATCATACCTATTAATAGGCAAAGCAAAGGATTAAATACATATCTGTGTGTGAAAGTCTTATGTCATTGTGTAAACACACTGTATTGTATACTGTGTTATATACTGTTTTCATTTGAAGTCTGATATAATACATACCGTGAAAAACAAATGGACTCATATGGCAAAGACATTTTAGCTAAAGGAAAATTTAACATTAACAGTAAGAGAGGATGAAAACTTTTCTGTGTTCAGGATTCTTGCAATCAAGAAGATTAAAGATGGTTTTTCTTGGGACAGAGTTTCAGTGCTAGAACTCAAAAAATCCTTCGAAAACTATGATAGCTGGCCAATCTATCAAGGTTTTCAAGGTTAAGAAATATATAACAAGTTTTTTAATCTTAAGAACCATATCAGTTAGGCTTAATCCCACTGGTTTAGATCTGAATTTCTCCAGATGGAACTGGATTACAGAGACCAACGAGAAAAAGAAAGTGAAGTAAGAGCATTACCTTACAATTGTAGAGCATTTAAGATTTATGAAACTTGATCTCAATCTTTGTAAATTGCCCATGTGAGTTTCATAACACTGATAGGGACAGGTATCTTTATCCCCATTTAACAAAGAAGCAGATTCAAAGGGATAATAAATTTGGTCAAAGTGACACAATTCTTACGTATTGGAAAAATCCTAGAACCCCAAACGAGTCAAAGATTCTAGATGATTTCAACCTCTGGTGGTGAAAAGTAGTTAGATTATATAATAGCCTATCTCACCCAGTCAAAAATGTTATTCATAAGTATTAATATGTTAGAGTTGTACTTAAAGGGCAATCATTCAATAGGAGAACAAGAAGCAAATAACCTCAAAGTCAAGTGGAAGTTTTTAAGTGTTAGGAACACTCTTAACTGCTGAAGGGCTATTTAACCAAAGGATTTTGTACATACCTAACATCTCTGTAGCACGTAACTTTATAACTATCTGACTATCTTTACTGCTGTGTTGCAACTGTGTTAAACATCAACTCCAGATGGTGCTTTGGAAGGCACAAAGCTATAGATACAATGGTTTCTGGTTATTTTAAGTTTTATGTATATCAGATCAGAATTCCCAGCACCTGGTGCCTTATCACTCTTAGGCTAAAATAAAAATCCTGGTTATTTTTCTACCTGTGAATGGATGAGTCAGACATTATTTCCACTCCCATTGTGTCTGAGGCTAACACTATATTGGCCACTCAGTCCAGTGCTAGGACAGTACTGTGGAATCGTTTCTCCTACATTAGTAGTTCTCCCACCTCCTGATCTGATTTCTTTTTCTTTTTCTTTTTTTCACCCAGGCTGGAGTACAGTGGCGCGATCTCGGCTCACTGCAACCTCCGCCTCCCAGATTCAAGCGATTCTCCTGCCTCAGCCTCTTGAGTAGCTGGGATTACAGGCGCCTGCCACACCACCAAGCCTGGCTAATTTTTAATTTTTTAATTTTTATTTTTTATGTTTAGTAGAGACGGAGTTTCACCATGTTGGCCAGGCTGGTCTTGAACTCCTGATCTCAGGTGATTCACCTGCCTCAGCCTCCCAAAGTGCTGGGATTACAGGCGTGACCCCCTGTGCCCAGCCTAATCTGATCTGATTTCTAAAACTCATTTTAGGCATTTTAACACACTTCTGTGGTATTTCCTGCTATAAAGTTTGACAATGAAAAACATTATGAAATGTACCATAAAAAAGCTCACATTAGCCAATGAGTTTTTCAAAATGATAAAAATGAAACACCTCAAACTGAGCCTTTCATACATACAAATTCTCTTTAATATTTTGTTACAACCAAATAGGGGTTTGCAGTTAGAAAGGAAACTGTCAAGATTTATTTAAGAAGGTTCACTGCACTCACTTCTATTAGATTTAGGATTCGTCTATATAATTAGTTTCTCAGTACTTAAAAAAAATTACCAAAGACCTGTCCCCAAGCAGGAAAAGCTATCCTAACTAATTTCTCTCCTCCTGCCAGGGGATATTTTTTTCTTTTATGAAAATCTCATCAACAGAATATCTATAACTACGAAGATCCCCACATCTCGAAAATGTAAATGGCATGTTTATTTTTAAGTTAAAAATCAATATGTTGTTTTGAAAATTTCACATTATTGCCTAGAGGATGATTAAATTCAAATTTGAGAGTGTGTTTAACAAATCAGCATTTATTCAGTAAGTGTGGCAAAGATTTAATTTTTTTTCAAAAGTATTAGAAATATATATCCCTCTTCTTTAATATTGTAGTTATTGCTGGAGCCACCTTCCCAGGCAATGAGTACATTCCACAGCAACCCGTTGCATAAAGGTGCAGCCACATGACTAGTTCACACCCAACAAAATATGAGCAGAACGATGTGTGTTACTTCTGAGCCTGGATTTTCAAAGAAGTAGGTGTATCTTCTTCACTCTGTCTCTTTCCACCTATTGGGCCTTACTGAATGGTGGAGCCATAAGATGAAAAAATTCTGAGTCCCTGAAACACTTTGGGGAAGGTCACCACTAAACAGTAATACCCTCAATGGACTAGTTTAATTCTATCACCAAGAAATAAACTTCTATTATGTTAAGCAACTGAAATTTTTTGTTTCATTTTTTTCAATAGCTGGCATTGAAATATTCTAGAAAATAAATTTCCATTACTGGACTAAGTTTTTTTTTTTTTTTTCTGTCCAAAAAAATAAAATTTTAGGAAAAGCCAAATCAACCCTCAAACTAGTTCTTAATTAGGTTTAGACACAACTAGGTCTTATCTACCCCTCATGATTAACCACATCACACTGCCTCATGCAAGGTGGCATTCACCCAAGCTACCTCCTTATGCTGGAACACCTTGTCCCTATCTAGACTTTTCTGACTTTCCTACTTGCCTTTCAGATTTTGGTTGAATTGACCTAAGGAATTTCCCTTTTTAGTGGGTGTCACAGTGGAAATGCAATTTTATACTTATTTGTTATAATCATCTGATTGATGTGTGTTGTTCTCACTATAAACTTTGTAATGGCAGAATTTATGTTTTTTATTTCACTAAGCATTGCATCCATTATGCCTAGCAACAGTCCAACACATAGTAGTCCCTGAATAAACGTTTGTCAAATAAATATAATGAATTAACAGTACAGTGTGGTACTATGACAGATGAAAGCAAAATGTAAAGAACCTGATGAAGGTATAATTATGGAATTCACACTTTTCTCTTTTCCTTCAAGTTAATTACTATGCTTTTAGTGTCTCAACAAAAGAAAACAGAATTGACCAAAGATAAATTAGCTTTAAATAGAAGAGTCACAGAAACAAATTTAGCACTTCATTCCTGACAAAGGAACATGCTCATAATCTTACCAAAGGTTTTCTTTTACTCTCTGCTCAGAGTCATACTCACTGGCACCCAAAATATTGTAGTGCTATGGTCTGAACGTTTGCATCCACCTAAAATTCATATGTTGAAACTTAATTCCCGATGCTATAGTAGAGATGAGGAATAGAAAGTATTAGGTTATGAAGGTGAATTTCTCATAGATAAGACTAGTTTCTTAGAAAAGAGGCCCAAAGAAACTGCTCTGCTCCTTCCACCATGGAAGGCATAGCAAGAAGGGGCCATCTATGAAGAGCTTACCCTCACCAGACACAGAATCTGCCAGTGTCTTGCACTTGAACTTCCCAGCCTCCAGAACTGTGAGAAATAAATGTTTGTGGTTCATAAACCATTCAACTTTTGGTATTTTTTTCTAGCAGCCTGAATGGACAAAGACACATAGGAACATTGTTGATATCATAAGCTGCAAATTTTCCCCAGCATGTTGACTATTGTAGCAACATGTGGAAAACAAATTCGCTGGAACCCTGTTCCAACCACTTTTTGTACTGATTTCTCTTCCCTTTATGTGCTACCTCTTGGAAAAAATGAATGACTTTCCTGAGGGTGATATTGAGAGAAGAACTTAAGCATATACAATTGAGCCTTTTCCCCTCTCTCCTTGGAATCTTCTTACAAGAAGTAGGATGTATCATGCAGGCCCTGCTTCCAAAAAAATAAGGTAATCAGGGTCAGCCTTCTAAAGACATATACTTGGCTCACTTTGCTTTCCTTGTCTTATGTAAGCTTTGTAGCTGTGAGGGAGGAATTCTGGATAAGCACGTGTTACTTCCCTTAGGCTGAGACAACTCTGACCTAGCCACATCTTTCCTACTTCATCTAGTTAGCTCGTAGTATCTTTTCAGTCTGAGTTAAATTATTACTTCCTTAGAGAAACCTTTCTAATACCTTCCTAAGTCATTTTCTTACCAGACCTCTCGCTGGGTATATTAGTTATATATTCCTGCATACCAAATTACCCCATAACTTAGTAGCTTGAAACAACAAACATTTATTATCTCACATGACATTTTAGGGTCCAAAATCTGAGCTTGGCCCAACTGGGTGGTTCTGGCTCAAGGTTTCTCAATGATATTATAGTCAAGATGCTGGTCAGGCCTGCAGTCATTTGCAGGACTGACTTGGGCTGGAGATTGTCAGGAGCTCAGTTCAGCTGGAGAGAAAAATTGCTAAGTTATCAGGTGTTGGAGTAGCCAATTGATGCAACAAAACAAAAATGATAGTGAAGTATTTAAAACCTTTTGTGTTGGTATAATCAAATGTAAAAACATGGAGAAAGCACTAACTTGCCCCTTATAATTTACCCACCTGGAATGACATACTGGTCAAGGGTCAGGTGAATTACCACAGAAATGGGGGTTGTCTCACTGTTGAGGGAGTCCCAAACAAAAGGATCTCGCCGTTATATAGACCCTGGGGTTGGTGAGGAGGGAGGGCTAAGAGTGGAAAAATTCCAAGTACCATGTCAGAGTAGGGGAATGTTTCTTCAATGTTTCCTTCTCCTTCCCTAATAGGAAGGCCTCTGCAGAGCCACCTGAAGAGGACCTCTGCCTAAGGACTCAGATCTCATGTCCTAGGAATGAATGTTGCACCACTATTAGCAATGCAAATAGGTGAAGAGCTTGACCCACCAGCAGGCCTGAGTTCTTGACTGAAACCTTCTTCAGAGACTGCAATTCACTGCCTGTGCACCAAGTTTGGTGTGGGGAGGACAACTTTCCCCTGTGAGGCTTGCTCAGTAAACCTTTGTCATTTCTTATGATCAGTCCTGTAAAATTAGACATAGATTTGTAATCAAGAACCAGACTTTTGGAGGTTCTGCTTCTAAGCTGGTTCCTTGTATAGCTATTGGCAGAAAGCCTGCATTCCTCACCATGTGGAATTATCCAAGGTTGGTTGAGTATCCTCATGATATGGCAACTGCCTTCCCTAAGAGTGTGCAGTCTATGATAAAGAGCAAGGAGGAAGTCACAAGGACTTTTATGCCTGAATGTCAAAAATCACATATCACTTCTGCCACATTTTCCTTTTTAAAAGGAAGTCATTGAATTTATTCACACTCAAGAAGAGCAGAATTAGATTTCACTTTTTGAAGGAAAGAGTGTCAAATAATCTGTGTACCTATTTTAAAGCGACCACACTTGAGTAGACCATCTTAATGTTTGATTGAAAGAATTCTGCTTGTGGTCATATATTTCAGCCACATAGCTGAGTTGACCCTTTGACCTCCATTTCTCTAACTCTGGTGCCAAGCTTAAAATGAGGAAGAAGAAATGAGTGAATATTATCCTTAAATCCAATAATCCTGGTTTCAAATACAAATTTTTATACTATTTACTGATTTCTTTTAACCTGTAAATTTGCACAACCTATCAACTCAAATGGCAGAAAGAAATCAAATTGTTAATGTATTAAATTCATGGATTGACTGAGATTGTAGCAGATTAAGAGATTTGTTTTAATAATCCTAAATTGTATCATTTTCCCTTTAAAACAACCAATATGAAATATTCTCCCCAGTTAACCTCATAATGATTTTAACAAAAGTAAAAAGGCTGCAATCTGAAATATCAATATGAAAAGCATACTGAGCATCTTTCAACCACTTTTTCAGATGTCAAGACCAAGAAAGTGAAGTGTTAGAATTCACTCTTCTCACTGGAATGCTGGCAAACAAGTGAACCAACGTTAATTTATTACTGAATTTATTACCAAAAGAACCATGGTAGAAAACAATCCTTAAGGGTCTGGAGTTTTGTTTTATTTAATGTTAGCAAATGCTAGGAAACTATCACTGTAAGTTCCTATTTAAAACTACGGTTGCAGTGAATTTACTGGAACAAAAATCCAGTTTATAAACTGCTAAGGAAATAAAAGCAATTTTACATTGGTGGTGGCATTACATTTTACATGTGATTTCCTGAATAACATTATGCAATGCATTGTGAATTGAGATCCTCTTCCTGTATTATTAAAGCTACTAATCCAAACAGAATGCACTAAATCCCCCACAGATTAGGAAAAGTCACTGCCTCTGAACTTCTCAACACTGTGCTTCCAACATGCTGCCTTTCTCTTAACTCTGTTGTTCATTGTTCAAAAAATTTTATTTTCTCTCTCTCAGCTATGTAAAAATTAGAAATAGTAGAAAATAAAATAAATTTTCAAGTAAGAAATACCATAGCTGTTGATCTACAGGATTTCTCCATGCAGATAATCTCTATATTTTCCAACCATAAGTTTCATCAAAGAAGGAGTGTGTCCACCTTGTTCACCAGTGTTTCTCCAGCATCTCGTTCTGTGTCTGGTTGATTATAATAAATTACTGTGAAAGATATTAATGAATGCCTCTCATTAGAACTAAATCATTGACTTGCCAAGAAAACAGAAAGAGAAGGATTCTTACTATTACCTCTCCCTGTGAGTGAGAGGAATTTTCATAAACTGACCATCCCAAAGGTGAAATCCTCAGACCAAGGATTGAAAAGAGGTTTGAAAAGAGGACAACTGTGTCCTAACTACTATGTAACTTTTTATTTCTTAAACTTTTAGAATGGTTTTTATAATTATTTAATTAATTACTGCAAGCCTTTCTGAAAATATAAAATCCTAGATGTTTATCAGATTTTAAAAATTTAAGTAATAAAATATCTTTATATATTCAGATATTTGGTATGCACTGGAGGTACAGATAAATCCAGGCCCTGCCTTCTAGGAATTTACATTCTAGTAATGAATAGAGATATTAAACAATTGATTACACAATTCATTTGTTTAATTTTATTTGTGATGGATGAAAATGGAGAACTGAGTAATTGTGAGAGTGTATAACAGGGTGAGGGGATCTGGTGTGGAGCATCAGAGAAGATGTCCTTGAGGAAATGATATTTGAGCAGAGCACTGTAAAATGTATAGGAATTAATGGATAGGTAAGAGACTGCTGAGAAAACACAATGGGAGATTGTGAAGGGAGAAGAAAAATGGCCCAAACAGAAAGAAGAGAAACAGAGGAGCATGTGAATAGAATTCAGAAAGCCTGTGAATAGCCTACAGTGACGCTAATAGGGAATAAAGCAGTACGAACAGCTTTACTTTCTTTTCTTTTCTTTTCTTTTTTTTCTTTTTTTTAAAGAAGTAGGGTATTGCTCTGTCACTCCGGCTGGAGTGCAGTGGCATGATCATAGGTCACTGCAACCTTGAACTCCTGGGTTCAAGTGATCCTCCAGCCTTAGCCTCCTGAATAGCTGGGACTACAGGCAGGTGCTACTGTGCCCAGCTAGAGTCATTTTCTTAAAATATTATTCTGGTTCCTATGCTAGAGCAACATGGTATAAAATCATTTCTCTCGTTTCTTCCCTATGAATGTAACTAAATACCCATGAGACAATGATAAAATTATTCCTGAGACAATGATAAAAGACTCTGAAGCAAACTGAAGGAGTGGCAATAACTGGCTAGGGAGGAAAAACAAAGGTGGGCTGAAAGGAAACTCGCAGGACATGAGGAATGTCCTGATGAATTTCCAAGGTTTTCTTTTGATCTTGCATATGCTCCCAGATTGATCTTCCAAATACTCCCAGGCCTGGGAGAGGTCAACAACTCAGAACCACCAAGAGGCATAGGCAGAATAAAACCAAAACACATACACAGAAAGAAAAGCCTGCCCTCTCTGGCCAAGGAGTGGGAAAAGCAAAGGACAATGCAGACCTTGTAGAGAGCCCAGGCCTTGCTCCACAACCTGGATCTGGCAGTCAGTCAATTCTCTGGCAACAGGAAGAGGAGGGAACTCCAACTATTCAGTCCTCACTCCACAACCCGGCTCCCAATCCCCATTGTCAGTCCTATCCATGACAGGAGCAGCATAAGTAGAGGCCTGTGTCTCTCAATCTTCTACCTAAGAGCATAAGGAGATCACGCTTATGCTCTTGATCTCCTTATGCTCTTAGGTAGAAGGTTTTTTCCCTCATATCCCCCTTCAGAAAATGGTGCAGAGGTACAAAGTAACCAAAGGAAGAACCTTGCATACCTGTAGATTGCACCTTTGGGAACTGAGTGGGAGCCTCTATTAGTCAGCTCAGGCTGCTATTACAAAATACCCTAGATCAAGTGGCTTAAGTAATAGACTTTTATTTCTCACAGTTCTGGAGGCTGGGAAATCCCAGATCAAGGTACTAGTCAATTTGATTTCTAGGGAGGGCTCTCTTCCTAGCTTGTAGGCAGCTGCATTCTCTCTGTGTCCTCACATGGTGGAGACAGAATGTTTCCTCTTTCTTTCCCTTCTTATAAAACCACTAATTCCATCATAAGAGCTCCAACCTCATAAACTTTTCTAACTCTAATTGCACCCCAAAGACCCTATCTGGAAATGCCATCATTTTGGGAGTTAGGAATCCACCGTATGAATTTGGGGTAGGGGGACAGAATTCAGTGCATAACAGAGCCCCAACGGTACCAGAAAAAATGAAGCAGACCACAATAGCATTGCAAAGACTCTGAAAGATAAACTGTTACTGAAACTAAATCCCACAAAAATAAGCCAGAACTTAAACACTACATCTAAACAAGCTATTTGCTAAAATAGATTGGATCAAAAGTTCACTAATGTAATCATTTAAAATAATATCCATTATACAATTGAAAATCTTTAGTCATATCCAAGACCAAGAATGGATATCTCATATGGATGAGAAAAGAAAATCAGCTGACAAGACAAGGTAATCACCTCAATGCTGAGTAAATTAGATATTGAGATTACCTGACAAGAATTTTTTTTAAATTGTTATCAACACGCTTTGGTAATCAAATACAAGTTCTTCTTAAAACTTTACCTTATACACATACAATGTAAGGAAAGAAATAGAAGTGGTAAGAAAGAACAAAGAAGAAATTGTAGAACTGAAAATAAAATAATCAAAATAAAAACTTGCCAGATGATCTCAATAGCAGATTGGTTAGCACAGAATTACAATATGATTCAGCAATTCCTATTGTGGGTACACATTCAAAACAACTGAAATCAGGAAATCAAATAGATATTTGCATACCTATGTTAATTGTAGCACTATTTAGGATAGCCAAAAGATAACACAATCCTGGTATCTACTGAAGACTGGATAAACAAATGTGGAATATTCCTCAGCCTTAAAAGGAAGGAAATTCTGAGCTATACTACAACATGGATGAACCTTGAGCTCATTATGCCAAATGAAATAAGACAGTCACAAAAGGACAACTATTGTATTATTTTACTTATATTAGGTGCCTAGAGTAATCAAATTCATGAAAATAGAAGTTAGAACAGTGGTTTCTAGAAACTGCTGGGAGGTTGGAATGATGAGTTACTGATTACTGGGTATGGAGCTTCAGTTTGAGAAGATGAAAAGTTCTAGAGATGAATGGTGCCGATAATTGCATAGCAATATAAATGTATTTAATGCCACTTAAAAGTGGTTAAATTTGTACATTTATGTTATGCATATTTTACTACATAAAAGATGTATAACTTTAAAACTTCAAAATTTGTCAAAATACATAAACCTACAGATGTGAGAAGCTTAGCTAATCCTGTATAAACAAACCCAAAGAAATGCACACCAACACATCATAAACAAGCCTCTGACAAAACCTAGGAAGTAATCTTCAAAATAGCCAGAGAGAAATGGTGCACTACATATAGAAGGATACCAAGTTGAATGACAGATCTATCATCTGAAACCATGGATGGCAAAAGTAAATGGCACAATACTTTTAAGTGTTAAAAGAAAAGAACTGTCAGTACTGAATCATATATCCAGTGAAACTATTCTCCTGGAATAAAATGAAAATATATACAACCTCAGATGAAGGGAAGCTAAGAGAACCTGTTTCTATCAGATGTACTTAAAGGCCAAGGAAAACTCTCCAAACAAAAAGAAAATGACAACAGAAGACAGCTGAACACTTCAAAGAAAATGAGAACAACAGAATGAGTAAAAATAGAGATAAACACAATAAGCTGTTTTGCCTCATGAGATTCCTCACTTACATCTTATGTTTGAAGCAAAAAATATATCATCTGACATGTTGCTTAATATATATGGATGTTATATTTAAGACAATTACACATAGAAAGTGGGGAGGATAAAAGGACCTAAATGAAAGTAACCTCAAAATAATTCTCCATTTTGGAAGACCCAGGATTCAGAGTAGCCTAGGCCCAGAGCTCAGAGATCCAGTTACAAGGTAAGCAGTCCCTATCTAAATGAAATTGGTCTCCTACAATCCTATGATAGATTTCTACAATTTTATGCTTGATTTGGCATCCAACTTTAATCTCCCTCTAGCACCAACAGACTTTCTCTGTACATTATGATGTACATTTTGCTGTTTGATTTTCACCTGAGTTGTTTCCTTTAATATGAAAATTTGAGGCTATTTAGCTGAAAACTGCCTAGGATTGTGAAACAGGTTATCAGGAATCTGAAAGTCTAAGATAGGAAAGACAAAAAGAGGGTCTTTAGGAATCTATAAGATGTACTTCTGTTGGCATTGCTAATACATCTATGTACTTATGTGTTGCCTACACAATATTTCATTAGTGAAAATATATAAAAGAACTCCAATTAATTGGATTACAGAAAAATAAAAGTGCTTAAATCAAATACTTTATCAAAAAAAAAGGAAAGACTAGTCAAATGCTTTTTCAAGTTTATGTGACTTAAGTAAAATCTTTAATAAATAAGTTAGTTTTAAAATTATTGGCAAAGTAATATTAGAAATGTCTTAAGAATTGCCAAAATACATTTCATTTACATTTATTTTTATCTATTTTTGAGATGAAGTTTCACTCTTGTTGCCCATGCTGGAGTGCAATGGCACAAACTCTACTCACTGCAACCTCTGCCTCACTGGTTCAAGCTATTCTCCTGCCACAGTCCATGAAGTAGCTGGGATTACAGGTATTCACCAGCACGCCTGGCTACTTTTTTTGTATTTTTAGTAGAGATAGGGTTTCACCATGTTGGTAAGGCTGGTCTTGAACTACTGACCTCAGGTGATTCACCTGCCTTGGTCTCCCAAAGTGCTGGGATTTTAGGCATGAGCCACCATGCCTAGCAATATTTTTGTTTATATTTATTAATCAAGTAATTTCATCCTTATCCCTGCCAAATACTATAACGTGTCAAAAATTGACAAAGGGGTTACAAAACTATAAACCCAGCCCAAAACAGAGTGATCTTTTCTTGTATAATCTTTAATAAATAAGACATTGATACTGGTTTCATAAAAATAGCTACATCTTGAATTTAGTAAGATTACCATAACTTTTAATCTTGTGGCTTTAGGCAGTCAAGTCCACAGTCATTATGGAGGTTCGTTTTGAGAAAGGACTGTTATTGTTTTTGTCTCAAAGCTAAACTATAAATTAAGTTCCTCCCAAAGTCCAGGAATGAACAAGGACAGCTTGGAGGTTAGAAGCAAGATGGAGTCATTTAGGTCATATCTTTTTCACTGTCTCAGTTATAATTTTACAATGATAGTTTTATAAATTTAAATCATGGCTATTGCAGTTTTCATAAATAATCTAGGCAAACAAAATAATTTGGTAAATGTAATGGGTTAAATACTTGTACACAAACTTGGTATAATTTAGAACATAGTTATATTAAATTAAATAATAGATACTTCATTATTTGATTGTTTTCCAATAAAAAATATATTGCAGGAAAACATTCTTGCTTAAAAAAGTGTTTACTTTTTAAAAAAGATGAACAAGTTTTGTCTAATTCAAAGCTTATTTATATTTATGTATAAAACAAGGTAAAGGAACCCAGAAATAAGAAAGATGTAAAGAAAGTTATAAAAATAAAGAGGATTTTTTGTGTGGTAAGAAGACTTAAAGAGAAATAATTGTATATGAGAAAGAATCTTGTATGGTGAATTTAGTCCTAAAATAAAATGACTGGTTGTTTAAGAAAGAGGGATGTTCAGGACAAACCAGAAAGTCCAAGCATGTCATGAATGGTCTGTATAAGTCACAATAAGAGGATTTATTAACAAAAATAAAACAAAATGAAACAAAAATCTTGTATGATTAAGTTGTTTATAATTAAAGGGAAACTATAATGTTATTTCTAGAGATTGGGCTTGGTGTAAAAAAATCCTTATACACCAAATTATTGGTTACAACAATGAAATTTTCTTAAGGGGTTGATTTTCTCTTAATATATTATAAGAGATTTTAATTTCTTTTTAACCCGAAGTTCAACTTTTGTTGAATCTCATTGTATTTCAGCTTTCTCTCCCCTTTTAAAAGACATGTTTTATTAAAGGTCTAAAGAAATTTTATTCTTCCAATACAATATTCTGTGCACTGCACAAGGTGTTTTATTTGCCTTTTGGTAACTGGCCTAACAGGTTTTATGTTTTATCAAAATAATTTCTATGCCATTATTATTAAGTTTGGTTTGCTTGAGAAAAACTGAGATTTAATGTTTTTAAAATTAACGTTATTACATCCATGTATCTTTCCGTATGTGCTTTTAAAATACTTGTGACATTAAGTCACAGGGCTTTGACTCCTAGGTCTTAAAAGGACATGAAGTCTTATCAAATCTTAAACTCTGACAGCAATTGAAGCCTCATCTTCAGGCCCCAAGAAGATGCCAATCAAAATAAACTGCATTTCTGAGACACAAGGCCACAAATTAAAGCCAACTCCTCAAGGCCCAGGGCATGTGAGAAGAGGTGGACATGTGAAATTGTAAGGCTCATTTTTAACAGATAAACTAAGTTAAGTTTCTCTATAAATTAATCATTAATGTCAAAGGCACAGTGATGCAAAACCAGAGTATGGAGCCCTGTATCAGATTAACAAGGTTTTCTTGAAGCATTAACCAACTTCTTAGTAAAGGTTATAAAGGTTTATGAAAGTTATAGCTTGTGATCAAGATTAAAATTTTATAGGTTGTTTACAAAATTTTGAAAAACAGATTTAATTGACTTCATCCTGTTTTTATTAGGGCTTCTTGTTTAGAAAATTAAGTCCCTTCTCTCAAAGAATGGAGATTTTTGCTTTTTTTAAACAAAATGCTTGAGTTATCATTTGATTAAACAAATGACTCTAGAATGGCTTGAAGTCCTGTTTTGTGATATCAAGTGTTTTTGTCTGATTTTGTTTTGTTTTGTTTTTTTGAGATGGAGTCTTGCTCTGTCACCCAGGCTGGAGTGCAGTGGTGCAATCTCAGCTCACTGTAAGCTCCGCCTCCTAGTTCACACCATTCTCCTGCTTCAGCCTCCCAAGTAGCTGGGACTACAGGCACCCACCACCACACCAAGCTAATTTTTTGTATTTTTAGTAGAGATGAGGTTTCACAGCAGGATGGTCTTGATCTCCTGACCTTGTGATTTGCCTACCTTGGCCTCCCAAGATGCTGGGGTTACAGACGTGAGCCACCGTGCCCAGTTGATATCAAGTGTTTTAAACCTTTGATATTTGATAAACTTTCCAAAATCAAATTATAAATTATGTCTTTTTCTTAATTAATGCTTTAAGATATTAGGTTCTCTAAAGTCCAAAAATGGCATAATTTGGCTTATTTAGTGTAAAAATTATCAGTATGTGTTGTCAATTATGAAATGGTGTTTGGTTTTTGGGGGCTGTATTTGTACAAATATGTTATTGGTGTGTCTTCCACAATTATGGGAAACTCTTGTAATTCTCATATGACTTAGTATCAGTAATTATAATAATTGCTATGTTAAAATTATTGTGTGACACAGAGGTAACAAATTTCCTTGTCAATTATGTCTTTGTCTATGGCTGGCCTAAAATGTTTTGCCATCTATGGACAACAGTTGTCTTGTTTTGGTCTTCTTTAGACGGTGGATGTATAATCAGCTGCAAAACTCTAACAGGTGCTCATGAACGCAGATTTCTGATAACTTTCGAGATTGTGACATCAGAACAGAGGAAAACATTTCAGGACTCATGGACAGCTAAAGTGTTCATGAGTATCAAGCAGAGTAGGAGTTAACTGCATGGACTGAACCAATCTTTTTGACTTTTTGCCTAAAATGTGGCTAATCCTTTTTTTTTTTTTTTTATTTTTCAGAGTCTTGAAATCTTTTGAGCTATTGATGGCTTTTAACAAATTAGTATACTCCTATTAAATTTGAGACATATTTGTTTCTCTCTACCTGATATCTCCAGAATCATGAAACTATTTGTGAGTATTCTTCACTTATAGCAATACAGTTATTTGCATAACTGCAGTAAGAATTCATTTTCATTTGTAACAAGATACCATTGGAGAAACTGATTATTTTACCAAAGCTTTGACTGGAATGGTGTGCTTTCCTTTAAGGAATCAAACTTGACATATAAAGCCAATGAAGCCCTTGGAAAAACTGGTCTCATATTTTGTGTACATAGTCCCTGTACAGGGTCTCTGACCTGTGGTATGTAAAGAATGTCACTTTCTGACAGGCCCAGAAACATCAAGTTTATCTTGGAACCTCAAAAGGGGAGGAAACTCACCCAACTCATAGGTATTTGATGGTACAAATCCATGGCTGGAATCAGCATTAAAAATGTCTAATCTGACATTCCTTCTATGAAGTAAAGTTTCATCAAAGCCAATTTTTAAAAAGCCTATGTGAAAAATTATTATTTCTGCACTTTATATAAATAATCTGGCCGAGTATAATAAAGCAAATTGGTCCCACCACAATTTGTTTTTAGTAAAACTGGAAAACTGGAGAGAAAGAAAACTATGTTTCAAAAACTACAGGACACCTGTTATTAGATTGTAGTCTTGCCTGATGTTTTTCAATTCTTATTATTTTCTACAGTTTGGGCTGAATTCTAATTTTTCTTGGGTATAAGACTTCAAAGTAATGCTTCCAATTTTTTCCTATTTTATTGCATATTTTAAAATTTGGACTCCCTGAAAACTAAGCTGTGTTTTCTTAAAGCCCTGAAAACTGAATTCAGACAATTTAAACTTCAGAAGAAAGTAACAGCAATCTATTCACATACATAAGCCACTTTCATACCTGCCTACTGATGTATAGACTTCAGAGTAATGTGGCCTATATCGATTTTCCAGGATTGTTCTTTTGTTTGTTGTTGTTTTTCTCCCTTCTTCCCACTATTTTCTCTTCATAGGACATGAGACTTCCCAAACTTCTAAAAACGAGCTTTCCTAATAACTCCAGACCTACCTGTACAGGAATAAACCATCTTAGACATGAGCGATAAGAAGAAATCTGGGTATATACCCAGTAATGGGATGGCTGGGTCATATGGTACTTCTAGTTCTAGATCCTTGAGGAATCGCCATACTGTTTTCCATAATGGTTGAACTAGTTTACAATCCCACCAACAGTGTAAAAGTGTTCCTATTTCTCCACATCCTCTCCAGCACCTGTTGTTTCCTGACTTTTTAATGATTGCCATTCTAACTGGTGTGAGATGGTATCTCATTGTGGTTTTGATTTGCATTTCTCTGATGGCCAGTGATGATGAGCATTTTTTCATGTGTCTGTTGGCATCATGCTGCTATAAAGACACATGCACACGTATGTTTATTGCGGCACTATTCACAATAGCAAAGACTTGGAATCAACCCAAATGTCCATCAGTGACAGACCGGATTAAGAAAATGTGGCACATATACACCATGGAATACTATGCAGCCATAAAAAAGGATGAGTTTTTGTCCTTTGTAGGGACATGGATGCAGCTGGAAACCATCATTTTCAGCAAACTATTGCAAGAACAGAAAACCAAACACCGCATGTTCTCACTCATAGGTGGGAACTGAACAATGAGATCACTTGGACTCGGGAAGGGGAACATCACACACCGGGGCTTATCATGGGGAGGGGGGAGGGGGGAGGGATTGCATTGGGAGTTATACCTGATGTAAATGTCGAGTTGATGGGTGCTAACGAGTTGATGGGTGCAGCACAGCAACATGGCACATGTATACATATGTAACAAACCTGAACGTTATGCACATGTACCCTAGAACTTAAAGTATAATAACAAAAAAAAAAAAGAAGAAGAAGAAACCTGGGACCAGAGGCTCATTTTCTTCTAAAATGCTTTCTCAAAAAGATTTTTTAAAAGAAAAGGGGGGGAAATGTAAAAGGAAAATATCTTGGGACTCCCAAATTACTAAGCTAAAGGGAAAAACTCAAGCAGGGAACTACTTAGGGAAAAATCTGCCTCCCATTCTATTCAAAGTTATTGCTTTGCTCACTGATATAAATGCATATCTGATTGCCTCCATTGGAAGGGCCAATCAGAAGCTCAAAAGAATGCAACCATTTGTCTTTTAGCTATCTGTAACCTGGAAGCCCCCTCCCTGCTTCGAGTCTTTTGGTGTTTGCTTCAAGTCTTCCCACCTTTCCAGACTAAACCAATGTACTTCTTACATATATTGAATGATGTCTCATGTCTTCCTAAAATGTATAAAACCGAGTTGTGCTCCAACCATCATGGACACATGTAGTCAGGATTTCCTGAGGCTGCGTCATGGGTGTGTGTCCTCAACCTTGGCAAAACAAACTATCTAACTGAGACCTGTCTCAGATTCTCTGGGTCTACAAAGAACACCCGTTTAGAGTAGGTGAGGGTAATATATATTATTTAAAGCATGTTAGATGAATGTATGGGTTTGTGCTCAGAAGCCAAAAATAAAATACATAAACTTGAAAGCTGTCAGTGGAGGGATGACTATGGGTGTAGCTATTAGATTGCTTAGGAAAAGAAAGCATGGAGTGAGAAAAGAAAAGGACTTGGGGCAGAGCCTTAGGACATTGTTTAAAATTCAAGAAGTCAGGAAAAAGAAGATTAAATTGCAAATGAAATAAAGAAAGAGAGGCTGGCAGTGTGGGAAATCAGAATATGTAAATGTAAGCCAGATTGAACATAGGGAATGTAAGGTCTTTGAATGATTATTTTATTCTCCAAATCAGGTAGAATTTGAGGAGTATTAAGAACAAAGTGGAAAATATATCCTCCATTGGAATGGAATTGCCCATTTTGTTCTATTCCAATATAAGGCAGCCCAGAGAAGAGGTACCTTATGACTGAGCTTGTTTGTCCTGCATTGTATTACACCCAGAGGAATGCCCTGACTAGACAGGAGAATGTCTGTGCTGTGTCTTAAGATTAGTTTGCAACTTTTAAGTAGCACCACACTGACTCTGTTATTATTTTTCACTTCAATAGATTTCTACTTGACTTAAGAAAAACAAGAGAAAATAGGGCCTTATTTGACTATAACCTTTTTTCTGGAAATGTTTTAAGTATTCTGTCGTCTCCATGCTACAAAAGAAACAAATATATAAAAACTCATATATAGAAATATGCTTATAAATAAATATATGCCAGTTCTGCAAAGAACTTAAAATACACCAGGCCATAGCTAGCTATTTTTATCAGTCTCCTCATTAGACTGTGTTATACAGGCATCACCACCAACAGTGTCATCCTCATCATAGCTTACATGACTTGAGTGTTTACTATGTTCCAGTATCCCAGGTACTATCCTAAATTCTTTATATAATGTTTTGTTTAAGTTCCAAATATTTCATTAGGTATTGTGAATTTTTAAGTCTCTGTTTTATAGATGATGCAATAAAGACTTGATGGTAAGTAACTTGTTCAAGTTCCCAGACCTAGTAAAATGTCAAAGTAGGGATTCAAATACACATACTCAAGATCTTAACCATTATATAATACAACCTTTCCAAATACAAGTAAACCATGTTTTGTTTTATGACATTTTGCCTGACACACACTATTGCAACTCTAATGGAAGGCTAACACAGTGGGGTATGTGTTAACTGTGTACAAATATAGGGCACATCTCAAGCTCACTGAGGTTCACTTCTCTTTGAGAGAACACAATAATTATGACCTGAAGTTCAAAAAGGAAATGTGACAGTGAAGGCTTTCCACAGGGTGGATGTGGCTAATATCAAAGACATGGCTTAGAATATACGGCCTGGAAATGAAATTCATATTTTTTCAAGGAAAGAAAGGGAGAGCCAAGAGGCAGGATGGTGATCAGTTAGAACCCAAGGCTTTGACTCAAAATGGGACCCTTCACAAATGTGTGAGGACCACATACAAAGAGAACTGAGGCTCTTGCCTAAGTTGACATCTGCTAGACACCTCTGTGCCTCATACCACTGGAAAGGTGGTCATCTCTATTTCAGTAATCAATAATGTCCATAACATCAATGGCACCTTTAGAGTAAACAAGAAAGAGAAGATCTACTTATTTAAAATCATGTAAACATAGTTCTTTCCCATCTTCAAAATGACCTCACATGGAAAAAGAAAAACTTAACTTTCAATTATTGAGAAAGTTTTGTTTTAAGAAAGAAAATGTTGAGATTTTTCCCTTAAAATAGATTTTTATTGCAAAGTCTTTGAATTAAAAGAAAGAACTACTATAAATCAAATCTCACTTTTCCTTCATTAGGGTAGCAAACCATATCTTAAACTAAACAATTGATAACTATACTTTTGTAGTCATTTTTACATCAGAGTTGAAACAGGAAAACATAATCCACATTAATTACAGTGGAGGGTACCTTAATGCAGGAGACTGTTTACATGGGTAATAGAAGACTGGGGCCACTTAGAATTAGCAACAGAAGGAAACCATTAACACCCCGGGATGGAAATTCAAAGAGAGAGGATGATGTTATTTGAATCCCAGAGCCAGAGTCACCTGATACAATCTGGAATCCCATGGCCTGACGAGTAGCTGATTTCACAGAGATATAAAGGAAAATGCTGCACAGGAAATAGGAGGGAAAGGAGCGTCCTGGCTTTTTCCTTTGTTCACCCTCAAATATTCTGCTGGTGCTTCCTGCTGGCAAGTCCTAGTCCGCAGCCAGTTGTCATGGGAGCCTGGGAATTGCAGTCTCTAGAAACCAGCTTTCCTATAATACAGAAGTGAGCAGAGGAAGAAAGAATCTAAGGGCAAACAGGCTCAGGATAGGAGGAAGCCATGATAGCAAGCACTATATTTAATAAACTATATTGTCCCATGTAGATAGTGTTTGTGATCAGAAATTAAGCCATAGAATTCAGAAGTAGATATAGCTTTAGAGAAAATTAGATGAATTGTTCATTTAACAAGTATTATATTGGATATCTTTTGTGATTCTAATTTTGGAACCTGGGAATAAATACATGAAGGATAAACAGCAAGGAAGTAAACAGTAAACAATAAAGAGTATGTAAGACAGAGAAGTTTGCTGCTAATGGATGATAAAATCTTTGGGGAACATTTATTTTGGTGTACTCTCATTTGAATCATAAATTACCCTGGAGCTGATTTTAGTTTCAACATTCAATTTATTTATACTTAGACTTGTGTTCAAAAATGCATCGCATCCGAACTGCACCTGTGACTTGGATTCCTAAAGGCAGTGCCTAGGAGAGAAGAAAAAAGTATTGACAACTCAGTTTTACACCTGTACCTTCTCCATATTATTTAAAGGGTAAAACTAAGAGCTCACCATGATTTTCAATCTACACTTGCCTTTCAGCCTTCCCAGCACAATTTTATGGTTTCTCTTCTTCTTTTGGTCTATCTTTGATGTTTATTATAACTTGACTACATTCCTATAAATATTTTTGGTACTTAGTATATATTCTTTCTGAAGACTACATTATTTTGTTAAAACAGAATCATAATATGTTTGTTATTTTATAATCTCATTTTTTACTTAGGAATGTTGAACATCCCTCCACATTTTATACGCACACACACACACATATACACATGCACATACATTTATATTCAGTATTAAAAAGATAAACTGAGGTGCAATAAAATTTTAAAGAGCTTATTTGAACAAACAGCAATTCTCTAATTGGGCAACTCCAACCTAGAAGTCCACCAAGGAGCTCCACCAAGGAAACACAAGGAGGAGGATTTTATATGATAAACACGAAAGTAAAACAAAGAAAATATTTGATTTATCAGGGTTAAAACACTCACCTTAATTGGTCTATCCCGTTAGAAAGTCTCTATTTATACAATTGTTGTATAATTATAAGGTTTTTGGTTGCTTCTGATTGGTTGAACTTAAGTTCTGTTTTTCTTTAATATAGGCATTTAGAAAAAATTGCTCAAATTAAGTTTTGCTTATGTTTGCAAATCTAGCAAGGTTAAGACCACTCATGAGGCCTCTCTGGCTTTGACTGCTCAGGGATTCTTCAGGCCTTGACTCCATTTTAATTTACTTTAACAAGAGAATTTAATAACAGATGTGTTTGTGTATGTGTGTGCATGTATACACCTATATAATTACATGTGATTTAAATAAAGTATTATATATATATAAATATATGCCATCATAATTTTAATAGCAGCATAGTTTTCCACTGTATGGGTATGCTATTAATCAATGAAATATCTATTGATAAGTTTAGGTTCTAACTTTTTTGTCTAATTTTTTACAATATGATGAGCATCTCTATTCCTGCATCATTACACACTTTTCAAGTTATTTCTGAGAATAAATATCCAGAAGTGTAATTGCTACATCAAAGGGGTTTTAATAATCAGTTTAGTGTATATTTTTCTACAGTGAAAAGCAATACAAAAGGTATCAGTTTATTTCTTGCTTACACAGATTTTGGATAGCCTCTACTTGGGTTATTGCATGGGGAGAAGAGGTTGGCAACAATGAACTTTTTCACAAAACTTCTGGTCAGAAGTATCTAATATCACTTCTACTCACATTTTGGTGTCCAGATCAAGTTCTGCATCCAGTTGTAACTTCAAGAGGACAGAAAAATAATCCTCCTGCAGGCAAGAGCTCTAAAGTATAATTATTCTAGGAAGGGAAAACAAATATTTTGAATAACAATATGACGAGAGGGACTCATATTTTCTTCTTTATGACAAAATTCATACTTCAGTGATCATTACTGTTATTGTAAAAGAGGGCATGGTTGCATGTTTCCCTGTACAGAAAACAGATACTGTGAAAGAAAGAAAGAATGTCATATGCTCCCATCAATTTCCAGCAGATAATTTAAAGCCTCAGTATAGAGAGGTAACATGAATGAAAGACCTTGCAGATATAAGTAACCCACTTGGCAAACAAAATCTAGCGAAAACTTGACCACCATATATTTTCAATCCCAACAATTGCATGACCACACGCCACAGTTTTTACCCCTAAATCATCATTGGTTTCTTGTCCAATCGTTCATAGAGATTTGATTGTGTATAGTAGAATATAACCACAGAATGAGAGACTTTGTATCAAACTTAAGAAAAAACCAACTAATAATCTATTGATATATTTGGATCTATAGCCTCAAGTCACCTTTTTTCTTCTTGAAAAGATATGGGGATGACATCATCGTAAATAAAGTTGTTAAGATAATTAACAATTGATAGCCTCACCTAAATGAATGTATTAATAGAAGCATCTAGTCAGTAAAAGATAATTAAATAGGTTAAGGTTTAAAACTAACCACTCTGAGAAAGAAATTTTCCTATTTAAATTTCAAATGAAAACACATAAATGCACAGAGAAAAGAGGAATGAAAAACCAGGAATACCTAGGGGTCTTAGAAGTACATTAACAACTTTCTTGCTAATCTTGGATTGCCACAGTTTTTGCTGACAGTTGAAGGTGATATCAATCTTGTTCAATGAAACACTATAATTTTTTACATTAAAATAACAAAAGAAAAAGCTCCCTACAAGTCTATGAAGCTTTATTCCAATAAAGAAATACTTATCCAGGAACAGGTGTGTGGATGATATACTCAGAGACTGATTGATTAGCTTCTGCTTACAAACCATGTATAAACCCTAAAAGCAGATTAATATACAACACCCAAATCACTCTCTGAGAAACCCCATCAAGTGTGCTACCTCCTCCAGAGTGGAGGTTATGTCAGAGGCGTTTGAACCAAAGCAACTCCATCTTGTATAGAAGCTGATAAAATAAGGCTGAGACCTACTTGGCTGCATTCCCAGAAGGCTAGGTATTCTATGTCATGGGATGAAATAGGAGGTCGGCACAAGATACAGGTCACAAAGACCTTGCTGATAAAATAAATTGCAGTAAAGTAGCCAGCCAAAACCCACCAGAACTGAGATGAGATTGATGACCTCTATTCATCTTTATTGCTCATTTTATGCTAATTATAATGCATTAGCATGCTAAAAAAAAAAAAGTTGGGGAGGAACCCTCAGTTCTGGAAATTGCCCACGCCTTTCCTGGAAAACTCATGAAAAATCCACAGTTTGTTTAGCACATAATCAGGAAATAATTATAAGTATCCTTAGTCCAGCAGCCCAAGCTGCTGCTGTGTCTCTGGAGTAGCCATTCTTTTATTCCTTTACTTTCTTAATAAAATTCCTTTCACTTTACGGACTCACTCCAAGTTCTTTCTCGAATGAGGTTCAATAACCTTATTTTGGGGTCTGGATCAGTACCCCTTTCTGGAAAAATTAGGGATGCCTAATTTTTCATCCTTTCTATCATAAATTTTAACTAATAAAGGATAAACAAAAGTTTGAATAAGAAATCAAGCTATAATAGCAACTGTTTTCTTATAAAACTGGAGTGGAGAAAATGGCAGGAACTCTACCTCCCACCACAATTAAAAATTTACTCACCAGTTGCCATCATAGAAGACAGAGAGCCTTGGACCTTGACAGAGAAAGAGAAGATGAAGAGTGAGAAGAAGAGACAAGAGGAAAAATATAAAGAAAGCTAGAAAGAGTAAGAAAAGGAGGAATAATTTTCAAATTGAATAATGAGGATAGAGGAAGAGACTAGAATTTCATTCAATACAGTTTCTTATGAGATTAATGAGAAAGTTTCTTCATGAAAATAGAAAATAGGATTTTTCAACATGAAAGTTTCAATACTCAATCTACTTGATTCTTGAAGAGGGAAGGGAAGACATTGACCTAGAAAAGTATTTGGTGAGAATTTAGTGGTATCACTTGTGAGAGGTGTTTATATGGCAATACTACTGTGTATATTAATGGGACCAGATCACATTTTTATTTTTGCATCTAGATCCAAAGAGAGTTGCTTTCGCAAATGCAGAAATTTAGAATTTCAGCAAACAGCCAGACCTCCCTTTGAGACCACATCAAACACGGTGTTGAATGCTCTTTGAAAGAGGCAGAGAGTGAAAATCTGAAAACCTAATTTGAAGAAGGGAGTAGTAACTGAGTTATTTACTAATTCCAATTATAATTAAAATAAATTAAACCATTCAGTGAGGTAAATACAACCCCCTCTATTTCCTGATGATTAGCCATGTTACATAGCTGTTAGTTCTTCAATTTTTAATGAGAAAACTCACAAAATATTGGTACTCTGGATATGATAACTTTGGATAGAATCAGCTGAGAAAACAGAAAGTTACCATGACAGCATCAAGCTGGCACTAGAGGCTAGAATGTGATAGGGACACTGGAATCTACCACTAAGTGTGTCCCTGTTAAAGCCCACACTTGGCCCAGGTTTGAGTAAAGCCACGCTGCACAGTAAAAATTACTGCTAACACACTACCAGGTAAGCTACTTTCTTGATTATAATGACAATTCACCCTTTAGTGACATTAGTGAAAGATTTCCTCTCGATATACACCAGTCTATTTAAAAAATATATTCACCAACTCTTTTATACCAAATCCATCATCTTTCCTTTTGCCATTTAATACTTGCTAATACTAGCTTTGATACTTGTATTGATACTCCTTCCTTTTGCCATTTGATGCTTGCTAATAGTAGCCATTTTATACTTGCTAATACTAATACTAATATTAGATACTCAATCAGTACAATTAAAAATGAATTTATTAACTGTTACTAAATGTCTATTATATGAAAAGTCCTGCGGTGGATAGAAAGAGATACAAGGAATATTCCTGCTCATAATGAGTATTTGTAGAAGAAAAGATTTCTCATGGTATCAGTTATTTAAGGAGAATTTAGCTATTAGTCAAGCAGATGAACTAAGATTGTGAAAATGAGAAATGAAGAGTTGGCTCATCGGATGCTAAAAGAGTGCTATCCTGTATTCTAGAGACACTCATAAGACAGAAAAAATGGAAATCAATATGGTATTACCAAATATGCAGGAGTTTCCCTCCCATTGGTAAATCTGTAGGCTACATTACAAAAAGACAATTTCTCATCAACTCTATCATCAATTTTCACATCTTCGCTAAAGGCAGAAGCAGAAAAGAAAGGAGTTTCCGGTAGTGATATAAGAGGGGAGTAGGGAAGTTCTGGGTAGACAAAGGCAGTGTCCCTGGTGAGGGCTCCACCCCTGGGCCTCTGCCCATGGATCTAAGCAAGGACAGGCACTCCTGTTTTCATGCCCAAATGTTGCACTTTCCAAGACCATTCTGGCCCACCATGCCCCCGTCACGCCTATAAAAACCCAGAGCCCCTGGCGGGCACACACACAAGCGGCTGGACGTCAAGCGGAACACACCGCAGAAGAACAAACCGACAGACTTTGGAAGGCCACCGATGGTTGAACGATGTGGATGAAATAGAATTCGGCCAGGGGTGGTCAGAGGAGAGGCCAGTCACTGAGACGTCCAACTCCAGGGGAAGACCACCTTCCCACTCTATCCCCCTTCTGGCTCTCCATCCATCTGCTGAGAGCTACTTCCGCCACTTAGTAAAAAACCTTCCCCCCTCCTCTAAGCCCACATGTGATCTGATTTTTCTGGTACACTAAGGCAAGAACCCCAAGATATAGAAAGTCCTCTATCTCTGCTATAAGACAGAGGGTCTAATTGAGCTGATTAACGCAAGCTGCCTGCGGATGGCCAAGCTGAAATCGCAAACTGTAACACATGCCCACTGGGGCTTAGGAAGCTGTAAACACTCAACCCTAGATGCTGCCATGGGGTCAGAACCCAAAAATGTTCCCCAGGACCTGTCGGTTTGCATGCTCCCGCTAGGAGTTTGAGTTTCCGGGGACTGAAGAAGCAAGCCACATGCTTATTTCATGCCCTGCAAGGGGCATAAGGGAACTCTTCCCGTTTCAGTAGGATCCACTACCTCCAAATTTTTGTCTTAGTTCCTGTGTAACAGAGTACCCCCATTTTTCTAAGAGATGGTTTAATTATTTTTTCTCTATCTCTTCTTCTGTCGATCTTCCCCACTTCCTACTTAGTCCTTTGGAAGTGCAACTATAGTCTTTTACCTCCTCCTTTACCAGACTCTCCCTACAGGGCAAGTTCATCTGACTATGTGCTCCAAGATAGGACTCTGGAGAGTTAACAGTAGACTTACAAACCAAAGCATGCCTGCTAAGGAACTTTCACCCTCCAGAGGGTTGCCTGGAGAGATAATTGCTTTCCCACAAGGAGCCAGCAGTCACCATCACCTGGTAGATAAAGCAATGGAGCTAGCTCCACAATAATTTTGCCAGGTAAACAGTGTGGTATATACAGTGTTTAATAGTTTGAGCTCTGAAATCAGACTGCTGAATTTAACTCCCATCTCTTCCTCCTACTTGTAGTCTTAAGAGAGTATCTTCTTTTGAACCCTTTCTCTTTAAAACTGGAATTAACACTACCAATCTAAAAGATTAGTTGTATAAATTAAAGAGAGAATCCATGGCTTAGCTATAGAACTATGATAGCACTTGGATGTTGAATGAAATTATGATACAACTGTCTTCTTGTCTAGATTGCTGGATTTTCTATAGGAGGGACCATATGTTATTTAGTTTTTGTCTCAAGCATGATGTATATTTACACAAATATATACTATATATGTAACAAATTGCAATTAATTTAGGTAAAATGTGAAGAAATACATCTGATTTTATTTTTTCCATGTTAATTTACATACCAGGATCAATATAAGTTTTTACCTTTTATGAAATATAGTTAATCATACATAAAAATGTGAAGAGAAATACAGTCATCCAACTGTATAGGTAGGACATCTTAGGTTCCAAGAGTGTATACACACACATACATGCACACACTCACACACACACAGTGATAGCCTGAAATAAAAATGGCTTCTTAAAGATATATTCACTTCCTAATTCCAAGGACTTGTAAATATTATATGGCAAATGAGTAAATGTTATATTTTATATTATACAGCAAAAGATGTGATTAAGAATCTTGAGATGAGGGGCTTAACCTGAATTATACAGGTCCTGAATGCTAGTACAAGTATCCTTTTAAGAGAGATGGAGAGGAGAATTAACACACACAGAGAAGGTGATGTGAAGATGAAGTCAGACAACAGAGTGATATGGCAGCAAACCAAAAAATGATGGGCATCCACCAGAAGCTAGAGAGGAAGGAATGTGTTCTTCCCCAGGGACTCTGTAAAGGGTGTGTTCCTGCCAACACTTTAATTTCAACTTGTAGCCTCCAGAACTGTGAGATAATGGATTTCTGTTTTAAGCCACCAAAATGCTGATACTGTGTTAGGCAACCCTAGAAAACTAATACTCTCTCTCTCTCTTTCTCTCTCTCTCTCTCTCTCTCTCTCTCTCTCTCTCTCTCTCTCTCTCTCTCTCACACACACACACACACACACACACACACACACACACAGAGAGAGAGAGTTTCTGGGATCATGATTATATAAATGTCTTTAAAAATACTTGCTAAATATCTGGTTTACGAGTAAAGGGAATTCTCCAGGACTCAAGTATTGCTGAACCCCTGAAACCCTGGCCAAGAGTGAGAAATGCTAAAAAATAAAAACTGTGTATAAGTCATCCCCATCTGTTTAACCCTAAGCAAGGCAGCATGGAGACTTGTACATAGAGAGTTTAGCATAAAAAGAAGAAAAACACAAAGATTTTCTAAAAAATTTAAAGAAACTTAGGATTTTATAGAGGCATAGATGAGAAATCTAGAACTGATTTTTCTTGGACAGCAGTTCTTATTATTTAATAAAATCACTAATAGAGATTTTTTTAAGTATAAAGTTAATCAATTAGTACTTCTGGGGAAAGGGGCCCAGACCTTTTGTGTTTTCAGAAGCAGAAGGTTGGATAAAAGAACAGGAGCTACTCCTTTAACTTTTGAAAATAAATTTCTTTATTTATACTGAGCTGCAGAAAGCTAAGTCTAAGAGTAGGTGCCCTTGAGAAATAGAATGGAAAAAGGTAGACTTTATCATAAAATTTTACTAATATGCCATTTACCTTTTCTTAAAAACCAGGCTTAAGTACAGAATATTCCATAGTCATCTCAAACAAAGCTGTGAGTCTCATCAATTTCCCATTTTAGTCCTGCAAAACATCACATAACTTTCTGACCGAAAATGTAAGAAGTCTTTTATAGTTAACTGAGAAAATAAAAATGGAAGTACTCTAATTCATTACAAGAACCTCTTGTCTATAACCAGATTAAATAAAAACTTATCTTTCCTTTGATCAATGATTTAAAATGTAGGAGAAAAAATCCTTGTGTTCATCGCCATGTTCTATTTCAATTCAACAGATATGCCATTGAAACCCTTTTGCTCTTTGTTGATATTTGAACAAACTAATAATAAAATGTATCCTCACTATTTAATACTAGCAATGAATTAGCCAATTTAACAAGTATTTTGAGAAAAATTTCATTTACTAAGCATCTATGTGTGCATAATGATACTTTAAGCATTGAGCTTTGAAATCAGATAAAATTGGGTTCCAATCCTGGCCTATCTATATGATAGTCATGTGATTTTTGGACAAGTTTCTAACATATCTTAATCTTAGTTTCTTCTTCATAAAATAGAGATAATTAAATCTCCTTCATTGAATAGAATCATGGATATAAAGCATCTGGTACATAGCAAACACTCAGACAAAGTTCTTGTTCCTATAATAAACTAAGTAAATAAAAGGCTAGTCATTCTACCCAAGAGGCTAGAATAAAAACTGGCAGTCATTGAAAGACTATTAGGTACACTTTTTTTTTTTTTTTTTTTTTTTTTTTTTTTTTTTTTTTTTTTTTTTTGAGACGGAGTCTCGCTTTGTCGCCCAGGCTGGAGTGCAGTGGCCGGATCTCAGCTCACTGCAAGCTCCGCCTCCCGGGTTTACGCCATTCTCCTGCCTCAGCCTCCCGAGTAGCTGGGACTACAGGCGCCCACCACCTCGCCCGGCTAGTTTTTTGTATTTTTAGTAGAGACGGGGTTTCACCATATTAGCCAGGATGGTCTCGATCTCCTGACCTCGTGATCCGCCCGTCTCGGCCTCCCAAAGTGCTGGGATTACAGGCTTGAGCCACCGCGCCCGGCCAGGTACACTTTTTAAGAACCTAACTAGGCTGTGTTATCATTATCCAGAGACCACCTATTGGAAGAGCTTAGGTCACAGAGTTAACTGGAAACTAAATTAGGTTGAGAATCAGACTCCATAGGTCAAAAACTAGTGCCAATTCTGCTGCCTTCTTGGATATCCAGCAAGGCGTTCTCAAAATTAGTTTCTTAGTTCAGTCTGATATAACAGAATACCATAGACTGGGTTGTTTATACAACAGAAATTTATTTCTCACAGTTCTGGAGTCTGAGAAGTCCAAGATCAAGATGCCAATAGATTTTATTCCTATTGAGGACCCACATCCTGGTTTTCAGTGGCCATCTTCTGATTGTAATCTCACATAGCAGAGAGCAGAGAAAGGGAAAGCAATCTCTCTCATGTCTTTTTATAAGGACAAAAGTCTCACAACTTATCACCTCTGTTGATAAAAAGAGTAAATTTCTGTAAAATATTTGAAGAGATTTATGCTGAGCCCAATATGAACGACCAATGGCCCATACACAGCCTCAGGAGATCCTGAGAACATGTCCCCAAGGTGGTTGGGATACAGTTTGGCTTTATGCATTTTAGGAAGACATCAGATGTCAATCAATACATGTAAGATGTGCATTGGTTTGGTCTGAAAAGGCAGGACAACTGAAAGTGGGGGCTTCCAAGTCCTAGGCAGATTCAAAAATTTCCTGATTGCCAATTGGTTGAAAGAGTTATTATCAATATAAAGGAATGTCTGGGTTACAATAGGGAGTGGTGGACACCAAGGTTTTATCATACAGATGAAGCCTCCATGTGGAAGATTTCAGAGAGAATAGATCCTACATTTTTCTTATGAGACTTAAGGAGTCTGTTCTATCAGTAATTCCAAAAGGGAGGAAAGTATAATGAGGCATGTCTGACTTCTGCTTCACGTTATGGCATGAACTAGTTTTTTAGGTTAACTTTGAAATGCACTTGCCAAGAGGATGGGTCCACTCAGATGGTTGGGGGGCTTAGAATTTTACTTTTGGTTTACATTCTTCCCCTTCTGGCCAAGATTTGCCAGAGGCAACATCAATGGCCACCAAATTTTAATTTTGTCCCACAGTGTTGCTGGGGTGGCATGGCTGCCCGCCCCACGTACATCCTATCCCTCAGTGTGACCCCTTTCTCATATGGTCAAGGAACTTAGAGCCAAAAAAACTCATAGCCAATTTAAATGTTCTAGGTCAGACAGAAATAGATGTGGGCAGACATTTATTAATACTTAGAAAACAATTTTTTAAAGTAAAAAGCCAACAAACAAAAAGCCAAGGGCAAGGTTACAAATATGACTAAGCTACTGTAATCTTGGTTTTAGTTACAGACTTATAGCAATTAGCTATACAAAGCATAAGCATTGTTCAAACCTTTTAAGCAAAAGAATTTTGGAGACCTTTGTTGTTCTGCACTGCTGTTTGTGCTCTTTTAGTAATTTGTCCTAAGGTGGCTGATTTTTAAAATATATATCTATCTGTATAAATCTTAAAACTAGGAGTATTATTATACCCAGGAGACTTTTTCACAAGGTTTCTTTATCTCCTCTCAGTAATAATTTTCTTTTAGTTCTACAGGAAGCAAAAATTCTTTATGTTCGGGATGGATGGAAAGGCGCAACATAATAGCTCAGGAGGCAAAGTCCTTTCTTTTATTAGCTATTTATGCATCTGTGTGCCTATCCTTGATTTGGAGAGTCTGAACTACTTCTATCCTCAAAATTAGACCTTGCAATCTCACATGCCCACCTCTTCTGTGATTATCCCTGTGTCTAGAAGGGAGGGTGCTTGTATCATTTCATCGTAGGATATTTGCAGTGAAAAACAGATCTGCCCAGTGGGATGCCTAATAAGAGAGATGATTCACATGTCCAGTCTTTAGAATGCCATGGTTCTGGTTTCCTTGGATGTAAAACTATGAGAGATAAATAACATTAATATTTTGACAATCAAAAGAGTATTTGTGCATCAGAACAGCAAATGAAACCTATTCTATTGGGAGATCAACTAACAATATGAAGAAAAATTATAATCTGATACTCCTCAGAAGATTTTTATAGCCAAGAAATAATTTATGATTCAATCTGCACTTTAAAACAAATCAGGGCTGAAATCTAGTAACAAATGTTACACTTTTCCTTTGAAACAATTTATCTCTTTCTCTAGCCCTCTTTTTCTGCTGAAGAGAAATTATAGTGGGACCAATTTGTGTACAAAGTAAGTTTTAGGCTTGCTATACTTGGCTTAATTATTTGCATAGAGTGCAGCAAGTACTGATGGACTATATCAGCTCTTTTTAAGTTGGCTTTGCTTGAACTTAACCTAAACATAGGTTATTCTAGTCAAAGGATAGCTAAAGTAACCTGTCTTCAATTGATCTAGCTTAGAAGAAAAGACTTATTAAAAGATGCAAATGACTATATATTGTCATAAAATCATAAACAGTTTCCAAATTGGAGGGAACGCAGATAGACAGAAAGACAAATTTGCTCACAAAAACATACTTTGCCCAAATTCTAAAAACTGTAAACCACTCAAAAGATTTTCTTGACTCTTCTTTAACCAGTGCAGAAGATTTCCAAACAAGATGTCATTTGTTCACCTTGAAACTCTCATTCACAAGCCACGCAGCTCTTGTCAGATGAGAGCACTGTAGAATCTAGCAGTCACTGTAGAACCTAGTAGCTCCTCATAGGAGCTAGGGGAGAAGAAGCTCCCTGCTCATGAGTATCTCTTTCTTCCATCCCCAGGTAGTAAGATTCAATGTAAATCACTTTTATTATATCGAGTAACTATTTTAGATAACATTATTTCCATTAGCATAGGGATAGCTTCAATTAATATTCCAGAGCAAGGCAGTAAATGCCCCTCAAGTGAAAATTCTTCAGTCCGGTAGTTGTAATTGGGAAGTGTTCACAATCTTTTGCCATAAGCTCCAATAAATATTCTGCAAAGGACCATGAAATGGAGGATTTGTCCCAACAAGCACTGCAGCCTCTACCCTATATTCGGCAGGCTCAGGCAATCTTACTATCTCCCATTTAATGTGTCCGATTAACATTTCTCAAAGGGGAGTTTTACATGCCTTCAGTTTTACAGTATCAGATAGGGGAATATCCCCCAGTCAGATACAATACCCATCTTCATAAGACATTTAGGTAAAGAAGTCACAACTGCCTTACATAAAACCTGCTTAAACATCTCAAATTTGTAATCTTATCAAAGTGTACATTTTTTGGTCTGGTCCCAGGAACTTTTCTAGCTCCAGACAATTTTACCTTTTCTGGTGAAAAAAGATTTGGGTTCCCAGCAGAGAGCTGCGTCAAAGACCCTTTTGTCAGTCTTTATCTTAATTTGCCTCAACATTGCCCCATGGAATGTCAGCTTTGTCATTATAACTTTTGCCTTTAGATTTTTCTTTAATTTTCTCCTTCTGGAGCAAATGCCCAAAATTGGTGTGGGAAACTTTAATGTTGGGAGACCAGCAGGGGTTCCCTTTGGTCCACACACACAACATTGAATAGTGTTGTAAAGACCTTTGTTTTATTTATTTCATTTCTTGATAACCATCTAAAATTTTCCACCACACTTCTGAGGTGAGTCCTTTGATTCCCTTTTGCTTTTCCCATTTTTCATTTTTTTAAATTACCCTAATGTTGTATCAAGTATCTGTAAGACCCATGAGGGAGGGTGAATTTGATAAGTCTTCTCAAATAGTTGTATGATTCTGTGGAAGTAATGTCACCTGAGGTGCCCGTGTAAAAGGGGTCCCCTAAACCCCAACATTGACCATAACGTGAGTAATAGGATATTCGATGGGAGATTATCCCAGTCATCATAAAGCCAGTCACACATGGCTTGCATATGAAGTGTGAAAGGAAAGTAAATCTCAGGACCTCAAAATCACTAAGCCAAGGAAAAAGTCAATCTGGGAATTGCATCAAGCAAAACCGCCTCCCATTTTATTCCTAAATAAGATAGCTACATAGATAAAAAGTTACATGTCTTCCTCACAATTTGACCACAGGAAATTTCTTGTGAACAAAGGAGAGACAGAACTCAAAGTCATCCCCCCACTCACATGATACAAATATGTAACTGATTGCTTCCTTTGCCCTATTGTTTCACTAAGCCAGACTGAGGCATAAGTGACTGTTCCTGTAAATCTCATATTCAGCAAAAGGCTAATCAGAAACTCAAAATAATTCAAATATTTGTCTTGTATCCACCTATAACCTGGAGGCCCCCTCTCTGCTTTGAATTGTCCCACCTTTCCAGACTGAACCAATGTACATATTGGATATATTGACTGATGTCTCATGTCTCCCTAAAATATATAAGGTGTAAGGAATGTGGTCCAGGTTCAGCTTTCTGCATATGGCTAGCCAGTTTTCCCAGCACCATCTAATAAATAAGGAATCCTTTACTTATTGCTTGTTTTTGTCAGGTTTGTCAAAGATCAGATGGTTGTAGATGTGTGGTATTATTTCTGAGGCCTCTGTTCTGTTCCATTGGTCTATATATCTGTTTTGGTACCAGTACCATGCTGTTTTGGTTACTGTAGCCTTGTAGTATAGTTTGAAGTCAGGTAGCATGATGCTTCCAGTTTTGTTCTTTTTGCTTAGGATTGTCTTGGTTATACAGGCTCTTCTTTGGTTCTATATGAAATTTAGAGTAGTTTCTTTCTAATTCTGTGCAGAAAGTCAATGATAGCTTGATGGGGATAGCATTGAATCTATAAATTACTTTGGGCAGTATGGCCATTTTCACGATATTAATTCTTCCTATCAATGAACATGGAATGTTTTTCCATTTGTTTGTGTCCATTCTTATTTCCTTGAACAGAGGTTTGTAGTTCTCCTTGAAGAGGTCCTTCACATCCTTTATAAGTTGTACTCCTAGGTAATTTACTCTTTTTGTAGCAATTGTGAATGGGAGTTCACACATGATTTGGCTCTCTGTCTATTATTGGTGCATAGGAATGCTTGTGATTTTTGCACATTGATTTTATATCCTGAGACTTTGCTGAAGTTGCTTATCAGCTTAAGGAGTTTTGGGTCTGAGAAGATGGGGTTTTCTAAATATACAATCATGTTATCTGCAAACAGAGATAATTTGACTTCCTCTCTTCCTATTTGAATATCTTTATTTCTTTCTCTTGCCTGATTGCCCTGGACAGAACTTCCAATACTATGTTGAATAGGAGGGGTGAGAAGGTATCTTGTTTTGTGCTGGTTTTCAAAGGGAATGCTTCCAGCTTTTACCCATTCAGTATGATATTGACTGTGGGTTTGTCGTAAGTAGCTCTTATTATTTTAGATATGTTCAATCAATACCTAGTTTATTGAGTGTTTTTAGCATGAAGAAGTGTTGAATTTTATCGAAGTCCTTCTCTCCATCTATTGAGATAATCATGTGGTTTTTGTCATTGGTTTGGTTTACATGATGGGTTATGTTTATTGATTAGTGTATGTTGAACCAGGCTTGCATCCCAGGGATGATGCTAACTTGATTGTCGTGGATAAGCTTTTTAATGTGCTGCTGGATTCAGTGTGCCAGTATTTTATTGAGGACTTTTGCATCGATATTCATCATGGATATTGGCCTGAAATTTTCTTTTTTTGTGTGCTTCTGCCAGGTTTTGGTATCAGGATGATGCTGGCTTCGTAAAATGAGTGGGGGGAGTCCCTCTTTTTCCATTGTTTGGAAGAGTTTCAGAAGAAATGGTACCAGCATCTCTTTGTACCTCTGGTAGAATTTCACTGTGAATCCATCTGGTCCTGGGCTTTTTTGGTTGGTAGACTATTAATTACTGCCCCAACTTTAGAATTTGTTATTTGTCTATTCAGGGATTTGACTTCTGCCTGGTTTAGCCTTGGGAGGATGTATGTGTCCAGGAATTTATCCATTTCTTCTAGATTTTCGAGTTTATTTGCATAGAGGTGTTTATAGTATTCTCTGATGGTAGTTTGTAAATCGTGAGATCAGTGGTGATCTCCCTTTTTTAGTGTGTCTATTTGATTCTTCTCTCTTTTCTTCTTTATTAATCTGGCTAGCATTCCATCTATTTGGCTGATCTTTTCATAAAACCAGCAGCTAGTTTCATTGATTTTTTGAATGCTTTTTTATGTCTCTATCTCCTTCACTTCTGCTCTGATCTTAGTTATTTCTTTTCTTCTGCTAGCTTTTGAATTTGTTTGCTCTTGTTTCTGTAGTTCTTTTAATTGTGATGTTAGGGTGTCAGTTTTAGATCTTTCCCGCTTTCTCTTGTGGCCACTTAGTGCTATAAATTTCCATCTAAACACTGCTTTAGCTGTGTCCCAGAGATTCTGGTATGCTGTGTCTTTGTTCTCGTTGGTTTCAAAGAACTTATTTATTTCTGCCTTAATTTCATTATTTACATAGTAGTCATTCAGGAGCAGGTTATTCAGTTTCCATGTGGTTGTGTGATTTTGAGTGAATTTCTTAATCCTGAGTTCTAATTTAATTGCACTGTGGTCTGAGAGACTGTGTGTTAAGATTTCCATTCTTTTGTATTTGCTGAGGAGTGTCTTACTTCCAATTATGTGGTCAGTTTTAGAATAAGTAGGATGTGGTGCTGAGAATGTAGATTCTGTTGATTTGGGGTGGTGAATTCTGTAGATGTCTATTAGGTCTGCTTGGTCCAGAGCTGAGTTCAAGTCCTAAATATCCTTGTTAATTTTCTTTCTCACTGATCTGTCTAATATTAACAGTGGGCTGTTAAAGTCTCCCATTATTATTGTGTGGGAGTTTAAATCTCTTTGTAGGTCTCTAACAACTGACTGTACGAATTTGAATGCTCCTGTATTGGGTGCATATATAATTAGGACAGTTAGCTCTTCTTGTTGCATTGATCCCTTTGCCATTATGTAATGCCTTTCTTTGTCTTTTTTGATCTTTGTTTGTTTAAAGTCTGTTTTATCAGAGACTAGGGTTGCAACCCCTGCAATTTTTTTTTTTTTTTTTTTTTTTTTTTTTTTTTTTTTTTTTTGCTTTCCATTTGCTCAGTAAATCTTCCTCCATCCCTTTATTTTGAGCCTATGTGTGTCTTGCATGTGAGATATGTCTCCTGAATACAGCACACTGATGGGTCTTGACTCTTTATCCAATTTGCCTGTCTGTGCCTTTTAATTGGGGACATTTAGCCCATTTACATTTAAGGTTAATATTGTTATGTGTGAATTTAATTCTGCCATTATGATGCTAGCTGGTTATTTTGCCCATTAATTGATGCAAGTTCTTCATAGTGTCAACGGTCTTTACATTTTGGTATGTTTTTGCAGTGGTTGGTACTGGTTTTCCTTTCCTTATTTAGTCCTTCAAGTGCTCTTGTAAGGCAGGCCTAGTGGTGACAAAATCCCTCAGCATTTGCTTGTCTGTAAATGATTTTATTTCTCCTTCACTTACGAAGCTTAGTTTGGCTGGATTTGAAATTCTTGGTTGAAAATTCTTTTCTTTAAGAGTATTGAATATTGGCTCCCACTCTCTTCTGGCTCGTAGGGTTTCTGAAGAGAGATCCACTGTTAGTCTGATGGGGTTTCTTTTGTGGGTAACCTGACCTTTCTCTCTGGCTGCCCTTAACATTTTTTTCTTCATTGCAACCTTGGTGAATCTGATGATTATGTGTCTTGGGGTTGTTCTTCTTGAGGAGTATTTTTGTAGTGTACTCTGTATTTCCTGAATTTGAATGTTGGCCTGCCTTGCTAGGTTGGGGAAGTTCTCCTGGATAATATCCTGAAGAGTGTTTTCCAACTTGGTTCCATTCTCCCCATCACTTTCACGTACACCAATCAAACATAGGTAGGGCCTTTACACATAATTCCATATTTCTTGGAGACTTTGTTCATTCCTTTTCATTCTTTTTTTCTGTAATCTTGTTTTCACACTTGATTTCATTAAGTTGATCTTCAGTCTCTGATATCCTTTCTTCCATTTGATCAATTCTGCTATTAATACTTGTGTATGCTTCATGAAGTTCTCATGCTTTGTTTTTCAGCTCCATCAGGTCATTTATGTTCTTCTCCAAACTGGTTCTTCTAGTTAGCAATTCCTCTAACCTTTTATCAAGGTTCTTAGCTTCCTTGGTTGGGTTAGAACATGCTGTGTTAGCTCAGAGGCGTTTGTTATTACCCACCTTCTGAATCCTACTTCTGTCAGTTGGTCAAACTCATTTTCCACTCAGTTTTGTTCCCTTGCTGGTGAGGAGTTGTGATCCTTTGAAGGAGATGAAGTGTCCTGGTTTTTGGAATTTTCACCCTTTTTGCACTGTTTTTTCCTCATCTTCATGGATTGATCTACCTTTAGTCTTTGCTGTTGGTGACCTTCGGATGGAGTTTTTGTGCAGTAGTCCTTGCTGTTGAAGTTGGTGCTACTGCTTTCTGTTTGTTAGTTTTCCTTCTAACAGTTAGCCCCCTCTTCTGCAGGTTTGTTGGAGGTTGCTGTGGGTCCACTTCAGACCCTGTTTGCCTGGGTATCACCAGCGGATTCTGGAGATTGCTGCCTATTTCTTCCTCTGGAAGCTTCGTCCCAGAGGGGCACCAGTCAGATGCCAGCTGGAGCTCTCCTGTATGAGGTGTCTGTTGACCCCTGCCGGGAGATGTCTCCCAGTCAGGAAGCACAGTGGTCAGGAAACCACTTGAGGAGGCAGTCTGTCCCTTAGCAGAGCTCAAGCACTGTGCTGAGAGATCCGCTGCTCTCTTCAGAGCTGGCAGGCAGGAACACTTATGTTTGCTGAAGCTGTGCCTACAGCTGCCCCTTCTCCTTGGTGCTCTGTCCCAGGGAGATGGGAGTTTTATCTATAAGCCCCTGACTGGAGCTGCTGCCTTTCTTTCAGAGATGCTCTGGCCAGAGAGGAGGAATCTAGGGAGGCATTCTGTCTACAGCGGCTTTGCCAAGCTGTGGTGGGGTCTGCCCAGTTCGAACTTCCCAGTGGCTTTGTTTACACTGTGAGGGGAAAACTGCTTACTCAAGCCTCAGTAATGGCAGACCCCCCTCCCCTCACCAAGCTCAAACATCCCAGGTCGACTTCAGACTGATGTTCTGGCAGTAGGAACTTCAAGCCAGTGGATCTTAGCTTGCTGGCTTGCTGGGGTCCACGGGGGTGGGATCCACTGAGCAAGACCAGTTGGCTCCCTGGCTTCAGCCCCTCTTCCAAGGGAGGAAACAGTTCTGTCTTGCTGATGTTCCAGGCACCACACCAGCAAGGGTATGAGAAAAACTCCTGCAGCTAGCTTGGTGTCTGCCCAAACAGCCGCCCAGTTTGGAACTTGAAACTTAGGGCCTTTGTGCTATAGGCACTCCTGGTCTGTGCATTGCAAAGACCATGGGGAAAGTATAGTATCTGGGTCCGATAATACCGTCCCTCACAGCACAGTCACTCAAGGTTTCCCTTGGCTAGGGGAGGGAGTTCCCCAGACCCTTGTGCTTCCTGGGTGGGGCAATGCCCCACCCTGCTTCTGCTCATCCTCCATGGGCTGCAACCACTGTCTAACTAGTCCCAGTGAGATGAACCAGGTACCTCAATTGGAAATGCAGAAATCACTTGCTTTCTGGATTGGTCTTGCTGGGAGTTTCAGACTGGAGCTGTTTCTATTTGGCCATCTTGCTTGGGAATCTCCCCTGTTAACCATTTTTGTAGCCCATGAATTTTAGATGTTTACTTAAGTAAGAAACTTAAGGTTAAAATATGGGTATTTTGCCAATAGCTCAGGATTTAGCTGTTTTCATTAAACCAACATTAAATGTTGATTAAATGTTGTACTTATCAAAAATTACACAAGCAAAGATCATTCTGTTCTCTACTGGGTTTATTGTTTCATAACCCTTATGGCAACTTTTGACACCTTATAGTATTCTGCAGGGGTAGGTATGAATCTGCTTGATCAAAAAATGGAACCAAAAATGCTAACAATTCTTAAGACACTTCTAATATTACTTTACCAATAATTTTGAAGCCAGACTATTTATTAAAGATTTTACTTAAGTCCCATGAACCAGAAAAGCATTTGAATGTATTATTTAATTTGTGAGTACTCTAACTTTAAGATAATTCATCGCCTTGTGGGCAAAACACATAACAAAATACCTGTACATACACATAAACACACACATGCACACTCATATTAACAAAGATCCCATAACTTTGACTTTAGAACTCTAGCGCTGAAATATTAATACTAACTCACTAGTTTGCAAAAACAAACAAACATAAAACATTTGGATCTCAATAGTGCTTTTTGTTGTTTTTTTGTTTTGTTTTGTTTCTGGTTTGTTTTCTTTTTTTTCTCAGTAGAAAAGTAACAGCAGATTTAAAGCAGACATAAAAGAAAACAGAGAAACTGGAAACTCTAAAGTTACAGGTCAACATTTGGGCTCTGAATTTTTTCTTGAAGCAATTTGTCCATCAGTTTAAAACATGAACAAAATACCATTATATGTCCGTTTTATATAAACACTTGCAAGTCGAGGTGCCACAAAACCAATGGGGTACCTGAAAGGTATGTTTGTTTCCCATTTCTTCACTTTTCTTTTTCTTCTTTCTTTCTTTCTTTCTCTTTCTTTCTTTCTTTCTTTCTTTCTTGCTTGCTTGCTTTCTTTCTTTCTTTCTTTCTCTTTCTTTCTTTCTTCCTTCCTTTCTTTCTTTTTTCTTTCTTTTTCTCTTTCTTCCTCCCTCTCTCCCTTTCTTTCTTTATTTCTTTCTTTTTCTTTCTTTTCTTTCTTTCTTCTCTTTCTTCGTCCCTCTTTCTTTCTTTCTCTTATTCTTTCTTCTTTCTTCTCTTTCTTCCTCTTTCTTTCTCTTTCCTTCCTTCCTTCTTTTTTCTTTCTTTCTTGCTTCCTCCCTTCCTTTCTTCCTCTTTCTTTCTTTCTTTCTTTCTTTCTTTCTTTCTTTCTTTCTTTCTTTCTTTCTTTCTTTCTTTCTTTCTTTCTTTCTTTCTATCTCTCTTTCTTTCTTTCTTCTTTCTTTTTTGGAGGAATTGAGCTATGGCCTAGGGTTTATTGTAGAGGTACAAGTGTGCTGATTTTGGGTGGGACTTCATAATGTGTCACCACTGAATGTTTCAGCTGTCTTGTGTGTCTCAGTTTCTCTCTCAGGACATCTAGCATCTCACAGAGGGCTCAAAACAGTAAGTGATCAGCTCTTAAATTTGTTTCCTGAACAAGCCTTTTAAAACAAATTTTGTTGGGGGTTCCCTGTGAGAAAAAGGAATGGAGAAGATCCTTTAGAATGCACCTCTGAACTAGAATTAGGATCCTAAACAACTACTTCCTAGGAGCAAAGGAAGAAAAAAAATAGCTCAGAATAAATGAAGGACTGTCAACCAATGGGAGGGCCAGGGCTCAGGAGAACTTACCAGTTCCACCAGAGGAGAAGCTCAAAGTCGGCTGGGGGTGCTTTCAGTGGGTCCCTGCTGGTGCCTTAGTTACAAATTTGGAGTCCTGAGTCTTCTCTAAGACCCCACATATTTGGTACCAAATTATTGTCAACAAAAAGAGTCAAACTCTGTGAAATACTTGAAGAAATTTATTCTGAGCCAAATATGAGTGACCAATGGCCCATGACACAGCTGTCAGGAAATCCTGAGAACATGTGCTCATGATGGTTGGGGTACAGCTTGGTTTATATATTTTAGGAAGACACAAGACTTAAATAAATCCATGTAAGAGGGACATTGCTTTAGTCTGACAAGGCAGAACAACTGGAAGTGGGGGCTTCCAAGTCATAGGCAGATTAAAAAATCCTTTGATTGGCAATTGATTGAAAGATTTACTATCAATAGAAAGGGATGTCTGGGTTACAATAAGGGTTTGTGGAGACTATGGTTTTATTATGCAGGTGAAGCTTCCAGGTGGCAAACTTCAGAGAAAATAGATTGTAAATATTTCTTATGAGACTTAAGGAGTCTGTTCTATTAGTAATTCCAAAAAGGAGGGGAGTATACTGAGTCATGTTCAACCTCCCTTTCCATCATGGTTTGAACTAGTACTTTAGGTTAGCTTTGAAATGCCCTTGCCAAGAGGAGGCATCCATTCACATGGTTGGGGGACTTAGAATTTCATTTCTGGATTAGACCTCCCAAAGGCCCCACTCTCTAATATAATCACATTGGGAGTTAAGATTTTTGCATATGAATTTTTTGAGGACAAAAACATTCAGTTCATAATATTGAGACAATGGCTCTTGAGAATAATTGACTACTCCAGTTATACAATCTGATCTCATTTATAGAATAAATCACCATTTGGACTAGTTGATCTTTTAATCTGTGAATATCAGTCATAAAGTAATTTGTAACAGTGAAATCAAGAAAGGATTAAAACTCAAGAACTTCTCCCTCTCACACACACGCAATGTTCTGCTTAATAACTGCAATCCTGAAAACTACTATTTCTAATCTGAAAACATTATTGGAGAGGAAAATATTGTTATCAATAAAGTAGTAATATAAATATCTTTGGGAAATTCCCTGAAATAAACCATAAGCTGTGTTTCTCTGCAAATCTTTCTTTTCTCAGAATGATTTTTCCCTCAACTGAAATCTAAACTTGTGTTAGTGAATACCATAAAGTTAAAGAATACACAGTTCAAACTCTGAATGCATGCTCATCTCCAAACTATAAAAATCTTATAAATATCAAATACCCCTTATGATGATATAGCAGAATGTGTTATGTGCTGCATTTGCCAGGACAAAGGATCCGGCCATCTGCAGTTTATCACTTCCTTCTTCTTCCAGCTGCCTCTCACCTCCCCTTTTCCTCAGAGTCTGTAATGTCTACCTCCTTTACTGGTGCCACAGTCAAATGTAGCAAATCTCTTTCTTTATTGAACCTTTCAAATGGCTGAGAAAGAGATGATTTCAAACCCAGCCATGGAAGCCTTTCCTGATTAAGAAGTTTACTGTCAATTTTCAAGTACATTTTTCAAAAAAAGAAATATGTTGGTGCTGAATCATATACAACCTGTCCCATAGAGAACTTACTTCTCTGGGTGGGTATCTATTTTTTTCTAATTTGTTGAAAATCACAAAGATCAGTGAAGGTAGACAAGAAAGAAAATGAACGAGCAACATATGTCAGGCCCATGAAAACGGAAGCTGAGCCTAAGAGAAAGCTCCAGGGACCTCTACTGTTCCAGCAGAGATGCAGGTTAGGTGAATCAGCAGTCACCCCAGAGAAGGCCTGCAAAGTGACAGCCCAGAGTCTAGTGGGCCACATACAACACACTTACACTATACTCTTTTAGATCAACAGTACAGGGTGACAAAAAATAGGTTGGACATGAAGTTAGGAGACCTCCAACAAGCTGTGAGATTTGGGGCCAATTGTCTAAATTCCATAGGCCTCAGCTTTCTCTTTTAAAAGCAGAGGTTAACAAGAAAAGTGGCTTTGAAACATTTTTTAAAAATAGCTATTTTTTCCCCAAATGACAGATAGATGATAGATAGATAGATAGATAGATAAATAGATAGATAGATAGATAGACAGACAGACAGATGGATAGAGATAGATGATAGATAGATGATAGATAGATAGCTAGAGATAGATAGATGATAGATAGATAGAGATGATAGATAGATGATAGACAGAGATAGATAGATGATAGATGATAGATAGAGATGATAGATGATAGATAGATGATAGATAGATAGATAGATACATAGATAATATATAGAGTTTTCCTATTGAAAACAGACAGAAGTGAAGCTACTTAAGGGTACTGGACAGGTGTAACCTGATTCCTGGACTTTCCTCTTCTTGCCCCTTAATCACAGTGACTACTGAACCACTTCCATGGAGATTTTTGAGAACACTGGAACGCAGTTTAGAAGTCTTTGCTGGGAAGCCACCTCAGGTCACATCATTTTAGATTTATTTTTCTAACGTGACGAAAGTATTCGTTAGATAGGGAAAGAAAATAAGAAATTTCTGATAAAAGCAAGCTTGGGCAAAGGTCAGAAAGGGCCAATAAGTCACTTTTTAAACTGTGTTACTCTCTACAAGCTACAGCTAGTGCATTTTCCCATGACCTAGAAGTCTAAGGAGTTGGTGTTATGAAATATGGTTGGGTAAACTGAAAGAACTCAACTCTAGGGTGCTGGCATTAACTGTGGTGTTTTGCAAGTCTTCTCGCATTCCTATATTTTCATTTTTTCTTTATTTGCACAGTCAGATAGTATCTACCTCATATAGTTGTTCTGAAAATTTGATGAAGTGATTTATGAAAGTTTAGGGTAGAAGCTGACAAACAGTAAGTACTCAGGGAATTATTGTTTTTATTGGCGATGTTAATAAAGATATGCTGTGCTATCACTGCAAATGTCAGCACAGCTTTTACTTCTGCATGGCATTGAGGAGGCCACAAAAACTGACTGAACTCAAAGTCTGGCTACACTGTGGCCCCAAAATAAGGGATGACTATTATTAAAGTAACAACGAAAACCATAAGTCAAATAAGGAGTTACATTATCAATATGCAATTCTGCTAATGTTTCTTCTAAAAAATATTTTTATTAAAATAATAGGTTTAGGTAGCAATTTGAATTATCATTTTCATATTTTACTGAGTATTAAATGTCTTTTGAAATACAAAGGAATGGATTTTTAGAATTGCTACTCTGAAAATTTCACATTCAGAGAAATGTTTTCCTTAAAATAATTCTGCATACAAAAGGCTAATTCAATTCTCTTGAGTTTTCAGGTTAATAAACCTATAAGCATTTAATACACCACTTTAAACACTATATTATATGAAATAGGCTCACAAGATATGGATGTACAAATTTAGGGTGCTTAAATATTAATTCACAATAAATTTTGTATCAATTATGGATCTTGACAACCAAGTTAGCAACATCACTGTATTCTTTCTGTCTAGGCAAGATGGAAAATTAGATAAGAAGTTGAATTCTAATAAAATAATTGTTTTGAATGCATGAAAGTTAGCTATAGAACTCAAACATGTGGCTATCTACTTGGGGAAACTGAATTGTTCAAATTTACCCAGCCTTGGGTTGATAGAACCCTGAGTAGAACCCACATCTGTTTGACTCCAACAATTATACTCAGTATTAATGACTATGATACCATACTGGATGTTGTAAAAGATAACAGAGAAGTATGTTGCCCTCAGAGAGCTTGTAATCCCACTGGGAAGCCACCTCTAACATTTATTGTACTATTAGAAAATAATACAAGGCAACATGTAATCGATGCCCAAGGCCCAGGTGTTACTTATAGTAAGAAAAAGTACAATAAAATCCAGAAGAGTCCAGGAAATTCTTCAAAAAGAAGTTAATCAGAATATAAAAGGTGAGAAATCTAGCTAGAGGTCTATCAAAATTTCTTACCTTTGCTCATGTTTGAGTTCACAGTTGCTCGTGAGAAGTTAGAATATAATTGGTTTGAGAAAGCAAGTTTTTGTCATAGTGTAAATACATTTTCACGAGATTCACCTATATATAGTAGACATTAATAAAAGTGCTGTACTAGGACATCATCTTCCCAAAAGTACATATCATCAATTATCTTTAATAATAAATGAGTAGCAATTCGCTTGAATTGTCTTGTATTGTTTCTCAATCATAAAACCAGCTGAGAAACAAAAGGTATGTGTAATCTTTCATTGCAGATTAAAATTGCCCTAACACAAAGGTTCCCAACGGAGAAGATTATCACCCTGCAGGGGACATTTGGCAATGTCTGAAGACATGTTTGATAGTCTCCTTTGGGATAAAATGAAGTGCCACTGGCAAATAATAGGTTGAAATCCAGAGATGTTGATATCCTCCAATGCACAAGACAGCTCCTCTCTATAAGAATTATCCAATATGAAGGGTTCATCATGCTAAAGTGAGAAAACTAGGCCAAGTTTAAATAAATATCCTATATAAGGTTCCCAGTGCCTAGCCCACAGACACATAAAAAGCCCTCTAGTTTGAGATTCCTCTATTTCCCCCTACCACCCTAACCTACACCCTACACTCTAATTCTTACTTTGAATCAAGATTTGTATTCTAAAAAAAATTTGTATTCCAAGAATTATCAGTTGAACTTGACAGAAAAAATTAAAAGTGTGTGTGTAGCAAAATTTCATTTTGATCCTTAACCCATTCTAGTTTTTTTTTAATGTTTGCATAGAACATATTTTTTTCTTGCTATTCACTTTCTCCTGTTCCTTTCCTCCCCTCTCCTCCCCTTCCCTCCCCTCCCCTCCCCTTCCTTCCCCTCCCTTCTCCTTCCCTTCCCTTCCCTTCCCTTCCCTTTCCTGGTGTAATGTTTCTTTTTCTTTTTTCTTTTTAAAGTAAAGATGAGGTTTAACTATGTTGCCCAGGCTGGTCTCAAACTCCTGGGCTCAAGCAATCCTCTCACTTTAGCCTCTCAAAGTGCTGTGATTATAGACACAAGCCACGGCACCTGGCCATATTCATTTTCAACAGGAAAGTAAATATAAAAAATTAGATTGATCAAAGATGCACATTTTATGCAAATCAAAAAAAGAAGAGGGATAATGTTTAGTGATTAAAACAATTTTGTAAGAGAAAGAAGCATGTTCAAGTTATGAATGCCAAAATGCGAGAATCTAAAGAAAAAATGCTTTAATGTTTATATTGTTGTTCAGTTTTTCAACACCTTTTCATATATATGGTTTTTATTGTATCCTTGCTGAGATGGACACAGCAAAGTTATGAGTACTATTGAAAGATAGCAAAAGTTGGAAACCAAGAGATCTAAGCAGCATTTCTACAGCCACAGTTGTTTCTTTTATTCCATATCAATTGATGTCTAAGAGTTATTTAGTGATAAGACTTCAGAATCCAGCAATATACAATAAGAAAAATTGCAAAGAGAAATAAAACACAAAGTGGCTAAGAAGTATTTTGTGTTCATATAAATGAAAAGGGAAATTTATTCATAAGATGAAAAAATGGTAATATTTCCTTCAGGAAGTAATAAAAAGAGATCTATAGAGGTATTATAGACAAGGAGTTTGAAAACAAAGGAATACAGTGATTCCAAGACTACTTTCTATAAGGATCTGAAGCAGAATATAGAAATCAAATCTCCCATTTTGTTAATTATTCATTTTGCTGAACAGAAGCTTTTTAGTCTGATGGAATCCCATTTACATATTTTTGCTTTTGGTGCCTGTACTTTGGGATTATAACCAAAAAGTCATTGCCCAGAGCAATGTCATGAAGCTTTTAAGACTCCAAACCATAACTGCAGTTTTACAACTTCTAGGTATATATGTTTTATTTCATTGAACAAGATCCTTTTCACAAGAAATGAGACTTACTGCTATTTCAGGGTCAGTATTTGGTAACCTGTCTTTAGTTAATGTGCCAAATATAAGGCACATTAAAAAAAAAAAAAAATCTAAGCTCCACAAGTGGAAATTAAAATTGGAAACCCCAAAAAGATAAGCTTCATACCAACCCCAAATGATAATGCATCATAATCCTTTAGGAATCATACTGTAAGAAGTTTCTTATTTTTCCATGAAATACATACTCAGTATATCCTTATTTGCTTAATACTTTGAAATGAGTAGGAAAACACCCTTTTTAAACAAGTAATAGACTAATTATTGTGGGCATATCTGTTCTTTCCCAACATGAATGCACATCTTCTCTCTCTTATTCCTAAAGCCAAAGTTTACTTAATATTGTAATTGATTTGGAAGTGGTTTTCAGAAATTTCTCAGTCACTGTGAATAATTCACAGCAGACCATCAAAGATTCTGCTTTACTTAATCTCTTTCATGTGAAAAAAATAATGATTTGACTCTCCTAACAGTAAATGTTTATTGTAGGATTCTCACATGAAGTTTAGAAAAAAATAGTCCCAAACATCCTTCATAGCTTTGACTAGCATAGAAAATTCATAGAAGTTTGTTTTCCCAAAAAAACCTGGAGATAACTGTAGAAAATTCTTTTTCATCTAATGCAATTTTACAACCTGTTATTTCAAAAGTATGTGAAACACACGTTTTAGATAGAATACTTATTGCCACTAAATATGTTCCAGAACATGTTTGTTTCATGATATTATTGAATTATTTTTTATCTAAAGTGGTGTTCTTGCTCTCTCTCTTTCAAGGTCTAATAGCAGCTGAGGAGCTTCTGATCACTAGTCCACCTCGATTGTCTCTGTTGTGTAAACAATTTTGATTTGAAATTTGAAAATTTATTTTAAACTTTTATTCTTAAGTTAAATAATTTTGAAGTTATTTTCCCTAATATGACTCGTCCTGAATGTATGAGTTAGGGCAAAGTCCAGGGACAATGGTCCAACTTCATGCTTGTTTATCATTTCTTCCAGTTCTCTAATTGTTTCCCCATATTTTTGAGTTATTGGGCTCTCTTTATACATTTGATCATATAAGCTCATAGAGAGTATCACTTCAGGTAAACACTTTTTAGTGATTAACAGTAACCTGTCAGACTTAGGAGATGACAAGTGGCCAGACCATGTGTTGTTACATATTCACAAATGTTAAATCCCCTGGAGGATCTAATTCATCCTCAAAAATCAGGTTCAGTACTGTGCATAATCTCCTGATTTAGGTATATTGCTATCCAAAATAAGTAACGGATGGATCCAAAATCCATTATGGATACAAAATAAGTAATAACTTAATTGAATGTACAGGTGAGTAGAGGATGAACCAAGATTTCAAATGGCTAGAATGCAAGTGAAAGGGTTTAATTAATATCAAAGAAGAGTTACTAAAAAGAGCAATGTGTTTAGAATTTCTAATATATTCTAGGTGTATGTATGTATTATATATAGATGATTGCATTTAATGTTCATATTAAAATAAAATACTGTGTATTGAAAGGACACAAAGATAGATGTGTACCCGCCCCCCCACCCGCTACACCCTTGTTCTGCTCTCTAATCTTTGCACATACCAGAGATTTCATAAGTTCTGTGAGTACCTGGTTTTCTGCACGTACCAGAGATTTTGTTTTGCACATACCAGAGATTTTGTAAGTTCTGAGGCAAGGTCACAAGACGTGTTTAAGTAAGATAAACTCTTGCTGCCATAAACCTGCTCTCCCACCTCAAAGTTTGAACCAAAATATCAGAAATGGCAGGAACCAATCATAGTTAGCCAAATCGCCTTGTTCAAACACTAGCCAATCATATATCTGATTTGTATAATAACTCTATGCCCACTTTTCTTAGACTATATAACATTGTTCGGAGCTGAGTGGGGGAGCTCTCCTGCCCGTCTCGTTTCACGAGCGAGGGAGAGTTCCAGGTTCGAACCTGTAATAAAGATCCTTGCTGCTTAGCTTTGACTCTGGACTCTGGTGGTCTTCTTCGGGGAATAAATGGTCTGGGCGATTTTACATTTTTTTTAAAAAAACAGAAGGCCCAAAAAAGATATAAATTTTTTCAAAGTTTTGAAATTAGTCATAGGCAGAGTTAGGGTTTGAATTCAGGTCTGTCTGAACCAAGAATGTACATCCTTTCCAAAGGTTATATAGGAAGTAATGGGGGCACAGGTGGTAAAAGTGGTAGCCAGAAGGACATCATAAATAAAATGTGACTTGGAATAGGCCATGAAGTAAGTGGCAAGCAGTCATCGAAACGGATACCTACAAGAGCACAAGCACCAGTGCATGTTTTGGGAAGACCTGCTGTTTGATTTTACCATTTGTGTAGGTCAATACTATGAGAAGACATCAGAAAACTCTGAATAATCAGTGTTTTAATGATCAAACTAAGAAGGATTTTTAAATTCTGGATATACAATGTGAGAATTACAGGCTCATAGCAACATGACAGACAGTAACTTTGACAGTAGTATGAAAGAAGATATTTCAATGGGAGGAGAAAGGGGACAAGGCAGGGAGATGAGTTTTCGGTATTCTGGCAAGAGAAGGTGAGAGTCCAAATTGTGGTGATGAGAATGGGACTGTCAATAAGAGCACAGACATAAGAAAAGGGCACCCATGTGGAGAGACACTCAGCTGAACTTGGCAATGGATTGAATGGGATGAGCAAGAGAGATAAAGACCGATATTCTTCAAGATTTCAATCATGGTTTGATCAAGTTAAGGGTGATTCAGTTATCTGATATAACAGAGTGAAAAAAAAAGGATCTGTCTGAGGTTGGGGCGTGGCAGGGCTGAAGATGATCTGTGAGTTTTTTTAATATGATCCCATTACTGGAATAACACTAGATGGGCAAAGACATAAAGTGTTTTACAAGGATTAAATAAATGATTAGGGTAGCTAACAATAGACTGGGCCTCTTGAAAGCTAAAATGATAATGAAAGATACCTAGAGAGACACATTCCAAGTATATAAATAATTTGTTGATGAGAATGTTTTTTTTTAGATTAAAAAAAGAATCAGAAGGTCTTTGGGAAACCACTGTCACACTTTTTGGTCTCAGTGGTGTTTGAAGTTATTAGGTGTTACTCCCGCAGAATTTGCCTTGATATGTAGATATCTCCCAGGGCATAAAATCCAAGAATATAATATTTAAAATGAAAAAGGCAAAAAGAGTAAGTAAGGGAAAGACCAAGACACCTGAAAATCAGTGAAAGGAGAACTAAAGTTACCTAAAATGTAGTTTGGGAAGTAAGAGTAGCCAGTAAGGAAAACCAACAGAGGGAAGTTTCTGAAATAACCAAAGAGAATTTCTCCCAATGGCTCTGTGACTCAAGTATTCTCTAAGCCTAGGTGCCAGCATTATAAATAGATTTTTTAAATGAAGCTGATTAGCTATAATTATTTCCAGTTCTAGAAATGAGGAAATGCTACTCACAATGAGACTTCCATGATAAAGGACAAGGGCAGGTTATGAGAACTCAAAGGGAGAAAGGCCCATTAGATGGTGCCCAGGAGAGGAGTTAACGTGACACTTTGTATAGAGAAGAAAGAAAAGATTATTTGAAATCTAAGATGCATTTTAAAATATATTTACATTGTTTGGAGTAAATAAGTTTTACACCTGTGTAGAAAAAAAGTCACTAAGTTGAACACCAAAATAAATTGTACAGATCAGAAAAAAAAAATTTCAGCTGGAGTTTCTTGGGCTCTATTTTATTTATTTGTTTTACTTAAATTGAATGTAATCAAAGCATTTATATTTATATTAAGTCTGTAAGTTCAAATCAAGGGCAGCCTAGAAATATGTGGTACAAATTGATGAGCCTTGTAATAATTTTGTCTGAAAGTGATTTTTTTATTTGCCTGCTGCTGACCTGGGAATTCCATTATTATGGATGCAGTCATTTATCTTAACAGAGTCTCTGACAGACTTCCATTCAAAGTCGGAATTTCCCTGAAAATACCTTACATACTACTTTTCTATTCACATCACACAAAGAAAAAGTTCTTCAAGGAAAAGCTACACAAAGGGAATGAGGCTTGGGAAATGAATAAGAAATGAGATGGAAAATAAATCCAATAGACTCACACCAGGACACAAAATTTTACTATCACTTCTTTAAATTCAATTCCCACTTGTAATTTTTTTCTGGACTATTCTGGGATTAGCCTGCTATACTCTTTCTACCACAAAACTTTCTTCCCTGGGGCTCCATCTTTTTGAGAAATGAGGTACTGAAACATAGTTTTTCTCTAGTTCTATATGTCCTAAGATCAACACATAAATCCTGTTTGTGTTTGTCTGGATTTTCTGGATTTTTTTTAACCACAAATAACTACTGGGGAAAGATAGATTCACATAATACATCCTGAAGTTACAGAGCATGAGATTTACTAGTTACAGGTAGCCTTATGTTTATCTGAATATGACTGAGGCAAGGCAGCATTGATTTGTAAGATTTTTCATCAGTCTTGCCTAAATTTTCAACTGATCTTGGTAAACTCCAAGCAACTTTTTGTCAATTCTGTACCAACAGCTCACCACCTTCAACACTTTCCAGGAAGATAACCGATTGTCAAGTGTAAAATCAAAGGGAATTTCCAGACCAGTATTGGGAAAGCCTCTGTTTTCCCAAAGAGAATTTCATGTTAAACCACTTATTGCCATCTTCTACTTTGTATAAAATACATGAAAAACAAAAGCTGATTTATTTTAATTAAAATCGTTGCAAATCTTCTCATCCTTTGTTGACATTTCCCCCACCTTCACCCCCCACCCCATAAACTGCATTTAAAAATACTTTAAAGTTGTTTTGACTCGTCTTTCACTCCAAGAAAATATTAGGGCACTTTGATTGGAGGATCTGGAATTTGGGGGTAAAATATGAGCCTATTATTCTTTGGATTTAGTTCTATGATCTTATAAAACAATCAGAAAGCACCCCTGTGGTTTGAATGACAGAACAGCAAGCAGGCCTGAAAACATTTATCAAGCTGGCCATACTTGGACACAGTTCTGCCTTTTGCTTCCCGTATTAGCTCTGTTAAAAGACCAGCCTGGACTGTCAGGCCTCTGAGCCAAAGCTAAGCCATCATATCCCCTATGACCTGCACGTACACATCCAGATGGCCGGTTCCTGTCTTAACTAATGACATTCCACCACAAAAGAAATGAAAATGGCCTGTTCCTGCCTTAACTGATGACATTACCTTGTGAAATTCCTTTTCCTGGCTCATCCTGGCTCAAAAGCTCCCCCACTGAGCAGCTTGTGACCCCCCCCACCCCTGCTTGCCAGAGAAGGACCCCCTTTGACTATAATTTTCCTTTATCTACCCAAATCCTATAAAATGGCCCCATCTTTTTGGCCCCTCTCTTTTTGGATTCAGCCCACCTGCACCCAGGTGATTAGAAAGCTTTATTGCTCACACAAAGTCTGCTTGGTGGTCTCTTCACATGGACACACATGACATTTTGGTGCCATGACTTGGCTCGGGGCACCTCCCTTGGGAGATCAATCCCCTGTCCTACTCTTTGCTCCATGAGAAAGATCCATCTACGACCTCGGGTCCTCAGACTGATCAGCCCAAGGAGCATCTCACCAATTTTAAATCTGGTAAGCGGCCTCTTTTTACTCTCTTCTCCAACCTCTTTCACTATCCCTCAACCTCTTTCTCCTTTCAATCTTGGCAGCACACTTCAATCTCTCCCTTCTCTTAATTTCAGTTCCTTTCCTTTTCTGGTAGAGGCAAAGGAGATGCTTTTTATCCATGGACCCAAAACTCCGGTGCTGGTCACGGACTTGAGAAGACAGTCTTCCCTTGGTGTTTAATCACGCAGGGATGCCTGCCTGATTATTCACCCACATTTCAGAGGTGTCTGACCACACAGGGATGCCTGCCTTGGTCCTTCACCCTTAGCGACAAGTACTGCTTTTCTTGGGGGGGGGCGGGCAAGAACCCCCGACCTCTTCTCTCCCTGTCTCTACCCCTTCTCTGCTTTTCTGGAGGGCGAAAACCCCATGACCCCTTATCTCCGCGCCCTGACCCCTTATCTCCACATCCCCACCCCTTTCCCGCTTTTCTGGAGGGCAAGAACTCCCCAACCCTTTCTCTCCGTGTCTCTACTCTCTCTTTTCTCTGGACTTGCCTCCTTCACTATGGGCAACCTTCCACCCTCCATTCCTCCTTCTTCTCCCTTAGCCTGTGTTCTCAAGAACTTAAAACCTCTTCAACTCACACCTGACCTAAAACCTAAAAGCCTTATTTTCTTCTACAATGCTGCTTGACCCCAATACAAACTCGACAGTAGTTCCAAATAGCCAGAAAATGGCACTTTCAATTTTTCCATCCTATAAGATCTAAATAATTCTTGTCGTAAAATGAGCAAATGGTCTGAGGCGCCTGACGTCCAGGTATTCTTTTACATATCGGTCCCTCCCTCGTCTCTGTTCCCAATGCAACTCAGCCCAAATCTTCCTTCTTTCCCTCCCACCTGTCCCCTCTGTCCCAACCCCAAGCATCGCTGAGTCTTTCTAATCTTCCTTTTCTACAGACCCATCTGACCTCTCTCCTCCTCACCAGGCCGAGCTAGGTCCCAATTCTTCCTCAGCCTCCGCTCCCCCACCCTATATTCCTTTTATCACCTCCTCTCCTCACACCAGGTCTGGCTTATAGTTTCGTTCCGTGACTAGCCCTCCCCGACCTGCTTAGCAATTTCCTCTTAAAAAGGTGACTGGAGCTAAAGACATAGTCAAGGTTAATGCTCCTTTTTCTTTATCCGACCTCTCCCAAATCAGTTAGCCTTTAGGCTCTTTTTCATCAAATATGAAAAACCTAGCCCAGTTCATGGCTCATTTGGCAGCAACACTGAGACGCTTTACAGCCCTCGACCCTAAAAGGTCAAAAGGCCATCTTATTCTCAATATACATTGTATTACCCAATCTTCTCCTGACATTAAATAAAACCCCCCAAATTAAATTCCAGCCCTCAAACCCCACAACAGGACTTCATTAACCTCACCTTCAAGGTGTACAATAATAAAGTAGAGGTAGCTAAGTAACAACATATTTCTGAGTTGCAATTCCTTGCCTCCACTGTGAGAGAAACCCCAGTCACATCTCCAGCACACAAGAACTCCAAATGCTTGAACTGCAGCTGCCAGGGGTTCCTCCAGAACCTCCTCCCCCAGGAGTTTGCTACGAGTGCTGGAAATCTGGCCACTGGGTCAAGGAATGTCCGCAGCCCAGGATTCCTCCTAAGCCATGTCCCATCTCTGCAGGACCCCACTGAAAATCAGACTGTTCAACTTACCTGGCAGTCACTTCCAGAGCCCCTGGAACTCTGACCCAAGGCTCTGACTGACTCCTTCCCAGATCTTGGCTTAGCAGGTGAAGACTGACACTGCCGAGCACCTCAGAAGCCTACAGGACCATTCCAGACACTCTAGGTAACTCTCACAGTGGAAGCTAAGTCCGTCCCCTTCTTAATCAATATGGAGGCTACCCACTCCACATTACCTTCTTTTCAAGGACCTGTTTCCCTTGCCTCCATAACTGTTGTGGGCATTGACGACCAGGCTTCTAGACCTCTTAAAACTCCCCAACTCTCGTGCCAACTTAGACAATACTCTTTTAAGCACTCCTTTTTATTTATCCCCACCTGCCCAGTTCCCTTATTAGGCTGACACATATTAAATTATCTGCTTCCCTGACTGTTCCTGGACTACAGCCACAACTTATTGCCACCCTTTTCCCCAGTTCAAAGCCTCCTTCGCATCCTCTTCTCGTATTCCCCCCACCTTAACCCACAGGCATAGGACACCTCTACTCTCTCTTTGGCAACTGATCATGCACCCCTACCATCTCATTAAAACCTAATCACCCTTACCCCACTCAATGCCAATATCCCATCCTGCAGCATGCTTTAAAAGGATTAAAGCCTGTTATCACTCACCTGTTAGAGCATGGCCTTTTAAAGCCTATAAACTCTCCTTACAATTCCTCCATTTTTCCTGTCCTAGACCCAGACAAGTCTTACAGATTAGTTCAGAATCTGTGCCTATCAACCAAACTGTTTTGCCTATCCATCCCATGGTGCCAAGCCCATATACTCTCCTATCCTCAATACCTCCCTCCACAACCCATTATTCTGTTCTGGATCTCAAACGTGCTTTCTTTACTATTCCTTTGCACCTTTCATCCCACCCAGCCTCTCTTTGCTTTCACTCGGACTGACTCTGACACTCATCAGGTTCAGCAAATTACCTGGGCTGTGCTGCTGCAAAGCTTCACACACAGCCCCCATTACTTCAGTCAAGCCCAAATTTCCTCATCTGTTACCTATCTTGGCATAATTCTCATAAAAACACATGTGCTCTCCCTGCTGATTGTTTCCAGCTAATCTCCCAAACTCCAATCCCTTCTACAAAACAACTCCTTTCCTTCCTAGGCATGGTTAGTGGGGTCAGAATTCTTACACAAGAGCTGGGACCGCGTCCTGTAGCCTTTCTGTCCAAACAACTTGACCTTAACTGTTTTGGCCTAGCCCTCATGCCTGTGTGCAGTGGCTGCCACTGCTTTAATACTTTCAGAGGCCCTAAAAATCACAAACTATGCTCAACTCACTTCCTACCGTTCTCACAACTTCCAAAATCTATTTTCCTCCTCCCACCATCACTCAAGACAGCACTTATGCTGATAAGGTAGCTAAAAAAGCAGCCATCAAAAGCCATCAGATCCCATCGCTCAGGACATGCTTATGCTGATAAGGTAGCTAAAAAAGGCAGCTAGCGTTCCAACTTCTATCCCTCACAGCAGTCTTCCTCCTTCACATCGGTCACTCCCACCTACTCCCCTGCTGAAACTTCCACCTATCAATCTCTTCCCACACAAGGCAAATGGTTCTTAGACCAAAGAAAATATCTCCTTCTAGCCTCACAGGCCCATTCTATTCTGTCATCATTTCATAACCTCTTCCACCTAGGTTACAAGCTGCTAGCCTGTCTCTTAGAACCTCTCATTTTCTTTCCATCCTATAAATCTATCCTCAAGGAAATCACTTCTCAGTGTTCCATCTGCTATTCTACTAACCCTCAAAGATTGTTCAGGTCCCCTCCCTTCCCTACACATCAAGCTCGGGGATTTGCCCCTACCCAGGACTGGCAAATTGACTTTACTCATATGCCTCATGTCAGAAAACTAAAATACCTCTTGGTTTAGGTAGACACTTTCATCAGGTAGGTAGAGGCCTTTCCTGCGGGGTCTTAGAAGGCCACTGTGGTCATTTCTTCCCTTCAGTAAGACATAATTCCTTGGTTTGGCCTTTCCACCTCTATACAGTCCAATAATGGACCGGTCTTTATTAGTCAAATTGCCCAAGCAGTTTTTCAGGCTCTTGGTATTCAGTGAAACCTTTATATCCTTTACCATCCTCAATCTTCAGGAAAAGTAGAATAGACTAATGGTCTTTTAAAAACACATCTCACCAAGCTCAGTCACCAACTTAAAAAGGATTAGACAATACTTTTACCACTTTCCCTTTCTGAATTCTCAGAATTCAGGCCTGTCCTCTGAATGCTACAGGTTACAGCCCATTTGAGCTCCTATGTGGACACTCCTTTTTATTAGGTCCCAGTCTCATTCCAGACACCAGACCAACCTGGACTACACCCCAAAAACTTGTCATCCCTACTATCTTCTCTCTAGTCCCACTCCTATTCACCATTCTTAATGACTCATAAATGCCCTGCTTGTGTTTATACTGCCAGTTTACAATGTTTCTCCAAGCCATCACAGCTGATATCTCCTGGTGCTATCCCAAATCTCCTGGTGCTATCCCAAACTGCTCATATCCCAAACATTAGATGTCCTGGGTCCTCCCAATTCTTAGTCCTTTAATACCTGTTTTTCTCCTTCTCTTATTCAGACCTTATGTCTTCCGTTTAGTTTTTCAATTCATACAAAACTGCATCCAGGCCATCACCCAATCATTCCATATGACAAATGCTCCTTTTAACAACCCCACGATATCGCCTCTTACCACAAAATCTTCCTTCAGCTTAATCTTTCCCACTCTAGGTTCCCACACCGCCCCAATCCTGCTTGAAGCGTCCTGAGATACATCACCCATTATCTCTCCATACCACTCCCCAAAAATTTTTGCTGCCCCAACATTCAAAACTATTTTGTTTTACTTTTCTTATTAATATAAGAAGACAGGAATATCAGGTCTCTGAGCCAAAGCTAAGCCATCATATCCCCTGTTACCTGCACGTACACATCCAGATGGCCGGTTCCTGTCTTAACTGATGACATTTTACCACAAAAGAAGTGAAAATGGCCTGTTCCTGCCTTAACTGATATTATCTTGTGAAATTCCTTTTTCAGGCTCAAAAGCTCCCCCACCGAGCACCTTGTGACCCCCACCCCTACCCGCCAGAGAAAAACCCCCTTTGACTGTAATTTTCCTTTACCTACCCAAATCCTATAAAACGGCCGCACCCCTATCTCCCTTCGCTGACTCTCTTTTTGGACTCAGCCTGCCTGCACCCAGGTGATTAAAAAGTTTTACTGTTCACACAAAGCCTGTTTGGTGGTCTCTTCACATAGATGCGCATGACATGGACCATGGTCATGTTGTTGAGAAAACAGAATGATCATGACTGCCAATTCTCATAGATTTTAATTTTCCTTATTTTCCTTTCTCTTGGGACTTGAAGATAACATTTAGATAAATAAAATTCATAAATGCATCTGGAAAGTTTATTAATATTGGAAATGAGAGGGTGCTAACCAAATTTCTGGGCTAAGTCAAACAAATATGGACTGAAGTAGAAATCCTCAACAACTCACAGAGTGTAACAATGTCTTACCCCAACACCCTCCTACTTTTCAATTTTTTCTAATGAACCCTTCTTATGGATTCCTGGGATGGGATGTTTTTGTAAATTATGAGATATTAGCCACTCCCTTCCCAAAGTAACAACCTTTGCAAACATATAAAGTTTCCGGTATTTGAAAAAAAAAGAATCATCACATTAACAGTTCACAGAACAAAGATTAACTCAGGGAGGAAGAAAATGAAGATAAGTGATAGAAAAGGGAGAGAAATTCCACAGGCAAAGTTAGATTGTCTGAGTTTCACTTGTGTTCATCACAGCTACTCTGTCAATAAGAGATATCTCCACTTATATTAATTAGTGGTGTGACGAACTGGCTCCTAACTGCTTGCAAGAGACCTACAGGTATGTATCTCTTCCCAACTTCTAGTTCACTGATTTCACATTTGTATTGTGAAGTAAGTCATGGTAGAAGCATTTACACCACAGGAATCAGAAAATGCTTCAAATCAGACCATTTTACTTTTGTAGAGTCTGATTACAAGCTCACTGCTGATTACAATTTACATTAGAGAAAAGAAAATGCAAGAGAAGTCCTATCCAACATACACACAGTGCTCTCCCTGGAAGAACATCTGATTAACATCATTTTTTTGTTTTCATTTCCAGAGATGTCTTAGTATTCCTTATACTGTAGTGATTCCTTGATTGGTAGTATCACTGTCACCTGAGAACTTGTGAGTCAGAATCTCTGGGTTGTGAGGCAACATTACAGCCTTTCAGGGGTCCTGATGCATGCTAAAGTTTGAGACTTGTACATTGGCATCTAGGTGATTCTTTCTATCTAGTTTTGTGTGTGTGTGTGTGTGTGTGTATGTGTGATGGTTTGAATATGGTTGGTTCGTGCCCACGAAAACTCCAACTGAGGCTTGGTCCCTAAGGTGGTTGTGTAGGGAGGTAGTACCTTTAAGAGGTGAGTAGGTTCTTAAGATGGATTAGTCTCTTGAAAGACTGGATTAGGTCTCCCAGGAATTGATTAGTTATCTCAGCAATGGATTGAGTGTCCCAAAATTGCAAGTTGATATAAAGCAAGGTTGCCTCTCATATTTAGTGTTTTTTTGTGTGTGTATGCACTCACTTCCCCTTCCACTTCTCTGCCATGTTGCGTTGCAGCACAAAGCCTTCACCGAAAGCTAAAAAGATGCCAGTGCCATGCTCTTGGACTTTCCAACCTCCAGAATGATGAGCTAAATAAACCTCTTTACTTTATAAATTACTCAGTCTCAGCTAAGACAGTGTGTTTTGAGGGGGCAGCAGATGGTAAGGTGCATTATTTAGGGTTTTATTTTAAGATAGGGGATATATTAAAGCCTATTTGTAGTTAATTCTTAAGATTAAAAAGATCCAAGCTAATAGGAAAAAACCAACAGTAGGGGCAAGATAGAAGATACAGCATAGGGCAAGAGAAATTCAACCAAATTCTTTGGCAATAGGATTTGGGACCCAAAATACAGGTAATGAAACTAATCTTGAACAAAAACAAAGGCACATTTTCCACCTTCTACCAAAATAGTAAGTCTCATTGTTTAGACACTTGCTCCATCCCTACCCCTTCCCACCTTTTTCATAATAGGATGCCTACAATATATTTTTTAAGTAAAATTGCTCTTTTTTAAAGAAAAAAAGCAGATGTGATATGTATTGAGATCTAGGAGCACTGGCTGTCAAACCCTCAGATCTCACAATAAGTTATTTGCATGGAATTTAAATTAAAGCTTTCTGTCACTGACATTACTAGACAAAGTAATATAATATGTCATTTATTTGTTATTTTAAGTGGAAAAATGTTTAAAATGGGCAAATATAAACCCTGAATAAGGGCTATCATGTGCTGAATATTCATTATTTCATTTCTTCATAATATTTGTACAAGGCAGTTCCCATTAGCTATTTTATCTGGATTGACTAAAATTCAGAGATATTTAAGTTAATTTCTGAAGGTATCTCAGTTATTCAATTGCCTATGATTGTCTCATAAATATTTCTTAGTGTAATAGCTTCCAAAGCTTACATATTCTGCTTACTTATTTTTATTGACATTACTGGCATAACTAGCAATCTGAAGGAAATAAAGTACATTTTATAGTAAGTTGATAGAATAGAGTCAATAACACAATAATTTCCAGTGAAAATAATTATAGAAAGCTGATTCTTCCCATGACATCAGAAAGAGTAACTATAAATCATACTGATAAAGATGGTTTCATATTCGCATTGTGCAGGAGCAAAGTAATAGACATGAATATCTTAGAAGAATTTTCATAACCATTTAGTTTGAGAATGAGCAGCTAACAATACAAAATCATCAGGGATTTTTAGTAGGCTTTATTCTAAACCTAACCTATTAATAGGGTACAGATCAGACCTGTCAATGACTCCTCAACTAAACCCTTCCCAGAAATCTCAGGCTTAATTGCTTAGCTTTGTTTTTATTTTCTGTCCATTAGTTTTTCTTAAAATTATAGGAGAGAACTTTTAATCATCACAAGGCAAGACCACTACATCAGTCACCTCAATGTGACCTCTATCGTCATAACCACATAGCATTGTCCTTACTTTTCCCATGTTGGCATGTGACTTACACTAGAGAGATGTTAGATCGACTAGACCATATATATTCTCTTGATTCCAGCTCCACCAACCTTCCAGGAAGCAATTTTTTTCTGTCTTTTTTGAAAACCTGATTTTTTTACCCTCCAATCAAACTTGGTTTTAAAGTAATATTATCCTAGTTTAGAGAACGTTACCTTGGCACTATGAATACTCTCTGTTCAACAGAGTAGAACCAAGTAGAACCTTTCCACTGCAAATGAATTACTTTTTATCTTGGTAGGTTTCAACTGCATGAAGGTAGAAAGCTTTTTCATCTGCCTGTGATTTACCTCTTACCATACGAATTAAACATGAACTGCTATTCTTGAGCTCATTGAACCTTACAGAGAAATTCAAATTATTACAGGACATTCACTCAGTATTTCCCTGTTACTGGGCTGCAACTTCAAGTAGTTTTCCCTTAATTACAGCTTCCCCTTCAATGAATCACTTTTAAGAAATAAAAAGAGCCACATACTCAATATCGCAACAATACGTTCTACCTATTTTTCTTTCCCACTTTGAAATCACTTGAATTTTGCCATCGGCTTGAAAAAGGACGTGCTGTATTTTCTTTATGTTGCAATAGAAAAATTACATATGTCTGTCTGTATATGTGTATATATATGTATGTATCTGTGTTGTGTATGTACATATACATATATATTTCCCACCTTATGAAAACTGGTAATTAAACAACATTCATCAAGTTTTATATATATAAACATATGTTATATATACTATATGTGTAAATATATATAGTGTATACATATACAGAATTTATATACATATTACATATACAAAATCTATATACATATATGTATACACACACATATATATAAACTGAAAATGTATTATGTGTATTTCTGTGAGTGTGTTTATGTGTGTGTCTAGCCATATTATCAATGGAAATTCATAAGATCTAGAGCCACAAATATCATGTGGCTTTGACTAATAATTGTCCGTAGGTGAGAAACAGAATAGTTTTTGTTTAGTATTACAATCTGTTGCCATACTTTCCCTAGATAACATTGTGCAGTTAGTATTTTCTAAGCACTTCAAGTGTATTTTGCAAAAAGAATGCTATTTATTCATATATGAAAACATAAAAAACAAATGGGATAAATTCTAAATATAAACATAGAGAAATGAAATCAACTTTAGTAGGTCATAAAGTTAACATGTTTGTAGTTTGTATAAATAGTGGTTATGTGTCATATAACTTGGCTTTTAAAAATTTTGTCCAATGTATTATTTCTTAGAAAATTGTAGTGGAATTCAATTATCATTGGAGGCCTGAACTTGCCTAACCAAGTTTATAATGTTCAGCAGTACTTTGTTTTCAGAAAGAATGATTAAAACTAGTGATTCTGTGTTTCAAAGTACATATGTATAGTGGGGTGATCTGCTAGAAATGTTAGTCTAACATATTAAATATCTTGATGAGTAGAACTAAAACTTTTGGTTTTTAAATATGTAAGCAGTCTCCTACATCCCAAAGGGTAAGATTTTAATAGGTTCTATAGAGAGTCTTGTTCCTTTATCCGGAGAACTTCTTGGATTTGGGTCTTCAGCTACACAAGCATAAAACATAGCTCTTTCCTTGTAGATTTTATGAGGTACAAAATCACTATCAAATACAAAATCTTCAGTACACAAAGCACTCACTTGCTAATGTAAACTGTAGCAGATAGTTGAACCAACATTTTGCTTTTAAGGCATTCTAGCTTTCTAATGATAAAGGATTTTTATTTATTTATGCATTATTTGGGTAGAAGAAAGGTCACGAGAGTTTGAGAGATAGGGTCAAATAGGTTCCTGGGCTTTGTAAAATTCAGAATGCCTGTTCTTGTGGAATTATGAGTGTTCTTTTTTGAGTAGTTGTTTCAATGAAATAAGGTGAGATGAAAGGAATAGGAGAAGACAAACAGATATTATCTTCCCATTCTTGGGAGGAAAGCTGTGAAACCTATGCAAAAAAGGAAATAGCTAGACAGGTGGTAGTATGGCACCATGTACACGAGGCTCATACACAGTCTCAAACACAAAGACTACGAATTTCGGAAATGCACACAATACTGAACAATGTGCTCTAACAAAAATTCAACGGGGCACATGGTGAGATCTGAAAGGCACAGTCTCTCTGAGGGGAGCGAGCATTCTTACTGTCAGATAAGGGAAAATCAGAGTAAAAAATTTAAAGCGGTCTAAGATGGCTACAGTTTGGACATATGAGAAATACAAACTAGGGCTATGAACTAAAGCTGAACTCTAACCTGCAAGGCTAGAATCTGTCAAATATTTCACTGACCTGTACTGATTACAACTTTTGTCTATCAGATAAATCATAAAGGTAAGGTATAATCAATCATCCCTCTCCAGACCCTAAGACATAGATATGCTCATTAACATTTTACCCTATATAGGTTATCTACGTATTTGTTTTATCTCATATACATGACTGAGCACCAATCAGAATGGCAAGAATGCTATCCTTACTTCACTACCTGCTTCTCCCATTTTCTCTATAACAGAACATGTAAGCACCATGTCTTGCATAGCACACTCCAGCACATATTCTTAGTTTACTCAGTGTCTTTTCCCTGGGCTTTTAGTCTTTGCACTTGGCTCTGAATAAAACTAATTTTGAATTTCAGTTATAATGCCTGCTGTTTAACCTTTCAGTTGACACTACTTTGATTATTCTGGAGAGCGGGGGATATCTGCAATGGAAAATAAGATACCAGAAGGGGCTCATATACTTGGGTAAGAAAAAAATATTTTATTCCTTCTAGACTTAGGTTTTGAAGGTTAACCACGTTCAGAATATACCTAGCATATCCCAATATACATTTAGTGAGTACTTATATGTCACTATGAAAATCTCTTAAATTTTTTTCTGTGTAACAAATTCTTATTACATAAGCAAATACTGCCTTACTATCCTGCACTCTGAAACATCCACTGGGAAACTGGCCAAGCAAATTGGCTGAGAAAGTACTATGCAAAAAAACAGCTTTATATTAAGACAAATAACTTAGTAACCACTGAATAAACATGTATGCATGTATGAAAATATAAATGTATGCATTAGGCATTATCTAGCACATTTTTTTTGATAAAGATGTTTAATGTCGAACATTATGAAGCCTTATTCTTTCTTCCAAGGCATTAAGTTTATATAATAAATACCTATCCCCAGCAATATTCAGAATTTGAATGGCATGTGCTTACATGCTTCAGAGGCAAAAGATTAAAAAATGATGTAACATACCCAACATTTACTTGAAATTCCTTAAACAAAGGCTATTCTACTTATACACCCTGAATTTGTCAGGTACAGAAAGAATTAAAGAATTCCATAGTGGACACTTCATTTGGAGTGAAGAGTTTGAGTATTAGGTCCGCTTTTACTTGACTTAATACTAAATAACAGAATTTATTATATACAACAAATTTAAGAAAATATCCACAATAACATTAATTTAGTCATTTAAAGTATCAGTTTGGATATTCGAGATTATGTTGTAGTAATTAATTCTCATCAGGAGGGTTCTCAGCATAACCTAAACTGTTTTTATAATTTCAGACAGGTTTGGGTCAGATTCCAATAAGCTTAAACTTCTGGGCTTTTTACACACAGCAGTAATGGCCTGCATAGCCTGGTGTGATGCTCACACTGTGTCTTCCTCTCTTATCCACACAAACATACTCGGTATTCTGTTTATTGGTCTCCCTTTTCTACAACAGTTTCTCAGCTGCTATAAAGCGATTCTGAAACAAACTGTTTCTGATCCCAAATACTCTGAAACGTTTTTGTTACTGTTTTTTTTTTTTTGTTTTGTTTTGTTTGGTTGTCTATTTATCAGTAAATTAAAGGAATTAAGCAATCTTCTAAGTATTCTGAAACTATCAAAAATGTCAAACAGGACTTGTACAGATTTGTTTTTCATATTTACATTACATCAATTCTTCAAAGAAAGACCTGCAAATTAAACCAAAATTAATACATTTAAATTCTACTCACAATGAGTTCATATTTTTCAAATCATTGTACCGTTTCTTTAGACAGTAGGTGTCTGTTATTCAATAAACCAGGTGTCCACAAACTATGACTTCCAGGTCAGCCACTTGATTTTGTACATAAAATTTTAGTAGAACATAGATATGCTCATTGATTTTAATACTGTCCACGGCTGCTGTCACACTATAATAGCAGAGATAATAGTTGTTACAGAGACTGAATGGCCCATAAGACTGATATATTTGCTTTCTGAACCTTTAAGAAAAAGTTTACCAAGCCCTGCAGTAGACAAAATTGAAATGCTCTTAGCCAAACATGCAAAGAAACTTTTGAAGTAATGCCAATGCTAGCTATTCCTCAGAACCCTTCGCATGCTGAAGATTCTGCACTCAAGTGGACAGTGATTTTCCAGTTTATGGCAAGAGCAAGTATAGCTACTCACTTCTCCTTCCATACCCTGCTCTGTAGAACTGGGGCTGGAAAACTGAAGCTGCATTCCACAGACCCCTTTTTGCTTGACTTCCTAAGTCCAGGTAATGTGAGGCACTGGCAGGAGAACAGAAGATGAGAGAAGAGCTTTCAGTTTCTGCCTGACAACAACGGAAGTTGCTAGAAGTTACCATCACAGCAACGGGGCAGGACAGCTGCAGACTTCTGTAGTGCAGCGGCAGGGGCAGCCCCCGTGGGCTACAGCCTGGGTCTGTTGGTTGTTTCTTCATCTTAGAGTTTCACCCCTTCTTCCTTTTGCTCCTCCAGTCTTTATCTTTTCCTCTCATTTATTTCTAGACCTTCCAAAACATTGTGACAAAGTTCCTATAGTAAACCCTTCCTTTTTGAAATGCCTAGCTGCTTTTCTATGCCCTCAACCCTGCACTTGTGGATAGAGTGCCCCATGGCACTCAATGTTGTCTCCTTTCTTCCTCTCTTTAAATGACCGCAGTTTATCCACCCCTCCCCCACAACCCACATACTCTACTTATCTATTTTAGGCCTCTTGAATCCTTATTGCTGTTTCCACATTCTGATCGTAAATTTGGATAAATTCACTGCTACTCAGGCTTCAAGCTGATATAATGAATAGAGGGAAAATAGGCACCCAAAGTCAACAAGAAGCACAGGTGATGATGCCCCTGTGATTTGTGGGACTGTAAAAATACATTGTCTTCTGTTTTACCTTTTTGCCCAAATCCAAATTTAGAAGAGAACATTCTGGGAATATATACATAAGAACTGCAACATGAAGGAACAAACAATAACCATGATAAAGCAAGCAGGCAAACAAAAAACAGCCCTGTGACTATAACCACAAAGCTGGGCAGCATATAATTCTAATTCAATAGTAGCTGGAAAAGGTTCCTCTCTACTCTATAGTCATGGCCCCCATGCTCAACATGGTGCTTCTATATTTCAGCTTTTAAGTCATCATAAAATATTAAGGGGCCCGTATTCTTTGACTCCCTAGGTTTCCGGCATTACTTGGATTTTCTGAGCACATTTTCGTTCCTTAATGACACATGCAATGTCAATAGATTTTGGAAAAGAATTTCTCATGTTCCCCACTTACCTAAAAAATTATTCTATGTATCTTTTCTCCAAGAAAGATTTAAGGATGAAGAAACTACTATGATACATTAAGAAAGGCAAAAGGAAATAAAATATACTACATTATGTACTTAGGCTAAAAAAAGTTTCATTCCTTTGTGATATTTTCTTCCTTCTGTGTAAGCAATTTGTCACATTTTCTAAAACTATGTGTTTAACATTTTCTTGGCTACTCTTTAAACCTATTTACTTCTGGGGTATGAAAAACACAGTTCTCTTAGTTTGAGTACAATGTGCACATACATTAGGGAAAGAACAGTCTCTTCAATAAATAATACTGGGAAAACTGAACATCAACAAGCAGAAAAATGAAGCCAGACCGCCTCATCATATGCAAAATCAACTCAAAATAAATTAAAGACTTAATGCAAGACCCAAAACTATGGAACTGCCAAAATAAGAAACCATAAGGGAAATATTTTGGGACATTGGTCTGAAAAAGGATTTTTTTGGATGGGACCTCAAAAGCATAGGCAACAAAAACAAAAGTAAACAAATGAGATGACGTAAAACTACAAAGCTTCTACTCAGCACAGGAAAAACAGAGTGAAGAGACAATCCACAATATGGAAGGAAATATTTTCAAACTATGCCTCTGACAAGGGGGTTATATCCAGAATATATAGGGAACTCAACTCAATAGCAAAAAACAAAAAACAAATAATTGCACTGCAAATGGGCAAAAGACTTGAATAGAGATTTCTCAAAAGAAAACATATAAATGACCAACAAACATATGAAAAAAATATTCAACATTACTAATCATCAGGGAAATGCAAGTCAAAAATCACAGAGATGTCACCTCACTGTAGTTAGAATGACTATTATCAAAGAGAAAAAAATGGCAAATGCTGGCAAGGATGTGAAGAAACAGGAACTCATACACATTAGTGGGAATGTAAATTAGTACCGCCATTATGGAAAACAGTATGGAGGTTCCTCAGAAAATTAAAAATAGAACTGCCATATGTTCCAACAATCCCACTAATGAGATCATATATCCAAAGGAAATGAAATCACTATGTTGCAGATATATCTGCACCCCTATGTTTATTGCAGCATTATTCACAATAGACAAGATATAGAACCAATGAATAACTGGATTTTAAAATGCGGCACATATACAGAATAGAATACTATACAGTTATAAAAAAAGGTGAAATCCTGTCATTTGTGACAACTGGGATGAACCTAAAGGGCATTATACTAAGTGAAATAAGCCAAGCACAGAGGGACAAATACTGCATGATCTCACTCATACATGGCATCTTAAAAAGTCAATCTCATGGAAGCAAAGAACAGAATAGTGGCTACCAGAGACTGGAGAGGGTATGGGAGAGGAAGGAATGGGGAGAAATTGGTCAGTGGGTACAAAGTCACAGTTAGGAGGAATCAGTTATGGTGTTCTAATGCATGGTAGTGTGACTATAGTTAACAATAATGTACTGTATATTTCAAAAAACTAGAAGAGAGGATTTTGAATGCTCTCACTAGAAAATAATAAATATTTGAGGTGATAAATATGCTAATTACTCTGATTTGGTTATTACACAATGTATATATGTATTGAAACATCACACTGCACCTATAAATACATATGATTATTGTGTCAATTAAAAACAAGAAGAACTTATCCATATTTCCCTACCCAACAGATGGAGGATAACTTCTACCACCCCCAATGTCAGTAAACGAAATGAGGGATTCTAAACCACATGGTAACAGATTCCTATTAAATAGTTAACAATTCCAGGAATGTCAGTCATAACAGAATCTTTTATTTTATTTTTCTTGATTCTATTTCCTTTGTGAAGATTAGAATGCAGCATTTTTTAAGCTGGGAGTGGTGCCTCATGCCTGTAATCCCAGCACTTTGGGAGGCCGAGGTGGGCAGATCATGAGGTCAGGAGTTCAAGACCAGCCTGTCCAACATGGTGAAACCCCATCTCTACCAAAGATACAAAAAGTTAGCCAGGTGTGGTGGTGCTTGCCTGTAATCCCAGCTACTCGGAAGGTTGAAGCAGGAGAATCGCTTCAACCCAGGAAGTGGAGGTTGCAGTGAGTTGAGATCACACCATTGCACTCCAGCCTGGGTGACAGGGCGAGACTCCGTCTCAAAAAAAGTAATAATAAAAATTAAAAAATTAGAAGAATGCAGCATTTTTTATAAAAACAAAAATCATCATGCATTCTTTCACACCACTCTTCTCTTCTTGTTGGATTCTATTACATTTTGTACATTTACATGTTGAATCTTTGCTCTCTAGAGTAGGTTGACAACAATGTGTTGAAACTCTTGCTGTGAGCCTTACTATCTGCATGGTGTTAGGCAATCCTTCTTTAACATCTTAATGTTAGTTTCCTTGTCGGCAAAATGAAGAGAAGAATGTTATTAATTCACTTAGGGCCTTGAATGCTCTGAATTGTCTATAATTGGTACAAACATATACATATGTAAGTTTACATATATATGTAAATATTTATTTTTTGAAAAATCAATACTTTGAAAGCAAAGAAAAATGAAGAAATCTCATACAAAAAGCATTGGGCTGATCAGGGAGCATGATTTTTACCTAACCACTGGAACATTGAGCTACGACTTTGCTGCTGCTTAGGCCCATAAGACAAGACTTGGAGAAAATCTTCACAAAGGGCTCCTCCAGGTGTAAAATTATTTCACTATGGTTAATTTCAAATGACAGAAATGTAGTTTTACATGTTTTGTCCATTAAATATAACCAAGCTTAACTCTTTTCTGACACAGATGTCATTTTTGCCTCTTCCTTGATTTTCCAGGTTGAAAAATTCCCAGAGAATCAATTCCTAACCAAATTCCCCGATGATTAATGTGGGATTTTCTCATCTCAACATTTTATCCTCTTTTTTCATTTAATAACCAAAATACAGCATTAAATATTTACTTTATGTGATGTCTATGGTCAAATTACCCATTTCATTAATGGATTTACGATATGTTCATGCATTTAGTTTCCAGAAAAATGTCCATTTCAATCTTCAGAGTGCAATATTTTTAACGTGTGTTAGTGAGACATGGCTTATTACACAGTTCAGTATGCAGCTCTGGCCTGAACTAATGCCAACATTACTAATCCAATGCAGAGCTATGCCTAGATGGGGAAATAAAATTGCTGCAGAGAAACCTAAAACCATCTTAACTTACCATTCCTGGGAATCCTGACAACTTACTCATTTAAAACTCTACCAATAAGGAAATCCTACTATTGGAAATATTCTAAAACTAAAAATAACAACTGATCTCACTAGGTGAGCTCGATTTGGTTTAGTTTCTACCTACTCATAGGATATAAAATATTCCATATACCTTATTTAAAATTTAAGACAAAATGAGATTGTAAATTTATATAGCCATTTTGAAGAAAAATGTAGACTTCTTAAAAATGAAAAATTACCATATAATCCACCAATCCCACTACTGGGTATTTATTCAAAAGAAAAGAAGTTATATATCAATGAGATACCCGCACCACCATGTTTATTACAGCATTATTCTTAATAGCAGAAATTTGGAATCAACCTAGGTGTCCATCAAAGGATGAGTAGATAAGAAAAATGTTGTAAAAATAAGCAATGGAATACTATTCGTCCTTTAAAAAGAATGAAATCCTGTCTTTTGCACCAACATAGATGGAACTGAAGGTCATTATGTTAAGTAAAATAAGACAGGCACAGAAAGACAAATATACACGTTCTCTCTCATATGGGGGAGCTAAAAAGTTAATCTCATGGAGGTAGAAAGTAGAATGATAGTTATCAGAGTCTGTGAAGAGTGTGTGAAAGCAGAGGATGAAAAGAGATTGGTTAATGGATACAAACATAGTTAGATAAAAGGAATAAGTTCTAATGTTCAATAGAAGAGTAGGATAACCACAGTAAACTACAATGTATTTTGTATTTTAAATTAACTAGAGGAGAGGACTTGAAATATTCCCAACACATAGAAATGGTAAATGCTCGAGGTGATAAATATCCTAAATATCCTGAATTGATCATACGCATCCTATGGATGTAACAAAATACCACATGTCACATGTACCCCGTAAGTATGTACAACTATCATGTATCGATATATATAAGTAAATATATATATAAAATATATAATATAATACACACACACACACTTTTTTTTTTTTTTTTTTTTTTTGAAACGGAGTCTCATTCTGTCGCCCAGGCTGGAGTGCAGTGGCGCGATCTCGGCTCACTGCAAGCTCCTCCTCCCGGGTTCACGCCATTCTCCTGCCTCAGCCTCTCGAGTAGCTGGGACTACAGGTGCCACCATCACTCCCGGCTAACATTTTGTAATTTTAGAAGAGATGAGGTTTCACCGTGTTGGCCAGGATGGTCTCCATCTCCTGACGTCGTGATCTGCCCGCCTCGGCCTCCCAAAGTGCTGGGATTACAGGCGTGAGCCACTGTGCCCGGGCGATATATTTTTAAAAAAGATTTAAGGAATGAGTTGGGGCTTGAGATACTGCTAACCTTCTGCCAGGACATGTGGATTCTACTGATAGACCCGTTTAGTTTTTCTGAAACCAGCTCCTAACCAGGTCTTCAGGTCTCTTTTCCCATGTGACACCTGAACAAGTGAATGCAACTGCAAACATGATATTCAAATTTTGCTCGCCATGTCTCAGTAGCCATGATGGATTGACCCAAGCAAGATTCAACAGGAATTTCTGCTTGGCATAGTTCTCACTGGTTTAATCCGATTCGGCATTTAACAAAGGCTGCAGAGATTAACCCAATTTATGTTATTCTTCAATCCGAAAGCCCTTGGTGAGGTTTGTTGTTGCCTAGGTCTGAAAATTGCCAGTGTAGCTCAGATGCACACTCATCACCACCAACTGCTCCTCACTTTGGACGTCTCAGAGCTATGTAGAGATGTAGAGTTTATGCTAGAATGGATTTTATTTTGCCCTTTGGAAGCCCCTGTTATAGGCCCTTTACATGTGAGTGGGATAGCTGACTTTGCCAACTACTGTTCTAACTGTGGCAGTGTCAGCTGATGCCCCAAAATGTAATTGGCTAGGACTACTCTACTTGCTCAGCCCTCCAGCTTGGACACGCACTTGCCCTGAAGCCTGGCAAGTCCATCTTTATTTTCTTCAAATTACATTATCAGATTTAAGAACCATTATGTCTGTGCCACTATCTATTCTCACATTTAACCCATCAGATTCTGATTTCATTCTGTTTAATGGCCCAGCTTTGGCACTATTCATGCAAACACTATAGTGTTTATTTGTCATGAGTTACAAACAGATTAGCATAAAACTCAGAAATAATAAGTGATCTTCCTTGTTTTTCTTTGCTGTTTTACAAATCTATTCTGCCTAAGAGCAAAGAAGGTTTTCTAAATTTTATTTATTTTTTATTAATTTTTGTGGGTACACAGTAGGTATATATATTTATGGGTTACACAAAATACATTGATGCAGGCATACAATGCATAATAATCAAATCATGGTAAATGGGGTATCCATCATCTCAAGCATTTATCCTTTGTTCTACAAACAATCCAACTATACTCTTTTAGTTATTTTAAAATATATAATCAATTTATTATTGACAATAGCGACCCTGTTGTGCTATCAAATAGTAGACCTTATTGATTCTTTTTTCAAAGAAGATCTGTTTGTAATCTTAGAGTTAAATTCTGTAACTTCTGAGATTTCTTCTTATTCATTTCAGGTTTAAATTAAGATTCTCACCTCAAAAATTAGGATTTCCTTTCTAAACTCTCTTATATCTAGATTACAGTCTAAAACTCAGGAGCTGTAGCAAGACTGTGGCATTGATAGTAGAATTGTCCACTTCATAGTCTCTACATATTGTGTGCTAGTGCTGCTGATATACAAAATAATTATGTTACAGACTTTGTTTGACAGCATGCCTAGGCCAGTGCTATATGATAGTAATATAACATAAGCCACAACTATTATTTTAAATGTTCTAAGAAGCACATTCCCAGATTCATGTATAACTTTTTAACTCCCCCAAAACTTAACTACTAATAGCTTACCATTGACAGGTAGCCTTATGGATAACATAAGCAGTCAAGTAAAACATATTTTGTATGTTATATGTATTTTATACTTTATTCTTACAATAAAGTAAGCTAGAAAAATATTATTAAGAAAATTACATTTACTATTTCTTAAGTAGAAGTGGATCATCATAAGATCTTCATCCTCATTGTCTTCACATGAGTAGGCTGAGGAGGAGGAGGAAAGGAGGGATAGGTCTTGCTAACAGGGGTGGCCGAGGAAGAAGAGGTGGAGGATATAAAAGGGGAGGCAGGAGACACAGCTTCACTCAGTGTAAATCTACGGAATTACACTGTAATTTCTGTCTGGCTTTTTGTCTTGTTATTTCTTTAAAAATGTCTCCATATGGTACCAATCCTTCTTCCATTGTTTGCTTTAGTTTCAGTGCCCAGCTTATAGGAGAGTCCATGTCATAAAAGATCCAGACCCTCTGTTGCCATCACATAGGAGACTGTGGCACAGCGTTCATTCATACAACAGGAGTAACTCTGTCCAGGAAAGTGATTCACTGGGTTTAACACTTCCACAGGCTTCTGATATGTTTACATTTTCTTCCTAACTCAATCATAAAAGCCTTGGCCTGGCGAGAGGGCTCATGCCTGTAATCCTAGCACTTTGGGAGGCCAAGGCAGGCAAATCCCCCAAGCTCAGGAGTTCGATACCACCCTGGGCAACATGATGAAACCCCATCTCTACTAAAATACAAAAGGTTAGCCGGGCATGGTGGCGTGCATCTGTAATCCTAGCTACTCAGGAGGCTGAGGCATAGGAATCGCTGGAGACCCAGAGGCGGAGGTTGCAGTGACCAAGATTGCACCACTGCACTCCAGCTTGGGCTAAAGAGTGAGACTCTGTCTCAAAAAGAATAAATAAGTAAAATAAAATTAAAAAATAAAAAAGTCTTAGGGACAGTTGCTGTCAGATATTAAGACTGAATGAGGTTTAATGGGGAGCATGTGGCAATTCACTGGAGGTGGGAAGAGGAACACGGAAGAGGATGCGTATGTTGTAGAACACAGGAGGTTGTTGCTAGTCAAGCACTATGGTAGCAGATGCTGAGATGTTTGATGTACCAGATGTTTATTGGGGCTCAGCATCGGTAAGAAGAAAGAGAAAGAAGAGGATTGAGCAGAGGGAGAAGTTAATTGCATGACACAGACCTGACAAATCTTCAGCCTACCCAGTAGAAAGCCCTGGAGAAAATATTGCTCATCAGAGTTGTCCTGTTTTGAGACAAAATGGTCAGATCGTTTTATCACTACATCCCTGCAGGAGGGCTGATCCAGGAATGGCATGAACTCACATGAAGCAGCTCTGTTCATTTGAGGCAGACCTTGCAGGAGGTGACAGCTGGAGGTGGCTGCCAAAGCAAGTCCTTCTTTGAGGGGATCTGGATGGGGCATCTCTGTTTACCACAGAGTTCCAGCCACAATTCAAGCAATATTTGACACCAAGGTGTCCAATCAGATAAACAAGGCACCAAGATAGAAGATTCAAATCTCGAGGGTCAGAATATTATGGAAAGACTGTCCCTGGTATTCAGGATTTAGCTACAAGAACTATATACATTTTTTCTTTATTATTCTTTAAGTTCTAGGGCACATGTGCACAATGTGCAGGTTTGTTACATATGCATATATGTGTCATGTTGGTGTGCTGCACCCATTAACTCGTCATTTACATTAGGTATATCTCCTAATGCTATCCCTCCCCGCTTCCCCAACCCCATGACAGGCCCAGGTGTGTGATGTTCCACTTCCTGTGTACAAGTGTTCTCAGTGTTCAATTCCCACCTATGAGTGAGAACATGTGGGGTTTGGTTTACTGTCCTTGCAATAGTTTGCTGAGAATGATGGTTTCCAGCTTCATGCATGTCCCTACAAAGGACAAGAACTCATCCTTTTGCATGGCTGCATAGTATTCCATGGTATATATGTGCCACATTTTCTTAATCCAGTCTATCATTGATGAACATTTGGGTTGGTTCCAAGTCTTTGCTACTGTGAATAGTGCCACAAGAGCTATATTTTTGAGGAAGAAAATAAAAACAATGCAGAGTGGTGAAATGCATGGCTGTGGTGCTGGGCTTTAGGATGTGACTCTCATTATAGACAAAAACTGGAGAACAAGAGAAACCAGAATTTGAGAGCAGTAGCCAATGCGAAGCTCTATCAAGTAAAATAAACCACCAGCACAGGCAGGAGAGGAAGGCAGTGAGTAGAAAGGGAAACCCAGTACTGGAAATCATTGCATAGAAGGAGTTCAGAGACGGAAGGCCAGGGATCCACATTCGTTACTATAAACAATGATGCTAAGGTAAGACAAGCATTCTTCCTAATGCATCAAAAAGGGTCCAATTGAGTATTACTTTCTGTTACTTTAGCATTAATAGAATATAGAGTTTTCATTAAAACAAGTTGCATCAACTATTTAACCAAGACTTTTGTTTTTTAACAATCTCTCAAAAAGTAGACATGCTTCATAAATATTATTCATTTGTGAGAGTGTTTTCGTAAATTATTTTTTAGTTTTTTGAGATGCAGTCTTGCTCTGTTGCCCAGGCTGGAATGCAATGGCACCATCTCAGCTCACTGAAACTTCTGACTCCTGGGCTCAAGCCATTCTCCTGCCTCAGCCTCCCGAGTAGCTGGGATTACAGGCATGCATGACCACGCTCAGCTAATTTTTGTATTTTTAGTAGAGATGGGATTTCACCATGTTGGCCAGGCTGGTCTCAAACTCCTGACCTCAGTTGATTCACCCGCCTCAGCCTCCCAAAGTGCTGGGCTTACAGGCATGAGCCACCATGCTCGGCTGAAAGGGTTTTAATGGCACAGAAGACTACAAAGTTCACACTTTTGGGAAAAGGTGCAGGTCTTTTTGCTTTAACTGAAAATAATTCTAACTTAATTTCCAAGGTTACAAAATTGGTTCTGCTGTCCGATACAACAAGGCTTACTTAGTTAACATGGCCAGGCCAGTCATAAGGAAGCAAAAGCAACATTCTGATAATTTAAGTAAAATGCTTATTGTTACCTTTATGCTGCTTAAAAAATATTACTTTCAATTTGAGGTAAAAAATGAAAATTGAACTGAGACTGAACATTGAGAGCATCAGGCTAAAAGCAATTTTAAAAATAAATGTGTTCATACATTTAAAAAAAAAAAACAAAAATTGCTGCTAGTGGTAGTATGCATTTTTTAACATTGTAAGGAGAAGACAAAAGTTTTATTTGCCTAAAGCACTGAAGAGATCATAGCTCTCACAGGATAAACGAATAGCTGCTACTTTTTTATTTGATTTTCCACTTTGCGCACCACACTCCTTTTGCATTCATCTTTTAGGGAAAAGATGTTATAGTAGGTTGTTTAAAAATTTGAATCAAATACCTTTTTTGGTTGTTAAATGAATTATGCTTAGGAGTGTTATTATTAAAAAGCTACTAAAGCAAAAGTCAGGAATAAACATCACTAGATGATTAGAAATAAAGACATTAACATATTAGGGATTCAATGGTTTAAGAAATCCTAATTTTATGGAGATGATAAGCCCTGTAAGACAACAACTATTTAAGTAATTACCCTTATTGTTTGATGGATTGATTGTGTGTTAAATTACTTAACACGAGTTTGTAAGATTTCTTTTGAGATGATGAAACCAGATGCAAATTTCATTTGCTTTTTCTTGTCTGTTTATACAAATACATGTATTTTTATGTGGTGTATAAAAGTACAATCAGAGATAATCTGTGCTATAAACTGAATATTTGTGACCCCTGAAAATGAATATGTTGAAACCTAATCTCCAACGTGATGGTATTTGGGGTTAGGGCCTCTGGGAGGTGACTGGTCATGAGAGTAGAACTCACATAAATTGGATTAATGCCCTTATAAAAGAGACCCCAGAGAATTCATAAATCCCTTCTGCCATATAACAACACAGTGACAAGACAGCCATCTATGAAACAGAAAGTGTGCCCTTAGAAGACATTAGGTCTTGATTTTTGACTTTTCCATATCCAGAACTGTGAGAACTACATTTCTGTTGCTTATAAGTCACCCACTGTTTGGTGTTTTGTTATAGCAGTGTGAATGGACTAAGACAATCTTGAATTCTTTCAGCTGGAAATCTGTAATTGGTGTTTTTCCATATTTGCAGTACAATGACAAATAATATCCTTGGCAATATCAGAAGGCCTGGTAGGAGGTTAAAGCATATTCTGAACAATTAAAATGGATTATCTCATGTTTAGTAGATTGGTAGTGTTCTGAGTGTGTTTCTGTGTAAAAATTTTAATTCCTTAAAAAGTAACATTTAAATTCTATGCATATTTTAAAATTTGATTAAAATATCTCATCCTCTAACTCTCATATATGTTTATTATGTCTTAGAAAGTAGAATTCATAAGTTTTGGGCTAGGCACAGTGGCTCACGCCTGTAATCCCAGCACTTTGAGAGGCCAAGGCAGGCGGATCACAAGGTCAGGAGATTGAGACCATCCTGGCTAACATGGTGAAGCCCCATCTCTACTAAAAAATATAAAAAATTAGCCAGGCGTGGTGGTGGGCACCTGTAGTCCCAGCTACTCGGTAGGCTGAGGCAGGAGAATGGTGTGAACCCGGAAGGTGGAGCTTGCAGTGAGCAGAGATTGCGCCACTGCACTCCAACCTGGGTGACAGAGCGAGACTCTGTCTCAAAACAAAAAACAAAAAACAAAAAGAAAGAAAAGAAAAAGAAAAAAGAAAAGAAAGAAAAAGAAAAAAGAGAAAAAGAAAGTAGATTTTGTAAGTTTTAAATTCTCTTAATATTGAAAGTACACATGACAAAAGAAATATTTAAAAATATATCTACCTATCTAAAGTTGGACTTCCCAGAGTCTTACTGGACCGTTAAAAAAAATACTTGCACAATCCAAACTTATACCCACACATTCAGATTTGATTTTTAAAGACAGATACCTTGGGCCAAGCAAAAGAAAATCACCTGCCATAGCTGTAAACACAGCTCTTTAGAAGAATTTTTATTATTTTTTCTTTTATTAAAATTGGTTAGAGTGAAAAAAAACAGATCTGAGCTGGGGAGTTTTGGATAAAAATAAAATATACAACTTCAGACAGAAGGGATTGAAATCAATATTTATTGAATGCAAAGTAGGCCAGTTTGCTGATTATTTTTGGTACCTTGAGCATAATTGACAGAAAATGGAATTCAGTTTAAAATTCAAAATTGTTTTCCTGTGGTCATCCTACTCTTTTGCAACATAATCACTAACGCTTATAATAAATTGTAATTTAATTCTCAAATCTTATTTCTAGACTTCCTTTCTATAGGTTATCATAAAATAATCAATGTGGACACATCTTCCTCCAAGTAGGTCCTACTCTCAGAAACTGGTCACAGCATTGAGACTTACAGGAAATTCAGAAGTAACAGTTCTCAAAGAAAATTATCTTTATAGGCTAGGATCTCCTACAAGATGGCCAACTAGACACAGCCAGGGAACACCTCTCCCCCTGACAGAAACCAAAATATCAAGTAAACTATCCCACTTCTATCCGATCTCTTGATAGGCAATGCAGGCACTGGGGTTGAAGAAGGAGGAAGGTGGGAAGCCTGTGTGAAGTTGCTGAGTGACGGGACTGGCTCCTAATCCTGAACATGTCCTAAGGAGCCGTTGAGTGAAGGAACTCTGGGGCACCACATTCCCGCCGCAGACCTCTGGGATCCTCGCTGCAAGAGATTCCATGATCCCCATAGACATTGGAACTGGCAGGGAGAACTACCCAGAGACATGAACCTACACAGAGCCCCAAAGATTTTGCATGTGGGGCAGCTGCCCCAAGCACATCCACAGGCACCCATCCCCCAGGGCTCTCCACCTTGCTCTGAATAACTCCAACCCCTGCTGACCGCCAGTCTGGGAGAGAGCAGGGCTGCCTTTCCTGTGGAACTGAGGCACACCTGATCCATGCACCCGCTTGTCTGCCAGCCCCTCCCAAGTCTGCCTACCTGGCCAGTCCTGCACAGCCTCCACTGCCCCACCAGTACTTTGCCAGTGGCCTCAGAGCAGTCGGCGCCTTCCCCGCAGTGGGAAGCCAGAGGACAAAATCTCAGGTCTCAATGCCCCTAAGGTTCAAGCACACCATCCAGGGGCATTGAGCTGAGATCTGTGGCCTGAGTTCGAGCAGGAGAGGAGCCTCCACTCTCGGAACAGAGAAGAGTAAGGCGCTGGTTCCAGTGCCGGTGCAGGAGCTAGGTGTCTCTCCCTCTGCAAGACCAGTCTGGGAAGCGTGTAGCCTGTTGACATACCACAGCTTCTGCCTCAGGAAGTCCCAAAGCCTGGAACACCTGGAATAGTACGGCAATCTAGGTGCAGAAGACTTGGGACAAATCTAGCTCATCAGGGCTACTCCTGGGGCAGAAACCAAAGGGAAACCCGGTCAGGGGAGTGTGACCTGGGCAGCCGCTACAGCCATTCTCTGGGGAAAAAAACAAAAAAACAAAAAACAAAACCCGAGTCACGGTCATTATACCAGATGCGTATCCATAACACCAATGCCTGCCTAAGGGTCCTCTACCCTTGACGCACCTGCATCACCAGACCGCCCACAGACATTCCCCACTCTTACTCTGACAAGCTCAGAGAACCAGTGGATCTCTGGGGAGTTGCAGGTCTCCTGGTGACCTAATCTTCAGCTCGGACCACTCCAAAGGGAGGGGGAAATGCAGCCTACCACAGCACCCCTTGGGGTTAAGAAAACACAAATGTGACACCAGTGATTGGAGGGACCCCCCCCCCACCCTAAGGCCAGGGAACAGATTTAGTGAGGAGGTCATCACTCTCTCCCCTGTCCCTCCTTCCTCAGAGAACTGCTGTGAATGCACTGACTTGCAAAAAGAGGCACAGAGGTGGGTAAAAGCCTATTTGCCAGCCCTTACTCTTAAGCACCGTCTACTGGATGGCAGACTGAATTACACCAGCAAACAAAAATAAATTCCTTTAGCACACACAATGCCTGTGAAACCCAATGCAGGAAGCTAGCCACAGCTAAGGAACCCATACGGAACCCTGGCCCTCTGAAAGCCTCCAGAAATGAAGCTAATCGACTATACGCAACATATACCACAGTCAAACCCTCAGGGGGAAAAAGAATATTAAAACAAAAAGCCATCCAAATGACAGCAATTTCAATTTTTTTTTTTAAATGAGCGCCTTCAAATGAGAAGGAATCACTGCAAGAAGTCCAGCAGCCCAAGAAGCGAGATTGTTTCCTTACCTCCAAAGGATGGCACTAGCTCCCCAGCAATGAATCCCAAACAGATTGAAATGTCTGAAATGACAGACATAAAATTCAGAAACTGAATTGCAAGGAAGATCAAGATTCTAGAGAAAGTTAAATCTAAACTAAGGAATCCAGTAAAACAATCCAAGAGTTGAAATATGGCATAGCCTTTTTAAGAAAGAAGCAAACTGAATTTTTGGAACTGAAAAATTTACTACAAGAATCTGAACATACAATTGGATGCCTTAAAAGCAGACTAAACCAAGCTAAGGAAAAAAATCCTGAGCTCAAAGACCAGTCCTTCAAATCAACCCAGTCAGATATAAATAGAAAAGATTTTTAAAATAAAAAAATATAATAATGAACACAGTCTTCAAGAAATATGAGATCATGTAAAGAGACTAAACCTACGACTCATTGGCATTCTGAGAGAGAGTAAGCAACTTGGAAAACATATTTGAGGATACAGTCCATGAAAATTTCCCCAAGCTCAATAGAGAAATCAACATGAAAATTCAAGAAATTCAGAGAATCCCTGCGTAATACTATACAAGATGACCATCACTAAGACACATATCATGAGACTTTCCAAGGTCAATGTGAAAGAAAAAAATCTTAAAGCCAGCTAGAAAAAAGGGCCAGATCATGCACAAAGGGAACGCATCAGGCTAGTAGCAGAATTCTCAGCAGAAACTACAAGCCAGGAGAGACTGGGGCCTATTTTCACAATCGTTAAAGAAAAGAAATTTGAAGCAAGAATTTCATATCCTACCAAACTAAGCTTCATAAGCAAAGGACAAATACAATCTTTTCCAGATAAGCAATCATTAAGGGAATTTGTTATCATTAGATAAGGTGTATAAGAGTTCCTTAAGGAAGTTCTAAACATGGAAACAAAAGAATGATACCTGCTACCACAAAATACATGTAGCCTACAGACCCTACAAAGCAACTACACAATCAAGACTACAAAGAACCCAGCTAACAAAATCATGACAGGATCAAAACTCATATACCAAAATTAACCTTGAATGTGAACAGTCTAAATGTACTACTGGAAAGACACAGAGTGGCACACTGGATAAAAAACTTGTAGCCTCTATCTCCCCGGTCTCGCCTGGGTGGTCTTTCCATCTTAGCCTCCCAAGTATCTGGAGACTACTTGAACCTTCTTCCTCTGGTTTTTTTCTAACCCCGCTTTCAGTTCGTTTCCACAGTACTTAGAGTGACTTGCTGTTGGATGTGTCTCTCTCTTCAGGAGACGCATCTCACATATAACAACACCCGTAAGTTGAAGGTAGAGGGATGAAGAAATATCTATCATGAAAACTGAAGACCAAAAGAAAGAAGGGGTCACTATTCTTATATCACATAAAACAGACTCTAACAACAATTTAAAGAGAACAAATAAGAAAACAAATAAGAGGACAATTTAAAGAGAACAGATTAAAGAGAACAAATATCTAATGATAAAAGTTTCAGTTTAATAAGAAGACCTCACTTCATAAATATGCACCTAATGTTAGAACACCCAGATTTATTAAAAAAAAAAAAAAGAGTACTTCTAGGCCTACAATTAGATTTAGACAATCACACGATAATGGAGGGCAGGACTTCAACACCCCCAATGATAGTGTTAGACAGATCAATGAGGAAGAAAAGTAACAAAGAAATTCTGGACTAAAATTTAACACTTGACCAATTAGAAATAATAGACAACTACAGAATATCCCACCCAACAACTACAGAATATACATGCTTCTCATCTGCACATGGAACATACTCTAAAGTTGACCACATGTCCAGCCATTAAACATGTCCCAGTAAATTCAAAGAAATTGAAATCATACTACACATACTCATGGACCACAGTGAAATAAAAATAGAGACCAATATTAAGAAGATCTCTCAAAGCTACACAATTACATGAAAATTAAACAACTTGCTTCTGTATGACTTCTGAGTAAACAATGACATTTATGAAGAAATTAAAAACTCTGATATTAATGAAAAGAGAGATACAGCATATCAAAATCTCTGGTATACAGCAAAAGTAGTATTAAAAGGAAAGTTTACTGCTGAACACCTACATTAAGAAGTTAGTAAGATCTCAAATTAACATTCTAACATCACACATAGGGGAATAAGAAAAACAAAAATAAACTAACCCCAAAGCTAGCAGAAGAAAAGAAATAGCTAAAATCAGAGCAGAACTGAATGAAATTGAGACCTGAAAAATCTATACAAAGGATCAGCAAAACCAAAAGTTTCTTCTCTGAAAGGATGAACATGATCGATGGATTGCTGGCTAAATTAATAAAGAAAAAAAGAGAGAAGATCCAAATAAGCACAATCAGAAATGACAAAGGTGACATTACAGCGAATCCCTGAGAAATAAAAGAGATCTTAAGACTATTATGAACACCTGCATGCACACAAACTAGGAAATCTAGAGGAAATGGGTAAATTTCTGGAAACATGAAACCTCCCAAGATTGAATCAGGAAGAAATTAAAACCCTGAACAGAACAATATGAGTTCTGAAATGGAATCAATAATAATAATAATAAAATCCTACCAAACAAAAGAAAGCCCTGAACCAGATGGATCCACAGCTGAATTCTACAAGATGCACAAGAAGAGTTACTGAAACTATTCCAAAAAAAAAATTTTTTATTATACTTTAAGTTCTAGGGTACATGTGCACAAGGTGCAGGTTTGTTACATATGTATACATGTTCCATATTGGTGTGCTGCACCCATCAACTCGTCATTTACATTAGATATATCTCCTAATGCTATCCCTTCCCCCCCGCACAATAGGACCCAGTGTGTGATGATCCCCTTCCTGTGTCCAAGTGATCTCGTTGTTCAATTCCCACCTATGAGTGAGAACATGCGGTGTTTGGTTTTCTGTTCTTGTGATAGTTTGCTGAGAATGATGGTTTCCAGCTGCATCCATGTCCCTACAAAGGACACAAACTCATCCTTTTTTATGGCTGCATAGTATTCCATGGTGTATATGTGCCACATTTTCTTAATCCAGTCTGTCACTGATGGACATTTGCGTTGATTCCAAGTCTTTGCTATTGTGAATAGTGCCGCAATAAACATACATGTGCATGTGTCTTTATAGCAGCATGACTTATAATCCTTTGGGTATATCCCAAGTAATGGGATGGCTGGGTCAAATGTATTTCTAGTTCTAGATCCTTGAGGAATCACCACACTGTTTTCCACAATGGTTGAACTAGTTTACAGTCCCACCAACAGTGTAAAAATTTAAGGAGAAGGAATTCCTCCCTAACTCATCTTAGGAAACTATGCTCATCCTGAACCAAATTCTGTCAAAGACATAATGAAAAAAGAAAACTACAGGCTAATATCATTGATGAACATAGACACAAAAATCCTCAATAAAATACTGGTAAACGGAATACAGCAGCACATGAAAAACTTAATTCACCACACTCAAGTAAGCTTTATTACTGGGATGCAAGCTTGGTTCAATAGGCACAAATCAACAAATGTGATTTATCACATAAACAGAATTGAAAACAAAAAACACATAATCATCTAAATAGATACAGAAAAAGCACTTGATAAAATCCAACATTCTTTCATGATAAAAGCTCTCAACAAACTAGGCATTGAAGAAATGTAACTCAAAACAGTGAAAGCCATCTAGTACAAACCCACAGCTAACATCACACTCAATGGGCAGAAGCTGAAAGCATTCCCCTTAAGAACCAGAACAAGATAATATACCCACTCTCACCCCTCTTATTTAATATAGTCCAGAAAGTCCTGGTAAGAGAAATCAGGCAAGCGAAAGAATGAAAATGCCTCCAAATTGGGGGAAAAATGAAGTTATCTCTCTTCCATGACAAGATGGTTTTATACTTGGAAAACTGTGAAAACTCCATCAAAAGGCTGCTAGAACAGATAAATAACTTTAGTAAAGTTTCAGGATACAAAATCCATGTACAAAAAATCAGTAGCATTTCTATACAGCAATACACTCAAGCCAAGAGCCAAATCAAGAACACAGCCCCATTTACAATACACACACACACATACACACACACACACACAAACCAACCAAACAAACAAAAAAACACCTACAAATACATCTAACCAAGGAGGCTAAAGATCTCTGCAAGGAGAACTATAAAACACCACTCAAAGAAATCAGAGATGACACAGATGGAAAAACAGTTAATGCTCACAGATTAGAAGAATCAACATCATTAAAATAGCCTGACTGCCCAAAGCTATTTAAAGATTCACCGCTATTCTTGTCAAACTACCAACATCATTTCTCGCAGAATTAGAAAAAATAAAACTGTTCCAAAATTCATATAGAACAACCAAAAAAAGAGCCCAAATAGCCAAAGCAATCCCAAGCAAAAGCAACAAAGTTGAGGAGTCATCACGTTATCCGGCTTCAAATGATATTACAAGGTTACCATACCTAAAACAGCACGGTACTGTTATAAAAACAGACACAAAGACCAATGGAAAAGAATAGAAAACCCAGAAATAAAGCCATACACCTACAACTAGCTGACCTTTGACAAAGTAAACAAAAATAAGCAATGGAAAAAGGACTCCCTATTCACTACATGATGCTGGGATAACTAGCTAGCCATATGCTAAAGAATGAACCTGGACCCCTACCTACCACCATACATAAAAATTAACTTAAGATGGATTAAAGGCTTAACTGTATGACCTTACATTGTAAAAGTCCTAGAAGAATGCCTAAGAAATACTCTTCTAGACCTCCACTTTGGCAAACAATTTATGACTAAGTCCCAAAAAGCAATTCTAACAACAACAAAAATTGATGAGTGGAACCTAATTAGACTAATGAACTTCTGCACAGAAAGAGAAACTATCAACACAGTGAAGAGACCACTTATAGAACAAGAGAAAATATTCACAAACCATGCATCTGACAAAAGTCTAATATATCCAGAATCCGTAGCGAGCTTAAATAATTCAACAAGGAAAAAACAAATAATTGTCTGTTATTGGTGTATAACAGACAATTAAAAAAACATGGCAAAGAACATGAACAAACACTTCCCAAAAGAAGACACAGAAGTGGCCAACAGTCATATGAAAAAAATGTGCCGTATCACTAATCATCAAAGAAATGCAAATCAAAAACATGAGATACTATCTCACACCAGTCAGAATGGCTTTTGTTAAAAAATCAAAAAATAACAGAAGCTGTTAAGGTTGTGGAGAAAAGGAAATGCCTACAGACTGTTGGTGGGAATGTAAATTAGTTCACCCACTGTGAAAAGCAGTTTGGAGATTTCTCAAAGAACTAAAAGTAGAACTACCATTTGACCCAGCAATTATTTTTCTGAGTACATACCCAAAGGAAAATAAGTTATTGTAACAAAATTACACATGTACTCATTCATCACAGCACTATTCACAATAGCAAAGACATGGAATCAACCTAGGTGCCCATTAACGGTATACTGGATTTTTAAAATGTGGTACATATACACCATGGAATACTACAACAACTGTAAAAAAGAAGAAAATCATGTCTTTTGAAACAATGTGGATGCAGCTGGGGGCTATTATCCTAAATGAATTACCACAGAAACAGATAACCAGATTCCACATGTTTTCACTTGTAAGTGGGAACTAAACATTGAGCACACATGGACTAAAGATGGGAGTGATAGACACTGGAGACTAATAGAGGGGGAAGACAGGAATGTGAGTAATGGTTGAAAAACTACCATAGTACTCTACCTGCACATGTACCCCTGCATCTGAAATAAAATCTGATTTTTTTTAAAAAAAAGAATAGACTAAAAGAGAAAATTACAGGATAACAACTTTATCTTTTACATATCCTTTTTACAATATGCTATAAAATAAAAACTTGGTAAATGGATGTCTCTACAAAACCAACAATATAACTGATTGAAAGTACCAGTTCTTCTTCACCAACACTTGTAGGTGATCCATGTCAGGAGAAACAAAGAATGCAATTGACTCAGGAAATGGTGACTAATAATTCCACAGGATATAATAGAGGAAAGTCTCTTCACTTCATGACTAAGCCTCTTGATTTACTAATAGAGACTGGACTATGAAAAAAATAGCAGATTCCCCTTAACTGGACAGGGAAAAAAGATAATTCTTAGTTGATTATACTTCTTGATCTATTTATTTCTTCTAAGAAATACTAAGTTTTTCATTGACTCACTTTTATAAGTAATCAATCTGATAAAAAACAGTTACCTTACTTCTTTTTTTGCAACTTTTTTCCATCTGCTATAAATGAATTCTGAAGAATGTGGTGTAGCTAATACTCCATGGGTATTATGTAAAATGAATTTCTAAATAAGAAGATAATAACAAATGGGTCAAAAAATAATCAAAGGATCACAATAAAGGTAGACAGATTAGTCTTCAATATCAGCATCCTCAAAATATAAAATGAAGCAAAATAATTAAGACTCCTTATAATAGAATTTTATTTTGCTGTGATTTTCCTTCATGCTTCTGTGGTCTTTAATATCTGTTGATGTGAACTAAAGAACAAAAATTGGCAAGACTAACCGCAAATAAGAGATTTACACCATTTCAATAGCTCACCAGAGAATTTCCATTCTAAAGTCCTAAGATGAATACCTAATCTGACCAGGCATCTTGTAGATGTAGTCTTCACCCAGGTGCTTGTCAGAATGGAGTTCCATGTAATGGAGGCAAATTGCTACTGTTTACAAATATGACCAGGAGGAAAGAACTGGGATGAGTCATTACAACCTATCACCTCTACAAGAATAAAGTACTCAATGCCTTCAAAAATAGCTTAGAGAAGAGAGATTGCATTGTGAGATTTGGATGTAGGGACTTTAAAGGTAGAAGCAGGAAGTATACTCTTTAACTCCCAGTCCTTCCTTGCTCCCCAATAGAGGCTTAATTCAAATGCTGGGAAAGGGAAAGTGGTTGTTAAGGACTCTCTTAACTCAAAACACATGTAGGCTTTAGAGGGCCGTGTCTGTTGGTCAAAATACAGTTCTCGCCAGGTCATAATCTATTTGTTTATTTGGTAAGTTTTTATTGGGTGACCTGTAGTGGCAGTTACTGTACCAAGTAATAGAAATACAAAGATAAATGAGGCAGAGTTCTTATCCTTAAGGAATCTGTATTCAAGTCAGGGAGCCAGATAAGAAAGACAATGACAACACAGTGAGATGGGTGATGATTTATTCCAACTGAGGGCACAGGGAGAGGTCAAGGAAGACCTCCTTGAAAAGTAACCTAGGAAAGAAATTTTGGAAGGTAGCAAAAAAGTACATATTCGTAAAGTTCTACAGATACATGAAGATGTTCAAAGTGTGTAAGGAAAGCACAGCAAAGACTCGTGTAATTAATAATGGTTGAATTGTTGGAGTAATCAAAGGCTATATTGTGAGAGCTCTTGTGTGCCAGGCAGTTTGAAGGAAGGCTTTGAGGAACAATTAAAGAATGGTAATCTGGAAGTATTTTAGAAAGTTTATTCCATATTGAGGTGGAGTCAACCATAGACTAAAAACATTTACAAGGTAGAGCAAAAGTCAAGGTATTCCTGATTGGAAAAAAAAAGTTTTGAGTGTGAAAAATATTAATGATGTTGAATTAAAATTCTGCTGCAGATGGGTATCCTCTATTTTGTGTCCTGATTTCCAAAACTCAAGAAGCTCCTACTATTTCTTACCTCCTGAAGGCTTCTTAAAATGTCTCTTTTTCCTGCTTGCATGGTAGTTTCCCAAGGCATGATATTTTTCTCTCAAGACTTGATGGCCCAGAATTCATCTAAACATACAAAGTATATTAAATAATGGATTTATCTTCAACAATACATGCTCCAAATAAATATCTGATGAGGTACATTATTCTCATCAGTTTGTAAAATCAGAATTATAAATGCTTTCTCCAGAATTCCTCAAAATTAAAAAATCAAGCAACTTTGACAATATAGAATGTTTCCTTCTCATTTCTTAACTGTTGGTTTCTATACTCTAGAAAAGCAAGCATATCAATATATTCTCTGATTCATAATCATGTGCCATCCTTTTTTTCTCAATATAAGCTAATTCTGACATCTTATTCTAACTCTCTGTCAGTTTTTCTCAATCATCACTTGCCTGCTGTTGACACCAAAACCCTGTATCTATCTACTATCCTGTAACTCATCTCTTCAATTGCCATTCATCTTCTCAAGACTGTTCACAAACTACATCATCATATATACATTTGTGATTGTGTATATGCACAAAGCCAGCTTTGATAGCCAATCATCATACTATCTAATATCAGAGACATGAAGTTACTTGTTTACTAGCAAGATCTGGGACTCTTAAGTAGCCTTGATATTAAAGTTCTCACCCAAGACACTACATTCTATTCACAGAAACAGATATTCCATCATATCTGGCTACGGTATGAATGAGAAAAATCAGATTCAGAACAGTTACTACACATGGAACAAAAGACTTACCTTCACAGGATACTCTATAGCCAGCTCTAACAATGCTGACAGTAAAGACTCAACCCTTGCCTGATATCTGATCTTTTAATAATTACATATATGTGCCTTGGTCTTTCGCTTTTTACCTGTTTCTTCTCACTTTTACCTCATCATCACTGCATCCAGTCTTCTGCAATTTCTTGACACCAAGTTTGTTCTCCTGACTTTCCCTCAACTTCCCTGTTAAGTCATGGAATTTTATTCCATGTCTTCCTCAACTTAGTTGCCACCCAGTTCTTCTAAGCATACTAGCTGGATAGCCACAGCCCTGGTGATCTATTCATTCATAGAATAAAACTGAGTTCCTCCCCATACTCTCATATTATTCCACAGAAACTGACGATTTGGGCACTCCAACAATTTATTTGTGTACATACACCAAAAAAAGTCATTATGAGCTGTTTGAATTTCTTGATTCATTGGTCTATTACCACACAAAAGGGGAGTAACCTCAATATTTAGGTGGATTTATACACTTCAGTTTGCTTGAATTACTTTGGTTTGGCTTTTGTCAGCATTCTCAGTCTGACTTCTGGTGTTTGTCAATTCTGTAATTAATTTTAGTGTGTGCTAAGCTCTGAAATAATGTTAGCAAATCATTTCCATAAATAATTTATTATTTTTCTAATACATTAGAAGTTATGTAATGATGAATGATTACCTTAATAAAAAAGTCCCAGAAAAAGAATTTCCTACCCTAGTGTCAATTTCTAAAATTTGCTATATCTACTTAAGTGTAATATTCCTAATTTTCTGTAGCAGATGCATATTGTGCTCTCAATACAGTTACAGTTTTAGTCATGACACACACTCACACATGGAATGAATTTCCACATCAACCATCCTTATTTGGACAGTGCACATGTGCTTATGTTGTACAAGTTTTTATTCTCCCCTCAGAAGAAAAGTGCAAATGAGATTATCATCTCATAATCTCAACATAAACAGTACAGAGGAGAAATGGCTAATTCCATATAATTATAAATTATAAACGATTCAAAGTACAGGTGTACCTTGGAGATATTGTAGGTTTGGTTCCAGACCACCAAAATAAAGTCAATAAAGTGAGCCACACATTTTTTTGTTTTTGTTTTGTAGTGCATATAAAAGTTATGTTTACACTATAGTCTAATAAATGTGTAAAAGGACTGTGTCTAAAAATTCACATGTCTTAATTAAAAATACTTTATTTCCCAAAATGCTAACAATTATATAAGCCTTCAATAAGTCATAATCTTTTTACAGGTATAGGGACTTGCCATGATATTGATGACTGCTGACAAATCAGAGTGGTGGTAGCTAAAAGTTTGGGTGGTTGTGGCAATTTCTTAAAATAAGAAAATAGTGAAGTTCACTGCATCAATTAGTCCATCCTTTCATGAAAAATTTTTTTGTAGCATGTGATGCTGCCTGATAGCAGCATTTCACCTACTGTTTCAAAACTGGAGTTAATCTTCTCAAATTCTGCCACTGCTTGACCAACTAATTTTTTGTTGTCCTTTCAACAATATTCATAAGATCTTCACAAGAAGTAGATTCTGTCTCAAGAAACCACTTTATTTATTCATCCATAAGAAACAACTCCTCATCTGTTCAAGTTCTATCATGAGACTGTAGCAATTTGGTCACATCTGCAGACTCCATTATAATTCTCTTGTAATTTCCATCACATCTGCAATTACTTCCTCCACTGAAGTCTTGAATGCCTCAAAGTCATCTGTAAGGGTTAGAATCAACCTCTTCCAAACTCCTGTTAATGTTGACATTTTGACCTCCTCCCATGAATCATGAACGTTCTTAATGGCATAAGAATGGTGAATCCTTCACAGAAGGTTTTCAATTTACTTTTCCCAGATTCATCAGAGAAACCACTATCTATGATAGCTAAAGCCTTACAAAAAGTATTTCTTAAATAATAAGACTTGAAAGTTGAAATTACTCCTTGATCCATGAGAACTGGCAGGCATGAAAACAACATTAATTTTCATGTCCATCTCCATCAGACCTCTTGGGTGACCAGATGCATTGCCAATGAGCAGTAATATTTGAAAAGGAATCTTTTTTTCTGAGCAGTAGGTCTCAACAGTAGGCTTAAAATATTCAACAAATCATGCTGTAATCAGATGTGCTGTCATCTGGGCTTTGTGATTTCATTTACAGTACATAGGAAGAGAAGATTTAGCATAATTCTTAAGGTCTCTAGAATTTTCAGAATGAGTTTGGCTTTAAGTTAAACCAAAAGAGCATTGGCTTTAAATTAAAAGTCACAGTTGCATTAACCTTAACAAGACAGTCAGCCTGTCCTTTAAAGCTTTGAAATGAGACACTGACCTCTCTAGTTATAAAAGGCCTAGATGGCATCTTTTTCTAATGGAAGGCTGTTTTGTGTACATTGAAAATCTTGTTTAGTGTAGCCACCTTCATCAATGATCTTAACTAGATCTTTTTGGACATTTGCAGTAGCTCCTACAACATAACTTGCTGCTTCACTTTTCACTCTTGTGTTATAAAGATGGCTTCTTTTCTTAAATAGTATGAACCAAACTGCTAGCTTCCAACTTTTCTTCTCCAGCTTTCTCTCTTCTCTTAGTCTTCATAGAATAAAAGAGAATGAAGGCCTTGCTCTGGATTAGACTTTAGTGTAAGACAATGTTGTGGTTGATTTTATCTTTTATCCAAACCACTCAAACTTTGTCCCTATCAGCAATATGGAGCAATCAGTTTTGTTTTCTTATCATGTGTATGTTCACCCCAGTAGCATGTTCAATTTCCTTCATGAACTTTTTCTTTACATTAACAACTTGGCTAACTGGTGCAAAAGGTCTAGTTTTTGTCCTGTTGTAGCTTTCAACATGCCTCCCTCAATAAGCTTAATCGTTTCTAGCTTTTGATTTAAAGTGAGAGATGTATGAGGCTTCCTTCCACTTGTACACTTAGAGGCCACTGTAGAGTTATTAAGTGGTCTAATTTACATTCTGTTTTGTCTCAGGGAATAGGGAAACCAGAGGACAGGGAGAAAAACAGGGGAATGACAGGTCAGTGGAGCAATCAGAACACATGTGATATTTGTCTATCAAGTTTACCATCTTATATGGGTATGGTTTGTGGCACTCCAAAGGAATTAAAACAGTATCATCAAAGACCCCTGATCACAGATCACATAGCACTTATTCTAAAATTAGCCACATAATTGGAAGTAAAACACTTCAGCAAATGCGAAAGAACAGAAATCATAACAGTCTCTCAAATCACAGTGCAATCAAACTAGAACTCAGGATTAAGAAACTCACTCAAAACCGCACAACTACATGGAAACTGAACAACCTGCTCCTAAATGACTACTGGGTAGATAATGAAATTAAGGCAGAAATAAATAAGTTTTTTTAAACCAATGAGAACAAAGAACAATGTACCAGAATCACTGGGACACAGCTAAAGCAGTGTTTAGAGGGAAATGTATAGCACTAAATGCCCGCAGGAGAAAGTGGAAAAGATCTAAAATCGACACCCTGACATCACAATTAAAAGATCTAGAGAGTCAAGAGCAAACAAATTCAAAGCTAGCAGAAGACAAGAAATAATTAAGATCAGAGCAGAACTGAAGGAGACAGAGACATGAAAAACCCTTCAAAGAATCAATGAATCCAGGAGCTGGATTTGTTTGTTTGTTTGTTTGTGGAGATGGAGTCTCACACTGTCAACCAGTCTGGAGTGCAATGGTGTAATCTCTACTCACTGCAACCTCTGCCTCCTGGGTTTAAGCAATTCTCCTGCCTCAGCCTCCCATGTAGCTGTGATTACAGGCACCCGCCACCACACCTGGCTAATTTTTTGTACTTTTAGTAGGGACGGAGTTTCACTATGTTGGCCAGACTGGTCTCAAACTCCTGACCTCATGATCCACCCACCTCAGCCCCGCAAAGTGCTGGGATTACAGGTGTGAGCCACCATGCCTTGCTGGTTTTTTGAAAAGATTAACAAAATAGATAGACTGCTAGTCAGACTAACAAAGAAGAAAAGAGACAAGAATCAAAAACTGATCCCACAGAAAGGCAAGCTACCATCAGAGAATACTATAAACACATCTATGCAAACATACTAGAAAATCTAGAAGAAATTGATAAATTCCTAGACACATACACCCTCCCAAGACTAAACCAAGAAGAAGTCAAATCCCTGAATAGACCAATAACAAGTTCTAAAATTGAGGCAATAATAAGCCTACCAACCAAGAAAAAGCCCAGGACCAGATGGATTCACAGCTGAATTCTGCCAGAGGTACAAAGAGGAACTGGTACCATTCCTTCTGAAACTATTCCAAACAATACAAAAAGAGGGACTCCTCCCTAACTCATTTTATGAGGTCAACATCCTTATACTAAAACCTGGCAAAGACACAACAAAAAAAGAAAATTTCAGGCCAATATCCCTGATGAGCATCAGTGCAAAATCCTCAATACAATACTGGCAAACCGAATCCAGAAGCACATTAAAAAACTTATCCACCATGATTAAGTCAGCTTCATCCCTGGGATGTAAGGCTGGTTCAACATATGCAAATCATTAAACGTAATCCATCACATAAACAGAACCAATGACAAAAACCACATGATTATTTCAATAGATGCAGAAAAAGCCTCAATAAAATTCAACACCCCTTCATGCTAAGAACACTCAACAAACTAGGTGTGAATAGAATGTATCTCAAAATAATAAGAGTATTTACAACAAATCCACAACCAATATCATACTGAATGGACAAAAGCCAGAAACATTCCCTTTGAAAACCAGCACAAGACAAGGATGCCCTCTCTCACCACTCCTATTCAACATAGTATTGGAAGTTCTGGCCAGGACAATCAGACAAGAGATGGAAATAAAGGGTATTCATGTAGGAAGAGAGGAAGTCAAATCATCTCTGTTTGCAGATGACATGATTGTATATTTAGAAAACCCCATGGTCTCAGCCCCAATCTCCTTGAGCTGATAAGCAACTTCAGCAAAGTCTCAGAATACAAAATCAAAATCAATGTGCAAAAATGACAAGCATTCCTACACACCAATAATAGACAGAGAGCCAAATCATGAGTGAACTCCCATTCACAATTGCTACAAAGAGAATAAAATACCTAGGAATAGAACTTACAAGTGATGTGAAGGACTTCTTCAAGGAGAACTACAAACCACTGCTCAAGGAAATAAGAAAGGACACAAACAAATGGGAAAAACATTTCATGCTCATGGATAGGAAGAAACAATATCATGAAAATGGCCATGCTGCCTAATTTATAAATTCAATGCTATTTCCATCAAGCTACCATTGACTTTCTTCACAGAATTAGAAAAAAACTACTTTAAATTTCATCGACCACTAACCAGACTAATAAAGAAGAAAAGAGAGAAGAATCAAATAGACACAATATAAAATTAACCAAAAAAGAGCCCATAGATTCAAGACAATCCTAAGCAAAAAGAACAAAGCTGGAGACATGATGCTGCCTGACTTCAAACTATACTACAAGGCTACAGTAACCAAAACAACATGGTACTGGTACCAAAACAGATATACAAACCAATGGAACTGAACAGAGGCCTAATAAATGACACCACACATCTACATCTATCTGATCTTTGACAAACCTGACAAAAACAACGAATGGGGAAAGAATACCCTATTTAAAAACGGTGTTGGGAAAACTGGCTAGCCATAAGCAGAAAGTTGAAACTGAACATTTTCCTTACACCTTATACAAAAATTAATCAAGATTGATTAAAGACTTAAACATAAGACCTAAAACCATAAAAACTCCAGAAGAAAACCTAGGCAATACCATTCAGGACATAGGCATGGGCAAAGACTTCACAACTAAGATACCAAAAGCAATTGCATCAAAAACCAAAATTGACAAATGGGATCTAATTAAACTAAAGAACTCTGCACAACAAAATAAACTATCATCAGAGGGAACAGGCAACCTATAGAATGGGAGAAAATGTTTGCAATCTATCTATCTATCTGACAAAGTGATAATATCCATAATCTACAAGGAACTTAAACAAATTTACAAGAAAAAAACAACCCCATAAAAGTGGGTAAAGGATATGAACAGACACTTTTCAAAGGAAGACACTTATGTGGCCAATGAACATAAAAAAAGCTCATCATCTCTGGTCATTAAAGAAATGCAAATCAAAACCACAATGAGATACCATCTCACTCCAGTTAGAATGGCGATCATTAAAAAGTCAGGAAACAACAGTTACTGGAGAGGATGTGGAGAAATAGGAACACTTTTACACCATTGGTCAGAATGTAAATTAGTTCAATGATTGAGGATGACAGTGTGGCAACTCCTCAAGGATCTAGAACCAGAAATACCATTTGACCCAGCAATCCCATTACTGGGTATATACCCAAAGGATTATAAATCATTACTATAAAGACACATGCACATGTATGTTTATTGCAGTACTTTTCACAATAGCAAAGACTTGGAGCCAACCCAAATGCCCATCAATGATAGACTGGATAAAGAAAATGTGGCACCTATACACCATGGAATACAATGTAGTCATAAAAAAGAATGAGTTCATGTCCTTTGCAGGGACATGGATGAAGCTGGAAACCATCATTCTCAGCAATCTAACACAGAAACAGAAAACCAAACACTGCACGATCTCACTCATTAGTGGGAGTTTAACAGTGAGAACATTTGGGCACAGGAAAGGGAACATCACACACCAGGGCCTGTCAGAGGGTGGGGGACAAAGGGAAGGATAGCATTAGGAGAAGCACCTAATGTAGATGACCGGTTGAAGGGTGCAAACCACCATGAGACATGAATACCTATGTAACAAACCTGCACTTTCTGCATATGCATCCCAGAACTTAAAGTATAACAATAAAAAATAAAAATAATTCAGCAATAATAATGATAATGATGGTGGTTGTTACATAATAATAAATATTGTTATATATATATAGATAAAAATAACAAAACAAATGTGGTAAAATATTAACAATTGGTGAAGGATATTTCAGTAAGTTTAATATTCATTCAAAATAAAATTATTTTATTTTATGTTAAGTTCCGGGGTACATGTGCAGAATGTGCAGGTTTGTTACATAGGTTAAACATGTGCAATGGTGGTTTGCTGCACCTATCAACCCATCACCTAGGTATTAAGCCCAGCATATTTAAAAATCATAAATATAGAAAGGTTGCTAGGTATAAGATCTATCAAGATACCAAGATCCACTGTATTTCTGCCTATTGGCTACAACTAAGTATAAAACTAGGTAGTCATACATGAGAGTATGTTTAAATAAAAATATATAAAAGCTATACATGGAAAACTATAAAACCTAAAACAGAAATGAAAGAATAACAAAATAAATAAGAAATATATCATTTTCATAGATTAGATGACTCAATATTATAAAGGTAAAAAATGTCCCCAAATTTATCAATACTTTCAATGTTATCCTAACAAATATCAGAGTTGTGGGTGTTTTTTGTTTTTTGTTTTTTAATTGATGCACTGATTCAAAAATTCACAGGATGCCGGGTGCGGTGGCTCATACCTGTAATCCCAGCACTTTGGGAGGCCGAGGAGAGCAGATCACGAGGTCAGGAGATCAAGACCATCCTGGCTAACACGGTGAAAACCTGTCTCTACTAAAAATACAAAAAATTAGCCAGGCGTGGTGGCGTGCACCTGTAGTCCCATCTACTCGGGAGGCTGAGGCAGGAGAATGGCGTGAACCTGGGAGGTGGAGCTTGCAGGGAGCCGAGATCGCACCACTGCACTCCAGCCTGGGTGGCGCAGCAAGACTCTTGCCTCAAAAAAAAAAAAAAAAAAAAAAAAAAAAATTTACAGGGAAGAGCAAAGGGCCAAGAATAGCCAAGACATTCTGGAAGAGCAAAGCTGAAAGTTATTTGGCAGATAATGTCTATGATAAAACTACTGTAAATAACAAAATATTATTTGACCCAAGGTTGGACAAAGCAATCAATGGAACAATAGTATCTAAAAACATATGCAATTGTGTATTTATGAACAATTAATAACAGTGATTTTTGCAAAATGTAACAGTAAATTTCAGTTAGAAAGTTTGAAGTGGTCTTTTAAATAAATGTTGCTGTGTCAACATTGGATAGGTACATGGCAAAAAATAAACTGTGACTGCTAAGTCAAAACCATAAAGGAAAATATCAGTTCCATATGGATTGCAAGCCTAAATGTGAACTGTAAAATAAAAACTTGTAGAATTTTATTTATTTATTTATTTAGAGACAGAGTTTTGCTGTTGTCACCTAGGCTGGAGTGCAGTGGCACTATCTCATCTCACTGCAATCTCCGCCTCCTGGGTTCAAGCTATTCTCCTGCCTCAGCCTCCCAAATAACTGGGACTACAGGCTTGCGCCACCACACCTAGCTAATTTTTGTATTTTTAGTAGAGACAGGGTTTCACCATCTTGGCCAGAATGGTCTTGATCTCCTGAGTTTGTGATGCACCCACCTCAGCCTCCCAAAGTGCTGGGATTACAGGCATGAGCCACCATGCCCGGCCAGGCCATAGAATATTTTGTACCTTGGAGTAAGCAAAGATTTGTTAAACTAAACAAGTTATAAAGAAAAATCTGATAAAAATAGGAACGTCTGTTCACCAAAAGACTCCAGACATAGAATAAAAAGCAAACCACAGACAATCTGACAAAAAGATCATATCAAGATTATATAAAGAGTTTCTGAAATAGAAAAAACAGAGAATCAAGAATTAAAATAGACAAAAGGCACGGATACTTTAAAAAGCGAATATTTAAAAGGCAAATGAAAATATGAAAATATTCTCAACAACACTATTCATCAAGGAAATGCAAATTAAAACTGCACTCTAATATCACTAAACATGGTATTGTCAACTCCAGTTGGCAAATATGTGTAGTAACTAGAGTTTGCCATTTGTGAGAATGTAAATTAGTACAGTCATTTTGGTAAACTGTATAACAGCATCTACTAAAACCAAACACCCTCTCATCTATTACCCAATAATTCCACTCCTAAGTATATAATCAACAGAAATGCATGTCTAACAGTATTCACAGAATGCCTCCAAACTGGAAATTTTTATGATGCCCACCAACATGAGAATGGATTTTAAAAATGTGATATATTAACACAAAATAATACTTAGAAGCAATAGGAATGAACTATCCATTTCATAAAAAGTTTATGAAAATTATAGACAATATATATAGAAAGGGGTGTCTGTATAATATTAGCATAATTTTTTGGAAAAAGGTAAGTAAAGTCAAAGCAAATAATAGACTTGCAAATTTATTTGTAACATACAGCAGAGAAATGGTTAATCTTATTTATATCACTAGCAATCATATGCAAGCAATCATAACACTTTTAAGAAAATGAGAAGTTCTTAATTAGTGAACAAAGGACATAAACATATGAGTTGTAAGCAAGATTGTCTAAATAGTCATTAAATATGAAGAGATGTTTACTTGAGCAGTTGGTAGAGAAAATAATGAATGCTCTTTTTTCCCATTAGATTAGAGTCGTTGGATCACTAATATGCATTCTGGGCTGATTATGATGTGAATTGCTATAATATTTTCTGGAAAATAATTTGATAATACTAGGAAAACTTAAATATATGAAGTATTTAATATAAAAATACTAGTTTTAGGAAGTTATTCTACAGTAAAACAAAGTATATTAGCATATTTATCACAGCATGATTGAGGTAAAAATAATTAATGTAAAGGTCCTTCAATCAGAGATCAGTTCAATAATTTAGAATCCATTTATAGATAGATTCTAAATTATTATATATTATTGTTCTAAATTATTATTATAGAACATAATAATATTCTATAACAATTGACCTGGGGCAATGAACATGACATATTGGTAACGGAAAAAAGAGAAAAAGGAAGAAGGGAGGGAGCAATGAAAGGAAGAAGAATACTGGCAGAATTTCTGATCATAAAGGGAGATGTGGGAAAATATAAACCAAGATATTAATACTTATTTTCCATTTTTTTAAAAAAACTTTAATTATTACTTTTTTAAGGAATGTTTTTCTTTTAGACATTTTAGTATTATCTTCTTACAATGAACATACATTTTATTGTAATAGAAAAAAGATGATAAATCACATTTTTAAATTTTAAAATAGAGAAAGATGAAGACAATTTACTCATACACAAATACATATGACTAATATATTATCAAAATTATTATTTTTTAATGGCTTATCTTTTGTTTCCTTTTTTTAATAATTTATTTATTATTATTATTATACTTTAAGTTGTAGGGTACATGTGCATAATGTGCAGGTTTGTTACATATGTATACTTGTGCCATGTTGGTGTGCTGCACCCATCAACTCGTCATTTACGTCAGGTATAACTCCCAATGCAATCCCTCCCCCCTCCCCCCTCCCCATGATAGGCCCCTGTGTGTGATGTTCCCCTTCCTGAGTCCAGGTGATCTCATTGTTCAGTTCCCACCTATGAGTGAGAACATGCGATGTTTGGTTTTCTGTTCTTGTGATAGTTTGCTAAGAATGATGGTTTCCAGCTGCATCCATGTCCCTACAAAGGACACAAACTCATCCTTTTTTATGGCTGCATAGTGTTCCATGGTGTATATGTGCCACATTTTCTTAATCCAGTCACTGATGGACATTTGCGTTGATTCCAAGTCTTTGCTATTGTGAATAAGCATTCTTATACACCAGTAACAGACAAACAGAGAGCCAAATCAGGAATGAACTTCCATTCACAATTGCTTCAAAGAGAATCAAATACCTAGGAATCCAACTTACAAGGGATGTAAAAGACCTCTTCAAGGAGAACTACAAACCACTGCTCAGTGAAATAAAAGAGGACACAAACAAATGGAAGAACATACCATGCTCATGGATAGAAAGAATCAATATCGTGAAAATGGCCATACTGCCCAAGGTAATTTATAGATTCAATGCCATCCCCATCAAGCTACCAATGAGTTTCTTCACAGAATTGGAAAAAACTGCTTTAAAGTTCATATGGAACCAAAAAAGAGCCCGCATCTCCAAGACAATCCTAAGTCAAAAGAACAAAGCTGGAGGCATCACGCTACCTGACTTCAAACTATACTACAAGGCTACAGTAACCAAAACAGCATGGTACTGGTACCAAAACAGAGATATAGACCAATGGAACAGAACAGAGTCCTCAGAAATAATACCACACATCTACAGCCATCTGATCTTTGACAAACCTGAGACAAACAAGAAATGGGGAAAGGATTCCCTATTTAATAAATGGTGCTGGGAAAATTGGCTAGCCATAAGTAGAAAGCTGAAACTGGATCCTTTCCTTACTCCTTATACGAAAATTAATTCAAGATGGATTAGAGACTTAAATGTTAGACCTAATACCATAAAAATCCTAGAGGAAAACCTAGGTAGTACCATTCAGGACATAGGCATGGGCAAAGACTTCATGTCTAAAACACCAAAAGCAACAGCAGAAAAGCCAAAATTGACAAATGGGATCTCATTAAACTAAAGAGCTTCTGCACAGCAAAAGAAACTACCATCAGAGTGAACAGGCAACCTACAGAATGGGAGAAAATTTTTGCAATCTACTCATCCGACAAAGGGCTAATATCCAGAACCTACAAAGAACTCAAACAAATTTACAAGAAAGAAACAAACAACCCCATCAAAAAGTGGGCAAAGGACATGAACAGACATTTCTCAAAAGAAGACATTCATACAGCCAACAGACACATGAAAAAATGCTCATCATCACTCGCCATCAGAGAAATGCAAATCAAAACCACAATGAGATACCATCTCACACCAGTTAGAATGGTGATCATTAAAAAGTCAGGAAACAACAGGTGCTGGAGAGGATGTGGAGAAATAGGAACACTTTTACACTGTTGGTGGGATTGTAAACTAGTTCAACCATTATGGAAAACAGTATGGCGATTCCTCAAGGATCTAGAACTAGATGTACCATATGACCCAGCCATCCCATTACTGGGTATATACCCAAAGGATTATAAATTATGCTGCTATAAAGACACATGCACACGTATGTTTATCAAAATTATTTTACAAGTAGTCAAGGAAATAAAATTATCACATTGATAAGTAAAGCCATTTTATGGATTAAAATGATAAAAATTAGAGCACATATAATGCTCAGTGTTGGCTAGGGCATAGTGAAACAGCAGTTCTAGGCATACTTGATGGTTATGCCATCAGCTATTTTAAGAAAACTGATAAGAAGTATATAAAGATTTAAAAAGTTTTTTATACTTTGATACAATCATTTCATTTCCAAGACTTTTCATAGCCCACCTGAATCTCAGATGAAGAATCCAGATGATGAAAATGAAGTTCCTCAAAATATTGCATAAACTTGTAAAAAATGGAAGAATATAAAATATACTATAAATAAGAGTATATGAAATAAATTATGGCAAGGTTTTGATGGAACGTTAGGCAACTACTCAAAGGTCTTATATCAAAACCAAGGGTAGTTCTATAATATCATAAATATTAAGCCAAAAGCAGAATACATAACAATAAAATAGCTGTTTATTCATAATTAATATCCATATCTGAATTCATTCTCTTTTGTAGTTACATAAAATACTAGAAGGAAATAGATCAGAGTGTTAGTAATTTATTCTTTTTATTTTTATTATTATTATTTTTTTTTGAGATGGAATCTCCCTCTGTCACCCAGACTGGAGTGCAGTGGTGCAGTCTTGGCTCACTGCAACCTCCACCTCCTGACTTCAAGTGATTCTACTGCCTCAGCCTCCCCGGGTAACTGGGATTACAGGTGCCTGCCACCACGCCTGGCTGATTTTTGCATTTTTAGTAGAGACAGGATTTCACCATGTTGGCCAGGCTGGTCTTGATCTCCTGACCTCCAGTGATCCACCGGTCTCAGCCTCCCAAAGTGATGGGATTACAGATGTGAGCTACCACACCCTACCAGTAACTTACTTTAATGCATGAAGACAGGTTACTGTGTTACTTACATTTCCTACTATAAGAATACATTGATTTCTTTCCGTTTTTAAAATTTTTGTTTTTTTCAGATAGGGTTTTACTCTGTTGCCCATTGTGGATCAAAGATAATAACTGGGGACAGATAAGGCAATAATCATGCCTGGGCACTTATAGGAGAGACTGAGGACTTGGCCCAGTTTTTATCCCAGCAAAAGGGTAGCGGGTTCTGACCTAGTCATACAAGTTTCCCTGAGCTAAAAGTGGCTAAAATGAAATCTGTACAATCTCCCTTAAAGCTAGTCTCAGAAATTTCCCAGGGAAGTTATCAGTTCTTGTCCTGAGAAATTCCATCAGTCTTTAAGCAAAAAGAATATCATCTCTCTAAATAAAGAAGCATGAATTTAAGGAGAGTACTGGCACATGTTTATTTATCATTCCTCTCTGTGGCTTCTTTGGAGAGAACCATAGCCACGATCTATTACCAACCTCTATTCAGGGATTTTCCAGAGTTTTTCCAAGCATTGCCCATAACATCATACTGTACGGGGCAGTGTGGGAGTGAAAAAAAATATGGAAAATGAAACCCAAATGTTCTAGGGCTTAGAGACAAGGAAATATCGTGTCCAGCTCAACCAGATCAGAATAAGTCTCCCTGATTGAGAAGCATTTAGTTTAAAAATAGAGAGAAAGAAATTAGAGAAAAGTAGGTTAAGAGAAGGTTCCCATAGGATAAGGAAGGGCTGTGCTGATGTGAACTTGGTTAGAGGTAGTGGGATGGAGATGAAGATAGGAGGTCCAAAGATGCCAGTAATAGAGAGTGAAATACCAACTGGCATGTGGAGGGTCAGAGAGAGGTAAAAGATAAAGATTCTACCCAGACCTGTGGTCAGAGTGGCTGGAATAATTGATAATGCTATTAAAATAAAGAGTGAAATCCCTTTTTTTGAGACAAAAAGTATTGGACTTGTTATCTTTCAGGCACTAGTCAGATATGCTTATAGGGCCATATGGTAAGCAACCACATGTAAGGGACAAAATGGTCAAAGCCAAATAATAGCAATGTCCAGCTTTTATGAAATACATTATATTCTTCCAAGTCTTGATTTGATGCTCACACTAACCCTATTAGGCAATCAAGAAACTTATACCGTACATACTGTCAATTTAAATTTTGACATGAGCCACGATGATAAGAAATATTACATTGTGCATAGCAGAGCTGGAAACTTGGAGAAGAGCCTAACTATCTTATCAATTGAGATATCACTGAGATAATATGAATGGATTCTAGACTATTCTAAAGACAACAACAGTTATTTGGTTCATATTTATTTGGTATAGATTATTTAAATGAAAATTAAAGGTAGTTATCAGGGGCCTGGGGGAGGAAGGGGGGATGTTAGTCAAAGGGTACAAAGTTTCAGTTAGACAGGAGGGATACATTTTTTAGATCTATTGCACAGCAAGGTGACAATAGTTAATAATAATGTGTTGTATATTTCAAAATTGCTGAGCATAAAAGTCAAATGCACGAACAAAAAATGAAAGGTGAAGTGATTGATATGTTAATTTGCTTCATTGAATGATTCCATGTTGTATACATATATCAAAAACATCACATTGTACCCCATAAATATAAACAAGTATTATTTGTTGGTTAAAAATACTATTTATTAAAAAAAGTAAAATATTGGCTATTTTCTCTTCAAGCTGTTCAACCTTATTAACCCATTCATAATCAATGCATTTATTCAAACCTCTAGTCTATCAGTGTGTTAACCATGTCTTTTCTTTTTTGATGTTTTGGCAATTTGGATCTTCTTGACCCTGGAGGGGTTGCTCATCCCAGGATTAGCGAATTCCTAGAAATAGCAAAGGACCAGCCTTCAAGAGTGTCTTCCATATGCAAGCCAACCAATCCAGAGCACATACCAGCAATCACTTTCTTTATGGGGCTCTTAGACACCTTGCCCTAATCAACGCAGGGTCAGGTACAAAACAACTAGGAACTGCTCCCTGTGCCCCAGGTTCCACTGAAATTATTCAAAGTAGCTCATTCTAAATCTGCTTATCCTGACTCACCTGTTTCTTCCTGCAAAGACCACAGTAATGGCTCTTGACCATGCACCCTACCCACCAAGCCTCCTGACCAACTCTGGTGCTTTCCTCCATGGCTCCCATGGGATCTGTGAGTATAACTGTCTTTTCAATGGCAGTTGTCTCTTGATCTGTTGGCCTTACCATACCTAAATCATAACAAAATCTACATTGTAAAACAACCGCCAGAAAAAGAGGCCTGAAATAATTAAGAAAACTGAATGTGAACAGATTCCCATGTGACTTGAAAAGCACAGCCATCATTAAAACAAAACACACCAAAACTGACAAGGTGGCAAGTATAATGACTGACAGGAGAGATATTTTTTAAAAAAGTGTCTCTCATGTGAACATTATGTAGAAAACCAGATTACTTCAACATTGTCGATTCATCAAAATGCATGTATTAAAATTTTTTTTTTTTTTTTTTTTTTTTTTTTTTTTTTTTTTTTTTTGAGACGGAGTCTTGCTCTGTCACCCAGGCTGGAGTGCAGTGGCCGGATCTCAGCTCACTGCAAGCTCCGCCTCCCGGGTTTACGCCATTCTCCTGCCTCAGCCTCCCGAGTAGCTGGGACTACAAGCGCCCGCCACCTCGCCCGGCTAGTTTTTTGTATTTTTTAGTAGAGACGGGGTTTCACCGTGTTAGCCAGGATGGTCTCGATCTCCTGACCTCGTGATCCGCCCGTCTCGGCCTCCCAAAGTGCTGGGATTACAGGCTTGAGCCACCGCACCCGGCTCATGTATTAAAATTTTTAAGTTTTTAAATTATTTTCTAATACCAAATATTTTTATTTTTAAATCATTTTGTCTTTGGACCATGATATACATATATGAATAATATCACAAAAAGATAATTACACCAATAATCATCACTTTTCACATTTTAGCTTTTCTCTATGTACTCATATAGTTTGTATATAATAAAATTATATTGCATATAACACTGTATAATGAGAAAATTTTTTTCATTAATAATATATTTCAATGTGGACAAACTCTGGCCAGCAGGCAAACCTGGGCTACTCTTACATTTGTAAATAAGGTTTAATCAGGACACAGCCATGCCCACTCATACATGCATTGTCAATGACTACTTTTCCACTACAATAGTAGAGCTGAATGGTTGCAACAGATACCAGATGGCTTACAAAGCCTAAACTGTTACTAATTGATCTTTTACGAAAAAAATTTATCAACTCTGATACAGTATGTACATTTTCATGTTACTTCAATATAATATAATATAATATAATATAATAGTTTAAATTGTATAGTAATTTATTACAATTACATATTATAATTGAATAAATCAGGTGCCAATTCTTGGATCAGAATATTGGATTCATGATTCTCAGAAATAAACTTTTCTATTTGTTTTTAGACTATGATGTTTTAAAGAGGTCTAAAAGGAGTACTTCTTAAATAGATTTAAGCATTGTTAAACTTTAAACTGTAATTAAAAAACAAAATGATTTTATATATCAGGACTTAAAAGTCCACGGCACTTTCAGAGTATGTAACAATAGCACAGTCAATATTAAGTGTGAAATAGAGAAGTCATTTCTACACACACAAGTACTCAAAATGCCCATGTTCTGCTCAACCACATGTATTCTCTCTGCTTGTTGTCTATTAAAAAAAAAAAAGCCAGTACAGCATATAAATAGTTCCTAAACTCTTACATAAATGTCCCTCACATTTTTGTACCAATTTGATAAGGTAGAACACATTCAAGAAGGAGTGCAGGAGGAGGAGGAAGAGGAGAGTAGGAGACTAACATGAATGTTCTCTATATAATTATTTCTCAAAAGATCTGTCAATGACTATGTTAATAAAAACTTGAATATGTGGGATGGCATATGGGAAGACTGAAGTTCTCACAGAAGGACCCAGTTCACTTCAAATTAGACTCTCTTTTCAGCTCTACAGAATGAAATCAGGAATGACAAGAATAAAAGACAATAATGGGAGGTACACCAAGACCTTTATACTATGTTAACAGTAATAAGATACCTGGGATTATGCTTATTTTTTAAATGAACTACATGTTTATTACATGTTTGCCATGTTTGGATAAATTTACTTACTATTGAGACTTCCTAACATGTAAAATAACTTCAGACTGATGAAAATAATTTTCTTATAAAACAAAAATATATCATATCACATTATATTGAAACAAATTACTGCCTATGTGCCTCTTTTCCACACCTAGATTTTGATGAGTTCTCTTAGCTTTGTAATTTCTTATAAAACTTCTAGGCCACGTGCAGTGGCTCACGCCTGTAATCCCAGCACTTTGGGAGGCTGAGGCGGGCGCATCACCTGAAGTCAGGAGTTCGAAACCATCCTGGCCAACATGGCGAAACTCCGCCTCTACTAAAAATTCAAAAATTAGCTGGGCATGGTGGTAGGTGCCTGTAATCCCAGCTACTCAGGAGGCTAAGGCAGATTATCACTTGAACCTGGGAGGCAGAGGTTGCGGTGAGCCGAGATGGCACCAGTGTACTCCAGCCTGGGCAACAGACAAAGAGTAGGTTTCAAAAAAAAAAAAAAAAAACCTTCTATATGATTTTGTTATTGAAATTAGTAGTGCAAGAGTAATATAATAAGGTTAAAGAAGGATGAGTCTATAGAGGTATGCATAGGCTAGGCAGGAAAGAGATAATCAAGGTTATTGATGAAAGAACAACATGTGAGTGATTTTAAGCAGTATCTACATCATTACAGCTAAGATTATGGAATCATTTCTAATCAGCTGGTCAATTAACTGAATACCCTTGAGACTTGTTCATAATCTGTATAAGATCTACACTTTGAAAATTACAACATCTTAAGTTCATTGATAAATACAAAGATAAGTAGGCATTATTTGTGTTTGTTATATACAATTAAATAAATATAATCAATAAATGAATCAATAGAAAAGAGCAAGACTAAAGTTTTATTTTCCTTTCTCTGCCTCTGCTGATTTTCTTTTTTATCTTTGTTTAATTTTGCCAATAATTAGGAGACAAGGTAAATTCAGGACAGGAATGATTCTATAAAACCATGCTTCTGGTTTATATTATCTAACATACTTTTTTAATCCATCACAAGATGTGCTTCAAACTGACGCAGACAGCATTACCAAAGAGGACAGCTGAGGTTAGACTGCTCACAAACAATTATAAACAAATGAATTGTTTACTTAATTTGTAATGTTCAAGAAGTCAATTATGCTCCAATTTTCAAAGCCCTGCAAGCACCCAACCAATTTGCCACCAGATTCCTTTCCTCACGCAAATCACAGGTTCTTACTGCAACTCACTACTGTCTCAGAACTAAAGCTTTCCTGTTTCTCATTTGTTATGTTCCACCAATGTCAAAGAGAGCACAACAGTAATGAACTTATCAATAAATCACGTTAATGTCAGGCTCCAATTGTGTGGTAATGTCCTGGAAAAATGCAACCAGGGCTAAGTAAATAAGTCTAGCTGTGTTATTATTTCAGAGGTAGAAGAAACCATTTTACATAAGCACACTAAATGGATAAGAACTAGATTGTCCCCACTTCCAGAATGTACTTCCTGGTATATGAAGAGAAGCATTACTCTTACAGGTTATTTAATGTCACTTAAGTGCTCTCTTGACCTGAAAGAAACACAAGTCCAGTTATTTCTTAAGGATGAGAGTGAGTGAACTTCCAGGATGGGTTTGGAGATATTACAGGTGCAGTTAATATTAAGTTTCCTTGCCTCTGACTTCTCATAATCTTACTTCAGATACTACTGCATTCTTTTTACTCTAGATTTTAACTATTAATAGCACGTATCATTCTCAAAAAATAAATTTGCCAGTTGAAAAATAATTAAAATGTTAAAGTCTAAGAAAAGAAATGCTAAGGTTAATAAAATTCTTCCAAAGTTCCTTTGTGCCACCACCTGCCCCTGCCAAAATCCCAGACCTCAAGGACACCATTCAACAGATGAGCATAAAAATGCCAAAACTTCTGGGGCATACACAGGCATAATATATTTTTAAATATGTCAGTAAAAATGATACCATCCTGTTAGATGACTTTAAGAAATTTACTTCTCCATATATCACAGGTGGTACCTGTAGAGCCACTTCACATTATTTAACAGCAATGTAATGTTTTATGGTGTGGGTATAATATGATCTATTCAACCAATCCTCCATAAAGTATAATGTATTTTATACTATTTCTCATTCTTTAATTCTACAAATGTGTTGTAATGAATATCTTGGTACACATTACCTGGCATAGTATTTATTAGAAACCACTTGGTGTTTACTATCTTCTGAGCACTGTTACAAGTCCTTTAGTCATTCAATTCTCATAAGAAGTGTTTGAATTCAGTACTTTTATTATCTCCTATTTGGAATTAGGGGAAAAAAGGAGACATAGAAAAAGCACTTTTTCCATGGAGCTATTAAGTGACAATGCTGGTTTCAAACTGAGGCTGTCAAGCTCCAAAATCAAAACTCTTAACAACTGCACTGTACTGGCTAAAGTGCCTTTGCTTTGGATGAAGGTCCAAAATTTAAAAACTCACCCCTGCGTTGTTCTGAATGTGCTAAGATCTTAATTACCAGTCAGTTTCTAGATTAAATGTTTCACCTTGACACCAAGCTTAAATGGACAAATCATTCTCTCGACTGTATTCCAGTTCTTCGTTCTCAGACCAGTTGTGGTTCCCTCACTCCAGAATTCTGATGTGCTTCTGTGATTTAAGCCCACTCATAGCTTTGGCTTGAAAATAAAATAACTTGATCACTGTTAGCAGTACAAAAATGTGTAAGGAGTCTGTGTTAGTTATGATACTTGGGAAAAACATGAATGTTTAGGACACTGAAGAAGACCTTTGCTCAGGATCAATGGCCTGAGCTTAATGTCTGGATTTGTGACCTTGAAATTTAATTTCCTATCCATATGATCAAAAAATTTACCAAAATTTTCCCTCAGAACTCTTTCAGCATTAAAATTTAGCGATAAGTCCCTATGTTTCCTGATTCCTGATTCAGATGTCAGCTATCTAGTTGGTAGGGTTTTCCTGATCCTATGAGTCTGAACTGTCATCACCTCAGCCATTATGAACATTAAAACGAGCAATGTGAACAAACCATCAGTTGTAACTTTTACTGATCTGGTTGACCCAGTGTAAATGGATCAGCATTTTTTTCTCCCTCGACTTAATGTTCTTGAGGATGTTACTCAAGAACATTCACATAAAATGGAGCCATAAGAAAAAAAAATAATTCCTGGTATGGCATTTTAGGATGTTTTTGTTATAAATTTTGGGGGAAAATATGTTTGATGTATAAGATGAAAGTTTCTCCTGCATTTGTGCTGGACAGCTTAGACTCTTGGGCCAGAGACCAGACATTGAGGGTGGGGATCAACCAGGTTTTCAGACTATGCAGTATGAAAGGTAGGAAACTGTGAAAAGCACTGAAGAGGAACTAAAAAAGAATTCACATGAAATGGCATACTAAAAGAAACATTTTTAAGGAGAATTTATAGCTTTGCCCAAGGGTCAAAATAATGTATTGGTCTATCTAGACAGGAGCCGTTCCTTAAAGTGAAATTTTAAGTATTGTATAAGAGATGGTTTATAGGAAATAAAATTAAGGAAGAAAAAGGTACTGTAATTAAGGAGTCATTTTTAAAATTCAAATCCCAACTCATATTAGTTGTGTGAGCACAGAAAAATCACTTAACATCTATGAGCCTCCATCTCAAACTTACGAAAGGAAGCTATTTGTTTCTACCTTGTAGATCTTTTGTGAGTATAAGCTGAGTTAACATATTTGTAAAAGATTTATAAACGGTGAGTATCAGGTAAATATATAGATAGTTCTTGTTATCGTGATTGGATTGTAATTTCTCAAAGTAGGACTCCATCTGCATGAATAGTGGTGACTAGGGTACTTTCCTACTCTCCTTGGCCTTTTACCTTTGTCCATTCCAAATAAGTGACATGCTACAGCTGGTACGTAAGTGGCTACCAAAGGGAAAATGTAAGTAATTCCATTTATTCCTTGGTTATTCTCAACCAGCTGTTCTTCTCATAGATTTCAAGACCTGATCCCAGCTCTTTCAATTTTTATAAGCCATTCTTTGAATTACTAGAACATGACTTTTAAAATTAAATTCTCTATGTTTTATTTTCCTGGAATTTCTTCTTCAGCCTTTGTCACAAATAATTATTGGGGAGGTGGATTCCTATAACTTCTGAAGTCATAAAGTCCAACAATTAGCAATCTACATATTTTCTCAAGAATGGTGCAAGCATTTCATGTTATTGGCTTATAAATGAGCAACATCCACAGAGATTGCATAGAAAAAGTTTGAATTTTAGAAACCAAAGTACAAAAATTCCATTTTTTAAGAAAAACAGGACATTCACAACAATATTATACATATCAAGGCTATTTCTGTCATATTTATTCTAACACATTGCAAGAAGATGAATGGTCCCACATTGCCTCTCCTGGAACCAGCACTAGGCCAGCTGCATCAGAGTCACCTTGAGAGCGTTGAGAAAATAATTCTTCAGTCCTTCTACTAAATTATTAAATGATAACCACTGAGTATGGGATTCAAGATTCAAAGTATTCTTTAAATTTTCCCAGGTTTGAGCATATTCTGATGCCACGCCAAGTTTAGGTACCACCTTTGAATGCCAAATTTGATGATATATACATGTACATGTAGCCACGGATTTGATTTTCTGATTCTAGGTATTCCCTTCTCTCTTAATATTAGGTAGCTGTGAAGGATTAACCTTTTCAACTATATAGCTACATAATGTAGTACAACAAGTGGCATGTGACACTTACTTGATGCATTATTCAATGCACAAAGACTGAATTCTACTGAATTTTATCCCAGCATTATTTAAGAACAAAACTCAGAGTAACATAAGAAAAGACAGGGCAATTGAAAAATACAACTGAGACTGAAAACATCTTCCATTGTTATTATCTAAACAACTGGATTTCTGCAGCTAGTTAAATTGATTTGCTGTAACGTTCCATTGAAATAAAAAGTAGATAAAAGGAAAATATTAGGATTAATAGAAAATCATGTACGTCTTTGTATGTCAGAGAGAATAAGACTTTCAGATAATCTAAGAAAAAATTTGGTCTGTGAATGGAATCATTCAAAGATACACTAAGGAAAAGTAAAATTATTTAATTTCTGTGAAATCAAAATCAAGTTTATTATTTGAGCTACGGTGACTCTCATAAAATAAATTGAGCTGTATAATTTCACTTTAGAAATGGTGCTTTAGAGACAGATTTTCTTAAAATGTCCCATTTCTCTTTCTAGTCCTTTTGACCATAAAAATGTTTCTGTATGCAAATAAATTCTAGTTGTAGGTCACTCAATCTTTACTCTCTCACACTGGAACAACTCAATTAGGTTTCATAAATTGGTAAAAGAGGAATAGAATCAAATACACTCATACCTGATAAAATGTAAATATGCATTGGTTTTATTCATTAAAGCACCAATTTGCTAAATATCCTACTCTCCTTCCATATATATAGCTTCTTTTTTTAGGTCACAGAGCAATTTTATTGCTTTTCTCCTTAGAGAACCTTGACATCTACCACTTTTCAAAGTTAAATCCATTCTCTCTTGGCTCACTGCAACCTCTGCCTCCCAGGTTCAACCAATTCTCCTGCCTCAGCCTCCCAAGTAGCTGAGATTACAGGTGCCTGCCACCCTGGCTGGCTAATTTTTGTATTTTTGGTAGAGACAGGATTTTGCCATGTTGCCCTAGCTGATCTCGAACTCTTGACCTCAAGTAATCCTCCCACCTTGGCCTCCCAAAGTGCTGGGATTATAGGTGTGAGCCACTGCGCCCGGCCCATTTTCTCTTTTCTTAAAGAATATGTGTTAGATTTTGTAAAGTGCTGATTTTAGTTACCAGATAGCACAAAATCTGGTACATGGTAGGTACTTAACAAATGTTTTTGAATAAATTGATAGCTTAAGGTTTTCAATAAGCAGAGCTCCAAGAAAAAAAAATGTTTAGTCAAAATGAAACAATTTTATTCTATAACTCATTTCCCAAACACTGAAGCAAGAACACAGGAAAATTCCTTAGTACTCAACTAACGGTGAATGATACGACTCCCAAGATATACAGTAGTCTCTCCTTATGAAGTATCTTATTAATTACTAGAGGAAAACTTATTAGAGGCCAATTACTAGACTATAACACAAGATTAAAACAGATCTGCCCATAAAGTGGTAGACAGAAAATACTTCTTGATTTCTTCAGTTTGATTTCATCAGTGTGAGATTATAAGGTTGAGTCCAAATTCCGCCTTGCATCCCCCTGTGTTATGTGTCATTGCAGAGCCTCCTATGAAAAGGTCAGATCTGTTTTTCACTCCTTGAGCTTGAGTTGGCTAAGTGGCCTCCCTTGTCGAGTGGGACGTTAGCCAGCCGTCACAAACAAGGCACTCAAAAATGCTTGTACGTTGGAGTTCACACTCTCTTGCTGATCTTGGAAACCCTAAAACTACTACTATGTGGACAAGACTGGAGTGGCCAGATGGATGCTAAAAGACACTTAGGAGAGTTACTCTCATAACCCTAGCTATCATTGCAGTTGACAGAAAGACAACTGGTACACTATTGGCCTATCAACTGCCATTTAAGTGCAGAACCATAAATGATTACAAACAAAGAACAGCCAATGAAAGCCAGCCCAAATTGCTGACACACAAAGTTGTGAGCTACATATGTTAAAGCCATTAAGTTTTGGAGCAATGTGTTAGGACAGCAAAAACTAACTTATACAAGGAGATAATATGAAATTCAAGGTAGTTTTTAAATTTCCCTTTTGATTTCTTCTTTGACCCAGTAGTTCTTCTGAAGTGTGTTGTTTAATGTTCCAATATTTGTCTCTTTTTTTAGTTTTCCTCGTTATTCATAACTTTGTGGTCAGAAAAGATTGATATGATTTCAATCGTTGTAAATTTGTTAAGACTTGTTTTGCAGCCTAACATATGATATAGCCTGGAGAATGTTTCCTGTGTACTTAGGAAGAATGTTTATTCTACTACTGTTGGGTGGAAGACTCTGTATAGTTCCGTTCAGTCTAAAGTGTAATTCAACTCCAGTGTTGCCATATTGATTTTCTGTCTGGCTGGTCTATCTGTCATTGAAAGTGGTGTGTCAAAGTCCTCTACTATTATTGTGTTGCTGTGTATTTCTTACTTCCCAGATCTGTTAATATTTGCTTTAGATATTTAGGTCCTCTGATGGTGGGCACATATATATTTACAATTGTTATATCCTCTTCATAGAGTTTTTATGGTACTTTTGATGGAGATAAGTTGTTAGATTTAATATAATAAAAATTCCCAACATATTATTTTGTGTCGTGTTTAAGAAATTTGTCAGTAACCAAATCCATAAAAGCATTATCTTATGTTATTCTATAAAACCTCTCTGTCTTTGACATTTAGACTCTTCATCCATCTAGAATTGTTATTATTTTTTTTTTACAATAGTCATGTTCTTTACTGATCAGTGTGTATATGCTATTCACTATGTTCTCTTACTACTCATTTTACAAGAGCCTATTCAAACATTATCTACTTGGTGAATCCTTCCACCAAGTCACAGTTTACTAATTTTTTCCTGATGCTTTCATACTAGGGTGTAATCCAACAATAATTTTTGAGAGCAAATATGTTCTGGGTTCTAGACTAAATTCTGGAGACACAAATGAGAGTAAGTTACAGCTTTTGCCTTCAGCATTTCATTGCTCTCTTCAAGGTCTTTTTCCTTTTCTTTTCTCTTCTCTTTTTTGGTGCCCTGGGCCCTCTAGGCACTCTGTTGAAGTCTATGAATTATATTTTTAAAATACTACTTTTATATTTGTAATGATTAAATAGACAATACAACAGAGGAACCCTATGTATTAGAATAGTTGTCAAAGTGCTAAAAGTTGTAATACCGTAACACACGAGCTTCTTAATAGTCACATGAATTAACAAGGTGTGGGAAAATAGAATAACTACTATAATTTTGGGGTACTAGTGGACTCAATATTTTGACATAATTGAAATAATCATAATAGGATATAAAATACCATATTGATGACAATGTCACAGTATTAGTATTGCTAATACTACTGTGGTAAGTTTCCTGAAATCATAACTGAAGGTGATGCTAAATTTTAGTTCAATATTAGTGAAACTAAAGATATCATTTTTTCCTATTCAAGTTTGTGATCTCTATATTCTGTGGCCTCAAGTTATGAACCCCTGGTATTCTGGAGCAATTTGAAACATTTGTTATTATCAGCTGCAGTAAAATATATCTTTGACATCACATTATATCTATCTATCTATCTATCTATCTATCTATCTATCTATCACATATTATCCTCCAATAACCAAATCCATAAATGCATTATCTTATGTTATCCTATAAAACCTCTATGCCTTTGACATTTAGACCCTTCATCTACCTAGAATTGATTTTTTAAATAATAGTCATATTCATATGTATCGTTTAAACCATCAACAATTATCCTTCCTATATGTAGTGCAGTCTGTTTTTCCATTCTATTCCACTTTACTTTAGAACATTCAAAACTTATTTCACAATTTACTAATGGATTATATGAAGTTTGAACAACATTGGTCTAGTGGAAATGTTATGGTTCATTCTTATGTTATTTTTTTAAAAGACTTTCTTCTTCCGTTATATCGATTGTTTTTTACAAAACTCATAGAATTTCCCTTTTTGTATTGTAATTACGGGTTTTCATGTTTGTTGCATTGAACCATAATATATTAATTGACTATTTCATTTTCATGATTCCTTTAACTTAATGGCCTGATAAAGACTGAGTCAAAGCCCGTAATATAGCATCCTCATCTCATGTTATCAGATCCACACAGAGCAGACACATTAGCCAAGTTCTTAGCTGCCCAAATGTGATTTGGCTCAGGAAGTGTGCATTAGTCACACATTTCCCACAATCATCTACCACACGGAATAGAATCTCCAGCTATTTCAGAGTTGCTCCCTACTGTTAACCAACCCGAGAGATGAAGCATATCTAGTCTTTCTGGAGGACATTTGAATTCTCCTATGACCCCTTCATCCCACCAAAATATGAAGTCTTGTTTCATGATCCCCATTAGACTCTGAGTTCATTTGCCAAAGTGGAATTGTGTGTATACTAAGATTTCCAAGTTTTAACTCATAGGTATCTTAGGAAAAGAGCTGCTCCTGAGTCATGAGGGTGAATTTAGTCTTTCAGCCCCCACAACCTTCCAATACTATTCTCATCTCTCTCCCCTGCTTAAAGGTAGTCTTTTCTCTTCCTTCGTGTAGTATCCTTCTTCACCATTTATGCTTCTTTTTTCCCCTAGCTTGTCTTGTCTTTCTAAAATTTATTCACACTGAATTATCCCCTTTAAAATGCAAATACTCTTACTAAAAGAAACACAGCTGTGGAATTTCAAGCATAAGAAGGCAGTTGGAACATTTAGGAAGGCAGAAGGTGAGCTCATGAAGAGGTTTTCGACAGATTTGCATTACACATTGGAAACAAATCTCAGGTTCCATCACACATATTGAGAGCGAAAGTTACTTGTCAAGAGAAGCAAATAAATCTCACTGGCTTGGATATTATATTATAGTTTTTCATAATTTAAATTAGAAATATGTCTTTAATGTGAGGATTTGTGAGTTAAAAGAAAACAATATAGCTGGGTATGGTGGCTCATGACTATAATTCCGGCATTTTGGGAGGCTGAGCGGGAAGGTCACTTGAGACAAGGAGTTTGAGGACAGCCTGGCCAGCATGGTGAAATCCTGTCTCTACTAAAAATACAAAAAAATTAGCTGGATATGGTGACTCATGCCTATAATCCCAGCTACTCTGCAGGTTGAGGTGGGAGAATCGCTTGAACCTGGGAGGTAGAGGTTGCAGTGAGCTGAGATGCCACCATGTCACTCCAAAATGAGACCTTGTCTCAAAAAAGAAAAGAAAAGAAAGAAAACAATGTAATTTATTATTATTGAGTAGATTTACCTCTCTTGCCTGCAACTGGAAGGTTTTATACGAACAAATACATTTTAAATATGCTAATTGGGAAGAACATTTTAGATGAGGGAAAATTTAAACTTTCAAAAGCTTCAGCAAAAAAAGACTTTCTTCTTTTGGGAACCATATTAAAGAAAAATTTCTAAGTAATCCAAAAATTTTTTAAATTAGGCTCTTGTTTGTATGTATGTATTAAAAGTTAACTTATTTTACATGTATTTATAAGGTACCAACTAAGTATCAGGAATTTTTCTAAACACTAAAGATACAGCAGAGAACAAGACTGATATTTTACCAGCACTTGCTCTAGTTGGGTGACAGAGGAAATAAATGTATATATAATTTCAATGTATATATTTGAAACGGAAGATCAATTCCAGTTAGTAAGCAATACAGGAAAAAGTTACTTTAAAAAGATGGAAAAATATAGGTTGTCCAACAGACCTAACCATATGAATGTAATTAAATAGTCTTGCCTTTAAAATAAATTTGTATTGATTTTCTCATGATTTCTAAACTAAGTTCATTGTAGAAAAGATGGAAATGTATCAAGAGTAAAAATGTCAATATCACGGCTAATCTTTACTGAGAATTGCAGCATATACTTTTATTATAGTGTCTGATTTAATTTTCAAAAACATCCAGTGAAATCAATATATTAACTATCCTCATTTTGTACACAAGAAAACTGAGACATGGATGACATAACAAAGTCTACATATATTGAATGGCAGCTTTTGAAATAAAAACAAGGTTTATTTATTATATGTCTCTAAGCCCATGCCATTACCATTACACTATTGTGGTAAACCAGAAAAATCACTCTCCAAATGTGTCTCTACCCTAGTCCATGGATCCTGTGAGTATGTTATGTTAATAGAGGAAGGGACTTTCCAGATGGAATTAAGGTTGCTAATCAGTGGCATTTAACAGGCTCATGGATTATCCAAGTGGATCCAAGCTAATTTCCTCAAGGCCTAAAAAGCAGAGAAGTTTCTCCAGCTGGGTTCAGTCAGAGAGATGCAATGGAATACAAAGTCAGGAAATATGTAAATCATGAGACCTCACCCACTGTTTCTAGATGTGAAGATGAAAGTAGCCATGAGCCAGAAAGTGCGGCAGTCTTTAGAAGTTGAGAACAACCCTGGCTGACAGCCAAAAAGGAAACGGGGACCTGGGTCCCACAGCCACAAGAAGCTGAATTATTTCAACAACCTAAACGAGCCTAAAGTAGATTCTTCTTCAGAGCCTTCACGCAAGAGCCTTAGCTGACTAGCACCTTGATTTTGGCATTATGGAACGCAGAGCAGAGAAACAAGCTGGGCCTCCTAGAGTTCTGACTATGGAACTGTGAGATATGTTTGTGTTGTTCTAAGCTATTAAATTTGTGGTAATTCGTTATAGTAATAGTAGACAATAAATGTGCTACTCTACTTCCCCATAAAGAAGCAAAAAAAATCTCTAATCCTGCCACTGAGGGAGAATTACTATAAGCATTTTAGTGCATATAGGTTTACCCCTTCTTGTCTCTATGTAGATATATTGTAATAAGTTTTAGATTATGCTGAACATACTATTTTTAACATCCTTTCTTTTAAACTCAACATTTCATAATGAAACACTTCCCGTGTTTTGAAAGTCTTCTAAAAGAATTTTATAGCTAATACTATTCCGCTGAAGAGTTATACCACAGTTTAATACCCTACTTTGAATATTTGTTTCCATTATTTTATTAATATTCACATAAACCATATATCTAATAGGGCCTCTTGACCGCTGAGGTTTAGACAGGTTTTCTTGAAGACACTATTTCCATAGCCCTAAAGAACTGAAATCTCAGGAAACAGGCACTTGCAGCTCTAAAGTAGCATCCATCTTCTTATGATGTTTCTGGGCCATATCACTCTTATTCCGATAAAAGAATTATTTTTAAGTTATCCAGAATAAATTTTCTGCCATTAATCATTAATGACTAATTAAAACTTTATGAAAAATTTTGTATGTGAACCTACATAGACAATGGGATCAATTTCCTTCTACATTTTTTTATCAGTTAACATGATTGACCTTTCCTTAACTGAAGTTGGAAGTCAAAGTTACTGATTCATTTTTTTACTGTTTCTTAGCATTGAAATAAATATTCTTATATATCATCTTTATGTATGTTATTTTTTCCTTAGGATAAAAGGGTTTGATCTGGAATACTAAATCCAAAAGTATACACATTTCTAGCTTTTTATTCTTCTTCAAAATAACCCAGTTCTTGTGTCAAATGTATTGTTCAAATACAAATCAAACCCTAGAAACTTTATTGGAAATATATTTTCATTAAAAGTCAAAAGAAGGCTGGGCGCGGTGGCTCACGCCTGTAATCCCAGCACTTTTGGAGGCCGAGGCGGGTGGATCATGAGGTCAGGAGATCGAGACCATCTTGGCCAACATGGTGAAACCCTGTCTCTACTAAAATACAAAAAATTAGCTGAGTGTAGTGGCACATGCCTGTAGGTCCAGCTACTCAGGAGGCTGAAGCAGGAGAATCGCTTGAACTGGGGAGGTGGAGGTTGCAGTGAGCTGAGATCGCGCCATTGCACTCCAGTCTGGCAACAAAGCAAGACTCTATATCAAAAAAAAAAAAAAAAAAAAAAAAAAATCAAAAGAATATGTTTTTTTCTTCATATCTGCAAATAGTTAAGTTTCTTGGTTTTGGCTTCATATTTTTTCCTCAGATGTAAAATGATGGTCTTGGTTATAAAGGATCACATTATGCTTTAGAAAAGCAAGCTGAGGGTTTTATGGTTTAAGCAGTATATTATAACAACTATCTAGTATTAAATATATTTCTTTAAACAGTTGCCAATGTCATGTTGAATCTGAATTATTCAGGGAGAAATTACAAATGTGCCTCTACTGAATCTCTTATCTTATTAGAGCATATTTCCTTCACAAATGTTTACCATGCAGGAAATAGAAGGGTTGGACCTATTAGAAAACTTTGTGCATTGCTCATTTCCCTAATTATTAATGAATATTGTTCTCCTAGCATCACAAATTCATTTCTGAACTCATAATTAAATGACTAATAAATATAAGGTTCTGTATCCAGTAAAGGAAATAACCAAATAATTTTCTGTATTTGATAGCTTTGGGGTTTATTGAAAGCACATTACCTCATTCTTTCTGATGCCAATATCAGGGTACCTTAAAGAAAAGCGGTGTGAAAAAAACTTTGTCATTTTTTTGTTAAAATGGATTTCAAATATGATGCACCAAAATTTACCTTTCTTAAAAGAAACCTTGGCAACTAAGGCCAGTTTTTATTAACTGAAAAAGCAAATTTCTAATTTGTTAAGAAAATTAATGACTTGATATGTACATGGATAAATTTCCTACATACAAATTAAGATTCAGTCATTTCTCTGCTCTCAAAAACAGTTATAATAGCTATTTCCACCATTTCCAAAGAATTGAGAATTTATTTGTTTCTTAATAGAGGATTGTCTTCATTGGAATATTCTCACAGATGCAGTATTTTTTTTTCTTACAGTGTTCTTACAGGAAAAAAATCTTACTTATGATGGATGTGTTTTTAGGTGACGGAAATTCTAGGTGTTAAAAATCCTGGTGACTCTGTAATTATGCTGTGTAAATTCCAATTAAAACTGCATTTGGTTTGATTCTTGGATAAAACCAGAGCTTTACTCTCAGAGAATACACTTCTTATAGATTTTGCATTTATGGATCCTGAGTAAGAGCAGCATGTTCTAAAATCATGTTTCTCCAGCCTTGGTAGGTATCAGAACCTCCTGGGAAGCTTGATAAAAATATGAAGGTCTGGGTCCTATCTGAACCCAGTGAATCTGTGGCTCCAATTCTCCTGTTGATTCTGTTATACACCAAGTTGGAAAATCACTTTTCTAAAATCCTGTTTTAAAGTTTTTTCTTCCCTCTTTAGTGTGTGTATGAAAAAACTGAGGACTTTAATGAAATACAGATTCTGACTCAGAGTGGAGCTGGAGTGAAGTCTTAACAACCTACACTGTTGGCAACCACCAAAGTCATACCTATGCTCTGATCCATAGTCCGTATTTTGAGTAACAAGGGAGAGTCCAAGGGAATGGTTTATGTCACTTTTCATACAATATCTTCCTCAGGCCAGTGTGAATAAGTTTCCCACTTCCAGGAGCACTTGCCTAGGAAATATCAAAACTGACTTTGGTATTTTATCATAGCTGGCTCTAAATAGCTTGATATTTTCCTGAACTTTGAGTAACCTGGATGCCAGATCTTTGCTGAACCTAACTGAAGACACTTTTATGAAAAATGAATGATGAGACTATTTTAGCCAAGTGTACGCAGATCTATGGACTCACTCTGTCCTCTCCAGAGTGCTGGTTTTCCATGCTTAATATGATTATGAATTCCTTCTCTGTAGTATATAAAAACCTCTGACTTTTCCCCTTAAGCAAATAACTCTATTAATTGAATTTCCTCATTAGCATGTGCTTCCTTCACTGACAAGTTAATAGTTTAGTCTTGGTTTGTTACTGTGGTTGTTATTACTGTTGTTGTTGTTATTGTTTTTGCTCTGGAAGGATTTATTATTTGACACCAGGTGTAAGACATTGTATTATCCAGAAAATCTCTGTTGGATCTTTCATGCCTTTCTCAATCATGTCTGCCTAGGGAACCCGACCCCATGATTAGCTATTTGTGGGTTCACCTAACTCTCTGTGCCTCAGTTCCAGGTAAGGAAAAGACATCTTCCCTGAAGATTAGCTGCATCCAGGTAGACTGGCAGTTGAATTCATATTACATACTTGGTCAATGCATGACTAAGAACCTCTATACTGAGAAATAAATTTTATATGGTTCTATGTTTAATATCCTGGGCATTGGACAAAATCAGAGGGAAATGGACGTACCATCAAATCAAAGTTACCAAACTATAAAAAAGTAAACTCCCAAGAGCAGGAGCTATCACCACACACACACACACACACACACACACACACACGCACACACTAGAACAATTTGCCTTGTAAGCTTTTTAGGTATTATATTTATTAGAATCAAAATTCAAAATAAACATGTTTTAAATGTGTTTGGAAATGAAAGAAAACAAAAACTTGAACCAAAAAAAGCAAGAAACAAAAATAGCAGATGAACTAAATAGATTAAATATACAGGAAGAGAGAATTGATGTGGTAGATTGATTTAAAAAATGAACTCAATTCTTCATCCCTCACTATATTTAAACCCTCTGCAATGTGACTTTGCAGAGCTTCTCATTAAATTAGTGGAGTCTATTTTCCCAGTCTTAAAGTCTGGGATTGGCTTTTTATAGCTTTGATCAAGAGAATGTGGCAGAAGTGATAGCATGCAGGACTGACATTCATTAGGCATGAATGTCACAATTCCTAAAATTCCTGGAGCCCATAATACTTTTAGAAGCCCATAAAACTGTTTTAACATTAATTTCTTTTACAACAGAAACAACGCTAGGTGTGGTGGTTCATGTCTATCATTCCAGCACTTTGGGAGGCCAAGGTGGGATGATCATTTGAACCTACAAGTTTGAGATCAGCCTAGGCAACATAGTGAGACTGGGACCTTATCTCCACAAAAAAAAGTGTAAAAAATTAGCTGGGCCCAGTGGCATTTACCTGTAGTCCCAGCTACTCAGGAGGCTGAGGTGGAAGGATGGCTTGAACCCAGGAGGTCAAGGCTGCAGCAAGCCGAGATCATGCCACCACACTCCAGCCTGGGCAACGGAGTGAGACCCTGTCTCCAAAAATAATAATAATAATTAAGTAGGAGAAAAAAGATGAAGTTACAGTAATAAGTGTAGATTGGATCATATTAATCTTTATACCAACACTATTGTAAAATATAATTTTTATACTTGTTAATGAAGTGATGTTTGCAAAGGCTGCGTATGTAGGGTTCACAAAAATAAAAATGAAACCTGATCGGTGCCAGCTTGAGCCTCGGCCTCAATGGTCCTGCTCTATCACAGCTCCATAACTACCATGAGAATATGCCTACGCTAACCTGAGGAGAGAGTACCCAGAGAAGAGCTGAGTCATCTCAGTTGAGACCCCAGACATTTTGGCTAACACCAGGCAAAATCTGCAAAGCCAACCCACAGCTTCCTTCAGACACCTAAGTGAATCTAACTGAGATCACAAGGATCAGCCTGCTGACTTGGTTCGTGAGCATTAGTAATACATGCTCATTGTTTTAAGCTGCTGAGTTTTGGAGTGGTTTGTTATGCAGCAGTGATAAACTGATACAATTATTGAACTGAAAGAAGATCGCTAGAATGAAACCAAGAGACATAACGTGCAATTATAAAATTAAAAGCATGAAAGATAAGAATAAAATACTTCTAAATACATTTATTTAGAGTTCTCCGTGGCAGCTATAGAGAGATTATTTTCAAAATGACAATGACTAAATTTTTTAGAATTGATAAAGAGTATATAAATTGTAGCTTTATAAGGAAAATAAATCCCAAATAGTGAAATAAAAAGAATCCATATTTACAAACATTATAGTGGAAAGTAAAACATTGAAAACAAAATGTATTTAAAACAGAAAGAGAGTAAAGATTACTAAGTGCAGACAATGTCACCAAGGTATGTCAAGTAATAGAAAGCTTTTTATAGGCACTGTAGAGGTGCAAAGACATGGAAATTCTACCTACCGCATCTACTCTTCCCGGATCATCTAACCTGTGAAGGTTTTATCTCTCTTCTGATTTTTCAAGACTCCACATGGGAATCTCTTATATTGTTTGTATCTCATAATTCTAAGTATCATCATTATTTCTGCACAAGTCTAAACTTTTTTCTTTGACTAGACATTTCTTAAAAGAAGACATTCAAATGGCTGACAGATTATGAAAAAATACTCGTCAGTAACCGTCAGAGAAATGCAAATTAAGTCACAAGGAGATATCACCTCACACCTGTTAGAATGACTACTATCAAAAAGATGAAAGATAAAAAGTGTTGGTGTGGATGTGGGAAAAAGGAAACCTTGGATACTGTTGGTGGAAATGTAAATTAGTACAGCCATTTTTGAAAACACTATGGAGGTTTCTCAAAAAACTAAAAATATTAATAGTGTTACCATGTGATCCAGCAATCATTGGGTATATATCCAAAGTACTTAAAATTAGTATGTTAAAGAGATACCTGTATTCCTAAATTCATTGCAACACTATTCACAATAGCAAGATATAGAAACAACTTAATACCCATCAATGAATGACTGGATTTTAAAAATGCAGTATAGGTAAGTGATAGAATACTATTTGGCCTTTAAAAAATGAAATTCTGCAGGAGGATGAGGCAGAAGAATCACTTGAACCTGGGAGGCAGAGATTGTGGTGAGCTGAGATCGTTCCATTGCACTCCAGCCTGGGCAACAAGAGAAAAACTCCATCTTAAAAAAAAAAAAAAAAAAAAATTGAAATTCTGTCATTTGTAACAACATGTATAAATCTAGAGGACATTATGCTAAGTGAAATAAGGCAGGCACAGAAAGACAAATACAATATGATCTCACTTATATGTGGAATCTTAAAAAAATCAAATTCATAGAAGTAGAAGGTGGAATGGTAGTTACGAGAAGCAGAGGAGGAGGCAGGAAATGGGTAGGAAAAGGGAAAGTGTTCATTAAAGGGTACAAAGTTTCAGTTAGACAGTAGGAATAAGTTCTGGTAATTTATTGCACAGCACAGTTAGTATAGTTAATAATAATCATGTATTGTACATTTCACAATTGCTAAAAGAGTGGATTCTAAGTACTCTTACCCATAAGAAATGATAAATATGTGAGGTGATAGATAGGTTAGTTAGACAAATTTCATCACTCCACAGTGTACACGATTCAAAACATCACATCATACTCCATATATATCTACAATTATTTGTCAATTAAAAATAAAATAAAATGTGAAAACTTTTTATTTTTTTTGTTTGCAGTTCTTTTTCCTTGTTTTATTGTGAAAAATTTCAAATACACAGAAGAGTTGAAAGAACAATACAATGAATACTTGCATACACAGCACCTAGATTCAATTGTTAACATGAAAACTTTTTTAATAAGGGAAATTACCTCTTTTAATTCAAAAGCATCTTATAAAATAATAGTAATATCAATACATTGTTATTTGCTGTTGGATAGTCTTATCAAAATATTATTTGTTTTCATATTTTCCCACATTATTTACTTAGTCAAAACATTAAAATATGTGATTGATGGTAGCTCACTGTTTTACTAACTGTATATTTTCACATTAAAATATTACATTCTAGTTAATAGCAGTGCATCAACATAGAAAGTGACTAAAGTAAGCAACAGGGCACATCTAAAAGAAGAGTGCCTGTTAAGAATGCTTTTCAAAATCTCATTATGTAAGGTTCAATACATGTTTAATAGAATTGTAATTCTTGATGCAGATATGATTTGATCTACAGACACATGCTTTCTATCTTCCTAACATTTACTTTGCAATATTGGATAGATAAGTATTCACTTTCTACATTATTAAGCACATGTAAATGCTATTCACAGCTGTGCCCAGTAGCACACAGTGATTACTTCTTTTTTTCTGCATATTTGCTTTTTCTCTAGAGATTATAGTTGTCTTAATTTTTTACTTGTTGAAACTTCTTTGTACATTTTTTTAACAATTCAGACCCAAGGTTTCTCCAAAGTTTGTAAATACCTCATCAATACATTTCAGCACATTAATTATTGTATCAATAGGATTATTTTGAAACAATCTCTCCTGAACCCCCTGACTTTGCATATCTTGGCTGAATAGCTTTTTTTGTGACTAAATGATCCTCCAGGGCAAGGATTGTATTTTGATGTCTTTGAAGTTCTCACTGCCAGTATAGTGACTTGCATATTGTCAACTTTCAGTAAACTACTCAACAAATGATGCCCCTACTGCAAGAGGAAAGCAAATGGAGAAGCAGCTATGGGATTCAACCACTTACTCCAGAACATTCCAGTCAACTGACTACAGAAAGCTTTTATTACCTCTGGCCTTTAGTAACAAGAGAGCCTAGATCTGTGATTTTTGCCTCTTGAATCTGTGCAAACAACTGGCAGCTCCACTCATTTACTTGACCTGTTACTTGGGTATAACATAGCTACTGTGCATGACATACTCGTTTGAATTGGAAACTAGAAAATCATTCAATATCCTTCTTAGTCCATGAGTCTTCTATTTTACATAAATAGTTAATGAGAGAAAAACACATAAGTACCATTTTATTATCATGACCTGCAGAGCACATTTCAATATCTCTGAAAGTTACCAATGCAGGAAGGCTTTGATCTTCCAAAATCAAGGGAGACAATCTTGTTTCTTTCAACACAATTGGAAACCACACCACAAGTCAAATGTACTAACACCTGAGAAATGCAATTATATGATTATTTGACAAACTTTATGTTTGTTTCTTTCATCCTAACCATGGAAATGGGATGTTTACAATATAAGTAGTACAATGGAAAAGCAAAGAGCAGATAGAATCTAAAATATGGAGACTCAACCCTAAGACTTAGTTATGAAAGCCTGGCAGACTTCTCTGAGTCTCTATTATTTCATATAAAAATAACAATAATACTAACTCTAACTTCCAAGATTTCTTTGACCATATGAAAGACAAAGAGTATTATAACAATTTGTAAATCTTGGAGCACATTGAAAATGAAATACACTTTCATCAGATATTTCAGATAGAACTATGGTATAAATATTTACAACGTACATGAGAAAATAATAAAAGATCATAGACAATGAAATACTGTAAAGTGTCAGGGAACAGCCATGGTTTAAAAGCATGAGATCTGGAGATAATCTACCCTGGTTCAAATCCCAGCTCTAATATATACTGGCTGAGTGATTATAGATAATTTGCCTATCCTTACTTTTATCCATTTTTCTGTAAATTTGAAATATTAATAGTATCCATCCCACAAGGTTGTAAGTCAAATGAATGTGTAAAGCACATAGCTCGATGCCTAGTGTATGAATATGATGCCATATCTTTTCTAATTATGATTTCATAACTTAAGCATAACCTTGAACTTGGATAAATTTTTAGCTAATTTAGAGCAGAAACTATATTACTTGTTGTCTTATTTCCTCTTTGTTTGTAATCATACAGTAAAGATTAGACATTTTTAATTGTTATTGCTTAACAACAGTATTCGAGTTCAATTTACCTTAATCCTTCTGTCTAAATCTAGAATATTCTGTGGGACTATTTCACAGTTGTAGGGAAATATGCAGTTATTTTATTAAAACCACGGATATCACATTATAACATCAGAATTTTAAGCCAAAATTAAACTTTAGGGAAGATTTAATCTAAAAATCTCAATTTTCAGATGGAAAACTAAAGCACAGAGTGTGCATTTATTTGATTAAGACCACTTGTTAGTGGCAGAGTTTACAGTAGAATCCAGGGCTTTTGACACAGATTGCTGCTTTCTGGATACCTTCAGTTATCTCCAAAGGTGTACCAGAAAGAAATGATTTTCCATATTATTAGAATTACTAGTATACATAGCTGCCTTAGCATGGGCCTTTTATGCACATTCTTCTCAATGAACTTACTCACTAGAATATAAAAGAATCTTTCAAATAAGTATACATATATACAAGCATATGAATACACAAATTTATGTATTATATGTCTGCATATTGGAAGATAGGCACATTTTACAACAGTTATCTGTAGTCACTTACTGGAAGTAGAGATGCCTTGAGAAATTGAAACAATAACTCATAATGTATTTTCAATTAGCTGATGCAACTTCTTTTCATGTTGAAGCTTGAAATACCAGCTAAATTCACTGACACTTGCTTCAGTTTTGAAATATTACAATCCCATCTGAAATGGGGCTACAAAAATAACTGGCTTTGTATTTACTCTACAATCTATTATTTCCTTCAAGGAGGTCTTTTTAGCATCGCTCCTGTAGAAAATAATAAAATTAGGCAGAAAAAAGGCGATTGAAATACAATAACCTGTAAATAACTTCAACAGTTTCTCAGAAATTAGTAATTTCTATCTAGAAGAAAGGATCCATAAAAACTCAAAGTAGGGCAGGCACGGTGGCTCCTGCCTGTAATCCCAGCACTTGGAGAGGCCGAGGCAGGCAGATCACTTGAGGTCAGGCCAACATGGTGAAACCCTGTCTCTACTAAAAATACAGAAATTATCCAGGCGTGGTGGCGCACGCCTGTAATCCCAGCTACTCGGGAGACTAAGGCAGGAGAACTGCTTGAGTCTGGGAGGTGGAGGTTGCAGTGAGCAGAGATCGTGCCACTGCACTCTAGCCTGGGCAACAGAGTGAGACCCTGTCTCAAAAAAAAGAAAAGAAAAGAAAAAGCATTTCTGTCTAAATCATGAGTTTCCCTGTGTGATTCGAAAGATGGCAGGTTTATCCATACATAGGATATAATGAACCAGGACAATCGCCCCAGCACAGTCTTGGGGGGACCTCATGCCTGCTACTGCTGCTAAGGTAGATGAGTAGAGACTGAGGAAACCAACCAGTGAGGAGAATAACATCTCAACCAGCTCATTCTGCCATCAAGGAAGCTTTCTGGTGTTTATTTTAATCTGATTTTACATGGATCCCATGCTGTGGCAACTTGAAGGCAGAGAAAAACAAGATAATCTGTCCTGAGCTCTGTATGTTCCGATGGCATTTTAAAAATATTTGAAATCCCATTTTAAAAGTGCTGAAAAGTAGAGTTCACTGATAAGAAATGAATATGATGTTGTATCTTTTCTAACTATAATTTTATAAATTAGCATAACCTTGAGCTGGGATTAAATTTTACACAAATCTAGAGCAGGAACTCTACTACTTTTTAATCTTCTTTACTGACTCATTGTCTTGCTCATGAGGACCCTCAGTAAACTGGAACACAACCTCAACCCAGTGCTTTTTCTGCTCAGCATGGACTGCCTCCTGGATTCACTAATGTGTGTTCTCTCCTAAGCCATCATGCACATTGTCCTTTATGCCTTCAACATATTATTCTTTTTGTCATAAATCTGGCTTGAGTGCAGCTAATAAGCAAAGCATTCAGTCTCTCAGTGGCTGTGGCTCTGTTTAAGAAAGTATATTTCTTTATTTTCAATATATAGTTTTTTTTAATAGAAATTCCTTTACTTAGCCTATTTCTCAAAGGATAATTTTACACCTGTTGAAAGAAAACCAGGAATACAAAGGCCCTATTTTTAAATTATACTTTATATTATAGAGAATTCTAAGCATATACAAAAGGAGACAGAATTCTGTAACTCATCATCATGTACCATCATTCAACCTCAGCAATTATGAATTCAAGATAAATCTTGATGCATCTATTGTATATTCCTTACTTCTTCGCCCTCCTGCCATTATTGTGAAGCAAAATATTATGATGTATTTCAAAATTGTTTGTGTATTTGTTTTCTGAGACAAGGTCTCACTCTGTCACCCAGGCTGGAGTGCGGAGATACAATCATACCTCACTGTCATCTCAAATTCCTGGGCTCAAGCGATCCTCCTACCTCTCTCCTGAGTAGTTATGACGACAGGCACACACCACCATGCCCAACTAATTTTTTATTTTTGTATAGAGACAGGGTTTTGCTATGTTGCCCAGGCTAGTCTTGAAATCCTGGCCTGAAGTGATTCTCCCTAAATGGCTTCCCAAACCACTGCTATTACAGGTATGAGCTACCAAGCTCGGCCTAAAGATACTTTTAAAACATACGTAACCTTAATATTATCATTAGAGACTTACTATTAAAATAAGAGTTTCTTAATACTATCAAATATCCAGTCAATGAAAACCTCTACTTCTAGCTACAACAAAGTAGCTTGTAAGAGAACAAGACAGCTCCAAGAACTAGAAAAGATGGATGAGACACAACTCTGATGCTTGAAGATGTTTTTGAGGCAGGAAGGATTTGAAATGTCAAGATCCTAGGGGGAAGGAAGCTTGAAACTTTTTATTTGTTATTTCTTTTGCAGCACTTGCCATTTCTTCAGCTTCAAAAGTGAGAGGTTGGGAAGCTAGGAGGCAAAAGAAGCCAGTACAGATTGGCATCTGGAGAGAGAAGAGCTAGAGTTTAGCCTGGCTAAGACAAGCAGGGCTTGAGAAGCTAAAATCCCTGACTAAAGAAAGTCACAAGAAAATGACCCCAACACTCTGCCGATTTTCCACGTGAGGTAATTACCACATCTTTAGATGTGTAGTAAAAAAGAAAACAAAACAAAAACAAGAGCTCAAACAAAACACAGCTAAAAGCAGAGCTTTCGGTGCTTGGGATACAAAAAAGCTGGGGTCCAGGGTTTTACCAGACCCTGATAAACAATCTAGGCTCTCAATCAGAACCTCAGAGGGTTACACTCTAACAGGGGATAAATCACAGGTAAACTGATTAGATTGGGGTGATCTGTCTGTATTTAGCCAGAGCATAGAGTGTCTCTTCTCTAATGAAAGAATATCTATAATTCTTCATGCACAATATCAAATAGTCAATTAGAAATTACCAGGCAAGCTAGAAACGACGAAAACCAAAAAAGAAAAAGGATCACAGGTGTTTCAAACATTGGTGTTACTAAAAACAGTCTTTTAAAATAATCATGATCAACATGTTCAGGGATATATACAGCAAAAAGGAAAGTTTAATCAGAGAACTGAAATCTGTTTCCTCAGAAAAAGAATTGTATATTCCCGAATTGCTAAATGCAATAATTAAAATTAACATCCAGTTGTATTCAGATTTGTCTTAAAAATATTTTATATTTTGGAAGTTTTAAAAAATAATTTTAAATGAGATTTAAATAAAGTCATGTATTTTGCTTGGTTGATGTATCTCCCAAGTGTCTTTTAAATTACAGGTTTAAAGCTGCCTCACCACAAAACAGTAAGTATGTGAGGTGATGCTTGTGTTAATTAGCTTGATTGAGTCATTCCACAAAACATCATGTTGTACAACATCAATAGATACAATTTTTACTTGTTAATTAAAAAATTATAGTTAAAAAATAAAAGAAGGTAGGTTTCAACCTGTAGTTTTCTTTTCATTTCTTTGCTTTTTCTTTAGAGTTTCTTTATAAAGCCAGGTTATTTGTCCTGTAGTTTCTACACTTTGAATTTTACTGCCTGTTTTCCTACAGTGTACTGAGCATATTCCTCAATTCATATTGCTTATTGTGTATTTGTAGTTAGATATGGATGCTTCATGAGATTCAGGTTCAATTTCCTCAGTGAGTACTTTACAGGCTGTGACATGTGCTCCCCCCAGGAGGTCAATAAGAAGAAATAATCTTTCATTTTATGACGTTAGCAGCCATTAGTGACTATTGCCTAGATCCATTATTTCATTAGGAGTCACAAAGGGGTGATATTCTAGTTTTATCATTTCTTCATCATTTATTAACTGAAATGCTTCTATAATTCCTCTCACCACTATTTGGCCACCACTCCAAGAGACAGTTCATATAGAAAAGACAGAATAAAATTGTGATTCTTTTATTTACAGCTTTTCAAAATATAATAGTTGGTTCACTAGCATCCTACAACAGTAATGGCTTATACTTTTAAGTATCATTATGGATTCATGGATTAAAAAACATTGGTGTCTAACCTATTTATTTATAACCCATTTTGATGCTCAGAATTAATGAATTATTGGAAGCCTATTTATGTTGGCTCCTGAGCCCTTTTGATAGAATCTTAGCTGTCTTTGATAGTTTCCCTGGCCACATGTTTTTTTTAGCCTGAATCATTTTTAAGGAAATAGAGGCATTATTAGAACATATGGATGTAGGTATTTCTGTGTATATACATACACACATATTTGTATATATCTAATGGAAACATCATCTAAGTATGTCACAGTTGCCACTGAAAACAAATGAAGAAAGACATAAAATTAAAGAATAGATTATATCCCTCACTTATACACAAGGCCATTGAGGAGAGACTCTCCATCAACTACCTGTCCTTTCCTCTACCTACCATATATTTTGTGGCATAGTTATATTTACAATAGAACAATGAGGAAAAGTGCCCACATTATTTCTTCCTTGAGGATAGAGAAAGAATAAAGTGTCTTAAAATGTAGTGAAAATTCTATGTTTAAGCTTTTGCGTCATGTGTTCGAGTTTTAGTTTATATAAAAAAAATTTATGTGGGTATAGGGAAGTAGGAAGACTGGAAACAAAGCAGAATTTCTGAAGTAGATTATAGTCTTGTCTTGTCTCTTAAGGAAAAAAAAAGTTGATTTCTTGGGTGCTTAAGGTTGGTGTGGAAATGAACTATCTGAAAAGAGATGAGAAATTGGATGATTTTCAGGCATATAATTCTGTCAAAACTTCTAATTTCCTATGATCAGTTCAACAGGAATAAAATCACTGTAATTTCTTATTGTTTTTCATGCTAATCCTGGATAATTGGCATCCTATTGTTTGTACAGGACAAAATATTACAGGAAGAACACCATGTGACTTGGGTACCTCTAGATTCTCATGGGAACATGAAGTTTCTTAGCGAGAGGGGGAAAATATACAAACAGCATAACCACAAGCTCACTAATGGGCATTCTCTGCTTAAAAGTGGGAATTGAGGGAACTTTACATGCTTGATTTATTTTTTCAAAAACATTTAGTTTTCAAAAGTAAAGCAGGGAAACTGGAATATTTATTACAATTCTTTTTGTTTGTTTGGTTTTTGTTTGTTTGTTTTTTGCCTTGATATATGAGGCTATACTGTTCACAGCAAAGTGTAATTGAAGCTATGTGTTTTGTAATCTGTTCTGATGTAGTTTTGTATATTCATCTTGCTCAGGTAGACTTTCTCAATTATTTGTGGTTGTGAGGGTTAATGATAGTACATTTATTAAGTATTTATTAGTTTCCTCTTGCTGCTATGAAAGATTGCCACAAATTCAGTGGCTTAAAACAACTCAAGTTTGTTATCTTACAGTTCTAAAGGTAAGAAATCCACAGTGCATCTCACTGGGCTAAAATCAAGGTGTTAGCAGAATTGCATTCCTTCTGGAGGTCCTAAGAGAGAATCCAGTTCTTGCCTTTTCCAACTTCTAGATGCTACCTGAGCTCCTTAGCTTATGGTCCTGCCTCAGTACAACTTCTGCTTCCCTAGTAATATTTCTTCCCCTGTGATATATTTCAGATTCCAGGGGTCAAGGTGTGGACATCTTTGGCAGGGGTCATTATTCTGCCTATCAAAAAAGTGCTTAATATGAACTGAGCACTCTTCTAAATTATTTTATTAATTTAGCTAATCTGTCAACCACAGATTAGGTAGTAAATTACGTAATATATTTCCCATTTAAAAGATGAGGAGACTGAAGTACAAAAGGTTGAAATTCTAGAAAGTGGTGGAGCTGATATGTATACCTCCCAGGCTCAAGTACCCAATCCTTAGCCTTAGACCATACTGCCCCCTTGAAAATAAAAATAGCATAGAAAATTAGAAGACAAAGACATCCCCAAACCTCATTTTAATCAGTAATGTCATATATTCCAAGTATAGCTTTTGCAAGACCTAAGACTGGAAGTAGCATTTGCTGTTTTGATTCTCAATTACTCAGCAATTAGTTATTGATTGCAAGAATTGCGATAAATGTTGAGAATTCACAAAGTCCCTGCCTTTAAGGATCTGCTTAGAAAAATAAAATCAAAACATTTAAAAACCATTAGAACACATTACAAAAGTATATGCACTCAAATGCTAAGTGGAATGACACCTTTTTTTTAGTGGAGTTCAAGAGACAAATTCAGGCACCATCAGTACTTAAATTCAAGTTCTTCAAAAAAAGAGAAATATGAGAATCAGCCAGGTGCATGAGCAAACTCTAGACCACATTTTCATCTGTGGGTAGTAGCTGTTATGTTTATTCATTCTTAACCTTCATTACAATGGGAGTTATTTCATAATCAAATTACAGTAGTCCCCCCTATCCTCGTGGAGATCTTCCAAGACAGCAGATAGTACTAAACCCAATGGCTGTCAATCAGAACACGTTTCTGTTCACTTTCCACCTAACACTTTAATGCCTTTTCCATCTTAACTAAGCACTTATTATGCACTGTGGCTGTAATTTTTGTAGTTTGTTGTGTGACAGCAAAACTGGCAAAATTACTTTTTCACTCCTTGCAATTTCATGGATAGAAAATTTCTTCCTACCATAGATCTTAGCAACCTCAAAATAATTTTTTTCCCTCTCCTTATTAAGTCCAGAACTATCACCTTTTCACTTAAAGGAAGCACTTTCTCTTTGGTATACCTGAAACACCATCATCACTACTCTGCACTTTGGGGTTATTATTAAGTAAAATGATGATTACTTGAACACAAGCACTGTGATACTGTAACAGTCAATCTGATCACTCATATGGCTACCAAGTGATTCATGGGCAAGGAGTATTTACAGCCCGGAGATGCTTTACAAATGTATGGACACGCACCAGGATGATGAGATTTCATCAGACTATTCCAAATGACGTGTGTCTTAAAACTTATAAGTTGTTTACTTATGAAATGTTAATGTAATATTTTTAGATTGTGGTTGACTGTGAGTAACTGAAACCATGGAAAGTGAAACTACAAGTAAAAGAGCACTACCATAGGGAATTTTGGTAAAAATTAAAGGGGTACAAGTGCAATTTTGTTATGTGCATGTATTGCTAAGTGGTGAAATCTTGGCTTTTAATGTATTTATCACCCAACTAATGTAAATTGTACCTGTTAAGTAATTTCTCATCATCCTCCCTACTTCTGCCCACCAACCCCTCTAAGTCCCTAGTGTCTAACATTGCACACTCTTTGTCCATATGTACATATTATTTAGCTCCCCTCTATGAGTGAGAACATGTAGTACTTGACTGCATTTCTGAGTTGTTTCACTTAAGATGATGGCCTCCAGTTCCATCCATGTTGCTGCAAAAGACATGATTTCATTCTTTTTATGGCTGAATAGTATTCCATGGTGGATTGATCTATCTATCTATCTATCTATCTATCTATCTATCTATCTATCTATCACATTTTCTTTATCCATTCTTCCACTGATGGGCATTTAGGTTGTTTCCATCTTTGCTATTGTGCATATTGCTGCTATAAGCATAAGAGTGCAGGTATATTTTTGACATAATGATTTATTTTCCTTTGGATGGATACCCAGTAGTGGGATTGTTAGGTGGAGTGATAGTTATATTTTTAGTTCTTTGGACATCTCCATACTGTTTTCCAAAGAGGTTGCACTAATTTACATTCTCATCAATAGTGTGTAAGTGTTCCCTTTTCTCAACATCCTTGCCAATATCTGTTTTTTGACCTCTTAATAATTGCCATTCTGACTGGTGTAAGATGATATCTCATTGTGATTTTAATTTACACTTCTCTGATGGTCAGTGATATGGTTTGAATGTTTGTGCCCTCCAAAATTCATGGTTAAATGTGATCTCCAATATCGAGGGTGGACCTGGTGGATGAACATCTTGGTGCTTTCCTCATGACAATGAATGAGTTCTCTCTCATGTTTCGCTCAAGAGCTGTTTATTTAAAGGAACCTGGTGCCTCTTCCTCCGCTCTTGCTCCCTCTCTTGACTTGTGACTCATCAGCTCCCGCTTCACCTTCTGCCATAAGTGGAAGCTTCCTGAGGTCTTACTAGAAGCCAAGCAGATACTAGTGCCCTGCTTGTACAGTCTACAGTACCATAAGACAAGTAAAATATTTGTTTTTATGAATTATTCAGTCTCAAGAATTTCTTTATAGTAATGTGAAATGGACTAACACAATTAGTGATATTGAGCATGTTTTTATTTTTTGACCATTTATATGTTTTATTTTGAAAAATGTCTATTCATGTACTTTGCCCACTTTTTAATGGGCTTAGTTATGTCGTTTGTGTCGAATTATTTGAGTTTTTTGTAAATTCTGGATACCAGTCCCCTGTCAGATGCAGAATTTGTAGATATTTTCTCCTATTCTGAAATTTAACTGTAGTTTTATTGATAGCAAATACATGACAGAAATGCCTGAGTTTGGATAAGTTGGCCAGTCATCTTTCTTTCCCATGGGTGGAGAAGGAAAATGTTTGAAGCACTCTTCGATTATTTTGACTGCTTCCAGATCTAATTATTTTCAAATAAACTCCTTTCTATAATAGAATAATAGATTTATATTGTCATCATTCATCAGAAAGGATTCATGGGGGCAAAGAATATTGTGTCACCTCATTGAAAACCCAATATTCAAGCCATTGACAACATGAGTTTTATGGTCTACAAGTGAATGGTGAAGGAACAAATGGCAGATTATGTTACTGGGAGCTGTTCTGGAGGAGCAGAGGCTGGAGAGATTTAGATAACACTTTTGTTAATTGAGCTTATCTTACAAGAGCTGAAATAATGAATATAAGGGATCATTTGTCCTGAAGTACTCCGAAATGAATTCTGTTAAACTAGGCTTAAAAGCAGATGGTAGAACCTGTTCATCTACATGCCTTGAGGTAATTAGATATTCTCCATTATCATTTCTAATATTCAGTGTGACTAATGAGGATATTAATCATGCAAATGCATTTTGGGTTTTCTTTTTGCTTTCTTTTCGGGAGGGCCTTCTTTAATTATGCAATTAACTACCTTGCATTCCATTTTATTTCAATCTATTCTTTTTGGCCTCCAGCTAAATAGCTAAATAGCGGTGAGAGACCCTGAGCTATGCCACTTGGAGAAGATTCGCTTAACCAATGCCTGCCTGAATTCCTGACCCACGACATCATGAAATATAATAAAATGATTGTTGCTATAAATCCCTAAGATTTAGAGTAATACATGGTAGATCGAAACAATAGATAACCAGAACACCGAATCTAATACTTTTCAATGAACAGGATTCTGAAAACATCCTTCATCTCTGGTGGCTAACAAAAATGATCTGTTATGCTACAGGCTAATTGCTGAAATGAATCCACTAATTTCACTGATTTAACACAGTAAAGATTTATTTCTCCTTTACATTACAGTCAAATGAAGTTCTGAAAAAGTGTCTCTGCCACACAGTCTGTTATGCACTCTAGGCTCTTTTCATCTAGTGGTTCCTTAATGTGATAGTGCTTGAAATTCCTCATTAGACCTTCTGCATTTGGGCAGCAGGCCAGGGAACAGAGGAAGGGTAGCAGATAGTGCAGAGGACTTGACACTTAAGCCTTTGAGTAGCTTACATCACTTTTGACTCCTTTCCATTGACCAGAATATAGTCATATGCTGCACTGAACTGTGAGAGATTGGAAAAATGTGGTCTAGCTCTTTGTCCCAAATGAAAAGGAAACAGGGTTTTATGAAGATATAACAGTCTCTGCCACATATGGCTGTATTAGCATGAAATGGCATTGTCTCTTCATCTGTGAAGGTTGCCACTGTGTGAGCAAGCCAGATGCAGAGCAGAGTACTTTTTTGTGTGTATAAAGAAATACTGCTACATTCACCAAATGCCTGCTCCTTAAGCACTTCTTGATCCCTCGCTACAAATCTAAGGGTTTTAGTCATTACAATTATTTCCTCTCCGCTTTGCTACCTACTTAGATGTAAAGTCTTTAAAAAGGAGAAAAATAAAAGAACCATGTAGTTTGGTATATAATGGGAGAATAAGGTAGGACTCTGGGCCACTCAGAAGTCAGCTGCCTGAGTTTCTATCAGAGGTCAAAGACTGTGCTTAAACCAAAGCCACTTAATGTTATCTTTCAGCTCTTTTGTTTCCCTGATTCAGCTACTCTGTCAAACCCATCAAAGCTGTGATCCTCAAATCCCTATGAGTTACGTTTATGGTTTTCTCTTTAGCCTTCAATATTGCTGTTAACCTTGGTGTGTGTGTGTGTGCACACACATGTGTCTTTATAGGTCTTTAATTAGAAGTCGAGAGAATTATGATACATAGCTGGGCTGCCACTGTAAGTGAAAATTTTCCTCAAAGTTATCCTCTTTGAAGTTCAGTTTTATTTGTTGTTGTTTATTGTTTTGTTTGTTTTTTGTTACTTCCAGTATAGGCTTTGAGTTCATTGTAAACAAGAAGCAACTACATCATAGAATTCAATGTTAGTGTTTCAGGAAGAACAAAATCAAAAGACAAGTTTCAGAGCAGAGACAACATCTCAGACATCACTATTTGAGGCTGGTACTATCTACCACAGAGTTTCATTGCACCCTCCAAGTCCTCAACCCATCCCTTTGGTTAGCCACGACCAATCAGTGTGGACATGTGATACTGTGTGACGTTACTGAGCCAAAATGACCTTATTTTGCTCAAATAGTTTGCTACATTAACAAGTATTTATTAAGCATCTACTATGTAGCAAGTGGTTTGGCCTTTGCTAGAGATAAATGGTAAAGAAGAGCATACTCCACAGCACCAAGGAGTGCATAGCCTTTTGGTGAAGACAAATAACTAAAATTACACACAGAAGGAAAGGTACTGGAGAAGACATAAGCCCAGGATGCCATGGAAGCACCTGGACCAAGCATCCAACATAGTCCTGAGGATGAGCAATGGCCTCTGGGAGGAAACAGAGACTTCATGGATACTGGGAATTAATCAAGTGAAGTGGAGAAGCAGTGTCTTCCAGGTATTCCTTAAACCCGATCTCAGCATTTGTCCCATTGTTTAGCCATGTTCCTGGGAAATTCTCTCTCCCGGGGTCTCCTGGGCCTAATTCCTCAGGTATGACATGGATGTGAGAGACATTATTATGTCACGGTGAATCACTTGTCTTTGGTTGTGGTGTTGAAATTGCAAAGGGATGACATAATCTGGCTGTGGTTCTTATTTGGGAAACCTCCAAAACGAATTTTTGCTCTTCTTTTTTCTTTTTATAGAAATCTGCTCTCCATTTTCTCCCTTGGTGAGGCATTCTGGGAGAAGTTCTTTGGTCACAGTAGACTTTCCTGAGCTATTGTAGTTTTGTCTCATAGAAGCCGCCTCTACCCACCAAAGCTGGCTTTTATTTTTGACTTCACAACAAAGAGTTGAGGAGACCACAAATCAAAACCAATTTTGTTATCTTATCCTTGTTAGTATAAAGAATGATTCTGTTATCATTTGGGAAAAGATTTCTTTTACTTTTCTTTTTTTTTTTTTTTTTTTTTTTTGAGATGGAGTCTTGCGCTGTCACCAGACTGGAATGCAGTGGCGTGATCTCGGCTCACTGCAACCTCCGCCTCCCGGGTTCAAGTGATTCTCCCACCTCAGCCTCCCAAATAGCTGGGACTACAGGCGTGCAACACAATGCCCAGCTATTTTTTTTTTTTTTTTTTTGTATTTTCAGTAGAGACGGAGTTTCACCATGTTGGCCAGAATGATCTCAATTTTTTTGACCTCATGAACCGCCCACCTCGGCCTCCCAAAGTGCTGGGATTACAGGCGCAAGCCACCACGCCTGGCCTGGGAACAGATTCTTTGGGGGAGTATGATTATTTTTCTAATAGTTTCCTCATGGAAATGATCCGGAGTTGTTGAGATTGGAAGAGTCAACCTGATGCAAAGACTTGGGATAATAGGCATTGCAAGGATCCCCTGCCCTCAAACTTCTTCCTTGCTCCCAGCCTAACTTTTGATTTCCCTCATTCAATTTACTGCTTTGGAGTTACCCAGAAAGTTTGTGGCTAAAATAAATTATGTCTGATCCTGATAAAACCTTCATGCCTCAGCTTCTATTCATATTCTAGCTTAGATATCTTCCAGCTTTGTTTTGTGTTTTAAATTAGCTATAACTAGCAGAGAACTGGCCTTGTGAAAATAGAACTCAGAGCAGATCTTGTCTGGTAGGAACTAGTTAAAAGGATTTGCACCACCTGAGGAGACGTTTCTGGATGGGCTTTCCCAGTTGTACTCTGTTAAGTATTAAATGTGCAATGGGGAAATAAATTAAAATCATAATATATAATGATAATTAAATTAGTAGAGGCTTCAAAGACAATAAGACACATAAACATGTTTCATTTTTGAATCAAATATCTTCTCCCCCCACTTTCACTATCAGGAACTGAATGTGGATATGTTGTTTCTGTTTAAGCCTAAGAAGAAATGGGGGAAGGGTGGGGGAAATAATAGATCAAGTAACACTTTAAAAAGTTGAATTTAGTGAGTAAGACGTCTGATTGTAGCCTTTTGTTTCTCTAGATCTTATTCTCTGTTTAAGTATAGCCTCCTTCAATGTTTATACTTAGGTAGTTTATAATATTTTTAAAAAGCATAATCACATAGACAAAAATGCTGCTTATAACCATGATTTAATTAATTTGGGGAATCTGAATTGCTGGATGTAGGAGAATATAGCCAACTTATTAACCTAATACTAATGATGGTTTTATAGTAACTGGAAGTCACAGTGTTAGAAAAATAATAAAATAATAAACTTTTAAAAAACAAACCTACAAGCCTGAGCTATAAAATTATTGCAAGCATCTCAAAACATGCAATATGTTCACCATGTAAGCGTAATGTAGTAAAATTTCAATGAACTGAACCTAAAGTGCTGGATCCCTCAACTAATAGTATTTTTAGTATTTTATTTTTTAGGAAGAGGGCATAAGAAAACAAAAAATTCAGACCATGTTAGAATACTCCAAAAAGTGTATTCCAGCATACATCTAGAGATGAGAATACATTGCGAGTAGTCTCCCAAGCTTCTGCGTTGATTCTGCTCTGTGTTAAAGACATAAGCTTTAAAGGCAGGAGAGTGATTTAATGCATTTCAGAAGAACTTTGAATAACATTTTTGAAACAAAAAGGGATTTTCCACGTTAGCCACAGCTGACCACAAAATACAATTTAATGACTTGCCCCACTTCCTAAATATCTTGGTTAAGGCTTAATGTTTGCAGCTGGTGGAGCATTTTGCCATATTGTAGTTTGTGCATCTCATCCCTTTTTGGACAACATACTCACTTAGAAACAATCCCAGTCTCATTGCTTCTGTTGCACGAGGTCTTCCGATGATCAACTGCATAGTAGGGTGACTCACATCTTACCAACTCAATATAAGCAGCTGAGAGAACACAGTGCCAGTATATACCCAGTAATTCACTGCATGGTGGTTTCTCTGAAATCTTCTTAATGGAATGCACCTCACACAGGCATAGGCACACATTATGCACTCCACACACACTCCACTCACTACACAGGGAGACTATAACTCTTACACTTTCATTTATATCCAAACCATGTGATCTGGGTAATTTTGACACTTCTGGTTTGTTTTGAAATCCTGGTTGCACTTTATGTTTTCTGTTGAAAATTATATTTTATTTAATATTTGATGAGAGGTTGAATTGTCTGCTTCATTTTCTCTTCTGAGTCCTTGCATGATGCCGGCAGTCAAGTCACAGGTGCGCTTTGGAAAGCTTACCTTCACTGCTTAGTCATGTTGTTGCTAAGCAAGCCAAAACTTCCTCCCATCCCGAGAGGCTCATTCTTCTCAAGTTCTCTTTTCTTTCTAAGGATACCAGGACAGGATGAGTAAAGTGAACTTAATTTCTAAGTATGTGAATTTTTAGTGTTATCCATTTCCAGAAACATTTATTACAATACTTAGATTGTAGGATCTCTTCTGTATTAGTCCATCCTTGTGCTGCTGGTAAAAACATACCTGGCTGGGCGCAGTGGCTCACGCCTGTAAGCCCAGCACTTTGGGAGGCCGAGGCGGGTGGATCACAAGGTCAGGAGATCAAGACCATCCTGGCAAACAAGGTGAAACCCTGTCTCTACTAAAAATACAAAAAATTAGCCAGGTGTTGTGGTGGGTGCCTGTAGTCCCAGTTACTCAGGAGGCAGGAGAATGGCGGGAACCCGGGAGGCAGAACCTGCAGTAAGCCGAGATCAACACTGCACTCCGGCCTGGACAACAGAGCGAGACTCCAAAACAAACAAACAAACAAACAAAAACACACCCAAGACTGGGTAATTTATAATGAAAAAAGAGGTTTAATGAATGGACTCACAGTTCCACATGGCTGGGGAAGCCTCACAATCATGGTGAAAGTGGAAAGAGGAGCAAAGTCATGTCTTACGTGGTAGCAGGCAAGAGGACATGTGCAGGGCAACTCCCCTTTTTAAAACCATCAGATCTCATGAGACTTATTTACTATCATGAGAACAGCATGGGAAAATCCTGCTCCCGTGATTCAGTTACCTCCCACCAGGTACCTCCCATGACACGTGGGGATTATGGGAGCTATAATTCAAGATGAGATTTGGATTGGAACACAACCAAACCATATCACCCTCTAATACATATAATCTAATAGAGACCTGGAAGAATATTCAGTTGGTCATACACACTGACACATACATTTCTATTTTAGTCTGATAGAAGCCAATACTCAGGAACTCTGGGTTTTAATTTGTAAACCTGTGTGATCTTGGGTTTTGGAAGCACTTAGACTTTCTGCTACTACATCACTTGACCCTGGGACCAAAGGCAGTAGGAATAGGCTGTGGACGCAAGCCACAAAGAGCTCCATGGAGAGAGTAAAACTCTGACATCTGCATCAGATGTAGGACTGAGTAACTGTAGGACTCTGTAGGACTACAGATGTAGGACTCTGTAGGACCATGAAAAGATGCACAGAAGGATTAATCAACTCAACTTGAACAGTTAGAAAAGGTGACACTGAGAAAGTATCATCTATTCTAGAAAATGGACAGGAATTATTGAGGTAAGAATGAAGGAGATGGGAGTGAGACAATGTCCCTAATAAAGCCATGGCTTATGCAAGTGACCTCAGAAGTAGGGAGAGTATGTATAATTCAGTCTGACTGAAGATTAAATTGCAAGGAAGTAGGAGATGGTCAAGGGGTAAGACTAGAAAAGTAAACAGTAGCACTCAGCAGTGTTATTTATTTTATTCCCTGAAGTCTAACTGTGGGCCGCCATAGTTTCCTCAGTATGGAGTAGAGTCACAAGATACATGCAAGAAACTGTGAGAAGAGGATGTCAACTAATACCTAAAAATATTCTTTCTCATAAATCAGTAGACAAGTGTCCGAAACAGCTAGAAGCATAGTTTTTCAGTGAAGGTCTTAGAGTATAATAGGAGATTAAGTGGTGATATCTTGTTTTATCACGGTTTTCCCCGCCCAGTGTAACTAAGAATTCTTTCTTTGCATTTTGGACGAAGGCTGCTCTGATGCAAATCATCAGAGTGAGAGGGAGGTGATAAAAACACATGCCAAGAAAGACTGCATTTACGCCTTTTACCTGTGACAGAACAGAAGCCCACGCCATGCTTTTATCACAGAAAGGAAAAACAGAAAGTAGATTTCTGCACCAGCCTCTTATTAGTCCATGAAACAGGAAGGGAATGGGGTACAGGAGGATGACTTCTTGCATTTTAAAGCACAGTAAACTTGTTCACAAAAAAAAAAAAAAAAAATGAAAAAAAAGTAAACGAATAAGAAAATCAATGAGTGAATGAAAAAAGTATTAAATTGAGTAAGTAAAAGGAAAGGAAAATGAGGAAAATGAAATTTGGAGCTCTTAAGACATAAGAACATATTTGGCTAGAAATTTCATTGGCTGTGATTCAGATTTATAAATTGTTAAACATACCTCATTATAAGCCTGTTTAGATCAAATAAAATCATATATTTGAAAGCATATTATAAGCTGTACATGTGATAAAAAGAAAGTTATTACTATCTACTTTTAGTAGAGTTACCATAGGCTAATTGCATAAATTTCAAAAAGATGGAAAGACCATCTCAAAATGTAAGTATATGTGGAGTGTCTGATGTGTCTCATTTGCTACCGGGCATAGAACACTTTCAAAACACAGAACTTAGGAAGGAAGGTAATAGGGGTAGTTTCTCTGTCAAGCAAGACTTTCCACCAGATCAACAAATGAATTCAGTCACCCAAAGGAGCAGAAATGTCACAGTTGAAATTTTCAAACCAGTCAATGACCCTTAATATTTACAAATGGCTGTGCACCCAGGAATTAACACACTTAACTTTTTCCTGTTACGTCTATAGCAGACATGTACCCAGATTAAGGCTGTGCCCAGCCATCTGTTAGGGGAAATAAATGCCTGTATGTTTTTTCCATCCCTTTCTCTTCCATTTCTCCTTTACTCTTTCTTTCTTAGTCTCATTCTAAAAAGGAATCTGAAATCCATGGTCACATACACAGAATGCAACAGAATAGAAATAAATAGATGACGAAATCAGTATAGGATCAAAATGAAGGTGAGAAAACCGGGTGACTCTAGGGATAGAAATGCAAGCCTCATTGATAGGTTGATATTTTAGTTCTGAGCAACCCAGGGACCTAATGAGGCAATATGATTGTTCCAAGATACACAATAACCATGAGATAAAAGCCAACCACATTTTTAGGAGAAACATTTCAAATATAAACAGTGTTGAAATATTTTCATTCATCACTCTACACAACTGTTGGGCCATTGCAATAGAAATTTCCAAGTTTCCCACCACATATTAGAGACAAATTCCAGTCTAAATTGAATCTTATGAATTGTTTTTCCTTCTTTGCTGATGTAATGCAAAACATAAGGCGCATTAATAGAGAATGACTCTCATTTTGCTAAGGAATATGTTTGTTACATCACTAATTTGAAGCACCTGTTTCTTTAATAGAGGGTGGAGCTTTTTTCTTTTTACTTTATTAAATATTTTCTGCCTGTCTCATGCATTATATACCTCCGTGATGAATCTGTTTTCATGCTGGGACCCTGCCTTAGTGGGGGTTAATTGATGAGGTCTATTCTTGTTTGGTTTATTGGCTGCTATGCTTACCCTCTTTTATTACCTAAATGTCAGCTCTTTATTGTTTCATCCACTTCCCAGCTGCTCTCAATATCCATGTAGGGGCCTGAGGGCTGGGCTGGGCTGAAACTCTCCCAAGTCTATGAGAAAGGGGTGGTGGTGGAGTCGGGGGGCGGTGCAATATAAACTAGACTCAGCTGAGCAGCCTGCTTCGCATTATGTGGGAAATGAGTTAGTGCCTTCTGTGGACATCCCTCACGCTCCTTTCTGTGTGCACTAAATTCCTTAGGTTGATAGAGCCTTGTATACACCTTGGAGCTCCCCTCAAATATTGGTTCCTAAGGAGAATTTCACCTATCACCGTAACCAGCTGCCTGCCTCACTCCTGTGTATTAGAAAAAAAAGATTTGTATCTCGTAAACTTTGTCTTCATTTTTTATTGTTGCCATAACAGATTACTACAAGTTTAGTGGCTTAGAAAAACATCCGTTGCAGCACACCAACATGGCACAAGTATACATATGTAACAAACCTGCACATTATGCACATGTACCCTAGAACTCAAAGTATAATAAAAAAAAAAAAAAGAAAAACATCCGTTTATTATCTCACACTTCTGTGGGTTAGAAGTCCCACACAGATTTCGCCAGGCTAAAATCCAGGTGTCAGCAAAGCTGTGTCCCTGACTAGGGCTCTAGGAAAGAATCTGCTTCCAAGCTCACTGACGTTGGCAGAGTCTAATTCCTTGCAGTTATATGACTGAGATTCCATTTCTTTGCAGGCTGTCAACTGCAGGCCATCCTCAGTTTCCACAGGCCTCTCTTCAGTTTTGCACGTGGCTTCCTCCATCTCAGAACCAGCAACAGTGCACCAAATCCGTCTTATGCTTGGAATCTCTCTGATTTCCCTTTCTGCTGCATCTCCTTCCTGCCTCCTCAAATTAAAAAAAAAAAAAAAAAAAAAAAAAAAAAATTGCGATTAAATTGGGCTAACTTGAATGATCTAAGATAATCTCCCTATGTTAAGGTCTGTAACTTTAATTAGACTTGCAATGTCATTTTTGCTGTTGAACAACATATTCACAGGTTTCTGGGATTAGGATATGGACGTCTTTGGGGGACCATTAGTCAGCCTAACACTTGCTCAGTTTGAAGCCTCTATGTAATTTCCGTTTGGGGTTTCTCAAGCTGCCTAGACTTTCAAGAGACTTTTTTCTGGCTTTCTACCTGTCAAGCCTCAATTAGACTGTATCTTAAAACCATTACCTATTTCCTGCAGGGTCTTCATTTACCTTGTTTCCCTGTGTTTGTATGAGCAGCACCACCATCTCTCAGTGGCATATCAGTATCACTGCTACACCAGTTAAATGTTAACAAGTACCTATCCCCTCCCTACTCCTTCCCCAACCACCAAGCCAACACTCTTGATGTTTATTTTTAATAGAGAGGCTAGGAAAAACAAAACATCTTGGATTCACCTAAATAGCTATTATTTTCGTACACACAAAAGTCACATTACAGCCTATGGCTTTCTGCCATAGGCTTGGTATTATTACAAATACCAAGCTATATTTTTCTAGTACTCCCTAATATAACAGGAAAAGAGGCAATAAATCAGGAGTCTAAGAGCTCTGGACTTTTTTTTACAGGCTGTGTGTATTCTGAAAAGTTACAAAACATCTCAAGAAAACTCCATTTAGTCAGGCCAAGTGATAATTTGATAGAAAGATGAGACCTGAATGGTCTAAATCTATGCAAACTGCCAAACTAATGTAAAAATCATTTATCAGGTTTTATGAGATTTATGAAGTATAAATCTTTTGGGCTCTAGGTAGTTCTTAATGTGCATCTCACATTGTGTGCATATGAGAGAGTTTGAGTGATTATCTGTCAATGGAGAGCAGTAAGCTAATGACAGATGAGGAAGTAACCACTTAGATGACCTCTCCACAATCATTTCCACCTCCTGCTTTTTATGCCCTTGAGTGTGGGCCAAACTGAATGACTAGCTACTAATCAATTAAATACAGCACACCTGGTGGAAATTGCCATGGTTAGGTTACAAAAAGCCTGCAGTTTCTGTCTAGGGCATTCTCTTGTTCTCTCTACCAGTGCTCTCTCTGTCCCTTTGGATGGTTCACTGTGGAGGAAGCCAAATGACATTTCCTGAAGCCTGCCTGTGGACAGGTCAATGTGAGAGAGTTTGGAAGAAGACGCACTCTCAATGTAACCTTGAGATGACTCTGGGTCTGGTCAACCACTTGGCTGCAACCTCATAAGAGGCTTTCAAAGATCTAGCTAAGACATGTCCATACCCCTAACCCACAGACACTGTAAAATAATAAACATTTGTTGTTTCAAGGTGCTAAGTTTGTAATTTTTTACACAGTAATTGATAATATGTATTACTAATTATAGATATGTAACAAATATATACTCACAGCGCAATTCAATCTTCAAAACCAACAATTTATGAACAGTTCCTAATAGTCTTTGTATCCAAAGCACTCTATTTAAAACAATGTGAATAAAAGAAAAATGATTATCTTAGTAAAAAAGATGACACATTCAGAATGAAGTAATTTCCAGGCTGGGTGTGGTGCCTCACACCTGTAATCCCAGCACTTTGGGAGGCTGAGGAAGGCTGATCATGAGGTCAGGAAATCGAGACCATCCTGGCTAACACAGTGAAACCCCGTCTCTACTAAAAACATAAAAAATTAGCTGGGTGTGGTGGCGGGCACCTGTAGTCCCAGCTACTCAGGAGGCTGAGGCAGGAGAATGGCATGAACCCGGGAGGCAGAGCTTGCAGTGAACCATGAACCATGATCGCACCACTACGCTACAGCCTGGGAGACAGTGCGAGACTCTGTCTCAAAAAAGAAAAAGAAGAGCAGAATGAGGTAGTTTCCATAATAAATAAAGTAGTATGCACTTGATCTAATCATATTTGACACATAATTATTTTGTTTTATGAGGTACAGGCTCTATAAGAAGTTTGAGTCTGCCACCAACACATGAACAAACATTATTTAGTAAACCGATATTAGCCATAACTCCATTCTAAAACAGCTGTGCGACTTTGCCTACGTGGTTTAATGCTACTACAGTCATTAAATCTAGTCATTTGCTCTTGTACTAGCACTGTATTTGCCGATTTCTTCTGGATGAAGCATCAAAACATCCTAGAAATTTAAAGGACTATGATATAAAGCACGATGTATAGCAATGAGGAATACAAAAAATGAAGCCAGATGAGAAATCATGACACATGATTAAAATGTTTTCACTACAGTTTCCTTAGAGTTGGAATAGAGCCTACAAATTGGTAGGAAGTATATGGAGTCTCACAAATAGATTGAAATTATAAAAAAGCCACATAAATACAAATTTGAAATGTGAAAAATGTTAAAACCTAATTAATAGACAAAGAACTGTGAATTAACCAATAAAATATGTTTAAGGGGCACCTTATCAAGTTGGTAATGATAAAGAAGAAAACTAAATATTGGTGAAGCTGTAGTAACATGAATGCAGTAACAGGTTTCTTGGGAGCAAGGAATTTGTAGAGAGCTATCTGGCAACACGCATCAACTACCATAAAAAGTTGAACACTTTGATTCCTGATGCCCACATCTAGAAATGTTTTCTAATAAAATAATATGAGATGTAGTCAAACATTAATGTAGAGAGATATCACGGGAGTGTAAATTAATAATAAATAAAAGGAAGAAAGGAAGAAGCCATCTTAAAATCCATCCTGGGAATGACATAGCAAAACACGACAAAACCATACCATGAACAATACCAAAAACAAGCCACACATACACGAAAACTATGTAATCGTAATAGAAATAGTAATAGCCCATCTTAAAAACGATATAATATTTTAAAAGTCTATATGACAGAAATAATAATAGCATATAAAAATTTCTGTGGTGTGGTGGTGTGTGCCCTTAATCCTGTCTACTGAAGAGGCTGAGGCAGGAAGATTACTTAATCCTAGGACTTCAAGCCTGCAGTGAGCTATGATCATACTACTGCCCTCCAGTCTGAGTGACAGAGTGAGACCGATATCTAAAAACTGTTTGTAAAGTTTATGCCTTTTATAATGTTAAGTTAAAATGATAGCATATAAAAATATTAAACAAGATTTTAATTTTGTATTCAGTGAGATCCTAGAAATCTAATTTTTATATTTATATCATGCTATGTATATATCCTGAAAAACAATGTTTCCAGTAAATGAATGTAGATACATTTTTTCTCTCTTTCCTTTGACTCCATATCAGAAGATTTTAGGAAGACAGCTCTTGGTGAATTTGTTACCTAGTTTGATTCTTATACATCTTTTTACTTCTCTGAAGTTGGTATCAGTCAAGACTTATAACAGTTACATTGTATCTGCATGCGCACAACCTCCTTAGATAAAATTTTTCACTACACTAATTTTTTAAAAGCTACAGTAGTTCCGAATATTATGATACATAATTTAATAGGGAAAGAAATGAAAATAAGCCATAAAATACATTCTTTAATTGTTGTTGTTGTTGTTGTTGTTTGAGATGGAGTCTCTTACTGTGGCCTGGGCTGGAGTGCAGTGGTGTGATCTCGGCTCACTGCAACCTCCCCCTCCCGAGTTCAAGAGATTCTCCTGCCTCAGTCCAAGTAGCTGGGATTACAGGCACATGCTACCATGCCCAGCTAATTTTTTGTATTTTTAATAGAAGTGGGGTTTCATCATGTTGGCCAGGCTGGTTCCGAACTCCTGACCTTGTGATTTGCCCGCCTCAGCCTCCCAAAGTGTTGGGATTACAGGCATGAGCCACTGCGCCCCACCACATCCTTCAATTTTTACAGGAAATGTATTAGGCAAAGAACTGGCTAAAAGTCATCTATGAAGCATTTTAATGAATTATGATTTGGGAGGAGGAAATAAGGTGTGGATTATTTGTTGCTTATAATGTATATAAAATGTATTAATATGTGTTTGTGGATTGTTAGAGTAAAACTTACCCAGAAACCTTATTGCTACCTTCACCACTTTTGTCTCAGTGATAACTCTTGACTTTGCCCAAGAAAAATGTCGTTTTGAAATTCAAATTTCCAGTTCAATAGAAGTAAATAAATTCTTTAGCCACTGAATTTAAGAATCAGATGGAAGTGGCAGATAACACGATCCTGTCTTCATTTCTAGAAGGTTAGAATCAGTTCATTAACTTTGGATAATGTCTTTTCCTGTTCTAAGTAAGTGAAATATTAATGGAGAAAGAACAAGGCAGGTCTGTGCCAGATTTTCTCAAACAAGATATACAGACTGCCATTAGTAAGCATTAGTAAGTAGACACATGGCCTTCTATCACTTTGGGGGCCACTAAGAATTATAAAAGAATGAGATTATTATAATTGTTGGAAAGCAACAACAACAATAATAACTACTAAAAATGGGATGACATTCTCAAGAAAAATGAAGAAAAAGGGGAAAGGAAGAGAGAGAATTTCATGTCTTTCAAAATGAAAACATGCAAGTGCTTCATGAAAGAATCAAAGTGGCCACAAAGGTATTTACTGATTTCCTTTCTGGTCAGGCCTTCTCATGAATGAATGAGGTCCTGATGAATTCACATTTAAGTGATGCCTTTTTTGGTTTTCTAAAACAAGGATGTTATCCATACAGATAGGGGTCATACTCAATAAAAAAGATTTTACTCTTTTAAAAATACAGGTTACTTGTGGGGATGAACATCCTAGGACACTGAAGAATGAAGAAATTCAGGATATATTCTGAGATGCACACATAATAATGTATTCTTACAAGTTATTCTAAGCATAAATCACACATTCACACAATTTAACTGTTGCACAGATCGTACACTACCTAACCTATTGTCTTTGTCCATTTTATGTTGCTGTAACAGAATACCACATAAACCAAAGAAGTTGATTTCTTACAGCTCTGGAGGCTGAGAAGTCCAAGGTCAACGGGCTTGCAGCTAGTGAGGATTTGTAGTGAAATCTTCTTGAAGGCACAGACTAGTTCATTCATTTTTGCATCCCTAATAGAACTTAACAGCTTGCATTATAATACCCTATGTCCAAACTGTTTATAATTACACAATAGATGATGGGACACCCTACATATGAAAGTCACTTATTTTGCCTTAGCTGCAGTTCATTCTTCCATCCAGGCACTCATCACATTATTTTGCAAATATCCCCTTATTTGTCTCTTTCTTCCCACTAGATTGGAAGCTTATTAAAAGCAAAAAGTCTCTCATCTTTGTCTTCCTAACACATAGCCCACAGCATCCTGCTAATTGCCTCCCAGTAAATATGTAATTAATGAATATTTGGAATCCATTTTTGTAGATTTCTTTATTTGTCAATGCTTTGCTTCCCAAATAAATCTTTTTATATCAACGTCCAAATTATTTTACAAAGTTGTCATTTCACTAATGTTCTTACTATAAAGCACAATGTTTCTACCTATACAATATTCAGTAAGTTTGGGTCAGGGTCATATGGATGTCAAGGCGTTATGAAAAATCCACACTTTCTTTTTAGAGGCAGAGTCTCACTCTGTTCACTCAGGCAGGAGTACAGTGGTGCAATCTTGGCTCACTGTAGCCTTGATTTTTTTAGTTCAACCAGTCCTGCCTCAGCCTCCCTAGTAGCTAGGACTACAGGCATGCACCACCATACTCTGCCAATGTATTCTATTTCATTTTTTGTAAAGACGGCACCTCACTATGTTGCTCAGGCTAGTCTAGAACTCCTGACCACAAGAAATCCTCTAGCCTCAGCCTCTCAAAGTGCTAGAGTTACATATATAAGCCACCAAGTCTGGCCCTGCACTATCCAATATGGTAGCCACTAGCCAAATACCGCTGTGTACATTTAGAATTAAATAAATTCAATTTAAAATTCTGTTCCTCAGTCACACATTTCAAGTGCTCAATAGCCACGTGTAACTAGTGGCTTCTCTATTTGGATGGCATAGGTTATAGAACATTTCCCCCATAGAATAGGCAGAAGGTTCTATTGGAAAGTACTATCATGGCATAGAACTTTGGAGAAACTCCCAGCTTTGTTTCTTTGTGTGTTTGTTTGTTTGTTTGTTTTTGAGATGGAGTCTTGCTTTGTCTCCAGGCTGGAGTGCAATGGCACGATCTCAGCTCACTGAAACCTCCGTGTCCTGGGTTTAAGAGATTCTCCTGCCTCAGCCTCCCAAGTAGCTGAGACTACAGGTGCATGCCACCATGCCCGGCTAGTTTTTTTTTTTTGGTTGGTTTTTTTTTTTTTTTTTGTATTTTAGTAAAGATGGGGTTTCACCATGCTAGCTCCCAGCTTTTACAGAGTGGACCGTTCAATTTTGAGGTGAGTCTGGGCATTGGTACTGCCAACTGACAACAATCCCCAAACAATAAACCTCTTTTGTCAACAAGGTGGCCAGTGAGCTTGCACAACTCAGTCCACTGCCCCCACGCTCCCTCAGAGATCTGATTCAAGAAGCCCCAGATGGGGGGCAGAGGTGAGGTTTACAGCATTGAGAGCCTGCAGCAAATGGTTTTTACCTTCCTCGCTTTCTGGAGGGTGGTATCACTTTTAGGAAGTTCCCTTCAGTGCATTCAGAAAACTAAGAGCTAAATCCCAAGAACAAGCCCTCCTACTTATATTCAGTGACAGAGGGAGCATGGTCAATAAATATTGGCCACAAAGAACTCACAAGTAATGTTATTTGTCCTGAATGCAGTCTATTTGATGCATATGTTTTGCGACTCAGGTTCTTCTGTAAATGCTGTGCTGTTGTATAAGCTATGAGACATTTGGAATTTGGTTTACATCTTAAAGCAAATAGTGCAATATGTTTCCTAGATTTCGCTAGGCCAATGTTATTTTGTAGGGTGAGTTTTGTGTTAAGTTATTAGGTTAGTGCAAAAGTAATTGCAGTTTTGCCATTTCTTTCATTGCAAAAAACTGTAATTTACTTTTGCATCAACGTAATATTTAAACACCAGGTGACCTCTAGTTCAACCTTTAGAGTCTTGCATTGAGTGTTTCAAGATAGGAACCACCAGGCAAAGGGCACCACTTCCCCTCAGTGTTCAAACTCTGCAAAACTACAAGGAGCTTATACACCAGAGGTCAGACATGTTCCCTTTAGTGGAGTAATTTAGCAATGAAGATCCAGTTCATACTGTTTCCAAGAGGCATGTAGATAGGGCCTATCCCTTGATGAAAATAATTTTTTTTTAATTAGAGTAGTCAAAAACTATAAAATTCCAGAAGATTTCTGGTAAATTGTGGAGTCCTGCTGTGGTAAGTGAAGCCCCATATGTAAATATAAATGAATCATCCTGTGGTCTGTATTCACGTGTTCCCAAACAACTTGGCGTTTATTTCACTTTAACCAACACTACATTTAGATGCTATTATTAACATAAAGACAGCATGTAATTGGAGAATGGAAATTTTACCATTGTTGTTAGTCAAATAATACTTCGTTGAAAATTATAATCACTCTATTTCCTTCCTTTTCATGTTTTCTATTGCTCGTGTGTGTGTGTGTTTTAATTTTGGCTCTCACCCTCATCTTGACTCTCTCCATTCTTGCAGTTCCATGTTCCTCTGGTTTTCTTGGAAATAGTCTAAAATCCATATCCTTTTGGAAGTCTTCTTTGATTTACTAAGTCACACTGTCATCAAATCCCAATTAATTTTACTAAACTAATCTTTGTGAACAAGTGAAAGGACATTTATTGAGTTTGGTACATACATCTGTTTCTGTTTTCCACACAAATACATCTACCACAAGACTTATAGGGCATAATGGAATAAAAATCACAAAATATTTAAAAGATATAAAAAGACCTAACAATTCCAATCAAAAGCAAGTCCCTCATATAGGACATAAACCACTAAAGCAACGAAACACGTATGGGGAAAAGTGCTTCTTAAGATCATTTTAATATAATGTACAATCTCTTTCCGATTTCAATATAAGTTTAAGAATGCTTATCTCGGATGAAGGGAAGAACTAAATTTGTAAGTTATAACTTATAAATATTATCAGGGAAAATGCTAAGAAAAAGAGAAAAGAATGAATTTGCATACATATTCATGAATTCCTACACAGTTGTCTTTTTTTAACAATGGAGCAATGAAAATACAATGTGAATAAACTGGTGCTTTTTAAAAAGCTGATTGTAAATGGTCAACTGCACATTTCAATCAATTACTATGAAACATGGCAAATAATAGAGAGCCCCCCAAAGTGTGTAAGGTATATTTATTTCTCTTGATTTTTTTCATTTATGAACATGATTATTTATTTTATTTATAATCTTCTGATTGGATTGATCAAGAAAGACATTCAACTTGGTTGAACAAGGTAGTCAAGAGTCTGCCCAACTGGTCTTTCTTAGAACAAAGTTACTAAGAAACAGTTCCTGAGTTCCTTACCCTGAGCTCATAATTAGTGGCAGCAGAGAGGGAAGAACAATCTAGAAGCTGGCAATTCAGAATGAGAGTAAGAGCACCCCAGCTTGCTCACAAACACTCCAAAAACTAAGAATGCCCTCATGACCATGAGAACATATCTGTTTCCTGTAATAAAATACCACAAATACCAGTTTCTCTCCTCCATTGTTACTTGTGATAAGCTGTATCCCACGGACCCAGTTTAGCCCCTTGATCAAAAGCACGGCTACAGACTAATAATATCCTCATTCAGCGAATGGGCCTATGAGTTCTTCTAACGTACCTGAACATTCAGACATATTGTTTCCATTTTTGCATTGTCTGAAATCTTCTGTCAGTACAGCAAGTGTGCCTTAACTGCTAAATAGTTTACCCCACTTAGACAAACTAAGGGCATGAAAATCCCCCGCCTTCAATAAATTCGGATACCTGTGAGTGCTGTTTTCACCCTCTAATCACCAGTACAAAAGAATTCCACCTTCTAGACTTAAATCTTACATCAACTGCTTCTGTCCTTCAGAAAATTATTTAATCTTTCTGGGTTTGTAATTTCTGATCTTTGAAATTAGAGTAGTGGTTTAAATTCCTTCCAGCTATACATTCTATTATTCTCTACTTGTATTTGATTTGTGTGACTAAATACCATCTTAGTCTGTTCTGAGTGTAAACTCCCCAAAAGAAGTAATAATTCCCAATCTAAATTATATAACATCACAGCACCTAAACTGGCATCAGGCAGCCTATGAAAGTCCAGTACATATGTAATGATGGTTCTCAAAGACACTGGTTTCAGGATTGAACTCTTAGTTTCACTGCCCCGTTGTGTCTGCTTCAAGTCAATGTGTTGAAGTGAGGTAGCCAATGAGTCAAACAAAAACTTGGAATAATTGTGTAATGTTTCAGTCTTGAGTCAGGAACTTGCCTCATGACCTATCAAATAAATATTAGGTCTGGGAAAATACAAAATTCTGATTTATCTTGTGTCAATTCAATTAGATACACTGCTGAGCACAGACAGTAGTTAGGATTATTGTTCAATAAAAGTTCATTCTACCTCTCCTTCACACTTTGCTTAGAGCATTTCTGCCTGCACCACTGATATTAGACTTGGCCACGAGACCAGTATTAGCCAGCGGAATGTTAGGAGACACAATGTAAGCACAGTCCTCACATGTTTGCATGACTTGGCTTGACTTTTGGGCTCTAATGATCCGACATGAGTAGAATATGTCCCAGACAGCCACTTATTTCAGACTAGAAAGGAAAACCGAAGAAAACATAAAGGGACAGAACTATATCCAACCCACAGCCTGGAAAAAAACATCCAATCCTCAGCCTGAAGCAGGGCCACCTAGCTGAATTGACTTTAGATCAGCCAAACCCCAGCTAATCCACAGATCCTGGAGCATAAGAAAGAACGCAATTTCTGTAAGCCACTTGTTTTTAGAGTGGTTTTTTTATGTAGCATTATTGTGGCAACACCTGACCAACAAAATGTGGATCTGACACAAAAACATATATTGGATCATTTACAGGACAATAGTTATTCATCTCTCCCTTTAGTACAACTATTAAGAACATAGGTTACCCAAAGTCCTAAACAGAACCAAGGTGTTTTAACCCACAAACAGACCAAGACCAAAATTGGGGGAAAAAGCCAAATCAAAAACTACTTTAGTGACAATGAAGTGCAAAAGAGATCAGAAGGCCAGAACTTATTTTATTTGACATAAAATAAAAGCAAACAGATACTAACTATTGATCTATTCAACAAATGGAAGAATCTCAATTTTTTTGTAAAGTAGAAGAAGCCAGCCACAATACACTACATATTCTATTATTTCATTTACAGCATGTTCTGGAAAAGGTAAAACTCCAGGGATAGATAGAAGATTAATGGTTGCTAGGGTTTGGGGGATGGAAAGGGCTAACAACAAAGAGACCACACACAAAAAAGTTTGGGAGTGATGGAACTGTTACATATCACAAGTATCGTGGTAGATACATGGCTCTATGCATTTGTCAAAAGCCATAGAACTGTATTCCAGAAAGAAAATTTCATAGTATACAAATTAACATTTAAAATAACTCAGCAAAGTCAACAAATTGAAAAGTATCAGGCTAGCTGACCTTTAAATCTTACTTCCAGACCTAAATATTGATGTGATACATACCCCATTTTCTTTTATATCTTTTGTTACCTGGTACTTTTGCTATGAGTGAAAAGCATTACCTAAACCTACTTTGTATACTTTTTATGGCCATAATGAAATTATCTTCCAAAACACATTTGCAATGCACTGCAAGTTTTGTTATACTTTTATCTTCATAAAGAGCAAGCCATTGGATATTTACCAGTCCTTTGTTCTCTTAGGATAGTATTTGCAGTGGGCACTTGTAGATTGCAGTTAACCATAACCATGAAGCTGGCATAGAACAAAGAATTTGTGTCTGCACAGTCTGTCTTAAGAGCCCCTGTGCCTTTCTTTTCCAAGAGGGATTGCATCTTTTAATTTAAGGTAAAAATGTAGAAAAAAAATCATTATTTTTTGCAAAAGATGTAAGTTTTCAGATGTGACATAAGAGTGAAGGCAAAGGTTTCCCTTACTCTTTGGATACTCCTCTACATGCCTTCCAGAGGTCCCAATAATTCATGCCTCCTGGTATTTGCACCCTGGTTTACCCCCTTCTTATTTTGGATGAGGGTCACTCTCTGTAACCAATAGCATTCAGGAGAAGTGATGATATGTCATTTCCAAAATCAGATTGTAGAAATATTGCATCATCTTATTTAGATGAGCACCTTCTTGCCCTTGGATCACCCACTCTGGGGGGAAGCTGTGTCATGAGCAGTTCTATGATCAGGCCTATGTAGCCAGAAACAGAAACCTCCTGCCAAGAACTGCATGAGTCATCTTGGAAGCGACCCTTCCCAGTCATGCCTTCAGATGACACTGCAACCCTGCTGGCAGTATTTACTGAAACTTCTTGAGAAATCTTGAGCCTACCATATAGCTAAACTGCTGCCAGATTCTTGACTCACAAAAACTGCAAGATGGTAAGACTTGTGTGTGTGTGTGTGTGTGTGTGTGGTTGGGTGGTGGCAGTTCTTTTATTGGGTAACAATAGATAACTAATACAATAATGCGCCCTCATATAAAAAACAAACAAAAGGTCCTGGGGTTTTGGCCTTGCCATGTTGTTTCTCCTCAGTTAGTTCTACTGAGGATCCATGCCACTTGACTAGTTTAAGTTATAGTTTTGTTTGTTTGATGAATTGGAGCTCCTTATTGTTATTGACAATATAGATATTCTATTTTTAAACTGCTCTTGGTTCTGCTTTGATGGAAGATTTTCATTTCATTTGCTCATCTGCTTTTGTTTTTTTCTACATTCTTGCCATACTTTACACATTGACTTTACCATCTGTGGCAGATTATAGATGGCCACAAATTCTTTGAAACTTCTCCCATCTAGGCGTGATATCTATTCACCCTCCTCTGGAATCTGGGTCTGATTACAACTGCTTTGACCAACAGAATGTGGAACTGACACTATGCCAGTTCCGGGCCTGCCCCCATATTCTCTTGAGCCCTAAGCAGTCATACAAGAGGTCCAATTACTCTTCCAGAAAGACTATATAGAGAGGTATTGAAACTATATGGAAAAGGGGGGATCCAGTTGAACCCAGCCTTCCAGTAATCCCTATCAAAATACTGGGTATCATTGAGTCTGACATTGACCTTCCTGAACAGCTCGGAATCAGATGAATACCAAGTAACTCCTATTAATGCCATGTGGAACAAAGGAATTGCCGACTAAACCTTGCCCAAATTCATAACCCTAGAATTTGTGAGATGTAGTACATTGGTTTTGCTTAAGTCACCAGGTTTTATAGTATAGAGATATATGTATTATTATTATATATAATTATGTATTTCACAAAAATATATAATCAGAATATTATCTATCAATTTATATATCTTCTAGTGTATATTTTTTTGCATAAATTCTAATGACTTCTAAGTTTTAATATTTTCTTTTATTAGTTACTTGTTAATGTTTATCCCTTATCTTCATGCTTTAAATATTCTTTCATTGATTTCAACATATTTTTTATTTAAAATCACTTTTCTTCCTATTAGAAAATGTATTCTTGCCTTTACTCTAAGTATTATTTATTTTTAGCCTTTGAAAATGTTAATATCACCCACTGGTTAAAATTAGAGAACTGAGTGATATTTGAAAGAAAAAGAAAACGTTGCTATTTTTATCTATATACTTTTATAAGGTTTAAATGTTTACTATAGCAATGCACTTGTGAAGTGTTTTATACTTCAAAGGAAGAAAACAGAAGACCAAAAAAACTTCTATTTATTCTTAACTTTTTAATGTTTTGATTTCTAAATGTATATTTAGCTTTATTATCAAGTTGTGATTCTACCCTTTTTTGGCAACTTACAACATTTAAATTCTGCTTTTTATCAGAATATATTTCAAACTCAATCCAATAAAAACTGTAATTTTGTATATTCTCAATCAATAGAGGAGATTTTGTATTAAAAAGTTAAAATAAAAGTCAGTAGATAAGAAAAAAAAGCCAATAAAATATATCTAACATATATTTTATCACAATTAAAGTTGGGTCATCCAGAATATCTAAATGTCTTAATTTCTACAGCACCAAGCACTACAGAGCCTAGACATTTTGACCCAAAATTTCTGCTACTGGAAAAAAAAAAAAAGAAAAAGAAACTGAAGACTTCCTGAAATTCTAGTACCTCAAACCAACTGGAAAAAAACTTGTCTAATCCAATCAAGCAGGTCATCAGTGAGTAGTAACATAAACATGCACATAAATTTAAGTCAATATTTTTTTTAAATGCATACTGTTAAAGCCAAGATAAAAGGTATTACAGGAAACATCTTATTTCCATAAAATCTGAGTTTGGGTATCTTTTTGGACTACTCCTTGGAGGGCATTCAAGAAAGATGCCAAGACTTTAGCTCAGAGCCTGGAAAGGAAAAGAGAGGCAGGTGTGATTTTGTCCTTGAGAAAGGATTGGTTATAGCTACAACCAAGGGTCATCTGGTATGCTGAGTTAAGGAAAAACAGTGAATTTAGTCTGGCTACAGGCTTAAAAACAGCAAAGTACAGTCCAAACTTCTATAACCCTGCAGACAAGGATTAGGAATATTTACCTTAATGCGTATCATACAGAGCTTCTTGAAATATGAATGCTTCCAGAGAACTGATCTTTATCATATTTCTATGGAGAAACAAGGTGGACAGAGTTTGAGTGGCTCCTCTAAAGGAAGTGGAAATGAGTCAGCACCCCCGAGATGTTGAGACTAAGTACTTTACCTGACTTTCTGCTGCAGGATGAAACCAACTAGACTAGTGTCTGATTACTGACCTCCTCTGAAGAACACATGTCAATTCCCTGGGGTCATTAGACTCTTTATTCCCCCAAAACCTTTTGGCTGAGGTAGAGACCCAGAAATGGTAAATGACAGATTTGAGGGGTTGTAATCAATTTCCTGCTTCTCTGTCCACTGCTTTCTATTGACTCTACATGATACTTTTTTCCTTGTTGACTTTAACAACATCCACCAGCACAGTCGTCTGTAGTTAAGAGTGAACAAAGTTACCTTTAGTTGTCTGTCTTCTCATTTAGAAAAAACAGGAGAACATTATTATGGTCAAGAATAAGTCACCCACATAGAAAACCCTCTATCATGAAAATTGTAAAATGTTAGCACCAGTCTTACCTTTTCCACTAGCCTGAGACATGTTACTTGACTTCTGCGAACATCAACTTTCCACTGTCATTCTCAGGAGACTGAAGTAAATAAGAAGTTTTTAACAAAGACTTCGTGGACTTTGAGAGGTGGCGGTGATGGAGAAGAGAGCTTCAAATACTCAGAAATGCAGTGTAACTTTTAAATTGCATTTTTTTTCTGAGAATAAGCTTTAATCATTTTTAAAGAGGTTTGTGACCTAAAATTGTTGAGAACTAAATATTTTTATTCTGTAAACATATATTGAATAAGTTCAAGGTCTTGGGTTAGGCAAAGTGGAAAATACAAAATGAGTGAGACAAGTACCTAAATCATCAAAATCAAATGTACAATATGCTACTGCCACAGAGATGAAGAGACCATAGTATTTAAAGAAGTGAGAGATTATAGCTGTCCGGAGGTAGGGAAGTGAGAATGGGGGAATACATCAAGGAAAATAGTTCAGGTCTGTGCATGTAAAGAGAGCCAAGTAGTTGATGTAAAAAGAATAATAGGAGCTAAGCATAAAGGTGAAAAACCCTGTGGGTGGTGGCTGCAGTAGCTCACACCTGTAGTCCCAGCAATTTGGAAGGCTGAGGTGTGAGGATCACTTGAGGTCAGGAGTTCGAGACCAGACTGGCCAACATGGTGATACCTTGTCTCTATTAAAAATACAAAAATTAGCTGGGCGTGGTGGCACATGCCTGTAATCCTAGCTACTTGGGAGGCTGAGGCACGAGAAGCGCTTGAACTCAGGAGGCAGAGGTTGCAGTGAGCTGAGATGGTGGCACTGCACTCCAGTCTGGGTGACAGAGTGAGACTCTGTCTCAAAACAAAACACCCTATGGGTGTGAGGCAACGATATGCAGTCAGACATATTCGGCTAAGATATCAGATATGGGGAGAAAAGAAGGAGGGCAGTAAAGCATACAGCCAAGTAATGCATTTTAAAAATAAAAATAGCACACACATGGAAACACAAAACTGGCTAAGGCTTATGCTAAGTCTATGCTAGTTCTTAGGGCTCAGTGGTTTTTAATTTTGCAGAAATATGTGCTTGACTTCTATTAATATGAAATATCCCACACCTGATGTCAGATAAATGTATGAATAAATAGGTAGACAGATAGACAGAAACTTCCTTTCAACTTATAGAATTACTATACATCTATGGATGTAATCTATGCTGTTAATTCTCAATATTCATGGAATTATGTTTAAAAAAATGCTGTGAGCATGGAATTAGCAAATACTGACACATTCTTCCTAGAGAAAAGACAGGAAGAGGTTCCTATAAGTCTCTGATCACACTTTTATCAACAGATCAATATATAACTTTGTTTTATGAATGTTTCTGTTTAAAGATATCTTTGCTTAAAGGTTGACTGAAGAACTGCTGAGTAAATAAATGTTGGTTCATGAACATTGAACTTATGACCTACAGCACTATAGGCCATATGTGAATTAAGCTTATCAAGCACAGATATATTTTCCATGAGGTTCATTGCAGCCTTCCTGTGCTTAGGAATACTAGTCAGCACTTTGGGACTACACTTCGGGGGCATTTTAAATGGTGAAATCACTAACAAGAAGCACACAAGAGCAAAAACCATGGCAATAAGTAGACTATAGAAGGACCCTTGTTTACACTATTAGACATGAAACAAAAAGGCAGAGTGCTTCCTTGTTTAATCTCAGCTGGGCACATGTGTATTGAACAAGTCAAATTTTTTTCACTCTGCTCATGTCTGTGAATAACCTCAAAAGTGCCCCAAGCATTTATTTTGGGTTACAAATAAATAAATTTCAGCAAGTAGGTGAATTTGTAAATATAGAAACTGTGAATAATAAATTTTGACTATAAATGTACATCTATGTGTGTGTGTGTATATATATATGTGTGTGTGTGTGCATGTGTGTGTGTATCCCCAAAATTCTTATTTTAAAATTCTAACCTGTGACATGGTGGTATTTAGAAGGAAGGCCTTTGGGAAGTAATTGGGTCATGACATTGGAGCGCTTGCGAATGGGATTAGTACTCTTAAAAGAAAAGTCCAGGAGTGGAGCAAGATGGCAGAATAGGAGACTGCACTGATTGTCCCCACCATGTAGGAACACCAAATTTTAACAACTATGTACACAAGAAAAGCACCTTCATAAGAACAAAAAATCAGGTGAGCACTTACAGTACCTGGTTTTAACTTCGTGTTGATGAAAGAGGCACTGAGAAGGGGAGAAAAAGTAGTCTTGCATTACTAAAGTCACCCCTCCCCCTAACCCCTGTGGCTGTGTGATATGGAGAACCTGTGCACTTGTGGAAGAAGAACACAATGACTGTGAGACTTTGCATTGAACTCGGTTCTGCCCTGTCACAGCAGAAAGCAGAACTGAGCTGTAGTTAGCTAATGCCCATCCACAGGAGGAGCATTTGGACTGGGCCTAGCCAGAAGGAAATTACCCATCCCAGTGGTTGAACCTTGAGCTCTGGCAAGCCATGCCACCACAACCTAAAGTGCTATGGGGCTCTGAATAAATTTGAAAGGCAGTCTAGGCCACAAGAATTTCAACTCCTAGGAGAATTCTATTGCTGAGCTACACTCAAAGCCAGTTTGAGGGGGCACGCAACCTACTGAGATACCAGAAATGGTGGCTAAGGGAGTGCTTATGCCTCCCCTGCCCCAATCCTAGTCTGCATAGCTTATGGCTCCAAAAAAGTCCTTCCTTCTGCTTGAGGAGAGGAGAGGAAAGAGCAAAGAGATTTTCTCTTGCATCTTGGATACTTGTTCAGCCACAGTAGGATAGGGTACCAGGCAGAGTTTTGAGGTCCCCGTTCCAGGCTCTAGTTCCCAGACAACATATCTAGACACACCCTGGGCCAGAAGAGAACTTGCTGCCTCACAGGCCAGGAGAGAGTAGCATAACATATTTAAAGTGCTCAAAAACATTTACCCTAGAATAGTATATCTGGTGAAAATATCCATCAAACATGAATGAGAAATAAAGACTTTCCAAGACAAACTAAAACTAAGAAATTTCATTCATATCAGACCTTTCCTACAAGAAATTCTAAAGAGAGTATTTCAATCAGAAAGAAAGGACTTTTTTTTTTTTTTTTTTTTTTTTTTTTTTTTTTTTTTTTTTTGAGACGGAGTCTCGCTCTATCACCCAGGCTGGAGTGCAGTGGCCAGATCTCAGCTCACTGCAAGCTCCACTTCCCGGGTTCAGGCCATTCTCCTGCCTCAGCCTCCCGAGTAGCTGGGAATACAGGTGCCCGCCACCTCGCCCGGCTAGTTTTTTGTATTTTTTTTAGTAGAGACAGGGTTTCACCGTGTTAGCCAGGATGGTCTCGATCTCCTGACCTCGTGATCCGCCCGTCTCGGCCTCCCAAAGTGCTGGGATTACAGGCTTGAGCCACCGCACCCGGCCAGAAAGAAAGGACTTTAATGAGTAATAAGGAATCGTGTGAAGATAAAAAAACTCAGTGGTACGCAGAAAAAAATACAGAATATTATAACACTGTAACTATAGTGTATAAACTACTTTTAAGTAGAAAGGCTAAAAGATGAACCAATCAAAAATAATAACTATAACAACTTTTCAAGGCATAGTACAATAAAATTTTGTTGTTTCTACAACAAAAAGTTAAAAAGCAGGAAAATGAAGTTAAGGTGTAGAGTTTGTATTAGTTTTCTTTTTGCATATTTGTTTTTTATGCAAAGACTGTTAAACTGTTATCAGCTTAAAATAATGTTTTATAAGATAGTATTTCAAAGTCTCATGGTAACCTGAAATAAAAATAAACACAACAAATACACCAAAAATAAAAATCAAGAAATTAAATCATACTACCAGAGAAAATTATCTTCACTAAAAGGAATATAGAAAGGAAGGAAAGAAGGAAGAGAAGACCACAACAAACCAGAAAACAAATAGCAAAATGCCAGGAGTAAGTCTTTACTTCTCAATTATAACATTGAATGTAAACAGACTAAACTCTCCAATCAAGAGACATAGAATGGCTGAATGGATGAAAAACGAGACCCAGTGATCTGTTGCCTACAAAAACACACTTCACCTATAAAGACACACGTACACTAAAAATAAAGTGATGAAAAAGACATTCCATGCCAATGGAAACAAACAAGCCAAAAACAAAAAGCAGGAGTAGCTATACTTATATCAGACAAAACAGACTCCAGGACAAAAACTGTAAGAAGAGAGAGAAGGTCACTGTACAATAATCAAGCAATCAATTCAGCAAGAGGACATAACAATTATAAATGAATTTGCACACAACACTGGAGCAACCAGTTATATAAAGCAAATATTGTTAGATGTGAAAGAGTGAGATAAATCCCCATACAATAATAGCTGCACACTTCAACAACCTACTTTCATCACTGGGCAGATATTCCAGACAGAAAATCAACAAGGAAACATCAGACTTAATCTGCACTATAGACCAAATGAACCTAATAGATATTTACAGAATATTTAATCCAATGGCTGCAGAATACATGTTCTTTTTCTCAGCACATGGATCATTCTCAAGGAAAGACCATTTGTTAGGCCACAAAACAAGTCTGAAAACATTAAAAAATTTAAAATAATGTCAAGCATCTTCTCTGACCACAGTGGAATAAAAAAACAAAAATAACAAGAGGATTTTTGCAAACTATACAAATAGATAAAAATTAAACAATGTGCTCCTGAATGAACAGTAGGACAATGAAGAAATTTAGAAAAAATCAAAAAAAGTATTGAAACAAATGATAATGAAAACACAATGTACCAAAACCTGTGGGATACAGCAAAAGCAGTACAAAGAGGAATGTTTATAGCTATAAATACATACATCAAAGCAGAAGAAAAGTTTCAAATAAACAACCTAGCAATGCATCTTTAAAAACCAGAAAAGTAAGATCAAACCTAACTCAAAATTAGTAGAAGAAAAAATAATAAAGATCAGAGCAGAAATAAATGAATTTGAACTGAAGAAAACAATACAAAAAAATTAATGAAACAAAAAGTTGGTTTCTTGAAAAGTTTAACAAAATTGTCAAACCTTTAGCCAGACTAATTAAGAAAAAAAGAGAAGACTCAAATAAATAAAATCAGAGATGAAAAAGGAGATATTACAACTGATATAACAGAAATGTAAAGGATCATTAGTGACTACTATGAGCAACCATATGCCAATAAATTAGAAAATTTAGAAGATATGGATAAATTTCTAAACACTTGCAATTTACTGAGCTTGAATCATGAAGAAATTCAAAACCTGAACTGACCAATAGCAAGCAATGTGATTCAAGTTGTAATAAAAAGTATTCCAGCAAATAGAAGCCTGGGACCCAGGCTTCACTGATAAATTCTACCTATCAAACATTTAAAGAAGAACTAATACTGATCCTACCCAAACTACTCTAAAAAATAGATGAGAAGGGAATACCTCCAAACTCATTCTATGAGGCCAGTATTTCCCTGATAACAAAACCAGACAAAGACACATTAAAAAAGAAAACCATAGGCCAATATCTCTGATGAATATTGATGCAAAAATACTGAACCAGATACTAGCAAAATGAATTCAACAATACATTAGAAAGATCCTTCATGACCAGGTAGGATTTATCCCTGGGATGCAAGAATGATTCAACACACATGAATCAATCAATGTAATACATCACACCAACAGAATAAAGGACAAAAACCATATGACCATTTTAATTGGTACTGAAAAGGCATTTGATAAAATTCAACATCCTTTCATAATAAAACCCCTCAAAAACCTAGGTATAGAAAGAACATACCCCAACACAATAAAAGCCATATGCAAGAGATCCACAACTAGTATCATACTGAATGGGGAAAAACTGAAAGTCTTTCCTCAAAGATCTGGAATAAGACAAGGATGCCTACTTTCACCACTGTTATTCAACAAAGTACTAGAAGTCTTAGCTAGAGCAATCAGACAAGAGAAAGAAAAAATGAAGAAGTCAAATTATCCTTGTTTGCAGATTATATAATCTTATATTTGGGAAAACCTAAAGACTCCACCAAAAAAAACTATTAGAACTGATAAACAAATTCAGTAAAGTCACAAGATACAAAATCAACATACAAAAATCAGTTGCATTTTTATATGTCAACAGCAAACAATCTGAAAAAGAAATCAAGAAAGTAATCCCATTTACAACAGCTACAAATAAAATTAAATACTTAGGAACTAAATTAAAGAAGTAAAAGATTTTTACAATTAAAACTGTAAAACACTGATGAAAGAAACGGAAGTGGATTCGAAACAAAAGAAAAAAAGCATATTCCATGTTCATGGATTGGCAGAATCAATACTGTTAAAATGTTCACGCTACCCCAAACAATACACAGATTCAATGCAGTTCTCATCAAAATGACAGTGACATTCTTCACAGAAATAGAAAATAAAAAACAATTCTAAAATTTCTATGGAACAATCAAAGACCCAGAATAGCCATAGGTATCGTAAGCAAAAAGAACAAAACTGAAGGACTCACATTATTTGACTTCAAATTATACTACAAAGCTATAGCAAGCAAAACAGCATGGTTCTGGCATAAAAACAGACCAGTAGAACAGAATAGAGGACCCAGAATTATATTCATACATCCACAGTGAACTCATTTTTGACAAAGGTTCCAAGAACATACATTGGAGAAAGGAGAGTCTCTTTGATAAATGGTGCTGGGAAAACTGGATATCCATTATGCAGAAGAATGAAACTAACCCCTATCTCTCACCATATATAAAATCAAATAAAAATGGATTAAAAACTTAAATCTAAGACCTAAAACAATGAAACTACTAAAAGAAAACTTTGGGGAAGCTCTTTAAGACATTGGAATGGGCAAAGACTTCTTGAGTAACACCCCACAGGCACAGGCAACCAAAGCAAAAATGGACAAATGGGATTACATCAAGTTAAAAACCTTCTGCACAGCAAAGGAAACAGTCAACAAAGTGAAGAGACAACCCACAGAACGGGGTAAAATATTTTCAAGTGATCCATCTGACAAGGGATTAATAACCAGAATATATAGGCAACTCAAACAACTCTAGAGAAAAAAAAAATAGTAATCCAATTTAAAAATGGACAAAATATTTGAATAGAAATTTCTCAAAAGAAGACATAAAAATGGCAAACAGGTACATGAAAAGGTGCTCAACATTATTGCTCATCAGAGAAATGCAAATCAAAACTACCAGAGATCATTTCACCCCAGTTAAAATGGCTTTTATCAAAAAGACAGGCAGTAACAAATGTTGGTTAGAATGTGGAGAAAAGGAAAACCTCATACGCTGTTGGTGAGAATGTAAATTACTACCATCACTATGGAGAAAAATTTAGAGATTTCTCAAAAAACTGAAAATAGAGCTACCATATGATCCAGCAATCCCATTTCTTTATATATACTTGAAAGAAAATCAGTATATCAAAGAGATATCTGCACTCCCATATTTTTAGCAACACTATTCTCAATAGCCAAGATTTGGAAGCCACGTAGAGGCCTATAAACACATGAATGGATAAAGAAGATGTAGTATATATACATGATGGAGTACTATTCAGCCATAAAAAAGAATGAGATCCTCTCATTTGCAACACCCTAGATGGAACTGGAGGTCATTATGGTAAGTGAAATAAGCCAGGCAGAGAGACAAACACTGCATGTTCTCACTTATCTGTAGGAGCTAAAAATTAGAACAACTGGACTCCTGGAGGTAGAGAGTAGAAGGATGGTTCCCACAGGCTGGGAAGAGAGGTGGGGGGTAGGGGTATGGAGGAAGTGGGGATGTGAAATGGATACAAAAATATAGAAATAATGAATAAGACCTAGTATTTGCTAGTACAACAGGGTGACACTAGTATGAAATAATTTAATTGTATATTTTAAAATAACTAAAAGTATAATTGGATTGTTTGAAACACAAAGGATAAATGCTTAAGTTGATGGATACGCCATTTACTGTGGTGTGATTACCACCTATTTCATGCCTGTATCAAACTATCTCATGTAACTCATGAGATAGTCCACCCTCCATTTCTATCCAGGTTATTGGAAATGATGGGATCTAAATATGTACACTTACTATGTACCCACAAAAAATTAAAATAAATTAAAAAAAGAAAAAGTCAGATAGCTAACGTTCTTTTTCTACAAGTGAGGATACAAAGAAAGAGAAGCCACAGCCTGCAACCTGTAAGAGAATGCTCACAAGGCCCAGATCGCACTGGTACCCTGATCTCAGACTCCAGCCTCCAGAACTGTAAGAAATAAATTTCTGTTGTTTATAAGCTGCCCAGTCTAACATTGTCATAGCACCCAGACCTAAAACATGTATATATATACCTACACATCATCCATGCAAATTGTGGAATTACTAAGTAAGAAAATTCACACATAGTAAATGATGATGTTAAGGGTTATTTTGTTGTCTTCTAAATACTCAGTACTCATTCTAAATGGGAAGCCAAATAATACTCTGAAAGTGACTTGGTTAGGATGAAACTGGAGAATACTACTTACATTGTTTGATGGTTTAATAGTATTAAGCCAAAGGAGGCAAGTCCTTAGTGCAATGGAATATTAAGTAATGGGTAAATTAATATAAATGAAGATGCTTTGGGAAAGTTAGCCAAGTCCCTTTTTGGCTATAACAGCCTGGATTTTCAACTGGTACAGGGAGGACAAGTATTTTTGTAGCAACGTCTCAGGGAAAGTAGGCTTGTTTCCAAATGGCACCCACATATACAGTTTTGAAAGATAAATTGTTTCCTTTGATTCCTCTTGCCAACTTTTATTTTTGATTCGGGGGTACATGTGCAGGTTTGTTACATGGGTAAATTGTGTGTCATTGGGCTTTGGTGTACAGATTATTTCATCACCCAGATAATGAGCATAAATGCCATAGGTAGTTTTTCAATCGCCATCCTCCTCCCACTCTCCTCCCTCAAGTAAGCTCCAGTGTCAACTGTTCGCTTCTTTGTTCCCATATGTACTTAGTATTTAGCTCCCATTTATAAGTGAGAATATGTGGTATTTGGGTTTTTGGTCCTGCATTAATTTGCTTATGATAATGGCCCCCAGTTCCATCCACATTACTACGAACGACGTGATTTCATTTTTTGTTGCCTGCATAGTATTCCATGGTGTATATGTACCACATTTTCACATCCAGTACATCATTGATGATCATTTATGTAGATTCCATGTCTTAGCTATTGTGAATAGTGATGAATATTGCGATGAACATACACACGCATGTGTCTTTATGGTAGAACAATTTATATTCCTTTGGGTACATACCCATAAATGGGATTGCTGGGTTGAATGGCAGTTCTGAGTTTTTTTGAGAAATCTTCAAAATGCTTTCTGCAATGGCTGAACTAATTTACATTTCCACCAGCAGTGTGTAAGTATTCCCCCTTCTCTGCAACCGTGCCAGTATCTGTTATGTTTTGGCTTTTTAATAATATTCATTCTGACTGGCATGAGATAGTATCTTATCATAATTTTGATTTACATTTCTCTAATGATTAGTGATGTTGACCATTTTTTCATATGCTTGTTGGTCACGCATATGTCTTCTTTTGTGAGGTGTCTGTTCATGTCCTTTGCCCATTTATTTAGTGGAGTCTATTATTTTGTGCTTGTTGATTTAAGCTTCTTATAGATTCTGGATATTAGACCTTTGTTGGATGCAGTTTGCAATATTTTCTCCTATTCTGTAGATTGTCTGTTGACTCTGCTGATAGTTTCTTTTGGTGTGCACAAGCTCTTTAGTTTAATTAGGTTCCACTTGTCCCATTATTCTCTCTACTTGAAAAGATTTTTCTCTGGCCCTTCAACGGATGGCTGATCTCCCTCCCTCAGATCTCAGCTTAAATGTCTCCTACTCAACAATGTCTTTCTTGTTCAGTCTGTCTGATCCTATGTGTCCTTGCTAGGTCCTCAACTGTTTATTTCCTTCCTATAGTAGTACAGCGTGTAGTGATCTTGTTTATTCACTTGTTCATATGACCATTATCTATCTCCTTCCCCTGACATGTAAACACCATAAACACTAAGAACATACCACCTTGTTTACCACTATATCCCCAAAGCCTGGAAAAATGCTTGCCTCAAATTAGTTACACACTATATGTTGAATGAATAAACATAAAGTCTACCTAAGTCCTTAAGTAGACTTTCTTAGTAATCCTACAAAATTAAGACAAATTAGTGAAATTATAACTTATAATTGCAATGCAAGATTACAATCCTCTGGTTGAATTTTACGGCTTTTCAAATTGAGGCCACGAATGTTCAGCATGTAATCCTAACCATGCTAGTGAATTTGTAAAGTAGGCTGTTGAATGCCAGCTCTCAAATATCACTAACACCACCTGTTAAGACACTTAGTTTATTGCTTAATATAACATACAACACCATCTATCTCCACAAAGTTTCAGCAGTGTCATGAAGGGAATAGGGCAAGAACAGAATTTATTAACAATTGGAAATTTTGTGTAAGATGGAGGAAAAGTGAAAGGGAGGACTTCATTAGGATTGCATAAGAATTGACCAACTTTTCTGGACTGCTGGAAATAAAAAGGTAAAGATGTTGGCACAAAGGTTTCAAAGATCTTTCCAGCAATATAGACAGTAAGGTTTAGTTGTTTTGCTTTATTTTGTTTTGTTTTGTTTTGTTTTGGAGGGGATGAGGGTTTAGGTAGTTTTGGTTCTCAGTGTCCAAGCAATGTAGGGCAGATGATTTTGGTTTCAGGGTGAAGGCTGGATCACAGTAACACCTTCCCAATTCCATGCTACCACAACTAAACCAAACCAAGAGTTTAGGAACTAAATGGACTATCTTCCCCACTCCTTCAAAATGTACATTGTAAAAACAAGTTTCTAGGAAAAAGCTACATATTTAATCTGATGTAGGACAATTTTAAATGGGAAAAAATATGAACTCCATTCAAATCACTTTGCTGCTCATGAGAAACCCCTGAGGACAGCTATACTTACAAGGGATTGATAAGAATTCCATTAATACGTATTAATATTTCAGTTGATTTAGAAAAATACATATTAACTTAAAAATGGTTCTTTGCTTTTGTTAGGTATAGCAGTAAAATATAAAATTTCCAATGAGATTTAATATGTGGATAAATAATCTATTTAATATGATATGTGTATTTTAGCACCTAATAAGGGGGGACCACATATTTTGAATTGCATAATCTATGCAGTAGAGAGTGGCTTTTGATTCAATTGCTCAATTGAATCAATTAAATAACATGTTTAATTGATTGTTTTTCTCTCCAATAAAAATAACCTTATTGGACTGAATATGCCCAAATTCCAATCAGATATTTTGAAGTTACTTGTAGACAGAAATCAGGATGTTCAATAATCTTTGTCAAAAAAAATCTCATAGGTTTTTACAAGCATCCTTATATAAAGTCTCTCAGATTCATATTTTTTAGGTTTAACCACACGACCTAGCCATTTCTGAAGACAAAATTGATCAAATATTGCAATTTTATATGGTACACCTTAATAGAATTTGAGAGCTGGATAAGGTCTTCAAAGACATATGGTTCTACCAAACTCCTATTGGAAACTAGAGCTTATTAGAAATAAATAGGTTGCAAGAGTCAGTCAGCTTGTGGTCAGACTTGGGACTCAGAATCCAACCTTCTGACGTTTGCCCACTGCATTCTGTTCAGGGTTCATGCCTTGACTTCCTGACAAATTGTAAAAGTAACATCTTTTAAAAATAATTGTTGCATTTTGGATAATCTAGGCTACTGATTCATTCAATATGTTTAGCTTGGAAATGGTTGGCTTTTTGCTTCAGTCCTTAGTTAATGGAATATTATTTCACAATAAAGTGAGATTGTCCTGTCTTTCTATCTTGGCTCAAAAGCCTCTTGAAAAACTTATTTTGGAGCAGCTAATCTTTTTAGTAGACTCATTGTCCTTTAACTATGATCCAGTGTGCTTAGGCACATACGAAGGAGTTTCTGTTAATTGGCTAATGACAGACGCACAAGACTGGAAACTCATTCACAACTCTAATTTCAGCATCAGTGTCTGTACAGCATTCAGTTCCTTAGGGCATTAAAACAATCACAGATCAAACTATAACAACTTGATACTTTTGTAATAATTTATTTTATAAAGCTTTTTCAGCAGGTTGGAAATCATTGCATAATTCACTACAGAGCCCCTTTTATGAGAGTCAACGGGAGTGTAGTTGTGCCTATTTAAATTTATACTAGGCTCTGGGATTGAGTCATAGGATAGAGCATCAGATGCCACAGAAGCATTCTTCACACTATCTTTGTGTCTCTGTGGCTTCCCAAGAGGTGGAAGATTGTACTTCCTTCAAAAGGGAAGGAACAAACTTGGTAGCCTTGCATGCTATTTGACTGCATGTTTATAATGGTGCCTTAGGAGGAAAAAATTTTTGCAAAAATAGATTTAGAAAAAAATTCTAAATAATAAAATAATAAATAATAAATAATAAAACAGATTTTTTCTATTGGCAAAAATTTTAAACACTTGTGTAAAATGTGGAAGAATGAAGATGTCAGGGTAAGAATGTAATCTGGAACAACTTTAGAAAAAAAATAAGAAGCTCTTGAAAGTTATACAAGTCCATTCCATATGACCCAGTAATTTCATTTCTAGACATACACTGTAGAAACATTTTATATTCCTGCAGGAGGAGAGTGTTGTATAAATTATTGGCGTTGTATAAATTTATAATTTATTGATGTTATATAAATTTATCTCGGTGTTATATAAATCTACAGTTTACTAAATTTTCCAGAGTTTGAGCACCTTCTTCTTTCTGGTGGGGGAGGAAGGGTCACAAAAGTTCTTTCTTCTGTAAATTGCCTTTAAATTTTCTTTGCCTATTTTTAGCTGGGCTGTTTATCTTTGTCTTATGATTCAGGAAGCATTTGTTTTTTAAGTCTAACTTATTGAGTTATGTTTATATACACTAAAATATATCTGTTTTAAGTGTAGAGTTGAATTATGAATATATACCTGTTTAACAAATGCCACACCCAGATAAGAAATATTTTCTTTATGGCAAAAGTTCCTTATGTCTATTGGTAACCAATCATACCTCTCCCCTCGAGCCCCTGGAAACCACTGATCATTTTATTTCTCTGGAAATGTTTATTATTTTCCCCTGGGCCCTGACAATCTTCCAACAGAAGTTTTGCCACTATTTTCTCGTGATGGACAACTACTCTCAAGGCAAGAGCTAGACCTACCTCTCTGGGTTCTCTTTTCTTAGATTTTGCATCAATCCTAGATCCCCTTATCAGCTGGCTTCCTGCTAGGTTTGGCTAACGGGAGGCTAAAGCTCTCCGCAGGTGGCACCTTCTTTATGGCTCTAATTCTCACTGGGCTCCCATAACATTTTTCAATACTTAGTCAGATAGTTGATAACTCCTTCTTAGTCTTCATTTTCTGTTTGCACAGTCACAAAAATCAATGAGAAGTAAGAGCTTAAGGACTTTTCACTTTTTTTCTGAGTATGCTTACAGTCACATGCATGCCTGTAGTGTTTTAGAATCCCAGAAATACCTTAGGGCTTCTCCAAAGCTCCTACAGAATTTTTGTTTAACTGATTTTTCTTTTTAGCTTCATAGTTTGTCTACTGTTTGCCTCAACAGTTATTCATGGCTTCAGTCAGACATGAAGTTAAGCAACTGCCTCAGAGAAGAGGATTTTTGCACTGATAGCTCTGACTGAGGTCAAATAAAAACAGTCTTGCAAGTGGACTATTAAGTAAACCATCAAACAAGACAAACAATTGCAATGCTCTGGCAAGGGTGTTTGAAGAGTCTCCAAACCCTTTCTACTTCCAGTTGCAGCCAGGCTGCCGGTTTTCACTCTGATGCAGACTGTCAGTTTTCAAGGCTACCACAGAGCTGGATGCTAGAAAGTGGAATTATGATAAATTAAAACATCGCAAAACTTTCTGTTCTTTTTTTTTTTTTTAATTTATTTATTATTATTATACTTTAAGTTGTAGGGTACATGTGCATAACGTGCAGGTTTGTTACATATGTATACTTGTGCCATGTTGGTGTGCTGCACCCATCAACTCGTCATTTACATCAGGTATAACTCCCAATGCAATCCCTCCCCCCCCCCCCCCTCCCCCCTCCCCATGATAGGCCCCTGTGTGTGATGTTCCCCTTCCTGAGTCCAAGTGATCTCATTGTTCAGTTCCCACCTATGAGTGAGAACATGTGGTGTTTGGTTTTCTGTTCTTGCGATAGTTTGCTAAGAATGATGGTTTTCCAGCTGCATCCATGTCCCTACAAAGGACACAAACTCATCCTTTTTGATGGCTGCATAGTATTCCATGGTGTATATGTGCCACATTTTCTTAATCCAATCTGTCACTGATGGACATTTGGGTTGATTCCAAGTCTTTGCTATTGTGAATAGTGCTGCAATAAACATACGTGTGCATGTGTCTTTATAGCAGCATAATTTATAATCCTTTGGGTATATACCCAGTAATGGGATGGCTGGGTCATTGAGATTCTGCCACTTTCCCTGGGGTGGGCAGGGGGCGAGGCGGGGAATGGGCTTCATATTACTGCAAGCCTTTTGTTAGTTTTTAGAGTTCTGAAAGTTTTGATTTTAACAAGTTTTTGCCAATTTTCTCATTGCTTTTACGGAAGAGAGAATTTTCAAACTTTAATCTGTAATTTTCACTAAAGTCCTACAATCAGTTTTAAATTCCCCAACTGTCTTGATTCAGGTTAAAAAAAAATTTAAATTTCCTCGATGATTGATAAGAAGAGTGTTTTTCCCTCCTCTTCTAGATACAAATTATTATTCTGATTATGGTGACTAAAATCTCTAGTAAATAGTTTACTGTGCACCTGACATGAACTAAAGACTTAATAGAGATTGAGTATGAAGTATGATTCCTTTGCAGTTACAAAAACAAGAATATAAAGGCTATTTTAAAATATTAATAGAAATTATTTACATAGTTATTTATTCATTAGGAGCAAAACCTAGATGATGAAATTGTCTTTGTCCTAAAAAAATCCAGCATTCTAATTTCAATTGGCAGTATTTTAATTAATGAGAGACTTCATAATAAATCATTTGTCAAAATTATAAATATACTAAATTTCACACTGATGTATCTCTGAATTGCTTTAAATTAGATAATTTGTAATGTGATTCATCTTCTTCAGGCAGCACCTTTTGTGGCAGTGAAATGGATCCATACATTCTTCTGTTTGCCTTTTTGCCCTGTTCTGACACTTAAAGCCATCACATAAGTTTCTTGGAAAACAAAAATAATTTCTTAAGAGTTTTTGGTTTTGTATACTTCCCACAACACCTCTGGGTAACCTAAATAATACTTGAAATGCGTTCTCCATTGTCTCAATGTACTTGACGTGGTCTAATTTATAAAACAGACCCTTATAAATGTGATGTATTTCAGCAAAATACACTCCATGAGGTATTTTATTACAATTTATGAACAATTCTACGGATGGAAAAAGTTACACTTACAGTCATGTTACAGCCTCCCACTCTGTAGATGTCTTTGATACTAGTGCTTTCTGAAAAATTCTGACACCAAATGTCACTTGGCTTAGTAGAGATGAAAAAAAAAAAAAAAAAAAAAAAAAAAAAAAAAAAAAAAAAGAGCAGGCTATCTGAAAGAATCAGCATTAATTTTCTATCTTTTAATTCTTGCTTGACATATCTCATTTAACCCTTTTTATCTGGGAGAGTTTTGTGAAATTAAGAATCTAGCTTCACATTGGAGGCCATGCTGGAAATATGGATGACATAAAAATTTGCTAATATTGTCAAACAATCAGTAACCACAAGAATGCAACTAGGTACAGAAGAGATATATTGCCATCTGACTTTTAAACCATGAAACTGTGTGATAATTCTGCAAAGTATATTTTGTCAGCAAACAAACTGAGTTAGCAGTTCCCATAGTCAAAGTGCCAGACAGCTCATGTACAAGGGAATTGAAACATTGAAAGGGATTTCTTCCCTTGGTTCCTTTCATAACCTTACATACCTGTTATAGTTAGAGGGAGAATACTTGAAATTATTTTTGGAAGATACAGGAACTTTGGGGGGGAAAAGGGCTACAGAATTTTGCCTGTAAAATCATGCTAATCTCTGTACAGAAATGTCTGACAATTCAGAAGCTGAAAGGCAGCAAAATCTCTAAGTGTCAGATGAAGCTTAACGTCAAAGGAAAGGGCAAGAGTCTCAGGAGAGAGGTAAGCAATTAAAAATAGCTCTACAATAACCACAATGTCGTTTAAAAATCTGTAGTATCCCTGCCAGGTTAAATATACTGAGAATTTATCAACCCTAAAAACTATAGGAAATGTTTTCTTATTGAAGGCACGAGGGCCCTGGGAACATTCTCTCCTTCTCTAAATTTTCTCAATAAACTCCAGAATTCTCTTACATAAGTTGTATGGAATCATAAATTTGTTTATCTAATACATTACAAAGATGTCTAGCAGCACATCAGCATTAAGGGGTATCTTTTACTTGTTGTTCTCAGCTTTGGAGCTTTGGCAAAAACTCGGAAACAATTAAAAGTCTCAATGTACATACTGTTAAACATATATCTTAAAACAGGCAGGGAATAATTATAGTGGTCCAGACAAGGAAAAATGGCAACTTGAACTAAGTTTCTGTTAATATAAATAGACTTGGACATAAAGATATTATAGAATGAACATCTATTTTAAAATTAACTAGGTAATAAGTATGATTTATGTGGGAGGGTGGGGGAAGATAAAAGTTGACCCCTAGATTTTGAACATGACGAAATGGATGAATAATGATCCCATTCATCATATAAAAAATAATTGAAAAGGATTATATTTGATGTAACAAAATCATGAGACTGATATTGTACCTTTGAAGTTTGAGAATATTTTCAGATATCTGACGGATAATATTAAGTGTATAGTCCAATATGTGTCTGGAGTTCAGAAAATAATTCTGGACTACAGAAAAAAAGCCAAGAGCTATAAACAAATAGGTACATGGTAACTGAAGCCATTGTTAAAAATAAAACTTCCTGGCTGGGTGCAGGGGCTCACACCTGTAATCCCACCACAATGGGAGGCCGAGTTAGGCGAATCACTTGAAGTCAGAAGTTCAAGACAAGCCCAGTCAACATGGTGAAAACCCATCTCTACTAAAACTACAAAAATTAGCCAGGTGTGGTGGTGCCTACCTTTAATCCCAGCTACTCTGGTGACAGAGACACGATCTTGAACCCTGGAGGCAGATGTTGCAGTGAGCCAAGATGGCGCCACTGCACTCCAACCTGTGCAACAAAGCGAGACTCTGTCTCAAAAAACAAACAAACAAAAGATGAGATTTTCTAATATAAAAGTAAAGATTATGAAAAGAAAAAAGATCTATATATGAAATTCAAATAATTCCAGTAATTAATGGCCAATATTGAGAGGTGACAATGTGCTAGCAGCCCTCACTCTCAGCACCTCCTCCGCCTCCACGTCCACTCTGGCAGAGCTTGAGGAGCCCTTCAGCCCGCCACCGCACCGTGGGAGCCTCTCTCTGGGGTGGCTGAGGCAGGAGCCACCTCCCTCTGCTTGCCGGAGGGTGTGGAGGGACAGGCGCCTGCGGGAACCCGGGCTGCGCACAGCGCTGGCTAGCCAGTGCGAGTTCTCGCGGGCAGGGGCGCAGGCTCAGCAGGCCCACACACAGAGTGGCCGGCAGGGCGCCACCGGCCCGGGGCAGAGAGGGGCTTAGCACCTGGGCCAGCAGCTGCGGAAGTTGTGCTGGGTCCCCCAGCATTGCCTGCCAGTCGGCGCTGCACTCAAATTCTCTCAGGATTTAGCTGCCTCCCGGCGGGGCAGGGCTGGGGACCTGCAGCCCGCCATGTCTGGGCTTCCCCACTGCCGTGGGCTCCAGCGCTGCTGGAGCGATGGGGCTGCGCCCTGCTCCATGGAGCCTGGTCTCATCAACAGCCCAACGGCTGAGGAGTGCAGGCGTGGCTCCGGACTGGTGGGCAGGTCTGCCTGCAGCCCCTGTGCGGGATCCACTAGGTGAAGCCAGCTGGGCTCCTAAGCCAGATGGAGACTTGGAGAACTTTTATGTCTAGGTAGAGGATGGTAAATACACCAATCAGCAGTCTGTGTCTAGTTCAGGGTTTGTAAATACACCAGTCAGTACTCTGTGTCTAGCTCAAGGTTTGTAAATACACTAATGGGTACTCTGTATCTAGCTAACTCTGTATCTAGCTAACCTAGTGGGGACTTGGAGAACTTTTCCATCTAGCATTCTGTGTCTAGCTCAAGGATTGTATGTGCACCAATCAGCACTCTGGGTCTAGCTCAGGGTTTGTAAATACACCAATCAGTACTCTGTGTCTAGCTCAGGGTTTGTAAATACACCAATTGGTACTCTGTATCTAGCTAATCTAGTGGGGACTTGGATAACTTTTCAGTCTAGCAGGCTGTCCAGCTCAAGGATTGTAAAGTCACCAACCAGCCCTCTGTCAAAACGGACCAATCAGCTCTCTGTAAAATAGACCAGTTAGCTCTCTGTAAAATGGACCAATCAGCAGGATGTGGGTGGGGTCAGATAAGGGAATAAAAGCAGGCTGCCCGAGCCAGCCAGCGCCAACCTGCTCTGTCCAGTTCTGAAGTGTGGAAGCTTTGTTCTTTTGCTCTTTGCAGTAAATCTTGCTGCTGTTCACTCTTAGGGTCCACACTGCCTTTATGAGTTGTAACACTCACGGCAAAGGTCTGCAGCTTCACTCCTGAAGCCAAAGAGACCACAAACCCACTGGGAAGAATGAACAACTCCAGAGGCGCTGCCTTTAAGAGCTGTAACGCTCTCCAGGAAGGTCTGCAGCTTTACTCCTGACAACGAGACCACGAACCCACCAGAAGGAAGAAGCTCCAGACACATCTGAACGTCTGAAGGAACAAACTCCAGTCACACCATCTTTAAGGAGTGTAACACACACCGCGAGGGTCCGTGGCTTCACTCATGAAGTCAGTGAGACCAAGAACCCACCAGTTCCAGACACAATATGAAAAGAATGTGCCCCCAGTGAAGACAAGAGAGTAATTGCCAAAGAGGTAGGAAAGGAAACCAGAAAGATATATTATTTCAGTAACCAATAAAGGGATCATTTAAATAAATGGGGCGTATTCAATTATGTCAGATTGTGCTGAGACACTTACAAAGAATTTTAAATCTCCAGTGCATTTGGTAGCATGGAGGTGGTTGGTTACTTTAGCCAGTCAGGTTGGAACAGATTAAGGAGTGAGTGGAGAGTTGAGGAAATAGCAACTGCAAGTAGATACAACTCTCTTGAAAGACATGTTAGGAAATGAGAGAAAACTAAGATAAAAGAGGGAAAAGGTGGTGGGGTAAAATGTGTTTTTTAAAGAGTTGAATAGATCTGAGGATATTTAATTGCTGCCAATAAGAATATCATTAAGAAATACAACAGCGTTACTATAACTATGCAGTGCATATTTCAAATAGCTAGAAGATATTTTGAATATGGTCACAACAAAGAAATAATAAATTTTAAAAGTGATGGATATGATAATTACCCCAATTTGGTCATTATACTATGTGTATATGCATTGAAACATCACATTGTATCCAATAAATATATATAATTATGTGTTAATTAATTATAAATAAAATAAAGTGTCAATTCTCAAAGAGAAGCAGTATAACCAACAGGGTAAATTCTTTTGAAAGACAGAAGATTAAAAGAGAAAGAAAAAGAGAAGGAGGGAGGGAAGGAAGGAGAAAGAAAGAAAAAAGAAAGAAGAGAGAGAGAGAAAGAAAGAGAGGAGGGAAGGAAGGCGGTTTTAGATAGGATATGGGAAAGAGGAAGCCCTCAAATATAACCAAAGAGAAGAAAAAGAGAATGGGTATGTGTTATGGCTAATTTCATGTGTCTACTTCACTGGATCACAAGATGCCCAGATATTTGGTTAAACAGTATTTCAGGTGTGTCTGTGAGGGTATTTCTAGAAGAGATTCATGTTTGAATCAGTATGGTGAGTAAAGCAGATATCCCTCTCCATGTGGATAGGCATCATCCAATCCACTGAGGGCCTGGATAGGACACAAAGGTAGAGGAAGAGAGAATTTTCTTTCTACACCTGACTGCTTGAACTGCTACATCAGCCTTCTCTTGCCCTTAGACTGGGACTTACACCATCAGCACTACCAATTGTCAAATTTTCGGACTCCTACCAGAGCTACACCGTTGGCTTTTCCGTGTGTGTGTGTAACATATATATTAAGAGAGTGAAAGAGAGACAGAGAATGAACCAAAGGAGAAAAATACAAATAAGAATGAATGCTGACATCATATGAGAAATAATGCATCCTACAAGACAATGAAACAGTATTTTTAAAGAGCTAAAAAATCTTTTAAGTCACTGCTAACCTAAAATTCTATATTCAGTAGAATAGCCTTCAAATATAAAGGTGAAGTAAAAACATTTTCAGAGTAACAAAGCTAATAAGACTTCATTGGCAGCAGATTGGCACTACAAAAATTGGTGAAGGGAGTACTTCAGCTTTAAGTTATGGTACCAGATACAAACACAGGTCTACAGAAAGAACAGAAGAGCATTGGAAATGGCAAGTATGAAATGCTTTAGTTATTAATTTCTTTAAAAAATAATTACCTACTTAAAGCAAAAATAATAATCCATTATGTAGTTTGTAGCATGCATAGAAATAAAATATATGAAAAAGTAGCACAAAAACCAAACATTAGATATATTCCAGATGAGTTATTAACAAATATTTAAACTAAAATTCTAAAGACTTCAGAAACATATATAGGAGAACATAATTTATGAACTGGAGTAGTAATATATTTTTTGAATGAGAAAAAGGAACAAAACAAAGGAGAATGATTGGTAAGCTCAAATATACTGAATTGAGTAGGATAGGGCACTATAAACAAAAATGAAAGAAAAATGATAAACCGGGAAAAGATATTTATCCACAAATTGCAAATAATTAGTATTTAGATTACTATATAAAGAATAATGATCAAGTCGATAAGTAATAAAAGAGTGATCCAAAGCAAATAAAATGACCAAAAGGTCAATATTATTCATGGGGAAGAAACTAAAAGTATTAATAAATATATTAAACACAACTCAAAGAATTCTGGACAATTATCACTAAAACAATCATATGACACCAGTTCATGTTCATTCAACTGACAAAAAATTTGGAAGTCTGGCAATAAGGCTATTTTACTTCTCTTATGCTGCTGATGAGCGTGAATTGGTACATACTCTTTGGTAAATGATTTGGCATTAGCTGATAAAGTTGAAAATGCATTTTTCCTATGACCACGTAAGTTTCTTCCTGGAAACTTTAACACACATAGGCATAAGGGACATGGACGAGAATATTCACATCTTTGTTGATAACAGCAAAAACCGGAACAACCAAAATTCTGACTAATCAAAAAAGAAATAAATATATTTTATATATTTGTATAAGGGGATGATTCACAATAATTAAACAACAAAGAATAACAGCAATTTAAAATAAGCACAAAAACGAAGTTTCAAGATGATAAATTCAGCATACTACTTATATAAGCTTAAAACAAAACAAAACTGTGTTTATGAACCCATACCTATGTATATTTATTCGTTATATGAGGTGGGCAGATGTCTCACAATGATAGATAATTATAATCTGCAAGGTTTTACTACTTTTGATGACAGAAACTAGTCTACTCCATCCTTGTTTCTCAATACAGAACATGTAGTAGGGGCTTCATAAATAATTGATAAATAACGATAAAATTCAGGTTTCATGACTCTCAACTCCAATTCTCATCATATTTATGCAATACTAGGTAAGGCTTTTGTAAACATGCAATATATGTTGAAAGAGAAAGTTAGCTTGTCTTCAGAGTAGCTGAAAACAAATACCAAAAACTTTGCTAATTTTAGCTTTTAAAAAAATCTCAAAAATTATGGGTAACACAGTAGCATTCCTACTCAAAGGACCATATATTTGAAATATTGTTCTTCAAATAACTATGCTTCCATGTACCAACAGGAAAAAGAATGTCACTCTCATGCTACATTTATATATAATTCCAACATCTTCTCTTTTCTCATGAATGTCTGAAATTACATTGTTCTCCAGATGCCAGTCGCAAGACCAACTCTGACCCATCAATAGTTTACTAAAGACAAGCCCAAATTGTCACAAATCCAGAAAGACAAAACTCACTGTAACATCACTACATTCTTCATTGAGATTATGATCATTGTAAAGCAAATTCATTTAATAGGAATTTTCCACCTTTTTTATTATGCTACACCTCATATGTAAATATGCACAGTAACAATTCCATGGGTACACCTAGCAAGAGGCATCATTCAATATACCCTCCAACTCACATTTCAGTTTCTCAAAAACTTTTATCCCAAGCAAAAAAAACACATACTGACTAGTGTGTCCTCCCCACTCTATCTCCTCCACTTACGTCATTGGACATCTGTCCTTGGTCTTTTAATTTGTGTCAGTGTAAGACAGAAACACTATGTGGGCACAGAAAAAGTCCATTACTGTTTTACATTTATCTCTTCTCATCTGGGAAGTTGAGATACACAGGTGTGTGACAAAGGAGTTTTGGAAGAAAAACATTAGAAGCTAGGAGATGTCATTTATGCATTATCCAAAAATCTATTTTATTCTAACAGTAATTTAACTGTCTAAATCCACATTCACCTATGAAATTGTTTCATATGTGAGTGTATGTATTACAGTGGAAAAAAGGCAAAGAACCACAGTTGTTAGGTAAATCTCAACTGCTTTGAGATCTCTTAGTGTAGTCCTGCCAGAAAAAGCAAGCCCAACTGGAAAATGTTTTTCCCTCCATCACAAAGTCAAATTGTAAGCTTATTACGTAGGCTACCAATAACGGTCTGCTGTCCCCCTAAATTATACAATTACCCTTTTAATTCCTACAAAATAATGTTCATAGCTAATAGGATAACAGTGATCTTTCTCTCAAACCATAGTCCAGAACTTAGTGTGCCCTTCTAATCTACAAGATGAGTGTGATGGTTAATATTGAGTGTCAACTTGATTGGATGGAAGGATGCAAAGTATTGATCCTGGGTGTGTCAGCGAGGGTGTTGCCAAAGGAGATTAACATTTGAGTCAGTGGACTGGGAAAGGCAGACCCACCCTCAATCTGGGTGGTTACAAGCTAATGAACTGCCAGCTCAGCTTGAATAAAAGCAGAAGAACATAGAAGGACTAGACTGGCTAAGACTTCTGGCCTCCATTTTTCTCCCATGCTGGATGCTTCCTGCCATTGAACATTGGATTCCAAGTTCTTCAGCTTTTGGACTCTTGGATCTATGCTAATGGTTTGCCAGAGGCTCTCAGGCCTTTGGCCACAGACTGAAGGGTGCACTGTCAGTGTCCTTACTTTTGAGGTTTTGAGACTCGGACTGGTTTTCTTGCTCCTCAGCTTGCAGATGGCCTATTGTGGGACTTCACCTTGTGATCATGTGAGTCAATACACCTTAATAAACTCCCTTTCATATATACCTCTATACCATTAGTCCTGCCCCTCTAAAGAACCCTAACACAATGGGTATGGATGTGCCCACAAGAGCTCCCTGGCCAGTATCAGTAGGGTAGAAGTATGCAGTCATCATTAGACTCTGAAGCTTAACCAAGCTAAACATGGTAATCTAGTAGCCACAGTCCAGCTTCTTTGCTATGGTGGCCTCGTTAGGGATAAGAAGTGACTTGAGGAATGGAAAGAGAGCTAAGTTGTTGTCAGTGGATTTAACAATATCATTCTCACTTGCAGTATGCTGATTTCCAGGGCCAGTTCTTCAGAAACTGCTTTTTCTCCTGAAATCAGGCCATACGAAAAGAAGATGTTGTCTCCCGGAACAGATCATTCACCCTGCCTGGCCCTCAGTCAAGTTTCCAGCAGCCTGGGATGTCTGAAGAATGACAAGCCTAAGAGTCAATGCCCAGAGATGGCCAACATACATTCTACAGTAATACTTGGGGAAAGAGGATGAAAATGATTTCTGTGTGAAAAGGACAAATAACAGTTAATTTCTACTGGAAAAGTAAACAAAAACCATAATTAAAATTGCTCAAAAGTAAATTCTGATGCATGGCTTTGCGCTCCTGATGCGTGTTCCAAAGCCTTCAAACCCATAGCATATAGCACCTTTTCTGTAATCCTTTACCCACCTTTACCCAGTACCTATCAGGGGACACAGTTACCCGCTGCTCTGCACCAAATCATCACCCATCTTTCGAACACTGTGATGTACTTGCATGATAGTCAGCTTACCAATGTGTTTGAGTATACAATGGGATTGCAAACTGACCAAAGATTTTGTAAAGAATATGAGGTTGGTAAGGACCATATCAGTTTTAAAGGTGAACCATGGACCCCCATCACCAGAGCCAAATGAGAGCCCTTTAGTTCAAGCTGTATCTAAATGGAATGTACAAAAAACTGCTTCTCTTTGATATTTGGTCTGCTTTTTTCCAATGGCAGCATTGTTCTCATCAGACTGGTGTCAACTGCCAACTCGTAAATAAAATATAAGCTTAATTTTGAGCTGATTATGGGCAACATCATAACCTCATTTATTCAGACAATCTACCCAAATCACAGACAGTTCTTTAACTGGCCACTTTTAAGAAAACACTTGCCAAATAATGGGCTTGTTAAATAGCAAATGTCAATAACAGATTTCTAATGTGACTAACAGGCACTCACTGAAGCTGAAACAAATGTCTGAACCCAATGGAATGTTAATCTAATATGAATATGCTTATGCTAGCAAACACTAAAGCTAGATGAAAAGCATGACATAGTTTTAAAAATAGTAACCTCATATAAATATTCTAGAAAATTTTAAAATGTAGATGGATATTTTTTAAATGGTAAGCTATGCATATTTTTACATATATATGCAAAACATCGTACAATTCAAATGTATTTTAAATCTCAATCTATTTCAGGGTCACCGTGTTTTGATTAGTAACTATCAAACCCAGCCCAGAGAAATTTAAAAGAATTGGTTTAGCTGGGGGTGGTGTCTCACATCTCTAATCCCAGTACTTTGGAAAGCCAAGGCTGGAGGATCAGTTGGACCCAAAATTTCAAGGCCAGCCTAAGCAACATAGTGAGACCCTGTTTCTCCAAAAACAAAAATGTTTTAAAAAAATAGCCAGGCATAGTGGGGTGTACCTGTAGTCCCAGCTACTCAGGAAACAGAGATAAGAGAATCACTTGAGCTCAGGAGGTGAAGGCTGCAGTGTTGCCCATCACTGCACTCCAGCATGGGCAACACAGTGAGACTCTATCTCAAAAATAAAATAATAAAATAAAATAAAGAATTGGTTTAACTTTCCAGATTTACAGATATTTCTGATAGGTGTTTGGATTGAACTTGGTTAAAGAAGAAATTGTTAAAGAAGACCAGGGATACAGACACAGCAACCCAGCAGCAGCTAAAGTAAAAAGTTTGGAGCTAGACAGATAAGAACTGGAATTCTAGCTCCTATACTTACCAGCTGTAATATTTTGGACATGTTACTTAACCATTCTAAACCTCTATTTTCTTTACCTGTAAAATAGAAGTGAAAACATCTGAGTCACTGGGTTGTTTTAAGGATTAAATTAGATATCATTTGTAAACTTGTAACCCAGAGTCTGAGCCATAGCAAGTGGCAGGAAATGGGCACTTCCATCACTTTGCATACATACTTCCCATGAACTCTCTTACTGGAAGATATTCCCAGATGCCTGCTATATTCTGTGAACTCTAACCCTAGAAAAATAAAATATCTTCTTTTATGGTAGTTTCATTTTCTTTATCAAGGTTCAGTTTCATTCATATTTTGCCACCATACTAAAATATTCCCAGTTTAAGAATGTTTCTTCTACACAGTTCTTGGCCTCCTACCACTCAATAGTATTATAGTTCTTTACGAGATAAGGTACTTGATTCCATTCATTTCTTAAATTTCCTTTTTTTTCAAGAAACCTCATGCATAATATGTACCTGGCAGGAGGGATCCCATGATCACAAAGGTGGTTTTCTCAGAGTGAGACTTAACCATTGTCTCCGAGGTGCTGATTCCTGATATTTCCCCAAATGTGAGACGCTCGACTGCATACTTTATGATAGTGGGGGCCTGAGTTTGCACTCTCCCCTAATGTTTTTGATATCAAAAAAAAGAAACTTCATGTCCTCAAATCTTTGGGGATTTCTAAAATATCTATTTACTAATTGCATGCTATTATTTTTATTCAAAACCTTTCAGACAAAGATTGATTGAGGAAGTTAACTTTTTCTGGGATAATGTTAGGTTATCTTGACCTTGAATTCAACTTCAGCTAATTTGTTTCTTTTTTTTTTTTTTTCTTTACTACAGAGTCTTATCATTAATCCCATATCCCATTAAAAACTGCTTTGATCCCCAGTCAGCCTGCCTAATCTAATGTTTCGGAAAAGATATTCTGCTCTCTGTTCTGGAAGACTTATTTTCCTACATTTGGTCAGAAAAAAAAAAAAAATGTCAAAGGTTTGAAAGATTGAGGAAAATGCTGAATGAAACCCTAGGTCCACATTGTGGTTCTGACAGTCTGGTTATTCTTTGGGTGTCAGCATTTTTTGCTGACTCCTCCCTCCATTTCACCCTTGGTTCACTGTCTTTGAAAAAGTAATCGGTGCCATGAGCAAGGCTCACTGTGTTGGATTTTGACCTTTGGGAAAGAGTTTTGTTATCTAGTCTTGGATGTGGAGTTGTCGACTTTTGAAAAATCATCTTAAATGGGAGTGAGCATTTCTGACCCTTAGGAAGGAAAAACAACTTTAGATATCTTGGTAAATGGGAACAAGCATAAGGTTGAGATGAAGGAGGAATGCTTCCCTGAACACAGTGCAGATTGTTTCTACCGGCAATCACTGGTGGTGGCTCCAGCTGAGCGGGATGGGGCAGGGGTGGAGGATCACCCTCGTGCCACTACCACAGGTGTGCCTTCTGATACATGCAGCTCTTTCTGCAACAACTAATCCTCTTCATCTGGACTCTTCAGCCTCATTCATGGCCCTCTTTTCTGTCTCATTTCTGAAAAGTGTTGGCAATGATATAGCAGAGAATGAAAGTCGCTGAAATCTCATTGGGGTTCTAAATAGAAAGTGGCAGAAAAAACTGTGAGGCCTTGAACAAATCATTTCCTTTTCTTGACATCAGTTTTTTTTTTTTAAATATAATGACTGGCCGGAAAAAAAAAAAAAAAAAAAGCATGAACTTTAAGAGCCTTCCAGCTCTGGCATTCTTTCCTTTTTAAACATTTCTTTTTCTGAAGACCTCAAGCACATTGTATTTGTAATTGTTATTTTTAAGCTATATACACGCGGCACACAAACATATACAGTTTAAATCTCTCTGTTAGTGAACTGTGCAACCAGTGCCAAATGTAAGATAGCCTTCACATTTGACGGGATATGCCTTTACTACTCCAGACCCTCAGTTAACAGAGCAGGGTGATGAACATTGCAGTTGCAATCCAAGAGCATAAAGATCACTCCAACAACAGTCTAAAATGGCAGACTGCTGGGCATTTAGCAGCATCTGCTTTATAAATTACCACGTTTATGTGGTGTTCTCAGAACGGTTCCCATTGTTATTTACTCCTCGGTGTTCAGTGCTAAACATCAAAAGAACCCGAGCACCAAAATGTCAAGTACAGGGAGGAAATGTTTCAAGAGAATTTATTTTTGTACCAATTTAACTTTTCTCTGAATTTCAAGAACAAGGGTGTGGACTGACATCGGACCATTCTGTCAAATGGGATTCATCCCAGTTCTAATTACTACTCCCTTTTACAGGCCCAAGGACGCCATTCGATGCTTGGCACATGGAAGTTACTGGCTGGACACATTGTACTAAACAAATAAATCTCCCTAATTACAAATGATTAAAAAGAAAAATAAAACCTGCAGTACAACTCTGAAATTTGTATTACTTTATCTTGAGGTGTGAAGGATTTGAGAGAAGGAAGAGGAGCTGAGGTTTTGTTTATGACACTTTGAGGGTGTATTTCTTTCAAAGAACTTAGAATGCCAGCAGCTTTGTCTGGAGTAGTTACTTGTGCACAGTTTTTTGTTTTTGTTTTTGTTTTTCTTTCGCAATCTCCTCTTCTCATTTTTTTCAATGGAAAACAGCTGAAGAATAGTTTTATTAGTTCTGGACATATGAGTGGTAGTTTCTGGAGCAGCTGTTTTCACAACCTATTCCAAGCAAGATGTCTTTTTTAAAGTCGCTTGCTGCTTTTCCGCTTACTAATTACAATATTAGTCTTTCTCTTTGTTAGGTCTCTGTTTTCTTTTAGTCTCATTATTTATCATTTTAATCTTATAATAGGGAAAAGAAAAACTAAACATTTGCAACTTTATACCTGTGGAAACTACTATGTGCAGAGAGGTAGGCCAGTCAGTCTCCACGTGCAAAGAATGAAGAGCCAAACATTGCATAATGAGTGACAAAGGCGTTAGTTTCAATAGAAATTCAGGAAAAAGGAGAAACTTTATAATGTCTGATCTATTAAGCAGATAACATTGAAGTTGAGGGGACAGGTTCATCCAGTGATCAAACTTGCCCTGAGAAACCTAATAAGGAACAAGGGCTTTGAAATAGTAGAAACTTTGAGGGTTGTACTTATCTCCCACAATATTATGGATTAACCAAAACTTTTGATCTCATCCGATTCTGCTTCATTCATCAAAATGAATGTATATTTTCTCACAATACGTTTTCTCTTTCAAAGAGCAAGGGCTTTTGAATGTCAAATTTTCTGCAATCTAGCTCACAAACACTTACGAGGATAGGAATAAGAAGGTAATGTTAACTTGAAGAGTCTTGCCATGGCATTAAAAGTGCACAATACACATTAAGACACTCATGATACTATATGAGTATATATACATTATACTTTAAAGCACATGAAACTCATGTGTTTTAAAGTAGATACTGGGAGGAAGAGAGACTATTTTTAAATTTTCTCAAATCCATGAGAGTCCTTAGGTATGGAATGCTGAAGATAGCTCCCTGAGGACTGGAGTAAAATAAAACGGAATGTGGTCAGAACATGTAACATGGGATTGAGGGGCTGCCCATAGGAAAATAGTTGCAGACCAAAAAGCAGGAGATGGAAAACTGAGCATGACACCTGAGGCAGCCTACGGAGCTGCAAAGGAACCATCATTTGCAACTGAGCACTCCGTCATGGTTGGCTGTTTTTAAAGCATCATTACACTTAGAGAAGTACTTATCACATTTGCTTGGCTTATCACCCATTTTGCACTCTGGGTAACTGAGTTGCAAACAAAGACATTTTTATTTCTCAAGGGATATAAAATACAAGCGTTTGTATCACATAGTACAAAGCAAAGTAAAAAGGATACATTCCCTAAAGCAGTGATTTTCCAAGGGTGGTTCCAGGGTTGGCAGCAGCTGCTGGGAACTTGTTAGAAATGCAAATTCTAGCAGAATCATAATCAGAAACTCAGGGAGTGTGACTCAGTGATATTTACAACAAATCTTTCAGATAAAGTTTGAGAAACACTGTTTAATGAATAGGTAGGAAACACCATACTTTAAAGTTCAGCTTCTTAAGAGACCAAGACTTTATTTATTTTTAAATTTTTTATTTCCATAGGTTTCTGGGAAACGGGTGGTATTTGGTTCCATGAGTAAGTGGTGATTTGTGAGATCTTGGTGCACCTATCACCCAAGAAGTATACACTGAACCCAATTTGTAGTCTTTTATCCCTCACCCCCTTCGCACTCTTTCCCACTGAGTCCCCAAAGTCCATTGTGCCATTCTTATGCCTTTGCATGCTCATAGCTTAGCTCCCACTTACGAGTGAGAACATACTATGTTTTGTTTTTCATTCCTGAGTTATTTCACTTAAGATAATAGTCTCCAATCCCATGCAGGTTGCTGTGAATACAATTCATTCCTTTTTATGGCTGAGTAATATTCCATCATATATTTTATATGTGGTATATACATATATATACCATAGCTTCTTTATCCACTCATTCATTGATGGGCATTCAGGTTGGTTCCACATTTTTGCAATTGTGAATTACAACCACTATGGAAAACATTGTGGAGACGTCTTAAGGAACTAAAAGTAGAAAAAACATTTGATCCAGCAATCCCACTACTGGGTATCTACCCAGAGAAAAATCCATCATTATACAAAAAGGGTACTTGTTTATAGAGAGCAAGACTTTAAATCAATTTCTAAAGAATGTGCTGTGTATTTACGCTGTTTGCCTGAAGGAGAAGTTTGAGCACTGCACAGCAATTAAACAATGAGTCAAGACAGGCTGTCATCAGGAAACCATGTCAAATGTCTAAGGAGGGCTATCAGGAGATAGGAAAGAGATAAGGGCAGTATAAGCTGAAGGCATCCAGAAAGAGTAAAGACAAGATGCAATTGGGTTCTTATAGGAAACTTGCCTCACATACCAGCATTTCTCATTCAAAAGGGTATGTTTACTCTGCTTCTGGGAAGTAGGAGGAAAAGACTCTGCTTCCCATTGCTTTCATAAGGGGTAAACAACGGCCTCCTTCAGGCACAAATTGATGACCCTCTTCAGCCTCCACTTTCTGTGCTGAATGTACCAAGGTTTACAGCCAGCCAAGAAGTAAGAGGTGGACATGCTCCTTGATGGGTGGTTTCAGGCAACAGCCTGCAGCAGCAAGTCTTCTGAAAAACCTCCCAGGTCTGAAAAGGACTATGAGAAGAGTGAAAAAAAAAAAAAAAAAAGTGTGTTGAGGCTGCTTCTAGCCAGATCCTATTCAGAGTTCCACAGCTGAGCTTCCCTTTGGACGTGTTTAGAGTTCCTAAACAAAATAGATGGGAGATATGTCCCACTGAGGAGCAAAACAGACAAAGCTATTACCCCTCTAAGTAAGCACAGCACTGAGCCAGGAACAAAAATTGGCCCAGTGTGTGGGAACATGGGCCTGCCAGGCCTGTCTAGAATTCGCTCCCAGGCAGTGGCAGTAAGGAACATGCTGGGAAATGTTATGCTACCCACCCCCCCAACTAGGCTTTCCACTCAAAGGTTAAAGAACCACCCTCATTTCCTTGAATTAGCCACTGTGAATTGTTAAATGTGAGTCTAACCAAATCCTTTTGAGGTTACTTATATTTTTACAGAGGCCTGGGATTTGGCATTCTATAGACACTACTTCCTGGATTGTAATGGGATTTTAGACTGACAATCCTATACCCCAGATATGTATCAGTTATTGATAGCAGACAAAGGGAACCATGCCTTACTTTAGTCTTTCCTAAGTATGGATTGTTGGCCATCTATAAAAGAATCTCTCAGATTCTTGTTAAAAAATACTGGTTCACAGGTCACATATCAGACCAATAAAATCAGAAATGTGTTAGGGTGGACATTGGGATTCTGCATTTTTAACAAAACTGCCAAGTAATTTGTATTTTCATTAATATTTAAAACATGGGCAGTTGGCTTAACAGTCAGTCAACTTTGCAAAAAATCATACCCACATGCATCAATTACTGTTATGTACTTTGTCTTGGCAGTGATACAATGAGAGACAGAGAGAGAGAGAGAGAGAGAGAAATGGAAAAGTGCAGAAAAGATAGAAAAACTGAAATGGAGCAGAAAAGAAAGTGAAAAGGAGCTATACTACTATCCTTTGTAACCCATTACACAAACTGGGAAGCACAAAACAACAGAAATGTATTCTCACAGTTCTGGAGGCGGAAGCCCACCATCAAGTTTTCAGCAAAGCCATGCTTCTTCCGAAAGCTCTAGGGCAGAATCTTCCCTGCCTCTTCAAGTTTCTGGTTGATCTTGACAATCCTTGATTTGTGGCCTCATCACTCTCATCTCTACCTCTGCAGTCCCACTGCCTCCTCCTGCGTGTCTCCTATGCATCTGTACCCTATAAAGATACATGTGTTTGAATAGCCCAGGATAAGCTCACTCTCCCGTGATCCTTAATTTAATTACATCTGCAGAGACCCTTTTACCAAATAAGATCACATTCACAGGTTCCAGGAATTAAGACATAAAACACAGACACAGCTTTCTGTGGCTACCATTAAGCCCACTACAGAATCAAAGAGGGGAAAGAAGTGAGAAATATGTAAGAGAAGAAAACAGCAGCTTCTTTGCCTTGGGCACATTTAGCCCTCTTAGCCAGGAAGGCTGAAGTGTTTTGGATTGAAGGCGAGACCTCGTGTCAAAAGAGATTGAAATTTAAATGAATAGAAAAGGTATCTCTATGCCCTGTGTTCTTTTAGGCATGCTTCTGTGTTCTACATGACCCTGAGGAAGTCCACCTCTTGTTGATGTCAATAATAATTTAGCCAAAGGAAAATTACAAGCTGAAAAGGGTAAGTACAGCTAACCAGATGCAATGCTATCAGCCTGAGTAAGAAGAGTTCTGGAAATGTGATGTTAACAAAACATCTGTTAGTGTATCAATCATCTCCGTCATCTTTGGAGACACTTGGGGGAGGGGGTACCTAAAATGAAAACTTCAATCTCTTATACTTGCCAAATCCTCTAGACTTGGAAAACTTACTTCACACTAAAGCACGCTAAAGTCATGTGCGCCAAGCAATAAAATCTCATTGTGCAAATCATATGTTCTGTTTGCAATAAGAGACAGTAACACTTGGCTTCAATTATTTTTTGGGTAGAGTAAATGGCTTCAGAAGTATAGGAAAGCACAATCAATTCATGTGTAAGACATAAAGAACTTTAGAAAGTGCAACTTAAATAATCTAATTCCAAAAACGTTGCTAATGCACGGGAAGTCACTTTAGCACACAATGGAAGGTCATCACTCTCAGCACATTGCCACATGCAACTCACTCATACTGAAGTGTGCATAGTCTAAGATATAATTCTCCATAATTCTGCCCCTTCACATTTTAAAAACTCACATGACAGGATTTCCTATGTATGGGATATTAGATCACAATTTGGACTTCACTAATGCATGTAAAGGGAGAGAGAATCCTGTGCCCAATGGATCATCTTGAGATTGTGAAATATCTCCCAGAACTTTCTGGAAACTTAGAGATCCTGGGCCCTTACGTGGAATTCTCCATGCCTGAACATTAGACACCGGCAAATCCTGCTCATGGCTCACTTCTTTCTGTGTCAAGAAGGCAAGGAGAGGGAACTGAAGCTAGCAAAGTCAATCTTGAGGAATTAGTCTCACACTAACCAGTATTATTGGGAAGAACTTTTTCATTTTTTAAATGTGATGTGTCCACCTAAGGACAGGGTCTTCCTGCTAATTATATGAGTAACAACTCTTTGAAAACAAGTGATATCTCATTCTTTACAAGTTGTTTCATTTCACTTCCCAACTTTAGGGAGTAAACGGCAACCCCTATTTTACAGAGAATGAAACTGAAACTCACAGAAGTGAATCCCCTTGCCTAAATACACAGTTAGGAGGGGAGAGTAAGGTTTCACTTCCAATCTATCTGACACCAGGCCCAGGTACCTTGCCTGTACAGCCTCTCCTCTTTGACCCCCACTGAAGTGATTCCTTCCTGGGCCCAAGTGTCACGTTGAATGTTCCTTGTTTTCTGGTGCTGCTGGCAGAGGTGTGGTATGATCTGCTCATCTGCCTTGACTAATGTTTTTCTTTTCAGCTCCTTTGATGTAGATTCAAATTTCAAATCTGTGAAACCTACAGAAGGTAGTATGAAATCACAAGTATCTTTGCTTCCTTCCTCTCTTAGGTTTATAGAACAGATCTTTAAATCTTCATCAACATTTTTTCTACAAACTCTCTCTCTTCCGAGAAGTAGCATAAATCCTGGGGAAACTGATCGTTGTACCTTTGAAGTGAGTCATCTAAACCATAGCAACTTTCTCTGGAAGTTCCATTTTCTTGCAACATAACACTGCTTTTTGAAAAAACATAAATATAGGTTTGGTCTTGGGGACTTCCATCTCTCAGCCTTCTACTCGTTTCTCAGCACCCAGTATCTTGAGGCTCAGGTTTTTATAGGGAAATTATCCCCTGCCAATGTACTTTATAAGCTCAATATTTTTCCAAGCTTCACCTACATGTTGCTGCATTCTATAGCTAGCTTCCTGATAAAAAAGTATTCCAATGCTAACACTGCCATAATTTATTGTCCCTCCCCAACATGAGTTTTACAAAATCACCTCTAAATGTGGAATTTTAAATACAGGGGCAAGCTAACAAAACAAAATTTTGATAAAATTGTCCTAAAATCATTAAATTTTGGAGCTCAGAACTTTAGAAACCATCCAGGTGAGATTTGCCTAAAATTTTTGAAAATTTAAAATTAAATTAAATTTTTAAAAAAGAATTTTAGAAACCAGTGCTTTTACCTCTCCCTATAGCCTTTGTTTTATGGTTAGGAAATTAAAGCCCACAATGGGAAAATTTATCTGAAACCAGCCAGAATGCAATCCGGATCTCCTATTCAATGACTCAATGAGCAGGTGATCTTGCAAATTCATCCTACATTATGCCAAATCAACAGCTGTTGACTCTCACCTTCAATCTGCCACCTTTGGTAAGTATTCAGGAATATAGATCAAGTCATTTAAATTGACTTAGCTGAGGCTCTGCTCATGGACCAGGCTCAGCCAGACAGCACTTTGTTTTATTTGGTTAATGCCCCACAGCTAGTGGGATGGTTTTCATCTGTCATCACATAGCTGAGACAATGTTGAGAGACACACTCTCCCCTTGTTAGGCTTCTTGCTACCTGAACCTCAGGAGCTCCCCCAAAGTCTTTTACAAGACTTCCCCAGAAAATGATGAATGCTGCAAAAAGGGAAAACCCAGGTCAGTGAGGAGGGGAAATTGGCAAGAATTTAGAGTTAGAATGAATGGCTGGAAAAGAGAACTCTGGAAGTAGACAGGGGTGAAGCGTAGGCAGGTAAAAGAGAAAACCAACGAGATGGTGCAAATATACCTAGGATTCTGCTATGTAAGTGAGCAATGGAGAGACCTAATAGGGAAGGAGCTGTGGCTGTCCAGGCTGAGGGAGGAGGGCAGCATGCTGGACGCCTGCAGCACTGCTGGTTTGGGTTACAAGAACCTAGCAGAGCACTTTCTCCACAGTCGTTACCCCTGCCTCTCTCTCTATCCACTTGCCATCCATAATAGACAGTTAAATAAAGAAATGCTCCATTTAGATAACGCTTTCTCCCTTTCTACAGGACTGAACAGGGAACAGTTGGTCATTTAAACATACTTTCCATGGTTGGTCATTTGAACACACTGTGTGGAAAGGAAATGAGTGTCATGCCAAGGGAAGGAGAAGGGATCATCACTTTTAATAATTCCCCCGACTTTCTTCCCCTGAGAGATTGCTCAATCCCTGAACTAATGGATACTCGTAAATTGGGAAAGAAGAAGTTATTAAGAAAACCCACTGAACATCCAACCACGCTAAATTCTCCACTCTAGTTGCCTGACACAACCCAACTTTTTCCTCCTTTATATAAGAACAGGAGAGCAAAAGTCGTATTTAATGAAGAAAACTAAATTTGAAAGATGACTCAGGTTGAAATTGTATTCCAATCTCCTTTATATTTCTCACATAATTTATTACCCACATTAATGTAATTATGTACTCTTGAAATCAAACCAAAAAAACAAAAGTTAGTATAATATGTCAAAAGGTTACTTTAGGTCCATAAAAGATGCTAGTAGTTTTAATACAAAACTTGATTAAATATTCTAGTGTTTAATTTGAAGCTGCCTTTAACAGTTTGAAGATTTCTTTTTTTTTATGAAAGCTACACAAAGTCCTAACAACCATCTGAAATTTTTTCAATGTCTTGTTGCAACTAAATTGCTACTTCTGGCAGGGTATAATGACTCACACCTGTAATTCCAGGGTTTTGGGAGGCCAAGGCACTAAAATCACTTGAACCCAGGAGGCAGAGGTTGCAGTGAGCCAAGATGGTGCCACTGTACTCCAGCCTGGACAACAGAGCAAGACTCTGTCTCAAATAAATACATAAATTGCTACTTTTAATTTTATTTAAATATTCTGTATGTGCTCTGAATCATTATGAGAAAATGAAATAATTGGCAGGAATCTGCAGTCAGTGTTTTGTTTGGTTAAAAAACAATTTGAAGTATATAGTGGATAATACATATGAGAAGACAAAAAATGAAAAATATGTGTCTGCTTTATAAATCTCTATAAAATCTAATTGGAGTCAGTTGTTGTAAAAGCAGAGCACGAAAAGAAAAGCTAAATATAAAATTGAAAATTTAAAAATACCTTAAAAACTCTTATGAAAAAAATTGGTCAGCCTCCCCTGGAATGACTCAGACAAGCTCTTCTTTTTGGTAATGGGCCTGGAATCATATCAAACAACGCTGTTAAGAAAACACTATCTTTTTTTATATTATGAAACTGAAATTCATCAAGGGATAATTTGGAGATCTATGGGAACTATTTTAAAATAACAAATGCCAAAAAATTATAGTCCTTAATTTGTTATGTTAATGATTTGAAACATATGTGGTAATACCAAAATATTTAACTCAAATGTGGCAACTCCACATGTGTTTTACCAAGAATAACTGTAAAAACAGACTCTCTACCCCATGCTCCTAGAAAAAGGACAGAAACAGGTACAAAATTTTCTGCTTAAGTCAATTCTATGTAGGTATCAAAAATTAACAACTCTTACTATTGTGGTAGTCTCTGAACCCCTTTAAGAATCACAATCTTCTTCCAGAGAAGAAGATTTTTCCAGAGAATCTTTTTCCAGAGGAAAAAAATAGACCTACACATGCATAGAATTCTGGAGGCTTCAGAACTTGTGAAGTCAATTTATAAAATCCATGCTAAGAACCCTGGATCCTAAGGTAAACGCCTGATGGAAACAAATGTCAAACAAGCCTTTGGATAATATTTTGTATTAGCCGTAGCAAAGTGTCATCTCCATCCACCCAGAACCACTCAAGTGATCTATGGTTTTTTTCCTGTGTTAGGAGCCTGAGAGCTGTAGGACATGATTTAGTGGCTCCTACGACACTGGAAGTGTGGCCTGGGTTACTGATAAGTGTCAAAGAAATGGGATTTTTTTCAGGTTCCCAGCAAACTGGGTGACTTGAAGGTTATAGGCTGGTACTGAAAATTGCTCACTAAGCAGTGATCACCCACCCTCCACCTACCACTCCCTACCCTCAAATTTACCCAGTTCTCTCAGTAGCTGAAAAATAGGATAGCTTGCTGTTGGTTTCTTTAGACCTGAATAGATGTGGGCTTAGTATTTTCCCGTGATGTCTTTGAAGAAGAAAGTGGGAGTAAAATCGCAATAGTGGGAAAGGTAAATTCTTTGATGTTGACATCTTCCTTCTAAGTACCCCTGATCCACTGGTATACTTGGGGTGAATTTTGTCATCCACAATAGGTGAGAAAAAAATGATAGAACCCAGTTGTAAATCTCTAACAGGTGAGAGACAAGACCAGTTTTCACATGAGGAGGAAGCAATGGCCATCCACAGTAATGTCTCTGGCCATAGCACATAGTTGTTCATAGCTGTGGTGTAGCGTCCCATAGTGCAGGCATCAGGAATGTGCAGGCATTGCTCTGATCCCAGTACCTAGGGTAGGGCATGCACAGAGTAAGGTGCTTTTCCAACATCTCCGGAAGGAAGGGAGAGAGGAGAAATGGAGGAAAAGGTGGTAATGGAGAGTAGTAAAATATATATGGAATATGATCAGAGGATATATTAGTTTGCCAGAGCTGACATAGGAAAATGCCACAAACTGGGTGGCTAAACAACAGAAATTATTTTTTTTCCCAGTTCTGGAGGCTGGAAGTCCAAGATCAAGGTGTCAGAAGAATTGGTTTCTCCTGAGAACCCTCTCTGGCTTGCAGATGGCCATCTTCTTGTTTTTTTCCTCACATGGTCTTTCTTCTGCCCTCACACACTCCTGGTGTCTTTCCATGCATCCAAAATTACCGTTTTTATAAAGACGCAGATTATGCTCGATTAGGGCCCATCCTAATGACCTCATGTTAATGTAATCACCTCTTTAAAGGCCCTGTCTCCAAATATACTCACATTCTGAGGTAATGGGGGTTAGGGCTTCAACATATGAATTTGGTAGAGATACACATCAGCCAAAAACAGAGGGAAATACTGTTTTTGTTGAACTCTAGCCCTATCTCTTCTCCCTTTCACATCCCAAAATCTTAGCTGGGAGATTAGATTCTGAGAGATGAGGCATGGTCAGGTGTCCCAGACCCCCAAGTGAAATGAGCAATGGCACTAAGAAGTCTCTCCAGGTCTTCCTCTAGGACACCCTACTGACTACATAGAGTCATAAGTACCAGGAGGGTCACACACAGCCACATAGACAAAAGGCACTCCCAGTGGTACAGAGGTTCCCAGGTACCAGCAAACCATTCAACTCTTCCAGAGACAGCCTCTTGCTTTTAGAAAAGTCAAATCTTAGGTACTTTCTGAAGTTGGTATCTACCTTTTGTCTGTATCAAGAACATATAAGTGACTCCTTAAAATTAATAAGAAAAAGGCTATTTTTTAAATGGACAAGATTTAACAGGCCCTTCACAAAAGAGGACATTCAAGTAAGCAGTAAACATATTAAAATATATTCAAAGAAATGCAAATTATAACCACTTTCAGACACCAACTGATACCTTTCTGAATGGCCAAAAGCAAAAAGAGTATCTATATCAAAGTTTGGCAATGATACAAAGCAACAGGGATGTGTTTATAAAGGGTAAATTGGTAATAATCATTTAAAAAATATATATATAATGCTAAGGTATTATTAAAAAACCAATAAGACAAAACAATACTTTGAAATATCATGTATTCAATATGTTAGGGGAAGAAATGTGTTATTTGATTCTGGTGTTCAATATAGAGCAAAATGTGAGAATCTTTGAATTAATGCAAATTAAGTGTGTTAAATTTTGATAGTATTTCGTGTACTTGACCAAAACACTATTTTTTTTTTTTGAACACTTGGAGTAAGTCGAATGTCTCCTTCACATGACAGCTCCTCAGAAATTAGAAGAGAGTTTGTTTTCACATCTTTTTGGGACTTCTCTGCCCTGGGTAGTGCCTTCATCTGTTTTTCTGCACCACCTTGATCACTTTCCCAAGGAACAGATTCTTATATGGTTTATATTTCTTTAACTGTTGGGGCCCAGAATAAAACACATCACTGTCTGTACATTTTGACAAAGAAAACTAGAGTGAGACTGACATTTGTCTCTTATTCGATACAAAATTTTCAGTAATGCTAAGGTCCCATCAACTTTTTGATAGTCACTTAACACTTTACCCTTTTGGATACACATTACCTCCTCTGGACTAAAACCTTTAAGTCTTTTCTACACATATTGTTACAAAGCCACCCCCTCTTTTGTGTATTTTCAACCCACTTGCATTTATTTTTATATACCAATTTTTAAATGCATTTTGTTAAATTCAACACAATGCTCCAAACTCCCTATGGGATTTTGTTTTTGTCATCTAATATGTCCATTAACTGGAAAAAACAGTACAGCATGACCTCCATGTGTGTATGTGTGTCAGTGTGTGTTCATGTGTGTGAAGATGGTTATAGATAAATATAGGTATAGATATAAATATAGATATAAATATACAGACAGACATGGATATATAAATATATATTACTCTAAATCTATATGGCAAGTTATAACTACAGTTATTACTAAGTGACAGGATTGGGTGTGATTCCTATTTTCTTGCACTTGATTTTTATATTTCCTTTGAAACGTGTATCAGTGAGGCAGAATGCTCAAAATTAGTGCCATCATCTTCTATGTTTAGAAGTGGAGAAAGCAAGTCATACTGGAGTAGTTTAGTCCAGGTAATACTTGGGTTACAGACGCACTAGAAGAATCTTAAAAAGGAAGAGAAGTTTGCTTCAGGTTAATGGGTACCATCAGCAAAGCATATAGATTTGTTTAGAGATTAAATAGAAAATGTACTACGGCTTGATCAGCAATGACTTTGAATGTGTACCAAACAGTTTATTATATAAATAATTTATTCTAGAGACGTTAGAAAAAATTAAATAGTTTTCAGGAAAAGGATAAAATAATTTGACCTATTTATTGGAAAGAGAAAAGGTATTACCAGCAAAAACACTAGATTTAGAGACGAGAAGTTAGAAATAAGGGTAACTCTTAAGTGTCCACTCCAGAAACCTATAGCAAGGTGACTGAGTTCAAATAGAAAAGTGCCAAGAAAATAAAGAGTGGATTCAGCACTATTTCCCAAACTATATTCAGTAGAACACTATTGTTTACCAATAAACGTCTTTAAATATTTATTAGAGTCAACATTATTATTAATATTTATATTATGGCAAGTTGGAGGGATTGTGTTTGATCAAATTTTAGAAATATCATCTATTACATTATCCTGTTAAACATTTGAGAGGCATACAAACATATTGAAGACGTGAGAAATCTTGCCATAGAGAAGCATATTTAACATTATTTAATGCACCATTTTCCAAATTCATTTGATCATATGGAAAGCCTGTTAACATCTCACTGTATACTAGTATTCCATGCACCTGAATTTGGGAATCACAGCATTATAGAAACATTGAGAAGGCAGAAACAACAAAACAGTATTTGATTGCCTGAGAAAGAAGAGAATTCAAAGATGATGTAAAGATTTTAGCCGCCCTGACTAAGAAAATAGACTATACCATAATTAGCAGGTTTATGAGAACAGATTTTTGGGTGGGAATTAGTGTAGGTTTGGGTTAGTTAGGTGCCAGGTGTCAGGGTATCAACATTTGAAGATATTCATATAATAAACATAAATATCTGCGAAAGTTATTTCAAAAGCAGTAATAGAAATTCAGGTAAACTATTTGCAATTGTTTCACAAAATGTTGCTACCAATCAAAATGCAATGTCTAGCAGAGCACTCCAGCACATGGCACAGTTAGACCATGCCATGCCCCGTGATGTGTCACACACTGGGGGATAAGAACAATAGCAAAGATGCTGCTAAAGAATCCACAGTAAATGGTTCTCATAATTGTGAAAGCTGAATAATTATGTCCACAGGATACTCCTTTCCTAGGCGCCATAACTAAAGAACTTAGAGCCTCTTGCCCAAAGACACATGAAATTCCGGCAAACACCTTTAATCTGTATTTCCGTCTCCTAAAGTTTCTTGTTATTTAAGAGCTTAATGGTTATGACTGTGTGCTAAGGTAAACTCAAGAAGGTAAAAGGAGATGTTAACTACTTGGACCTGAAGTTACGGAGCATGAAGGAAATTCTCAGAAAGAACATTAGTATTGAGTAGCTACGGATATACGTCATACCTGGGAAAAAGTGTGCTTAACCACCCTCTGGCATGCCCAATCCAATCAAGCTCTGAACATGTGTGAGAAATCCGTTCCCCTTCAGGAAGGAGAAAGGGAGAATGCAAGGACAGTTTGTCCTGATTCCAGTTGTTTTGCTGAACTGCTCTGTGAGCTGAAGCAATTCCAGGAATTTATCTTCCTCAATTCCACATCTGCAGAAGGGAAAGAACAGCAATAGCAAGGTACCTTGGCTCTCAGCTCTTCAGGCTTGTTACAAATTACCAGAACAATTCACACTTATAAGTATGGTGACAGGAAAAGGCTTTGGGGTCAGAAGAACAAAGACTACATTCCACAACTCCTTTACCAATTAAAAAATGTGACCTTGGGTAAATGTTAGCTTTTGGGCCCTCTAGTTTTGTCATCTGTAAAATAAAAATAATTCTAAAATTGTGGGAAGTCACAGAATTAAATAATATTTATACACATTTTAAAAATTATTTAAAATATGTGCTAAATACTGTAGTTCTATTATCTATCCTGTATAAGTAAAATTAATGGAACATACCTGATTTCTGTGTTAGAGAGACATGTATACATATATAATTCCCAACACTAAATAATAAACCATTTACTTCCAAAGTTGAATGCCTTTCCTCATACTTGGCTCAATCGTTTTCAAAAAGTCTACTTCATAATTAAAGCACTTGTCTCTTTTTCTCTGCCACTAATTGATATTTCACTATTTCTATTTCCAACCTTTCCTTAAGTCATTCATCCAAAGAAGAAAAAATTTTGTCCCTCAGAAGGAGATTTTCTCAGTATTTTCTGTTAAATTTAGAAGTGACTCCCGAGGGGTGAGCTCTTTCAAAGACCCCTTTACTCTCTGGTTAATGAAAGTTTAAGACGCCTTAGGGTGCAGGCTTTTGTTTGTTCATTGAATTGTCTAGTTAACAAGAGAATAAATCAGAATTTTTTTTTGTTTCAACTATTCATGTTTCTAATAAGCTGATCTCTCTTGTAAACATAGTTAAATCAGTCTTTACTGTATGAAACTCTTACTTGACTCAGGGCTGTCATTTTACATAGAGATTTTTACATTCTAGAAGTTGGGGAAAAACTGTAAACTCAGTTCATTTTACAGCATTGACCATGTGGAAGCAAACTCTTCAAAGTCATCACACTTGACACCTTATAGACTGGTTCTAAGATAAAGTGAGAAATTGGTACTTTTAAATGACTACATTTCACAGCTAATTTTGCCACTGTTTTCTGTTTCTTTTGAAAAGTGTCACACCTGAAAAACTATCGTGATTAATTGAAGCTTTGGGTTAAATTCCAATACCTTCACAGATCCAAAATAGTTCATAGAATAATTTTAGTTCATTATTTATTCTGTTCCCACAGTGAGCAAGGTACTTAATGCGGGGTGGGGGGGCTAATTTCAAATGAAATGACTTCCCAAAATGTCTGTGTCTGGTGTCCCTTGGAGACTTCTGTCTCCTCCTCACCTTTAGTCTTTCCGAAACACCTAGCACTTTACGCCAACAAGTGTAGCCAAGATAAATATGCCCATTGATTAGGAACATTAAATGGGCAAGAAAACCGGAAATTTAGAAAGCGTAAATTTTAATCCTTCATTTAGAACCATTGATCAAAGCATTCAAGTGGCAATACCAGGTAGACCATGACCACAGAACTCCTTCTGTACTTGTACTCCCTGTAGCCATCTGACTTTCCCTATAGCAAGCGGGAACAAACTTGCACAAATCACTTCCATTCATAACTATTTAGAGTCCCTTGACCCTTCAGGGAGCCTGTAACCAGCTGCAGGCAGGCCAAGATGCTCCCCTAACCAGACCTTGTGTGGTGGGAATACTTAGCATTAAAAAACATGCAGAACCATGGCACCTGTTTTCTCTGTCCTTCCTGCTTCTGGTCTCTTCTGTTGCTCAGTCTATTTCTCCCCTGAGCTTTGCCTCTGTTTTGTGGTCATTTCTTTATACTGAAGTTTTCTTTATTCCTATTTTATTGCAAATATGAGTTTTATCCAGAATTTTCTTCTACCAGCAAACAGTAAATTGAGTCTGCTTCTGTTCAGTCTGTTCTTGAGATATTTTGAATAGTCATCATTTTCATATCTGGCAATTATGTTTGAACATGGGGCCAATTAGTCTTTCTGAATATTCCTGAAATACCTACACAATTGAGGGTGATATTTTTACGAGTACTGAGGTTCATTTATAGCTATTGAGTTTAAGAAATATATTTTTAGCTATCATAGCAGACGCAATCAATGACTCTCTTCAGTATGCACTGACCTAACTTCTAACTGCCAACACCTGCCCCTCTTTACCTGAGGACTTTCTCCAAAACCCGGAATGGCCTTTCTTCCCAAACAGAGCAGTTATAAAATCTGAAATTTATCACTCCTCAGGAAAAGCCTTCACCAGATAACCACAGGAATTGAGGCATAAATATCCCACCTCCCTTGGCCCTAAGGTGGAGTAACTTTGAGGTACCTGTGCTTAAAGTTTCGCAGGGTATTTTTGTGAAATTAATCTCCAACAGCCCAGCACATACACAGTCACATTTTCTTGATAATACACACCTTGTAGTCCTGACTTCCTTCTCTTTTCACTTTCCCTCTTCTACATCAGTGTTTCCTGAACCTTCCAAACTACTTTTCTCAGGTCCTTGTCTCAGAGTCTGTCTAGATGATTTCAAGTTAAGAAAACTGTCTACAATTTGGCAGACATAGATAAGCACTAAAATGACAGTGATAAATAAAAAAATTGCACCTGCTTTGAGGTGCTCACCAATTGATCGAGAGACAATAGCAAGAGGATAAATAAAAAGACCTATTACCCGCCTTCCTTTCAAGCTCCACCCGACACCACAGCACATTCACTTCTCTGTTGGGTCCTGACTCCTCCCCAGGGCCTGGTATCGATGATTCTGTGGCCAGTTGTCTCAGCAGGGTTGCCTAGATATGACTCAGTGGAAACTGCTTAAGAATACATAGATGAGGTCTGAGGTTGGCCCACATTCCACACACACAAAAAAGAATATTCTAATCATTGTTGAAGAGAATTTGGTGTCATATTGATGATGCACACTGCTTTCCATTCTCCTGAAAAACAGATTGACTTTTTAATGCATTTTTCAATGCCTAGCATTGCCCAACCAGCAGGTAAATGATTATGTTGGACCCCAGGTAATAAATCAAATTTTGGTCTGTATATCAGACTCTGACATAAAGTTTTACATGAAAGATGTTTCATGAGGAGTGTTCTTGGAATTAATATTTGGGGGAGCAGTGGAAGGAATCAGAAAAGGGGAAAAATTAAAGGCAAAACTGCAGTGATGGCCCCGAAAGAGATTGGCCAATCCTGTGAGGACCCTTGGAGGTAAAATTGAACATTAGCGTTGTCCTAAGTTAAACCAAGATAGCTAGACTTTTATTTGCCATCTATTATTGGACATGGGTCATCTAGGAAAGGATCTGACCTTGGGCAAGATGGCTGTCCACAATGGAGGCAAGCCCTGGAGGGTTGACAAGGGAAGGATATCTGCTGACAGCACTACCAACAAGTCCTTCATTAAGGGGGATCTGGACTTTGCATCACCTAAATTCACATCACTTAAATTTGGAACATAATAACCCTTTGCAAGTACATCGGGTAATGATATTGTAGGTTCACTGCCAACTCTGGTCATGGTATTTACAGAAACAAGATTGCTGTTTACAGAAACAAGCATGCTAAAGCTCCTTAAAAAAAATCTTGTGGACTTTTTCATGAAGTCTATCCAGCTAGAAGCAACTATTAGGCATCTGAAAGCACACTTTAATGCATGCTCCAGGGTTCCTGCTGGTGCCTCCTTGAGGAAAACTGTGGGAGTACATGGAATTAAGCTGGATGTATCCAACAGTTGTCCATAATACTATTATTAATGTGCCACTGATAGGACAGGGCACCACCATTCATGACAGTGGTCATTGAAAAAAGTGGACTCAGGTCAGAAATCTAAACTATGAAATGTTACTAATCTTGGTCAGGATATGCAATTAGTCAAAAATACCTCTCATAAACCAAATAAAGTTAATACTATTTCAGTAGTTTGCTTTACTTCATAAACTTTCAGGAGCCAAGGTGACACTGTCTAGCTGTTGCATAGCATTTATAAAGAATAGGGTCTTCTTAGCTTCTGTGAACTATGTTCACATCCCAATTATGAAAAGACAAAGCACATGGTCACAGAAAATATTAATCACATTATTTATGTGAACCCCTACTTAACCTTATAGCTTCAAGCATTTCATAATAAAAACATTTGAGTTGTTTTAAGTCAGAGGCTGGTTGTGCTCCCATTGATGTTTAAGAAAGGATAATCCCGGCCCAGTATGGCAAAGGGGAAATATCACTGAGCTGAGAATTGGTGCAAGTTTCTGATATGCCTCCAGTTGAATGGTGTGGGAAATTAGCCTCATTTTCTTCTCTATAAAAGGATGGGATTCGAATACTAGATAATCTCTAAAGGCCCTCCCAATCTAAAAGTCTAAGATCCTCTTTGCCTTTCAGATTAGTTAGCAGTCTAAATTGAGAGACACCCTGTGACTTGATACCATAATTTTGCAGGTTTTCTTTAGATTGGAGGTTTTTTTCTTCCAATTGAAATTTTCCAGTTTTTTCTTTTTCCTATGACAATGGTCTCATTTCAAAGTGTTAATATTGCTATAATATATCTCTCTTGCAAATGTTTTCCCAAACAAAAGAATCATCCAAATCAATGTCATCCATGAGCTTCATGTGTAAGAACATCTTTAAAATGCTGGATTTGTTTTACTACCTCCTAAGTTTCATACTAAGATCTAGCCAGGAAAATATGGTCGATTTTCAAACAGTAGATTTTAGTAAAGGGGCTTACTGACTGATGAACTAGAAACCAATACTGCAACACTGGGTTTTTGAAAAAAGAAAAGCTTTTTATTGCAAGTCAACTAACAAGGAGACAGGAGTTCAGCTCAAATCTGTCTCACTGTGCTGACTTTAAGGCAGCAATTTTATCTGAAAAGGTCACCATTTGATCAAGAGACAATAGCAAGAGGATAAATCAAAGACCTATTACCCGCCTTCCTTTCAAGCTCCACCCGACACCGGGGGTGGATTCTAGGATTAGTAGGTGATCGGTGGAAAGAAAGGGGAGGTGTGGGAAGTCCTTGGCCATGCACAGCTATTCCATCATGCTATCTCATAGATCATGTGTGCAAATTTCGGGGAATTGGTGTAAAACGTGCAATGGAAACTCAGGCTGTGGCATCAGCAATTTCGTTCTATGTGAACTCCAGTTGGCCATGTAGATTCCAAGCAATTTCTGCGAATTTTGTTATCTCACAAGCAGAGAACATTTCAGAATTTCAGCAAGTTCTTTCTTTTCTTATCTTCTGTCCTGTAAATTCAAGAATTTATGTTCAGTTATTGGTTTATTTAACTCTATGGGGAACAATTTCACTAGGATCTGGATCCTATCACTCTGTTACACACTTATAGCTGGTATATTAGTGTTATCCAAAGAAACAGAACCAATAGAATATACAGAGAGAAGTATACATAAAAAGAAATTATTCATTTATTTATTTTTATTTATTTACTTATTTATTTTTGAGACAGAGTCTCACTCTGTCACCCAGGCTGTAGTGCAGTGGTGCAGTCTTAGCTCACTGTAACCTTCACCTCCCGAGTTCAAGCAATTCTCTTGCCTCAGCCTCCCGAGTGGCTGGGAATACAGGTGTGTGCCACCATGCCCAGCTTATATTTGTATTTTTAGTGGAGATAGGATTTCCCCATATTGCCCAAGCTGGTCCTGAACTCCTGGCCTCTACTGATCCATCTACCTTGGCCTCCCAAAGTGCTGGGAGTACAGACATGAACAACCACACCCATCCTAGGAATTGGCTCAGGGACTGGAAAATTCCATGATCTGCCATTTGCAAGCTAAAGAACTGATTGTGTAAGTTCCAACCTGTGTCCAAAGCCCCAAGAAGCAGGAGTACTGATGTCCAAGAGCAGGAAGTGATGAATGTTCAAGCTCAAGCAGAGAGCAAATTTTCTCTTCCTATGCATTTTCTGTTCTATTCAGGCCTTTAAATGGATAGGATGATGCCCATCAGAATTCTTTTTCAGTCTACCAATTCAAATGCTAACCTCTTCCAGAAACACTCTCGGAGACACACCCAGAAATAATGTTTTATCAGCTATCTGGACATTTCATAGACCCCTTAAGTTGATGTAAAATTAATCATCACAGTTGACATAGATGCTCATTGGCCTTTTGTTGCTTTTTTAAGGAAACGGTATCAACACAATTTGGAAACCACTCTGACATGAAAAAATTTTCATCACATTCCTACTCATTTGGACCAATCTTTACAAAGAAGGAAATCCTATGCTATGACTCATCAGTTCTGAGTTCTATACCTACCCTTGTGCCAGAGTGTAGGCAGAAGTCTGGGAATGGCATTACCATTATAGATACAAGGAATAATGGAGGGGTGGCTCACAATTAGAAAAGGCCATGCTGAAAAGACAGCACAATCAATATCATCTACATGGTGACCTGTCTATCTTTCTTGAAACTCTTTCCTTCTGTGGCTTCTTTGACGTTATGCTCTCCAGATCTTCTCTTTCCTCTCTGGCAGCTTTTCCTCAATATCCTTCCAGGGCTCTCGTATTCCACGCCTCTTTCAAAAGTTAGTGTTCCAGTGGACTCCAGGCTCAGCCCTAGCTTCAATTTCTACACTCTCTTGGGTGAATGCATATAAATTCATGACTTCAACAGTCACTTCTGTGGCTAATTCTTATCTTTTGCCTAGACTTTTCAACAAGCTCCAAACACATATTTTCAATTGTCTGCCATCTGTATTTTATAAACACTTCAGATGCAACATATTGTAAAGCTGAATTTATCAAGTTTCTCAGAAATCAGATTATCCCTCTCTTAGTCACTATCATTTCCATCACAGGCTGAAGTACGTCTTAGGCTAATGCCAAAACCCTCTCTTCCCTTTGTGGTTTATATTTGAGTATTGTGGACAAAAAAAAAAAAATCAAAGTAAGGGTAATTCTCTACAGATCCTTAGCATTAACTGTGAAGTTAATGTCACAAAGAACCAGGGGGTTGCATGGATGTTCTAGTAGCAGGTGTGAGTTTTGGGGTGTGGGTAGAGCTTGGGGGTGAAAAGTGGCTATGACGATATTAAGAAAGAGAAGGGAAGTGCAGGAAGAAGGATGGTCAGCCTCAAAAACAAATGTCACTGCTTTACTATTTTGGCAGGGGCTTGCCCTTACTGATCCCAGAGCAAGTAAGACCATGTGATAAATCTCAGTAAAAATTTATGCTTGGAATATACATCCCTAGAGACTCAGGACAGAATCACAGACATTTATGAAGTCAAATGAGGCACTTAAGATCATTATGATACCCATGAAATTTTGGCTAAAATTGGAAATGTAATAGTAATTTTAGCCAAAACTCACACAGAAGCTGGGTCAAAATCCATCAATAAGTTTTCTTTGAGCATCCACTAGAAGCCCAGTTTTATGTTATATCTATAAATAGTAAATAAAAGTCAGAAGACTTGGTTATTGCTCACATGGAATGTAAATCTACATAGGGAGATGAAATGAACAACAAATACTTCACCTACTGTGTGGTCCATACATTCTGTCTCTTTTCCACATTTTGGGTTTAGTTTTCCTCAACTTGTTGTTGAGTTCTTTACATATTCTGCTGCTTGTTATCTCTGAGCCTTTTCCCAAGCTATTGCTTCTCTCATTCCCCTTTCTGAAGTTCACCTTCCTCATTCCTGTTTTGTCAGACTAATTCCTAATTAGTTGTTTGATTAGAAAGCCTTCCAGACTTCAAGTTGAATTTGGATACCTGAGATTAGAGCATGAAAAAAATTAATGGAAAAGCATTCACTGTGTTTTGGTTGCTAATTATTTATTTATGTTTCCCATAATGCCATGAATTCTGGGACACTGTCTTGTTCATTGTATACATATGCACTTGATAACTATTTGTTGAAAAAGAATTGATCATTGAATTTTTATTAAAACAATGTAGGAATTCAATAAAGAAAGTGACACTTGAGTTCTGGCTTATAGGACACCTAGGAAACCAAGTGATAGAGGAGACAGCAGAAGGAGCCAAAATCAGTTGACAGAAAGGACCATGGTCTTATATATGAGGATTAAAAGGAGATTTGATTCATGTTAAGGCAAATCATTCCCAACTTGAGACCTGCAAATCCCAATGCAATAATAATGAGAACATTATTTATTTTTAACATTTCAAAAAAGCATATATAATGTTAGTGTATACTACACCTTTCCATGTATGTCATATGTACTTACATTGTTATCAACATTCTCAAACAATAATCATCAAAAAAAAAAAATGAAAAGAAGAGAAGGAGTTGAGTGAATGCTAGAAACCTTCACTGAATGCTTTCTCTGTGTTATTTTACTTAATCTTTAAAACAAATCTATTTTTCTCATTCCTTTTCTTTTTTGAGACGAAGTCTTGCTCTTGTCCCCCAGATTGGAGTGCAATAACATAATCTCGGCTCACTGCAACCCCCACTTCCCGGGTTCAAGCAATTTTCCTGCCTCAGCCACCCGAGTAGCTGGGTTTACAGGTGCCTGCCACCATGCCCAGCTAATTTTTGTATTTTTAGTAGAGATGGGGTTTCACCATGTTGGCCGGGCTAGTCTTGAACTCCTGACCTCAGGTGATCTGCCCGCCTCGGCCTCCCAAAGTGCTGGGATTATAGGCATGATCCACCGCACACGGCCTATTTTTCTCATCCTAATAGATGAGAAAACAAAGGCACTAAGAAGCTACCATTTAGAACTTCTGCTAAGTTAGTTTTTATTATAAAATCATTTAGAAACAAATTATTTCGTATGGTTTCAGCATTTACAATAGATACTAGAGTATACCCAGGATTAAAAACTGATAAAAGGTCATATCCATAGTAAATGTTCAGGAAACTAACATACAAAGGAGGAAAAGATAGATCCTTAATGGTCAAACTATGAAGTTTAGTTGCTGTGTTCATAGAACACATCTATTTTTGATTAAACATTTTTGAAAAATTGTTTTTCTCACCACAACAAACAATACATTTGGCTTAATGTCAATAAATTAGTTATATTTTTATTGGAACACCTGATGATCAAGATGTTTTCAGGCTATCTAGGCACAATACAAGATTTAGCAAGAAACTTCTGAAAAATTGAAAGGGGGTTACTTATAAAAATCTTTATGTGGGAGGGAAAAAAAGAGGTCAGAACTTCTCTTGAAGTATGAGTTTATTTTCCCAATCGAACACAGTTTTCTGGAGAAGAGTTAAGAGAAGCACGTGCCTACTGAACTGTTCTGAGAACATGCAGAAGTCTAGCAAAATAAAAGTTATAGATATTCAAATCTGCAAAGCAAAAATGTAGTTTATAGTATTCTTTTTTGAAGGAAATTTCTTATATATTTATACAGATATACAATTTTTATTAAATATGTAAATGTGATTTTTAACATATATATTTTTCAACATTGTTTTCCCCCCTTTTTTACTTGTTTTCTTTTCCTCCTACCTTTATTTTTCACACACATTTCAGGGCACCCTGCCCTGTTCCTGTCCGACAAGCATATTAACATCCTAGTATTGTTCTTTAATATTTTTCAACTTCAGCCTCATGTAAATCAGATATGAGTTCACACATATATAGGATGTTTAAGTATCATTTATTATATAAAAAATGGAATGTATAAGCACATGATTTTCTGTATCTTACTCTTCTCATTCAACACTATCTCATGGAAATCCCTCCAGGTCAACCAGAGAAGTAATTCATTCTTTGTAATAGCTGCATAATATTCCATGTTGTGAATAGCCATATTTTTTCCCACTATTTCTTCTATTCATGGGCATTATGTTTAGTTTGAAAAATTGGCTTTTAGTTTGTTTCATCTTTAGGAATAAGGCTGTTGTGGCCTTAAATATATATCTTATGTAGTGGTGCTTTTTTTCTAATGAATATATTCTGAAATCTGTGATCACTGGGTTAAAAGATGTATGTATTTTAAATTTTAGCAGATGCTACCAAATTGCTTCACAAAAGAATTGCAATGATACACACTTTTGCTAACAATGTATGAGAAGGCTCCTTTAATATTCCTAACAGTGTTAAGGATTCCATTATTTGAATAATTTTTAGTTATACAAAGTTATAACTATTTAACTTGAATTTCCCTGATCATTGAAAAATAATACCATTTCTTCTTATGTTTCTGGATCTTTCTAATTTGTTCTTTTGTTATCTGTTTATCCACATTATTTGCTTAATTTTCTATTGGCTTAGTTTTATCTTGCCAATTTGAAAAAACTCTATTTTATAAAATAGATATTAATATTTTTTTCATCTGTGGTACTAATATTTTTGCCTAGTTTCTTTTCTGTCAATTCACTTAGAGTAGCTTTGAATACAGGTTTTTTAAAAAATCAAATATTTATGTTTTTTTGTTCCCTACGGACTCTGAGTTTCTAGTACTTGTTACTAGAAATATAAAATTAATTTAAAATGCAGCTTCCCAAATTTTTGCTTATAGCTTTATAATTTTAAGATATTTATACTCAAATCTCTAAGTCATCTGTATATGGGATATACATGGAGTTCAACTTTATTAAATCTTTCAATTTGAAGACATATTTCTTTTCATTTGGTATATATTGTTTTATGAATGCTAATAAGTTTTATAATTTTCCATTCCATCCCAATTAAATTTGTTTCTAAGACTTTTATGAGATTTTGTTGATATTGTGAATAGACCGTTTTTCCCACTCCACTTCTAATGGCTTATTGCTTAAATAGAAAATAAAAACTATTGATATTGCATAGTTTTCTTTTCTCCATCTATTTTACCAAATGCTCTAACCAATTCTGTTTGTTTTCATATGAAAATCTCTTGTTTTGTAGGTAGTTGACTGTCTCAATTACAAAGAATAATAAAAACATATGCACAGCAAAGCATGCACAGAATATATTGATGAGAAAACCCAAGTTCTGTGTGTAGTTGACTATATGTATTTTCATGTACTGCTAGAGTTGTTTTGTATATTATTCCTGAGAAAATAAAACTTACTCTGTATATGTGCTTGGTCTTCTTTGAACTAAATATAATAGAGAAATAGAAATAGTCATTGTCCATTTTCCCAGATATCTGATTTTGAACATTTCCAGGAAGGATTAATAGACCCATATTGCAATACTCTGAAAAGAGTCTTAGAGATAATTACAACAAATGACACAAACAGAGTCAATGGAGCTTCAGTTTTGCCTTCCTAATGCAATTCAAGGTGACCTTGATCAAGTTGCTTCCATCTCCTGTTTCATGAAAAAACTATTTGTGTTCAGTGGAGTCACTGTTAATAGCTTCCCTCTAGTAGTGATACCCTTTCTGAGAGCTAGCAGAGAGGTTCATGTATCTTAGACATGGGTTCATTAAAAAATGCGTGTGAAACCTCACCATCTTCTAGGGAATTTTGTATTATTATTATTACACTTTAAGTTCTAGGGTACACGTGCACAACGTGCAGGTTTGTTACATAGGTATACACGTGCCATGTTGGTTTGCTGCACCCATCCACCCGTCGTTTACATTCGATATTTCTCCTAATGCTATCCCTCCCCCAGGCCCCCACCCCCTGACCAGCCCCGGTGTGATGTTTCCCGCCCTGTGTTCATGTGTTCTTATTGTTCAACTCCCACTTTTGAGTGACAACATGCAGTGTTTCGTTTTCTGATCTTGTGATAGTTTGATTAGAATTATGGTTTCCAGCTTCATCCATGTCCCTGCAAAGCACATGAACTCATCCTTTTTTATGGCTCCATTGTATTCCATGATGTATATGTGCCACAACTGCTTAATCCAGTCTATTACTGATGGACATTTCGGTTGATTCCAAGCCTTTACTATTATGAATAGTGCTGCAATAAACATATGTGTGCACGTGTCTTTATAGTAGCATGTAGCATGATTTATAATCCTTTGGGTATATACCCATTAATGGGATCACTGGGTCAAATGGTATTTCTAGTTCTAGATCCTTGATGAATTGCCACACCATCTTCCACAATGGTTGAACTAGTTTACAATCCCACCAACAGTGTAAAAGTATTCCTATATCTCCACATCCTCTCCAGCATCTGTTGTTTCCTGACATTTTAATGATCACCGTTCTAACTGGTGTGAGATGTTATCTCATTGTGGTTTTGATTTGCATTTCTCTGACGACCAGCGATGATGAGTATTTTTGCACATGTCTGTTGGCTGCATAAATGTCTTCTTTTGAGAAGTGTCTGTTCCTATCCTTGCCCCCTTTTTGATGGGATTGTTTGTATTTTCTAGTAAATTTTGTTTAAGTTCTTTGTAGATTCTGGATATTAGCCCTTTGTCAGATGGGTAGATTGCAAAAATTTTCTCCCATTCTGTAGGTTACCTGTTCACTCTGATGATAGTTTTTTTTGTTTGTTTGTTTGATTTCTTATTTTTCTTTTTGCTGTGCAGAAGTTCTTTAGTTTAATTAGATTCCATGTGTCTATTTTGGCTTTCGTTGCCATTGCTTTTGGTGTTTTAGTCATGAAGTTTTTCCCCATGCCTATGTCCTGGATGGTATTGCCTAGGTTTTCTTCTAGGGGTTTTATGGTGTTAGGTGTAACATTTAAGTCTTTAATCCATTTTGAGTTAATTTTTATATACAGTATAAGGAAGGGATCCTGTTTCAGCTTTCTACATATGGCTAGTCAGTTCACCCAGCAGCATTTATTAAATAGGGAATCCTTTTCCCATTGCTTGTTTTTGTCACATTTGTCCAAGATCAGATGGCTGTAGATGTGTGGTGTTACTTCTGAGGCCTTTGTTCTGCTCCATTGGTCTATATATCTGTTTTGGTACCAGTACCATGCTGTTTTGGTTACTGTAGCCTTGCAGTATAGTTTGAAGTCAGGTAGCGTGATGCCTCTAGCTTTGTCCTTTTTCCTTAGGATTGTCTTGGCAATGCGGGCTCTTTTTTGGTTGCATATGAACTTTAAAGTAGTTTTTTCCAATTCTGTGAAAGAGGTCAGTGGTAGCTTGATAGGGATAGCATTGAATCTATAAAATACTTTGGGAAATATGGCCATTTTCACAATATTGATTCTTCCTATCCATGAGCATGGAATGTTCTTCCATTTGTTTCTGTCCTCTTTTATTCTGTTGAGCAGTGGTTTGTAGTTCTCTTTGAAGAGGTCCTTCACATCCCTTGTAAGTTGGATTCCTACTTATTTTATTCTCTTTGTAGTAATTGTGAATGGGAGTTCACTCATGATTTGGCTCTCTGTTTGTCTGTTATTGTTTTACAGGAATGCTTGTGATTTTTGCGTGTTGATTTTGTATCCTGAGCCTTTGTAGAAGTAGCTTATCAGCTTAAAGAGATTTTGGGCTGAGATGACAGGGTTTTCTAAATATAAAATCATGTCATCCTCAAACAGAGACAATTTGACTTCCTCTTTTCCTAATTGAATACCCTTTATTTCTTTCTCTTCCCTGATTGCCCTAGTCAGAACTTTCACCACTATGTTGAATAGGAGTGGTGAGAGAGGGCATCCCTGTCTTGTGCCAGTTTTCAAAGGGAATGCTTCCAGGTTTGCCCATTCAATATGATATTGGCTGTGGGTTTTTCATAAATAGCTCTTATTATTTTGAGATACATTCCTTCAATGCGTAGTTTTACTGAGAGTTTTTAGCATGAAGGCTGATGAATTTTGTAAAGGCCTTTTCTGCATCTTTTGAGATAATCATGTGGTTTTTGTTGTTGATTCTGTTTAGTGATGGATTACATTTATTTATTTGCATATGTTGAACCAGTCTTGCATCCCAGGGATGAAGCTAACTGGATCATGGTGGATAACCTTTTTGATGTGCTGCTGGATTTGGTTTGCCAGTATTTTATTGAGGATTTTCGCATCAATGTTCATCAGGGATATTGGCCTAAAATTCTCTTTTTTTTGTTGTGTCTCTGCCAGACTTTGGTTATCAGGATGATGCTAGCCTCATAAAATGAGTTAGGGAGAATTCACTCTTTTTCTATTGATTGAAATAGTTTCAGAAGGAATGGTACCAGCTCCTCGTTGTACCTCTGGTAGAATTTAGTTGTGAATCCATCTGGTCATGGACTTTTTTTGGTTTGTAGGCTATTGATTAGTGCCTCAATTTCAGAACTTGTTGTTGGTTTATTCAGAGATTTGACTTCCTCCTGGAATAGTCTTGGGAGGGTTTATGTGTACAGGAATGTATCCATTTCTTCTAGATTTTCTAGTTTATTTGCATAGAGTTGTTTATAGCATTCTCTGATGATAGTTTGTATTTCTGTGGGATCAGTGGTAATACCCCTTTATCATTTTTTATTGCATCTATTTGATTTTTCTCTCTTTTCTTCTTTATTAGTCTTGTTAGTGGTCTATCAATTTTGTTGATCTTTTCAAAAAACCAGCTCCTGGAGTCATTGATTTTTGAAGGGTTTTTTATGTCTCTATCTCCTGCAGCTCTGCTCTGATATTAGTTCCTGCCTTCTGCTAGCTTTTGAATTTGTTTGCCCTTGCTTCTCTAGTTCTTTTAATTGTGATATTAGCATGTCAATTTTAGATCTTTCCTGCTTTCTCTCATGGGCATTTAGTGCTATAAATTTCCCTCTACACACTGCTTTAAATGTGTCCCAGAGATTCTGGTATGTTGTGTCTTTGTTCTCATTGGTTTCAAAGAACATCTTTATTTCTGCCTTCATTTTTGTTATGTACCCAGTAGTCAGTCAGGAGCAAGTTGTTCAGTTTTCATGTAGTTGTGTGGTTTTGAGTGAGTTTCTTAATCCTGAGTGCTAAGTTGATTGCACTGTGGTCTGAGAGACAGTTTGTTGTGATTTCTCTTATTTTACATTTGCTGAGGAGTGTTTTACGGCCAATTATGTGGTCAATTTTGGAATAAGTGTGATGTGGTGCTGAGAAGAATGTATATTCTGTTGATTTGGGGTGTAGAGTTCTGTAGATGTCCATTAGGTTTGGTTGGTCCAGAGCTGAGTTCAAGTCCTGGGCATCCTTGTTAACCTTCTATCTCATTGATCTGTCTGATATTGACAGTGGGGAGTTTAAGTCTCTCACTATTACTGTGTGGGAGTCTAAGTCTCCTTGTAGGTCTCCAAGGACTTGCTTTATGAATCTGGGTGTTCCTGTATTGGGTACATATATATTTAGGATAGTTATCTCTTCTTGTTGAATTGATCCCTTTACCATTATGTAATGGCTTTCTTTGTCTCTTTTGATCTTTGTTGGCTTAAAGTCTGTTTATCAGAGACTAGGATTGCAACCCCTGCCTCTTTTTATTTTATTTATTTTTTATTTTATTTTTTTGCTTTCCATTTGCTTGGTAAATCTTCCTCTATCCCTTTATTTTGAGCATATGTGTGCCTTTGCACATGAGATGGGTCTCCTGAATGCAGCACACCAATGAGTCTTGACTCTTTATCCAATGTGCCAGTCTGTGTCTTTTAATTGGGGCATTTAGCCTATTTACATTTAAGGTTAATATTGTTATGTTTGATTTGATCCTGTCATTGTGATGTTAGCTGGTTATTTTGCACATTAATTGATACAGTTTCTTCATAGCATCGATGGTCTTTACCATTTGGCATGTTTTTGCAGTGGCTGGTATGGGTGTTCCTTTCCATGTTTAGTGCTTCCTTCAGGAGCTCTTGTAAGACAGGCCTGGTGGTGACAAAACTCTCAGCATTTGCTTGTCTGTAAAGGGTTTTATTTCTCCTTCACTTATAAAACTTAGTTTGGCTGGATATGAGATTCTGGGTTGAAAATTCTTTTCTTTCAGAATGTAGAATATTGGCTCCCACTCTCTTCTGGCTTGTAGGGTTTCTACCAGGGGAGCCACTGTTGGTCTGATGGGCTTACCTTTGTGGGTAACCCAACCTTTTTCTCTGGCTGCCCTTAACATTTTTTCCCTCATTTCAACCTTGGTAAATCTGACAATTATGTGTCTTGGGTTTGCTCTTCTTGAGGATTATCTTTGTGGCATTCTCTGTATTTCCTGAATTTGAATGTTGGCCTGCCTTGCTAGGTTAGGGAAGTTCTCCTGGAAGATATCCTGAAGAGTGTTTTCTAATTTGGTTCCATTCTCCCTGTCACTTTCAGGTACACTAGTCAAACATAGGTTTGGTCTTTTCACATAGTTCCATTTTTCTTGGAGGCTTTGTTCATTTCTTTTCACTCTTTTTCTCTAATCTTGTCTTTTCGCTTTATTTCATTCATTTGATCTTCAATCACTGATATCCTTTCTTCCACTTGATCAAATCAGCTACTGACCCTTGTGCATGTGTCACAAAGTTCTCAGTGCCATGGTTTTCAGCTCCATCAGGTCCTTTAAGGTCTTCTCTACACTGTTTATTCTAGTTAGCAATTCGTCTAACCTTTTTTCAAGGTTTTTAGCTTCCTTGCGATGGGTTAGAACATGCTCCACTAGCTCAGAGAAATTTGTTATTACTGACCTTCTGAAGCCTACTTCTGTCAACTCGTCAAAGTTATTCTCCATCCAGTTTTGTTCCCTTCTTAGTGAGGAGCTGCAATCCTTTGGAGGAGAAGAGATGCACTGGTTTTTGGAATTTTCAGCTTCTCTGCTCTGCTTTCTCCTCATCTTTGTGGTTTTATCTACCTTTGGTCTTGGATGTTGGTAACCTACAGATGGGGTTTTTATGTGAATGTCCTTTTTGTTGATGTTGATGCTATTTCTTTCTGTTTATTAGTTTTCCTTCTAACAGTCAGATCCCTCAACTGCAGGTCTGTTGGAGTTTGCTGGAGATTCACTACACACCCTGTTTGCCTGGGTATCACCAGCGGAGGCTGCAGCACAGCAAATATTGCTGCCTGATCCTTCCTCTGGAAGCTTCATCCCAGAGGGGCACCCACTTGTTTGAGGTGTCTGTTGGCCCCTACTGGGAGGTGTTTCTCATGGGGAATTTTTGGTCAGTAACCAAGCACAAGACAAGGAGAGACCAGGGATTTTTAAATATCTGGAGAAGCTTCAAAAACCACTGATGCACATGTACATACACACACATCACACCCATGGACACACTTACATATGGTGAGACACAGTTGAGCAGAAAGTTATTGCTGCCCTCACTATTCAAGGCAATAGTAGGGGAACATAGAAGTTGATCTTTTCATTTTGTCTCCTGTGATGGTTATTTCCCACAAGATGACTTTCTGAAATTGTAGGCTCAGAAATTCTGAAAGGTATTCATGACCAGTGAAAATGTGCACAGAAATCTGAAATTAAAATACTTAATGGAAACGGTAACCTGGAAAAAAAGGGAGTTTACTTCCAATTGGGTTTATCTCCTTAGTTAAAACACCTCCATATCAGGAACATGAACTGGTTCATCACTTTGGATTCTCCAGATGAAATGGTGGACCAGGAATACCTGATCCTTACCAATGAAACAAGTTTCTGTATTAATTCCATCATCTTTGGTTGCCGTATTATTTCAATCTGTTATTTATGAGCTGAAAAAATTGGGTACTGACTCATGATTGTCCTCTAACAAATAAAGTTGAGATGCATCTTATTGGCAATGATATTATTAACATGTAATCAAGTACATTTTCCAAATGAGTCTCAATCTTCACTGAAGAGTTGCCGTTTTTCAGTTTTCTATCCTTACCACTCAAGGAATAGATCTTGGAAGCTAATGTACCAAGAGTGCTACAAAAGACACACACATACTGGAATTTTGGTGAGATATTGTACCCTTTTGCCAGTATGCTATGTGTTCTTCACAGCACAGCTTCTTATAAAAGCTCTGTTGTGCCTTTTTCTTTCCAGTTTATGTTAGAGTTGATAACTTTTTCCTAGCACTACAAATCCCAAGGTTGTGATCATTCAATGCCAAAACATTTTTACTTTTCTTATGAAATGTTTTTTGCAATTTTTTTTGGTAGTGCCTCTTTTTTGTGTGCATTGAAAATAGTGAGCTAACATATATATGCTTGTTAATTATTTTCCTGTGATCATTAATTGCTGAATGATTATTAATAAGAACCATTTATTATTGCTGTTGTTTAAGTATAATTAAACATCATCTTTTTTTGTTAAGTCATTAACTACTTCATCATAATCTCTAGTCACCATTACATCTACCAGAGTCAACATGGATGTCCTAGCCTGTGTTCCCACCCAAAAGCAGAGCTTATGACAAGGGTTATACACAACCAGTTTATTTTGAGAACTCCAGGGAAGAGGAGTGAAGGAGAGATGGCCATTTGAAGAATCTATTGAATTGGCAATGGGAGCTTGATCCTATTGGGACCCTTTGAGAAGCTGTGGAGAATGTTCTATGGAAGCTGTACAGAGTTGTTCTTCCAAAAGATGGGTAAGGGGGTATATAGCCACCAATTCCAATTCTCACTGGGCACAGGTTTCCCACTGGCATTAATTTCTACTTCCAGTTTGCACAGAATTACTGCAGAGGTTTCTGAAAGCATTTCACCTGTGTCATCAGGGACACCTCATAGCAGAAAAAATATATATACATGTGCATATGAGTAAGCTTTTGCTGCAGAAAGAGCTTGCAGAAATTGAGGTGACCAAATAAGTTGTTCATATAAAATCATTGATACTTCTTCTACCTCTAGCATTATAGACAGCCATTCCACCTAACAGGGATCAACTATATTATAATGATTTGTATAATGAAAATGCCTTATATTTATTTATTTCATATAAATCTGCTAATATTTCAATATGGCTAACATAGGATTCTTATGTTCTAAAGTTTAGACTTTATCCCATAACCATGGAATGGTTATAAACAGAAAAGAAATATTATTGTATTTATATTTCAAAATAAACAGTCTGGCAATAGTATAGAGAATGAATTAAACAGACTATTGCATTAGTACTATTTATAAAGTAATTTAGAACTCAGGTAGTAGCCATAAAAATGAAGAAAGGGGAAAAGACACAAGACATGTTGAGGTAAAATCAACAGGAGTCTAATTGGATAAAATGAGTAGGAAAAAGGATGAAGTTGAGATAAGTCCAAGATTTCTGATTTGAATGGAAAGGTATATTTGAATGTCTTTCATCTCTATCTCCAAGACTACAATCCTTCTTTAAACAGAAATAATGAGAGATAAGACCATAATCTCTCACTTAGAGAGATTATGAAATATCTTCCTCACTGGTTTCCCTGAATCTACTCTTCCCCGTCCAAACCAGCCTCCCAACAGTAGCCAGAATGGCATCTTCAAGACATATATTTTATTCCTTTACTACAATAATTAAACACTCCTAAGGACTTTTCAGTGGTCTTAGAACAAGTGGAAAATATTTAACACATCTTAGGAGGGCCTACATGGTCTTGTCCTTGCTACCCTTGTAACTTTGACCACTGTCCCAGATATACCAATTTTTTTCTCAGTCTCTCTAATATGCTAAGCTCCCTCTCATCTCAGGGCCTTTGTAGGTATTGGAATCGCTGCCTGGAAGTCATCCCTTGCCTAGTTAACTACTACTCATCTTTTTTATCTCAACTTAAATAGCAATTTACAGGGGAAGCCCTTCTCGCATTCCCCCTTCCCTATCTTCTCCTCAAAGAAAGCAGGTCTCCTATTAGATGCTCCCACAGCATATTTTACTTTCCCATCTTAGCACTTAATCTAGCTTGGAATAATTATCTGTTTGCAAAATAATGTAATTAATGAGAGTCTCCCCTCTCTGAAAAGTAAAGTCTATACATGCAGGAATCACTACTATTTTGTTCAACATTTTATCCTCAGTGCATAGGCTTCCATCTGACTCTTCATGATGCTTGATTAATTCTTATTTGTGGAACACATGAATTAATTGCCAAAAGGGAAGCAGGAATAATTGGAAATGTGTTTTATGTAGATTGGCTTTAAGAGGCCTATAGGAGATTCATGGGCAGATGCTTAGCAGGTGGCTGAAGACAAAAGCACTCACTTTAGAGTGAAACTGTCAGGGTTTAAAACCCAGTTTAGTTGTTTATTATTTGTATGACTCTAGGGGAAGTGTGTGATATCACTCAACTTTAGTTTTTTTTTCCTGCAAAACGAAGACAATAATGGCATCTACCTCACAGGTGGTTGTAAGAATTAAATGAGATTATGCATGTTCACTTGTTAACCCAGTGCCCAGCACATAATAAGTATACAATGAATGTTGCCATTATTGTTGTTATCACTTTGTGGGTTTTTTTTTTTTTTTTTTTTTTTTTTTTTTTTTTTTGAGATGGAGTCTTATTCTGTTGCCCAGACTGGAGTGCAGTGGCATGATCTCAGCTCACTGCAACCTCTGCCTTCCCGGTTCAAGCAATCCTCCTGCCTCAGCCTCCCAAGTAGGTGGGACTACAGGCGCACGCCATCACACTTGGCTAATTTTTTAATTTTTAGTAGAGACGGGGTTTCGCCACATTGGCCAGGCTGCTCTCAAACTCCTGACCTCAGGTGATCCACCCACCTCGGCGTCCCAAACTGCTGGGATTACAGGTGTGAGCCACCATGCCCAGCCTGTTGTTGTTATCACTTTGGACCACAAGAAAATGTTGGGACCCAATACAGGTTTCCAAATCATTCAAGATGGTTGAAGTGATGAGAGTGGTTGAGAAGGCCTAGAGAGAGAACACAGAGCAACAAAAGGCCAAAAGAGAGACCTTGAGTAAATGCCAAAAGAATTAAAAGGAACAGGAAAAAAAAATACAAAATATTGATAAGATGATTAGAAAAAGGTTAGGAAAGTCTGACATTAACAAAGACAGAAGATTTTATTCCTTTTCTATTCATTTATTAATTTAAAATCAACCCATTCTTTAGGTGTTAAGCCTTAAAATGTCTGGGAGGCAATATCACCACACAGAACCAAAGAGTATTTATTGCGTTCTGTAGAAATTATCTGTTTTGGCTTGAGACCACTCTTAACCAGGTTCAAGATTCTTTTCTCTTTATTATATCAGAGAATAGCTTCCTTGGTACTTAATTGATCTAAAAATTACACATTTATGGCGGAAAAAAATGGGTGAATTTTTCACTAAATGTGGTAATGCCCTATATAAACCCCAGGATCTTTTTTGTATCAAGGAATTTGCTGCAGAAAATCAAATGATTTTGAGTGGATGACATTTTCTTATGAATGGAATAACAGCAACAAGAAGCATCCTGCCGAGTTTGTTTCTTATCTGATTCAATGGATTGTATTTTCATTCCTAATTGCTCTTCATCAGCTCTGACATTTCCAGGTTTTCTGGAAAACCAAAAAAGTGCACATTTACTTATGGTATTGTCTACTTTTTTCCTAAGAAAACAAATGATGGTTCAAAGGCATTCCCTGAGAAATTCATCTCCAACGCTAGCTACTCTACCAAGTGACCATGCCCTCTGTAACCACGGCACACTGGGGATGATCTGGCAATTAAGAACACACACAAAAAATGATTCCTTACGTTGCTTGCTTCCAGCTGGTAAACAAACAATTAAGTCTCAGAATCAGAACACATATTCTTTAATTAGATAGGAAAATAACAGTTGGATTATGTTATGACATTTGCTATTAATAAATAACAGCTCTCATAATTTTACAAAGAGTGAATATGACAATTCTAATTATTTTACCACATTGAAAGCACTGTATCAGAGTCCCATGGGTAGCCAGTCATCTATTTATCATGAATAATTCAGAGTAATATGGCTATAATTCTGATTCAATTCTGATTGAAAATTTAGAGTTGTTAGACAAGATTTCTACAGACTGTTCTCTTGTGTGCTATTTCTGGAATTTGTATCTTTGCATATGCAAATTCTAGAAAGAATGTAAGCAATGAGATGGTTTTGTATTCATTAGTAGAAGAACTTTGAGTTTTATTAGAGACCACATCAACAAATACAGCCTGTGTGGAATAGGACATGAAGATCATGCTCAGTTAATATTTGCTGTGTTAATTTTTAAAAATTATCTTTATGAACATCTATACAATACCATCTGTCTAATAGTATTATACACAGTGGAGGGGAAATTCCCTTTTCGACCTGGCTTGTATTTTATAGAGCAATGGCAAGAGTCACAGTTGTTCTAGAAAATATTTCCAAGACATAGTGACCAGAATTACAGGGTTTGGTTTGGAAGCTGCAACTACTATTTCTCTAAGTTTTCATTTATTTTCTTTTTTTTTTTTTTTTTTTTTTTGAGACATTGTCTTTCTCTGTCACCCAGACTGGAGCGCAGTAGGATGATTATGGCTCACTTCAGCCTCAACATCTGGAGCTCAAGTGATCCTCCCACCTCAGTCTCCCATGTAGCTGGGACTGCAGGTGCGCATCACCATGCTTGGTTAATTTTTTATTTTTTGTAGGGACAGGGTCTAACTATGTTGCCATGCTAGTCTCAAACTCCTGGGCCTAAGGGATCCTACTGCCTCGGCCTTCCAAAATGCTGGGAGTACAAGGCATTAGCCACAGCACCCAGTTCTCACTTACTTCAATTACAGATCACTTTATTATCTAAATCATTTTTATCTATTATAGTCTCATATATAACCTGGAATAATTTTTACCTCCAAAGTTACAATAATCTGTTTGGACATATCCTGTGAAAATCCCTTTCCACTCAGACACATTCTGAGAGGCACTAAGTGAATTCAGAGAGGATAGAGAATGAAAAAAATAACTCGTTTCAGAATTTGCTTATCTTTGACACAATCAACGTATCTGATAGCCTGTTACAGACAAGGTACTAAAGGCAAGGGTGAGAGCATGGTCCCTGCCTTCCAGAGGCCCAGCGTCTAGAGCAGTTAAATTCATGGAACTACATTCTCCAAATAAATCTACAGTTTACATGGTCTTTTATTTCACCAGCAGGCAAATTTTTGTCCCTGGGCAGCCTCCTAGAACTATTTATAGCCTGAGAACAAATTTATTTCTTCTTAGTAGATTTCTGTTCTCCTTCTTTGAAATCTCAGCAGTACAAACCTGATTAGCAGGGAGGCAAGGTCCAATTATTAATGAGATAATTATGATTGTTTTCTTATACCAGGCAACCAGCGACTTCTGGCAAGGACCAGTAGTATGAAAAGCAGGAGGTCAAGGGTAAAATGCTGGTTTCCAGAATTACTTGGGCTCTGTTATATCTTCCTTGAAGAAGCAAAATCTAATCATGAACATCACAAAGACAATAGCACACAGCAGTGGGATGAAGAACAATGAGTACAAAGCCCTGAGAAGGAAAAAGTACTTGTTAGAAGATTGTCTGTGGCCTGGCATCCAAGGTTTATGAACCTTTTTTAGGCATATATTCTGGCAAATATCTTCTATAACTACAGTGTGTTTAAAAATTTTTTTTTCCTTACTGGGCATATAGAAAGTCACAAAATTTGTCATGCTACCACTCAGAAATACATAGAAAATTTAATTTCTTAATTTTCTTTAAATATCTTTCACTTAAGCACAAGATACTGGTTAGCAAAAGAAAGAGACAAAATGTTCCATTTAGTTTAACATTTACTGAATCCATTAATTTATATACCTTTCCCCAAAATTGTGAGTAGATGGCACAAGAAGTGAATAGCTTACCTTTCTCTGTGGTGTGAGTCCTCAGGAATGTTCTGGTGCCTGTAGGTACCCAGCACCATGCCCCTTCTTCTCCTTGGCAGTAGGCAGTGCTAGAGTTAACATAAGAAAAAGGCAAAATTGGATGGCTATGGAGAAGTGTTCCAGATAAAGGCAGGCCAAATGAAAGGGCAAGAAGGCAAATGGCAGCATGACATATTCACGGCAGCTGCAGATGATTCAAGAGAAATGGATGGTAGACGCTTACATGAGAATGTCAAAATAAATCTGGAAGTGCAAGCAAGGCCTGGGGCCAATGTTTTATCCAGGACATGCATGACAGGTATGTATCTTGAACATATCACTAAATGTCTACTCCAGGGCCCTGTAAACTTGTCTTTACATAATTATCATTTAAAGTTTTTGACTATCACCAAGAGCTATGGTAAAAAAAAAAATCAAAATAAAAACACTGAACGTGTAATCTGTAAGAGTTTTTAGTAAAAAGAAAAAAGCCATTTAGTACATAATTTTGTGCTTGACTACATTTATAGATATGGTTACCAACCTGCAGGTTGAGGTTCACAATGTTATTCAATGCTGTCATAACATATAAAGACATCATAAATACATTCACCTCTAATTAAAGGACCAGGAAAAGGTTTGGGTTTTGTTTAATGAGCTAAACAATATGTACATCTCATAGTTGACAATAAGAACTACATCATCATCTAGTTTCCCTCTTGCCTGAGCTACTGAGAATCTGAGTATTAAGTTTGGGTTTAATGATGATACTATTCTTAGTCTGAGATTTGTTTTAATTTTGCTTCTCTTCTAGATGTCTGTCCTTCCCAACATTATTACTTTAACTTATATTCTATGTTACTTGTCTCATCCATGTGCTCACTATGAGCCAATTTAGACTTCCTCAAAAACTAGCGATTTCTGTGCTACTACAGATCATAGAATCCTGCCTGCTACTAAGGGGCTTCTAGAGTTCTCAAGCTATATAAATATTTTGGCGGGATCATTTTTTTTTCCTCAAAAGCAACATCAAATCTCCAGCTGCTGGGAAATGGTGCTTTTCCTTATTATTGGAATCAATGAGTCAAGGCGTATGTCTTTAATGGAAGTTTTGGCAAGCATGGTATTAGAGTTAATATTAGATTCAACTGAAGTAAACTGAATGGTTTGTTTTCTGCTCTGCAAGTACAAATCAATGGTTTTAATCAAACACTGCAGTTTATATCATGGTAGAAATATTTACACAAAGAGAAGCACTGATAGATGCACAGCACTTAAGACAAATGTAAGTTTTTAGAAGTCTCGGGAGCATAGATTACAGGAAAGGTAAGACACACACACGAAAAATCTCCCCAGCCAAAAATAGTATATAAACCTATGTTAGGAAATGTGCTTCCCCTCAAAGAGTCTAGTTCAGTTAGCATCTTCTTGTTGCATGCAAAGAAAGATTTACTTTAGTTATCCCCAGAAATATGGGGGATGGCAAGATGGTATACAGTGAATACAAATGCCGTGGAATACAGGAAAAGTCAGACAACTGGAGTGGGATCCACAGCAGAGACATGCTACAGAATTTCTACCTACAGGCTGAATTTCAAGTCTGTAAATGTAGCCAAGCAAATAATAAACGCTTCACTGATACTGCATTACAATGCACAATAAAGTATTATCTGTTTCCAGACTTTATGACTGCCCTGTAGTATACATCATTAATATTTCTGCTTGGCATTTTCTGTGCCATCACCAGTTTTTTATTCTTTTTCTTTTTACCTTCATATATTTTCTTCTTTCTTCTTTAATATTTTCTGCTTTAGAAACATAACTCCAGCTTGGCTTTGACTTATGACCCCAAGCATATATTATGAATGCTCTCTATATTTCCTTTGACATACCTCCAATTTCTCTCTGCATTTCCTAATTTGGTTTATATGAAAAAAGTCTGATTGGCCTGTACATCTTTTTTTACCAGGACTCATTGTAGATAATTGGCTAATCTCTGGATTTGGGTAGGGAAGACTATTGGGCCACACAGTATACCTGCCCTATAAGCTGTGAACAAAGAATTTTCACTTAGGAGGGACACACGGCCTGGTACCAACACTGCTGGGACTAACATACAGTCCTCTACTTCACCCATGTAATAAGAAAGGGTCCAGTTCTCCTATCATGCTCCCTCTTAAAAAAAAAAAAAAGTAAAATTTCACCTTCTGGGTTTTAGGTAGATTTTCCTAACACTCAACACTGGTTTCTGGAGTGACTACATATAGCCTAATCAAAATATAATTAATATTCAATAAATTAAAGCACATGTCTCTAATGAGAACAAGTTGCCACCTTTCAAAAAGTTTCGTATGCATTCCAAAAATAAATACAAATGAGTCTCTGATTATTGGGTGGTATTCTCTATCCTCATCACTCTTCCTTTGAGTGATATACTCTCCTGCTGTAATTGATACCTCCAAAGGCATTATTACTCAACTCCTAATGCTTCAGTTGCATGTTTTGCATCTTGCAAGTTTCAAGAATTTGTGGAACAACATATCTTTGCTTCAAAGTACTAAAGAGGTTAAAGTTGTATGTACTTATTAAATGTGTATTAATAGAATATAGTATTATAAATAGACTTAAAACTCGTTGTCTCTCTTGTTCACTGCTATGTCTCTCTTGTTCACTGCTCTGTCCCAGACATTAGTGCAATGTCTGATACATAGTATGTGTTCAATATATTTTTCAAAATAAATAATCAATCAATCAATTCATGACTACCATATCTACTTGCCCACAACTTCTAAACATGGGAAATATGGAGATGAGAGTCTAGTGAGAGTCATTTTTGTAAATATCAAAGAGTACCTCTAGGTTCTACAGAATAACTTAGTAGAATATTAAACGAGAAGTGGAATAGGTTTAAATGCAGATCTTCTAATTAAAAATGAGTTCCTAGATAAAAGCAAGAGTAAAACAAAACCTTGCAGAGGTACTTAATTGTTGTGGGAAGTCAGGGACCCCAAACGGAAGGACCGGCTGAAGCCATGGCAGAAAACATAAATTGTGAAGATTTCATGGACATGTATTAGTTCCCCAAATTAATACTTTTTTATACTTGTCTTTACTGTAATCTCTGAACATAAATTGTGAAGATTTCATGGACACTTATCACTTCCCCAATCAATACCCTTGTGTTTTCCTATGGCTGTCTTTACTTTAATCTCTTAATCCCATCATCTTCTTCATAAACTGAGGAGGATGAATGCCACCTCAGGACCCTGTGATTGTATCAACTGCACAAATTGTTTGTAGACCATGTGTGTTTGAACAATACGAAATCTGGGCATCTTTAAAAAAAGAACAGGATAACAGTGATGGTCAGGGAACAAGAGACGTAACTTTGAACTGGCCACCGGTGAGCCGGACAGAACAGAACTATATTTCTCCTCTTTCATAAGCAAATAGGAGAAACATTGCTGAATTCTTTTTCTCAGCAAGGACCATCCCTAAGAAAGAGAATGTACCGTGAAGGTAAGCCTATAAACAGACCCTTTGGAAGCATGTGCCGTCTTTTATGGTCGAAGCGGAAGGGATGAAATAAACCCCGGTCTTCTGTAGTGCTCCCAGGCGTATTAGGACAAGGAAAATTCCTGCCTAATAAATTTTGGTCAGACAGGTTGTCTGCTCTCAAACCCTGTTTCCTGATAAGATGTTATCAAAGACAACGCGTGCAGAAAACTTCATTAGCAATTTTAATTTCGCTTCATCTGGTGATCCTGTGATCTCGCCCTGCCTCCATTTGCTTTGTGATACTTTATTACCTTGTGAAGCATGTGATCTCTGTGACCCACACCCTATTCATGCACTCCCTCCCCTTTTGAAAATCACTAATAAAAACTAGCTGGTTTTACGGCTCGGGGAACATCACGGATCCTGCCGACATGTGATGTCTCCCCTGGACACCCAGCTTTAAATTTCTCTCACTTGTGCTCTTTCCCATTATTTCTCAACCCAGCCGAGACACTTAGGAAATAGAAAGGAACCCACGTTAAACATTGGGAGCAGGTTCTCCAGATACTTAATTATTCTTAGCCTCTCTCTCTCTCTCTCTCTCTCTCTCTCTCTCTGAAGGTAACTTCTACTAGCCAAAGCTTAATGTTTACTGTTTGGTCTTCTTAGGAGAAAAGTTTCTTAAAAACAGCCACAAAACCCCTCATCAGGCCAGGGCAAGATCTATCCTCCAGCAGGAGTTAGAGTCCCATTGCTCATCTTGGAGCTGAGTTTGAAGGAAAAGTCCCTGCTCTGGCGTATCTCATCTCACTTGGTCAACACAGTGTAATTAGATTTCTAAGTCATATTCTCTCTCCAAATAGAAGTAATGAAAGGCAGAAAATCAGCAGAATGTTATATGTTACTCATTTTCAACTTAGTGTGAATAATTTGGCAGAACTTGATAAGGACAAAAGCATGATTTTGCTACTGATGAGAAATATTTATGTGTGCTTTCATCACACAGCTGAGCACCCAAATGAGAGGCATTGTTCTGAACAATGCCACTACCTTTCTCCTGAAAGCCTGTTGTCATTAACTGAAATCAGAGAAAGGGGATTATTCACCAAACTGAATCACTCACATGATGGCCAAAGTTCTAGAAGTTTGTGCCCTGGGGCCTGAGATCGGATTCTTTCTGCTTCTCATTTGGCAACTGATGCCCATTCATTCATTTTGTAAGGTTTAGAGGAATTCTTGAGTCTCTTCTTCTAAAATAAAAGCCAACTTTGCCATTTTGTTCTTTCACAAAGAACAATCTCTTTGCTAAATGAAAAAAAAAAAAATGTAATTCTTCTTCTAGCTGTTGAGCCATGATCTCTGCTGAGGGGTAAGAGGATCAGAATATCCCCTGTCACGAGGTGTGATAATGGTGTCCTCCCTCTGTATTTTTTCTGCCTGGTTTAATGTATCATTTTTAAACAATATGTCCCTGACCCACTAAGAGCCAATGAGTGGGGGCTGGCAGGTGGCCCTCAACCCTTCCTCTTGATACTTTTAATCCTCCTCCTTCAACCAGAGAAGCTCTGCTTTACTTCTGTTTCACATGTTGAATTTCTGCACAAGAAGTCATTTGACAAAATGATTTGGAGGTTTGGAAAAGATGGAAAACCAGCATGAGGGGGAATGAACGCTGAATGTAGAAAATCTGGATTCTAGTCCTGCTACTAGCCGCAATTAGCTAATAGACATTGAGAAATAACTTCAACTTTGTAGTGTCTGACTCCTCCTCCGTTAAAATGAGTCATCAAATGGTGGAACTCAAGCCAGGCCATACAGTTCCTTAGAGGTTCCTGAGAGGTCCTTAGGATTTACTCTGAGAAGGAAGGGTGGAGGTTCCATTTCCTCAACCACTGCAAACAGCACAACTCTATTATATAGATACATAGAGAGAAATTTTATATAAAATTTAGTTTGAGAAAAGCTTTGAAAAATTGAAAAGCACTCAATTCTATATGAAAAAACTCTTTCATTCTAATAATCCATTGCTCTATAATTCCTACTTTCCATTGGTTAAAAAAACAAAACAAAATACTTTTTAATGACTTTCTTATTCATAGTATTATGCTATTTGTTGGTGCTGATGACCTATATGACACAATAATATAACACACACACATATATGTATGTATGTATGTATGTATATATGTATATACAGGTATTCCTTGACTTAAAACGGGTTACATTCTGATAAACTCGTCATAAGTTAAAAATATTGTAAGTGGAAAATGCCTTTAATACACCTAGTCTATCAAACATCATAGCTTAGCCTAGCCGCCTCAAATGTGCTCAGAATGCTTAATTAGCCTACAGTTGAGCAAAATCATGTAATGCAATGCCAATTTTGTAATAAAGTGTTGAAAATCTCATGTAATTTATTGACTACTGTACTGAAAATGAAAAATAGAAAGGTTGTTTGGGTACCTGAAGTACTGTTTCTACTAAGTGTGTATCACTTTTGCACCACTGCAAAGTCAAAAACTCACAAGTCAAGCAATCATAAGTCAAGGACAGTCTGTATAAAACAATATTTTTCTAGGTATTCAGAATATATATATATAATTACATATATGTGCAAATTTGTGTATATATATATAAATTTGTAATTTCATGCATATTTACATATATATTTTTTAGTATTAGCATTCTCTATATTGTCTTCCTTGAAATACTTTTCTAGGAGATATTAGTAAGCATGGCATCAAAAAAAAATGCCATATGCAAATGATTTTAAGAGATTATGCATATTTAATCTCCCTTAGGTAATTCACAATATACATGTGCATGTTTAAGGCATCTCATTGAGAAGACCTTCAATGGAAAAAATCTGTTTGATCTGGTTTAACTTAGAGTTTCCAAACTTACCTAAGTGAAACATTCTTTATCAATATTCTATTGAAATTGCACAAACCATGATTATGAAGCAAACTGGGAAACAATAATGTAGTATTTGTCCAGCGTGAGGGACTGCATATTTGTGTCACCCCAAAATTCATGTATTGACTGAAGCCCTAACTCTCAGTATGATGGTATTTGGGTTGGAACCTTTGGGAATTAATTAGGTTTGAATGACATCATGAGGGTGGTGCCCTGATGATGGGATTAATGTCCTTATAAGAAGAAGAGGCATTAGAGAGTTTTCTCTCTCTCTCACTCTCTTTCTCTCTTTCTTTCTCTCTGCCCTGTCACAAAGAGGAGGTCATATGAACCACAGTGCCTTCTGCAAGTGGCCATCTGCAAGCAAGGAAGAGGGCCCTCACCAAGAGCCAAATCTGCCAGCACCTGAAACTTGACTTCCCAGTGCCCAGAACTGTTAGAAATAAACATCTGTGCTTCAAGCCACCCAGTTTATGGTATATTGTTATGGCAGTCCAAGCAGGCTACGATATCCAGGTAAGAAAATTCTGACTAGTGAATTGATTTGGCTATGGTTACAAAACCTACTGACACAAATAGCATTCTAAATTTTGACCTGAAAATTGATTTGAAAAGTCCAGTCAAGAGGGTGAATTAACTTCATACTCTGACGTCTTATTTTTCCTACAAAATAATTATTGAGAACTCTAAAAAATAAAATTCAACTATATATATAGGTTTAAAAACAAAAACATTATTATGGACTGTAATTGGAATAGAAACACAAAGCAGGGAACATGGCTAAATCCCACAACCTGCAGAATCTATGATTAGAAAACAGGAAAGAGTGACAGCAAATAAGGAAGATTGAAAACTCTATGCTAGACAAGGGACAGGATCCAGTCTCACTGCTTGAAGCCAGATGCTGGGATGGAGGTAGTTTCCCCTCCCCATTGCTCTTAGGAAAAGGCTAACAAAACTGCTTTCGTCCTAGACCCAAGACTTTATACACTGTGGAATCAGCAAAGCTGGTTTACAGAGCATCACCCCACACTCAGGAACTGGCTCTCAGACTGGATATTTATTATTTCCAGCATCACAACAAAGGAGGGGCCCACAACACATCAAAACACCTGATTCCAGACTAGAGATCCAGAGGGCTAGAGGAAGACAACAAAGAATACCACTGGACAAAGAGTCGATGAGCACAAAGGAGAAAAGACAGAAGTTAAAATCATCCCACTCTGGAGGGAGACTACATACCATGGGAGGCAAACGAGTGCTAAGTACGGCCACCAAAAAATAATCACAATGGGGATAATAATCCCCTTTGAGTGAGTAATATTAAAATAATATTCTCCCTAAAAATTTATAAAATAATTTGGAATAATCAGAGAGACAAAAAAGAAGAAAATTTATTTAAAGGGAATAATAATGATAGAAAAATAGGAAACTAAAAAGAATGAGTACATAAAAAACAATTCAAACTTCTTAAAAATAACGAAACACACACAAACAAAATTTAGATGAACCCAGAATTTGACAAAGAAGGAATTAATGAATAAAAAGATAGCACTGAGAAATTTCTCAAGATGCAACCCAGAGCGACAAAGATGAAAATTTTGAAAGACCAGCTAGGACACAGGGTGTGGAATAAAATATCTCCAATATCTGTCTGAAGGGATGCAGACAGAAGAATGCCAAAAGAATGACAAAGGAAAAGTAGTGAAAATCATTTTACTTCTGCTCAAAATCCTTCACAACTTTCTATATCACTGAGAGTGACATCTTTTGTCCTGAAAATGCTGTGCAAAGTCTATGAGCTCCCACACCCACTATCACCTGCCAGCTTTCTGACCTCACCTTCTGATTTTTGCTTTGCTCTGTGTTTCCAGTCACACTGTCCTCATTTCTTTTCTCCGAACTTTCCAGGCGTGCCCCGGTACCAGAACTTTCACACTGGCTGTTCCCTCTGCCTGGAACTCTCCTCCTCCAGAATGCCATGTGCCTTATTCACTCACCTGTTTCAATTCTTTGCTCACATTGTCATCTTCCTCAGACGACCTTCCTCAACCACCTGTTTAAACTTGCATGTCCAGGCCTGCCCCACCATCCTTCTTCCCTGAATTACTCTTCCCCTTGGAACTCAGTGCTATCTCTCATAATATATGCTTCATACATTTGCTTATGTCTGTCTCCCTACACTGGGCTTTAAACTCCTTGAGAACAGAAGTGTTTTGTTTGTATTTACTGTTGTACTTTCACTGTCTGACACATTGTAGGTACCCTGTACCTAATTATTGATAGAATCCATAAATGATCCCTAGCATATGAGAAGCACTCAATAAAGGTTAGTGCTGTGATAAAGCTCTATACATGAATAAAGGTTAGGAATTGCAATTTAGCCTCACCCTTTGAATTACCAATAATTCCCTACTTAGACTCTTCTGCTAATCACTCTACTCCAGAAGAATCAGTCACATTATTTTAATAATGGCAACCATCTCTGATGTGCCAAGCTCCCTCTGACATTTCTTATTTTACTTTAGCATCAATTCCAAAGTGGGGAAATTATCTCCATCTTATTGCGATTATAAGACTGAGATATGGCAAAATTAATGTCCCCAGGTTCATATATCCAGAGAATGGTAGAGAACATTTGGAGCCTCAGACTGTTCACCTCCAGGGACTCTGCTGCCCTCCTCACTGGTGGATTGATCTGCTTGCTTCTCTGGCACTAGAACCCTCCATAACCACTATCTCTGCTCCATGCTGCATCTTGTTTTTATAATCATCTTCCACAGTGACTCCAGTGAACACTGTTGCCCTTCCTCCTCACTAAATCTTATTTATCTGTATATCTCTCTCTTCTGAAGGTAAATCTGGGCATCCCCAGCTCCAAGGGTAAGTCTTGATTTATTTAAGCAAATCAGAAAGCTAAGGTGACATCATCAAAATTGGCAGAATAGGGAACTCTAAGACTTTGTCATGTCGGGAAACCAACTAATACACTGGCAAAGACTGTCGGAATCTGAGCCAATCATGGCAATCCATTCTCCTTGCCAGTGATTGGCTTAGGAATAGACATTTGATACAATTCCAGCCAATCAGACATGAGTTACCTGGAGTACTTCTGAGAACAGTTCTCCACTCCTGAGTGGAGAAAAAACAGGAGGAATAGACTCTCGTTCCTCCAGACATGTTCATATTTAAATAAGATGCCTGAAACTACTACCACCATCTTTCAACCAACCCAAAGATGAAACTAACACGTGGAAGAGAACAGAACCAATAGAATCTCAGAGAAGTTGGAGACATTGTATACCAAGCTTAATGCCTACCTTACCCATGAAAGTTATGTGAAACTTATTAAAAGTGTATCGATGATATAAGAAAAGTTGATTTTCTGTAGCTCTAACTGAAAACATCCTAATAATACATCACCCCCTTTTCACCTGAGAAGTAGCCCAACCTCCAAAAATCACTTAAATGGATGTATCTTTATCTCCACTGTTTAAATATTGACAAAAATTTGGAGCTCATAGTTTCTGAGATTGGATTGGTTACAAATCTGCCACTAAAATAACTTAAGGTGGAACTTTTGATTTTTCTCACAAAGCAGTTGAAAGTAGGGGTGGAAGAGTTCAGGCCAAAAATCAAGCTCTAGTTTTGTCATGGAGGACGACATACAAAGTGGTGCATTGAGGCATAAAGAAGTTAAGTGATTTGGCCAAGGTCACCATATTAGTTGATAGGCAAACTGAGACCACAAGACAAGTTCTTCACCTTCTGTTACAAGACATTGCCCATGCCTAGGTTAAACCTAGCTGTATTCAGCGACATATAAAGTGATGCACTGAGGTACAAAGAAGTCAAGAGATTTGGCCAAGCTCACCATGTTAGTTGATGGCGAGCTGATACTATAAGACAAATTTCTCACCTTCTGTTACAAGGCATTGCCCATGCCCAGGTCAAACCTAGCTGTATTCATACTCCCAGATGCATTGTGTAACTGAAAGAAGGGCAGAGAAAGTTCAAAGATTTAGCGGAATTCAATTATACCTGGAAGATAAATATTTTGCGTGCCAATGGTTATTCTAGTAATGCAGACGGAAACTGTCAATTAGAAATATGATTCTACAGATATATTGACCTTTTGGTTGTATCTTTCTGTCAGGTGAACAATTAAGCTATAACATCCACCCTCTTTGTCAGTAACATTTTAGAAAACCTAAGCCTGTTTCACTTCTTGCATCTTATTTGGCAAATGATTTCTTTTGACCTCATTACAGGAAAACAATTGTGCTTTGACATGCAAATATAGTTCTCATAAACCTGGCTCCTTTCTGTTCTCTGAAGTCATTCTTGGGAGGATGTTTATTTATGCTTATATCAGAGTTGTTTCAGAGCCTTAGGTGTTCTTTAAATGATTATATATATATGCACATATTCATTTAGAGTAGAAGTTAACTAAGCAAACAAAACATATCTATATATGCACACAAATATATGTGTATATGTATATATATACACACACATATATATGTATATATGTACACACATATATATGTGTTTTTTTAATCATTGAGGGTAGAAAATGCCTTAAGTTGAAACTAATATTACAGCTAAAAATGCACACTCAGGGACTAGATCTACTGGTTTAAAATCTCAGCTTTACCATTTTCTAGCTGTATGACCTTGGACAAGTTATTTAATTTCTCTGCATCTCAGTCTGTTCATTTTTAAAAGCAAAACCTTTCACAATAGTACCTAACTACTTATGATATGGACTAAATTACACCAAACTGTCTATTTAAAAATGTATTAAATAATACTTATTTGTCATGTGGATTAAATATGTGAAGTTTCTAGAACTCGGCCTGGCACATGGTAGTCACTATACAAGTATTATCTATTATTATTATGTAGCACATTCATGGCAGATGCAACCAGCAATGCAAATTGAGTGCTTGCTGTATTGCAGGCACAGAGCTAGATGTCTCAAGTACAATTGTACATAGAGTGGAAATGCATAGTTCTTGCCCTCTTGCTTCACTCTGGGGATAAGTACCATAAACAGACAATTGCAAGGCAAAGTAATCAGTGCTGGGATGGAGGTAGTACAGAACGCCATGCTAAATGTAGGAAAGGAAAAGTGAGAAAATGGAGGAAACATTACCTAAGCTGAAAGAAGCCTTTTTGAAGGGAGAGGCTCCTCAGCTGGGACATGAAGTAAGGGTAGAAGTTAACTAAGCAAACAATTGAGGATGAAAGTGCCACAGGGAGAGAGAAGACTCTGGTTATTTTAGCCCCATAATAATGTAAAACAGTTCTCCTGCTGGCTCCACCCTCATCAATGAACACACTGAAAATGTCTTAGATGTGTGCTGTTGCCCAGGTGTCGGAGGAAGATGTGGTTTATTCTTCTCTTTTTGCAATGTTAACACATACCCAAATAAGCTTCAGTCAACTATTGACAGTGGTTTCCAGTGTACATTTCAACTATAGAGAGCTTGGGAAAGGGATGAAATCAAGAAGGATTTTTCATAACAGTCTAATTCCTCCCACTGGATGGAGGCCCACTGCCCAGCCCTTCTATGGCACCCCATGTGATTGTTTTCTAGTTAGTTGACAATATTCCACACACACACACCCATATTTCATCCTACTAACTCCTTTCTCCAATGTCCCACTTCTTTTAGCATCCTCTTCTAGATCAAAATCCTTATACCTTCCCTTTTTTAAACAGAGTTTGATTATTTACCTAGTGGGTAGCAAGCTCCAAGTTTTCCTGTTCCTTAGAAATGTTTCTAGCTTTCTGAGCTGTGGGTCACAGCTATTCTTTCTAACTCTCACTCTGGCATAGGATAGAGAAACAGAAAGTTTGAGTAGAAAGGGAAGAAAGGGCATTGGGGTGGACTTGTGCCAGTTTCCTGACAGTCTTTTCTTTTGCTAACTGAAAAAAAATAATAATAATAACAGGGCCTGGTGCAGTGGCTCATGCCTGTAATCCCAGCACTTTGGGAGATTGAGGCAGGCGGATCACATGAGGTCAGGAGTTTGAGACCAGCCTGGGCAACATGGCAAAATGCTGTCTCCACTAAAAATAAAAATATTAGTTGGTCATGGTGGCACATGCCTATAGTCCCAGCTGCTCAGGAGGCTGAGGTGGGAGGATGGCTTCAGCCTGGGAGGTGGAGGTTGCAGTGAGCCGAGATTATGCCACTGCACACCAGCCTGGGCAATAGAGCCAGACTTTGTCTCAGTAATAATAACAACAACAAAAATAGTAATAATCACAGACACTACACACTGAGAATGTCAGCTACCTTCTAATAGCTGTCTCCGGTGCTATGCGCCCTGTTCCCAGCTCTAAGAGCATAAGTTTCAGATATCAATTTGCTAAAGAGAATCTTGTGTCCTTTCAAATCACATTACAATGTCCTCTTCCATGAATTTAATCTTAAGTGTGTTTTTCTCAGCTCCTGGATATCTCCTGCTTCTATCCCATGAGTTGAATATACAAGAAATAGAAAAGTCTCATGCAATAAAAAGATATTTATCAAAAACACTAATAGCAATATTTAATAGTGTGATTTAGTTTTTATGGGTTTCATTTATTCTTTTAGACCTAACCACGTTTCTATAATATTTTGAAAATATAATGAGAAATATTTTTTTTTTAAATGAGTGATCACTGGCTTCAAAAGACACTTGGAGAAAAAAGTAAGGACTTCTACCTAAAGAGGAGAGGCACACATGTATCATTTCCCTCAGGCCTGACCATCTTGGATTTCTAAAAATGACATCAAATTATCTTTTCAATTGATAACTACATTCAAAATCAAGAAAAGGGACCTCCATGGACCAAAAACCATTAGGAATACCTGGATGAGCGATAAGCAAAAAGAGGTCATCTAATCTAAGGAATAAAATCAGGCTAGTGGGAAAAAAAATACCATGAGAAAACAGTACTGAAATCAAAATTAAAACATTTAAATAGTATGAATATCAGGGGAAAAAATACAACTGAAGGTGGATTGGTGAGCTAGGAGGCTGAATTGATGAATTTGCCAGCAAATATTGTAAAGGAATTTTCGAGAATATATCATAAACAGATAAAGAATTAGAAAGTATGACAGAAAAGCCAAGAAACATGAAAGATTCAGAACTTCCAGTAGTCACCTCCTCAGGAAATCAAGAAGGAGAAACTAAGAATTTTAGATGGGAAAACTGAAAGAAAAAAAAAGTAATCCTGGTCATTCCTAGACTCTTTTTAATAATGAAGGAATCATTTTTAGCATTACTTAGTCATACTTCAGTCAACTCATATTTATTCAGACTTAACAATGTGTCAAGCACTGTGCAAGGTGCTGACAATCTAATAAGAGTAAAAAATCCTCTCCCTGGAAAATGCATACATTCACAGATCACAATTTTCCACATTATTTTAGGGGTTAAGAGTTCATGGATCCATAATCTTCTATATTTTTATTTGGAACAGTTCACCTGTTTTGACTGCAGTGACTTGACAAAAACAAGACTATTTTTTCCCCTATTGAATTGTTGGATTGTTTAACAAACAGTATCTTAGCAACTGATTGTTTGAAGACATGAAATCATACAGAGACTCAGTTTAGAATAAAACTGGAATTAGTAAACTCACACTCTCAGCGCTACCCTACAATAGTCATAGAATGGTCATACTCACATTCTGAGTGCTATCCCACAGAGGTTATGGTATGGTCATCTTTCATCAATTGAAGTAAACTGAAGTCTCTGAACAGTTAATTATGTTAAGTAACAAAAATCACTAGTTTTCTAGTAATGGTTAGTAGACATTTCACAGAGAATCTCAGTTACAAAGAAAGTCAGCAACCAGAAAAGAAGACAATCACTCTACAGGATTTTGAGTGAGGAAAAATTTGTTGGCACCACCTAAGGAGACTAGGTGGGAAAAGCATTTGTCTGAGATAATAATATGTAAATAAAGAGTTAACTATTGAATTAACTTCCAGAAAATTAAGTGTATTTAAGAATATCACCAATTTATGTTGGAACATTCATTGAATTTTAGATCAGATACTTATTGGCACAGAGAAAAGCTAGAGAAAACTAGGAAAGAATCATTAAAAACAGCATCAAATAGAAAAGACTGATTTGATAAGAACTAAAGATGGAAGAATAGCTTTGTAGATAGGTAGACAACCAACTTAAAAAAGACAAAAAGACAAGTCAGTCAAAATACTAGATTTACAAATGATATAAGGAAATAACATTACGCAACAGAACATAAATTACATAATCTAAAACACAATAAAAACTGACTCCATTTGTGCAAGATATGAATGTATAAGTGAAGAACTACAGTAGTCTTTCAAGGAACCAACACAGTATCTATCTACATGTCTATGCCCTGGCTTCTATACCCCACTGGTCATAAACATAATATTTTAAGATCCGTATTTTTACAGAGCTTTCTGATTATGACATACTGAGTGAAAGGCATGGTATTTTATTATCAGCTTCAGAGTACACCCTGGAGGAAACAATTACAATCTCTTAAATAATTGTGGGGATTTTTTGAGGCAGAATCTCACTCTGTTGCCCAGGCTGGAGTACAGTGGTATGACCACAGTTCACTGCAGCCTCAAACTCCTGAGCTGAAGTGATCCTCCTGCCTTAGCCTTCCAAATAGTTGGGACCACTGATGTGCCCCACCACACCCGGCTAACTTTCTTTATTTTTTGTAGAGATGAGGTCTTACTGTGTTGCTCAATCTAATTTCAAGCTCCTGGCCTCCAGGCATCCTCCTACATTGGCCTTCAAATGCACTTGGATTACAAGCATAAGTTAAATAATTTTAGATATCAGACTGGCTTCTCTGAAGTGATGTGAAGACAGTTAAGTTGTCAAAAGAATACTATCTGATCTATATTTGTTGTTATTAATTTATGCCTCTGTGCACTGCAGGAATTACTTTTAATCATTGTTTAATTTTCTTCTTTCTCAGAGTTCTTAAACTTTTGTGGTTCTTTCTGGGCTCCTGACAAGTTATTAAAACTTGTCACATATTGTATTAGTCCATTTTCACACTGCTATAAGGAAATACCCAAGACTGGGTAATTTACAAAGAAAAGAAGTTTAATTGACTCACAGTTCTGCATGGCTGGGGAGGCCTCAGGAGACTTACAATCATGGCTGAAGGAGAAGGGGAAGCAAGGCATGTCTTACATGGCAGCAGGAGAAAGAGAGCAAAAGGGAAAATGCCACACCTTTAAACCATCAGATCTTGTAAGAACTCACTATCATGAGAACAACATGGGGCAAATCCACCCCTGTGATCCAATCACTTCCCACCAAGTTCCTCCCCTGACACATGGGAATTACAATTCGACATGAGATTTGGGTGGGACACAGAGCCAAACCATACCATATATGGTCTGAGAAAGACATTGTTAAGGAGATACTAAATTACATTAAATCTGTAGTGGAAAGAGGTAACTCACAAAGCTGGCCATCAAAGGTCGGGGTCCTTTAAGTACTCGAGACATGCTGAGGTCTTCAAAGCCAAATGTCTGTAGTAATTGCAACTGGGTTTTTTTGCAACCACTGACCAATCACACTTTTCTGCCCATTCTTTGCCTGACTTCTTTGTTTTATGCAACATTTAATAGCCATTTATCCTCTTTTGCATTGTCACCAAATTATTTAGCCAGAATAAGCAGTTGAGTGATTTTACTAAAACATAAGAAACATATCAACTATAAGCTGACTGTCTTGTCGAGGTTAAACCAAATTTTAAAATCTGATAATGTTTATCATAGTTATATTTTGCTTTGAAATAAAAGTTAATTGCTAAGACTTGGATTTTTAGAAACAACAAAATAAATCAATTTTATTAGCAACTTTTGATGAAGGAGGTTCCTGTTAGGAAAAAGCTAATGGATTATGAGACCCAGTAACAATTTTGCAGGGCTCAAAGGCTATTTGAGGCCTCTCATTCCTAGTATTTATTAATTTTGCAATGAAAGAAGGTTGGGGCCTTTTCTAAGTAACAAGAACACTAATTAAAACTAATCAATCAAATTCCTTACAAACCATGAAACGGCAGAATAAACAGGAAGAGCACAGCGTGGCTAAGAACGAAAAGATGAACAGGAAATAAAATCAAATGACCCCCTGCTGCTGTCTGGGCACATCTCTTGCACAAACGTTGTATTTAATTCTGAGGTGATTATCTTTGATATGCCTGCCATGGGTGAGGGCAGATACCACATGAAGGAGTGAGCAGTCTCTGTGTAGCTAGCTGAAGGAAGAAGCAGGTCCTCAGAGAGAAAGCCAGCACTAAGAAAGCCATATTGTAAGAAAGAGGTACAGTGTGGTCAATGAGCCCTGGGCTTGCAATCAGAAGATTTGTGTTCAAGTCTTGGCTTTACATGTTCCTATTTGGATGACTTTGGGTAAAGCATTGAATTGCAGTTTCTCATCTGTGAAGCATGAGATAACAATGATCACTTTGACCTCTCCATATGAATGTTATAATGATCAATGAATCTATATATTTAAATTAAAATGATTTTTCATGTATAAATTTTTCATTTTAATAATTGTAGCACAATGTTATCAATACTGGTAGCAGTAACTAGGAAAGAGCAGTATATCATAGGCCAAAAGTTAAGAGCAAGACCAAAGGAGCTGACATAATACAGAAGCACTATAATATAGAAGAGCAAATGGTACAGCAATTGAGAACCTAGACTTTGAAACCAGCCTGTCTAGATTTTAATCCCGACTCTGCAATGTAGTAAATATATGACTGAGGGCAAGTTACTTATGCTATCTGTGCTTCAGTTTCCAAATCTATAAAATTCAGATAATAGCGTTAACTTCATGAGTTTGAGTATATATATGTATTAGTGTTCAACATGATACCAGGCACATAGTATATATTATACAAGTGTTTTGCTAGTATTATCATGCTGGCAACACTAAGTTGTTTAACTCCTTCGTCACTGGAAACTGGACTGATCACAAACTGTAGGATTGGGTTTGTGACTCCAGATATGAAGAATTAGAGGCACCCCATGCAGGCATCTAGGCAGGTAATTGCATAAACCATCAGAAAGCTACTCCACATTGACCACAGCTCAGATTTTAATTCATGTGAGAAATGGACAGAAAAAGTTAACTTTTCCACCCCATTACTACATTCTAATCACATATTTGCACGTAAGAAAGCAAATTAATTTGTTTAGGAAACTAGATAGACCCTGGTCATTATCTCTGTTGATCAACTGAAAAAAAGTATGTAGAGTCAGTTTTATCATCTCCACTAATCTTGTTTTCCTTATTTTCACATTTGGTATCAAAGTAAAGGTATACATTTTTCTTATGCATTGTATACCAGTTGTACAAGGCCCTTGGTTTTCTTGTTTTGTTTTAGGTTCAGTGGTTTCCATTTAGATAACATATTTCTATTGATAAAAGAAAAACTTCAGCTGAATTAATTTAAAGAAGTTTAATTGAGCAATGAAAGATTCTTGAATCAGGCAGCCCTGAGAATCACAGCAGATTCACAGAGACTACAGAGGTGCCTCGTGGTCCTCGTGGTCAGAACAAATTTATAGACAAAAAGGTGAAGTGACTTACAGGAATTGGAAGTGAGGTACAGAAACAGTGAGACTGGTTAAGCTTGACGTTTGCCTTATTGGAATGCAGTTTGAACATTCAGCAGTCTATGAGTGGTTGAAGTATGGCCGCTGGGATTGGCCAACACTCAGCCGTTGTTACAGGTGCATACTATTAAGTTAGGTTTTCAATTTTGTCTGACTATTAAGCTATGTTACAGTTCATCCACAAGGACTCAAACAGAAAAGTATGGAGTCCTTCTCAGGTCATATTTAGTTTGTTTTAACAATTCCTCACTTTCAGTCATTTTCTCAATTTTGAGAAACTGACCAAAATCTTAGTCATCGATGTTACTATCACTATTGTAAATGTACTTATATGGTTTTGAAACTCACTGGGAAACAGTAGAATAGTAGGTTTTGCAAGGAGAGAATAAGAATTGAGTAGAGGGTACCTCCTTGTGCTGGAACATCCTGTTCACAGGAGAAAAACAAAACCTGATCTGTTCTAGGATCTATGTGTTTCTTAAAGCCTTAGTTTGGTTATGTCACATTTAGCACATGGGACTCCATTTTAGTTTGGTTTGGTTTGTTGGGGCCTACTGCATAAGCTCAGTCCAAAATAATGGCCTCCCATAATTTTGTTTAAAAAAACACCTCCTCCTTTTTAGCCAGGTTCTCACTTAGGTGAGAGTGTGACCAAAACTTAGGGCCTCAGCACTACTCTCAGTTACCATCATTTTGGGTTTCTAGTCTCAACAAGTCATTGATAGGTTACAGTGTCCTCATGGTCACACGTTTCTTTCAGCTTTTATCATTCTAGTTGAAGAGAGACCATTTGACATTCTAGAGATGGCTGCATGGAAACACTTAAAACCTTTGAGAGAATACAGTGCACCAGGGAGACTATTACTATGACTATCAGGAGGATAATACTAAGAGTTTGGAGTATGCTCCTTACACAGAATTCCCATAAACCAAACCACATAAAATTAAATAGATTAAAGAATGAGCTAGATGAAGAGTCTACTCACTTGACTAAGTGTCTTTTTCATTAAAACCCTACAATTGAATTTTTATAATCTACATTTAATGTATTTCTCCATCAGCCACAAGTGTCAGCATCTGCACAGGTACTTTTCTGTTTAGCCAATTGATTTATTTAGCATAACTTTCACAAGAGGAATTAAAGTCTGTTGTGTAATGACAGCCTTTAAAGTAGAATTTGCTGTAGAGCCTATTGTGAGGGTGACATATCTAAGTGTTGCCTCTTTCATTCTAAATCATGGAGAAAGGGCCAATGTTCCTCTAGAAGAGTGAAAACCTCCCAGCAATGTTCTCTTGAATCCATGATATGGATTAAGAGGAGTTTTGACCCCAAAAGTTTCTTACCTACATGGGGCCTTCATCTTTTATCTATTAAAGTCTAAGTTTATTCACATATAAGACTGGCTGCAAATTCCTTCACAAATAAAAGTATGCCCTATAAGTTCAAATAATAGACCCCCATTTTATTTCTGTTGGTCATAGAGGCATAAACAGAGACAAAATATTCAAAGATAAGAGTCTGATGATAATAGAAGTCTTGATCTGCGATTTTGGGAAAAGCTGTTCACATCAAGGGTGTCCAGCTTTTTCTGGGGAGAAACTTTCCTGGTTAGTTTTACCTTAAGGTTTCCAATGGGTGTACAGTTCCAGAAATATGGTGGGCCCCTTGTCAGTTGTGAGATTATGAACCCAAGGTTCATGGCTCCAAAGATTTGCTGTAGTGTGGATGGCAAGGACAGTCTATCTCTGATGTTTTCAGAAAATCCAATCTTCCTATTCTGAATTGTGAAGGGATTGTCCTCAGTGAACTTTACCTGGCAAAAATACACTGTGGCATAATAACCTACTATTATAACATCAGTCTTCTTGCATGGGAAAGCTTTTATACAACCAGAAAGCAGGCATTGAAAATGACAATTGAATGAAATCCCTTTATAAATGTTTAAATGGCCAATCAGGTAGCGAAATGTATCTGAAGCTTTGATTGTCTTCCCAGGAATATAGAACCGAACATTGGTTTTAAACTATTTCTGCAATTTATAAGTCACCACATCAAGGGGCGGAGCAAGATGGCCGAATAGGAACAGCTCCAGTCTCCAACTCCCAGCGCGAGCGACACAGAAGACCGGTGATTTCTGCATTTTCAACTGAGGTACTGGGTTCATCTCACTGGGGAGTGCCGGACGATCGGTGCTGGTCAGCTGCTGCAGCCCGACCAGTGAGAGCTGAAGCAGGGCGAGGCATTGCCTCACCTGGGAAGCGCAAGGGGGAAGGGAATCCCTTTTCCTAGCCAGGGGAACTGAGACACACAACACCTGGAAAATCGGGTAACTCCCACCCCAATACTGCTCTTTAATCAAACAGGCACACCAGGAGATCATATCCCACACCTGACCGGGAGGGTCCCACACCCACGGAGCCTCCCTCATTGCTAGCACAGCAGTCTGTGATCTACCGGCAAGGCAGCAGCGAGGCTGGGGGAGGGGCGCCCGCCATTGCGGAGGCTTAAGTAGGTAAACATAGCCGCTGGGAAGCTCTAACTGGGTGGAGCTCACAGCAGCTCAAGGAAACCTGCCTGTCTCTGTAGACTCCACCTCTGGGGACAGGGCACAACTATACAACAACAAAAGCAGCAGAAAACTCTGCAGACACAAACAACTCTGTCTGACAGCTTTGAAGAGAGCAGTGGATCTCCCAACACGGAGGTTGAGATCTGAGAAGGGACAGACTCCCTGCTCAAGTGGGTCCCTGACCCCTGAGCAGCCTAACTGGGAGACATCCCCCACTAGGGGCAGTCTGATACCCCACACCTCACAGGGTGGAGTACACCCCTGAGAGGAAGCTTCCAAAGCAAGAATCAGACAGGTACACTGGCTGTTCAGAAATATTCTATCTTCTGCAGCCTCTGCTGCTGATACCCAGGCAAACAGGGTCTGGAGTGGACCTCAAGCAATCTCCAACAGACCTACAGCTGAGGGTCCTGACTGTTAGAAGGAAAACTATCAAACAGGAAGGACACCTACACCAAAACCCCATCAGTACATCACCATCATCAAAGACCAGAGGCAGATAAAACCACAAAGATGGGGAAAAAGCAGGGCAGAAAAGCTGGAAATTCAAAAAATAAGAGCGCATCTCCCCCGGCAAAGGAGCGCAGCTCATCGCCAGCAACGGATCAAAGCTGGACGGAGAATGACTTTGACGAGATGAGAGAAGAAGGCTTCAGTCCATCAAATTTCTCAGAGCTAAAGGAGGAATTACGTACCCAGCGCAAAGAAACTAAAAATCTTGAAAAAAAAGTGGAAGAATTGATGGCTAGAGTAATTAATGCAGAGAAGGTCATAAACGAAATGAAAGAGATGAAAACCATGACACGAGAAATACGTGACAAATGCACAAGCTTCAGTAACCGACTCGATCAACTGGAAGAAAGAGTATCAGCGATTGAGGATCAAATGAATGAAATGAAGCGAGAAGAGAAACCAAAAGAAAAAAGAAGAAAAAGAAATGAACAAAGCCTGCAAGAAGTATGGGATTATGTAAAAAGACCAAATCTACGTCTGATTGGGGTGCCTGAAAGTGAGGGGGAAAATGGAACCAAGTTGGAAAACACTCTTCAGGATATCATCCAGGAGAACTTCCATAACCTAGTAGGGCAGGCCAACATTCAAATCCAGGAAATACAGAGAACGCCACAAAGATACTCCTCGAGAAGAGCAACTCCAAGACACATAATTGCCAGATTCAACAAAGTTGAAATGAAGGAAAAAATCTTAAGGGCAGCCAGAGAGAAAGGTCGGGTTACCCACAAAGGGAAGCCCATCAGACTAACAGCAGATCTCTCGGCAGAAACTCTCCAAGCCAGAAGAGAGTGGGGGCCAATATTCAACATTCTTAAAGAAAAAAATTTTAAACCCAGAATTTCATATCCAGCCAAACTAAGTTTCATAAGTGAAGGAGAAATAAAATCCTTTACAGATAAGCAAATGCTTAGAGATTTTGTCACCACTAGGCCTGCCTTACAAGAGACCCTGAAGGAAGCACTAAACATGGAAAGGAACAACCGGTACCAGCCATTGCAAAAACATGCCAAAATGTAAAGACCATCGAGGCTAGGAAGAAACTGCATCAACTAACGAGCAAAATAACCAGTTAATATCATAATGGCAGGATCAAGTTCACACATAACAATCTTAACCTTAAATGTAAATGGACTAAATGCTCCAATTAAAAGACACAGACTGGCAAACTGGATAAAGAGTCAAGACCCATCAGTCTGCTGTACTCAGGAGACCCATCTCACACGCAGAGACATACATAGGCTCAAAATAAAGGGATGGAGGAAGATTTACCAAGCAAATGGAGAACAAAAAAAAAGTGGGGGTTGCGGTACTAGTCTCTGATAAAACAGACTTTAAACCATCAAAGATCAAAAGAGACAAAGAAGGCCATTACATAATGGTAAAGGGATCAATTCAACAGGAAGAGCTAACTATCCTAAATATATATGCACCCAATACAGGAGCACCCAGATTCATCAAGCAAGTCCTTAGAGACTTACAAAGAGACTTAGACTCCCATACAATAATAATGGGAGACTTCAACACTCCACTGTCAACATTAGACAGATCAACGAGACAGAAAGTTAACAAGGATATCCAGGAATTGAACTCATCTCTGCAGCAAGCAGACCTAATAGACATCTACAGAACTCTCCACCCCAAATCAACAGAATATACATTCTTCTCAGCACCACATCGTACTTACTCCAAAATTGACCACGTAATTGGAAGTAAAGCACTCCTCAGCAAATGTACAAGAACAGAAATTATAACAAACTGTCTCTCAGACCACAGTGCAATCAAACTAGAACTCAGGACTAAGAAACTCAATCAAAACCGCTCAACTACATGGAAACTGAACAACCTGCTCCTGAATGACTACTGGGTACATAACGAAATGAAGGCAGAAATAAAGATGTTCTTTGAAACCAATGAGAACAAAGATACAACATACCAGAATCTCTGGGACACATTTAAAGCAGTGTGTAGAGGGAAATTTATAGCACTAAATGCCCACAAGAGAAAGCAGGAAAGATGTAAAATTGACACTCTAACATCGCAATTAAAAGAGCTAGAGAAGCAAGAGCAAACACATTCGAAAGCTAGCAGAAGGCAAGAAATAACTAAGATCAGAGCAGAACTGAAGGAGATAGAGACACAAAAAACACTCCAAAAAATCAATGAATCTAGGAGTTGGTTTTTTGAAAAGATCAACAAAATTGACAGACCACTAGCCAGACTAATAAAGAAGAAAAGAGAGAAGAATCAAATCTATGCAATTAAAAATGATAAAGGGGATATCACCACCGACCCCACAGAAATACAAACTACCATCAGAGAATACTATAAACACCTCTACACAAATAAACTGGAAAATCTAGAAGAAATGGATAATTTCCTGGACACTTACACTCTTCCAAGACTAAACCAGGAAGAAGTTGAATCCCTGAATAGACCAATAGCAGGCTCTGAAATTGAGGCAATAATTAGTAGCCTACCAACCAAAAAAAGTCCAGGACCAGATGGATTCACAGCTGAATTCTACCAGAGGTACAAGGAGGAGTTGGTACCATTCCTTCTGAAACTATTCCAATAAATAGAAAAAGAGGGAATCCTCCCTAACTCATTTTATGAGGCCAACATCATTCTGATACCAAAGCCTGGCAGAGACACAACAAAAAAAGAGAATTTTAGACCAATATCCCTGATGAACATCGATGCAAAAATCCTCAATAAAATACTGGCAAACCGGGTTCAGCAACACATCAAAAAGCTTATCCACCATGATCAAGTGAGCTTCATCCCTGGGATGCAAGGCTGGTTCAACATTCGCAAATCAATAAACATAATCCAGCATATAAACAGAACCAAAGACAAGAACCACATGATTATCTCAATAGATGCAGAAAAGGCTTTTGACAAAATTCAACAGCCCTTCATTCTAAAAACGCTCAATAAATTCGGTATTGATGGAACGTACCTCAAAATAATAAGAGCTATCTATGACAAACCCACAGCCAATATCATACTGAATGGGGAAAAACTGGAAAAATTCCCTTTGAAAACTGGCACAAGACAGGGATGCCCTCTCTCACGACTCCTATTCAACATAGTGTTGGAAGTTCTGGCTAGGGCAATTAGGCAAGAGAAAGAAATCAAGGGTATTCAGTTAGGAAAAGAAGAAGTCAAACTGTCCCTGTTTGCAGATGACATGATTGTATATTTAGAAAACCCCATTGTCTCAGCCCAAAATCTCCTTAAGCTGATAAGCAATTTCAGCAAAGTCTCAGGATACAAAATTAATGTGCAAAAATCACAAGCATTCTTATACACCAGTAACAGACAAACAGAGAGCCAAATCAGGAATGAACTTCCATTCACAATTGCTTCAAAGAGAATAAAATACCTAGGAATCCAACTTACAAGGGATGTAAAGGACCTCTTCAAGGAGAACTACAAACCACTGCTCAGTGAAATCAAAGAGGACACAAACAAATGGAAGAACACACCATGCTCATGGATAGGAAGAATCAATATCGTGAAAATGGCCATACTGCCCAAGGTAATTTATAGATTCAATGCCATCCCCATCAAGCTACCAAACGAGTTTCTTCACAGAATTGGAAAAAACTGCTTTAAAGGTCATATGGAACCAAAAAAGAGCCCGCATCTCCAAGACAATCCTAAGTCAAAAGAACAAAGCTGGAGGCATCACGCTACCTGACTTCAAACTATACTACAAAGCTACAGTAACCAAAACAGCATGGTACTGGTACCAAAACAGAGATATAGACCAATGGAACAGAACAGAGTCCTCAGAAATAATACCACACATCTACAGCCATCTGATCTTTGACAAACCTGAGAGAAACAAGAAATGGGGAAAGGATTCCCTATTTAATAAATGGTGCTGGGAAAATTGGCTAGCCGTAAGTAGAAAGCTGAAACTGGATCCTTTCCTTACTCCTTATATGAAACTTAATTCCAGATGGATTAGAGACTTAAATGTTAGACCTAATACCATAAAAATCCTAGAGGAAAACCTAGGTAGTACCATTCAGGACATAGGCATGGGCAAAGACTTCATGTCCAAAACACCAAAAGCAACGGCAGCAAAAGCCAAAATTGACAAATGGGATCTCATTAAACTAAAGAGCTTCTGCACAGCAAAAGAAACTACCATCAGAGTGAACAGGCAACCTACAGAATGGGAGAAAATTTTTGCAATCTACTCATCTGACAAAGGGCTAATATCCAGAACCTACAAAGAACTCAAACAAATTTACAAGAAAAAACCAAACAACCCCATCAAAAAGTGGGCAAAGGATATGAACAGACATTTCTCAAAAGAAGACATTCATACAGCCAACAGACACATGAAAAAATGCTCATCATCACTGGCCATCAGAGAAATGCAAATCAAAACCACAATGAGATACCATCTCACACCAGTTAGAATGGCGATCATTCAAAAGTCAGGAAACAACAGGTGCTGGAGAGGATGTGGAGAAATAGGAACACTTTTACACTGTTGGTGGGATTGTAAACTAGTTCAACCATTATGGAAAACAGTATGGCGATTCCTCAAGGATCTAGAACTAGATGTACCATATGACCCAGCCATCCCATTACTGGGTATATACCCAAAGGATTATAAATTATGCTGCTATAAAGACACATGCACACGTATGTTTATTGCGGCACTATTCACAATAGCAAAGACTTGGAATCAACCCAAATGTCCATCAGTGACAGATTGGATTAAGAAAATGTGGCACATATACACCATGGAATACTATGCAGCCATCAAAAAGGATGAGTTTTTGTCCTTTGTAGGGACATGGATGCAGCTGGAAACCATCATTCTTAGCAAACTATCACAAGAACAGAAAACCAAACACCGCATGTTCTCACTCATAGGTGGGAACTGAACAATGAGATCACTTGGACTCAGGAAGGGGAACATCACACACCGGGGCCTATCATGGGGAGGGGGGAGGGGGGAGGGGGGAGGAATTGCATTGGGAGTTATACCTGATGTAAATGACTAGTTGATGGGTGCAGTACACCAACAAGGCACAAGTATACATATGTAACAAACCTGCACGTTATGCACATGTACCCTACAACTTAAAGTATAATAATAATAAATAAATTAAAAAAAATAAATAAATAAGTCACCACATCAATATGTTCAGTTTGGATTATTTTATCTTTTCCATGATGAGTCATGGAATGCAGAACCTTTAATAACAAAAGCTCTAAGGAATCAGAAAGGACAAGGGTGGCTGTCCTGGTTCTTCAAGAGTCCATGCTTAACATTGAACTTATGTCCTCTTGAATATCATTTGTTTCTCCAATTTAGGTGCATAGCACTGATAACTAATGGTTTATCACAGGTAATTTGAGTTAGATCATGGAGTTCACTCAAATTGTATATTTAAATAATTTTAATATTGGCTTATGTAGCATGATAATCTCGAGCTTGATTTTGAAAGGTTTGTTAAATACCAAAGGTTTAAAAACATTGGATATTACAAAATAGAATCTTAGGACTATAAATCATTCATTAAGCAAAATGATAACTCAAAACTTTTTTTAAGTAAAAAACATTATTCTGATAGAGAGGAGACTCAGCTTTCCAAACAAGACCCAGTGAAGATAGCATGAAGCCAACTGACTCTGCCTCTTTTCTTTCCCAGCTCCCCCTTTTTTTTTGTAGTTCACTTAAAAGGTAAACAAAAACCTTTTGTTATCTTTTAATATTACATAAAAATCCTCTTTAGAAGACCACATTTTATGTTTCCATTAGTGTATTTTTAATGTTAAAGCTAGTTTTTCATAACATTTTATAAATCTATTCAGTTTTAATTAGTTTGACCATAAGGTAAGATTTTTATAAACCTTTTATAGCCCTTTACAATTTTTTTCTCAGAGTAGCACAATGCTCTATGAAAACTCTGTTGTGCTTCTATTCCAATGTCCAATTTATGAAAAAAAAACCTGAATAATGCCATTTTAGTTTTAGCCAATATGTTCACACGTATAATCTATTATAATTAGCTGTTATAAACCTTCTACAACTTTTTCAAACTTCATTTAATTTAAAACAGTCCTTTAACCCTCTAACCTAGGCAAAAGTTTACATTCCTACACTTTCTTATAATCTTACAAAAAACACATTTCATTCTCCTTACACACCTTGCATGTAAACCTATTTTTTCAGTAATCTCAATTACATTGTTACAATGTTGACTCTTAGAAACTTTTACTTTTGGTGAAAGCCTTGGTAAGTAATGGATTTTAATTATGTACTAGGTATGGAGCCTAGGACCCAGACAGAAATGCAGATAAGGTCTGACTCTTTCCAGCATCTAACACCATGTGTCCCATGTCTTGCCTAGCTGTAAAACAGGCAAGCTGTACAGTTAAGAGTCATAGTGGCCTTTTACGAAGCATTTGGGAGGCCTCATCACCTTTAAATTGAACGATGTTTCTGGCATGACCTTTTCATAAATCCTTTCACAACTTACATAGCCCATGTACAACATGTTTAGATATTCTGACTTGCCTTAAACATGTCCCTTTTTAAACAACTAGTCATTTTACTTTAGGACAAGAATTTACCGTATAACATCCTTTCTTATATAAAATATCCTTATAACATTCTTTGCATAGCTAGGGGGCATGGCTAATTCCATATATCTCCTCATCTTATTTAGAACTTAGTGCCCCCAAAATAAATTGAACAATTTTCAAAAGTCAAAGTAGTTTATGACCTTAAAGCATTTAGCAAACCTAATATCTGACCTGCATAATTTAGCCAAAAATGTATTTATTTTATCAATAATCTGAAAGCTGTTTTTCCCCAAAGATTACTAAAGTTACATAAACTAAAAGGAATTACAGTTTTTATTTTGCTTTCAAGATATTTGATTTAAGTGCTTATTTTTGTTTAAGCCAATTAATTAATTAGAGCTCTTTTATATAAACATTACACACAACACAGGTATAATTACACAGACAGACAGAAGAAGATTACTTCAGTAGTTGTAAAATGTTCCATTTGCCAGTTTTTAAGTTTCTTAATGGATTATTGGCTTTAGGGTGGAGCCCTTGGAAGAATAGGGCCAGGAAAGGGGTTTCAGGTGCCTCCTGTTTTTCCCAAGGAGTCCGGGCTGTTAGAGCTTGAATATCCACTTTTAACTAAGCTGACTTTTAACCATAGCACTCTTTAATAAAGTCCTTTTAAGATTTCTTACCACCCAATTTTAGCCAGGTCAGTGAATTTTCAAAAGAAAATTTCAAAGGTAACCTCCCAGGGGATCAGAGAAAAGACAATTTAAGATAGTTTATAGTGGAGAAGAGACACAACGTTATGCAGATATTAAACCAAAAAAGGGCTTACTTCCTAAGCAGAAAATCAAACCCAGACCACCAGTGGGAAAGGCCAAAATCTTAGACACTGAGCTACAGCACAGAGCAGTCTCAACTGTCCTTCCCAGGAGTCTAAAGACTAGTTCATTTTGAAATTACAAAGGCTTTTAACTACTCAAGATAATTTTTAGAGTTAACTATGACATAAACCCTAAAATTCCTGTTCCCTGGAAGGCAGAATCCAAGAGAAAATACTGTCATGTGGTCACAAGGTCAAGTTCCCAAAGACATAAAACAAGACGGAGACCCTATCCAGTTTTTTTGTTTGTTTTAGGGACCTGCAGGAAAGTTTGTTATTGACCAGCTTGCTGGGCCGTCTTGAGCAGCAAGCTTATGAGGGCCTAAGTCTATGTTTTATCCTAAGGTACCCCTCAAACCAGGAAAACAAATTCATAGCACACATACATCAGTTTAAGACTAGCCTCAGAATTCTTTTTCATATTAATCAACACTTTACAGAAGAGATAAACAGTGATTTTTACCATTCATTCAACTGTACAGAGAGAGAGAAGCCAAACATCTGACTGGTAAGAAATTCTTACCCTTTTGCCAGCATGCCAGGTTTCTGGGTTCCCTTTCCCTGAGTGGCCCTAGTGACTCAGCTTGCTGTACCATTGCACTGGGGCAAAGTTGCATGATAAAGGAAAATTATTTTTTTTTTTTCTGGCCAGAGTAAAATACATGTGATAAAACATAGACACTAGCCCCTCTGCTTAGCACACAATATCAAACTGGCAAGGCTTAAATTTGCCCCTGGTTGGGCCCCATCATCATTAATCCAACCTCTGACCATGAGTTTCAACATGTGATCTCTGGGCAGGATGGTTGCCCTGAGTAATAGGCAAGGTAAGAAAGGGAAAGGAGAGAGAGAAAAGCATTGCCTGTGGCAGGGTGGGGAAGGCAAAAAGGGCAGAGAAGCCCCCCCGCCCCGCCCGCCCTCCACATTCCAGAAACACTGAAAAGTTCAGGCGGCTGCTTTTTTATAGCAAAGGGATCTTTTCCAGCAGTCCCATCATCTCTCAAGTTTCCCCTTTTAGGGAGGAAAAAGCTACCTATATCCCACAATCCTATGCCTAATTCTGTCACCTACAGCTATCAGGAAAGAGTACAAGGCAGATTATTCCAAAGAGAATAACAGTTGACATGCTGTAGTGCCAAGCCCATTCTTAGCCAAAAGGAACTTCACTGAGAGCCCTCATTTCTTAAATGTACTTCAATGCATTGTTGTTCATTCGGACGTTCCACTGTAAGTTATCTTTAGTAATATTTTGGTGTTTCTGTAAGACTTGGTTGCCTCCCAGGCCTAATGTATAAGCCAGAAGGACCTCAGTTTTTCAGAATGAACATTTAGCAGTCTATGAGTGGTTGAAGCATAGCCACTGGGATTGGCCAACACTCAGTCATTGTTACAGGTGCCTACTATTAAGTTAGGTTTTCAATTGTGCCTGCCTATTAAGATAGGTTACAGTTCATTCACAAGGACTCAAATATAGAAGTATGGAGTCTCTCTCAGGCCATATTTATCTTGCTTTAACTCTACCTTCTATTTTATAACCATTTGTTCCTCAATAACATCTAGAATGCCACAAATCACCATAAAAGTAAAAACTAGGTGATGGATTAAATGAGAGGGAGGTGGGGATGGATGGATGGATGGATGGATGGATGGATGGATGGATGGATGGGTGGATGGATGGATGGGTGGATGGATGAGTGGATGGATGGATGGAAAGAGAGAAACATTTGTCCTTGACTCTTTTTTTATTGTGGTGATTTACACACAATAAAAGAAAAGAAAGCTAACAAACTATTTAATCAGAACTATATCAACTTTTAGGTTTAAAAATTATTTTGTGAAAAATCCATTAGAATGTTTCAGAGATATGATGATTGGTATGTGAATAAATTTAATTTTTAAATATTTGCTTAGGAAAAGTTAGAATTTTTCAAAATATACAATTATGAATTACATAAACAATCATATTCTGTCCCTTTTGATTATGTGAGTAAAAGAAATGCAAAAAAACAAAATAATATAGATGGACTCAATGACATACAAAATCTTTATAATCTAAACCAAATAAAATTATATAGCATTGACAACTTTGTCATAACTAAATTTATGAATGTAACACTAAATAATGAACTGTTTTGTGTGTGACTTATAAAGTAGACTCATTGTTGAATGGGAGAAATATATTATTCAATGCATTTTGAGCAAGATGAAATGTAAGGCACCATTTTTATAGAAATATTTTAGAGGAAGCTGTTCAATATTGGAGGGTAAGAGCCACTACTTATAAAATACAGCATTTCCCCTCTGAGTCACAGGAAAGTAACAAGATCTTTATCAGAATGTTGTCATTTCCACATAATTCAAATACCATGTATATCAAAAAATAACAAGTAAAGACAAAATTGATTAAGTTTTAGAATATGAATGGCACGGATCATAGTGAATACATTTGACAAAATCAAATATCCAATGGAACATATTCACTTTGGTGGGCATTCTCAGTAAAGTCTTTAGGTCTCAGTTTCTTTTGAAAAATAAACTGGTTGTGAATATTACATGAGATAAAATAAACAGAAAGGCACATAGTAAAAGAGCAATACAGCAATACATAAATATAAATTTCAAATGTTATAACATTGTGCACAGCCATTGTGCATGTTAAATGTTCAATAAATAGCTGAGTTAATGATTGAGGCATTGCAGGAAGTCTGGGGTGAGGCATTTGGCAGGAACTGCCACACAGGACTATTTTCTTCACTATGACAATGCTCTAGCTGAGAGTGAATGTTTTCAATCTAAACGGTTTTCCTCAGCTTAACAACCTACTGGATTCACTATTACAGCCATGAGTCATTTAACCACAGAGACACATTCTGAGAAATGTGTTGTTAGGCTATTTTGTCATGTGAACATCGCAGATTATACCTACATAAACCTAGACTGTGTATCCTACTATGCTCCTAGGCTATTGCTCATAGGCTGCAAATCTGTACAGCATGTGACTGAACTGAATTTTGTAGGTAATTGTAACAAAATGGTATCTGTGTGTATCTACACATAGCTCAATATAGAAAAAGTACAGTAAATATATGTTATAAAATATTAAAAATGATATACCTGAATAGATCACTTATCATGAATGGAGGTTACAGGACTAGAATTGGCTTGGTTGAGTTTGTGAGTGAGTAATGAGCAAAGGCTTAGGACAATACTGTACACTACAGTAGTGTCAGTAATGTTTAAACTGTACACACTTAGGCTACACTAAACTTATTCTTTTTAGTTTTCTTCAATAATAAATTAACTTTAGCTTACTGTAATTTTTTCTTTACAGACTTTGTAATTTTTTAACTTTTTAACTCTCTCATAAGTGCACTTAGCTCAAAACACAAACACTTCTTTTCTTTATGTACTTATTCTATAAGGTTTTTCTATTTTTAGGAATTTTCTTTTACTTTTCAGACTTTTTTGCTAAAAACTAAGACACAAGCACACATATTAGCTTGGGCTTACAGACGATCAGGATCATTAATGTCACTGTCTTCCACTTCCAAATCTTGTCCAATTGGAAGGTCTTCACAGGTAGTAACATGCATGGAGCTGTCATCTCCTATGATAACAGTGCCTTCTTCTGGAATACCTCTTGAAGGAGTTGCCTGAGGCTGTTTTATAGTAGCTTTTTTGGTTTTAATAAGTAGAAGAAATACACTCTAAAATTACAATAAAAACTATAGTATAATAAAACATAAACCAGTAACATAGTTATTTACTATCATTACCAAGTATTATGCACTATGCTTAAATGTATGTGCTACACTTATATATTCCCAGCAGCACAGTAGGTTTTTTTACACCAGCATCACTACAAACATGTGAGTAGTGCCTTGCCCTACTACATTGGAACGACTACAATATCATTAGGTGATAGCAATTATTCAGCTGCTATAATCTTATTCAACCACTTTAGTATATGCAGTTCATTGTTGACCAAAACAGTGTAATGCAATACATGACTGTATTTAATACTGTTTCCACTATTCAAGCTCAACAGATCATTCATCATTGCAATATTATTATAATCAATACTATTCAAAGGAGAAAACACAAGCTCTGGAAACAATTTCAAGGTAGAAGTTTAAATCAGTAATGCAAAAAAGACACATCATCAGAAAAACAGTACATAAAATGTGAAGTTGATGACACTTACAATATCATTATTCATAGCATGAAGAATTCTGGCATTTCCATTCATCTTTCTATGACCTATATGTCTAAGGCAGACATTGCAGAGCAACTACCTCAACAACCTTACAGCCCTTTTCCATATGCCTTTCTATAATGCAGAAACAGGAAACTTACAAAAAATGATATTTCTCAGACTTCTTGCAGGTGAATTTTAAAATATGATTTAGATCCAAATGGAATTAAGACTTGGACAACAGAATGAAAAAGAGGCCACCCTTCTGCTGCTTCACATAATTCTGCTGGCAAGACCAATAGTGATGGTAGTTGGACTTCCAAAGCAGCAGTAGTAGAACTTGCAGACACAAACAGGGCAGGATTTGAATAGGTTTGGACATGTAATTAATTATACCTTATGTTTGCAAAAACCCTAAATATTAAAAAATAATGAAATAAAAATTTTAGAACTAAAAAATACAACAATCAAAATAGCAACTCACTGGATGGACTCAACAGAGGATGGTCATAACAGAGGAAAGAATCAGTAAAGTTGAAATTATCTGAACAACAGAGTTTTATTCTAGAAAAATATCATAAGCAGGATCTTAGAGACCTGTGGCAAAATATCAAAAGACCTACTATTCATATCATCAGAATCCCAAAAAGAAAGAAAGTTTGATGCAGAAAAATGTTTAAAGTGATAATGCATTTTAAAAACTTCCAAAATTGAGTTGAGTGTGGTAGTGAATTACTAGTCCCAGCTATTCAGGAGGCTGAGGCAGGAAGATTGTCTGAACCCAGGGGTAAAAATTCAGCCTGGGCAACATAATAAGACCCCATCTCTAAAAAAACAAAAGAATAACAGGGAGGCTTCCAAGATGGCCGAATAGGACCAGCTCTGTTCTGCAGCTCCCAGAGAGATCGACACAGATGGGTGATTTCTGGATTTCCAACTGAGGTACCTGGTTCATCTCACTGGGGATAGTTGGACTGTGGGTGCAGCCCACAGAGGGCAAGCTGAAGCAGGGTAAGGTGTGTCCTCACACAGGAAGCACAAGGGGTTGGGGGATTTCCCTTTCCTAGCCAAGGGAAGCCGTGACAGACTGTACCTGGAGGAATGATACACTTTTGCCCAAATACTGCATTTTTCCAGTGGTCTTAGCAACCGGCAGACCAGGAGATTCCCTCCTGTGCCTGGATCAGCAGGTCTCCTGCCCACAAACCCTTTCTCACTGCTGGCACAGCAGTCTGAAATTGACCTGCAATGCTGCAGATTGGCAAGGGAGAGGTGTCCAACATTGCTGAGGCTTGAGTTGTCAGTTTCATGCTCACAAAGTGGCCAGGAAGCTCACACAAGGCAGAGTCCACCACAGCTCAGCAAGACCTACTGCCTATCTAGATTCTACCTCTGTGGGCAGAGCATAGCTGAACAAAAGAAAGACAGCCTCTGCACACTTAAACTTTCCTCTCTGACAGCTCTGAAGAGAGCAGTGGTTCTCCCAGCATGGTGTTTGAGCTCTGAGAACAGACAGACTACCTCCTCAAGTGGGTCCCTGAACCCCCTCTAGCCTGACTGGGAGACAACTCCCAGTAGGGGCTGACAGACACCTCACACAGGTGGGTGACCCTCTGGGATGAAGCTTCCAGAGGAAGGATCAGGCAGCAATATTTGCTGTACTGCAGCCTCCACTGGTGATAACCAGGAAAATAGTGTCTGGAGTAGACCTCCAGCAAACTACAACATACCCTCAACTGAAGGGCCTGAGTAGTAGAAAGAAAACTAATAAACAGAAAGGAATAGCATCAACATCAACAAAAAGGACATTCACACCAAAACCCGATCTGTTGGTCACCAACATCCAAGACCAAAGGTAGATAAAACCACAAAGACGGGGAGAAAACAGAGCAGAAAGGCTGAAAATTCCAGTAACTAGAGCACCTCTTCTCCTCCAAAGGATCGCAACTCCTCGCCGAAAAGGGAACAAAACTGGACGGAGAATGACTTTGACGAGTTGACAGAAGTAAGCTTCAGAAGGTCAGTAATAACAAACTTCTCCAAGCTAAAGGAGCATGTTCTAACCGATTGCAAGGAAGCTAAAATCCTTGACGAAAGGTTAGATGAATGGTTAACGAGAATAAACATTGTAGAGAAAACAATACTTGAAATGTCCTGATGGAGCTCAAAACCAAAGCACATGAACTTCGTGATGCATGCACAAGCTTCAGTAGCAGATTCAATCAAGTGGAAGACAGGGTATCAGTGATTGAAGATCAAATTAATGAAATAAACTGAGGAGAAAAGATTAGAGAAAAAAAGTGTGAAAAAAAATAATGAACAAAGCCTCCAAGAAATATGGGACTATGTGAAAAGACCAAATATATGTTTCACTGGTGTACCTGAAAGTGACATGGAGTTAGAAAACACTATTCAGGACATTATCCAGGAGAACTTCCCCAACCTAGCAGGGCAAACCAACATTCAAATTCAGGAAATACAGAGAACACCACAAAGAAACTCCTTGAGAAGAGCAACCCCAAGACACATAACTGTCAGATTCACCCAAGTTTAAATAAAGGAAAAAATTTTAAGGGCAGCCAGAGAGAAAGGTCAGGTTACCCACAAAGGGAAGCCCATCAGACTAACAGCAGATCTCTCAGCAGAAACCCTACAAGCCAGAAGAGAGTGGGGGTCAATATTCAACATTCTTAAAGAAAAGAATGCTCAATCCAGAATCCCATATCCAGGCAAACTAAGCTTCACAAGTGAAGGGGAAATAACATTCTTTACAGACCAGCAAATGTCTAGAGATTTTGTCACCACCAGGCCTGCCATACAAGAGCTCCTGAAGGAAGTATTAAACATGGAAAGGAACAACCCATACCAGCCACTGCAAAAACATGCCAAATGGTAAAGACCATCGATGCTATGAAGAAACTGCACCAATTAATGGGCAAAATAACCAGCTAACATCATAATGACAGGATCAAATTCACACATAACAATATTAACCTTAAATGTAAATGGGCTAAATGCGCCAATTAAAAGACACAGAATGGCAAATTAGATAAAGAGTCAAGATCCATTGGTGTGCTGTATTCAACAGACCCATCTCACATGCAGAGACACACATAGGCTTAAAATAAAGGGATGGAGGAAGATCTACTAAGCAAATGGAAAGCAAAAAACAAGCAGTGGTTGCAATCCTAGTCTCTGATAAAACAGACTTTAAAACAGCAAAGATCAAAAGAGACAAAGAAGGCCATTACATAATGGTAAAGGGATCAACTCAAAAGGAAGAGCTATTTGTCCTAAATATATATGCACCCAATACAGGAGCACCCAGATTCATAAAGCAAGTCCTTAGAGACCTACAAGGAGACTTAGACTCCCAGACAATAATAGTGGGAGACTTTAACTTCCCACCATCAATATTATACAGATCAATGAGACAGAAGGTTAACAAGGATATTCAGGACTAGAACTCAGCTCTGCACCAAGCAGACCTAACAGACATTTACAGAACTCTCCACCCCAAATCAACAGAATATACATTCTTCTCAGCAACACATCACACTTATTCTAAAATTGACCACATAATTGGTAGTAAAACACTCCTCAGCAAATGTAGCAGAAATCACAACAAACTATCTCTCAAACCACAGTGCAATCAAATTAGAACTCAGGATCAAGAAACTCACTCAAAACCACACAACTATATGGAAACTAAACAAACTGTTCCTGAATGACTACTGGGTAAACAACGAAATGAAGGCAGAAATAAAGGTGTTCTTTGAAAACATTGAGAACAAAGACACAGCATACCAGAATCACTGGGACACATTTAAGGCAGTGTGTAGACAGAAATTTACAGCACTAAATGCCCACAAGAGAAAGCAAGAAAGATCTAAAATCGACATCCTAACATCACAATTAAAAGAACTGGGGAAGCAAGAGCAAACAAATTGAAAAGCTAGTAGAAGGCAAGAAATAACTAAGATAAGAGCAGAACTGAAGGAGATAGACACACAAAAAAAACCCTTCAAAAAAATCAATGAATTCAGGAGCTGATTTTTTGAAAAGATCAACAAAATAGACCCCTAGCAAGACTAATAAAGAGGAAAATAAGAGAAGAATCAAACAGATGCAATAAAAACTGATTAAGGGGATATCACCACCAATCCCACAGAAATACAAACTACCATCAGAGAATACTATAAATACCTCTACACAAATAAACTAGAAAATCTAGAAGAAATGGATAAATTCCTGGACACATACACCCTTCCAAGACTAATCCAGGAAGAAGTCAAATCTCTGAATAGACAATAACAAGTTCTGAAATTGAGGCACTAATTAATAGCCTACCAACCAAAAAAAGTCCAGGACCAGACAGATTGACAGCTGAATTCCACTAGAGGTATAAAGAGGAGCTGGTATCATTCCTTCTGAAACTATTCCAATCAATAGAAAAAGAGGGACTCCTCCCTAACTCATTTTATGAGGCCAGCATCATCCTGATAACCAAAGCCTGGCAGAGACACAACAAAAGAAGAATTTTAAGTCAAATATCCGTGAAGAACATTGATACAATATCCTCAATAAAATACTGACAAACCAAATCCAGCAGCACATCAAAAAGCTTATCCACCATGATCAGATTGGCTTCATCCCTGGGATGCAAGGCTGGTTCAACATATGCAAATCCATAAACATAATCCATCACATAAAAAGGACCAATGACAAAAACCACATGATTATCTCAATAGATGCACAAAAAGCCTTCAACAAAATTCAGCAGCCCTTAATACTAAAAACTCTCAATAAACTAGATATTGATGGAATGTATCTCAAAATAATAAGAACTATTTGTGACAAACCCACAGCCAATATCATACTGAATGGGCAAAAACTAGAATCATTCCCTTTGAAAACCGGCACAAGATAAGGATGCCCTCTCTCACCACTCCTATTCAACCATAGTGTTGGAAGTTCTGGTCAGGGCTATCAGGAAAGAGAAAGAAATAAAGGCTATTCAATTAGGAAAAGAGGAAATCAAGTTGCCTCTGTTTGCAAATGACATGTTTCTATTTTTAGAAAACCCCATCATCTCAGCCCAAAATCTCCTTAAGCAGATAAGCAACTTCAGCAAAGTCTCAGGATACAAAATCAACATGCAAACCTCACAAGCATTCCTATACACCAATAACAGACAAACAGAGAGCCAAATCATGAGTGAACTCCCATTCAATTTTACCACAAAGAAAATAAAATTCCTAGGATTCCAACTTACAAGGGATATGAAGGACCTCTTCAAGGACAACTACAAACCACTGCTCAATGAAATAAAAGAGGACACAAACAAATGGAAGAACATTCCATGCTCATGGATAGGAAGAATCAATATCATGAAAATGGCCATTTTGAACAAGGTAATTTATAGATTCAATGCTATCCCTATCAAGCTACTAATGACTTTCTTCACAGAATTGAAAAAACTACTTTAAAGTTCATATGGAATCAAAAAAGAGCCCACCTAGCCAAGACAATCCTAAATAAAAAGAACAAAGCTGGAAGCATCATGCTGCCTGACTTCAAACTATACTACAAGGCTACAGTAACCAAAACAGCAAGGTACTGGTACCAAAACAGATATGTAGACCAATGGAACAGAACAGAGGCCTCAGAAAGAACACCACACATCTACAACCATCTGATCTTTGACAAACCTGACAAAAACAAGAAATGGGGAAAGGATTCCCTATTTAATCAATGGTGCTGGGAAAACTGGCTTGCCAAATGTATGAAAGCTGAAATGGGGTTCCTTCCTTACACCATATACAAAAATTAACTCAAGATGGATTAAAGACTTGAATGTAAGATCTAACACCATAAAAACCCTAGAAGAAAACCTAGGCAATACTATTCAGCATATAGGCATGGGCGAAGACTTCATAACTAAAACACCAAAAGCAATGGCAACAAAAACCAAAATAGAAATGTGGGATCTAACTAAACTACAGAGCTTTTGCACAGCAAAAGAAACTATCATCGGAGTGAACAGGCAACCTACAGAATGGGAGAAAATTTTTGCCATCTACCCATCTGACAAAGGGCTAATATCCAGAATCTACAAAGAACTTGAACAAATTTACAAGAAAAAAACAAACAACTCCATCAAAAAGTGGGCAAAGGATATGAACAGATTCAAAAGAAGACATTTATGCAGCCCAGAAGACATATGAAAAAATGCTCATAATCACTGGTCATCAGAGAAAGGCAAATCAAAACCACAATGAGATACCATCTCACGCCAGTTAGAATGGCGATCATTAAAATGTCAGGAAACAACAGATGCTGGAGAGGATGTGGAGAAATAGGAATGGTTTTACACTGTTGGTAAGTGTAAATTAGTTCAACCATTGTGGAAGACAGTGTGGCGATTCCTCAAGAATCTATAACAAGAAATACAATTTGACCCAGCCATCCCATTACTGGGTATATACCCAAAGGATTATAAATCATGCTACTATAAAGACACATGCACACGTATGTTTACTGCCGCACTATTCACAATAGCAAAGTCTTGGAACCAATCCAAATGCCCATCAGTGATAGACTGGATTAAGCAATTGTGGCACATATACACCATGGAATACTATGCAGCCATAGAAGGATGAGTTCATGTCCTTTGCAATGACATGGATAAAGCTGGGAACCATCATTCTAAGCAAACTATCACAAGGACAGAAAACCAAACATCGCATGTTCTCACTTATAGGTGGGAGTTGAACAATGAGAACACATGGACACAGGGTAGGGAACATCACACACTGGGGCCTGTCAAAGGGTGGGGGCTACGGGAGGGATGGCATTAGGAAAAATACCTAATGTAAATGATGAGTTGATGGGTGCATCAAACCAACATGGCACATGTATACCTGTGTAACAAACCTGCATGTTGTGCACATGTACCCTAGAACTTAAAGTATAATAATAAAAAAAAAAAACAGGGAAAACAACAACAACAACAAAACAAACAAACCTTTATGAACTTAAGCTAAAAAGCTTCTGCAAAGCAAAAGAAATAATCATCAGAGTAAACAGACAATCCACAGAGTGGGCTAAAATCTTTGCAAACTATGCAACCAATGAAGGACTAGTATCTAGAACGTACAAGAATCTCAAATAAATCATCAAGAACAAAACAAACAATCCCATCAAAAAGTGGCCTAAGGTCATAAATAGACAATTCTCAAAAGAAGATATATAAGTGGCCAACAAGTATATGGAAAAATGCTCAACATCACTAATGATCAGGATAAAGCAAATCAAAACCACCATGCAATACCACCTTACTCCTAAAAGAATGGTGATAATTTAAAATTTTTTAAAAAATAGATGTTAATGGCCGGGCACGGTGGCTCAAGCCTGTAATCCCAGCACTTTGGGAGGCCGAGACGGGCGGATCACGAGGTCAGGAGATCGAGACCATCCTGGCTAACACGGTGAAACCCCGTCTCTACTAAAAAAATACAAAAAACTAGCTGGGCGAGGTGGCGGGCGCCTGTAGTCCAAGCTACTCGGGAGGCTGAGGCAGGAGAATGGCGTGAACCCAGGAGGCGGAGCTTGCAGTGAGCTGAGATCTGGCCAGGGCGACAGAGCGAGACTCTGTCTCAAAAAAAAAAAAAAAGAAAAATAGATGTTGATGTGGATTGAGTGAAAAGAGAACACTTTTACACTGTTGATGGGAATGTAAACTAATACAACCTCTATGAAAAACAGTGTGGAGACACATGTTTACAGCAGCACAATTCACAATTGCAAAAATATGGAACCAGCCCAAATGCCCATCAATCAATGAGTGGGTAAAGAAAATGTGATCTATCTATCTATCTATCTATCTATCTATCTATCTATCTATCTAACTATCTGTCACATGAATTACTACTGAGTCTTAAAAAGGAATGAAATAATGGCTTTCACAGCAACCTGGATGGAATTGAAGACCATTATTCAAAGTGAAGTAACTCAGGAATGGAAAACCAAACATCATATGTTCTGTTATAAGTGGGAGCTAAGCTATAAGGACGCAAAGGCATAAGAATGATAAAATGCACTTTGGGGACTTGAGGGGAGAGAGTGTGGAAGGAAGTGAGGGACGAAAGACTACACATCAGGTACATTGTACACTGCTCGGGTAATGGGTGCATCAAACTCTCAGAAATCACTGCTAAAGAACTTATCCATGTAACCAAACACCACTTGTTCCCCAAGAACCTATTGAAATATAAAAAAGAAAAAGAATAACAGAATTGGAGGACTCCCACTACCTAATTTTAACAAGAGCTACAATAATTAAAAAGGTGTGGCAGTATTAATTAAAGGATAGACACATACATCAATGGGACAGAACAGAGCGTCCAGAAAAAGACCCACATGAATAGGATCAACTGGGCTTTGACAAAAGTAAAAAGGTAACTCAATACAAAAAGGATAATCTTTTCAACAAATTAGGTTGGAAAAATTAGACATCCATACATAAGGAAAAAAAAGATCCTCAACTAAGATGCCTTAGGTATAACATAAAAAGCATGATTCATAAAGAAAATATAATAAATTTTATTTTACCAAAATTAAAACTTTTTGTGTGTAAGGCCTTATAAGACAATAAAAATGCCAGTTTCAGACTGGGGAAAAATTATTGCATATCACAAATGCAGTAAAAGACTAGTGTCCATAACCTCTCACCTTAAGATCCTAGCAAAAAGCAAACTAAACCCAAAACTATAAGAAAGGAAAGAAACAATAAAAATTAAAGTGGAGTTTTTAAAATTTGAGAGTAGAGAAATAAGAGAGAGTCAATAAAACCAAAAGTTCTTTCTTTGAAAATATCAACAAAATTGACAAACCTTTATTTACAATTACCGAGGAAAAATATAAATAATTCAAATTGTTAAAATCAAGAACGAAAGGTGGAATGTCACCACCAATCTTACAGAAGTAAAAAGAATGTATAAGATAATGCCATAAATAAATGTATGCCAACAAATTAGATAACTAATATGCAATGGGAATATTACTACAAAAACACAAATAACCAAAGCTGACTCAATAAGAAACAAAAAATCTGAGCAGACCTATAACAATTAAAAGGATTGAATCAGTAATCAAAAAATTTCAAACAAAGAAAAGCCCAGGGTCATATGGCTTCTCTAGTGAATTCTACTAAACATTTAAAGAGGAATTAACACCAATCCTTCTCAAATTCTTTTTTAAAATAGCGTAGATAGGGGGCACACCCAAGATGGCCAAATGGGAACAGCTCCAGCCTCCAGCTCCCAGCGTGAGTGACACAGAAGATGGATGATATCTGCACTTTCAACTGAGGTACCGGGTTCATCTCATTGGGTTGTGTTGGACAGTTGGCGCTGGTTCGCAGGTGCAGCCCAACTAGCAAGAGCTGAAGAAGGGAAAGGCATCACCTCACCTAGGAAGCATAAGGGGGAAGGGAATTCCTTTTCCTAGCCAAAGGAAATTGAGACACACAACACCTGGAAAATCGGATAACTCCCACCCTAACACTGTGCTTTACCAAGGGTCTTAACAAATGGCACACCAGGAGATTATATCCCACATCTGGCCCAAGGGTCCCATGCCCACGGAGCCTCCTTCATTGCTAGCACAGCAGTCTGAGATCTAACTGCAAGGTGGCAGAGAGGCTGGGGGAGGGGTGCCCACCATTGCTGAGACTTAGGTAGGTAAACAAAGCCACCAGGAAGTTCAAATGGGGTGGAGCCCACCACAGCCCAAGGAGGCCAGCCTGACTCTGTAAACTTCTCCTCTGGGGACAGGGCATAACTAAACAAAAAGCAGCAGAAACCTTGGCAGAGGTAAATGTCCCTGTCTGACAGCTTTGAAGAGAGCAGTGGATCTCCCAGCACAGAGGTTGAGATCTGAGGACAGACAGACTGCCTGCTCAAGCGGGTCCTTGACTGCTGAGTAGCCTAACTTGGAAATATCCCCCACTAGGTGCAGACCGACACCTCACACCTCACATGGTGGGGTACACACGAGACAAAGCTTCCAGAGCAAGAATCAGACAGCAACACTCGCTGTTCAACAATACTCTCTCTTCTGCAGCCTCTGCTGCTGATGCCAAGGCAAACAGGGTCTTGAGTGGACCTCAGGCAAACTCCAACAGACCTACAGTTGAGGGTCCTGACTGTTAGAAGGAAAACTAACAAACGGAAAGGACACCCACACAAAAATCCCATCAGTACATCACCATTATCAAAGACCAAAGGCAGATAAAACCACAAAGATGGGGAAAAAGCAGTGCAGAAAAGCTGGAAATTCAAAAAATCAGAGCGCATCTCCCCCTGAAGGAGATGGAGACACAAAATCCTTCCAAAAAATCAATGAATCCAGGAGCTGGTTTTTTGAAAAGTTCAACAAAATTGATAGACTGCTAGCAGGACTAATAAAGAAGAAAAGAGAGAAGAATCAAAGAGTTGCAATAAAAAATGATAAAGGGGATATCACTACCAACCCCACAGAAATACAAACTACCATCAGAGAATACTATAAACACCTCTTTGCAAATAAACTAGAAAACCTAGAAGAAATGGATAGTTTCCTGGACACTTACACTCCCCCAAGACTAAAAGAGGAAGAAGTTGAATCCCTGAATAGACCAATAGCAGGCTCTGAAATTGAGGCAATCATTAATAGTCTACCAACCAAAAAAAGTCCAGGACCAGATGGATTCACAGCTGAATTCTACCAGAGGTACAAGGAGGAGCTGGTAAAATTCCTTCTGAAACTATTCCAATCAATAGAAAAAGAGGGAATTCTCCCTAACTCAATTTATGAGGCCAACATCATCCTGATACCAAAGCCTGGGAGAGATACAATAAAAAAAGAGAATTTTAGACCAATATCCCTGATGAACATCGATGCAAAAATCCTCAATAAAATACTGGCAAACCAAATCCAGCAGCACATCAAAAAGTTTATCCACCATGATCAAGTGGGCTTCATCCGTGGGATGCAAGGCTGGTTCAACATTCGCAAATCAATAAACATAATCCAGCATATAAACAGAACCAGTGACAAAAACTGCATGATTATCTCAGTAGATGCAGAAAAGGCCTTTGACAAAATTCAACAGTCCTTCATGCTAAAAACTCTCAATAAATTTGGTATTGATGGAATGTATCTCAAAATAATAAGAGCTATTTATGACAAACCCACAGCCAATATCATACTGAATGGGCAAAAACTGGAAGCATTCCCTTTTAAAACTGGCACAAGACTGGGATGCCCTCTCTCACCACTCCTATTCAACATAGTGTTGGAAGTTCTAGCTAGGGCAATCAGGCAAGAGAAAGAAATCAAGGGTATTCAGTTAGGAAAAGAAGAAGTCAAATTGTCCCTGTTTGCAGATGACAGGATTGTATATTTAGAAAACCCCATTGTCTCAGCCCAAAATCTCCTTAAGCTGATAAGCAACTTCAGCAAAGTCTCAGGATACAAAATCAATGTGCAAAACTCACAAGCATTCTTATACACCAGTAACAGACAAACAGAGAGCCAAATCATGAATGAACTCCCATTCACAATTGCTTCAAAGAGAATAAAATACCTAGGAATCCAACTTACAAGGGATGTAAAGGACCTCTTCAAGGAGAACTACAAACCACTGCTCAGTGAAATCAAAGAGGACACAAGCAAATGGAAGAACACACCATGCTCATGGATAGAAAGAATCAATATTGTGAAAATGGCCATTTTGAACAAGGTAATTTATAGATTCAATGCCATCCCCATTAAGTTACCAATGACTTTCTTCAAAGAATTGAAAAAACTGCTTTAAAGTTCATATGGAACCAAAAAAGACCCTGCATTGCCAAGACAATCCTAAGCCAACAGAATAAAGCTGGAGGCATCACGCTACCTGACTTCAAACTATACTGCAAGGTTACAGTAACCAAAACAGCATGGTACTTGTACCAAAACAGATATATAGACCAATGGAACAGAACAGAGCCCTCAGAAATAATAACACACATCTACAACCATCTGATCTTTGACAAACCTGACAAAAACAAGAAATGCGGAAAGGATTCCCTATTTAATAAATGGTCCTGGGAAAATTGGCTAGCCATAAGTAGAAAGCTGAAACTGCATCCTTTCCTTACTCCTTATATGAAAATTAATTCAAGATGGATCAGAGACTTAAATGTTAGACCTAAAACCATAAAAACCCTAGAAGAAAACCTAGGCAATACCATTCAGCATATAGGCATGGGCAAGGACTTCATGTCTAAAACACCAAAAGCAACGGCAACAAAAGCCAAAATTGACAAGTGGGATCTAATTCAACTAAAGAGCTTCTGCACAGCAAAAGAAACTACCATCAGAATGAACAGGCAACCTACAGAATGGGAGAAAATTTTTGCAATCTACTCATCTGACAAAGGGCTAATATCCAGAACCTATAAAGAACTCAATCAAATTTACAAGAAAAAAAAACCCCATCAAAAAGTGGGCAAAGGATATGAACAGACACTTCTCAAAAGAAGACATTCTTACAGCCAACAGACACATGAAAAAATGCTCATCATCACTGGCCATCAGAGAAATGTAAATCAAAACCACAATGAGATACCATCTCACACCAGTTAGAATGGCGATCACTAAAAAATCAGGAAACAACAGGTGCTGGAGAGGACGTGGAGAAATAGGAACACTTTTACACTGTTGGTGGGACTGTAAACTAATTCAACCATTGTGGAAAACAGTGTGGTGATTCCTCAAGGATCTAGAACTAGAAATACATTTGACCCAGCCATCCCATTACTGCATATATACCCAAAGGATTATAAGTCATGCTTCTATAAAGACACATGCACACATATGTTTATTGTGGCATGATTCGCAATAGCAAAGACTTGGAATCAACCCAAATGTCCATCAGTGACAGACTGGATTAAGAAAATGTGGCACATATATACCATGGAATACTATGCAGCCATAAAAAAGGATGAGTTCGTGTCCTTTGTACGGACATGGATGCAGCTGGAAACCATCATTCTCAGCAAACTATCGCAGGAACTGAAAACCAAATACTGCATGTTCTCACTTATAGGTGGGAATTGATCAATGAGATCACTTGGACACAGGAAGGGGATCATCACACACTGGATCCTATTGTGGGGAGGGGTGGGGGAGGGATAGCATTAGGAGATATACCTAATGTAAATGACGAGTTAATGGGTGCAGCACAGCAACATGGCACATGTATACATATGTAACAAACCTGCATGCTGTGCACATGTACCCTAGAACTTAAAGTATAATTTAAAAAAAAAAAAAATTTAAAAGAAAAAAATAGCATAGATATAAATACTTCTTAATTTATTTTATAGGGCTAGTATTATCCTGATAGCAAAATCAGATTGACATTAAAAAAAGCTACAGATCAATATTCTTTATATATACAGATACAAAAAATGCTTAACAAAATGCTGGCAAACCAAATCCAGTAGCATATTTAAGAAACTATATACCATACACGATGACCAAGAAGAAATTTTATCCCAGAAGTGTAAGGCTTAGTTTAACATTCTAAAATTTGTCAATGTAATACACTATATTAATGAATGAAGAGAAAATATATCTCAATAGATGAAGAAAAAGCATTTTAAAACATCCTATTGTCATGACAAACATCTCAAATAAAGGAAAACTTCCTCAACTTGAACAAGAAAGTTCATAAAAAATCCACAGCTGATATCATACTTAATGTAGAAAAACCAAATAATTTCCTGCCAAGAATAAGAAAAAGATAAAGATGTCTACTCTCACTACTTCAAATGAAAATTGTGCTAAAACTTCTATCCTGAGAAAATAGGCAAAGAAATACATATAAAAACATGCATGTAAATTTTCATAGCAGCATCATTCATAATAGCTCAAAATTGGAAGCCACCAAATATCTATCAACTTTTAAATGGATAAACAAAAAAACAAAAATCACGATGAATATATATATCCATACAATGAATATATATATATGTGTGTGTGTGTGTGTGTGTGTGTGTGTGTGTGTATCTCCATCCAATGAAATATTGTTTGGCAATAAATATAAATGAAGTACTGATACGTGCTACAATATGGGTGAAACTGGAAAATATTCTGTTAAATGATAAAAGCCAGGCACCAAAAAACACATACTGTATGATCCTATTTGTGTAAAATGTTTTTCATTTATCTTGTTTTGCTTTTCTATTTTCCATAGAATAGCTTACTATTGGAGACAGGGGATGGGATAGGAATTAGTATTATGTCCTGAATTTTTATGTGTATTTTTCTATAATGTACAAAGAGTTACATCCTCAATGGGAAAATGATGCCCCTTTTTTCTCATCTTTTTTCATTACAGCTAACAGATTTTGTTTTTCTAATTTCTCAATGATTTTAATATTAGAGATGCCATAATTCTTATAAGAAGGAAGGAACCTCAGGAGGTCAGTCTATTAGAGAAGAACATACAATTTGTTATATAGAATGTAACTATTAATGGGAAAAAGGATTCTATTAGTAAAATGCAAGGAAGATAACACTTAACAGCTGGAAATTTTCTCCAAACAATCTATGTTTCCATTTTAAATCTTACCACGGATATTCAGAGCGTCTTCCAGCTGATTCTATTTGTTAACTGAATTTGCACTAGAAATTTGTTCATATTACATTATGTGATATCATGATAAATAATTTTCTGTGACCATGCCAAGTTCGTGAACTCTACTTTATTTCCTGATATAGCACATATCTACTAGCTCATATGAAATATATATATGGGCATTATTTCTTTTCTAAGAAATATGCCAAAATCCTATTCCCTGATTCACCAGTTGTTATTTTAGTGGTGCCCTAAATATTTTTCTTTTCTTAGTGTCACACAGAATCTGATAAAATAAAAATTAAATGCTAACAATAGTTAAGTGAATAAAAGATGTAATTTAGAGGCATTTATATAGAGATGATTCACCAAACTGAATATTGACCTTAAAAATATTAATAGATGCCATTAGAAAAAGTAGTTAGATAAGTATAATTAAATCAAAGTATACTGTTAGAAATTTTTTAAATCTAACTTTAAACACTAGATTAATGTAATTACTACTAACTCTCTTTGATTATTTCACAAATATTTATTGAGTGGATATGATATGGAAGGTACTATGTCAAGAACTGTGTAAGGTAAGAAGATGAATAAGATAAGATCTTGCCCTCTAGAGTTTATAATATAGAACCAGAGATATGACATGAACAAAAACTATCACTGTACTTGAAAGTACAATGTGCCAAACAGCAAAACATAAGTACAGATAAACTGCTATAGATATTTCTCAGCTCAGGGACTCATTCTACTGCCTTAAGGTAACAGGTAGAAAGGCTGTCTTTTTCTTACCTGCATTTAATACTAATGTTATACTCCTTTGTTCAAATCATAATCTGAGAAATTAATTTAAGAAAGTAATCAACAGAAGGTAGGCATTATATCTATACCAGGAAAAAGTAGAAAAAACACCTGCACACTAAATAAATGGGAAATAATTAAATTACTACACAATGATTTGATGAAGCAGGATGAAATCATTACATGATGTTCAATTAAGTATAGACATATGAAGCATAATTTTAAATGTAAACAGGAAATTAGTTTTATTAGGATAGTGAGACTATGGATATTATTTGGGAGGCAATCTTTAATGTTGTGATATTTTTACAATGAAAAAAATAAAAGAACATACATTGGCATTTATTTATTGAGGTATCACATCAAAGTATTCTGTTTTCCACATGACACAGAAAAATTAAAAGATTAATTACTGGGGAAGCATTGCTTCTATACTAAACTGCACATCTGTATTGATGGTGCGGTTGATCCAGTAGCACCTAGATTATGATAAAGACAGAGGCACATAGCAACCAGGCATTATAAGGTTATGACATGATATTCCATAGAGTTCTCCAAAGAGCTCCAAGAGCATTTACACTGTACTGGCAAAACATGTCCTTAAGATGGATAGTCATGAAGCTAACCAACCCCAGATTATAGCTGTTTTTTTAACAAAAATTAAAACATCTGCTTTCTTTTTATCTATGTCCCTTCCTCTACTTTCATTGAAAAAGAAAAGAAAAATAATATGTTTATATCTTACTTAAACAGTTTAGTAGATGGATAAGTGTTGATTATTATACTAATAACTAGAAACAAGTTAATACAGAAAATTGTTAAAATTTCATATTATATCCCTTTTCACTAATTGTACTCCCAACAGGCTTATGTAATAAAAGTTGCCTTCAAGCCAGGTCCTAATGTCTACAGTCACATGGAATGGTTATCCACATTTCTTCCTCTTAAAGTTTTATTTTCTGATTTGGAAAGTATTACTTATTGAGCCAACTTTTCATTAAATACTAAATTTTTTCTTAGCCAGCTCCCAGAGGGGAGGTAATTTTATTGCAATATATGAATACATGGAATTGGCAGATATTTGTGGGCAAGCCCCTGCAACTATCTCATAGTTCACTGTACCAAATTTTTTATATCATGAGCCAAGTTTAACTATTCTTCCTCATCCGGGATAGAGTTCCCCTCTACAGGCTGACACACACAAAAAAGGAGGAGATACTGTGTATCACACCTAAACCTAAATACCTGAACCATGTTAAAACAGATTTTCTTTTTCACAACAAGAAGTAGACAGCAGTTTAGTATGAGTAGATTTTTTAAAACTAGTGCAGTGCCTCCAATTTTCTCAATTCAATTACAGAAGTATCAGATAATATTGACGTTTCATCTATGTACCTCATATTTGTATTTAATTACTTACTAATTCATTCATTCATTCAATCACTATTTGTTGAGTGCTGACTATGGGTTAAAACACTCCTCTAGGCACTAGGAACATATTGCTAAACCGAAAGAAGATCACTTCTATCTTAACAGAGGTGAATACAGACATTAAAGAACCAATTACAGAATTGCTTATTTAAATACGCGCTATGAAGAACTACAGATTTTTGATAGCATGTAACTGAGGTGGTTTTGAAAGATTCCTCTGAGGAAAAAATAGCACATATTCTGAAATATGACAGACAAACAGACCTAGGCAAGGTCAAGCTGCGAATGAGGACACAGGAAAAAGTCAACAAAAGACATTTCAGATGAGAAAACAGCATGTGCATAGGCTCTGAGGCAGAAACAAAAAAAAAAAAGGAAAGAAAGAAAAGAAGGAAGGAAGGAAGGAAGGAAGGAAGGAAGGAAGGAAGGAAGGAAGGAAGGAAGGAAGGAAGGAAGGAAGGAAGGAAGGAGCAAACTAGAGACAGGGAAGGTGGGGGTTGAAGATGGCTGACTAGAAGCATTTTAAGCTTGCTGCTAAACTTAGAAGAACTAGAGTAGTGCATAGATAGTTATACTTTGAGATTATTTTGCAAGAGAAAACACTGAATTCAACAGGGAAGTGACAGGAGACACCAAAAGTGGGAGTCACGGGGCGGGTGGGAGAAGAGGCAACCTCCCTGGCTGGAACTGGCTGCAAGCCTGGAGTGACTTCTCAACGCAGGGAAGGAATGAGTAAAAGACTTCCAGCAGCCCACATCCCCACCATGCAATCATGCAATTCTGGCCTACGGAGATGCCCTCATTTCTATCACCCCCTGAAACAACGTAGGAAGCTGCTGGGAGACTGTGGGATGGAACTCCTCCAGGGAGGGATCTCATACTATGTCTCACACTCTAAGACCTATGCAGCTACAGCAAGTTGTCATTTTCAAAACCAGCTCTGGCACTGCACACTGTTCTGGGACCCAGGGGCACTGGGAATGAGGCATTACTAAAACCCAAGCTGTCATTGCTGGGACAGCAGAGCAAGCCTGGAGCACTCCCACAGCCAGGGCTAGAAAGCAAGCAGCAGTTTCCAGTCATGGGAAGCAAATGCTTAACTGCTGGGATCTAAGATGGGGATGAGAGTATGGTTTGAAATGCCACTGGGACTTGGTCCTAAACTGGATATAGGCTCCAATAGCCAGAGAAAGAGACAAGCTCTGAAGGGACTGGGGTGTGAAGATCCATGTTGCCCACATATCAGCTGAGACCACTGAGGGAGGCCCCAATCTCTGCCGTGGCAGTGCCTCAGCTTTTCTGCTACTGCCCTTTATTCCAAGCACTGCTCCTGGGACCTGAGGATCACCACACCCTGACCCTCCACATCTGGTGCCCACTTTCACCATGGTGGGGGGTTGGGGGTACACCTAAGCACAAGCCCATGCAGCCCAGCTTTGGCCCCCTCAAGACAGTGCACATGGCCTGGGGTTCTGGGGATCACTAATCCACCACCTTGGGTACCTGAGCACTCCTCCTGGGAGCCTAAGGTCTGACCTAACCTCCCAGCTGCTACCACCTCACCTGGCACCTACCTGCAAGTTCCACCTGTGGGCCTGGAGACTGGCTCACCCAACTCATCACAGCCATAGCCATACCACTTGAGACCCAGAGAATTTTCCCACCATTGCCACTATTATCACCCAATCCACACCAGCGGCCAGGGACCTGAGTACTTACCAGCCTGCCCAGTCCACTGCTGTCATTATCAGCATTCGAGCATGCCACCGAGAGACCCAAGAATAGACCCACCAGTAACTGCCAACACAGGTGCCGCTGGGGCACCAAGGTAGGCACACTCAGCCTATGGCTGCCACTACTGGGGCCTGAGGACCAGCCCACCTGGTATCCTAGTCTCCAGAACAACTTTACCATAGCCTCCATAATAGCCACACCCTAACCCACCAAGTAAATCACAGACACCACTAATATCAATGAAATCATACAGAGAGACTACACTACTGAATATGTCCAGAATCAGCGCCAAAGTCACTTATCCAACCAACACCATAGATACATCTTCGGAAAAACGTCCTCCTTCAGTAAAAGTATATTCAAAAATAGTGAGAACTGACTGTTACAACAGATGTGTAAATGTCAACATATGTATGAACAAATGAGGCATGACAAAGCAAGGAAATATAACACCTTCAAAGGAACACAATAATTCTCCAGGAATAGATCTTAATCAAAATGAAATTTTCAAAATTCCAGATAAAGAATTAAAAATATTGATTTTAAATAAGCTCAGTGAGATCCCAGGGAATTCTGAAAAACAATACAAAAAATCAGATATATAATTCAGGTTATGAGTGAGAATTATACTGAAGAAATTGATATTTTAAAAAGAATCAAATAGAAATTCTTGAACTGAAGAATTTATTGAAGGAAATCCAAAATACATTTGTAAGCTTCAACAATAGACTAGGTTACACAGAAGAGAGAACCTAATAACTTGAAGACATCTTTTAAAATAATCCAAACTGGAAAAAAAGGAAAAAGGAAAAACAAGAATGAGCAAAGCCATTGTAACGTTTGGGACAACATAAAGTGACTGAATATACAAATTATTACTCTCCCTGGGAATGAAGAAACGAGGAAAGAATCAGAAAACATATTTAACAAAATAATGGATGAAAACATCCCAGGTCTAGCAAGAGATTTAGACGTTTATATTCAGCAGGCTCAATCCCCAGATGGATAAATACAAGAAGACCTTCCCCAGGGCACATTAAAATCAGAATGACTAAAGTCAAAGTTTAAGAGAAAATCCTAAAAACACCAAGATAAAACTATCTAATAACCTATAGAGAAAACCCCAGCAGACGGGGCTTTTAAATCACATGGATTTAAACAGGGCTTTAGACCAAATGGACCTAACAGACATTTACAGAGCATTCTATCCAACAGCTACAAAATATACATTCTTTTCATCAACACATTCTCCAGGATGGACCATATGTTAGGCCACAAAACAAGGCATAATTACTTTTTAAAAGTCAAAATTATACCAAGTATCCTCTCACACTACAATGTAATAAAACCAGAAATCAATACAAAGGGGAGCTTGATACTATACAAATACAGGGAATTAAACAACATGTTCCTGAGTGACCACGGGGTCAACAAAAAAATTTCACGATGGAAATCAAAAAGTTTCTTGAAACAAATAAAAATGGAAACACAGTATACCAAAACCTATGGGACATAGCAAAAGCAGTGCTAAAAGGGAAGTTTATAGCAATAAACACCAATTTCAAAAAAAAAGTAGAAAGATGAGAAACTAAAAATCTAACAGTGTATTTCAAGGGACTAGAAAAGAAAGAACAAACCAAACCCAAAATTAGCAGAAGAAAAGAAATAATAAAGACCAGAGCAGAGCTAAATTAAATAGAAATTAAAAATAAAAATACAAAGAATCAATGAAATTAACAGTTGGTTCTTTGAAAATAAGCAAAATTAATAAACCAGTAGCTAGACTAATCAAGAAAAGAAGAGAGAAGACCCCCTCAAAAAAACCCACAAAATCAGAAATGAAAAAAGAGACATTACAACTGATACCACAGATATATGAAAGATCAACAAAGACTACTATGAACAATTACACGTTGGCAGACCAGAAAACCTAGAGGAAATAAATTACTGGAAACATACAACCTACCAAGATGAACCAGGAAGAAATAGAAAACCAGAGCATACCAATAATGAAAAGTGAAATTGAATCAGTAATAAAAAATGTCTCCCAGCAAAGAAAAGTCCAAGACCGATGGATTGATAACCAAATTTTACCAAATGTACAAAGAAGAACTAATGTCAGTCCTCCTCAAACTATTCCAAAACAGCAAAGAGAGAATTCTTCCTAACTCAATTTACTTGCCCAGTATTACCCTGATACTAAAACCAAACTAGGACATGCCAAAACAAAAACATGCAAGTCAATATCCCTGAAGAACATAGACACAAAAATCCTCAACAAAATACTAGCAAACTGAACCTAACAGCACATAAATAAGATAATACACTATAATAAGGTAGAATTTTCAATAAATGTAATATATCACATCAACAGAATGAAGGACAAAAACCATATGATCATCTCAATAGACTCATACAAAAATTTAATAAAAGTTTTTATAATAAAAACCATATATGACAAGCCCACAGCTTACATCCTACTCAATGGGGAAAAGTTGAAAGCATTTTCTCTAAAATTGGAACAAGACATGGATGCCCACTTTCACCACTCCTAATAAACATACTACCGAAAGTTCAGGCCAGACCAATCAGGCAAAAGAAAAAGAAAAGAAAAGGTACACAAACTGGAAAAGAGGAAGTCAAACTCACTCTGTTTGTTGATGAAAGGATCTTATATCTAAAAAAAAAAAACTAAAGAATCCATTAAAATACTCTTAGATCTGATAAATAAATTCAGTAAAGTTGCAGACCACAAAATCAATACACAAAAATTGGCATTTCTATATATTAACATTGATTGAGCTGAGAAAAAAATCAAAAAAACAATCCTTGGGCTGAGTGCAGTGGCTCACGTCTGTAACCTCAACAATTTGGGACAGCGAGACAGAAGGATCACCTGAAGCCAGTTCACGTCCAGCCTGGGCAGCATATCAAGACCCTGTCTTTACAAAAAATATACACTAAAATTAAAAAAAAAAAAAATAAGCTGAGTAGAATGATGTGTGTCTGTAGTCCCAGCTACTCAGGAGACTGAGGCAGGAGGATCACTTGAATTCGGGAATTCAAGGCTGCAGTGAGCTATAATCACACCACTTTACTCCAGCCTGGGTGACAGACTGAGACTCTGTCAGTCTCAGTCGTTTGCAACAATGACATTTACAAATAATGTCATTTGCAAACAAATGGAAAAACATCCCAATTTTATGGATTGGAAGAATTTATATTGTTAACATGACTATGTTGCCCAATGCAATCTACATATTCAATAAAATCCCTATGAAAATACCAATGTGATTCACAGACTTAGTAAAAACAATTCTGAAATGTGTTAATATATGAAACAAAAAGCCCAAATAAATAATGTAATCCCGAGCAAAAAGAACAAAGCTAGAGGTATCACAGTAAAAGGCTATAGTAACAAAAGCAATATGTTATTAGTATAAAAATAGACACATAGATCAATGGAAGAGGATAGAGCACCCAAAAATAAAGCCACATATTTACAGCCAACTGATATTTGATAAAACTGAAAAGAACTTACATTGGACAAAAGACACTCTCTTCAATAAATCGTGTTGGGAAAATTAAATAGCCACATGCAGAAGAATGAAATTGGATATTTATCTTTCACCACACACAAAAATCAACCAAGGCAGATTAAAGACTTAAATGTAAGACCTGAAGCTATAAAAGTACCAGGAAAAAAATCTAAAGAAAATTCTCCTGGACATTGGTCTAGGCAAAGGATTCATGACTAGTATCTCCAAAGCACAGGCAACAACAACAAAACAATAGAACAATGGAAATTAATTAAACTAAAAAGCTTTTGTGCAAAGACACAATCAATAATGAAGAGACAACCTGTTGAATGCGAGAAAGTATTTACAAAGTACCAACAAGGGACTAATATCCAGAATATACAATGAATTCAAACAAGTCAACAGGAAAAAATAAATCCCATTTAAAAGGATGCAAAGGACATGAAGAGACATTTCTCAAAAGAAGACAAACAAATAACTAATAGGTACATTAAAAAAAACCCTCAACTTTACTAATCATCAGAGAAATGCAAATAAAAATCCCAATTAGATAATATTTTACCCCAGTTAGAATGCCTATTATTAAAAATACAAAAATAACAAATATTGGCCAGGATACAGGATTCCCTTTGGGTATTTACCCGAAGGAAAATAAATCAACATATCAGAGTGATACCTGCACTCCTATGTCTACTGAAGCACGATTCACAATAGCAAAGATATGGAATTAACCTAAGTATCCATCAACAAATGATTGGATAAAGAACATGTACTCTATATATACAATTAAATAATATTCAGTCATAAAAAATAGTGTCATTTGCAATAACATGGATGGAACTGGAGGTCATTATCTTAAGTGAAATAAACTAGGCACAAAAAGACAAATATCTCATGTTCTCACTTGTATGGCTAGGATACACAGAGGGTAAGGACAGAATGTTGTGAAGTGAGACTAACGGAGGAGTAGAGGCAGGTGAAGTCATGAGTAGTAGGTCATAGTAGGATTTGACTTTTGTTCTAAAAGCAGTGGAGCTCCACTAAAGTGACAGGTCATGTCTCATTATCAAATAACTATGGCATCATCAGTGACCTCTGCCTTCTCAGGGCTTCCAAGGTTTTTATTGTCTGCATCAGGAATCAGTCATGTAATCAATTTCTACCTTGTATTATTCACAAGTTTACATAATTTTGATGGCGGCAGCAGCAGCGCATCTGGAGTGGCCACTGCCATGATGCCAGCTGCAGTGGGGAAGCTGCAGCCGGGGTTGCTCACTCCATGGAGCCAGTGGGAGCCAGGAACACGTGGAATCCCCACCCCATTCCAAGTTGGAGAGGTGGGAGCCTCACCTTCCTGGGCACAGTTGCGACTGCCCAGCGCCCGCTGCAAACCCAACTATCTCTACACTCCCGGGGGCTCAGAAAGCCCCCTCCCCAGGAAGGCTTGAAAGTGCCTGCTCCTGCTACCTGCCCTCTCCCCAGTCCCAGTGCCCACTCCGATTTTGAAGCAAAGTTGTGGCTGAGCCCAGGCACTACTATGACGCGGCCGGGTGTGTATACACTCAGGGCACATTGACATGTCAACCCTCTGCCGCCTTGGCCCCCTCCGGACTCTGGGTGCCAACAAGCACAAGAGGGAGGCCAAGAGGGTGCTAAGGGTGACTTAACGTGGGCCTTCAGGCACCCCTTGGCATGAATAGCCTGGGTGCCACGGGCACCATGGAGGGCAGGTAAGTGGCAGCAGGAGGCAGACAGGTTCCTGGGCAGAAAGGGTCAGGTCCTCACTAAAACCCCACTTTTGGGCCAGGGATGGCCTGAGGCCTGGGAGCTGGTTTGCCAGTTCCACAGACCCGAATGAGAATTGAGAGTGCTTTTTCCGAGCCTGCCCACGGCCACCCATGGATCAATCAGCACGCATTTCCTACCTTCTGAAGCCAATAAAAACCCCAGATTCAGGCAGACTTGGGCAGATGATATGACAACCTGCCTGTGGAGAGGAGCTACCGACTGTGGGTCTCCCCTCTGCCAAGAGGTGGACACTAGTCAAGACAATCTGCCTGCCGACAGGAGCTACCTACTGCAGGTCTCCTCTGAGCTGTTCTGTCACTCAATAAAGCACGTTTTCACCTTGCTAACCCTCCACTTGTCCATATACCTCATTCTTCCTGGATGCAATACAAGAACTCAGGACCCACCAAATAAATGGTGGGGCTAAAAGAGCTGTAACACAAACAGGGCTGAAACACGTCCCTTATTTGCCATGTTGTGGGTGACAAGACGAACAGAAGGGAGAAGGAGACAACACCTGCGGCCCTTCAGAGAGCCCAGACGAAGGGGCACCCTGAAGGCTGTGACACCCTCTTCGGGCTCTGTGGTTCCTAGTATCTCCAAGTTTAGGGGTGACACTGCATTCCCCGGTGCCACATGGACCAGTACGCATGATCCAGCCACAGCCTTTCAGGGAGTTGGCGCCCATGCCAGTGCCTGGAGCTGCCCATCCCAGGACAGCTGGTGTGCCTGGTTTTGCACAGTGGCTGGACCCCATGCTCACTCACTCACACACCCCACGCACCCCTCAGCACTTCGCGTCTGGCTTGCTCTTGGCAGGCGTGGGGATCCTGGCTGGTAGCACAAGCCAAGTGCAGCCTGCCAGGCCAAGTGGGTGGAACAAGCCCAGCAGGTGTGAGCAAAACATGGGCAAAGGTATCATCAGCCACAGAAGTTTCTGGCTGGGAAAGCAACACCCCAAGGATCCAGTGAGGCTTTCATTTAAATTTCCAACATTGACATGGACTAAGAGTCAAGGGAAAAGGGAACCTCATGTATTGAGTACCTATTCAATTGAAAGCATTGTGTAGGAACTTTAAATATATCATCTTATTTAATCTTCACAAAAGCCCATGAGATCAATGTCTCCATATTGTTACCAGAAAGTAGTCCCGATTTAAACAGAAAGAGAGGGTTCTTGGATCTTGTGCAAGAAAGAATTCGGGGAGAGTCCACAGAGTAAAGTGAAAGCAAGTTTATTAAGAAAGTAAAGGAATAAAAAATGGCTACTGCATAGACAGAGTAGCCCCAAGGGCTGCTGGTTGCCCATTTTGCAGTTATTTCTTGGTTATATGCTAAACAAGGGGTGGATTATTCATGAGTTTTCAGGGAAAAAGGTGGGCAATTCCCAGAACTCAGGGTTCCTTCCCTTTTTAGACCATACACGATAACTTACTTACTGACCTTCCCATGGCATTTGTGAACTGTCATGGTGCTGGTGGGAGTGTCTTCTACCATGCTAATGTATTATAATTAGCATATAAGGAGCAGTGAGGTCAACTAGAGGTTACTCTTGTTGCCATCTTGGTTTTGGTGGGTTTTGGCCAGCATCTTTACTGTAACTTGTTTTATCAGCAACATCTTGTGCTGACCTCCTATCTTATCCTGTGACTTAGAATGACCTGTAGCATGTGCCTAACCTCCTGGGAATACAACCCAGTAGGTCTCAGCCTAATTTTACCCAGCCCCTATTCAAGATGGAGTTGTTCTGGTTTAAATGCTTCTGATAATATAATAAAAGAGGTTGATTCAAGAACAATCCCCAATCAACAACAGTTCAAGCTTACTGACCTCTAGTAAACTGAGAGTCTGGGTGTTTTGCAATAAGATCACAAATTGCAGAAGTGTTCAAACACTGCATATATCACTGGTATGTCTTCTCCCAATTCTTAGAAGACTAGGTCTACTTCTTATTTAGTATAGCCTGATCCAAAATGCAGTTAACCCTTGTTAATCGGTTTTTTTTTTCCCAAGTCTGCAGGGTTTCAGAAAAGTAGAGAAATGTTAATACTTGGTTTATTTAGGAAAATGTTGTTATAAGGTACATTTTTGTGATCATGCCACTGCACTCCAGCCTGAGGAACAAAGTGAGACTCCTTCTTCCCCCTCATCACCCAAAAAAAATAAGATTTTAGGAATCGTTTTTCACAATAAAGTCATCAACAAATGTCCATCTGCAAGGAAAAAGGGCTAGTGGATGATTTTCAAGTATTCTTTAGAAATATGATTTTAAACACTTTATAAGCTTAACAATACAACAGCACTGGCCTGTCTGTTGTTAACCTTTACGTAATAAAATTAATTAGGAATAATAACTCAACCCATGCAGAATTTGTCCATGATTTATATGAAGAGAATGTTGTTAGCCCAGTTTATATCAGAAAATTAGCAATTTTACTTGGTAATGCAAATCTTCTGGTTATATTTGTTTGTGTGTTTGTTGGCTTGCTTGCTTTATATTTATGATTCACTTAAAGATGCCAAGCTAAGTATGTGCTTTAGCTTAGGTTTACAGCAAAATAATAGGCTAAATTCACAGAGCGCCATGGTGTCTCGAATTAGAAAATAATTTGCCTTTGCTTTTGTTGAAATCGAGGAAATAGTTTTGCTTTAAAGTACCAATGCAGTGTTTTCTAAAAGAGGTCAAGCTGAAACTGATGTTTAACCTGGAGAGGCTTCCATGAATTTCTAATGGAGTTTTAGAAAGATTGTATTTCCTGATTTAATAATACATATGACTGCAGTGAAGGAGCATTTTAATATGACTCTGAATCTGAGTGCAACACACAGTCTTATGAGAGAGAAAGGAGAGGGAGGGAGGGAAGGAAAAAAGGGAGGGAGGGAGAGAAAGGAAAGGAAGATAGGATATATTATTCAAATTTGTTGTTACAATACTTTGTGAATGTGAAGTTAAGGATTTAAAGTAGCTATGAAATATGTATTCTGTAGGACATTATTTTTAGTCTGATGCCAATGATGCAATAATAATTATAGTCACCACCATTATTGACTTCTGACGAGGAGGTGGGCACTGTTGTAGGCATCATCCATTATACCATCTGGTCCTCACCATATCCCCAAGTGGATATGAATTACACACACATTTTAAAGACAAAAAGCCTGCAGCTTAAGAGAGTTATGGAGCTCAAGGAAGGTACCAGAATTAGAAGTGCAAAGCAAAAGCCCTCTCAGGTCCAACTTTAGAGTTTAACACTCATTACATGTTCATCCATTTATTGTATTAGTTTTTTGCTTTTCTGTTTTCATTTGTTATTCTTTTTGGGGAGAAGGTAAATGCTTAAAAATGCTTACTGAAGAAAATAATCTTTTGTTCTAAGCCCTCGTTCTTACTACATTTTTTTTTTTTTTGAGACGGAGTCTTACTCTGTCACCCAGGCTGTGGAGTGTACTGGCATAATCTCGGCTCACTGCAACCTCCACCTCCTGGGTTCAAGTAATTCTCCTGCCTCAGCCTCCTGAGTAGCTGGGATTACAGGAATGTGCCACCATGCCCAGCTAATTTTTGTATTTTTAGCAGAGAGGGGGTTTCACCATGTTGGTCAGGCTGGTCTTAACTCCTGACCTCATGATACGCCCCCCTCAGGCTCCCAAAGTGCTGGGATTACAGGCGTGAGCCACCGTTTCCGGCCCCAAGACAAACTTCTAAAGGATCATATAATTTATTCAAATATATTTATGAGTATAACACACATTCACATGCACACACACACGCAGCGTGTGTCTCTTCCTGCACATCCTTAAAAATCACATCAAACCCTGGAAAAGAAGAGCCATACATAATAATAAGAATCTGGATTTCATGTCTGTGTTATTTTACTTATCTATCTAGCCTGTGTCTCTCAGATTACTACTACACTTTAGCAAGTAAAAGAATAGATAATAGGAAAGAATGTAAACCTGCTATAACCTAAGATATATTCTTGTTACTCTTATGAAGGTATACGATACTCTTTAGAGCAAACTGTACGTGGTAAATCATCTTTTTTAGTTTCTCAAAATGTTTCTAATAAAATGTAATGTAAAGTTTGGCAAGTCCATTTTCATAAAAATTCCCGGTTTGCAATTTTATAAAACTAGCACCTAATTTAAAATCAACCTTGAACTATGTGAACCTGGAGAGAAAACATGCATTACCTGAAGCCCAAATCACTCTATTCCACAATTCTTTGTAGGGCTTTCTTAGCATGTAATTTTAGAGAATCCAAATTATGTCTTTACTCCACCTACATCATCAGTTTACACACAGTGAAATGTGGTCCTGCTTAAGTGGTACATACTACAGATCTTATGACAGAATGTGCTAAAGTGGACACACATTTCATGTTCATAAAAGTAGGGAAAACACGACTCTTGTTGTAATTTTTTAATTTAAAAAAGAAAGGCAATGCCCAAATTCTCTCAAAGAAAGGCTGTAAAGAGAGAGGGGGACATTCTCCCCCATGCCAGCAGCAATAGTGAGGGTGCAGAGTTGGAACATTGCTTCAGTCAGTGGTGATAGGAGGCAACAGGTAATGCCATTGTTCTACCCACATTTCTTTGGATTCTTTGCCAACTTTTGCACTCACCCTCCCTGTGTACCATCCCCTACAACAGTCAGCACCTGCATCTCCTAATTTGCAAGGTGGCCTCAGACTGCTAGATTCCCTTTGATAACTGATGTAAAGCTGGAATCTCTTGGGTATTTATATCACTCCTGGGGAAGCATTTAACTACTGATTAATCTGTAGCTACCCCTACTCCCCTCCCTCTATAGAGGAGGGATCTAAGTGTGACCTTCATATCTGCACTTCAAAACGGAACCAAAGTTTTCTTAGCAGAACTTTGATACTATGCTCTTGCTTGGCCAAATTTTCTTTCCACTCCCATTTCTTCACACCCCAATTTTTCCAGCGAACACTAACTGAGTTACTTTCATATAAACTTTCACATCAATGCCTGCTTCTGAAGAAATCAACATCGTGTTGAGTCCCTACCAAGTAGGGGTTGCACTGGCTACTCTGCCTATTAAGTAGGAGGCTGAAATAATGGTCTTTTCATTGCAAGAAGCCCAACTAGCCTAGGGAAACAGAAAGAAGTTCCCTGAATGGAAATAATAAAAAGAAAATGCTGCCATGGGAAAGTGAGACCCATGTCTCCAAAAGATGCACATGTGAAATCAGAATTTACATGCTTGTTGAGAACAAGAATCCTCAAGCTAAGAAATTAACATTAAAAAAACTTGTCTTGAGTGGGAGAGACGCAGATGGAAATTCAAAACTACCCTACAAAATGTCTGCCATGAACGAGACAAACAACTCCCACAGGAGTGAGGGCAGGGAGAGGATGTGTTGGATAATGACAGAAGCTCACAGTCCAAAAACTTACAGACCACACAAAGAAATGGTTTCACATCGATAAAGTCTCATTTCAACGACTGGATGATTCTATGATCTGAAAAACGAATAAAGTGATATAATCAGCATGTTTAAAATGATTGAAGAAAGTAATAGAGAATGCGAATCATAATGAAAGAAAAACCACCATAAAAGTGAGAGACACTTAAAGAAGACTGTAGTAGAACATCTATAAAGATTATGACGGCAAATTCAACACATACCCAGAATTTACTCACTCCAGAAATCCTGCCAAAATTACAAGCCCAAAAAAACCTTTTAATCCACAAAGATGAAGAGAGCAGCAGGGGAGACAAGAGTGACAGGTTTTTGAAACCTGAAAAGCAGATGACCAGTGTCAGTGACTTATGAGACCTGTAAAAGATGAACAAAAATTGGCAGAAAAACTAATAACAAAATCCATTCCACTACAGAATCTTCCAAAGATTCTGGAGCCACCAACGCCCAATAACTCTAGACTTGTAATTTAGGGAAAAGTGACTCCGTGAAAAAGAGTGAGAAAAGCTGTTTTTGAAGCAGCTGGATTTCTACTAGATTCCTTCTGCTTTCCCGTTCCCAGTTTGTTCTTCAGAACTATTACCTCTGCCCAATAAATTTAAAGGACTTTTTCCTGGAAAGGGTAAAAACAAAAGGTTTTAGGGACTGTTAATTGCCAGTCAGAGTTGAAAGTCTGTATGGGAAATAATACCAAGAAAAGGAAAGTGAAATGATCATATGAATACTGAATGCTGAATGGTGGGCTCTCAGACCAAACACTTCAGACCTTTACTTTGGAGTATCTAACCCACCCATAAGGAAAATGCACAGATACTGATAACCCCATAGAGATATTCAAATTTGACCAGCCTCACTCACGCACTCAGATCTTCCAATCAGTTTTTAAGGCCCCAGCCATTAATCACAAATAACCAGTCAATAGAGACCAAAAGATCCACACAAAAACATTACCAAAGAAGAAAACAGGGTGAAGAAAACTTTAAATTAATAAGTATTAATAAGTAAAACCATTATTAATATCCCCAGAGAAAGAAGACTATATTTGGATTCATAAAAAGAATAGATTCTATAGGAACAATATAAACATGCAGACAACCGGGGAAAAAGGTTTGTGGAAATCTGTTTTTTTTTTAATTATTGTAAAAATGAAACTCTCAATAAAAGAGTTGGTAGATAAAGTCAAGCAAATTTTTCTGGAAGTAGAGCAAAAAGAGATGGAAAAGAAAAGAAAGTTAGAAGACTATCCCAGAAACTCTAAGATCAAGGATTAGGAAATACAAAAAGAAAAAAAAATTAAAAAAAACAGTTGAAAATGTTAAAGATGAAATATTGCAAGTAATATTACCCCAAAATGAGAATTATAAATTTCCAGATTGAAAGGGGCTCCATGAGTTCTAGAATAGTGAAAGAAATTAGATTCTCACCCACATCAACACATCAGCATCACCGCAACAAGTCAAAACACAGGAAACAAAAAGAAGATGCCACAAATATCTAAAGAGAAAAAAAAGAACAACTTATGATACAAATAAAGTAACCACATAATCTATCATCCTAACCAGAACACTTTAAAATTAGATAATTTTTTTAAATTTCTTGACTGACAATTGGTTTATGTCATTGGCAGGCCTATGAAATAGTTCTATTCGAAAACTTCTTTTAAAAATAAAATTGCTTCTAAAAAAATAGCACATATCTGTTGCATTGAAGCAAAAAAAAAACTTCATATAAATTTTCTGAACATTAAATAATAAACAGAATAATTGTTTTGGCAATATTCATTTATAGTAATCATTTTTAGCTGTTTCTATATATGTTTTTAGCTATCTATTAATACTAAGATGTCATTCGTATTTTTTTCAAGAATGTTTATTTTTATTGTGGTCATATGGTTTTCATCATTTATATGAAATTTTCATCAATCTTCTACATTTAATAGTTAATAAATTAGAAAATACCCTCTTGGTTGGCTCTTCTTTGTAGACCATATTTTTCATTGAAATACTACTTTCCCTATAGATGGTGAAGAAGTTCATAATATCAGATCAATTTTAATTTTTCCTGATGGAATTATATGGTTATTTCAGCTCAAATATTTTCATTAAAAGTATCCTAATTTATTATTTTCTCAGTAAACATTTTATTGAACACTTACTATGTGCTGAGCACTATCTCTGATTTGTCATAGTTGTTGTTGTTCATTTAGAAAATTCCACTTTTTATAATCCCAGTACTTTGGGAGGCCAAGGTGGGCAGATCACTTGAGGTCAGGAGTTCAAGACCAGCCTGGCCAACACGGAGAAACCCCATCTCTACTCAAAATACAAAAATTAGTGGGGCACAGTGGCACATGCCTGTAGTCCCACCTACTTGGGAGGCTGAGGCAGGCGGAGGTTGCAGTGAACCAGATCATGTCACTGCACTATAGCCTGGATGACAGAGTGAGACTCCATCTCAAAAAAAAAAAAAAAAAGAAAAAGAAAAGAAAATTCCACTTTTTATTTTAGGTTCAGAGATACATGTGCTAGTTTGTTATATAGGTAAATTACATGTAATAGGGGTTTGGTGCACAGATTATTTCATCACTCAGGTAATAAGCGTAGTAGTCAATAGGTACTTTTTCAATCCTTACCCTCTTCCCACCCTCCACCCTCCAGCAGGCCCTTGATGTCTGCTGTTCCCTTCTTTGTGTTCATGTGTACTCAAAGTTTAGCTCCCACTTATGAGTGAGAACATGTGGCATTTGGTTTTATGTTCCTGCCTTGGTTTGCTTAGGATAATGACTTCCAGCTCCATCCATGCTGCTGCAAAGATACAATCTTGTTCTTTTTTATGGCTGTGTAGTATTCCACAGTGTATGCATACCACATTTTATTTATCCAGTCTACTATTTATGGGAATTTAGGTTGACTTCATGTTTTTGTTATTGTGAATAGTGCTGACTTATGGAGTGGTACTATTATGATGGGAAAGGCCAAGTGGAAGCCATGAGAACTGCCTCTACCTAAAAAAGGAAGCCAAAAGTGATACCACCTTCCTGGAGGGATTGCAGAGATTAGTGCCATCATCAAGAACTTGAAATATGTTGGAGTGATGAAACCTATTCAACTCTCCCATTTATCCTGTATTAAAGACAGGTTGATCTTGGAGAATGACAGTGGATTATGATAAGCCTAACAAGGTTGTGGCTCCAATTGCAGCTGCTACATCAGAGGTGGTTTTATTCCTTGACCAAATTAATACATCCCTATATACTGGACATACAGTTAACGATGAGGCAAATGCTTTATTCTCCATCCCCTTTAATAAATAAAATAAAGCCCATCAGAAGCAGTTCACTTTTAGCTGGCAAGGCCACCAATACACCTCCACTGTCCCACATTAGGGGTATATCAATTCTCTAGCCCTATGTTCGTAATTTAGTTTGTAGAGATCTTGATCACCTTTCCCTTTCATAAGATATCATGCTGGTCTACTTCTTGATGAAATTATGCTGATTGAACCTAGTGAGTAAGAATTAGCAACTACTCTAGACTTATTGGTAAGACATTTGCCTATCAGAAGGTGGAAAATTTGATAAATATTGAGGGATCTTCTATCAGTGAAATTTCCTGAGGACCACTGGTGTCAGCCATGTCAAGGTATCCCTTCTAAGGTGAAGAACAAATTGCTGCCTTGACCCCTTTACAAGTGATATGGTTTGGATGTCTTACCCAAATCTCATGTTGAAATGTAATCCCCAGTGTTCGAGGTGGGGCCTGATAGGAAGCGATTGGCTTGTGAACACAGTGTCTCATGAATGGTTTCATACCATCCCTGTCCTCACAATAGTGAGTTCTTGTGACCATTTAAAAGTGTGTAGCAACTCTTGCCTCTCTAGTACTCCTGTGCTGGCCATATGATATGCTTGCTCGCCCTTTACCTTCTGCCATGATTGTAAGTTTCCTGAGGCCTCCCCAGAAGCAGAGCAGATGCCAGTATCATGCTTCCTGTGCAGCCTGCAGAACTATGAGCCAATTAAACCTCTTTTCTTTCTAAATTACCCAGTGTCAGGTATTTCTCTATAGCAATGCAAGAACTATCAAATACAACAACCAAAAAAAAAAAAAAAAAAAAAGCAGTACCATGCCTAGTGGGCTTCTTGAGATTTTGGAGGCAACACATGCCTCATTTCGGTGTGCTACTCCATTCCCATTTACTGAATGACTCAAAAACTTCTAGTTTTGAGTGAGGCCCAGAACAAGAGAAGACTCTACAGCAGATCCATGTAAGCTGCTCTGCCGGTTGGGCCATATGATCCAGCATGTCCAATAGTGCTTGAAGTTTAAGTGGCAAACAGGGATGCTGTTTGTGGCCTTTGGCATACCTCTACAGGTGAATCAAAGAGCAGGCCCCTGGGATTTTGGAGCAGTCTTGCCATCCTCTGCAGATAACTACTTTCCTTTTGAGAAACAACTCTTAGCCTGCTATTGTATCTTAGCAGAAACTGAATATTTAACTACAGCTCACCAAGTCAGCATGCAACCTGAGCTGCCCATTGTGAAATGGGTGTTATCTGACCAACCAACCCACAAAGTTGGGCATGCACAGCAGCACTCCATTATCAAATGGAAGTATTATAGATATGATCAGGCCTGAGCAGGCCTGGAAGGCATAAGTAAGTTACATGAAGAAGTGGTTCAAACGCCCATGATCCCCTACTAGCCTACCTCAACTCTCCCAACTTGCACCTATAGCCTCATAGAAAGTTTCCTACCATCAGTTGACAGAGAAAGAGAAAACTCAGGCATGGTTTTGTTCTTACTGGAATAGACACTTACTCTGCATATAATATTGCAATTCCTGCACACAATGTTTCTTCCAAAACTATCATCCATGGAGTTACAGAATGCCTTACCTACTGTCCCAGTATTTTACACAGTATTGCTTCTGATCAAGGAACTCACTTAACAGCAAATGAAGTGCATCAATTGGCCCATGCTTATGGAATTCCATGGACTTAGCCATGTTTCCCACTATGCTAAAACAGCTAGCCTGGCGGAACAATGGAATGGCCCTTTGAAGACTCAGCTGCATTGCTAGGTAGGTGGCAACACCTTGCAAGGCTGAGACAAGTTTCTCCAGGAGGTTCTGAGTCAGCATCTAGTATATGGTGCTGTTACTCCTATAGTCAGGATTCATGGATCCAGGAGTCAAGAAATAGAAATAGGAGCAGCACCACTCACTATAATTCCTGTTTTTTCCTCTCAGGATTTTTATGAATGGCCCATTAGCTAATGTCCCAGCACCATTTATTAATAGGGAATCCTTAGAAAACATCTGTATCCAGGAGTCAAGCACCTTCTAGAAATTGGAGCATCTCAATTTTGCATTTCTCACCTGTTATCTTTTGAGAAATGTTGTTCATATCCTTTTGCCCTTTTTTGATAGGGTTCTTTGTTTTTTTCATGAGTTCTTTGTAGGTTCTGGATATTAGCCCTTTGTCAGATGTGTAGATTGCAAAAATTTTCTCCACATTCTGTAGGTTGCCTGAAATTCTCTGCTGCTTTTGGTGTTTTGCTAGGTTTTCCTCTAGGATTTTTATGGTATTAGGTCTAACATTTAAGTCTCTAATCCATCTTCAGCTAGCCAAAAGCACATTTATAAAGAATCCTAGAGGGCTGTAGATGTTCTGCCTCCCAGCTTTGTTCTTTTGACTTAGGATTGTCTTGGAGATGCGGGCTCTTTTTTGGTTCCATATGAACTTTAAAGCAGGCAACACATGGGGTTTTTCTAAATATACAATTGACTTCTTCTTTTCCTAACTGAATACCCTTGATTTCTTTCTCTTGCCTGATTGCCTTAGCCAGAACTTCCAACACTATGTTGAATAGGAGTGGTGAGAGAGAGGGCATCCCTGTCTTGTGCCAGTTTTCAAAGGGAATTTTTTTCCAGTTTTTTTGCCCATTCAGTATGATATTGGCTGTGGGTTTGTCATAAATAGCTGTTATTATTTTGAGGTACGTTCCATCAATACCGAAATTTATTGAGCGTTTTTAGCCATGAAGGGCTGTTGAATTTTGTCAAAAGCCTTTTCTGCATCAATTGAGATAATCATGTGGTTCTTGTCTTTGTTCTGTTTATATGCTGGTTTATTGATGCGGGAATGTATTGAACCAGCCTTTTGAAGCCCACTTGATCATTTAAAGCGATGTGTTGCTGAATCCGGTTTGCCAAGTATTTTATGAGGATTTTTGCAACGATGTTCATCAGGGTATATGGTCTAAAAAGTCTCTGCCAGGCTTGGATCATGATGTGGGAGTTAGGGAGGATTCCCTCTCTAGAATTTGAATCCATCTGTTTCTCCTGGACTTTTTTTGGTTGGTAGGAGGTTCAATTGATGCCCTCAATTGGTTATTCTGCATCATGAAGCAATAGTGTCCAGGAAATTATCCATCTGATTTTCCAGTGCTAGGTGTTAAGTATTCTGATTCCCCTGATCTGCGTCGATTTGATTCTTCTCTTTGTATTCGAATTCAGCTGTGCTGTCCTGGACTTTTTTGGTTGGTAGGATTGTTGCCTCAATTTCAGAGCCTGCTTTTCATTCAGGGTTTTCTTGGAAGAGTGTAAGTGTCCAGGAAATTATCCATTTTCTTCTAGATTTTCCAGTTTATTTTTGCGTAGAGGTGTTTATAGTATTCTCTGAGGATCATTTTTAATTGCGTCGATTTGATTCTTCTCTCTTTTCTTCTTTATAGTCTGGCTAGTGGTCTGTCAATTTTTGGATTCATTGATTTTTTGTTTTTTGTGTTTCTATCTCCTTCAGTTCTGCTCTGATCTTAGTTATTTCTTGCCTTCTGCTAGCTTTCGAATGTGTTTGCTCTTGCTTCTCTAGTTCTTTTAATTCTAATATTAAATGTGTCCCAGAGATTCTGGTATGTTGTATCTTTGTTCTCATTGGTTTCAAAGAACATCTTTATTTCTGCCTTCATTTCGTTATGTACCCAGTAGTCATTCAGGAGCAGGTTGTTCAGTTTCCATGTAGTTGAGCGGTTTTGATTGAGTTTCTTAGTTCCTGAGTTCTAGTTTGATTGCACTGTGGTCATGGATCCATAGATGTCTATTAGGTCTGCTTGCCAGAGATGAGTCTAAAGAAAGTCTCTTTGTAAGTCTCTAAGGACTTTCTTTAGAATCTGGGTGCTCCTGTAGCATATATATTTAGGATAGTTAGCTCTTCCTGTTGAATTGAGAGTGCTTTTTTTTTGTTCTCCATTTGCTTGGTAAATCTTCCTCCATCCCTTTATTTTGAGCCTATGTATGTCTCTGTGTGTGAGATGGGTCTCCTGAATACAGCAGACTGATGGGTCTTGACTCTTTATCCAGTTTGCCATTCTGTGTCTGGCTGCCATTTAGTTCCTTTCCATGTTGAGTGCTTCCTTCTTGTAAGGCAGGCTTCTGTTAAGCATGAAAACTTAGTTGGCTATCCTGGCTTGTAGAGTTTCTGCTGGAAGTCTGCTTAGTTCTACAATTAAGAGAACTTTTCTCAATTATGTGTCTGGCTGCCTTCTAAGAAGGTTGGGGAAGTTCTCCTGGATGATATCCTGAAGAGTGTTTTCCAACTTGGTTCCATTTTCCCCCTCACTTTCAGGCACCCCAATCAGAATGTTCGTTTCTTTTTTCTTCTTTTTTTCTTTTGGTTTCTCTTCTCGCTTCATTTCATTCATTTGATCCTCAATCGCTGATACTCTTTCTTCCAGTTGATCGAGTCGGTTACTGAAGCTTGTGCATTTGTCACGTATTTCTCGTGTCATCGGTTTTCATCTCTTTCATTTTCGTTTAGGGACCTTCTCTGCATTAATTACTCTAGCCATCAATTCTTCCACTTTTTTTTTCAAGATTTTTAGTTTCTTTGCGCTGGGTACGTAATTCCTCCTTTAGCTCTGAGAAATTTGATGGACTGAAGCCTTCTTCTCTCATCTCGTCAAAGTCATTCTCCTTCCAGCTTTGATCCGTTGCTGGCTGCTCTATGCGCTCAGCTTTTCTGTCTTTGTGGTTTTAGCCTCTTTCTAGAGGGTTCTGATGGGGTAGAGGGAAGACACACAACAAGGATTTCATTGAACTGGGAGTTAATATTAACACAACTACTTTGGGCTCTTCTTGCCTCTAAATCAACAGGCAGAGAAGAGAGTTATTGTACTGGCTGGGGTGATTCATTCAGGCTACCAAGATGAAAATGAACTGCTATTCTACAATGGATATAGAGAAGAGCATGTCCAAAAAGAGATCCCTCAGGTGCCTCTTACCATACTCTGTGATTAAGGTCAATAAAAAATTACATCTCAGTTCAGACAGGACTACTAATGACCCAGACTCTTCAAGAAGGAAAGTTTGGGTTACCCCACCAGGTAAAAAACCATGCCAGCTTAGGTGCTTGCTAAAGGCAAAGGCAATACAAAAGGAGTAGTGAAAGAAGCTTGTTATAAATACCAACTATGCTCAGAGGATCAGTTATGAAAGAAGGACTGTCATTGTCATGAGTATTTCTTCCTTATTTTGTTATGAGTATGTTTGTGTGTGTGTATACATAGCAAATGTCTTTGTTTTCTTCCCTTTCTTAGCCCATTACAATGTAACATAAGAAGTATTGACTTTACATTTAAGATAAGTTTATTTAAGTATTTAAGTATTGGTAACTTTATATCATAGTATTTACCTTATGGAATACCAAGGAAAAGGGTAAACACCACCCAGAGACTTTGTATCCTCTTCTGAGGAGAGGGTTAGTGTGTTTTTGCTTGCACTTAAGACAGTTGTATCATGTTAGGTTGAATTATGACTTTTTTATTGTCTTTATTTGGAGATTAAGGATAGTTTAAAGAGATGCATATGGGTGCCAGATTAATAACGAGTAGAATTGTGATAGCTAATTTTATGTGTCAATTTGGCTGGGCTGTAGTGCCCAGATGTTTGGTCAAACATTATTCTGAATGTTTTGGTGAGGGTCTTCCAGATGAAATTAACATTGAAATCAGTGGATTTTGAGTAAAGCATATTGCCCTCCATAATGTGAGTGGGCCTCATCCAATAAATTGAAGGCTTACATAGAACAAAGGACTATCTATCTGTCTATTTATCTGTCTGTATCTCTATCTAGCTATCCCTACACATATCCTATTGGTGATGTTTCTCTGGAGAATGCTGGCTAATGCAAGTGGTTAACAAAAAGTCAGGACAATGGTTACCAGTGGAAGAAAGTATGATTGAGAGAGACACACAGAAGGAGTCTTAGGTATTGGTAATATTCTATTTTGTTACCAAAGTAGAGGTACATGCATTTTATATTACTTCTATATAGGTTTAACACATTTTTCTGAATGAATACTGAATATCACACATGTACACACACACAAATTTAACTCTGGAAGTATAAAATAGACTACCAGCTGAAGATGAAAATAGCAAACTAAAACATACGTGTAAAAAATTATCCAAAATATATCAGAAGATAAACAAATGTAAAATATGAGAGATTAAGAAACAGAAACAAGAGAATGAGAAAGTCAAGCTCGAGTAAGAATTATGAAAGGATAACATATAATTAATGGCCAAGGGGAAATATTTAAGAAGATCATGACTGATAGATGCTCATATAAAATAAGCAGAAGAAGCAGGATTAATAAAATAAATACAAATAAACATATATGTAGAATAACATTCTATTTGGTGCTGCAATGACAGAATACTTAAGACTGAGTAATTTACAAAAAAACAGAAATGTATGTCTCACAGTTCTGGAGCCTGAGAAGGTGATGATTATGGCACTAGCATCTGGTGGGCCTTCTTGCTTGTTCCCACATGGAAGAAGGCAGAAAGGCAAAAGAGAATTGTATTAGTCCGTTCTTATGCTGCTAATAAAGACATACCTAAGACTGGGTAATTTATACAGGAAAGAGGTTTAATTGGCTCACAGTTTAGCATTGCTGTAGAGGCCTCAAGAAACTTACAATCACAGTGGAAAGGGGAAGCAAACATGTCCTTCTTCACATGGTGGCAGCAAAGAGAAGTGCTGAGCAAAAGGGTGAAAAACCCCTTATAAAACCATCAGATCTCATGAGAATTCACTCACAATCATGAGAAGAGCATAAAGGTAACTGCCCCCATGATTCAGTTACCTCCCCCTGGGTCCTATGACACCTGTGGATTACGGGAACTACAGTTCAAGATGAGATTTGGGTCTGGACACTGTCAAACCATATCAAAAAGGAACTCACTTCCTTAAGCCCTTTTTAGAGCATCATTAATCCTTTCATAAGTGCAGATCCCTCATGACTTAAACACCTCCCTCAAGGCCCTACCTCTAAACACCATTGCACGGGGATCAAGTTGCCAACACATAAATTTGGGGGACACATTCAGACGATAGCATTTCACCCTGGGTCCTCAAATTTCATTTCCTTCTCACATGCAAAATACATTAATTCCAACCCAGTAGCCCTAAGTCTTAGCTCACTCCAGCACCAACTTTAAAGTTGAAGTCCAGAGTCTCATCTACATCAAATATGTGTGAGACTCAAGTCGTAATTCATACTGAGACAAAATGCTCTCCAGCTGTGAGCCTATAAAATCAAACAAGTTATGTACTTTTAAAATATAATGGTGTCTCACACAAATGATAGACATTCTCATTCCAAAAAAGAGAAATAGAAAAGAAAAGAATAATGAGTTTCAAGTAAGTAAAAATTCCAGCAGGGCAAATGACATTGAATCTCAAGGCTTGAGAATAGTCTTCTTGGACTCCATGTGCTGCCTTCTAGCACACTGAAGATTGGAGTTGGGTTTCAAGGCCTCAGGCAGCCCATGTGTCAGCCCTCACACATTTAAGTCAAAAGCTTATGGTTTTCTCAGGCTTGTGCTGCATACTGGTAGCTCAGCAGTTGTGGGGTCTTGGGAGGAGCCTTGCTCCCATGGCTGCCCTAGGCATTATCCTAGTGGGGACTCTCTATGGCAGCCCCCACCCCACAGTTCTGCTGGATATTGCTCTAATGGAGGCTCTCTGTGATCACTCTAATTCTGCAGCAGGTCTCTGCCTGCGCTCCAAGACTGCCTGAGACATCCATTGAAATCTAGGTGGAGGTAGCTATGCCTCCATAGCTCTTGCTCTCTGGGCCAGTGATGAGAGAAGCAGGCTCAAAGATCTCCAAAATGACTTTACGGCTACTTTCCCATTGTCTTGATGAATAGCACCTGACTTCCATCTATTCATACTAATTTCCTTATCAGACAATTACTTGGCCACACCCTTGGTTGTTTTTCCTAAAGATGCTTTTTTGTTCTTGACATGGCCAGGCTAAGAATTTTCCAAATCTTTACATTCTGCTTCCCTTTTGATTATAAATTCTATCTTTAAATATTTTATCTCTTTTCACATTTTACTATAAGCAGTTAAGAGATGCCACACAGCATCCTACATTTTTGCTACCTGGAGATTTCTTCTGCCAGATATCCTGGTTCATTGTTAAGTCCTGTCTTTCACAAAGTCTTAGGACAAAAACACAATTCAGTCAAGTTCTTTGCCGCTTCATAGCAAGGATCACCTTTTCTCTAGTTCGTACTACCTTGTTCCTCCTTTCAATCTGAGACCTCATTGAAATGGGCTTTACTGTCCATATTTCTACATTCTGTTCATAGTCACTTAAGTAATCGCTAAGAAGATAGAGGTGTTGGCCGGGCGCGGTGGCTCAAGCCTGTAATCCCAGCACTTTGGGAGGCCAAGGCGGGCGGATCACGAGGTCAGCAGATCGAGACCATCCTGGCTGACACGGTGAAACCCCGTCTCTACTAAAAAATACAAAAAACTAGCCGGGCGAGGTGGCGGGCGCCTGTAGTCCCAGCTACTGGGGAGGCTGAGGCAGGAGAATTGCGTGAACCCGGGAGGCGGAGCCTGCAGTGAGCTGAGATCCGGCCACTGCACTCCAGCCTGGGCGGCAGAGCGAGACTCCGTCTCAAAAAAAAAAAAAAAAAAAAAAAAAAAGAAGATAGAGGTGTTGGCTTACAGTTCTTCTCTTAAGACTTCACAAGAATTGCCCTTAAGGCTCCATTTATGGAAATGCAGGCTTTTTCAGCACTCAGTTCAAAACTGTCTCAGCCTCTGCTCACTACATAGTTTAAATGCTGATTCCACATTTTTAGATATTGGTTGTAACAAAGCCTCACTATTCTGGTTCCGATTTTTGCCTTAGTTTGTTTGGTGTTGCTATAACAGAATACTTGAGACTGGGTAATCTATAAAGAACAAAAATTCATTTCTCACAGTTCTTGAGGCTGGAAAGTTGAGGATCATGGCACCAGCAGCTGGTGAGGGCCTTCTTGTGGTGCCCTCACATGGAAGAAGGCAGAAGGCCAAAAGAGAATGAACCCATGCCCACAAGCCCTTTCTATAGCAGCATTAATCCATTCATCAGGGTGAAGCCCTCATCACCTAAACACCTCCCGAAAGGCCCTGCCTCTCAACACTGCTGTGCTGGGGATCGAGTTTAAAATACATGATCTGGAAGACACGATCAGACCAAATATCAAATACTGAAAGAAACTATAGTAAATGAAGTCTTAAAGGAAACAAAAAGAAAACAATTAGATGTACAAGAGATTTTACATCGGAAAGAGACATGATTCTATACCTAGAAAATCCTAAAGACTGCCAAAAAGCTCCTAGAATTTATTAACAACTTTAGTAAAATTTCAAGGTACAAAATCTATGTACAAAAATTAGTAGCATTTCTATACACAAACAACATCCAGGCTGAGAGTGAAATCAAGAATACAATTCCACTTACAGTAGCCACAAAGAAAATGAAATACCTAGAAATACAGCTCGGTATTCATGTAAAATATCTCTACAAAGAGAACTGCAAAACATTGCTGTAAGAAATCAGAGACCACACAAATAAATGGAAAAGCATTCTACGCTCATGGATTAGAAGAATCAATATTGTAAAAACGGCCATACTGCCCAAAGCAATTTACAGACTCAGTGCTATTCCTATCAAACTACCGATGTCATTCATCACAGAATTAGAAAAAAAAATCTAAAATTCATGTGCAACCGAAAAAGACCCTGAATAGCCAAAGCAATCCTAAACAAAGAGAACAAAGACATCATACTACCTGACTTCAAACTATAGTTTAAAGCCACAGTAACCAAAACAGGTTGGTACTGGTACAAAAACAGACAAATAGACTGATGGAACAAAATACAAAACTCAGAAATAAAGTCACACACAACCATCTAATCCTCAACAAGGCTAACAAAAACAAGCTATGGGGAAAGGACTGCTATTTCAATAAATGTTGCTAGAACAACTGGTTAAATATGCAGAAGACTAAAGCTGGACAATTTCACCATATGCAAAAATTAACTCAAAATGGATTAAAGCTTTAAATGTATGACCCCAAACTATAAAAATAATAGAAGAAAACCTAGGAAATACTCTTCTCAACATTGGCCTTGGCAAGGAATTTTTGGCTGAGTCCCCAAAAGCAATTGCAGCAAAAACAAAAATAGACAAATGGGACCTAATTTAACTAAAGAATTTCTGTGCAGCAGAAGAAACTATCAACAGAGTAAACAGACATCCTACAGAATGACAGAAGATTTTCACAAACTATGCATCCAACAGAGTCCTCATATCCAGAATCTACAGGGAACTTAAACAAATCAATGAGCAAAAACCAAATAATACCATTAATAAATGGGCAAAGTACATGAACAGACACTTCTCAAAAGAAGGCAGACAAGTGACCAACAAACAAAGAAATGCCCAGCATCACTAATTATCAGAGAAACGCAAATAAAAACCTCAATGAGATAACATCTCACACCAGTCAAAATGACCATTATTAAAAAGTCAAAAAACAACAGATATTGGTAAGGCTATGAAGAAAAGGGGAATGCTTATACACTGCTGGTGGGAATGTAAATTAGTTCAGCCACTATGGAAAGGAGTCTAGAGGTTTCTCAAAGAACTTAAAACGGAGCTACCATTTGACCCAGCAATCCCATTACTGGGTATATATACAATAGAAAATAAATAATTCTACCAAAAAGGCACATGCACTTGTATGTTTATTGCTGTGCTATTCACAATAGCATAGACATGGAATTAGCCCTGGTACCTATCAACAGTAGACTGGATAAAGAAAATGTGGTACATATATTACACAGCCATGAAAAGAATGAAATCATGTCATCTTTAGCAATACGTACGGAGTTGGAAGCCATAATGCTAAGCAAATTAACACAGGAAAAGAAAACCAAATACCGCATATTCTCACTTATAAGTTGGAGCTAAGCATTGAGCACACATGGACGTAAATATTAGAACAACAGACACTGCAGACTACCAGAGGATAAAGGTAGGGTGGGTTAAAAAACTACCTATCTGGAACTATGCTCACTACCAGGGTGACAGTATCCATACCGCAAATTTCAGCATGACACAATATTCTCGTGTATTAATAACAAATCTGTGCATGTACTCCTGTATCTAAAGTAAAAGTTAAAATTTTCAAAAAAAAGAGACACAGGAGATATCTGCTAAAGTGTGCTAAGAGAAAATAAGTGTCAATCTAGAACCCTATTCCCAGATGAACTATCATTTAGAAGTTGAGAAATAAAACATGTTGATACGAGGAAAGATTGAGCTTATTCTTTGAGACTCTTACTAAAAGAATCAGAGGAAGATATATTTCTGTTTAAAAATAAATTAAACCTCTAATAAGGGAGTAAGCTGCAAAAAATAGCAGTGGGAAAATAAAGTAATACAGATTAGGTAAGTCTAAATTAAAAGTAATGGTGCAAAAGATTAATGTGAAACAAGATATAAAAAAACAAGTTGGAAGTAAAGTACTAGAAAAATATTATATGGATTGTAGGAAAATAAATAGAAATAATTTCTCTAACATTTTTATATCATTTTGGAGGATGGTAAATATACTTATTAACTTGAAACTTTGGTTAAGTTCATACGCCAAACATTTCAGATAATCATTGATCTAGTAGACTGTGTAATTTCCCAAGATGTAGAGGATGAGAAAAGAAAACTTTATTCAACATGAAACAAGAAAGGAGGAAGGTATAAAGCAACAAAAAGGGGGGTCATAAGAAGAAAACATGATGGTAGGAATATATCCAAGCATATCAGTAAACACATTACACAATAAACACAAACAGTTTTAACTGACAAACCCACAAACCTAGTAGTATATTTTAATGTTATAAACTCGAACTCTTAGAAAAATTGGAGAGAATGGCACTCAAAAAATTAATATAAACACTACAGATTAGGAATTTGATCTAATGGCTAAATATGGTTCATTCTTTTGAAAACTTGCATCCAACAATTAGACATTAAGCCTTTTTTTCCAAGCATACAAAGAATACGTATAAAACCTGACCATTCACATAGATTATTTTGGAAAAGTATGGCAAGCGCTGCCTCTTGCCTGCCCAATGCAGTGTCTGTCTCAATTCCTTATTAGATGAGCCTGTTTCTTTGCTCAGGAGCTAAAAGGAGTTTCCTTGATCTGTAGCAAGGGATGCCTCTCTCCAACTCCAGAGAGTGACTACTGATCAGCTCCAACTAGAAATTTATACCTACACATTGTTGGTGTATAAGTATGCACATGATTTTTTTATTTTCTTTTTCTTTACTTTTTCTTCATTTCAGACACAGTCTTGCTCTGTCACCCAGCCTGGAGTGCAGTGGCACAATCATAGCTCGCTGCAGCCTCAGTGTCCTGGGCTGAAGTGATCCTCCTGCCCCAGCCTCACCAGTCATTGGGACTACAGGTGCACACCACCATTCCTGGCTGATTATTATTATTATTATTATTATTATTATTATTTGTAAAGATGAAGTCTCACTATGTTGCCCAGGGTGGTCTCAAACTCCTAGGCTTAAGCGATCCTCTGCCTCAGCCTCCCAAAGTGCTGGGATTACAGCTGTGAGCAACCACACTGAACCCTGATATTCTTATATTAATCCAACAATCATATTTAAAAAAAAAAAACTCTCTAATTTCCTATGTGGAGAATCATGTGGTATGCAAATTGTTGTTTTGTTTCTTTTCAATTCTTATGTATCTACTTTGTTTCTGATGTACAACTATCCCTATAGTACCTACTATCATATGAATCTGTATAGATGTACCTACAGATGAACTCATACACTGATAGCAAACATTATTACTTTATTCCTAATTTTCAAGGGAAGATTTTTAATACATCACCAAGAAGAATAATGTTTATAATAGGTTTTTAGTGGATTGCTTTTAATAGAATAAGGAAGTTTCTTGCTATTCTTGGTCTGCTATGAGTTTTGTCTGTTGTCATGAGTGATGATTGAATGCTAATACTTCAGAATCTATTGAAGCAATCATAAGATTTTTTCCTTTAATCTACTGTTGTGCTAATTAACATAAATCATTTTAGTATTTCAACTTAGAAATCTACACAGATAATTTGGAGAAAAATGGGATAAATCCAACTTGGTCAAGATGCATATGTTTATGTATTCATATATTAATTTTATATTTCTATATAATATGTATGCATATGAACATATATGTATACGAACATAGAATAAACACTCCTACATTTAATTTATTATTTTCTCAGGGTTTTAAAATCTATGTTCATGAGTGAGATTGATTTATAAATTCTCCTTGCTCATATTTTGTCTGTTTTTTATACCAAAATCTTATTGAACTCATAAAAATTTAATGTTCCAATCTTCATATGCTCTCTAATTTTTGTACATCGTTTCTCAGATCTGAGAGACATTTATGAAAATCTTGTCAAGTTTTCCTTTCAATTTTGCAAACTTTTACTTCACATATTTTAATACTATGCTATTAGATGTCTAGAATTTAGAACTGTTAGATCTTTCTGTTGAAATACATATTTCAGTATTATGAAGTAACCCCTTTAATCTCTAAACACGCTTTGCCTTAAAGTTTATTTTGTCTGAAAATACTATTGATTTATAACTGACACCAGCTTTTTTATTTAATATTTGTTGGTCATATATTTTGCATCCTAAAATCCAGCCTGCCAATCATTGTTAACTGTTGAATTTAGAACATTTGTATTTATTACAATTACTGATGTGATTGAAATTATTTCTACCATTTTATTCTGTATTTTAATTCTTTCAGCTTTTTCCCATTTACCCCCTGCCTTTCTCTTCAAATATTACAATTCCTCCAATTCCCTCTTATAGTTTCCTGGTATATGTATGTTAGATCTTTTAGTTTTCTCCATGTTCCTGAACTTCCCTTTCAGAATAGATTGGAGGAGGCACAATATTGTTAAATTCTTTGCCTTCTAGTGGTGTGTTTTTCATAATTCCTTCAGATCCTATCTTCTTGCAAGTTCAGCCATGCATTTACAAGACTGTTTCTTGTATTTTATCCAATGTTTCTAGGCATTTGAAGTGGGGATGTTTCCAGGAATCGTTTGCCATGTTCCCAGACTGCAAGTTACATTATAAAGAGATCTACACTCCAGTCTCAGCTTCTTCCCCATCGAGCTATGGAATTATAGTCAAGTCACTTAGCCTGTCTTAGCTTGCTCATCTTCAAGGTTATCAAGCTGAGGAACGCAACTTGGTGCAGCTCTGAGCTTTTTAAACATATGATTGATGACTTATCTTCTTTTTTTTTGGAGATGGAGTCTCACTCTGTTTCCAGGCTAGAGTACAGTGTCGAGATCTCTGCTCACCGCAATGTTCGACTCCCTGGTTCAAGTGATTCTCCGATCTCAGCCTCCCAAATAGCTGGGAATACAGGCATGAGCCATCACGTCCAGCTAATCGTCATATTTTTAGTAGAAACGGGATTTCACCATGTTGGCCAGGATGGTCTCGATCTCCTGACCTCATGATCCGCCTGCCTTGACTTCCCAAAGTGCTGGGATTACAGGCGTGAGCCAATAGATCACTCTGCAGTAGCATATTGAATGTCTTTTTTGTTTGTTTTCCAAGGTTTTATTAAGTGCTAAAAATAATCACTCACTCTCTTTTAGGGTCTAGAGGTGACTACACATTTGGGGAATGAGGAAACAGTCTGTTCCTAAAGCTATGCCAAGTTATGTGAATTTGACCAAGTCACTTTAAAGCCTGTTTACCTTTACTTCCTTTCCTCTGTTGTAGAAGTTATTGCTTTACAAATGCACATTAATAGCACAGGACTAAATCTTGGCAATCTAATCAACTTGTGAAAAGGAAGTGAGGACTTTAAAAGGAAATAAATTAGGAAGAAAACAGGAGTCCCTATCTTCCTATTATTGCTGGCAGCCCCTTCTTTCAATTTCTCTTGTTGAATTTTAGATAAAAGTAAAGGGAAAACGACAAAGCATAGCATTTTAGCTCTATCCTTGACCCTGAGTTATTTATGAACAGGAAATATCAAGATTCTAATGGTGAGAGAAGCACCTTTAGCAATTCCATGGGCAGTGCCAGAACATTGCTGACAAGGTGGACCCCAGTAGAATCAAACTGGAAGTTGGTTCATCACATTTTAATTTAAAAGGCTGAAGCAGAAGCAGAATGACCAGGGAGCATCCCTTTCACTCTTGCTCAGAAGAGCTTTGTCTTAATTATCATGGCCCCATCCTATTCTAAAGGATGTCCTTACTATCTGCCCTCCTACTCCCCTGTTGTTTCCCCCTGCACATGTAAACAATGACATGATCTCAACTGGACTCCATCTAGCTTCAGACTGATCCCATAAGGAGCACTGGGGCCTGAGTTGTTCACAGAGTTATTCCACCTTGAGGTGTGGGGATTGGCTTTAAGAAACCCTGTGTCAGTCAGTTGTCGGCTGAAAACTGCTCCTAGGGGCAGGGGTTATAACCTCCCATGATGTGGCTGCTGGTTGAGGCACTTACCCAGAGAAGAGGGTAGCTGCAAGCTTTTACGAAGTACTCACAATATCTAGAGTGAAAGTGGGGAAATGCAATAGCTAGTAATGAGGACGAAATGGGGACATACAGAATTAACTAGAGTTTCCAGATTTCATATTCCCATTGCAAACTCTGCACATTAACCCTGTCTACATGGTGAATGTGGCCCTGGGAATGATATTAAAAGGAACAATTAGGTTTTCCAAATCTCACGTTTGCCCTAGAGTTTACTGTCAACTTTTCAATAGTCAATACCCTCTTCATAGTATGGAAACATACATGTAGTCTAGAAGGAGTGGATAGAGAAAAAAGGAAGACGTTTCTAAAGACTCCTCCCAAAACTGCAGTTCCACCACAGTATTTTGCTGTCTTATTTTAAAGATCACATTTTGAAACTCACAGAAAAAGCCAGAGCTAATTTCAGACTTTTTATGCCTTGCAAAGGGCAGAATAGACCTTATAAGGAAAATATATTTGCATCAGGATACGCACATACCCAATAAATTCCATTAAGTACAGCAAGTTCTTTATCATCTAGGTTTAACCATATTGAACTGCCATATAAATTTAATATGTAACAAGGTAATGTTTGGCACAAATACTAGAGCCATAAAATATGTCTCACAGTACTAAGCCTAGATGGAAGACAAATTTTAGCTGCGGTCTTAGGAAACTAACAACAGACATATATGTATCAAAGTGGCAGAACCTCAGGTCCTGGTGAAAAATAATAATTCTTCTTAGCAGTATAGATGAGAGAGACTCAGACTTAAAAACACTTTTAAGTGCAATATGGGGGAAATGTCTTTTTGCTTGTGCTGGTGGGTGCATCAATTTTCTCTAAGATATTTGAGGAAATGGTAACTTTAGTTACCTGTGAGAGGCAAACTTTGTAGTTGAGAAAACTGAGAGATACAAAGACTTTCAGCTGTTACTTCCTTTTTTTGCTTTTTGAATTTTATTATTTATTTATTTATTTATTTAGCAGAGACGGGATTTCACCATGTTGCCCATGCTGGTCTTGAACTCATAAGTTCAAAGTGATCCATCTGCCTCAGCCTCTCAAAGTGCTAGGATTACAGGTCTGAGCCACTGTGCCCGGTCTGCTTTTTGAATTTTAAAGCATGAGAATATATTATATATTCTATAGTTATTAAGAGTGTTTTGTCCTTTTGAAATTCCCCCGAATATCTGAATTTTGGTTTAGGGGAACATGCTTAAAACGGTTTATACTGATAACAGATAGAGGTTAGAATAAACTTTTATTGAGGAATAAGTATAATGATATCATAATTCATCAGTTGCTTATTACATGATAGCTATTTTGCTAAGAGATTTAGGTGCTTTCTTATTTAATCCTCACCACAAAATATGGGGTATGCGATGACATTTTCCCCATTGTACAAATAAGGTAATTAATGTTTATTATGGATAAGCAGCTTATCTGAGATTTCACAGCTAGTAAGTAACTGGTATAAAATGTTGCCATCACCCAGACAGTCTAACTATAGGTCCTCGAAAATATAACCAAGTTAGTAGACATCTCCCAATCTGAGCCCTCCTTTTCTGTAACATTAACTGATAGGTGCCAATTAATGCTTTGGTATCATTCATTGCCCTTCAAGTTAGCGTTAGGAAAATTTACCTCGGTGACTGTCATCTTGCTTGGATGGGTCTAGATCAGACCTGAAGCAAGTAGGCTCCAAGGGATGCTCACCAGGTTAACCCTCAGGCCAAAGGATGGACTAATGTTGAGGGACGGTCTCTTTCCCCATGTTTTGTGTTTCATGTTTTCCCTAAAATTATTTGATCTATGGACCTCAAAGCCACCTAACCAATGAACATTTAAGTTTCTAACAGGCCACTGGGATTGGCAAGACAGATGATATAAAACTATCATCACTTGACCTAGTTCATCTCATTATTGTATATTTTTCAAAAACTCATCTATTTTATGATTTATTTTCATAAATATATGAATATAGCCAGTGTTAAGGTAATTACAAGGGAACGAGAAACTTCCCAGACAGAATTGACCTGCGTGGTATTCTATTCTAATTCTGAAGTCAGGAATTACTCCAGCAGATCCATCCATTGCTAAAAACATTCTGGTCTTGTGTCTCGCCTATTCCAGGTGAGAAGAACCTACTTAGTCCTACCTGTGGATTCCACCACAGTCCCTGGCCACATAGTGTCCTGGAAGAAAATTTATTGAATCTGTTTATCTCATTTCCTCCTGAAATATGTTAGACATAGCAATACGAAGACCTTTGGAGTATTCTAGGCAAAGTATGGTAGAACTGAATATAGGACGATGGCAATAGAGAGGAAGAAGGAAGAGGATGAATTGTGGATGTTTCGGGGGTGAAATCTATTGGACCTGAGTAATGATAGGATGACAAGCCTGAGGGAGGAAAAAAAAAGTCAAAATAATTTTTAAAAAAAGAGTATCAGATTTCCCAATAGGGTAACGAAGGGGATAATTGGTGCCATCTATGGAGGCACTGAGAAAGAAGCTGAGGTTTTTGGCTGTTGATTTTGGCTTTTATTTGGTTTCACTTACATTGGGTTGCTTTTTATTTTGGTGAGTTAGCATTAACTAACCAACTTCATTTCCTTTTCTTTGGTTTCTAGTCAACACTTTGTGGTTCTCTAAGGCACAGAGAGAGAGACACCCCAAAGCACTCACAAGACCAAAGTCCTGAAGTTCCTACATCCAAAAAGTTTTCTAAGGCCAGATGTCACCAACTGGCAGCCATCAGACTGACTCTAGTCTTCACAGCATCAATACCTTTCATATATCTTTGAAATTATTTGCCAAGGTTTAAAAGTAGAGACGTTTTATTTTAAAATATAGATTTTTATTTTCTATGTTTGAGAAACAAGCACAGATTCCCACCTGGCACTATCAGTAGGAGCTGACCCTTCACACAGGGAATCTGCCCTTCGTTTTCCCACTGCCTCCTCCACTAGGTTTCGGTTTTGAATAGTGCCTGCCTGCCCTCCTTGGCGTGCTATTTTAAATATCCAGCCTCAGGTCAATCAGCTTCATAACCCTTTCCCCACTCTCTAAAAGTTATACACCAGCCCCACCCCTAGCCCAGGATTGTGATTACCCCTAAGGGCCATCCAAAGTAAAGGAGGAGAAATATTTTCTTCCTAATTACAGGGTGGGCATTATTTTTTCTCTAACCACTGGATTCTGGGTAGGTGGCAATACTGTTTCACACTTCCGTGGTGGCCTCAAATTCTCTCTCCACCTGTAGCCATTATTAGGCCTTTAGTTAACACTGTTCACCGCAAAGGAGACTCAGTAGAGAAAGAAAATATAAAATGGGTACAGCTCAGGTGTTACATGACTGGGGTCCCTGGATTTGGACTAAACCTCATCTGATGAGTCCTCTTGTAACCTGCTCTTTCCTGATGTTGAATTCCTAGATGCCTAGGCCTAATCTGCCAGGTTAGACACCAGAATCCATCCACCCATAACGAACACTTGATTCCAAACACAGTATTTGCTCTTGGTAACTGTTACCTCTCAGTGCCCTCCTGCGCCATTCAAAACACCGGACACTGAGCCGACAGTATATCTCATTGAGTCTAGCAGAAAAGATGGGTGTGAGCTGTAGCAGAATGATATATGGTTGAGGAAGAACTTCCAGTGAAAACTCTGTTATAGTTAGTTATTCTTACTGCTGGAAAACTGCCTGATCTCTTGGGTGACTTGAGACAGAAAACATATTCAGAATCCCTGCCATATATGATTCTTGTTTTAGTCCATTCTTGCTGCTATAAAAAAATACCACAGACTGAGTAATTTATAAACAGTAGAAATTTATTTCTCACAGTTCTGGAGGATGGGAAGTCCAAAAGCACAGCACCAGCCGATTTTGTGTCTGGTGAGGGCCTTTTCTGTAGATGGTATTTTCTCATGGTGTTCTCAAATAGTAGAGAAAACCAAAGGAACAATTGCGTGTTTACACCTGGCAGTGTGTATGGGATGGAAGGGCTGGACAGCTCTTTGAAGTCTCTTTTATAAGGACATTAATCTCATTCATGAGGGTAGAGCGCTCATGGCCTAATCACATCCCACAGATTTTACCTCTTAATGCCATTACCTTGAGGTTTAAGGTCTAACATGAATCTTGGAGGGACACAAACATTTAAACCATAGCAGTCCCCTTAAGTAACTCTACCCTCTCCCAATATCCACTTACCTATGGACTAAAGTCATCCCTCATGAATCTCCTATCATGCCATTACTTTCTGGTTCCTAGGTCCAATACCTGCTTCTTTCTCGCTGGTAGCCCTGGAAAGCTGGCCACTACCCTGTCTTCTAATCACATTTTGACTTCAAGTGTATGAGGATGCATAGCCAGTTATAAATCTGAAAAAAACTGCAGTTAGATCTGAAAAACTAAATTTAACATGTGAAAGTTTTCTTATTCATTCATTCAACATGAATTGAGCATCTAATATATGCCATGTGATAGAAATGCAGAAATGAGTAAGATATAATAATTGACCTAGTAGAACTGGCAAGATGTGTGAATTCTGTAATTCAATATGGTAAATGCTCTAGTAGAGGCAGATCACAGCTTTATCATATATTAGAAGGCATAAACAAGGGGCAACTGACTTATAGAACAGTGTTCCTCAAACTTTATCATGCTTCTGAATCACAAAAAAATCTTGTTAAAATGAAGACACTGGTTCCATAGGTCTTGAGCAGGGCTGAGAATCTGCATTTCTAACAAACTCCCAAGTTACATCAATGGTGCTGATCCATGGACCAGTCTTGAAGTAACAAATTCTAGTGACTTGAAAATTAGCATGAAGAATGTTAGAATTGGGCTTCCTCTCTGTTGAAATTAATAGTGTTTGAGACATTTGGAATAACTAAATATTTTAGAAATAGTTTCCACCTTTGTCTTCATAAGAAACCACTGAGTCCTATACCCTGAGTTCCTTAGTGAAAGCACTGACTTTAGTCACTAATCAGTCAGTGTCCAGACAATAGTTTAGGACGGCACAAAAGCCAACCTCTGAAGGTCGACACGTGTGCTTTGGGTGAATGTTTCTTCTGTGTTGTTAAAGAACCTCCAACGATAGTTCACTTGAACTTCATCAGGCTCACAAACTCATTTGGTGCCTGCTCCTCTAATAAATGTCCATATGTATCATAGACCATTATCTGAGATATGCTGTCATTACAACATGGCCTTGCAGTTATGGGGAGTGGCTAATCCTCAACGACTCACTCTTTGATTGCTCCTGTTTTCAACTAAAACCTGAAGAGTTGTTGGCTAAGTTTGGTCAGTTAACAATATCATATCTGTAAAATCAAGGTAAAAATGCTTGCCCTGCCTGCTTTACACAACAAATTGAGATGAGATGTGCTTTGAACACTTGAAATATGATGAAAGTGCTAGCTGTAATTAAAAGAACGTAGATGCTTTTCCTATAGTATCCAGTTCAGTTTCTGAATTTGTGATTATACGAATAGTCTAAGGTTCTTATTAAAACGTACATATTCTTGGGTCCTATCATTGGGAATTTCGGTTTAGTAGTCTGGGGGAACTATATATGTATGTACAATATATGTAATAAGCACCCCTAAATGACCCTTATAATTGTGTCACCTGCATTTTACAGATATGATGTTGTTAATCGATCCAACTCCACCAACAGCTCCTCAGGTTTTGACCAAAAACAGGCACAATCAAAGAGCGAATGAAATAGTGAGAAATTGAGAAATTCCGCGTTGAGCAATGGAATTTGGTGCACACAAGAGAACTCTACCTCCCATCACCAGTTTCATTATGCCAGATAGTACGTCTATATCATTACCATTGCTACAAATGACTCACGGCAAATCCTTCCCACTCATGTAGCTCCCTTCCTCCTGGAAGTTTATGTAAAACATTAGAGACTAAGTTGACAATATGCACAATACAACCTACAAAAATATGTGAGAAGATAAAATTTGAGACTTCCAATCCAATAACTTATTTTTCTTAATCTTTTCATAATCAAGAAATTGCCCTTACCTGAAAGTTATATCATTTGAACTTTTAGTCCCAAGATCTTCAAAAAACAATGAGTCACTTACAGATGTCATCTGGTAACTATTTCATTCTAAAGCTGTGCTTTATGATGTTCCTTAAAGGTGTGGCCAACAGAAGAACATTACTTTATGATGAATAAATATCCTCTGTTATACTTACATTTATGTAAAGTATCTATGACTAAAACAAACTAAAAGGTCATCTACATACCTAATTATAACTGCCACCTAAAGACTCACAGGTGGAGAGTACACGTGGATTACTTAAGTAAATTTCTTACCTGAGAGTCACAACTGGCTGGATGAATCCTCTTGTACCTCCTTCAGAGAAACAGACTCATGACTCTGTAACTAGATGAAATTCAGACTGAATTGCTTAGAGAAAGCAATCAAGTCTATTGATTAAATTATAAAGTACTACTTTGGTTACAAGGTGACAAACTTCCAGATCTTATTATCTCTAAAGGTTATGTAGTCTGAAAACCTCAGTTGATTTAAGATAAATCTGTGCTGAAAGGTTATAAATGGGAAAATGTAGGACATTCCAGATACAGCCTTTACTTGAAGGTTGACAGAAGGAGGATAAACAGATGCCTGCAGGATGACCTATGGTGACACTGTCACAAGTAAACTGAAGGGACTGTGTCCAAGCCAATCAGCCTGTGTGGAGGATTTGTTGCTATTTGTTCATTTCCTTTTTCCAATGTGATTGAAGTTCCTTACATTTAGCCCAATAAACATCTCCCCCGCTACTAGTGACTAGAGCAAAAAAAAATGTGTGTAACACAATATGCAATATAGAGCTCAAACTGTTTTACAAAATCTTCAAAAACCTAAATGTTTTCTTGGCAAATGATGGCATGTCCTTCAAACACTTGAACACCATATTGTTTATTTTGCTTTCAGGCTGATTATAAGGTCAATTTAACTCAGACAGACTTGATCTTCTTCCCAATTTACCTGCTTCAACAAGAAACCATGAGTATTCATTATCAACCATATTTTGAAAATTGAATAATAAATAATGGTAACTACTTCATTAATAAAACGAATATGTTTTTAGTTAAGTGACTGTGGCTTCCAGACTCCAAAAAGTTAAAATGCCATCAATAGATAGACAGTTAAATTCTCAAAGCAGTTAAATTGCAGAGTACTTGAGAACTGGTAATTTTAGATGAAAGACAGCTAAGACATAAATTTAAAAGCCTATCTGTTGTTCCTTTTTAGAATGATATGAAGAGATGTTGTACATCACAACTGCTATGGACTGAATATTTGTGTCATCCCAAAATTCATATTAAAGCCTATATCCCCAATGTGATGGTATTGGGGGATTGGACTTTTGGGAAGTTACTAGGTCATGATGGTGGAGCCGTCCCCTAATTTCATTCATCCTCCACCATGAATGAGATTAGTGCCTCTGTCATAAGAGGCAAACAAGAGATCATTTCTCTCTGCCATGTTAAGATACAAGTAAAAAACAGCTGTCTGCAAACTAGGAAGAGTGCGCTCACCATATACCAGATCTACCAGTGCTCTCATCTTAGACTTCCCAGCCTTCAAATTGCATAGTATTTTGTCATAGTCTATGGTATTTTGTTGTAGCAGCCTGAGCTGATTAAGACAATTTTCTTCATAGATCATTTTCTTGGGAATGGTGGTAAGATGCTCATAAATGCTTAAAACTACACATAACAATCACACAGCTAGAAGAGATCCCAGAAAAGCTTTCAGAGAAAATTCAGAATCAGAGTTCTGGCTCTCACTTTATCTCCAGCCTTAACTGAGCTGGAGAATCAGTTATGTAACTAAATGTCTTATGCCTCAGATTCCTCATGCATTCATTGGGAAGAACGCCTGTGCAATGTGTCTTTAGGGTTACCATGGAGATGAATGAGGTAATGTATAGAAGAAGCACAATCCCAAATCATATTTCCTTTACCATAACTTTTCTGCTAAATAGCATCTAAAATTTTAGCCCTTGTTTAATTTAGACTCATATTTCTCATCTCTTGCCCTTTGTAAATACTGTGTTCACTGATTAAATTTGAGGAGAAGGGAGAGGTAGGCTGCTGGTCAGGGACTTTCACACTGAGACAAGAAACCAGAGCAAAAGTGATTCCCCCGTGAGTGGCTAAACTATGGTTGCCGAAGCAAAAGGCATTGGAGCAGAAATATTTCCCTTCAAACTTTCCACTTTATGATGTACAATGAGTCCACTTAATGCTGTTGATAGGTTCTTGGAAACTGTGACTTAAAGTGAAATGACATACAACAGGTCTTTGAATAATATCATTTCTTTCAACATCCTTGATAAGAATAAACCATTGGTTTCATTCTATGTTGTTTTGCTTCAAGTCACAGTTTCCAAAAACCTATCAACAACATTAAGTGAGGACTTACTGTATAGGATTTCCTTTATTTTCATTTTCTATTTTGCCAACATAACCAGCAGCCTTTGCTTTACTACAGTACTTACTTTTGAAGCTACCCCGTCAGTGTTCACTGATTAAATATGAGGAGAAGGGAGAGGTAGGCTGCTGGTCAGGGACTTTTCACACTAGGACAAGAAACCAGAGCAAAGGTGGTTCCCCTGTGAGTGGCTAAACTATGGTTGCTGAAGCAAAAGGCGTTGGAGCAGAAATATTTCCCTTCAAATCACTAGCAATGCATCAGGTAATAATGGATGCTTCATAAGCAAAGGAATTCCCACTAAACCATCAGGAAGTCTAGTATAATAGCTTATTTCTAACCTGCCAGCTTCATTGAGTGAATTGGAGCAAATCTCATCTATACTTCTCACTTTCTGATATAATTTTATATCGACTAAATAGTAATTTTCACCGTAATGCTGGATGAGCCTCACCTGTGAAGCATTCACTCAGTAAATACCTGGCATAATCTCCCCAGATTGGTACTCTTTCAGATTTAAGAGGGAAATAGCTTGAAACTGAGAACAAATAGCAAATTACATGCCCTTAAGATGATACACCCTTCAATGACAAAACACTGTAGCACACCCCCAGGTCTGAAGTTAACAAACAGGGCTGTCACTTCATTCAGCTGAGTCCCTCCTGCCCTCCCCGTGCATACACCCCAGGCAACCTTTGCCCTACTACAATCTAGCTCATTAATTTAGTCAATGCCGTTATTTCTCATTTAAATCTTCCTGTAAGACATAGAATAGTCATTTCACTCTTACATTGTCCCCATTTTTTTCAAAAGCTTGCCACGAAGGGAAGGAAGCTAAGTAAGAGAAAGGTCAATAAAGTCAATTGCAAAGAAGATTGTGAAATGTTGCTCATTTCTGCTTTTTTTTTCTTTTGAACCTCTGAATTATTTCTTCTTTCCATCTGTCTACAAAGAAGTCGTGGGTGCACATTAATATATACAGACAGAATTCACAAACCCTTTGGTAAATTCACTCTTAGCCCTAAATATCAACAGAGGAGGAAAAAGAAACTTACTATGTTTCCCAAAAGAAGTATGGAGAGACTATTTTCTATGATTAAAAGCATAAGAAAAAAAAATGAAACTGATCCAAGAGCCCAGACACTGTTTTTATATGTGAAAAATATATTCTTTAGCTAGGATTTGTAACTTCAGTAACTCCCTTTGGAAACCAAATTTCCACCCTGTCACAGTGTTTGGTTATTTAGGACTGAGTCACTTTGAGCATGATGACTTTGGAATGCCAGCTGGCTGCAGAAGTGTGAAGAAACTTGTGTGGTCACCAACACTTTAAACATCACTCACAGTTCTGAAGTAGGGCCATCCCGGGAGCACTTCCTGGGTGCTTGTGATCCGCAATCACCAGACCATTTCCACTCCTCAAAAGGAAAGAGAATGGGGCCCTAGCTTGCCAGGAAGAGGAATCTGACAAGCAGGCTGAGAACAAGCTGTACACAAGGCAATTCTTGCCAAGTGAGTCACCCATATCCCCTGGGTACAGGTGAAGCTCAAGGAATGGACCATTCACACTTCCAGCCTGCAGGAGCTGCACAATCAGCTCCTGAACTCCCGTATTCAACTCATCTCGAAACACATTTTTGTTTAAATCTTTAAAGCCAAAGAAGGTATCTAACCATTGTCCCGGCCTTCTCTTCTTTTATAGTATCACTAATTCCATAGTTATGTAAGTGCCTTTTATGTGAATGCACTGTGCTAGGCCCTTGATAGAGAATGCTTAGCAGAAAAATTAAAAAGCAACCAAGATTCTACATTCTTGATTCTCATGGGAAAAATAGAGAACTGAGAAAAGTCCTAAGAAGAAAACACTAGGATAGACACTAACAGGGGAAGTTTTACTCAAGGTGGTCCTATGTTCTAATTTTAATGCGATCACTTGGGGATCCTGTTTTTAAAAAAAAATAGATTCCAAATACTAAATGCAGATTTGATATATCTTGGGGAGAGTCTGGTATTATGCATTTTTTTTTACAGGCTCCCAGATACTGCTGCTGCTGCTCCACAAACCACATTTTTTAATAACAAGCCTCTAGGGTTTCTCTACATCTGCAGTTCTAGTTCTCTAAGTGTGGTCACCAGACCAGCTAGCTACAGTGTAACTGGGAAACTTCTTAGAAATGCAAATTCTCAAGCCTCACCCCAGACCTACCGAATCAAAAGCTGGAGAGGGAGACAGGGAGGCAAGGACACCAACAATCTATATTTTAACAAACTCTAAAGGTGATTATGATGCCTGCTAAACCCCATTCTTCCAATAGTAGTCATGAGCCACAGGTGGCAACTGAGCACTCAAAATGTGGCTAGTTTGAATTGAAATATGCTGTTAGGATAAATGATATGCTAGATTTCAAGGACTTGAAAATATAAAAATCCCTTATAATAATATTTTTTATATTAAATGCATGTTGAAATACTATCTTGGATAGAAGTTAAATCACATTATTAAGATGAGTTTCACCTGTTTCATTTTGCTTATTTTAATGTGGCTACTAAAAATGTTTTAATTACACATGCTCATAATGGTTAGCATTATATTTCTACTGGGTAATGTTACACTAACCTTTCAGAATTATTGCTGTAGAGCAATGATTTTCAAGTGTGGCAATTTTGCCCCCTAAGGGACATTTGGCAACATCTGAAGACCTTTTTGATTTTTACAGATGGAGTCAGGGGTTCTGTAAGTAAAGGCCAGGCTGCTGCTAAACATCCTATAATGCACAGGGCAACTTGCTACAACAAAAGATTCTCCAGTCCAAAGTATCAATAGTGTCAAAGTTAAGAAATCTGTTCTATTACACTGATTCTGCTCATTAGAAACACTTCAGGAGAGTTAAAAATACTGATGCCCTTGGCTTATCCCCAGATTAATTAAATTGGAATCTCTGGTACAGAAGCCGTGGCATTGGTTGTTCATTTTGTTTTAAGTTCCCTGTGGATTATAAGGTGCTTCTAGGGTCAAGAACCTCTTCTTCTAGGGGGAAGGACAGAGGCCCCTCGTTCGTTCGTCTCTGTACTGCCAACACTCATCACCTGCATACCTGGGAATTGGCATTTCCAACAAGTGTCCAGGTGATGCTGAAGCTGATGCTCTGGTTTCCTCTGGAGAATTTTATATCCCATTCAACATAACGCTACACACTTCAACTCTCCAGATGGCCCAGGGAGCCTCACCAGACCTGGACAGTTGTTTCCCACTCAGGAGAAGACAGTCCCACCAGTGATTCCCCTTCCAGACTCTATCAAAATGATTTCCCATTTAGCTGAGGTAGAAGCAGCTCTTTTATCAAGTGCATGGGAGGATGGTTAAAGGAGTCACACACTAAGTCCTTTCTGTTTGCACTCCAAGCAGGAAACAAACTTTTCTGTTACTGGATCATCTTAGGGAAACCTGTTTCATTCAACCATTTAATTTTTACCAATATATAACTTAAATCACTTTAAAATAAATTTGTACAGATTATAAAATGGCATAGATTAAGACAACTTCTCAGCCAGGCACGGTGGCTCATGCCTGTTATCCCAGCACTTCGGGAGGCCGAGGCAAGCAGATCACGAGATCAGGAGTTCAAGACCAGCCTGGTCAACATGGTGAAACCCTGTCTCTACTAAAAATACAAAAATTAGCTGGGTGTGGTGGTGCGCGCCTGTAATCCCAGCTACTCAGGAGGCTGAGGCAGGAAAACCATTTGAAACCAGGAGGTAGAGTTTGCAATGAGGCAAGATGGCACCATTGCACTCCAGCCTGGGCAACAGGGCTAGACTCCAACTCAAAAATAAAATAAGTTCTCCCTAAAACTAATCCCCTAAGAAAGTAGAAACCAGAGAAATTTGGGCTTTAAATATTTTACAGTGCCTCTGCCTTCATAGTTAACTTTTGAAAAATATATATCTACGTAAATCTAAAATAGTTGGCCCTACATGATCTCTCTCTCACACACACGTGCACACACACACTATTATCTTCATGAACGCATCACCTACTTTGCTCCAGTCCAGCTGACAGCCTTAGGCCCTTCACACTAAGACCCTTTCCCCAACATCATCTGAATGTATAACTTCCTCACTCTTGTCTCCCCTGGTCTTTGCCCAGATGTTATCTGCTCCCTCCCATCTGGGTTCCTCTTTCTCAACCTTCTTCTCTCTGCCTCACTGGTTTTTTCATAGTACTTACTATATTTTTAAAGTACCACCTGATTTACTTATTCTGTTTATTGTTTACTGTCTTTCTCCCATGCTGGAATCCTAGCAATCTTTTTGTTCATTTACATTTCTCAAATGTCTAACAGGACACCTGGCACTCAGGTCTGTAACAAAAAATTTCTAATTGAATAGGTGTTTTTAAAAATCTAAAAATCTTTCCTTTTTCTCACAAGTTTATTGCATTTGTTAAATAAATTCTTCGCAAAATTATTTTTAGAGTTCTTTTAAAGTATCTTTGCTATACACTGAGCAAGTGATTAGAATGCCTATTTGACAGCCATAGCCAATTACACTGAGGATTCAAGCAGCTTCTGGAACTCAAATGATGTCCCAGTAGCTGCATTGTGGTGAATGAGGTGAAATGATTACAGTGAAGGTCAAAAAAAATACACAGAAATCAGGCTACTGAGGGTCTTGTGAGCCAGGGCAAGGAGTCTGAATTATGTTTTCAGGTAATTAGGAAGCCACTGAAAGTTTTAGGTGGAGGTAGATGAAGACACTGAGCATCATAGAATATGGTTGATAAGGCCCACTGGATTGCTCTGAGGGTGGCATTGTCCATTGTTCATTTTTTTTTAATTCAATGTCCCTCATCTCCTGATGATGAATAATTTAACAAGCTTGGTTGTGCTCGATAGTAGAGCACTAGCTAGAAGTGTAGGGTCAAACCATCTTCGGGGTGCTAAATTTCACCCCTAGATCCTCACTAACTGAAGTGTTGTCTGTGGGTTCATAAGACATGCAGAATCCCAGGCCCCATGCCAGACTTACCAAACTGGAATCTGCATTTTAACAAGATCTCCAGGTTAAAGATGAAGCAGCACTGTCCTAAGGTATAGAATATTGATTGAGCCCCTCACTTATAGCTCTGCAAGGACAATATTGGGGAGGATTGGATGAGAAAATTCTTTCTTTCCATAGTCTGGACTACATGTTGACCCACTGCCTATGGCAGTGACTTCTATCCTTGGCTAAGAGCATAAAAGTGTCCACGGATCAGAAAGCTTGAGAACTGCCACATTAGATCAAAGTAAAATGAAGCCTCTTGCGGGAAACAAGAAACTTTTTGAGTAGGCTTTTGGGTAAGCAGGATGGAATGTACTGATGAGAAGAAAGAAATGACAAGAAGAAAGAAGAGTCAACCTGCTTCTAAAACAAATAAACACACCATGAGAAGGAATATCAGGGTCTAAATTTGGATCTCAATGTCCTCTTCATTGTGACTTTTTCTTTGTCATACGTAACTGACTTGCTAAAACCAGGCACACTCCCCTACTTAGTGCCCCGCTGTTCTCTCTGCCCCAAATGCTCTTCCACCAGGTAGCCATGTAATTAATTCCTGCTCCTCCTTCAAGACTTTTATCAAGATTTGCCATCCCAATGATGCCCACCTGAACAATCTACTGAAAATTATAATCCACCTCACTGCGTTCACCACATTCCCAACTCCCTTCACCTAGCTTTGCTTTTCTTTTTCCGTATTACTTACAACCTGCTAAACAACCATATAACTTATTTATTTATTATATCTACTGATACTATACTCCCCCCTGGCTAAAATAGAAGCTCCATGAGGAAAGACTTCTTATTTGTTCTCTGATCTATCCCAAGCATCTACTCCAGAGCAATGCCTGATACATTATACATCCACAATAAATATTTTTTAATTGAAGAAGAGAGTTTTGAAGGTAGAGGCAGTGGAGTTTAAGAGATCAAAGTTGGCTGTTAGACTCAGGCCAAACCTGAGTTTGAATTCTGGTTCAGACAATTACCAGGTTCGTGATCTTTGGCAAGTTATTAAACTCTCTAGACCTCAATTTTTTCACATGTAAAATCTGCTTCACAGGGTTGTGATGAGAATAAATAAGATAATATCTGAACACCGTATATCACCTGGCACTTAGTAATTGGTCATTCACTATGGTTGTCACATCATTATTAGCTCCTTTATCTTTGGTGCTCCCAGCAATTGGTGTCCAACTGCTTCCTGATTGGATTAAAGGCAACAGGCAGCCCCAGGTTCTCTTTGGCTGCATAAAGACTAGCTCAATTTTCCATTGCTCAAGAAGATAATATCGTTCCAAACTCAGAGATATGAATAAAACACATTTACCTCACAGCATGTCTGTGCCAAAAACATTGTGAGAGGTCATTTAGTTGAAACTTTATATTACTTTAACAGGTAAGGAAGGCCTGAGGCAAAGAGATTAAAAGTCACATTGCTTGTTAGTGTAGAGTAGAACCTGAAATCCAGGCTTTTAGATTCCCAGGCCAGCTCAATTTTCCATTACCCCAGAAGATAATATTGTCCCAAACTCAGGGATATGAATAAAACACATTTACCTCACAGCATGTCCGTGCTAAAAGCATTGTGCGAGGTCATTTAGCTGAACCTTTATATTACTTTAACAGGTAAGGAAGGCCTGAGGCAAAGAGATTAAAAGTCACATCGCTTGTTAGTGTAGAGTAGAACCTGAAATCCAGGTTTTAGATTCCCAGGCCAACATTCTTTCCACTTCATTCAGCATGGAAACTGTTGTAAAAAGTACCAAAGTTTTCACCCTATACAAAGTTAGCATAGAGAAGTAGAAGATAATTGAGATCATGTCTGCGAGGGACCCAGGGTGCCTCTCCAGCATTCAGTAGCCTCTGCCAAAACATGCCCATCATCGATGTAATTCATAATTAATGATCTGCACACAAATAAACCTTATATAAACCCTGCTTATACCCTGTAAGAACACTAAAGTCCTTTATAAAGTTATATAGAAGATCCAAAACGAACAAAGGTAAGTCCATCAAGGAATTGTTGCAGAGATTTTTCAAACTTAGGATAGTGATTTTAGATATTATAGGCTATACCTATAATTGCATATTTGGATTGAAATTTATTAACGAATGTTGTCAACTATCTTGGCTGATTTTTTTTCCCAGAATGTTGTTTAAAAGTGTCAGAAGGCCGGGCGCGGTGGCTCAAGCCTGTAATCCCAGCACTTTGGGAGGCCGAGATGGGCGGATCACGAGGTCAGGAGATCGAGACCATCCTGGCTAACACGGTGAAACCCTGTCTCTACTAAAAATACAAAAAACTAGCCGGGCAAGGTGGCGGGCGCCTGTAGTCCCAGCTACTCGGGAGGCTGAGGCAGGAGAATGGCGTAAACCCGGGAGGCGGAGCTTGCAGTGAGCTGAGATCTGGCCACTGCACTCCAGCCTGGGCGACAGAGCCAGACTCCGTCTCAAAAAAAAAAAAAAAAAGTGTCAGAAAAGTAAAATCTATGGGATTTAGATATATGTAAGTAATTACAAAGTTGGTTCTTCCACTTCTACAGTCAAATGACCAAATAACATACACTAAAAGAGAAGCTGTACAAAAATTCAAATATGCAAGATATAACAGGCCAGTCTGTGATTAAGCAAGCCTGAATTACTAAAAATAAAATGAGGAAGCAAACAAAACAGTTGTTATGGAAATATGTTTGAATCACTGAAAGCAAATTAAAGATCCCTCCTATTTGCCAAACATTACCACTCAGACTCCACTGCACAGTACAAGCCTGTGCAAATCAACATCATGAAACAATACATGGAATGCAGCACCATAGTAGACCTCCAAGACAGAGCAAAACACTGAGTAATATGAAAGTCCCCATGGGTAGTTGATTATGAAGTTCTTTACCTGAAGAATCTAATCTTCTAATCCATTTTAAGCTCATTTTTTTTTCATAAATATGTATTAAGAATCTCCCACGTAGGGTTTGAAACATCAGGAATTCAGAGATAAATAATGTTTTTACATATTCCAAACCCAGTTTAGAACTTAGGGAAGAAAGTCTAGACAGAGTTTGTTCTCAAAGCGATGGGTAGATTAGGAAATGAAAATAAAAACATCCATGTTTAGCTGGGGCAGATGTCCCACAGCCCTCACAGTCAGGCAAAGGCTAAATATATAATTATACAGGGCTGATTTAGGAGGAAAATAAACAAACAGGAAATGTAAACATTGTTTTAAAACACTAAATCTAAGTTTCAGGGATTGAATAGGAAATACAAGCAGTAATTTCCTTATGGCTAAGCAGGAAATAGATAATCAAGGAAAGGCAAGCTTCTGTCTAGAACAAATGACAAGTAGGTAGAATGTGAGGAAATGGATAAATGCCAGCCTGAGTCTGAAGTGTATTGGAGCATCCACTGGAGAAGTCAGCCATGGCATTATCGTAGATGAGCACTCTCCTGCATAAGGATCAGGACATCTCTGATATAAGATAAGTTTATTCCCATTGCATTTCTTACCCCAGTAGACAGGACCCAGACAGGCCCCACACAGAAATATGCAACAGATCAGGCAGGACATGGCAAAATGCCAAATAATAGAATATCAGAAAGTTATTGGGATCATTCTAGCCATCTGAGAATCAAATGAATAAACATTACCTGTGTGTTTAGCTCTGGAATAGTGAAGGAATAGAGTGTTTCACAATGCAACTTGCCTTCTCTAGCTGCAAATAAAAGATTCTAGAAGTTTTGGGGAAGATTTTAGGGTCCTGAACTCCCGGTTGCCAGTTCCTAAATAATGACAGTCAACTCTTTCTTAATCCCACAAACACAATTAGAACAGCTCATTCCCATTTCTGTGCTTGCCAGTTTCTGCAGATCGTCTCCCTAAGACAGCATCAAACATTGCAGTAGGAGCACAAACTGAAATTGGACAGCCTGGGTCAGAATCGGGCCCAACCTGATTCTGTGTGATCTTAGAAGAGTTAACATCGCTCAACCTCAATTTCTTCATGTTTTAAAGGGGGAAGTTAGTAGAAAACTAACAAGGATTTCTGTGAGGCTTGAAAAAAGTTACCACATGATAAAAGTTCAGTTACCTTCTTCATGATTAGCGTACAGTATCCTCGGCAATGGTGAGGGTGGTGCCAGTGGCCATCAGGAAGCAGTCAGTGTGGCATTTTTAATATTTATTGTCATTCTTACTGGTCTCCTTGCTAAATGCATTCAAATACTGACTAATATGTACTATCTAGCTCATCTATACCAGCCGGCCCTGAGTGGTCCTTCAGGGTCTTTCCAGATATCCTTATCCCCACTGAACTAATACTAATACCTAGAAGGATTGTGCCTCTGTATTCTCCATGAGTTAGGCTCTTGGAAAGTCAGTTCCCATTTCAGACTTCATTTGATGTTCAAGGAAGGCAGATTCCATGACTGAATTCTCACTTTCAACATCATTCAGTAGGGATTCGGACAGTGTGTGTCTTCAGGGCATTACCCTGTTCAGCCAGGCGGGGGCAAAGTTCCAGGAGCAGTGATGGCTTCTAGACCCAAGGTGATCCTGGGGGCCGTGGTTAAGTCAGTTTCCTTCTATACATATCAGTGCCTAGACAACATAGAATTCTCCTTAACATTCCTTTATGTGTGCTCACAATGCACACATTATGTTCAATGTACAATAATTAATTAGGTCTTCAAATTATCAAGACAAAGATAGTTTGATAATTTGAAAATTTACTTTGAAAAAGTAAAAGCAACCAAAAAGGTACTTCAAGTAAGAGCGAAACATTAATGAGAAGCAGAAACATCTCTCCCGTCCTTGGGTCCTTTTTTATCAGAACATTTCATCTGTTCAGCCCTGAATCTCAATACACCAAGATCTTGAAATCTTATACCAAGTTTAGATACAGATCCCAGGGCCATTATTGTAGCTTGAGTTACGGGTGCCTGGAATGTAGAATTAGAAAATGTCAAAGTCTCGGTCTCTCTAAATCAAGACTGCGTAGCATTATAAAAACATGGTGAAATTGTCCCAATTGTCTCTCTATCCTGAGGCACTCTCTTCAGTTCCTCTTATGCAGAGAGCTGAAGGACAATTTGATGGTTTATGAATCTGTCTTATTTCTTCCACACACACCAAGCAACTGTACTTTATATTTCTAGGCCTAATGATGCTGGAAATTGCTGTAAGGACATCATGCCTAAAAGAGGATTGACTTGAAGCAAATACTTTACAATAAAGTGTATCTTTTAAGAGTTGCCACAGTAAGAATTAAAATAAAGCACATATGTGTCTATTGAAACATCATAAAGCATACATTTGCATTACCAGTGTATATTTGCCATTATAACAAGACAAGAATCAGCTATTCTTGATGTTCTTAAACCACGATAACGAAGATACAGAATCTTATACTTCTGTTTCCAGGAAACACATGCAGCCCCAGCAAGTTCCAAAAAAAGAAAAACATAACAATAACAATACCTTCAATGTGAGTAAACCCCATTTCACATACAATAGCATGACTGTTGTGAAAGAAGAACAATAACTTTGGAAGGAGGAATAAAAATATGCTCATTTTCCTCTAACTGCCATGTAGAAATTTTTGTAAAAATGACATTAATTTCCAATGTGTCTTATTAGTACAGGGTTTCTCAACCTTGGCACCACTGACATTCCAGGCCAGATAATTGCTTTGGGGGCTGTTCTGTGCATTGTCAGATGTTTAGCAGCATCTTTAGCCTCTGCATACAGCATGACAAAAGCATTCCCATCCTCAACGTGATGATCAAAAATGCCTCCAGACATTGTCCATGATGGCAAAATGACCTCTGGTTAGAATAATAGTCCATGGTGGTAATCACATAACCTGCTTTTAACTGATTAAAGTAGCCCAGTATAGAGTGGAATTTACCCATTCCTGGAATACCCTAATTAGTACCATATTGCTTTCCCTATACTGTTGTTTAAACATAGCAATACTCAGACAAAGAAAGGCAAGCTATTAGTAGCTGTCATAAAGAGGGTACACACGAGCAGGAGAAGACGACCACAATCACAATCTACCACAGAAACCTCAGAGTGAAAACACACTGGGATTGATTCAAAGTGCTTCCTAGTATCCATAATGTATCCATAACCAAGGGTGACCAAAGAAGGGGACTGGAGCCATGGCTCTACCACTACCTATCCCTTATTTGGCATGATCCTCTTATGTACCCAGGTCTGAATGTACATAAAGGTATGGTGTAAACAGTGTTTGTTTTGATTGTCCCCTTGGTGACTTGATGTTCTTAAGTCATGGGCTTTGGAGTCGCACTGACAGAAGTTCATGTTCTAGTTATGCCACTAACTGGTTCTGTGATTTTTAATAAATTATTTAACCTCTTCAATTCTCAGTTCCTTTATCTAGAAGGTGATAATAATAAATCAAGCCCATAGGGTATGGAGACAATAAAGAAAGTGTGTAAAACACAGGTACAACATAAGCACCCAATGAAAACAAATTTTTTATTGTTTTTGCTGTTGCTTTTGCTGCTATGGTAATTATTGGCATTATTATCATTATACCAATTGATGTTAAGTTTCTTAAACCCCAGTGAATTCAGGAATTTCAAGGCAAGGACCACTGCCCCAGCCCATTCCTCTTCTTCTCTTTCATATCTAGGAAATCCCTATGTCCTTCTAACTTTGATGAGTGATTTCATAGAAAAGTGTTATCATCTTGGTCACTAACCAAAGCCACCACTACCAATTTTATGAATATCTTTAAAAGAATGCCCTCGATGAATTAACTTGGAGCCCTAATCCTCATGATGGAAATTTTGAACATTTCAGCAGATTTGAGGTCCCAGAATTTGGAGGTTAGGAGGATCTTTCAATGGTCCTCCATTCACATTAGCTTGTGAGATGTCACCTAAGAGTAAGAAGAATCAGCTCTTCCAGCATCTCCAACTTCAGTTAGTGCTGGGTGGAGAAAGGATAAAGACAATTGAGACAGAGGATTTGGCTAGTGACAACATGTGATTACAAATTTCCACTTTCAACCCCCATTCCATCCTTCCACGTTTGACTACTTGCTGGATAAATTGCATACTTCCCACAGCCTGAAAAGCCATGTTCCTCTCCCCTCTCTAGGGAAATCTTACCCATTCTTCAAAGATCAATTCAAAAGTAGTTTTCTGTGAAGCCTTCACTGCTAAACCCAAGTTGAGGGTAATCACTCATAGAACTTTAGAACTGGACAAAATCTCTATCTTTTTGTAGTTAAAGTCCATGTTTTGGAGGTATGATTAAAGAGATTTTAGTAGGAAAAAGGACTGGCTGATTCCAGCTGTTGGTATTCTACTTGGAATTATGATTAGTATTTTTAATGTCTTTAGATTACACTAGATTCTAAGTTGTTGAGGTGGAATCCCTGTTGTACTCAATATTGTCTGTCCATAGCATCTAAAACAGTGCATGAACCATAGATCATACTTAAGAAATATCAGTTGAATGAATGAACCCTATGTTATTAACCAAGCAGGTTTAGTAGACACTATTTGCTGCTGCTTATCAATGTCACTTAATTGTTCCTCTTGAGTATCCATGGATATCCACAAGCCACATTGATCATGTTAAAGGTTATGAGGAGTAGTTTTACAAAAATCTTGTATTACTAAAGCTTTTTACAAATCTTTTGGTTATCTTATTATTCACCCCAACATAAGAATTTTAAAAAATAGAAAGAGAATAATAATAAAAATCAACACATGAGTAATGCTATCTAAACCAAGTGATTTGGTGTACATGTCCTCATTTAATCTTCAGAGCAACTTGTAGTTAACATAATTATTCCCAGTCTACAGAAAGTTAAGCTGAGGATGCTTTGCTCATAGTCACATGGCCAAGCAGAGACCATGTTTCTCAACAGCAACCACATGTCTTTCTTACTTCATTGTTAGATTCACTGTAACTAGGGAGTATGTAATCTCTCAAATCCATCCACACTCATTGAAGTCTATGGAAAACAAACTGGACACAAAAACACCCAAAAGCAACAATGAGTTGGCTCTCTCTGTGGTTAGTTTTTCTCTGTATTTTTTTTTCAAATCTATTTATTCTTCCTGACTACAGCATCATTTGCCATAGTCTTCTCCTAAGTCAATGTCATACTTCCTCTCAGCCACTTGAGAGATTGCAGATCTTTGTCATTCAACATTGTTTAATTTCCTGAATAAAGAAACAAAAAAATGGAAGAGGTTTAGGTATACAGCTAGAGTTGATTTTAATTTCCTGTTTGCCCTTGTAATTACGGTTTTTCTTCTTTGCTTTTGAAAACTATAATGAGTGTTTGAAGTATTACAATTACTTTCAATTGCAAAAACTGCAATTACTTTTGCACCAGCCGAATATATTTTCTGTCTATGTAGTCTTTCTCATCTTTAAAAGAGCAAGAAATTCATTGTAAAACAATAGTGTCAACAGCCATTAGATATCTACCAATTATCCAATATGACAATTTCTCTAATGAATTATCTTTTAGGTCACCTACATACTTAAATTTGGTTACAACACACTTTTACACTCTTATATGTAAGACAGAAGAACAAGCAGCTCAAATCTCGAGTTCCCTTGCTGCCAATATTGATGGAGTTTATGAAAAATTAAAATGGTGAAGAATGCTTCAGGTGTTCATTTCTAAACACAATGCATTTCTTTTTATTTTTTCCATTTTAAAAATAATATGCACCCATTATAAAAAAAAACTTCATCATCATCATCATCATTAAATAAATAGAGGCAATTTCCTTCATAACCTCTTCTGTTCCACCTTCACCCCCAACCCAACTCTCTCTCCAGTGGTATTATGTTAATAATTTGTGTGTTTGTGCGTGTGTGTGTGCATGCGTGTATACATGTGTTTCCAGGAAGAGAGAGAAAAAATGCAGATATATAGAGAGCATGATACACATTTTTAATTTGATTTTCTTTGCTTACCAGTATATCATAGACGTTTATGACCTCATGCTTTTTAATAGCTTCATAGTGTTTTATAGAATGCTTATACTACAAATTTGCTAAATCATTCCCCTATCAGTGATATTTTGACAGACATTGACAGATATTTTTAATTTTTTTTATTGTGTGACAATCCACAGAGAGCATCTTCATGTTTACATCTTTGTGCTCATTTGGGCATTACTACTGAAGAAAGTCTTAAACAAAGAATTCCTGATTCAAAGTGTATGCAATTTTGAAATGCAAGTCATGGGCTTTGGAGTCACACTGACAGAAGTTCATATTACTTTCCTACTTCATAAGCCTGTTCAATCACCCTCCAAAGGGCTATGAAAATTTCTGCTTTCCACACAATGTATGAGTCGCCTTATTTCTCTACACCCTCACAAGCGTGGATATCATCAACTGGCTTCACTTGAATTCCCCTGAAAGCAGGTCCTGAGACAAAAATGTGAATGCAATACAGATGGTCACTGACTTCCAATGATTCCACTTATACTTTTTCAGCTTTACGATGGTACACATACTATAGACATTCAGTAGAAAACAGTGTGATTCTCTCACATGATGCTGGGCCATGGCAGTGAGCTGCAGCTCTCACTCAGCCACACAAGGGTAAAAACACCAATACTGTACAGTACATTGTGTTGCCAGATGATTTTGCCCAACTATAGGCCAATGTAAGTGTTCCAAGCACGTTTAAGGTGGGCTAAGTTAAGTTATGGTATTTGGTAGGTTAAGTATATTAAATGCATTTTTGACTTAATCATATTTTCAATTTACAATGCTTTATCAGGACATAACCTCATTGTGAATTGGGGAGCATCTGTAGTTTATTTTGAAGATAATTCCAGGAATCACTATGAGGTTGTAAGGAAGTAAGACAAGAAGTGGGGAACCAATAGACAGAACACTGACGAACCAGTTACCTCTACTAGTAGTGTGGTCAACTCTCATAGTTTGCATGGAATCAATGGGGTGACCCAGGACACAGAATTTCCAATGCTAAAACTGGGACAGTTCTAGTAAAACAGAGGTAAGTTGGTTACCCTACTGTGTGGGCAATAGGGCTCAATTATTCCAGAGACCCTTGGAGAGGCCATATGGAACGCAATTTAGGATTGTTCCAAACAAAGGCAAAGATGTGAAGTATTTATTCACCAGCCCTTAGTGGTTGGGAGATACTCCAAGGCATTCTGGCTCAGTTATTTCCCATCTGACCTGTGCAGGGACAAAGCATTGTCCTGTGTCCCAAGATAGCCCACTGGAGGAAAGGTGCAGGAATTTGTTGTCATGTCTGAGAAATGTCTGCAGACAAACTCTGGGATTGGCCAAAAGGATCTGGAGGTAGGCATGCCAATACCATCTATACGTGATTATCTGTCCCCAATCTGATCAGCAAAATGTTGCTATCTCAATGTTGTTTTCATTTACATTCTCTAGTTAGTGGGAATTTAGGACCTAACTTCATATTTGCATCCCTTTTTGAGACTCAAGTTTTCAAGCATTTAAATACAGTTTTAGGGTAGGTTATTTTCTTGGCCTGAGACAACCAACTTCCATAATAGAAAAAAAATTTCACTCAGTTTACCTAAAATAGGTGTGTATTGGAATGGGATGGGATGGAATGGGGGAGCAGGGTAAACTCTTCCAGGTGAATTAAAGGTGAGAATTAAAGATTTAGTTATAGCATTTTCATGGCCAGAATCCTTGTTAGACTTTCCTTTACCTTTTTTTTAAAAAAAAAACTGTACATATGTATGGGGTACAGTATATACACGTGTCATTATACATATGTATCATATACATATCATTATATATTGTGTACATATATGTATCATTATATATTATACAGTTTTATGTAGAGTTTTAAAAAAAAGTACGTATGTATGCGGTGCAATGTATAGTGATCAAGTCAGTGTAGTTAGTATATCCATCACCTCAAACACTTATCATTTCTTTGTGTTGGGAACATTTCAAATCTTCTCCTCCAGGTATTTTGAAATATACAATAAATTACTGTTAACTGTAGTCACCCTACAGTGCTGAAGCAGAATTGAGCTCCTTGAGTTTCATACATCATGTATTTTTAGGTTCCCACTGAGCTGATTTTTGGCCATGATGCACACATCTCTCTCCTCCAAGGCTCCTCTCACAATGCATTTCCTCCCAGTCACATTTTCAAATGACTTCTCATTCCCTGTAAGCCTGCGTGTGCACGGCCTCATCTCACTTTTGCTGTGACCATTGCTGCTCATTTCTATTTCCTTCAAGCCTCACTCACCGCTGCCTCATTTGCCTTTAGCTCACTGGTGGGGAAAGCAGAGATGTTTAATGGAGCTCTCAGAATCATCATTACTGAAACCTGACACAGTCAAATCCCTCGTGTCCCTTAATAACGCATAACATTGCTTAGCGTAAAAGCCACAGTCTGGGAGACTCACTGTATCATAATGAGAACATTCAGAAGATAACTAAATCATAAATTTAAACTTTAGATTCTATCACTTCACTGATTAAGCTCTCAGACATTTCCCCAACTACCTAAGACCTGCCATTATTAATCTTACCTGTTTCATTAATTCCATTTCACTGTGTTTCTTAGCACATATGTTACAGCCTCTCACCAAGACTCTCCTCCAATCATGATTACAAACTGGCAGTACCTTAGAATGATGATTTTTTGATAGTTTTATTGCTGAGCAGGAAGCAATCTGTATAGTTTCTGTCTCACAAATTAATTGCTTAGACTTTTCCCGCTAAGCTTCCACCTCAGAACTTGTCCCCATTTCAAAGAGTAAACCAACCCTCATTTTACAAAGATAGCAACTAAGACTCCAAGACATTAAATGACTTGCCTGAGGCTACACAATTCATGGCCACAGACAGAACTCCTCCTAGGCTACTTGCGTTATGGCGGGGTGATTCATCTTTTCTTTGCTTCTCTGAAAAAAAACAGAATCTGTCAAGCAGTCATCTCCCCATCCCCCCATCTGCCTCAGACCCCTGTGCTTCAGTTCTGTTCTCTACCACAAATCTACCCTACCCCTCAATCACTTCACTTCAGAGAAGCTAAGACCCCTTCAGAGCATCAGCACATCCACAGGCATGGAATGAACTCCAGTCTTCTCCAGATACTTGGGCACTCACAGTGTCCTATCTGGATAGTCATTCATCTCTTTGTGAATAATACATCTGCCTGAGCAACCTAAATTCAAGGCCCTGAGTGCATATAAATTTACATAATTCCTTGCACTCACCATCATGCCTAAATGCCTATCACAATGCATATGGTAGATATTTCACAAGTATTTAATGAGGATGATAATGATAACAATGTCGTGGGAAGAATCAATTTTTAAAATTGTGTTGTGGAAAAAATATACACACATATATAATATATATATATAAAATACACATAGTATACATGCACACATATACATATAGCTGTAGTTTTCTATTCTTAAGAATAAAATTAATCATATTGAGATTGAAAGACTGGTAAGAGATAATGGCTCACAAACATAGTGCTGCCCGTGCAGAGACCAGACCAGATTTCACAAGGGTGTCTATTTGTAAGAAGGTAGGGAGCTTGTTTCTTTTTTTGTCTTGCTTTTGTTTTTGTGTTGCTGTTTGTTAAAGCAACTGAATTACAAACCTGAAGAGATGAATTGAGGTTGAGAAAGCTGACAATTTTAGTAGACCCCTGATGTAAAATGCCTTTTTCAGTATTCTTCCCCAGAGATGGCAAAGATCCTGGACCTAAAGTCAAATTCTGCAACATTAGGGAACTGATGAATCCCAAAGGTGATTGCCCTGTTTACAGATGACGGTCAAAGGAGTATCAGACACGGGAGACCACTTCTGTGGGTCAATGAACAATAAGGCCAGGAAAAGGCAGCTCACATGTGTAATCTTGCCACTGTAAGATGTAAGATGTTAGGAGTTTGAAATTCAGCCTAAATCTCTGCATTAAGGTATATGTGGAGATCTTTAAAGTGAGTGGTGAAGAAAGGGTTAAGAAATAGGATTTAATGGGTAATAGATTTTTTTAAAAATGAGAAGGAGAATTAGCTAAACAAAAGAAGAAGGCGGGGGGTTTTTTGTTTTGGTTTTTTGTTTTTTCTGGGTGTTTAAAGGTAAGCAATGGTTTTTCATTCCTACCAGACTAAGACTGGTTGCAATTGATTTAGAGCAGTTGAGAATTTTGTAGGCAAAGAAGAAACCATATTAGGAAAAAATAATATTTTGCTAAACTGACAGGATACTGTAAATACCCAAAACTAGGACTTATACAAACCGGGGGGGATGGGGGGTTAAGCTACCCCTGGATAGACTGGTACAATGAGAAAAAACATAGTCCACATGTCTGAGTATGCACAAATTTTCTGAGGGAAAATCTTAGCTTGGATTTGTAACTCAAGTCTTTTAATGCATTGAGGAAAGAACAACAGTAAGAGCCTCATATAGTTTGGATCTGTGTCCTCACCCAAACCTCATGTCGCATCCTCCGGTGTTGGAAAAAGGGCCTGGTGAGATATGATTGGATCATGGGAACAGACTTCCCCCTTGCTGTTCTCATGACAGTGAGTGAGTTCTTACAAGGTCTGCTTGGTTGTGTTTTTGTTTGTTTGTTTGTTTGTTTGTTTGTTTGTTTGTTTTGAGACAGAGTCTCGCACTTCCCCCCCGCTGGAGTGCAATGCCATGATCTTGGCTCACTGCAACCTCTGCCTCCCAAGTTCAAATGATTCTCCTGCCTCAGTCTCCTCAGTAGCTGGGATTACAGGCGCCTGCCACCACACCTGGCTAACTTTTTGAGTTTTTAGTAGAGACTGGGTTTCGCTGTGTTGGCCAGGCTGGTCTTGAACTCCTGAACTCGTAATCTGCCCACCTCTGCCTCCCAAAGTGCTGAGATTACAGGCATTACCCACCATGCCCAGCCACAGCATCTGCTTGTTTAATAGTGTGTTGCACCTCCCACTTTGCTCTCTTCCTCCTACTCTGGCCATGTAAGACATGCCTCCTTCCTCTTCATCTTCCACTGTGACTGTGAATTTACTGAGGCCTCCCCAGCCATACTTCAATTAAACATCTTTTCTTTATAAATTACCCAGTCTCAGGTAGTTATCTATATTGCAATCTTTGCCATTACTTTCAATTACTTTTGCACCAACCTAAATAGCAGTGTGAGAATACACTAATACAGAGCCCAGTGTTTCAAAGGACCATGAATAGCTGGCCTCTGAAGATAACTGCTTTTAACAATACATTGGGGGTAACTCATTTGGTATTTCTGAAGCCATCAGAGTGTCTTTCTATCAGAGGCAAGGCATTTAGGCCTTTCAGGCTTAAAATTACCAGTTTGATACTAGCCAACAAAAATTAATAAATGCAATGAACTATGCCCAACTACAGACTATAAGCAGAAAGATACTGGCACAAGACTTTAAACCACTAATACTCATTCCACCTGTTCAGATACAAAGAGCTAGAAAGAATCAGAGGGCTGGGAAATGCCACAGAAACCTCCACTGATCACATGGCTCTGTCATGTGAAAGAGAAAGCAAACTAGAAAATTTCACATTTATGAAGACTAGGAAACACATGTATATATACATATAGTTCATGAGGCAGTGTAAAATGAGGAAATCTTTTTTTTTCTACTTGGATAGAACTGGTAGAGTTTGGCACAATTCCACTTTAAAAAATGAAGTATTCAGTATTCCTTGTGTAAGGTGTTGCTAGAAAAAGAAATTTGCTGAGAAAAAAAATCATCCTTTCTTTGCAAGGAAGATCTTAGGACAGTGGCATCAACATGAGACACTGCATTGCTAACACTTTCGTATTCTGCTTTGAATTCTTTTTGGAAGCTGGTAGAGTGTAAATCACAATTTATTTTTAATAATATGGAATTGTAAAAGTTAAGCATGGATAATGACAAAGAAAAGTACTTAATTCTGTCTTTATGCCTGGACTTGAAAAAGAACAGTAAGCATTCTAGCCATTTAAGTGGAATTTCTAAACCATATTATCCTCCCCCAGAAACGGACATCAAGTTCTAAAGGCCAAAAAGCTGTAACTGACCTTAGACTCCAAATAGAACCCAGTAGGCTAGACTTAAGCATGCTGGAGGATGTTCACATTCTTAAGTCAGGGTTATCATAAGTTATTTCCTGCATTTCATCATAACCGGTCACATGTGGTCACTTGTCAGATCCAGGACAAGTGCTTCCACCAGCAAATAAAAAAAGTGTATTTTTTTTCATCTTTCTAAACAGCCCTGAGTTCAGATCCTGTCAAGGTTACCTACCTGTGATTCACGAAGATGCCACCCTAAAATATGACAGGAAAGTACATTGGTGGAAAGTCAACCTTTGAATTTTGTGCTTTGAGTGTTTAGGAGTCACGATTAGACTACAAACACCCTTGTCAGCTCTATTCTCTTAGGTCTCATCAGGACTTTCTTGGCTGCCAGCAGACAGCAAAGCTCGGAGGGACTGGGGCCCATGTTTAGTGCCAAAGTGGTAGTTTGGGATGATGGCAAGTAGACACCACAAGAAGCTGAAAGGGAATTCCGGGCAATATTACCTCTTTGGAATTTCAAGAGAATGAAGAACAAAATTTATCTCTTCAGAGGGCTGAGATTTAAAAACCACCCTATCAATGACTCCTGAAAAGCCAAGAGAAGTTTGGATAAAACGCCTAGTGATTAGCCCCCAGCTGCTTACACCAGGTAAGAAATGATAGCTCTTCAGAGCTCCCTTTCCATATCAAAAGAACTTGAATTGTTCTTTGAGGCAATTTGAGGCCACTGTCCCAGTGGAAAGCTTCTTTTCAAATTGTGTAGCGTGCTACTATATCAGACTCTGAAATGCTGCATGTGCTAAAATAAGTCAGAGATGGCTAGTCAGATTAGGAAAAAAATATTGTAGGCAGGCAACCAGAGACAAATTTGGCAAGAAAGGATGTCAGGGGATTTCCAAAGTCTCCTAACTGAGGGGCAATGGTAGTGACTATGAATAATTCAGAGTGAGTTAATGAAGAAGATCCACCAATTTCAAAAACTATGTAATATTTTTGAAGAAAAAGAGAGTTTAAGGACTATGAAAACACATGTCAAGAAGGTCCCCCTTAAATATCAATTCTGCCATGAAGGAAAATAAAGGAAAAGCTGTTTCATAGAAAAACTCTCCTCCCGGCAAGATCTTACCACAGATGTTTTTCAGATCTTTAAAGACGGATTATTAATGGTTTAGCTCTCCACTACATTATAAAGCATTTTTCAAAGGTTTGTTCTATCTCTGTTTACACTATCTGATAATAATAAAGCAGAGTTCATTTTTAGCCAGTGAAAATGACTTTTCACAAGGTTGTACATTTGTTTGAACCCAGACAAGCCACAAAAAGTACAAACTCTTCTGCATGTTCAAAGTTCTCGTAACACACACGCCTAATACCACCACCAACAACAAAGACAGGAACTGCGGACCAGCTCTCCAGTCCCAGCCCACAATTTTTTGAGTAACTGCTTCACCATGTGGAGACCTTGCTCTGATCCATCTCTGCATCAGAGAGAAAAAGAAGAAAAGAAAAACGTACAATCCTATTTTCATCAATAAGACAGGCCCTTTTCTTTCTCTGTGTGAAAACATCAAGTTTCTGGTTGCCTGGAGAAAATTTACAATCCGGCCCCACAACCTCATGTGACTTTTTATAGAACAAGGAAGTACTGGAGTCTATCTGCAACAGTGACAAGGTGCTGTGGCCGCTCAGTGTTGGTCACAACAGCTTCAGTTACTAAAAACTCTGACCAACAGGGGAAACGTACAAGGAGGCTATCAGGCATCAGCTATGGGAGAAGAAAACAAGTTTCCCACGGGGAACAAAGAGAAAGCAACTGTTATGGCAGGTCAAGGCCTACAGCTGCAAGAAAAGGAAATACAATTACAAAACCAGATGCAAGGCAGCAGAAGGGTCTGGATTTCTCTTTCAGCTGGTGAATCTACATATGGCTATAACCTTGCTGACCTCTCTGGTCATCAAACCACAGCAGAAGGAGTGCCCCAGTTGATGAAGAAATATTATAGTGTTTGGAACACCTTATCTGTCCATAAAATATCTATGTATTTAAATATCTATATCCTGTGTGCATTTGTGGTCTTCTTGTGTATTATAAGTGACTAGATTTTCTCCAAAAAATTCCAGGCCCTGAACTGACATTATCTTGGCTTGCGTTTTCTTTAGCTATTTCTACACAGTGAGAGACGGCTGATTCCTCTTTCCGATGAATGAAAAAAATAAATTAGGCCAGCTGTGGCGGCTCACATCTATAATCCCAGCACTTTAGGAGGCTAACGAGAGCAGATTGCTTGAGCCCAGGAGTTCGAAACCAGCCTGGGCAACAGGGTGAAATCCCACTCTCCAAAAAATAAAAGAATTAGCTGAGCATGGTGGCATGTACCTGTAGTCCCAGCTACTTGGGAGGCTGTGGTGGGAGGATCACTTGAGCACAGGAGGCCGAGGCTGCAGTGAGCCATGATTGCACGACTGTACCCTGGCTTGGGTGACAGAGTGAGACCTTGCTTCAAAGAAAAAAAAAAAATGTATCTTCCAAATGATATTATGTAAGATGTCCTTAAGTATAGTATACAGGAATGTAGTTTAGAACTTCCCTCCCAGACAGCTGGGGTTCAGAGTGGGCCTGCAGGCCTCCTAGCTCCTCTTTTAAGTATTTGAAGAGGTGAAGTAGACTGTTCAGGGCAAAAATCACTTTCTGAAAAAGGTACCCCGTGTCCTTTGGCTATTTCCTCATAACTGCCTGGCCTGAGCTGGTCCTCTCTTTGTCTAGACACCTGACAATTCCAGAACTCAGAAATGAGAACATGAAAGACAGTTTAAGAAGGATAATATGTTATGAGGACAAGGGAGGCTGCCCTACATAACCGAAATAAGTGAAGTTAAAAATAAAACTAGAAACAGCCTATGTTTCTATGACAGATTAAAGATGGCCACAAATTCTTTAACACTCTTCCATTTGAGAGGTGGGGTCTATTTCCCCTCCTTTTGAATCTGAGCTTGCTCCTAACTGCTTTGATGCATACAACGTGGCCGTAATGACACTCTGCCCTCTGGGCCTTAACTCTAAGAGAACTGGCAGTCTCCCACTTGGTCTCTGGGACCTCTGAGCCACCACAGCTCTGACTGCCCTGCTGCAGAGATCAGACGGAGAAGCCCTGAGACTACTGAGAGAAGGGGCCAGCTGAGCCCCCTTTCTCATCATCCCGATCAAGGCAGCAGGCACAGAACCCTCTAGAGCAGCCTGGGTTCAGCACTGGCTGAATACCTCTCCAGTAATGCCAGTGAAACTGTGTGGAGCAGAAGAATCCCCAGCTAAGCCCTGCCTGAATTCCTAGCCCACAAAAGTATGTCATATAAATAAATAATTAATTAATTAAAATGGTTATTATTTTAAATCACTGGGTTTGGGGTAATTTGCGTGCAGTAATAGATAGCCAGTACACAGCCTCTGAGAAGAGTATATACTTTTAAGAATAAAATCTTCAATTGTGGAAAATGTGATAAATTCCAAATTTGTGTGATCAGTTAAAAAGAAGATTACACTCTAAGTGTGTATGTTCCATAACATGTATACAGAGAAGACAAAAGCTAAGGAGAAAAGATATGAATCTCTTGCCTGCTGGCAAAGCTTCCCGAAACAGATATTCTTCTTAAGGCTGCATAGGAGCTGGATCATTGTAAATCTTTCCAACAAATATCTACTGAGTAACTGCTACAAGTCAGTCACTGTGTTAACCACTAAGGTTTTCATAATGATAAAAATATCATTCCTGCCCTGGGTAATTTTGCTTTCTTGTGGGCCATTAGCAAATTAATATGTAAATTTTAAAATTGGTTTAAATCAGAGGTTGACAAACTTTTTCTGTAAAGAGCCACACAGTGAATGTTTCAGCTTTGCAGGCCAACTCTGCCAGTGTAATGCAAAAACAGCATTTTAGACAATACATAAACAGATGAGAGCAATGGAATCCCATGAAACTTTATTTATGGATGCCAAAATTTGAATTGCACATGATTTTCATGTGTCTTGAAACATTATTTTTCTTTTAATTCTTTTCAACAATTTGAAAATGTAAACTTGGTCTTTAATACATAGGCTGTACAAGAGGCAGTGGGCTGGATTTGATCCTCAGGTGTAGCTTGCCTACCTCTTTTTAAAATTTTTATTTGATGGGCCTAAAGCAGGTAGAACTTGCAAAAAGTTAAAGAGCATTATCAGATGAATTTAATTTCCTGGATTGTCATGGATACAAATAACCTGCCTTCTATTTCTGGTGTTCTCCATGCACGAGGAAGGGCATGAACTCACAGCCGGCAAGAGCAGCTTAGAGTTTTACCAGGAAGGAGCTCTGGGAAGCATCAAGACCCCAGAGGAGGGGAGGACTCAGCCCAAGGAACGAGAGAAGAAACCATAGAGACGAGTGGGAGGGCACGTCTGCAAAGGCAGCCGGATGTTGTGCAAGCATTCAGCAAGAAGCACTCAAGAGCGAAAGTGGGACTTCATGGGGAAAGAACAGTGTGACAATATTTTTTTTTTTTTTTAGTTGTTTACATAGTATCAGCGATACACACTTAAAAGAGTATTTTTTTTAAAATTTATTTATTATTATTATACTTTAAGTTGTAGGGTACATGTGCATAACGTGCAGGTTTGTTACATATGTATACTTGTGCCATGTTGCTGTGCTGCACCCATCAACTCGTCATTTACATCAGGTATAACTCCCAATGCAATCCCTCCCCCCTCCCCCATCCCCCCTCCCCCCTCCCCATGATAGGCCCCGGTGTGTGATGTTCCCCTTCCTGAGTCCAAGTGATCTCATTGTTCAGTTCCCACCTATGAGTGAGAACATGCGGTGTTTGGTTTTCTGTTCTTGTGATAGTTTGCTAAGAATGATGGTTTCCAGCTGCATCCATGTCCCTACAAAGGACACAAACTCATCCTTTTTGATGGCTGCATAGTATTCCATGGTGTATATGTGCCACATTTTCTTAATCCAATCTGTCACTGATGGACATTTGGGTTGATTCCAAGTCTTTGCTATTGTGAATAGTGCCGCAATAAACATACGTGTGCATGTGTCTTTATAGCAGCATAATTTATAATCCTTTGGGTATATACCCAGTAATGGGATGGCTGGGTCATATGGTACATCTAGTTCTAGATCCTTGAGGAATCACCATACTGTTTTCCATAATGGTTGAACTAGTTTACAATCCCACCAACAGTGTAAAAGTGTTCCTATTTCTCCACATCCTCTCCAGCACCTGTTGTTTCCTGACTTTTGAATGATTGCCATTCTAACTGGTGTGAGATGGTATCTCATTGTGGTTTTGATTTGCATTTCTCTGATGGCCAGTGATGATGAGCATTTTTTCATGTGTCTGTTGGCTGTATGAATGTCTTCTTTTGAGAAATGTCTGTTCATATCCTTTGCCCACTTTTTGATGGGGTTGTTTGTTTTTTTCTTGTAAATTTGTTTGAGTTCTTTGTAGGTTCTGGATATTAGCCCTTTGTCAGATGAGTAGATTGCAAAAATTTTCTCCCATTCTGTAGGTTGCCTGTTCACTCTGATGGTAGTTTCTTTTGCTGTGCAGAAGCTCTTTAGTTTAATGAGATCCCATTTGTCAATTTTGGCTTTTGCTGCCGTTGCTTTTGGTGTTTTAGACATGAAGTCTTTGCCCATGCCTTTGTCCTGAATGGTACTACCTAGGTTTTCCTCTAGGATTTTTATGGTATTAGGTCTAACATTTAAGTCTCTAATCCATCTTGAATTAATTTTCGTATAAGGAGTAATGAAAGGATCCAGTTTCAGCTTTCTACTTATGGCTAGCCAATTTTCCCAGCACCATTTATTAAATAGGGAATCCTTTCCCCATTTCTTGTTTCTCTCAGGTTTGTCAAAGATCAGATGGCTGTAGATGTGTGGTATTATTTCTGAGGACTCTGTTCTGTTCCATTGGTCTATATCTCTGTTTTGGTACCAGTACCATGCTGTTTTGGTTACTGTAGCCTTGTAGTAGAGTTTGAAGTCAGGTAGCGTGATGCCTCCAGCTTTGTTCTTTTGACTTAGGACTGTCTTGGAGATGCGGGCTCTTTTTTGGTTCCATATGAACTTTAAAGCAGTTTTTTCCAATTCTGTGAAGAAACTCGTTTGGTAGCTTGATGGGGATGGCATTGAATCTATAAATTACCTTGGGCAGTATGGCCATTTTCACGATATTGATTCTTCCTATCCATGAGCATGGTATGTTCTTCCATTTGTTTGTGTCCTCTTTGATTTCACTGAGCAGTGGTTTGTAGTTCTCCTTGAAGAGGTCCTTTACATCCCTTGTAAGTTGGATTCCTAGGTATTTTATTCTCTTTGAAGCAATTGTGAATGGAAGTTCATTCCTGATTTGGCTCTCTGTTTGTCTGTTACTGGTGTATAAGAATGCTTGTGATTTTTGCACATTAATTTTGTATCCTGAGACTTTGCTGAAGTTGCTTATCAGCTTAAGGAGATTTTGGGCTGAGACAATGGGGTTTTCTAAATATACAATCATGTCATCTGCAAACAGGGACAGTTTGACTTCTTCTTTTCCTAACTGAATACCCTTGATTTCTTTCTCTTGCCTAATTGCCCTAGCCAGAACTTCCAACACTATGTTGAATAGGAGTGGTGAGAGAGGGCATCCCTGTCTTGTGCCAGTTTTCAAAGGGAATTTTTCCAGTTTTTGCCCATTCAGTATGATATTGGCTGTGGGTTTGTCATAAATAGCTGTTATTATTTTGAGGTACGTTCCATCAATACCGAATTTATTGAGCGTTTTTAGCATGAAGGGCTGTTGAATTTTGTCAAAAGCCTTTTCTGCATCAATTGAGATAATCATGTGGTTCTTGTCTTTGGTTCTGTTTATATGCTGGATTATGTTTATTGATTTGCGAATGTTGAACCAGCCTTGCATCCCAGGGATGAAGCCCACTTGATCATGGTGGATAAGCTTTTTGATATGTTGCTGAATCCGGTTTGCCAGTATTTTATTGAGGATTTTTGCATCGATATTCATCAGGGATATTGGTCTAAAATTCTCTTTTTTTGTTGTGTCTCTGCCAGGCTTTGGTATCAGGATGATGTTGGCCTCATAAAATGAGTTAGGGAGGATTCCCTCTTTTTCTATTGATTGGAATAGTTTCAGAAGGAATGGTACCAACTCCTCCTTGTACCTCTGGTAGAATTCAGCTGTGAATCCATCTGGTCCTGGACTTTTTTTGGTTGGTAGGCTATTAATTATTGCCTCAATTTCAGAGCCTGCTATTGGTCTATTCAGGGATTCAACTTCTTCCTGGTTTAGTCTTGGAAGAGTGAAAGTGTCCAGGAAATTATCCATTTCTTCTAGATTTTCCAGTTTATTTGCGTAGAGGAGTTTATAGTATTCTCTGATGGTAGTTTGTATTTCTGTGGGGTCGGTGGTGATATCCCCTTTATCATTTTTAATTGCGTCGATTTGATTCTTCTCTCTTTTCTTCTGTATTAGTCTTGCTAGTGGTCTGTCAATTTTGTTGATCTTTTCAAAAAACCAACTCCTGGATTCATTGATTTTTTGGAGAGGTTTTGGGTCTCTATCTCCTTCAGTTCTGCTCTGATCTTAGTTATTTCTAGCCTTCTGCTAGCTTTCGAATGTGTTTGCTCTTGCTTCTCTAGTTCTTGTAATTGCGATGTTAGAGTGTCAATTTTAGATCTTTCCTGCTTTCTCTTGTGGGCATTTAGTGCTATAAATTTCCCTCTACACACTGCTTTAAATGTGTCCCAGAGATTCTGGTATGTTATATCTTTGTTCTCATTGGTTTCAAAGAACATCTTTATTTCTGCCTTCATTTCGTTATGTACCCAGTAGTCATTCAGGAGCAGGTTGTTCAGTTTCCATGTAGTTGAGCGGTTTTGATTGAGTTTCTTAGTCCTGAGTTCTAGTTTGATTGCACTGTGGTCTGAGAGACAGTTTTTTATAATTTCTGTTCTTGTACATTTGCTGAGGAGTGCTTTACTTCCAATTACGTGGTCGATTTTGGAGTAAGTACGATGTGGTGCTGAGAAGAATGTATTTTCTGTTGATTTGGGGTGGAGAGTTCTATAGATGTCTATTAGGTCTGCTTGCTGCAGAGATGAGTTCAATTCCTGGATATCCTTGTTAACTTTCTGTCTCGTTGATCTGTCTAATGTTGACAGTGGAGTGTTGAAGTCTCCCATTATTATTGTGTGGGAGTCTAAGTCTCTTTGTAAGTCTCTAAGGACTTGCTTTATGAATCTGGGTGCTCCTGTATTGGGTGCATATATATTTACGATAGTTAGCTCTTCTTGTTGAATTGATCCCTTTACCATTATGTAATGGCCTTCTTTGTCTCTTTTGATCTTTGATGGTTTAAAGTCTGTTTTATCAGAGACTAGTATTGCAACCCCCGCTTTTTTTTGTTCTCCATTTGCTTGGTAAATCTTCCTCCATCCCTTTATTTTGAGCCTATGTATGTCTCTGCGTGTGAGATGGGTCTCCTGAATACAGCAGACTGATGGGTCTTGACTCTTTATCCAGTTTGCTGGTCTGTGTCTTTTAATTGGAGCATTTAGTCCATTTACATTTAAGGTTAAGATTGTTATGTGTGAACTTGATCCTGCCATTATGATATTAACTGGTTATTTTGCTCGTTAGTTGATGCAGTTTCTTCCTAGCCTCGATGGTCTTTACATTTTGGCATGTTTTTGCAATGGCTGGTACCGGTTGTTCCTTTCCATGTTTAGTGCTTCCTTCAGGGTCTCTTGTAAGGCAGGGCTAGTGGTGACAAAATCTCCAAGCATTTGCTTATCTGTAAAGGATTTTATTTCTCCTTCACTTATGAAACTTAGTTTGGTTGGATATAAATTCTGGGTTTAAAATTCTTTTCTTTAAGAATGTTGAATATTGGCCCCCACTCTCTTCTGGCTTGGAGAGTTTCTGCCGAGAGATCTGCTGTTAGTCTGATGGGCTTCCCTTTGTGGGTAACCCGACCTTTCTCTCTGGCTGCCCTTAAGATTTTTTCCTTCATTTCAACTTTGTTGAATCTGGCAATTATGTGTCTTGGAGTTGCTCTTCTCGAGGAGTATCTTTGTGGCGTTCTCTGTATTTCCTGGATTTGAATGTTGGCCTGCCCTACTAGGTTGGGGAAGTTCTCCTGGATGATATCCTGAAGAGTGTTTTCCAACTTGGTTCCATTTTCCCCCTCACTTTCAGGCACCCCAATCAGACATAGATTTGGTCTTTTTACATAATCCCATACTTCTTGCAGGCTTTGTTCATTTCTTTTTCTTCTTTTTTCTTTTGGTTTCTCTTCTCGCTTCATTTCATTCATTTGATCCTCAATCGCTGATACTCTTTCTTCCAGTTGATCGAGTCGGTTACTGAAGCTTGTGCATTTGTCACGTATTTCTCGTGTCATGGTTTTCATCTCTTTCATTTCGTTTATGACCTTCTCTGCATTAATTACTCTAGCCATCAATTCTTCCACTTTTTTTTCAAGATTTTTAGTTTCTTTGCGCTGGGTACGTAATTCCTCCTTTAGCTCTGAGAAATTTGATGGACTGAAGCCTTCTTCTCTCATCTCGTCAAAGTCATTCTCCGTCCAGCTTTGATCCATTGCTGGCGATGAGCTGTGCTCCTTTGCCGGGGGAGATGCGCTCTTATTTTTTGAATTTCCAGCTTTTCTGCCCTGCTTTTTCCCCATCTTTGTGGTTTTATCTGCCTCTGGTCTTTGATGATGGTGATGTACTGATGGGGTTTTGGTGTAGGTGTCCTTCCTGTTTGATAGTTTTCCTTCTAACAGTCAGGACCCTCAGCTGTAGGTCTGTTGGAGATTGCTTGAGGTCCACTCCAGACCCTGTTTGCCTGGGTATCAGCAGCAGAGGCTGCAGAAGATAGAATATTTCTGAACAGCGAGTGTACCTGTCTGATTCTTGCTTTGGAAGCTTCCGCTCAGGGGTGTACTCCACCTTGTGAGGTGTGGGGTGTCAGACTGCCCCTAGTGGGGGATGTCTCCCAGTTAGGCTACTCAGGGGTCAGTGACCCACTTCAGCAGGGAATCTGTCCCTTCTCAGATCTCAACCTCCGTGTTGGGAGATCCACTGCTCTCTTCAAAGCTGTCACACAGAGTCGTTTGCATCTGCAGAGGTTTCAGCTGTGTTTATTATTGCCCTGTCCCCAGAGGTGGAGTCTACAGAGACAGGCAGGTTTCCTTGAGCTGCTGTGAGCTCCACCCAGTTCGAGCTTCCCAGCAGCTTTGTTTACCTACTTAAGCCTCAGCAATGTCGGGTGCCTCTCCCCCAGCCTCGCTGCTGCCTTGCCCCAAGATCACAGACTGCTGTGCTAGCAATGAGGGAGGCTCCGTGGGTGTGGGACCCTCCCGGCCAGGTGTGGGATATGATCTCCTGGTGTGCCTGTTTGCTTAAAGCGCAGTATTGGGGTGGGAGTTACCCGATTTTCCAGGTGTTGTGTGTCTCAGTTCCCCTGGCTAGGAAAAGGGATTCCCTTCCCCCTTGCGCTTCCCAGGTGAGGCGATGTCTCGCCCTGTTTCAGCTCTTGCTGGTCAGGCTGCAGCAGCTGACCAGCACCGATCGTCCGGCACTCCCCAGTGAGATGAACCCAGTACCTCAGTTGAAAATGCAGAAATCACTGGTCTTCTGTGTCGCTCGCGCTGGGAGTTGGACACTGGAGCTGTTCCTATTCGGCCATCTTGCTCCAGTGCCTCGACAATATTTTTTTTTTAATTTTCCTCCTTTGTAAACTCCTAGTGCCTTTGGATAAAGCTGTTCATTGAGCTTATTTAAGACATTTAGAGCCAAGTAAATTGGAAGCACAGAAATGAATAAAGAAGAAAATTTAGGACATCCTTGTTACTGAAAGGCTAGTTCATCAGGTTGCCACCTACCCTTCCTTTAAATTTTGCTATTCCACTTTATGCTGAAATAAGCTCATTTTGGCAAAAGACTTGCTAAAGATTTGAAGCTTTGTATATTAATGTTTTGTATTTGCTTTGTTTTTATGTAGCCTTCAAAAACTATTGTAAAAATTAAAAATATATGCAATAGATCTCCACAGTAAGAGTGCACAAACATGCACCCTGCCCCACACCATCCGCCAAGTACGATTATATGATTGCTTAAATGAGTTAACTCAGAAGAAAAAGGAAGTCTGAGACATGCACATTTCTACACTATGTATTCAGAGAGGATGTGTCTCCTCGTGTACATTCCCCCTGAATCCTCCTCATGCTTTCAACGTCATGAAGGTATAAAAGTGTACTCCCTATCGCCAAGGTAGCAGCTGTGACCTATATTTTCTTCACGTTCTGATGCTGTTTGTGGCTTCCTCTTCCCTTCAGGCGGCCCACGATGTCTTTGTTCAAAGCACTGTTTCCAATAGCTGATGACTTAGTGTCAGGCAAGTCCACAGCTGTTTCAACCATTCTGTCCACACAGACACCAAACAACAGGAATTAGGTAGGCATGTAAACCAACCTAAGATAAATGTAGTCTACTCTGGGGAAAAAATAGAAAATCATTTCACGATATACAGACAACATTTTGGGTGATTTACTTGACATCAACTAGATGACTAATCGCTTGTGGGTTTCTTTACACACAGATCACGTGATTCTTCTCTAGGGTCTCAATCAACTATTTCCATTTTGCTTAACTTAAAAAAATCAGAGCCGGGTGCGGTGGCTCACGCCTGTAATCCCAGCACTTTGGGAGGCTGAGGCAGGCGGATCACAAGGTCAGTAGATCAAGACCATCCTAGCTAACACGGTGAAATCCTGTCTCTGCTAAAAAATACAAAAAATTAGCCAGGCATGGTGGCGGGCACCTGTAGTCCCAGTTACTCAGGAGGCTGAGGCAGGAGAATGGCGTAAACCCGCGAGGCGGAGCTTGCAGTGAGCAGAGATCAGGCCACTGTACTCCGGCCTGGGCGACAGAGTGAGACTCTGTCTCAAAAAAAAAAAAAAAAACAAAAGCCTCCAACAGTCAACAGTACAATTTTTGAAGTAAATTTTGTACACCTCCCACACTCCCCAATCATGCCCTTTTTAATTACTGCTTTCACTCTCATTAGAAGAATATAAGTTTAAAATTTTGAATGTGGATGTCAAGTTTTGCTGTTATCTTTAGTGTTGTTTTCTATATGAATGAGCCTAGCTTTGACACTATGAACACAGCCTGTTTAGACAAGAGCAGTGCTTATGTAATCATAGCTTCCCAAACCACAGCAACAGCACAAATTTGGCAGCTAGAAGAAGGAAGTGAGGGTGGGGAAGCGAAAAGGAAAGAAATGGAGTTTCAGTTTCAATGAAAGACATATTTGGCTCACATTTCCACCTTTTTTAACTGAGATGGCAAGAGGTCCTCTCCATTCATCCCTCCATGCCTGACCTGGGGAGCAACTTGGCTTTTCCCCTGCTAAGGGGAAAACCCTTAGTACCTTCCTTCTCTACAAACATTAGAAACAACTCAATCAAGTTGTCCTCAGGCAACAAGGATACTTCAGCCTTTCCAGGTGTGACACAGTCTCTTCCCTTCTTATCTGCTAGCCAGTTAACAGCTCTTCCACCACTAGTGCTCTGCTAGCATGTGTGACTGCCAAAGGCACCTCGCTGGCCAAGTGGAAGGAAGCTTTCCTTACAAGTCAAACATCCAGTCTTCAATGAATAAGCTCTATGTGCTGAAACATGCCCGTTTCCCCCAGTCACCTTACTCTTTAGGAAACTGTGCTAGGCAAGTAAAGACTCCCCAAAATACTCATATTCATATCCTATTCCCTGGAACCTATGAATATGTTGGGTTACATGGAAAAGAGGAACCAAGATGGAATTGAGGTTTCTAATAAGCTGACTTTAGAATAGAGAGATCATCCTCCATTATCTGAGCAGGCACAACATAATCACAAGGGTTCTTAAAAGTGGAAGAGGAAGACAGAAGAGGAGATCAAAGTGATACCATGTGAACAGAACTCAACCAGCCATTGCTGGCTTTGAAGATGGAGAAAGGGGGGCCATGAGCAAAGGAATGTGGGCAGCCTCTAAAAGTTGGAAAAAGCAAAGAAGAGGATTTTTCCCTAGAGCTTCCAGAAATGTACACAGCCCTGCTGACACTTTGAGTTTAGCCCAGTGAGACCTGCATCAGACTTCTTACCTACAGAACTGTAAGACTATAAATTTGTATTGCTTTAGCTACTAAGTTTGTGGTAATTGTTACAGTAGCAATTAAAAACTAATACAAAAACCATTGGTTCAAGGCAAGTCCATACTGCTTGGGTAGCCACTTTCCATTTATCAAAGACCCTCCACTGAGGCCCAGGTGCATAGCTCATTCCATCTGGGCATGTGGCTGCAAGTCTCCCCATTGCACCCTCCTGGAGATTGACACCAGATCACATCGGCACTGCCATTGCTTTCATTTTTCTCTCGTGTTAGTCTTCTCTAGAAATTTAAAGAATTACAGATCAAAAAAGGCTGGATGCAGTGTTGTGCACCTGCAGTCCCAGCTACTTGGGACTTGGGAGGCTGAGGTGGGAGGATTGCTTGAGCCCAAGAATTTGAGTCCAGCTTAGGAAACATAGCAAGACCTGATCTCTTAAAACATACTTAAAACAAAAACAAACAAGCAAACAACAACAACAACAAAACACAAGCTTTAAGTGGCATGAAGTTCATGGCTTTGCCTCCGTAGGAAATTGTCTTAATATGAAAACCTTTTTCTTTAGCAAAAGCATAAATGAGTTTTCCAGAAAACCAGCCCTTTACTAGTGATGTAGTGCAGGGTGAAGGTCTAGACCCCAGGGCCTTCTGCTCTGAGCGGGTCAGACTGCTCGAGTCCAGACAATCCTGACTATTTCTTATAAGCTACAGGAGGGGACAAGTTACTTAACATCTTACTTCTTTATTTTCCCATGTGTAAAATGGGCAAAGTAATAATATCCACTACATAGGGTAGTTGTAAGATGAAATAAGTTAATACATATAAGAAGCTTAGAGCAGTACCTGGCACAGAGGAAGGCCCGTTGATCACTGTCATACTTTGTCATGTCTTTGGTTCTCCCATCATCATGGTTTTGCATATCCTGATAGCATCTGCTTCTGCCAAAGGCCTGACTTTCCAACACACACTTTCCAAAAGGAAATAAAAAGATGTACTTGTTCCCAGTGGCCATCCAAATGTTAAATCCATGTTCAGAAAACTTTGTGATGCTTCTTTTATACTTCTAAGTGCCCCTTAATTAAGGTTAAAACCATTCCTCCAATGGTTTTAAAGCATAGGTCACCCAAAATTAACTCCCGTAGGCTATTTTACAAACTTCCTTTTGAGAAGTAATTCCTCAAAATGTAGAAGGCAGAATATTAGCTTCAAAAGTACCTGGAGTATTCATTAAAAATGTAAATTATTGGGCTTTACTTAAGATTTAATGGAGGCCCACGAGTCTGAATATTAATAAATGTGTTACATATAGCATGTAATTCTTATGCATACAAAGGTTAGGAATCATTGCCTTAACATATCTTTAGTTTGAAGCCTACCCTAATTTTATTATGCTTGATAATTGGCAGGTAAAAACAGCTACAAAAAAAGGGCAGGTTTAGCTGATTTGTACATCATTCTCTCATAAGATGTTAAAAGCAAACCAGTAATTTACTTTCTTAAGAAAGAGCAATAGGAAGGCCTGGCATACTAGAAAAAAAAGTGATTCACTCTAGAGAAGTGCATTTATTATCTTCTCATAGCACAGACACAACTGCATGTGTCTCTATGTATATATATATAAAATATATACACAAATGGATATAGAATAAGTGAGTTTTATGATGCAGTATTTGCAACACAATTATATATGGTTTTCCAAATGGACCTTACATTATCAAAATGTAGATTCTAATATTGGAGTGTTTGAAAAGAACCCACATGTGATAATAATATTGTAAATGCTATTTGTAACTGAATGCAATCCTTATTAACTTTCCTTTAACTTGTGATATAATTGACATACAATTATCAGCTCATAAAACAAAAAGAACATTGCCTCAGCATGTATGTTGTGAAATAAAGGGATTACGTGTCAAAATGTGCTAGGAATAGAAGAGTTGACATCATCTACAGCTTGGTGATGAGTTTTCCTTACAGATCTCCAAAAAAGGAAAAGCAAAACCACGTTTTAGGAGGCAACACCAAATATTTTTTAGTACTTTTTTCCTTTTATTGGTTGTTTTATTTTCGCAGTGATAAATTAGTGTTCAACTCCAAATATTTAATGAAAATATTTTATGGCAACATATGTGTCCATGTGGCTATCTTTTTTCCCTCAAAGTGTGAATAGTAGAGTTATCTACCTCAGAATCTTCTTTTCTCCTTCTTTCAAACAACTATCTCCAACCTTACCCTAAGCCTCTGATGTTAGGGCCTAGAAACATGCATTTTTAGCAAGCTTGTCAGGAGATCTTTGTGCACATTTAATTTTGAGACCCACTTCTTTGAGAATATATAATGGAAATTAAACTTAATGATGTATTTTTTCTTATTTTTGAAGTATTTTTAAATTATCTTAATGGTTTATCTAAACTCAATAAAAATTTCTCTCCCAAACTCAATAAACAGATATCTAGCAAATTCATTCATGGGATATCCCACTTCACAAAAAATCAAGACTAAAACTGTATAAGAATCAATTAATATTTGCCCAATAAATGAGTAAACTAATTAACACATGAGGAAATAAAATTCAGATGATGAGCTATGAATTCTTTGACTTGACAGAAAAATAAATCATTAAGGCTACATCGTCTCTATTAAACTTGTACTGATAGGCCTAAGCAACATAGAATGATCTTAAAACCTACGTATCCCACTGATACCCTTCATATTCTCTTACTTGTCTAGGTGGGTGGGGTGGAGGGTGGGAAGCATATTTACTCACCAAAAACAGAAATAGAATGTAAAATAAATCAACAAAGTTTGCAATTTCTCGTTGTAGTTGTTACTGTGTTATCTTTGTTTTGATTTCACGGATTTTTCCTGACACAAGCAGTATCACTCAAGAATTAGTTTTCATCTACGTGAGTTCTTCTTCATGGAGGCATGGTCTGTGTATGCTCAGGGGTTTGTTTTTGGCCTCATAACTCAAGAGTCTAGTTCACTGACAATGCAGGTAGGAATCATCAGACTTGCTACTCCTCCCACGATACGTGTTTGTCCAAGTCTGTTTGAGAAATGACGCTTGCTTCCACTCAATGCCAACAGCAGTGCTGCAAGCATCTCAGCCTCTATCCACCACCAAATGGTAAGCAGGACTATCTATAGCACTTCTCATTCTTATTAAGATGCCTGAGTCTATGAATTATCTCTTTTACATTATCAGTTTCCTATTTAAAACTATAAAGAAATATTTTTAAATTGTAGGAAATTCATAACATGGAAATTATAAAAAGTATTTTGACATTACTTCATGTGCTTTTTACAATTACAAATCCATTTTTAGTTGTTATTCTCCTTTTTCACTTAATATATATAGCTATTTTTCACAGCTATATTTTTAAAATAACAGTATAATGTTCCTTCAAATAAGCAAAGCATAGTACCTAAACTACCCCTATTGTTAGGCATTTATGTTGCTTCCAATTTTTTACTGTTATAAATTATGTTTATATAATTAATAATTATATTTTGATGAGTATTTGTGGTATTTTCTATATTTGGGGTTATTATCTTAGCACAGATTCCCAGTTCTGGGATTAATAAGGCAAAAGCATAATATTTTTGTTGATTTTCTGGAAAAGGTTACGCCAATTTATAGAACCCCAACAAAGGTAATAAAATTCACTTTTTTTTTCATCCTCCTTGTCAAAATTGGATATACTTTCTTGTTTTTGCTAATTAAGTGAAGTCCTTTTGCCATTAACATAATCTTTAGTACTTTGTTATTTTGTTCCCAAAGCATGTTTACTGTAAAGCTTCTTTAAGCTGATACCAGGGAAGTGGAACCAAGCTGAAACTGCTCGGTAGTTTGGAAGGACTGATGCACAAAACAATTGCAACCAGCTGGGGAAGAACGCTTGAAACTGGGACATAATGCAGAAAACGGAAAAGGCTAACTGAGTGAAAACAGAATGGGTTCAGGGTAGGGAAGGGGAGGTCACAGGGCTGATCACTACAGGGGAGGTCACAGGGCTGGGACTGGAGAATAAGAACGAGAACCCACATTTGTTGAGCACCTACTGTATGCCAGCAACTATGCTAGATAATTCATATTATATTATTTAGTCCTTGCAATAGTCCTGTATGCTAGTATACTGGGTTAAATAGTATCCTCTTAAGACTACATGTCTATCCAGAACCTCAGAATGTGAACTTATTTGGAAATAGAGTCTTTGTGGATGTAATTAGTTAAGATGTGACCACGTTAGAGTGAACAATAAATCCAATGACTAATGTCCTTATTAAAGGCCACGTGAAGACACACACAAAGAAGATCATGTGATATAAAGTTAGAGAGTGGGCTGGTGCAGCTATAAATCTAGGAACCTCAAGAACTGCTGGCACCTACCAGAAACTAGAAAGAGGCAGGAAAGGATCCTTTCCTAGATCCTTCAAAGGGATCATGGTCCTGCTGACTGTTTGATTTTAGACTTCTAGCCCCCAGAACTATGAAATAATACATTTCTGTCATTTTAAGCCACCCAGTTGGTGATAATGTGTGATGGCATCCTTAGGAAACTAACACAACTAAGTATTTAGTCATGGTCTTCAAATGAAAATACAGTTCAGAGAGATTTAATAACTTCTAAGGATATGTAAGTGGAAGAACTAGGATTCAAACTAAAGCAGCCTGACTCCAACTGTGTTCTTTCTTTCACATTTTGCTGTTTCATAGGAACCTTTGTAACCATAAAGCATTTATTGCCCAATGTGCACAGCAAGTCAATACACTGAGACACCAGGTGCAGCAGAGAAAGAAGTTTAATTATAGGGTCACCAAACAAGGAGAGAGGAGGAAACTTCAAACTGGTCTCCCCAGGGAGTTTAGGGCCAAGGATTTTAAAAGTTTTGGAGTGAACCAAAGGGTGGCAATCATTGATTGATCAGAGTACAGAGTGAAGTCAAGGGACAGAGAGACGAAGAAACTGCATTCTCCTGCTGATGGAGACCACCAGGATAAGTTCCTCTGTGGGGGTCTTCACTGGTTAGAATTTACTGTTCTGCTGGGATTTGTGACTAGAAAAACATCTTAATTTTTAAACAAACACCTTATAATTTTAACCTCAGAAATCCTTCCTGTAGGAACAATGGGGATGCAAATGGTCAACATGTGACTTTTAGTTACAAGGAAGTCAACCAAAGTACAGCCTGATTCATCCTTACTTTTTTTTTAGTATACTTTAAATTCTATGGTACATGTGCACAACATGCAGATTTGTTACATAGGTATAGACGCGCCAAGTTGGTTTGCTGCACCCATTAACTCATCATTTACAGTGGGCATTTCTCCTAATGCTATCCCTCCCCTAGCCCCCCACCCCACAACAGGCCCCAGTGTGTCACGTTCCCCACCCTGTGTCCAGGTGTTCTCATTGTTCAATTCCCACCTATGAGTGAGAATATGTGGTGTTTGGTTTTCTGTCCTTGTGATAGTTTGCTGAGAATGATGGTTTCCAGCTTCGTCTATGTCCCTGCAAAGGACATGAATTCATCCTTTTTATGGTTGCATAGTATTCCATGGTATATATGTGCCCATTTTCTTAATCCAGTCTACCATTGATGGACATTTGGGTTGGTTCCAACCCTTTGCTATTGAGAATAGTGCCACAATAAACATATGTGTGCATGTGTCTTTATAGTAGCATGATTTATAATCCTTTGGGTATATACCTAGTAATGGGATCACTGGGTCAATTGATATTTCTAGTTCTAGATCCTTGAGGAATTGCCACACTGTCTTCCGCAATGGTTGAACTAGTTTACACTCCCACCAACAGTGTAAGAGCGTTCCTATTTCTCCACATCCTCTCCAGCATCTGTTGTTCCCTGACTTTTTAATGATTGTCATTCTAACTGGTGTGAGATGGTATCTCATTATGGTTTTGATTTGCATTTCTCTGATGACCACCGATGATGACCATTTTTTTCATGTGTCTGTTGGTTGCATACGTGTCTTCTTTTGAGAAGTATCTGCTCATATCTTTTGCCCACTTTTTGACGGGGTTGTTTGTTTGTTTTTTCTTGTAAGTTGGTTTAAGTTATTTGTAGATTCTGAGTATTAGCCCTTTGTCAGATGAGTAGATTGCAATAATTTACTCCCATTTTATAGGTTGCCTTCACTCCAATGGTAGTTTCTTTTTCTCGCAGAAGCTATTTAGTTTAATTAGGTCCCCATTTTGGGTTTTGTTACCATTGCTTGTGGTGTTTTAGTCATGAAGTTCTTGCCCATGCCTATGTCCTGACTGGAATTGTCTAGGTTTTCTTCTGGGGTTTTTATGGTTTTAGGTCTAATATTTAAGTCTTTAATCCATCTTGAATTAATTTTTGTATAAGGTAAAAAGAAGGGACCTAGTTTCAACTTCCTACATATGGTTAGCAAGTTTTCCCAGCACCATTTATTAAATAGAAAATCCTTTCCCCATTTCTTTGTTTTTGTCAGGTTTGTCAAAGATCAGATGGTTGTAGATGTGTGGTGCTATTTCTGAGTCCTCTATTCTCTTCCATTGTCTATATATCTGTTTTGGTGCCAGTATCATGCTGCTTTGGCTACTGTAGCCTTGTAGTATAGTTTGAAGTCAGGTAGGGTGAAGCCTCCAGCTTTGTTCTTTTTGCTTAGGATTGTCTTGGCAATGTGTGCTCTTTTTTGGCTCCATATGAACTTTAAAATAACTTTTTCAAATTCTGTGAAGGAAGTCATTGGTAGCTTGATGGGGATGGCATTGAATCTATAAATTACCTTGGGCAGTGTGGTCATTTTCTTCCTATCCATGAGCATGGAATGTTCTTCCATTTGTTTGTGTCCTCCTTTATTTCATTGAGCAGTGGTTTATAGTCCTCCTTGAAGAGGTCCTTCACATCCCTTGTAAGTTGGATTACTAGGTATTTTATTCTCTTTGTAAAAATTGTGAATGGGACTTCACTCATGATTTGGCTCTCTGTTTGTATGTTATTGGTGTATAGGAATGCTTGTGTTTTTTGCACATTGATTTTGTATCCTGAGACTTTGCTGAAGTTGCTTATAAGCTCAAGGAGATGTTGGGCTGAGATGATGGGGTTTTCTAATATACAATCATGTCATCTGCAAACAGGGACAATTAGACTTCTTCTTTCCTATTTGAATACCCTTTATTTCTTTCTCTTGCCTGATTGCCTCAACCAGAACTTCCAACACTATGTTGAATAGGAGTGGTGAGAAAGGGCATCCCCGTCTTGCATCAGTTTTCAAAGGGAATGCTTCCAGTTTTTGCCCATTCAGTATGATATTGGCTGTGGGTTTGTCATAAATAGCTCTCATTATTTTGAGATGCAGTCCATCATTACCTAGTTTATTGAGAGTTTTTAGCATAAAGGGCTGTTGAATTTTGTTGAAGGCCTTTTCTGCATCTGTTGAGATAATCATGTGGTTTTTGTCATTGGTCCTGTTTATGCGATGGATTACATTTATTGATTTGTTTATGTTGAACCAGCCTTGCATCCCAGAGATGAAGCCAACTTGATCGTGGTGGATAAGCTTTTTCATATGCTGCTGTATTCGGTTTGTCAGTATTTTGTTGAGGATTTTTCATCAATATTCATCAGGGATATTGGTCTCAAATTCTCTCTCTCTTTTTTTTTTTTTTTTTTTTTTTTGTTGTTGTTGTTGTTGTGTCTCGGCCAGGCCTTTGGTATCAGGGTGATGCTGGCCTCATAAAATGAGTCAGGGAGGATTCTCTCATTTTCTATTGATTGGAATAGTTTCAGAAGGAATGGTACCAGCGCCACTTTGTACCTCTGGTAGAATTAGGCTGTGAACCCATCTTGTCCTGGACTTTTTTTGGTTGGTAGGCTATTGATTATTGCCTCAATTTCAGATCCTGATATTGGTCTATTCCGAGATTCAACTTCTTCCTGGTTTAGTCTTGGGAGGGTGTATGTGTCCAGGAATGTATCCATTTCTTCTAGATTTTCTAGTTTATTTGCTTAGAGGTGTTTATAGTGTTCTCTGATGCTAGTTTCTATTTTTGTGGGATCAGTGGTGTATCCCCTTTATCATTTTTTATTGCATCTGTTTGCTTTCTCTCTCTTTTCTTCTTTATTAGTCTTGCTAGCAGTCTATCAATTTTATTGATCATTTCAAAAAAACAGGTCCTGGATTCATTGATCTTTTGAAGCGTTTTTGTGTCTCTAACGCCTTCAGTTCTGCTCTGATCTTAGTTATTTCTTGTCTTCTGCTAGCTTTTGAATTTATTTGCTCTTGCTTCTCTAGTTCTTTTAATTGTGATATTAGGGTATCAATTTTAGATCTTTCCTGCTTTCTCTTATGGGCATTTCTCTTGTGGGCATCTTGCTATAAATTTCCCTCTACATACTGCTTTAAATGTGTCCCAGAGATTCTGGTACATTCTGTCTTTGTTCTCATTTATTTCAAAGAACATCTTTATTTCTGCCTTCATTTTGGTATTTACCCAGTAGTCATTCAGGAGCAGGTTGTTCAGTTTCATGTAGTTGTGTGGTTTTGAGTGAGTTTCTTAATCCTGAGTTCTAATTTGATTGCACTGTGGTCTGAGAGACAGTTTGTTGTGATTTTTGTTGTTGTTTTTTTACATTTGCTGAGGAGTGCTTTACTTCCAACTACGAGGTCAATTTTGGAATAAGTGTGATGTGGTGCTGAGAATGTACATTCTGTTGATTTGGGGTGCAGAGTTGTTTAGATGTCTATTAGGTCCATTTGGTGCAGAACTGAGTTCAAGTCCTGGATATCCTTGTTAATCTTCTGTCTCATTGATCTGTCCAACATTGACGGTGGGGTATTCAAGTCTCCCATTATTATTGTGTGGGAGTCTAAGTCTCTTTGTAGGTCTCTAGGGATTTGCTTTATCAATCTGCATTCTCCTGTATTGGGTACATATATATTTAGGACAGTTAGCTCTTCTTGTTAAATTGATCCCTTTACCATTATGTAATGGCCTTGTCTCTTTCGATTTTTGTTGGTTTAAAGTCTGTTTTATCGGAGACTAGGATTGCAACCCCTGCCTTTTTTTGTTTTCCATTTGCTTGGTAGATCTTCCTCCATCCCTTTATTTTGAGCCTATGTGTGTCTCTGCATGTGAGATGGGTCTCCTGCATAGAGCACACCAGTGGGTCTTGATTCTTTATGAAATTTGCCAGTCTGTGTCTTTTAATTGGGGCATTTAGCCCATTTACATTTAAGGTTAATACTGTTAAGTGTTAATTTGATTCTGACATTATGATATTACCTGATTATTTTGCCCGTTAGTTGATGCAGTTTCTTCCTAGCATCAATGGTCTTTACAATTTGGAATGTTTTTGCAGTGGATGGTACTGGTTGTTCCTTTCCATGTTTAGTACTTCCTTTAGGAACTCTTGTAAGGCAGGCCTGGTGGTGACAAAATCTCTCAGCATTTGCTTGTCTATAAAGGATTTTCTTTCTCCTTCACATAAGAAGCTTAGATTAGTTGGATATGAAATTCTGTGTTGAAAATTCTTTTCTTTAAGAATGTTGAATATTGGCCCCCACTCTCTTCTGGCTTGTAGAGTTTCTGCTGAGAGATCTGCTGTTAGTCTGATGGGCTTCCCTTTGTGGGTAACCTGACCTTTCTCTCTGGCTGCCCCTAACATTTTTTCCTTCATTTCAACCTTGGTGAATCTGACAGTTATATGTCTTTGGGTTGCTCTTCTTGATGAGTATCTTTGTGGTGTTCTCTGTATTTCCTGAATTTGAATGTTTGCCTGTCTCCCTAGGTTGGGGAAGTTCTCCTGGATAATACCTTGAAGAGTGTTTTCCAATTTAGTTCCATTGTCCCTGTCACTTTCAGGTACACCAATCAAACGTAGATTTGGTCCTTTCACATAGTCCCATATTGCTTGGAGGCTTTGTTTGTTTCTTTTTACTCTTTTTTCTCTAATCTTATCTTCTCACTTTATTTCATTAATTTGATCTTCAACTGCTGATACCCTTTCTTCCACTTGATCGAATCGGCTACTGAAGCTTGTGCACATGTCACATAGTTCTCATGCCATGGTTTTCAGCTCCATCAGGTCTTTTAAGGTCTTCTCTACACTGTTTATTCTAGTTAGCCATTTGTCTGATCTTTTTTCAAGGTTTTTAGCTTCCTTGCAATGGGTTCAAGCATCATCCTTTAGCTCAGAGAAATTTGTTATTACCAACCTTCTGAAGCCTACTTCTCGTCAAAGTCATTATCCATCCAGTTTTGTTCCCTTGCTGGCAAGAAGCAGAAATCCTTTGGAGGAAAAGAGATGCTCTGGTTTTTTTGTTTTTTTTTTTTTTTTTTGAAATTCTCAACTTTTCTGCTCTGGTTTCTTCCCATCTTTGTGGTTTTATCTACCTTAGGTCTTTGATGTTGGTGACCTACAGATGGGGTTTTGGTGTGGATGTCCTTTTTGTTGATGTTGATGCTATTCCTTTCTGTTTGTTAGTTTTCCTTCTAACAGTCAGGTCCCTCAGCTACAGGTCTGTTGGAGTTTGCTGGAGGTCCACTCCAGACCCTGTTTGCCTGGGTATCACCAGCGGAGGCTGCAGAACAGCAAATATTGCAGAACAGCAAATATTGCTGCCTGATCCTTCCTCTGGAAGCTTCATCCCAGAGGGGCACTCACATGTATGAGGTGTCTATCGGCCCCTACTGGGAGATGTCTCCCAGTTAGGCTACACAGGGGTCAGGCACCCACTTGAGGAGGCAGTCTGTCCTTTCTCAGAGCTCAAATGCTATCCTGGAGAACAACTGCTCTCTTCAGAGCTGTCAGACAGGGATGTTTAAGTCTGCAGAAGTTTCAGCTGCCTTTTGTTCAGCTATGCCCTGCCTCCACAGGTGGAGTCAACAGAAGTGGCAGGCCTTGCGGAGCTGCGGTGGACTCTACCCAGTTCGAGTTTCCCAGGCTGTTTTGTTTACCTACTCAAGCCTCAGCAATGGCAGATGCCCCTCCCCCTGTCAGGCTGCTGCCTTGCAGTTCGGTCTCAGACTGCTGCGCTAGCAGTGAGCAAGGATCTGTGAGCATGGGACCTGCTGAGCCAGATGCGAGATATAATCTCCTGGTGTGGCATTTGCTAAAACCATTGGAAAAGTGCAGTATTTAGGCAGGAATGTCCTGTTTTTCCAGGTACAGTCTGTCACAGCTTCCCTTGGCTAGGAAAGGGAAATCCCCTAACCCCTTGAGTTTCCCCAGGTGAGGTGATGCCCTGCCCTGCTTCAGCTCGCCCTCCATGGGCTGCACCCACTGTCAAACCAGTCCCAGTGAAATGAACCAGGTACTTCAGTTGGAAATGCAGAAATCACCCATCTTCTGCATCGATCATGCTGGGAGCTGCAGACCGGAGCTGTTCTTATTCAGCCATCTTAGAACAGACTGCCTCATCCTTAATTGTAACTATATTTCTGTCTGGAAATTCTTAACTATGTGAAGATGGATTCAGCTTTATTTCTAAGCCTGTTTTGCCACCAATTCTCTGTGTGACCTTGAGAAGTTCATGTAATCTCTTTTTGACATTAGTTCCCTGTGTGTAAAACAAAATTACTTGATAGGGTGATTTCTGAGGTCCTTCTTCCTCTACAACATTCTGCAGGCAATCCTGGGAGCACTCCTAAAGAGGGATGTTCAAGAACCCTGGAGATCTTTGCTGGTAGCTCCATTCAAGGCATTTTCAATGCCTTACCTCCACCTACATAATTCAGGTCCACAATAGGTTTGTGGAAAAAGACCTAGAAGAAAGAAAGAAGGCTTGAGATACTTAATATCATGGTGTCTAAATCTGCTATTATCAAGGTCAAGTCATATTGTATTAACGAAATAAGATAAAAGTCACCATGCTCAGAGTGGAATACCCTGCAACCAACTTTTTCCCCTATACCTGACTTCAGTAACTGGTTTTGCCAATATAATGCCATTGCTACACCAAGATTCACAGTATGTCTTCATGCTCTGGTGGTTATAAACGCCTCATACTGGACTTACTATGCCTTTCTAAATTGTAAGTAAAGGCCAGCATGAATAATTTTACTTCCTCTGAATAAACTATTAATAACATCTCTGTTTTTCAATGAGAAATAAAATAATGGCAATAATAACTTCCATTTACACAATGCTTGTCATACACCAGGTGATAAATCAGCACTATAAATACTAATCTAATTCAAGCCTCAGAACTCTGGGCACTATAGTTGTTGCTATTATTCTCATATTTTTCTGGAAACTATTTGAGAACCAGGAAGTTCAAAGTTACTTATTCATTTAACATACATTTATTAAATATCTCTATGTACCCGGCACTAAGGATAAAAAGAACAAACAAGTCATGGTCACTAAATAATAACAATTTTGATGAAATATATACCCACAGAGAGAAGAATCTGGAAAGCTGTGTCACAAAATGTTATGAGCTATGTATGACTTTTATTTTCTCTCTTATTCTTCCATTTTTCTACGTGAATATTGATTACCTCTGTAATCATAAAGGAAAATAATTTTTTACAAGGCAACATCTTCACCTTCCAGGGACTTGCAATATAATGAGGGAAGCCAACTTATCAACAACCATAACTTACTTGGTCTCATAGAACTCGTCAGCAAGGGGGCCAGATTCGAACCTAGGGCTGTCAGAATTCCAAATTCCATTTTATCTTCCCCACCCTATACTATCTCTGACAATATATTCATTTGCCTGGAGGTGTGCTTACATTTATTTTCCTTTATTGAAGTTAAGTTATAGACGTCAGAGGGAAGTGCCAACAATGCAATCTGAAAGATTTGCCATTTATGGGCTCACCCAAGGTTGATGGTGGCCCTCTCTCCTTCCCTTCTCCACCCACAGATCTTCATATCAAAGAAAATGTGGAGGTGGTGAGCAATTTATCTGATATCCTGGCCCCATAATAGGTGCTTTGGATGCAATTAAGAGCTTCTAAAATATTCATCACACAAATTATATTTTACCTGCCCTATCACTTAAATCTGAAATATAATGCATATTCCTTAATGATAACTGTATCATCCTAACCAGCCTAAGACTACAGCTGACAAAAGAAAGTTCAAAAGGAAATGCCAAACTCTTTCTCCTTCTCTAATTTCTTCATTTGCAAAATATATATTTACTGAAAGCCTAATATGTCCAAATCTGTCTTTCTTAAATACTCACTAAGTCACAGGATGTGAGTTTTTATATATGTCCACCTATGTTTGATTTGCTTTCTGGTCCTACTGCAATAGTCTTATGGGTATTTTCAGAATTATTTTGATTTTTCTAACTTTATTAATGTTTTTAGTCTCCTGTCTTAGAATCAGGTCAGAGATTATGATGAATATGTCTATATTCCTGACAGTCTTTGTTACAGTACTAAGCACAGAGTGAGTAATGGATAAACACTGACCAGTAGATTAATTTATTGTTATAATTAGGCTTAAGGGATCTTTTGCTAAGTCTCAAAAATGATACAGAATCATCATTTGCCCATTATAAACTACACAATGATTAACTCTTAATCTTACAGTTATTCAATGGAAAATTTTCCCAAATTCCCTGCTTTACCTTTCTGATATTTTTCCTACCCACCATCGCCTTCCTCCACTTGATGGAGAGTGGAATTCTTAACTGCATAGTTTTTGTAAAAAGCAACTAAAGCATAGACAGGAAGCTGAGTGCATTTTGGACTATATTGTTTCCCTGTCCTCCTGTAACATTTTTCTTTCAGTATTCAGTTCAGTTTCTGTGTAAAATATTATTTTCCACTGAAACTCCCAATTAGGGTCATTTGCTCCTCAAAAATAAGAAGCAATGCAGGAGTCTAAGAAGGGCCCATGTGATTTAGAAGGTCACAAAGTGACTTGAGCTCAAATCATTACACCACAACATAACTCCCTCTGTACAATGAGTTCCTCTCCTGCAGTCACAAAAAAAGAAAGGAAGGAAGAAAGGAAGAAAGGAAGGAAGGAAAGAAGGAAGAAAGGAAGGAAGGAAGGACAAAAAGAAAAGATTATTAAAAAGAAGAGTAAAAGGAAAGAGAAATATAAGAAAATAAAATGGGATTTTGAATTCTGTCCCCAAATGGAGCTTTTCCCCTGATCCATGATAAAAAGATTAAGAGACTGGCAAATGGTAAACAGATTTGATTTTCTCATCTCACCATGACTTCAGAGAGACAGCACAAGCTGGGGAAATCAAGCAGGAACCCATGAAAACGGTTTTATTACTTTCCATGAGGGATGCATTCAGGGTTATTGTTTTTATTCATAAATTGGATTTCAAATGTTAAATAACTTGGATAAAGAACAGAGATGACAGCCTCTGGACAAAACGATAGTATTGTGTTACTGGCTGAGATCAATGGTGAATGTAAACTAAAATCTATCTTAAAGCAGCTATTTAAATCACAGTCATTTTCAAAGGCAAGCACTACATTGAAACACACATACAGTTGTCCTTCGGTTTCCACAAGGGATTGGTTTTAGGACACCCTCACTCCCACCCCATCCAACAAATACCAAAATCTGAGAATGCTCAAGCCCCTGATATAAAACGGTGTATTATTTGCATATAACCTATGTACATCCTCCCACTTCAAATCATCTCTAGATTACTTAAAATATCTAAAACAATATAAATGCTATGTCAATAGTTGTTATATGGTATTGTTTAGGACATCGTGACAACAAATAGTCTGTACATGTTTAATACAAATACAATTTTTATTTCTAATATTTTCAATACTCGGTTGGTTGAATCCACACTTGACTGAACCCATAGATTTTGACCCCACAGGTATGGAAGGCCAAATTATGTAGGTGCTCATGAAACAAATTCAGCAAATTTGACCATAAAACAAAATAATGTAGGGCAATTCTATTTTTCCAGGGAGATACATAGATAGATAGATAGCAAGGTCTCACTCTGTCACCCAGGCTGGAGTGCAGTGGTGCCATCATGGCTCACTGTAGCCTCGAACTTCTGAGCTCAAGAGATCCTCCCACCTCAGCCTACCAAGTAGCTAGGACTACAGGCGTGTACCGCCACACCTGACTACGTTTTTCAGTTTTTTAAAATGTTTCGTAAAGACAGGATCCCACTATGTTGCCCAGTCTGGTCTCAAACTCATAGGCTCAAGTGATCCTCCTGTCTCAGCCTCCCAAAATGCTGGGATTATAGGCATGAGCCACATTACCTGGCCATATTTTTAAAGCTCACATGTAGAATTTCATATTTAAAAATGTCCTTCAGAGAATTCAGCTGAAAATAATGCTAAAGAGAGTTTGAGGTGATAGCATTTAAAAATCAAAGTCCAAAACAGAAACATACCTACTGGCAGCCATAGCTTTCTCCCAACCCATCTCAACCTATTCATTTCATGAGCAACTTTTCTCAATTCAGCTCATTTCTGCATGCCTCACACCTCTAACCCTCATCTGTTGCTATACATCCTTGTTGGCAACCTCAAACCATAAATCTGCCCTAGGTTTGGGCCTTTCCTCCTTTAACAATGCCAGCCCCATCAAGCCTATTGTCTAGCTCTAACATAATATCACCCTAATATTGACTGTTACCTCCCAAAATACTATATTCCAGATTCATAATTCTGTCCATTCAGGCTTCCAAATTGTATAAAATTAACTTATTGTCTGATTTATCATGTGTGAAATTTAAAAATCTTCTATGGTTGCAATTTCCTTACCAAAAATGGTAATAGTAGTTAGCTAACTTTCACTGAGTACTTAAGTGGTGTCAGAAGCAGTTCCTATGTATAATAATATCTCATTTTATCCTCACAAAACTCCATAAGGATGACACTCGTATTACGCCCTACTTTGCAATTATTCACAAACCTAGAGTAGTTAATTGGCTCTGAGGACTGGCGAAGATGAATTTCAAATGCAGTCAGCTGTCCTCTGGGGACCCTCCTCTGACTCACCACATTAGACTGCATTGGAGTCAACTAATCAGTTGATAAACAGCTGAATAACCAACAAATTTCTGACACTAATGCAAGACCTGACCACAGAAAGTAGGTACATAGTAAGCAAATAATTAAAAATGATTATTTTCCTGGCATTTTCTTTAAATTATACCTTTTTCCCCTTTGAGTTATAAACTAATGAATTAATATACAACTTCACAGAATGCCCCAATTACTTCTTTTCCAGGACCCAATCAAAAAGTATTACAAACTTCTAGTTCCGGGATCCTGGGGTTATTAGAGCTTTATGAAAGGTATCATGAGGCCACTCAATAATTGTTTTGAGAATACAATGATTTTCTACTAGCGCTGATACATAGCCAGCAAAGTACAAAAGAGTTGAGGCACTAGAGTGAGCTTTGAAAGTCATAAATCAGATAGCCTCAGTTCCATGTTGGAAATTCACAAGGCTTCCCAGCCAGCAGAGATTGAAGCCCCCCACCACGAATCAGCCCCAGACACTGCCGTATTTCATTTCCTCCACACTCTCCTCCCGCCCCAGGTCTTCCTCAGGTTACCTCTCGAACTTAATTCAAGTTTCTACTTAATCACTTTTTCTCATATCTCTCACTTTACCTGAAATTGTATTTTATGTTCACCTGTTTCGCTGTTTTTCTCTCCCTCCAGCATACTTCATGAGGTCTAGCCCTGGATCCTTTTACTACAGTAACCCCAGGTCCTAATAAATATCTGTTGACACAAAATAAATATATGTGGAATGTTTGACTCATTCAGGACCCAGAAATGTATAGAATGCACCTTAGCTGATGCTCTGGAGAAAAAATTCACTTTACCCTTGTATCCCCTTGCCCATCTCAGTATGTCAGTGGTCAATTACATTCTAATTCCACATCAAGGGGCTAGAAGGTAAAAATCAGTGTTCCCTTCCACTCTTGGTTATTTGGCTCCTTTCTTTGTCTGTAGTTGTCAGCACTTGGAAAATGACTTTCTTTCTTTAGGCCCAGCCAGGTGATAATAACCTCAAATCTTGACATTTTTTTTCACAGCAAAAGCACTATGGAGTTGAAATGCTGAAAGAACATTTCACACACACATGCACATACACATACACATGTTTACACATGCAGTGAAAACCTGCTAGAAAACACCTACTCAGGGCACCAGGGTTACGTAGAAGGAGACATCAGAAAATAGATCACAATCCCATAAGCTGTCTTACAAATGAAAAATAAGAACAGTGATTCCGCAACACTGCCATTAGAGAAATAATTTTAACCAAGCTGCACCTATCTGTCTTCAAATCTAGTGCAACTCCAGAAAAAGTCACAGATGCAATCCATAGAACCACTCATGACCAAACTGGCAAGTAAAGGGAATGTGGTAGTTTCAAGAACTTACATACCCAAGCCTTGCCTGAACATGTTCTAACAGTCACTGATAACTGTATATACCAAACCCTGATTTTATCTTCAAAGAAACTTGTATTACCCACATAAATTGAGCTGGAAACTGTAAAGTATAGATAATTGTAAAGATAAAATTCTTAAAGTGTCTTAATTTCCAGTTTCCCAGGCAACATGGGTTTTGTCTAGAAAACTTGGTGTCTCTCTCTCTCTTGCAGGTCCCCTGGTGCAGACGATTAAATGACTAACACTTCCCGTTCCCAGGGTAATGTATCTGCTTCCTGATGGTGTTGGTTCTGTCTTCCTACTTCCACCCAGTGGCTCCAGCTGTGGCTGCCAAGAAAAAGCCAGCTGATGGAGGATGAGAGGTGAAATCAGGACACACGAAGACCTGTTACCATCATCTTTCACCTGGATACTCCTAAAGCAACAGCTGCTCATCTCATCACTCTGAGTTACTAATCCTTCTTTCTGAGACAAAAGCCCAAAAGGCAAATGGGAAATGACTTGTCAGATGACATCACCAATAATTGAACATAAAGTAGACTCAAATTAGGACAAAATCATTTGTATTTACTCAGTTTATATCAGTAATATGATTGTATCAAAGTTCTAACGAAGCAGCCTGCCACAAGGGGTAACAAAAAACATAGTCACCCATAGTCACTGATTTGTCCTAGAATATCTCCAGCTGGGACAACTTATTCTACCATCTCTGCTCTGCCCAGACGACCACACACATTGCCTTGCCTAGGGAAAGGGGCAGGGAAATGATGCAGGCTTTACTGTTGCTGTTGACCCTTGCAGCTAATCCAAAGGGACATAAAAATCCCTCATTTCAGACTTTTATGACATAGTGCAGGCCTCCCTGGAGATAAGTAGGAACTCTAGTCTCCCGTCCCCACTTGCCCTTCGGGAAAGATCATCACATCAGCCAGGCAGAGAATAGCCCCAGCTGACCCAATGTACTTTCTCTTTAGCCTCTCAACCCTTCTTCCTTTGGTTGTTCATGACAACCTGAGTTTTCACGGAATTTCAGATTGATGACGACAAGCTGTTTGTGCTATCTCAATCTGCTGAAGATGTTTAAAATAAGGTGCTATAGTGAATAGAGAGTTAAAAAAAAATTCTTTGGGGTGGATGGCACATTGACCCAAACCATTCTGATCACACACAACTCTAAGCTTCCATTTGGTGGATGACATTAAATGCTGAAAAGGTTTGGAGTGCACATATATTAGCTATTCTTCCACCGCCTGTGTACAAAAAGTCCTATGCCCTATTCTGCCATACATGTTGACTGACTAGCTTCATTATTAAGGAAGAACAAAATAGTCAATGCCATCTTCTTCTGTGAGCTCAGTGAAGTCCTAGCTCTCCTTTTTGGTGTCAAACCATCACCTTCCATGAAAGGTTTTTGTGAGGTGGACACAATTTTCATAAGGTAGGGTCCCGGTACTCTGACATTAGTGTTAACCTACTTGAAATCTTCCTACTTAATGGCTAGACACAGTATTACTTAGGAATTAAGCTTCAAGCAACATTCTTAAAGAACAGGTTATAGAATTTATTATTTGTTAGAATTTCTTTGTGCAAAAGTGGGAAGTGTCTTTAAAAACATTTTAGCCAATCTATATGTCTTGAATAACTTTAATGTTATCAATGTGAGCCTGTTTCTAGTATCAGTCATGTTAACTAACCACAAATGTCACAAATTAAAGAAATATATCGGACATTCATTATGCTAACAAACCGACTGTCTGGTGTTGATCCACATATGGATAGCTGAAATGCTTTTGGTAGCCAACTTGGGAAGATGACTTTTCTGATATAATGTTTGCGATCCACTTATGGGGTGTAAATTCTCCATTAGGACACTTGACAATTTTAAGAGTCAAGGTGCTAGCTAACTAGAAATTATATAATATCACATTGTTCCAGGATGCAATATTTAAAATTAAATAACCTGCATCATAGCTAGATCTGGAAGAATCGAGTTTTAATAATCAATTGTTAGCAAGAATTATTTTTAAAGTAACTCAACTTTTCTCCTCATTCAGTTGACAGACATGAAAGAAAGTAAAGTGAAAGCTCAGAGATTTTTGTCTTTGGCCCAAGGAGCAGAGCCTACAAAAGTACATATATAAGGTCTTCTTGCTACTAGGGAGTGAGGTTAGAGCAATGAAGTAGCATGGGTGTGTGCATGCATGCATGCTGTGTGTGTGTCCTTTGCCCAGAGGTAAATATTTTCTTTTTATTTTTATTGTGGTTTGTTGGTTGGTTCCTTGTATTGGTTGAGTTTAACTTCCAACCTCCACTCCACCCTGAGGTAGAAGAATTCTTCTCAGAAGAGGATGCTTGAAATGAGGCAAAATTATTGAAGTTAAATACAGGTCCAAGAGACTCTAGCACTTAGAACTGCAGAAGCTTCCATTTAAATCTGCTTCATCCTTTTGAGTTTCAAAGCCAGAAAAAAGACATTTAGCAGGACTAACAACTGTTAATGATTGTACTGTTAAGCTAATTACTTAATGCTAAATTTACTTAAAAGGCATTACTTGGAAGTGTTTACAGCATGTGCTTTGATTAACAAAACTATTAAATGTATACTTACTATCATCAATAATTTTTGCTATACATTTATTTGTATTGGGAATACATTATTTGTTCTCTTAGAATTCTGACAAATATAATCTTAGCTTTGATTTGGAGAAGTTGTTCTGCTGGAGATAAATCAGACTGATTTTTATTGCTCCTGGAGGCAAAACTTAATGAGTGGAAACACCCTAAGAATCTTTCTCACCATCAGAGTTGTCTAACAATGGAATGCAATTTTTTGAAACATATAATTCTCTCTTTTTCCTGTATTTCCAGTTGCTTTATGCTCCTGCATTACTTTTCTTCCTGGTCCACTGACATTTCTCCACCTGCATTTCCAAACATAAATCCATAAACACAAGCCCATGCAACCCTCTCTATGTACCATCCTGAATGTATATACATCTAGATTCCTTCTGAGTTAAGATTCTAAAGGAAACTTTGATAATAAATGAAGTGTGTAGCAGAAGAAGAGGGAGAGAATAAAGCACAGGGATACAATAAGAGACCCAGTTGTGAAATACAATTGGTCTATAAACTGAGGAAAGTCATTTTTCAGGGTCCACTTGGGGCCTCAATGCCTCCTTAATTCTGTTTCCTAATTTAACCACCAAGACCATCATTTCTGACTCCAATCCACTTTGCCTTCTGCAAATCCCATTCTTACTTTTACCCCCAAAGATTCTCTCTCTGAATTGTGAATACCATAGAATTACCCCCTTTCTCTCCCTTGAAGATCTGTTACTGGACCCCTGGAGTACCTTGTCATACTTATTTTCTGAGACAAGTACCAGGGCAGGTGTTGACTGATATCTTTTAGGAAAGTTAAACTATTCAGTCTACTGACATTTACCCTTGATAGCAGATGGCACACTTCTCAAAGTCTGTCCACTCACCAAGTCTTTTCGTATTTTGAAGGCTACTTTCCCTTTTGGGCTCTTTTTTCCACTAGTGGTTACTTCCAACACAGTTCACTCAAGAATTGGAGGTAATTGGCATCACTTAGCCCAGCTTGACCCAGGGTGGTAACTGTCAACTTCCCCAGGTTCTCTTTAGGTGACTCAACTTTTGCAATTTTCAAGGTAGTAGTTTACGAAACTCTTATTTCTATAATGTTGGGATAGTAAAATACTTGGTAATGTGTTAAGTGAGAGACACATTCTCTTCCCCTAAAGGAAGAAGGAAATTTCATTATTTCACTGAAAGGTGCCTTTCAATGCGACATAATTAAGTGATTAAAAAGCACAGTCTTTGTCAGATAAGAAGCTTTAAGTACAGGTAGCATGAAATCAATGCTAAAAAATCTAAAGTATGTATTCAAAAACTGTGTTCTAAGAAATATTTAGAATATGTGACCCCTGAGCCTGTGCAAAATGGTTGTAGGGAAATTGGAAAATCAAAGAAACAGGTCTTCTTGGGGCATCTAAGCTATGAACCTTAATTCCTATGATGCATGTCAGAAAGTACCCCTAGGAAAATAGACACAAAAAGTGAAGACTAGGACAAACTCAGCCTAATGAGACTTTTACAAACTAAACTCATTTTCTGCAAGGAAAGCTAGAACAGCTCTTGCTGTGTGGGGAATTTCTAGTCATTCCCCTTACTGCTGAAAGTTATAGAGAAAAGAAAGGAAACTGGGACACTCTATAGCAATGGTCCACTAATAGAATTAAGAAATTTGGAGAGTAAACAATATATAAAGCCTGGAAGAAGTTGGTTCAATATACACATCTACCACAATGGCACCCAAGCAGCAGTCTCAGGCAGCAAATATGTCACAGAAGAATTCACATGTCACATCACTCCTCATCATTCCGCCCTCCATTCATCAGGGTTTTTATGAAGCACTTTGTGGTATAAGTGAAAGTTCGGTTCCATCATTGATACACTCCTATACCTCAAAGTGTGTTTTCTGATTGATTACTGTTTTTGGCATTACAGTGCTTTTTCTACTTTTCAAAATGATTCCTTTTATCTGTAAGGTTTCTTCCTTCTCCCTCTTCATTGATGATATTCATGACATAATGAATTCAAATAATATTTAAAGAGGTCTCTACAGTGGATTTCTTTGGTAGTTACTGAGGGAGAAACAAAGATAAATTTGGCAGTTCTTTATACTCTAACATATAAAATAAAACATTACACAGTAAATTTAAGTAAAAAGTAAAATATACAATAAATGCAAAATATAATTCGCCCAAATGCGACCAACTTAAGTAGTAAATACAATTATAATAAATAATACAATACATATATAATAAAGAAATACAAAACAATAAGCATAAGTGAATACACAAATACAATATACAATAAATTCAAGTAAGAAATACAAGATACAAAATTTAAAAATGCAAAATATAATACATTCCAGAAATAAATGCAATATGCATTTAAGTAATTCAAGTAATTTACACTCTAGCATACACAATAAAGCACTAAATTTAATACCCATCATGAGTAATGTAAGAATTGAGCTTTCCATTCCTCTCTTCTTTAAGTGGAAAATTCAACTAATATTTCTGATCTTCAGTACCCTCGTCTGTAAAATGAGAAGGCAATGTTGGTTTGTGTTATCTCTAAGGTTTTTATAACTATAAATATCCTACAGGTCTACAAATACTTCATGTTTGAAGAGGAAGCATGGAAGAGTAGCAAATGCTCCTGGTGACCAAGGCAGTCTCCTTATTCCTTGGTAAGAGAAGCCTAGTTTTATCTGGGACAGCAATATGCATGTGATAGAGGTTGGCATGTAAGACCTAATAATGAGATATAAGCAGACATTGTTGAGTGGAGCTTTAGGGAAAGGCTTTTAGGATAGAAATTTAACTGGTATTCTTCTTTGGTCCTTTACTCTTTATCCATTTTCAAATGTCCCAATGATGTACAGGAGTCTAGGGGTTCAGCAGCTAGCTGTGACCATGAGGTGGCAAACAAGAGGTCCAAATCTTACATTTTTAAGACAGGAATAGAAAGAATCAGCTTGAGTCCCTAATGGCATCCCTAAATTACTTACCCCCAGATTTCTTTGTGTGTGTTTGTATGTGTGTGTGTGTGTGTGTGTGTGTTTATAACACAAATAAATTCCTGTTTATGTAAGCCACTGCTAGTTGAGTTTTTTGTAATTCCTAATGTAAACCTAATTCTAAATAAAACAGAGAGTGAAGATAGAAACACACCCATATAATTGTCATCATTATATAATATTTAAAATAAAACATAATTATCTTTGCCTGAAATGACTTAGTTTTCTTTGGAAAGAGATTAGATAAGAAAACATGAATTTTTAAAAATCCCACCATGATCTATAAGGAAACATGCAGCTGCAAGAGTGAGGCATTTTTGAAGCACCCTGACTTTTGAAACCTGTGAATAATTTTGTGTTATCTGGCACCACTTCTTATTTCAATGACAACTAGTTTGTTTTTGTTAATTCCAATTAGGTCCACATCCATAATCTGCAGTAGGCCATTCTCTGGAGATAAGAGTTTCTGATACCAGCAGAACCTTTGTCATCTGTGACTGGTCAGTGGGGTGATGGCCCTGAGTGGAGAGCAAGCTTTCGTGGAGCACAGTGTGAATATGGGTTCAACATTGAGATAGACAGGACCGGACTCCCCTATAAATACGTAGGCATCAATTGCAAATTCTATTGTTGTTCCCCCAAAAATCAGCAGACCAGTTAAAATGAAAAGCTGACTTTTTTTGAAAAATTACATAAGAAATTATTCCTTAGGAAATCTCCAGAGCTTTATCCAGTTCTTAGATATAACCCAAAGGAAAACTTTCATTCTTTATTCCTTTTCCCTAATAAGAAAGAGTAATTTGGGGGATAAAAACCAAGTTTTGTTTTCCACCCTTACCTGCTACCCCACAACAGGCATGGGCGCACACACACACACACACACACACACACACACCCCTACACACACACACACACACACACACACACACACGCAGGCTCCTTTCCCAACTGTAAATTTAAGCACTTTGAAGGCAATGGATTTTTTTAGAATTATAATAGAAGCAATACAAAAACTTAAAACGGAACCTTAGACTCACTGTTTGAAAAAGTACTAGCCATTTCCTGCCGTGAATAACTTCTCGCTGGTTTGTTCCCCGCTCATCAGCCCCATAACAACTCTTCCGCTTCTCTGGTTCCTTTCCTCTGGTTCCTAGCTGCAACCTGTCACACGTCCATTCTGTTAATGTCTTACGCATAACATTTTAGCTCTCACCCATCTATCTCAAGCTTAATTCCACATTGAGGTTTCTGTATCCAAAAGTTTAAAGGCCTCCTCCTTTCCACTTTTTTGAGCTCAAAGAACAGGCAGGTATTTTGAAATGACAGATTGTGGAGTTAGATTCCCTACCCACTAGTCCCTTTAAGAAGAAGCTCCTGTACATCAAGAGTTCTCTTTTCCTCTTTCTGCCTCATACACCTAATGAAAGAGACCTGCCCAATTCATCAAACCTTTATTAACCACTGTCTACGTAGCAGATACTGCTCAGTATCGGAGAAACTGAAGGAAAAACATGCAGTCCTTTACCTTGAGAAGTTCAGAGTCAACATCTGTGGAGACACAAATGTTGACACACAACTATAAAGCCCTGTGGTCATCACCACAAGAAAATCATGTATAAAGGATTATGAGAACAAAGCTAAATCCTGTCAAATATAATCTTCAAAATCTTAAATATGTCTACAGCACAGGTGTGGACACCTTGGTCAGGGGACAACACACCTGCACATGTGTTTTGGCATGCCAGTGAATTTATGCAAATTCTTCTAACTTTCACCCAATTGTGCTAGGCTTCAGCCTTGTAGAAGTTATCATAGGTTTATTCTTAGTATTTCTCTAAATTAAATGTTTACATTTGAAATTATTGGTAAAAGTAGGAAGTAACATTTTCACTTCTGCAGTTGGATTTGCTTCATGTTTCACTAAATAGGTAATATCAGTGGGTTCCCCTTATACTCTTTCCTGAGTCAAACCAGTGATGTAACCCTACGGTGGCTCACACACAGATAGCACAATGCTGCAGGCTAGAACCCACCCTTTTCACTGCACCCACCTAGCTTTTATCTGTCAAATTATCAGCTTGACAAACACCAATTCAGCAATTTTCAGTATTTCCTGGTGCGAAAAGGCCATCAACCTCAGTATTTCTCAAGATGAAAATCATCTAGTGGTTAGAATGCAACTGTGAGTCACAGTGATGCTAATGCCAGCCCTGGCCCTGACTCACTCTTTGACCGCCGTCCTGTACTCTGCACCTGTAGATTCCCCAACATATTTAGGTACATTTTTCTATTTACTTGTCATAAGGAAGGAGCTATACTTAGAGATTAATTGAAAATTGGCTATTGTTGTGGGAACCTAAATGGTTGTTCATAATAAATAGTTTTCTGAGGCTTAAACATCTATTGGAGAAAGGACTCAAATTTAGAAATTAAGAAAACAAAATCCAAGTCTACAAAAAGCAGGTCCAAGTCATTACTTTTTTCTCCTGCCTTTGAGAGACATGCATGCTGAAGCCCAAACAGCTAACCACTCTTTTCCAAAAGGCCCAGCTCTGCAGTGCCTAAATCAGCACCATCCAACAAAAATATAATATGGGCCACAAGTACAAGCCATGTGTGCGTATATATATATATAGCTTTTTTTGAGACAGAGTCTCACTAATGTAGGTCACAAGTACAAACCTTGTGTGTGTGTGTGTGTGTGTGTGTATATATATATATATATTTTTTTTTTTGAGATGGAGTCTCGCTTTGTCAACCAGGCTGGAGTGCAGTGGCACAATCTTGGTTCACTGCAACCTCTGCCTCCCAGGTTCAAGTGATTCTCCTGCCTCAGCCTCCTAAGTAGCTGAGAATACAGGTGCATGCCACCACACCTGGCTAATTTTTCGTATTTTTAGTAGAGATGGGGTTTCACTGTATTAGCCAGGATTGTCTCGATCTCCTGACCCTGTGATCCGCCCACCTCGGCCTCCCAAAGTGCTGGCATGACAGGCATAAGCCACCACGCCTGGCCACCATGTGTATAATTTTTAATTTTCTAGTAAAAAAAGTAAAAAAGAAATAAGTGACATTAACTTGAATAATATATTTTACTTAGCCTAGTATGTTCAAAATATTAATGTTCCAACATGTAGTCAATTTTTTAGAATTATCAATTAGTTTGTTGCACTCTTTTTTTATACTAAGTCTTTTTTCACACCAAATTTTCATACTAAAATACAGTGACTATTTCACACTTGCAGTACATCTCAATTTAGACTAGCCACATGTCAAGTGCTCCAGTAGCCACATGTGACTAGCGGCTACCATATTGGACAACATAGGCCTAACCTAACTCCAGTGATTCAGTCTTCTAGCAGAGGTCAGCATCAACTAACAGGATAAAACTAAAAGCCACATAACTTCTTTAAGCTTATCGAGCCCTATTGCTACCTCTTCTTGTATGCTTTATGACCCTTTTTAAAAAAGAATATCATTCTTCTGTATAACATCATTCTCCCTCCCTATTCCATTCTGGGACTTCACTCTGATTAAATCCCTTTGAAATTCACTTAAAAAAATCCCTTTTCTGTTGCTCCCTGAGTATGCCTAGGGAAATTATCAGTAGGAATTTTCTTACTGCTTGTAAATTAAGTTTAATTCCTAAATTTCCCTTTTTCTGCCTTGTCTGAAAGCATTCCAAACAGAAACTAGTCACAGAAACTAGTTTCTTCTTGTTTTTCCATCAGTTGGTGACCTCATGGGGAGAACCGAAAAGGTCATTGTGATTATAAACCCTCTCAGGAGGTTGCTCTAACTTTGTCAACATAAGGTTCATTCTCAATAATAATGTGTCTTAAAATGATGTTTCCTTGGATCCTTAAACAGAGTAATGCATGACTTCAAGTTAGGAATTTCCAGTGATGAATATTTCAAGTGAGTAGGATTACAATGAACTGAGATGTCCACAGAAAGTTAAAGGGTGAGTGGATAAGATCTGGGCAGCACACTACTTTTTTTTCCTGACTTTCCAGGAGAAACCACAGGAGCTCAAGTAGCTCCTAAGCAAAAATATGAAGTCTACAAAATTAGATTCCATGCATGGAATTCATTGTCCCACTTACACACCACTGTCTAATATGTGTTACAGATAAGAAGTTGGATTCCAGCTGAAAGGCAGAAAGGCCATGACATCAACAAAAGGAGAATTTGAGGGAAGACTTTCAAAAAGTCAGAAGGATGCCAGACAATATGAGTCTCAGAGAAAAAACATTTCAGTGACTAACGAAAGTGTGTGCGTGCTTAAAATAAAAAAGGAGAATGTCTCAGAACATATTTTTAACCATCTTGGAACCTCCTAGCCTTACAAAACAGAGTGTAGATGCCAGAAAACAGGGATGAATTGGGCTACCTGGGGCTACTGGAAGGACAGGTTGGATTGTGGGTTCTCCTCTCAGCTCTGTCTTTAAGGTATTATAGGACTTGATCATAGAGCTAACTTTCGTTTGCACATTTTAACTGATGTTTAAGTTCCCTTAATGCTCAACAATGGAAAATTTATTAACAGAAGCACAGAGATGGCTTAGAAAAGCTTATGAGAAAGGGGCGGGGCAAGTGGCAGGAAAGAAACTAGGTATTGTTAACACCCATCCCACGTATTTCCAACCACACCACCTCCTTCCAGAGAACAAATTTCCTCTGCCTCTGGCACTCAGCTAGATCTCACAAAGGTTAGAGCAAAAAAAAAAAAAAAAAAAAAAAAAAAAATCCTGCTGCCCCCTCAGTTCACATTGAGCCACGCTTGCTATCACCAAGGACATCCTGGAAACATAAAGGTAATATAACAAGGACGGACTGGGAGGCAGAGCCAGATATGGAAGTCTATGCTAGTAGAATAGCACTGTACATGTTACTACTTCCTCCTCCCACACCCCGTTTCAGGTACTTCATGCCCAGCCCTGTCTGTCTAAGGGTTGCTATGATTATAAAAGCACTATAAATTGGACATAAAATATAAATGAGTTTTATTGTCTACAGTCTACACTGAATGCAATAATCACTAAACAGTCAGTATGACACCTATTTTTTTATCAAAGTATTAGTTCCCAAAATAAGTTCACCCAGCTTTAATCCTTGGGAGAGAAACTGCCTCAATCTTTGGTATCCCCAAGGAACAACATAAAGTAATAAGACATCAAATACTAGCTGTAGTCTGAGAAGCCCACGACATCATATGATTAAAATGTACTCTTTGTTTGCTATCATGACACGAATTATCCTTCCCTGTGGTGCTGCTCACTTTGTCTCTAACATCTGAACTCTTTTGAAATACATTGTATGCGTAGCAATAGCAAGTATGAAAGGGCTTCAAGAAAGCCTTGTTGTTTTATGAGATTTGGTGCTGCAAAAGTTAAACATTTAATCTGGCAGGAACTCAAAGTCCAGGCGGACTCAAGTGTTTGAACTAATTGTGTTTTAAAAGTATGTAGATTAGTGTTTTGAACTTGGATACAAATTGCAACAGAAACATTACTGTGAATAGTGATTAGGTTCCAGATCCAGCATGATGTCCAGTGTAGCTGTCATACTAAACTTTCATAATAAATGTAGTTGGAAAGAGTATTGTTTTAAAAATTCTGTGTTATGATTCAACTCTGCACATGCCCCTGCTTACAATTGCTCCTTGGAATATTGAAATGAACCTTCATTCATTCAGGCTCAGTATATTAATTCAATATAAACTATGATAAAGGATAACTAACACATCTTTAATATAATGTGGGCATGGGACATGTATTTTGTTTTGGAAATATCCAAAATTCTTCAGACTCAGGTCTAATGAATGAATTAGACTGAACTTGTCTTCCAAATTAAAAATTAAACACCACAATAAGAATAGTTGGAGATTTCCATATTCCATTTTCAATGGATAGAACAAACAGGCAGAGGATCAACAAGGAAATAGAAGTCTTCAATGACACTACAAACTAACAAGACATAATAGATATCTCTATAAAACACTGCACCAGTCAGACAGAATATGTATTCCGCTAACGTACACATGGAACATTCTTCAGGAAAGAACATACACTAGGCCGTAAAATGAATCTTGCAACATTTTAAAGGGCTGAAATCAAAGTATATTCTCTGACCACAATGAAATGAAATTAGGAATCAATAACAGACAGAAATTTGGGAAATTTAATTTCTCACAAATATGTGGAAATTAAACAACATGCTTCTCAACAATGGGCTAAAGAAAAAATCAAAGAGGAAATTAGAAAATATTTTGAGATGAATAAAGTGAAAATACAACATACCAAAACACATAGAATTTAGCTGAATAAGTTCTTAGAGAAACACCTACAGTTGTAAATACCTATATTAAAAAAGATAAAGATCACAAATAAATAACCTAATCTTCAAACAACCTTAAGACACTAGGAAAAGAAGAGAAATCTAAACCTAAAGCAAGAAGAAGGAAGGGAAAACTAAAGATAAGCATGGAAATAAATAACAGAGAATTAAAAATAGAGAAAAATAATAAAACAAATAATGAAAATCAACAAAATTGACAAACTTTTAACTAGATTGACCAACAAAAAATTACATAATAATATTTCCAACTACTAGAACCAGAAATGAAAGAGGAGAAATTAATAATAACTTTTCAGAAATAGAAAGAATAATAAACAAATACTATGAACAATTGTATACCAATAAATTAGATAACCTAGATAAAATGGACAAGTTCCTAGAAAAGCACAGACTACCAAAACTGACTCAAGAAGAAATACATATTCTGAATACATCTATAACAAGTGAAGAGATTGAATTTATAATAAAAAGCTATTCACACAACGAAACTCCAGGCCCAGATTGCTTTACCGATAAATTCTGCCAAACATTTACCATACATTAATATAAATTCTTCACAAACTCGTCAAAAAATAGTTGAGAAGAATATACTTCATAGAATATACTTCATAACCCTATTTTTAAGGAAAATATAATCCTGATGTCAAAGTCAGTCAAGAAAAGAAAACTATAGACCAATATTTCTTATAAATTTGGCTGCAAAAATTCTCAACAAAATTGTAAACTAAATCTGGCAACATATAATACAAACTGTATCATGACCTAGTGGGATCCCAGCAATCCAAGATTGAATTAACATCTGAAAATCAAGTAATGCAATATACCATATCAATAAAATATAAATAGAATATAATACATTGTTATTATAGTCACCATGTTGTACAATAGATCTCTTGAACTTCCTTCTCCTGTCTAACTGAAATTTTGTATCTTGTGACCAACATCTCACTGACCCCTCCCCCATCCACCCCGATAGCCATTTTTCTCTCTAGTTCCATTAGTTCAACTATTTTAGATTACACATATAAGTGAGATCATGCAATATTTGCCTTTCTGTGGCTAGCTTATTTCACTTAATATAATGTTTATATATTACATTTTCCAGTTTCATCCCTATTGTTGCAAATGGCAGGGTTTTTTTCTTTTTAAATGATGAATAGTATTCCATTGTGGATATATATGATATTTTCTTTATCTATTCTTCCACTGGACACTTGGGCTGACTCCATGTCTTTACTGTTGTGAATAGCACTGCAATGAATATGGGAGTGCAGACACCTCTTTAACATACTGATTTCATTTTCTTTGGATACGTTCCCAGTAGTGGGATCGTATCACTTGGGCCTTCCTAATCTGGTGTCTATGACAGACCTGGGAAGTGTGAGGAGTCTATGCAGCATGTGAAATGTATGTCAACATTTTTCTGTACACCTTGGAAATACAGAGAAGCTATAGCAATTTTTATGTTCTCAAAGAAGTCCTTCTACCCAAAATAGTTCAGAAATTTAGTCTTATGTCTTCCCTAGAACAATATTATTCATACTCTTTGCACAAGACACAACAGAGTGTAAAGTAGCTAAGTCTGACTCAATGGAGAAGATTGATTAATCCTTGATTAGCTCTCCAAAGACTAAAGAGACATTAATACACTAAGTAAGAAAATAAATTTGAAATAAAAGTACTGAGAGGAAAACGGGAACAAAACAGAAGCTTAAAATCATTTCTAATGCATAAAGAAGAAAATGAACATGAAGGGGAAATATGCCATTACAGTTAAGGAATTTATCTACCTTAAGTGATTGAGGCAGTTGGGACCATCCTGAAATCTAATTAGAAAAAACATAAATGTCTCAAACTACAATGAGAAAAATGTAAACACCTGACAAGTTTTCTCAAGGAAGTCATTGTAAGTTATTTCACTTCGTCACTTGCACCTGTTTTACCTCTCACTATTGAAAAACACATTTCGGTATTGAGATAAAACAGCCTCCCTTTCCTGAAAATACTGAGGAGACATACTGGAAAGCTTGCAACATCATAAACCACTGAAGCAGACAATAACCTTTTTTTCCAAAACCAATCTTTGTATGATTGTGCCCAGAGACAAATGTAGAGATAGAAGAAGATGAAGTTGTCTTTCACACTTTAATTTTCTGAGGGACTGTATTAAAAAGAATAATTCAGCCATATTCTCATCATCCCTTGTGTTCTTAGACATCTAAATACAAATTGAATATTTGAGGTACAACCCAGAAAAGGAAATGTGAATACTAATCATATGCAAGCAAGTGATATTGGAATGAAGCAATATTGTTATAAATTTAACACTAAAACTTGTCATTCTTGCAGTAAAAGAAAGAAAAACACTGGTTTTCAAATCAATACATTTGATCTTGTAATGATAAATTACTGAATATATTACAAACCATACTTAATTTTTGTTCCAAGGCCTTTCCTCTGTTCTATTTCTTCATTTTATACTTATTCTCATAAATCAGTGGTTTCAATTAAGAGTTTTTCAGCATGCATTTCCTAAAACATATGTATAGACAGTATATCACCAATGATTGCCTGAATATGTTTACTATACTTGCCCGGCCAGATCATTTCATGGCTTTCTACAAATGTTATATAGGAAAATAACATAATTTATTATAAATCCTGGCCCTTCTAAAAGTGGGTTATGCTCATTAGGTGTGATGTTTATGTAAATATAAGTTTCTAGAGAGCAGAAATTCTGTCTTTTGAATAATTTGTGCCTACTCTAATCCCACGCATATCCAGGCACTTAACATTATTCAATGAGACGTAATAATATAATAATGCCATCTTATTTGTATTCATCTAATTTTTACACCAATGCTTTTTCAGCTACTTATTAGACAATTTCAATGGGAACATTTTTGTAAATTCAAAACCTGAAAGAAAAGCTCAATTCAACTTATCTAATGTTGGGATATTTCTATATGTTGAATAATATGTTAAGTGCTATTGAGCTTACAAAAGCAATATACAACATTTTGTCTGCTCTCTAGGAGCTTAATAGATTGTTGAAAATACACACAGAACAAACACAGGGAGCAGTTGGAAAACAACACAAACTAGTATAATTAAATGTTAAATGTGAAATAAAAACAACAAATTCCTGAGAATTCAGAACAAAGATACACCTCCATGAGTAAAATAAATTGAGATAGGTTTCAGGGAAGAGGTCAGACAAGAGCTGGCCTTTAAAAAATAATAAAAAGAGAAACTTAGAAATCTTAGAACATCATCCAAACAAGAAAATGGAATTAGTAAAACCAGGCAGGCATGGATCTCGTGCATTAGGGAGGATGACGAAATTGACGGGAAGAAACAGCCTTTATTCCAGCAAAAGAAAGTAGAAAGCTACAGGGTCAATAGGTAACAAAGGACTATAGCCGGGCGCGGTGGCTCACGCCTGTAATCCCAGCACTTTGGGAGGCTGAGGCAGGCGGATCACAAGGTCAGGAGATCGAGACCATCCTGGCTAACACGGTGAAACCCCGTCTCTACTAAAAATACAAAAAATTAGCCGGGCGCAGTGGCAGGCACCTGTGGTCCCAGCTACTTGGGAGGCTGAGGCAGGAGAATGGCGTGGGCCTGGGAGGCGGAGCTTGCAGTGAGCCGAGATCGCGCCACTGCACTCCAGCCTGGGCGACAGAGTGAGACTCCATCTCAAAAAAAACACAAAGGACTATAATAGGAATGACTGTGAGGATTATTAGATAAAAACAAATAAATATGACTTGAAATGGACTCTAATTCTCAGCATGTAAAATGTCATAAAACACCTTTTTGTTTAATGCCAAGAAAACTCGTGGAAATTCCATTTTATAACACACTGTTAGTTTTCAAATAAGACTAATTGAAGGGGTAAAAAAATTACTCACAGAGCTTTTTCCTATAACTTGTGCCTGTCTTCGGTTTCTAAAACATCCTTCTCAGACCATGTGCCAGAATCATTGGAAAGGAATATAAAATGCCTAATTGGAAAAGGGTCTACACTTACCCTGCTTCAGAAGATAACCATAACAGAAGGACTTTGGAAGACCACATAATGGAATCTTTAAGCGACAACACACTGCAGGACCAATATATTTTCCTAGTCCAATGTGCCTGACATTTAAATGCACAGAGTAGGTCTCTTCCCCACATCCTGCTATTCTCACGAAACACGTGACTTGAGTTTTATTTTAACTTCCTGCAAAGAAACAAAATATCTCAACCAGAAGCAAGCAACTGAAGTTCATTAATGTGACACATAGAAACATAATAAAGCCAGGTTTCAAAAAAAAAATACAGAAACGTCATAGGTTTATAGCCTATGTTAACCTTCTGTGGCATAGATTCTGGCATTATCTTGTGGTGTTACTACATTCCTTTAAAGATTCTGTAAGTGGAAAGAAAAACTGATCTTTAGATTGTAAGGTCATCAGATAGTAATAGACAGATGAGCTCATCTTATTATTTAATGAATGGGTATTTTATTAAATGCACATTTTAGTAAAGCATTCAGGGTTTTTGTTTTCATCTTTGTTTATTGTTATGAGCTCAGAATATTCTGGGTTGAAGTATATTTACTAATGCAGGGAAATACAAATTTACAATATGGCACATACCGTGGATACCCAGAAAGCACCATATCTTGATTTGGTGACCACCAGCACAGCCAACAAATGGTCCTGGTAGATATTAGAGACCAAAGAAACAGGACTGCTACATTTTGAATGTTCCCTCCAAAACCCATGTGAAATTTAATTGTCATTGGAACAGTATTATGAGGCGGGGCTTTTAAGAAGTAATTAGGTCTTGGGCGGGGGTCCACTTTCATGACTAGATTAATGCCATTATCATGGGAGTGGGTGAGTTATCATAGGAGTGCCTTTGTTCTAAACTTGAGCTCCCACTCACATGCACTTTCTTGCCCTTCCATCATATTTCATTGCAGCAAAAAGGTCCTCACCATATGCTGAGCAGATGCCAGTACCATGCTCTTGGACTTCCCAGCTTTCAGAACTATGAGTCAAATATATCTATTTTTAAATAAACCACCCAGCCTATGGTATTCTAGTGTAGCAGTAGAAAATAAACTATAATGGTTTGAATGTTTGTCCCCTCTGAAACTTATGTTAAAACATAATGCCCATTGTGGCAGTATTGAGAGGTGAGGCCTTTAAGAGGTGATTAGGATGCTAGGGCTATGTCCTTATGAATGTATTAATACACTTGTGGATTAATAGACTTATGGATTAACAGACTAATGGGTTAATAGATTAATGGATTATCATGGGACTGAGACTGGTGACTTTATAAGAGAAAGAAACTCTACAGAGGGTACCCAACTATAAGAAGGACCTCACCAGAAGTAGGCCCTGACCTTGAATTTTCCAGCCTCCAGAAATGTTTTTTAAATAAATTATTTAAATAAAATATTTCTAAAATAAATTATCCAGTGTCAAGTATTCTGTTATAAGCAAACAAAAATGGTCTAAGACAGAAAATTGACACTGGGAGTAGGACATTCCTAATAATGAACATGTGAAAATGTGGATGTCACTTTGCAACTGGATAATGGGTAGAGGCTGGAACAATTTGAAGCAGCTGGTTAGTAAATGCTCAGATTCTAGTGAGGGCTTGGAAGACAAGACCAGGGAAAGTTTTAAACACTTTAGAGAGTGGTTAACTTGTCATGATCAGAATGTTGATAGAGATATGGCCAGCAAGAAACATTGTGATGAAATTTTAGGAGAAACTGAGGAAAAAGGTACTGGAAACTCAAGTAAAGGCCATTCTTGTTATAAACTGTCAAATCACTTAGCTGTACTCTGTCTGTGACTGAAGTCTTTGTGGAAGTCCAAACTTAAGGAAGATGTACTAGAATATCTGGCACAGAAAAAAAATTAAGTAAAGTATAGAAGGCATTCATAGTTACCTTTGGCCATTTACACTGATACAAGAGAACAAAGTAATAATTTAAAGACAGAATTTATAGTTAAAAAGGAAGCAGAATAGAAAAATTTGGAAAACAATTTGACCACAAAAAGAATGAAAAAATGTTTTCAGGAGAGAAACCGAGTGTAGCCAATGAACCACTTGCTAAGGAGATTAGCAGAGATAGAAGGCAGCCATGTGCTATTTGTCAAGACAATGGAAGAAATATCCCCAAAGATATTGCCCAGATATTTGAGGATGCCACTCCCATCACAGGCTTAGGAGAGCAGAATGGTTTCAAGGAACAGCCCTGGAGGACACAGATTCACTGGTCAGGGCCACCTTGGGACTCTGCTACCCACATCCCAGCACAGCAGTTCTGCAGCTGCCTTAGCCACAGCTCAAGAAGCCTCAGGTGCAGCTCATGCTGCAGCTCCAGAAGGTACAAGTTATAAATTTTTACAACGTCCATGTAGTACTAATTCTGCAGCCTTGTAGAAAGCAAGAGCTATGGGAGATTGACAACTTCCACCCAAATTTCAAACAATGTTGTTGAAAGTCTAGAGACCCCGGTAGAGCTACTGTAAAGATTCCTGCTATAATAATGCAGAGCAGAAATGTAAAGTTGGAGCTGCCACCAAGAGTCCCTATTACAGTAATGCCTAATGAACTCAGGACTACCACTGAGATCTCGGAATTATGGAACCACCAGCAGCATGAAACACCCACCAAAGAAAACTTTAGGCCAAGGACTTTATTCTGTATAAGCAGTCACATGGGCTTCACCAATCTAAGCCCATAATACTGCCAAAGGCCTTGGGGGCCCAAAGCCCACCCCAGTGTGTCCAGAAGGTAGCATATGGAGTCAAAAGAAATCATTCTCCTGCTTAAAGATTTAATGTCTGCCCTACTCAGTTTCTAACAAGCTTGAACTTGTTATTCATTTCTCTTTGCCTATTCCTCCCTGTAGAAATAGAAGTGTCTGTCTTATGCCTGAACCACTACTGTAGGTTGGAAGTTAATAACTAGTCTTGATTTCACAGGCTCACAGATGGGATTCTGAACTTTGGACTTTTGAGTTGGGGCTAGAATTAGTTAATACTTTGGGGTTAACTTTAGAAAGTTTGGAAGGGTGATTGTTCCACAAAATGCACAGACATCAATGGAAGGACATAAGAAACACGAAAAAGCAAGGAAATGTAACTCTACTAAAGGAAAACTTTTAGTAACAAACCCCAATAAAAAGAAAATTAATGGAGAGCCAGAAAAGGAATTCAAAATTATGATCTTAAGGAACCTCAGTGAGGTATAAAAAATACATCTAGACAATTCAACAAAATCAGGAAAAAGCATATGCATGAGAAATTTAACAAAGATATAATAAAGGAAAAAATAACAAATCATGCAACTAAAGAATTCAATGAATGAAATTAAAAAAAAAACACACAGAGTTTCAACAGCAGATTTGATCAAACAGAAGAATCTCTGAACTTGAAGGCAGATCATTTGAAATTATTTGGTTAGAAAAAATAATAATGGAAAAGAGCTCTTAAAAGGTTGTAAAAACTTATGGGACACCATTAAGTAGACAAATATTCATTATAGAAGTTCCAGAATGAAAAAAATGGGAAAAATGCATAGAAAACCTATGTAATAAAATAATAGCTGAAAATTTTCCAAATCTGGGGACAGATACAAACATCCAGATCCAGGAAGTTCAAAGATCCCAAACTATATTTCAATCAGAAAAGTACTGTCTGAGGTAAAAAATAGTCAAAATGTCAAAAGTCAAAGACAAAAAGAATTCTGAAAACAACAAGAGAAAAGCATCAAGTCACATATAAAGGAATGTTCATTAGACTCACATTAGGTTTCTCCTCAGAAACCTTACAGATCAAGAGAGAATAAAATGATACATTCAAAGTGCTGAAAGAAAAAATTGACAGTCAAGAATGCTATACTCAACAAAGCTATTCCTTAGACTGAGAGAGAAGTAAAGCCATTCCCAGACAAACAAAAAAATGAGGAAATTTATCACTAGACTGACTTTACAAAAAATGCTGAAAAGAGTCCTGCATCTGGAAACAAAAGTGTGATAATCACAATCATGAAAACATGCAAAAGTATATAACTCATTGATAGGGCAGATAAAGAAGAAATAAAAAAGTTCATACCATTCAAATAATCTATAAATTAAATGTAGTGCCTATCAAAATACCAATAATATTCTTCATAGAAATAGAAAAAAATCCTAAAAATTGTAGAGAACTGCAGAAGACCCCAAATAATCAAAGGATTATAAGCAAAAAGAACAAAGCTAGAGGCATCACACTACCCAACTTCAAAATATACTACAAAGCTTTAGTAACCAAAACAGCATGGTACCAGCATAAAAACAGCCAGACAGACCAAAGGAACAGCTTTAGTAACCAAAACAGCATGGTACCAGCATAAAAACAGCCAGATAGACCAAAGGAACAGAATAGACAACCTAGAAAACAATTCACATATTTACAGCCAACTCAATTTTGACAGAGGCACAAAGAATATTCAGTGCATAAAGGACAGTCTATTCAATAAATGATACTCAGTGTCTATCAATCAATGTCTATCAATCAATGAATGTGGAATATATACATGATGAAATATTTTTAAATGATAAAAAGAATGAAATTCTGTCACAGCAAAATGAATTGAACTGGAAATTATTATTATAAGTGAAACATCCAATCAAAGAAAGAAAAATATTGCATGTTCTCATTCATATGTGGGAGGTAAAAAAGTTGATCTCATGGAGGTAGAGAGTAGAATGATAGTTACCAGAGGCTGGGAAGGTTCGTGGAAGGGATAAAGAGAGGCTGTTTAATGGGTTCAAAAACACAGATAGAAAAAAGAAGTTCAGAGACAAAACTAAATTTGAGAAGTTGGGGAAAAAAGAATAGTGTATGTATACAATAATTTACTGTATATTTCAACATAGCTAGAACAGAATATTTGCAATGTTCCCAATACAAAGAAATGATAAATGTTTGGGGTTATAAATATCTTAATTATCTTTATTTGATTACTACACATTGTATGCATGTGTCAAAATTATCATATGTACCCCATAAATATGTACAATTATTATATGTCATTTTTAAAAACCTTGGGGCTATGAGAGTAGAATTAATGTATATGTGAGAAGAACATGCATTTTGGAGAGCCAGGGGAAGAATTATACAGTTTTAATATTTGTTCCTTCTGAAACCCATGTTGAAATGTAATCCCCAGTGTGGCAGTTTGAGGAAGTGGGACCTTTGAGAGGTGATTGGATTGACAGGGCTCTTCTCTGATAAATGGATTAATCTACTCATTGCTTAACAGATTGATGGGTTAAAAGACTAATGGGTAAGCATGGGAGTGGAACTGGGGGCTTTATAAGAAGAAGATGGACCTGAGATAGCAAGCTCATCCCATTGCCATGTGATCCCCTGTAGCACCTCAGGACCGTGGTGTCCTCACTGATGAGAAGACTCACACAAGATGCAATCTCTCACCCTTGGACTTCCCAGCCTCCAGACCTGTAAGAAATGTGTTTTGTTGTTGTTGATGTTGTTGTTGTTTTACTAAATTACCCAGTTCCAGGTATACTGCTACAAGCAACAGAAATCTGACTAAGACACAAACTAAGACAAGAAATTTCTTCATACTTATTTTTTGGTGGCCTGGAGAGTCAGATTTTATTTAAAAAGAGAAAATAATGGAGTTTTGAACCACATTTCCTTGATTCTAAAATACAATCTGTCCATTTTAATGTTTCTAAAATCAGGATGCCTCTTTTGTTGGGCATGTACCTTTGATATAGAAACTTACCTTCTGAAGATATCATTGAATAGATAATACATCTTAAAATTTATTGTACCTTATAATTAAGTATTACAGTATGAAAAAATAATATAGGAATATTTGTGGTGATTTGTGAATACACAGGACAGTTCATGGTAAGATTGATGAGCATATACTGTGGCTTCATTCCCACCTCCACCCTTTAAATACAAGCCTTCGAATAAGGAATTCCTGACAATACCTCCACACAGCCATATGTTTATGATGAGATCCATCTCACATGTGAAGGATGGTGCATAAAAATATAAAATGACCTGAGCAATGCCAAGTATTGAAAAGCCAGAAGTATAACGTAGTGTTCTGACCCCATCTTACAGTAAGTAGTTAACTTTTCCACCCCTACCTCCCTTTTATGTAATCAATTATCAATCTACCTTACGGCAAACAATGTAAAACATTTTCCCTCTTGTTTAAGTAAAGATAGAAATTCATGGAAGCAAATTTCAGGTCAATTCCTGGTATTATATTAGGAAACAGAGTGCTGTTTTGAAGAAGGAGCATAATTCAGAGAGAAAGAGCAAGTATCACGATGGAAGGATTTGGGTTTTAACCCTGACTTCTTCACCTGGGTTTATATCAGTGACTTAATCTTTCCTTGAATTCTTTTGACTGTCCCCAGCTAATAACATCCAAAAGAGAATAGTAAAACATCGACTCACTTCCCAGGGATGTTTTAAAGAGAGATGAGAAATATTTTCAAAGGTTTTTCACTGTTACTCTTAAAGCATATTTCAAAATCAAAACAGCATAATTTTCTTTAAGCTCCTACTTCTACAAAAGCATAATGCTTTTGTGTTTAATAGCTTAATCAGAGACAAAACTAAATTTGAGAAGTTGGGGAAAAAAAATAGTGTATGTAGTAAATAAAATAGCTGCTTTTCATCCTCTGAAAAGATTAGAAAATATTGACAAACTTTTAGCTTTACTGACTAAGAAAAAATAAGAGAAAACTCAAACTACTAAAAGAAGAAATGAAAGAGGAAACATCATTGTCAACCTCACAAAATTTAAAAGTGTTATAAAGAAATACTCTGGACTAATGACAACAAATTAAATACTTTAAATCAAATGGACACAATTTTAGAAGTAAAACTGTCTCAGGAGAAAAGAAATTCTGAATGGACCTATAAAAAGTAAGGAAATTGCATTAATAATTTTTAAATTTCCATAAAGAAACTTAAACACATATGTTGAATTCTACTATTTGAAGAAGAATATCAATTTTTTACAAATTGTTAGAAAAGGAGAAAGGAAATATTTCCCAACTAATATTTCCCAACTAATACTATAAGTCCAGTGTTATCCTAATAACAAAACCAGACAAAAACATTACAAAAGAAAAACACAGATCAATATATCCTTTGCCTATAAACTCAGAAATCTTCAACAAAATGCTATCATATCAAATCCAGCAACATATAAAAAGTATTATACACCATGATCAAGAGAATTTATCCCCAGAATGAAAGATTGGTTTAACATACTTCTTATCAGTAAAATAAAGAACAAACTCACATGACCATCTTACTAAATGCAGAAAAAGCATTTGACAAAATTTAAGCTACTTTCCCTTTTAAAAAACTCAACACACTGAATAGAAGAAACCTCCTCAACCTCATAAAAGGCATCTATGAGGAAAACACACACACACACACACACACACATACACACACACAGTACTGGAAGTTTTAACTAGGGAAAATAGGCAAGCAAAAGAAATAAATAGTATTTAAATTGGAAAGAAAGAAGTAAATCTCTGCAGATGGAATGATCTTATATGTAGAAAATCCTAAGAAATCCATTAAAGAACTATTACAGCTAATGCATAAGCTGATAATTCTCCATGGTATGAGATCAAGATACAAAAATCAATGTATTTCTATACATTAACAATGAATAATCAAAATGAAGTTAAACCATTCTATTTACAATAATAAAAATAATACAATATTTAGGATAAACATAGAAAAAGTTTAAAACTTATACTCTTAAAATCCCAAAACACTATTGAAAGAAAAAATTCAAAGATCTAAATAAATTCAAAAGATCTAAATAAATGAATGGAAAGGCTTAATCATCTTTGAGATGGCAATACTTCCCAAAATGACCTAGAAAATAAATGTAATCTCTGTCAAAATCTCAGCTGATATTTTGCAGAAATATATAAGCATATAATCAAATTCATGTGGAAATTCAAGGAATCCATTATAGCCAAGACAATTTTGAGGAACAAAATAGGGGGACTCACACTTCCCAATTTCAAAACATACTACAAAGCTGGACTAATCAGGGCAGCATGGTACTGGCGTAAGAGTAGACACATAGATCAATGAAATGAAATTAGAAAAGAAAAAATAAAATAATTAATAATACAATGAATTATTAAACTTAATAATTTAGCAAAATTATTAAAAATAAATCCTCATATTTATGGTTAATTGATTTTCAACAAGGTGTCAAGACAATTTAACGAGGAAAAACAGTCATTTCAACAAATGGTTTTAGAACAACTGTATATCTACAAGTAAACTAATAAAGTTTAATCCTTTCCTTACATCATTCACAAAAATTAACTCCAAATAAATATAAGACCTAAATGTAAGAGCTAAAACAATAAAAATCTTAGAAGAAAACACAGGAATAAATCTTAGTGACCTTCAGTTGGGCAAAGCTTACTTAGATAACAGCACCAAAAAGCATAAGCGACTAAAGAAGAGATTAATTAACTTCAAACTTGAAACAAACTTGCTGAGAGTTCTTTAATTTTTCCTGTAAAATTACAGAGTAAAATGTATTATGGAGATCTTCCTGGCAACTAACCAAAAAATTATGCCTTCTGTATTTTATATTATTTGGGGTGTGTGTGTGTCAGCTTTTTAAAGTTTATATTTTTTTGTTATTTATTTCCTAATTCTAAATAAATATTAATTTTCTTACCTAAAAAAAAAAACTAAAAATGTTTGTACTTTGAAGGATACCTTCAAGAAAATGAAAAGACAATCCAAAAAATGGGGGGAAAATTTGTGAATCATGTATCTAATATGGAACTCGTATCTAGAATATATAAAGCACTTTTACTACTCAATAATAAAATGACAAATGATGCAATTTAAAAATCGACAAATGATTTGAATAGACATTTCTCCAAGGAAATTATACTAATAGTAAACAAGCTCATAAAAAGATGCTTAACATCACTAGTCATTAGGGAAATGTAAATCAAAATTATAAAAACATACTACTTCACACCCACTAAGATGGCTATAATTTAAAAGTAGATAATAACAAGTATTACTGAAACTATGGATAAATTGGAGCCCTCATTCAATGCTGGTGGGAATAGAAGATGGTGCAGCCACTTTTGAATAGTTTCACAGCTCCTTAAAATATTAATCATAGAGTTATGATATGACTCCGCAATTATACTTTTAGGCATATACCCAAGAGAAATGAAAACACAGGTCACACAAAACATTATGGATGGATGCTCATAGCCGCATAATTTCTTTTTTTTTTTTTTTTTTTACTATTTGGTTATTGAAAATTTTTCTTTAAATTTTTTTTTTAATATATACTTTAAGTTCTAGGTTACATGTACACAACATGCAGGTTTGTTACATAAGTATACATGAGCCATGGTGGTTTGCTGCACCCACCAACTCATCATTTATATTAGGTATTTCTCCTAATGCTATCCCTCCCCCAGCCCCCTATCCCTGCCACAGGCCCCGGTGTGTGATGTTCCCCACCCCATGTCCAAGTATTCTCATTGTTCAATTCCCACCTGTAAGTGAGAACATACAGTGTTTGGTTTTCTGTTCTTGTGATAGTTTGCTGAGAATGACGGTTTCCAGGTTCATCCATTTCCCTGCAACAGACATGAATTCATCCTTTTTATGGTTGCATAGTATTCCATGGTATATATGTGCCACATTTTCATAATCCAGTCTATCATTGATGGACATTTGGGTTGGTTCCAAGTATTTGCTATTGTGAATGGTGATCCTATAAACATACGTGTGCATGTGTCTTTATAGTAGCATAATTTATAATCCTTTGGGTTTATAACCAGTAATGGGATCACTGGGTCAAATGGTATTTCTAGTTCTAGATCCTTGAGGAATCACCACACTGTCTTCCACAATGGTTGAACTAATTTACACTCCCACCAACAGTGTAAAAGTGTTCCTATTTCAAGACATCCTCTCCAGCATCTGTTGTTTCCTGACTTTTTAATTATTGCCATTCTAACTGGTGTGAGATGGTGTCTCATTGTGGTTTCAATTTGCATTTCTCTGATGACCAGTGATGATTAGCATTTTCTCATGTGCCTGTGGGCTGTGTAAATGTCTTCTTTTGAGAAGTATCCGTTCGTATCCTTTGCCCACTTTTTGTTTCTTTTTTTCTTGTAAATTTGTTTAAGTTCTTTGTAGATTCTGGATATTAGCCCTTTGTCAGATGGGTAGATTGCAAAAATGTTCTCCCATTCTGTAGGTTGCCTGTTCACTCTGATGGTAGTTTCTTTTGCTGTACAGAAGCTCTTTAGTTAGTTAGATCCCATTTGTTTATTTTGGCTTTTGTTGCCATTGCTTTTGGTGTTTTAGTCATGATGTCTTTGCCCATGCGTATGTCCTGGATGGTATTGCCTAGGTTTTCTTCTAGGGTTTTTTATGGTTATAGGTCTAACATTTCAGTCTTTAATCCCTCTTGAATTAATTTTTGCATAAGGTGTAATTAAGGGATCCAGTTTCAGTTTTCTACATATGGCTAGCCAGTTTTCACAACACAATTTATTAAACAGAAAATCCTTTCCCCATTTCCTGTTTTTGTCAGGTTTGTCAAAGATCAGATACTTGTAGATGTGTGATGTTATTTCTGAGGCCTCTATTCTGTCCATTGGTGATTATATCTGTTTTGGTGCCAGTACCATGCTGTTTTGGTTACTGTAGCCTTGTAGTATAGTTTGAAGTCACGTAGTGTGATGCTTCCAGCTTTGTTCTTTTTGCTTAGGATTGTCTTGGCAATGCAGGCTCTTTTTTGTTCCATATGAACTTTAAAGCAGTTTTTCCAGTTCTGTGAAGAAAGTGCATGGTAGTTTGATGGGGATGGCATTGAATCTATAAATTACATTGGGCAGAATGGCCATTTTCACAATATTGATTCTTCCTATCCAGGAGCATGGAATGTTCTTCCAATTGTTGTATCCTCTTTTATTTTGTTCGGCAGTGGATTGTAGTTCTCCTTAAAGAGGTCCCTCACATCCCTTGTAAGTTGGATTCCTAGGTATTTTATTCCCTTTGTAACAGTTGTAAATGAGAGATTACTTATGATTTGGCTGTTTGTCTGTTATTGGTGTATAGGAATGCTTGTGATTTCTGCACATTGATCTTGTATCTTGAGACCTTTGCTGAAGTTGCTTATCAGCTTAAGGAGATTTTGGGCTGAGACAATGGGGTTTTCTAAATATACAATCATGTCATCTGCAAACAGGGACAATTTGACTTCCTCTTTTCCTAGTTGAATACCCTTTATTTCTTTCTCTTGCCTGATTGTCTTGGCCAGAATTTCCAACACTATGTTGAATTTCCAACACTATGTTCAACACTATGTTGAAGTAGTATGTTTTTATAATTTTGATTTACATTTCCCTAATGACTAGTGATGTTAAGCATCTTTTTATGAGCTTGTTTACTATTAGTATAATTTCCTTGGAGAAATGTCTATTCAAATCATTTTTTCGATTTTTAAATTGCATCATTTGTCTTTTTGTTATTGAGTAGTAAAAGTGCTTTATATATTCTATATACAAGTTCTATATTAGATACATGATTCACAAATTTTCCTCCCATTTTTTGGATTGTCTTTTCATTTTCTTGAAGGTATCCTTCAAAGTACAAACATTTTTAGTTGTTGTTTTTTTAGGTGAGAGAGGGCATCCTTGTCTTGTGCCTGTTTTCAAAGGGAATGCTTTCAGTTTTTGCCCATTCAGTATGATACTGGCTGTGAGTTTGTCATAAATAGCTCTTATTATTTTGATATATGTTCCATCAATATCTAGTTTATTGAGAGTTTTTAGCATGAAGGGCTGCTGAATTTTGTCAAAGGCCTTTTCTGCATCTATTGAGATAATCATGTGGTTTTTGTCATGGTTCTGTTTATTTGATGCATTACATTTATTGATTTGCATATGTTGAACCAGCCTTGCATCCCAGGGATGAGGCTGACTTGATCGTGGTGGATAAGTTTTTTGATGTGCTGCATTTGGTTTGCCAGTATTTTATTGAGGATTTTCATATCGATGTTCATCAGGGATATTGGTCTAAAATTCTCTTTTTTTGTTGTGTCTCTGCCAGGTTTTGATATCAGGCTAATGCTGACCTCATAAAATGAGTTAGGGACGATTCCTTCTTTTTTGATTGGGATAGTTTCAGAAGGAATAGTAATAGTTCCTCTTTGTACCTCTGGTAGAATTCAGCTGTGAATTCATCTGGTCCTGGACTATTTTTGGTTGTTAGGCTATTAATTATTGCCTCAATTTCAGAGCCTGTTATTGGTCTATTCAGAGATTCAACTACTTCCCAGTTTAGTCTTGGGAGAGTGTATGTCACCAGGAATTTATCCATTTCTTCTAGATTTTCTATTTTATTTGCATAGAGGTGTTTATAGTAGTCTCTGATGGTAATTTGTATTTCTGTGGGATCAGTGGTGATATCCCCTTTATCATTTTTTATTGTGTCTATTTGATTCTTCTCTCTTTTCTTCTTTATTAGTCTTGCTAGTGGTCTATTTTATTGATCTTTTCAAACAATCAGCTCCTGGATTCCTTGATTTTTTTGAAGGATTTTTTTGTGTCTATATTGCCTTCAGTTCTGCTCTGATCTTAGTTTTTTTGTTTTGTTTTGTTTTGTTTTGTTTTGTTTTGTTTGCCATCTGCTAGTTTTCGCATGTGTTTTCTCTTGCTTCTCTAGTTCTTTTAATTGTGATGTTAGGGTGTCAATTTTAGGTCTTTCCTGCTTTCTTCTTGTGAGCATTTAGTGCTATAAATTTCCCTCTACATACTGCTTTAAATGTGTTCCAGAGATTCTGGTATGTTGTGTCTTTGTTCTCATTGGTTTCAAAGAACATCTTTATTTCTGCCTTCATTTCGTTACTTACCCAGTAGTCATTCAGGAGCGGGTTGTTCAGTTTCCATGTAGTTGAGAGGTTTGAGTGAGTTTCTTAACCCTGGGTTCTAATTTGATTGCACTGTGGTCTGAGAGACAGTTTGTTCTGATTTCTGTTCTTTTACATTTTCTGAGGAGTGCTTAACTTCCAATTGTGTGGTCAATTTTAGAATAAGTATGATGTGGTGCTGAGAAGAACGTACATTCTGTTGATTTGGGGTGTAGAGTTCTGTAGATGTCTATTAGGTCTGCTTGGTGCAGAGCTGAGTTCAAGTCCTGGATAACCTTGTTAACCTTCTGTCTTATTGATTTGTCTAATATTGACAGTGGGGTATTAAAGTCTCCCATTATTATTGTGTGCGAGTCTAAATCTCTTTGGAAGTCTCTAAGTACTTACTTTATGAATCTGGGTGCTCCTGTATTAGTTGCATATATATTTAGGATACTTAGCTCTTCTTGTTGAATTGATCCCTTTACCATTATGTAGTGGCCTTCTTTGTCTCTTTTGATCTTTGTTGTTTTATCAAGTCTGTTTTATCAGAGACTAGGATTGCAACTCCTGCTTGTTTTTGCTTTCCATTTGCTTGGTAGATCTTCCTCCATCCCTTTATTTTGAACCTATGTGCATCTCTGCACATGAGATATGTCTCCTGAATACAGCACACTGATGGGTCTTGAATCTTTATCCAATTTGCCAGTCTGTGTCTTTTAATCGGGGCATTTAGTCGATTTACATTTAAGGTTAATATTGTTATGTGTGAATTTGGTCCTGTCATTATGATGTTAGCTAATTATTTTGCCCATTAGTTGATGCAGTTTCTTCATAGTATCGATGGTCTCTACCATTTGGCATGTTTTTGCAGTGGCTGGTACCAGTTGTTGCTTTCCATGTTTAGTGCTTTCTACAGGAGCTCCTGTAAGGCAGGCCTGGTGGTGACAAAATCTCTCAGTATTAGCTTGTTTGTAAAGGATTTTATTTCTCCTTCACTTATGAAACTTAGTTTGGTTAGATATGAAATACTGGATTGAAAATTATTTTCTTTATGAAGGTTGAATATTGGCCCCCACTCTCTTCTGGCTTGTAGGGTTTCCACCAAGAGATTTGCTGTTAGTCTGATGGGCTTCCCTTTGTGGGTAACTCGACCTTTCTCTCTGGCTGCTCTTAACGTTTTTTCCTTCATTTCAACCTTGGTGAATCTGACAATTATGTGTCTTGAGGATGCTCTTCTCGAGGAGCATCTTTGTGGTGTTCTCTGTATTTCCTGAATTTGAATGTTGGCCTGCCTTGCTAGGTTGGGGAAGTTCTCCTGAATAATATCTTGATGAGTGTTTTCCAACTTGGTTCCATTCTCCCTGTCACTTTCAGGTACACCAATCAAACACAGACTTGGTCTTTTCACATAGTCCCATATTGCTTGGAGGCTTTGTTTGTTTCTTTTTACTCTTTTTTCTCTAACCTTGTCTTCTCACTTTATTTCATTAATTTGGTCTTCAATCCCTGATATCTTTTCTTCCACTTGATCAAATTGGCTATCGAAACTTGTGCATGCATCACAAAGTCCTCATTTCATGGTTTTCAGCTCCATCAGGTCATTTAAGTTCTTCTCTACACAGTTTATTCTAGTTAGCCATTCATCTAATCTTTTTTCAAGGTTTTTAGCTTCCTTGTGATGGCTTCAAACATGCTTCTTTAGCTCGGAGAAGTTTGTTGTTACCAACCTTCTGAAACCTACTTCTGTCAACTCATCAAAGTCATTCTTTGTCCAGCTTTGTTCCCTTGCTGGTGAGGAGTTGCAATCCTTTGGAGGAGAAGAGTCACTCTGGCTTTTAGAATGTTCAGATTTTCTGTTCTGACTTCTCCCCATCTTTGTGGTTTTATCTACCTTTGGTCTTCGATGTTGGTGACCTACGGATGAGGTTTTGGTGTGGATGACCTTTTTGTTGATGTTGATGCTATTCTTTTCTGTTTGTTAGTTTTCCTTCTAACAGTCAGGTCCCTCAACTGCAGGTCTGTTGGAGTTTGCTGGAGGTCCACTCCAGACACTGGTTGCCTGGGTATCACCAGCGGAGGCTGCAGAACAGCAAATATTGCAGAACAGAAAATATTGTTGCCTGATCCTTCCTCTGAAAGCTTCGTCTCAGAGGGGCACCCACCTGTATGAAGTGTCTGTCAGTTCCTACTGGGAGGTGTCTCCCAGTTAGGCTACATGGGGGTCAGTGACCCACTTGAGGAGGCAGTCTGTTCATTCTCAGAGCTCAGATGCCATGCTAGGAAACCACTGCTCTCTTCAGAGCTGTCAGACAGGGATGTTTAAATCTGCAGAAGTTTCTGCTCCCTTTTGTTCAGCTATGCCCTGCCCCGAGAGGTGGAGTCTATAGAGGTGGAGTCTATAGAGGCAGCCTGCCTTGCTGAGCTGTGGTGGGCTCCATCCAGTTTGAGCTTCCTGGCCGTTTTACCTACTCAAGCCTCAGCAATGGTGAATGCCCCTGCCCCAACCAGGCTGCCGCCTTGAAGGCCAATCTCAGACTGCTTCTCTAGCAGTGGGCAAGGCTCTGTGGGCTTGGGACCCACCAAGCCAAGCAAGGGAGAGAGTCTCCTGGTCTTCCAGTTGCTAAGACTGTGGGAAAAGTGCAATATTTGGGTGGAAGTGTACCCATTTTTCAGGTACAGTCTGTCACAGATTCCCTTGGCTAGGAAAGGGAAATCCCCCAACCCCTTGCACTTCCCGGGTGAGGCGACACCCCACCCTGCTTCAGCTCACCCTCTGTGGGCTGCACCCACTGTCCAACCAGTTTCAGTGAGATGAACCAGGTACCTCCATTGGAAATGCATAAATCACCCGTCTTCTGTGTTGATCACACTGGGAGCTGCAGATCAGAGCTGTTCCTATTCTGCTATCTTGGAATGGGAGTTCTAAAATTCAGCAGCATGATTTCTAAGAGCCAAAAGTTAGAAATAACATGAATATCCATGAAGTGACTAACGAAAAAATAAAGTGTGGTCTTTTCATAAAATGGGATGTTATTTAGCAATAAAAAGCAACAAATACACTGATACATGCTACAACAGCAATAAACCTTAAAATATTATGTTAAGTAAAAGAAGCAGAGACAAAAAGCCACGTATTTTATTACTCTGTCTGAAATATCCAGAATAGGAAAATTTGTTGGACACAAAAAGTAGAGAAGTTGCCTAGGGCTTAGGACAAAATAGGGTATGACTGCTCATTGGTATGGGATTTGTTTGGGAGCAGATCAAAGTGTATGAAAATAACTTGTCGTGATGATTTCACAACTCTGATAACTTACTAAAAACCAGTGAGTTGTACATTTTAAATGACAATTACATTGTATGTGAATTATGTCTCCATAAATCTATGAGAGAGAGAGAGAGAGCTTTCAATGGCTTCTGTACCATGTCCAAATTGTTTTGCCAGTCTTTCAAACCCCTCCATACCACAGAATCAGATTTCATACTATGCCTTTCTCCTTTCAAAATTATTTCCAACTGTATCAGTTTTCTATGCCTATGTGACAACCCACCCCCAAATTCAGCAGCTTAAAACAATAAACACATATTAATATTATCACAGGAATTCTGTAGACCAGAAATCTGGGAGTAACTTAGCTGGGTCCGCTGGCTCAGGTTCTCGATGTCTGCCAAGGCTGTAGTCATCTCAAGTCTTGACTCAGACAATAAGTACCAACTTCCAAGCTCACCCCTGTGGCTATTTCAGCCCCTAAGATTCTAGCTGTTTGTTGGCTGAAGACATCAGTTCCTTGATACATGGCAGCTCATCACACATCAGCTAGCTTCCCTCAGAGAAAGCAATGGTGAAACAGAGTAAGCAAGATGGAAGTCACAGTCTATTGTAAGCTAATCTTGGAAATGGCATCTCATGGCATTTGCTATGTTCTTTTCCTTAGAAGCCAATCATTAGATCTGGGCCACATACAGGAAGAGGTCATTGCACAAGAGCATAAATACCATGAGGAGGGAGAGAGATGGGGGCCATCACAGAAGCTGCCTATCACCACACTGCACACCATCTGATTCAACCAGTTTGGTTCCCTCTTCATCTCACAAGCACATTTCCTGACCCTGTCATAACTCTTAACTCACTTTATTCCTGGGCCTCTCTCCTTTACCAATCTGAAGTCAGACTGTCATTCAAGATGAGCTCAGATTCCATGTATTTCATGAAACTTGCCCCTGATTATACTTTACTCCTCTGAACTCCTTCATGTTTTATAATTATACTACATAATTTACCCCTTAATTACCTCCTGCCTTGCATTATTATTCAAAGTATGTCTCTCTTAACTGCATAAGATTCAACTGAGAGTTTGTAAGAAACACAGAATCTCAAGCCCCTAAACCAGAATCTGTGGTTTAATAAGACACCCAGGTGATTTTCATGCCCATGAAGTCATGGGAAGCACCACTGAATTGTACCATTCTCTATTGTTTCACCTGTGTAAGTTCCATATCCTTGACTAGGCTTGTGAGTATTTGGAGAACTGGTACCATTTTCTATATTTGTTCTGCTCTTACACACACACACACATAAGCTTAGAATACAGATTAGTGCTGAGCACACAGTAGATCACAAATTCAAGAAACACCTCTATGAACTGGCCAAATTCAGTAACAGGAATATATAGATAAATCAAATCCCAGCTCTGCTACTCACCAGATAGTGTGACTTTCGGCAAGTCATTTAATCATTCTACATTTTCAATTCTTTATCTGAATTAAAAGCAGACTATCTTAGAAGCTCCAATTTTCATTTTATCTCTGAATATCTACTAATACACAGTAACATTAGAATCAATATAGTTTGATATTGCTTAATAAATCAGAAAATATTTTGGAACCTTTTAGTTCCTAAATGTCATAAACATGAACATCAGTAATAACTGCATTGTAGATGTGAGAAAATGTTGCTTAGTCCAGGACTGTTTAGCAAAAACCATGGAATTGTATATCCTATATTTGATTTCCCTCATAACTTAGGCCACGTTGAATGTAAGCAAATTTTTAAAGAAGCTTAAAACAAATTTTTGGCTGAATAACAACAAGAGTTTGACTAGAACAGGTGAAATCTCCCCTTTCTTACACTTTGCTCCTATGCTCCTTAGCTCTGCCTTGGAAAAGGAGCTTCTGGCTCTGTAAGACTCAGATTAGAAACAAAGACTTTGCCTTCAAAAGAAAATTATGAATTTCCTCCTGGGGTTCACCATCTTCCCCTGTAAAAGAAGGAGCTGGATTTGTTATCCAGAGCAGCAGAACTAGGCTGAGTGAATAAAGAAATGGACATATAAACAAGTGGTGTTTTTTGTTTTTTGTTTTTAAGGTACTCAGTTGAATTTATTCTTCCTCCTGTAAGGTCAAATCCCACCCACAGAGTTTAAATTGGCACTTCCCCTGAGGACCTGGACGCCAATTACATCTTATCTTTTGATGTCTAAATCTCTTCAAGTTCAAGGACTTCACCTCATCTCTAGGAATAAGGGCTGTACTTCCCAGTAACCTCCCTCCCCATCATGTTGTCCTTGCTTCAGCCTTCAGTCCTCTCTTCTGCAGCAAAGAATCCGAATTCCCCACCAGAATTCTTAAACATCAGTTTACTTTACACATTTCATTTTTGGATTCTTTACTGTTAGAACAAGCTCTGAGTGTGGAAAACTGTTCTCACAGTGATAACAAGGCCTAACTGAACAATGGGGGCAAGAGAGCTGTGGCTCCAGATGAGGGGACTAAGTTATGGGGCCATGCATGCCTCCACACTTATTTCTCTAAAAATTCATCATAGCTCTTAACTTCATGCAGAACTCCTAGAAAAATATACAGTCCAGCTACCTACCTTTACATTTATGAGACGAATGATGGTGGTGATGATGACGATAACAATAATAACACTAGTAATTGATGCTGTTAGCCACCTCTGAACAGAAGCATATTTTTGGTTTCAGTCCTCAGGCTCCAAAGTGGTTCACATGATGCAAACTGGCCTTGTAGTCAGCGTTTTGGCATTTTCATTTGATTTCTCTGCCCACTCTCCCCTGTTGGCACTGGCCTGCACTTTGAAATGAATTGCTGTTCCTGTGCAAACTGGACAACAAGAACAGTTACCAGACTTTGAGATCACTCAGGACATGCAGGTTTCCAGAGATCATTATCCTAGAAGCACAAATTCAAGAATAAATATGGGAGCTCAAAATCCACCTAAAGAAGAGAGAACTCTTGTACCCCTCTAGCAGGTAATTTCTGCCCACAGCCAAATAATACTTTGGTAATGTTATCCTGAAACTATTTCTTCTATGCGGCCAACCTCGGGTACTTGGACAGAAGCACGATAGCCATCACAGAGAAAAGAGATGCAATGACAATAACACAGGACCAAGGACAGGGACCCGGGTTCTAGTCCCAGTTCCACCACTAACTTTAACATTGAGTGAGCCACTTCTCCCAGGTGCTTAGCTTTCTCTGTGAAAGGTAATAGTTAGATACTACAGTTTCCAACTTGAACTTACCTGATCATCAGTATCTTGTAGGACATTTATTATAAATATAGATTTTCAGACTGCTCCCTGGAGATGCTGGTTCGGTATAGTTAGCAGTGGCATTCATGAGTTTGCATTTTAACAAGTGACCCAGGAAAGTCTTTATATAAGCAAGTTTAGGAAACACAGGCCACATGACTACAGAAAGCTCTTCTGGGTATGCAGTTCTGCAGAATCAAGTTAATTAATGGTCATGATTAAGCTTCTACTCACTACAAAGCTCTGCTAGATCCTAAAAATGATAGGAATAATAGCTAACATTTATATAGTACTAGTAACTATTTTAAAGGCTTTGCATATATGACCTATTTTAATCATCACAACAACATTCTGAACCAGATACTATTATTACCCTTATTATAAGACACAGAAACAGATGCACAGAAATTAAGTGATTTTCCAAAGATGACTTGGCCAGTAAGGAGGTAGGATTGGGATTCAAGCCAAGGCACCCCAGTTATAGAGTCTAGCCTCTCAACTGCTGTGCTCTACCAAGCTTCAGCCTTCCTGCAGATGCTGAACAGCTCAGAACTCCTCAACATCAGGCACTTGGTGGACAATAAGAAAAGCCCTCTAATAACTAATAACAGTACCTTAAGGTTATGGTTTGAATGTGTCCCCCAAAGTTGATGTGTTGGAAATGTAACGCCCAATGTAACAGTGTTGAGAAGCAGGACTCTAAGAGGTGACTAAGTCATGGTGATTCTGCCCTCATGAATAGATTAATGCCATTATCACAAGAGTGGGTTAGTTATTGCTGGAGTGGGTCCCTGATAAAGAGGATGTATTCCACCCACTCTGCCACCCTTTGTGTGCTCTCTCACCCAACTCTTCCACTATGAGATGATGCAGCAAGAAGGCCTTCACCAGATTTGGGCCCCTTGACTTTAGAATTCTCAGCCTCCAGAACTGTAAGAAACAAATCTCTGTTCTTTATAAACTATCTAGTCTTGGGCATTCTGTTATAGGAACAGAAATGTCTAAGACACTTAACAACCATCTACATCATCTAGATCATTCTTAGGAGCCAGGGTGAGGGCAATAGGGAAGCCAAAAGGCAAACCCTAGGCTTCACCCCTGTTTCAATCAAAGAAAACTGATTTTGTCTGTTTGGTATATGTCACATTTCATTTGAGGAAAAAAAAAATCTTGTGATTAAAAAAGAGATGTTAGAAAACCTTTTATCATGTAGATGAGAAAACTGATCCCAAAAGATAAAGAAAGTTTTCCAGATTCCAGGAATAAGAAGTCCTTGGCCATGGCTTCTAAAGTCCCATGTTTCCAGACGCTTTTCAACAGAATCAAAATGAACTTGTCAACCAGATGGACTTGATAAAAACCCATTAAAATTAGCATAGATTAATAAAGTAACCACTGGAGAACTGAAGAAACTGGGGCAGCAGCATTTGAGAGGGGACATGCACAGTGACACCAAATGGAACAGAAGATGACTCAAATCAATGGCCGTATCAATATTCACAACTGTCTCCTCCAGTAACTGTAGCATCACCAAAAATCAGGGGGAAAAGCCCACTCAGCTTGAGTTGAAGTGGAAAGATGACTACGAGTAGGAGGACTTACTTATGAACTCTAGCTGGGCCATTTATTACCTGGATGATGACACTAGTGATTAGACAAACCATCAATATGAGGCTTTCATGAGATCATGTATGTCAGTAAGTCCAGGACTTTGAAGATGTAGTAAACATAACAATCTTTTAGACCAGAAGCTCCCACTCACAGTATGGTATTACTGGCTTTACCTGAAAGTACAATTCATGATGTTGAGAGGAAGGCTGATCATATAAATAGGGATCCAAACCCCTGAGAAATTTCCCTGAGCTCCCCCTTCCTTTGAACTTCTGTGGGCATGATGATAATCATAAAGAAATAATCTTCAGTGGTTGGGCAGCAGCAAGCCCAGAAGATGAGCTGCCACATAGATGCTGTGACCATTATCAGTGATTCTATGAACGACTCAGTTTTGCCACCCAGGCACCACTCAGAGATCACCAGAGGTTTGAGGTTAACGAGTACGTTGGCACAGAGACTAGTATTACTGATACCACACGCTATTTTTTTCTCTCTTCTGCCACTGATTAGTAGATGAAGAGAGAGTTATGTCAGCCTCAAGGGCAGATTGCAAGAGGGAAGACACTGGAATATCAGAATAGTGCCATCACCCAAGGAAGAGGCTTCATTGCAAATCATGCTAATATGTGTATTCACCCTGCTCGAGACTAAGAACTCCTAGAAGGAACATCTGATAAAATGTGTAAGTCCTTCCTCATCCATCCTGATTTCTCATCATTAGTTTTATTGACAAATGAATCAAGTGTTAAAATGCTTAAGGGAAATTGATGAAAGAAAAAGTTAAAGTTAAAAACTTCTATGACTAACCTGACCTGTTTCTGACAACTGACAAAAGCCCTCTTTTCTTAGGCTTCAGCCTGATTAAGCTCAGGATGAATAATTACCCCATGCTTGAGGGCTTACTATGGGCCAGAGAGGTGCCTTATCTCTGGTCCCAACAACTACCTTGCAAGTTAGATATTATCACATTAATTTTACAGACAAGGGAACAGAGACTGGAAGAGTTTACTAGTCTAGTGTCCCAAAGCTAATATGTGTCAAATTCAGGATTTGACTCCAGACTCTGCTGACTGCAAACCTCTCCAGTTTGCAGGACCAGATTCAGACTTCTTCACTTGACCCAAAGAGGCCTTCAAGACCCAATCTGTTTGTAGACTGAGGGCCCACCACATTCCACATCCACCACATGTAGCCCTCACTACAGGATACCTTGCAGAGGCCTGCATGTGTCACAGCATGACTCACCTCCTTGCCTTCTCCCATGAAATCTGCCTGGAGTTTTATTCTTCCTTCTTTATGCAGTTATATCCAGTTGCTCTTCAACACTCAGCTCAAACCACACTCTCCAGGAAGGTCATCTGTGATACTCCTCAAGCTAACATAACTTCTGCTTTGTTGGATTCCTCATAGCAGCCTGGACAAATTTCTATGTAATCATTTATCAATTACATTTAACTATAGTTTATAATTTATTTTTATCTCCCTCACTAGGCATACACCAACTTGAGGGGGAAAGAGAGTTTATTTAATTTTTATTCTCAGGCTTAGCATAGTACTAAATGAGTAGATACTCATCTACTCTATAAATATTTGAGCAAATGAATGATTACAAAAGTGAATAAACTGATGATTTAACTTCCAGGACTATCTTAAAGGCTCAGTTAATTTAATCTCATGTGTTTATCCAAGTGTAACCCTTCTCCTCCACCAGGAACTCCTCGATACAGGAGTCTCTCTTGTCCTTCTTTTATAATCTCTGGAATCTATTTGCCCATGATTCAATAATGGCTGAATGACTTTCTATCGACACTATCTCTATTTGAATCAAGAACAATATACTATATGACAATTAGACACCATGTAAAATGGACTTCTAATGGGCTTAAAATGTTAATGTATAAAACAAGTACTACAATAAAATATAAGGTAACATATACATGTATACATATATATGCATATATACATGCCTATATACATATGTGAATAGGAAAGGACTTACGAGTCATGACACAAATCTCAATAGCCAAGAGAAAAGACTCTCACAACACAAAAATGTAAAAACTTCTGAAGGGGAAAGAAAGAAACTCTATGCACCAAGTTTACACACAGCAAAATGAGGAAAATATATTCACATATATGACAACGGCCACAAAAATGTTAGCATTTTTGATACATACAGAGCACCTTCAAATCAGAGAAAAAACAAACAAACAAACAAAAATTACACAAAGAGGAAGTTTTCAAATGAAGAAATGCAGATGACCAAGACAACATGAAAGTGTCACATCACTAATTGGATTGAACTATAAATTTAAACATCAGTGTCATATTTCTCACTAATTTTATGGAAATCACAAAGCACATGAGAAAATGGACCTATGCAGTTGGGGGCAGTTTTAAAGTATGCTTTTGAGGCTGGACGTGGTGGCTCACGCCTGTAATCCCAGCATTTGGAAAGCTGAGGCAGGTGGATCATCTGAGGTCAGGGGTTTGAGACCAGCCTGGCCAACATGGTGAAACCTCATCTCTAGCTGGGCATGGTGGCAGGCACCTGTAATCACAGCTGCTTGGGAAGCTGAGGCAGGAGAATAGCTTGAACCTGTGAGGCAGAGGTGGGAGTGAGCCGAGATCATGCAATTGTACACCAGATTGGGTGACAGACGGAGTCTCCAAAATAAATAAATAGATTAATTAATTAATTAAAGTATATTTTTGGAGATAAGCAGTATGTTTTAAAATAAGGGAATATACTTGAAACAACTCTAGAAATTTATCATAAGAAATTGAGATAATGCTCAAGCAGCTAAACAAGGATGTTTATTGCTTCATTGTTTAGATAATAGCAAAAACAAGAAACAAAACAATCTAATTTTCTATCAAGAGTGAATCAGGGTTTTTAATTATAGATAAATTATATGTCATATAAAGTTACATATTGAGAGACATCAATCTGTATATATCTCATATCCACACATTATAATACCATGAAGTATTTAAAATAAAGCAATAGTTATCAACAAGTGATCATGGAAAGATGTCTCTGGATTAAAGAATCTCAATAAATGCCTTTGGTAGGCATAATTCCAAGACGTCCTTCACAGTTCCCTGCCACCTGGCGTACATGTTTTGCCCAGTTTCTAGGATTGTTAATATGATCAATTTTACTCTCAGGATTAGGTTATATTATGTGGCACAATCAACTTTAAGAAAATTGACAGATTGTTACTGGCTGGAAAACTTAGCCACAGGGCAAGGAATGTGTGTGGCCTCTAGGAGTTGCAAACATCTCTGGCTGACAGCCAGCAAGTAAATGAAGACCTCATTCCTACAACCACAAGGAATTTAATTCTGCCAACAAACTGACTGAGTTTGGAAGCAAATTTTCCCCAGAGCCTCTAAATGAAAACTCAACCTGTTTGACATATTGAATTCAGCTTTGTAGTATACCAAGCAGAGAATCCAGTCATGCCACCCTGCCAAACTTATAGAACTAATAAAGAGATGCTGTTTCAAGATGCAAGTTTGTGATAGTTTATACACAGCAATAAAAACTACTACAATGCCAACCAGAATAAATAAAAAGAAATCAACATCTAGATACTGCAGAACAAGAAAGAGAAATGAAAGATGTTTAAAGTAGCTAGAAAGCAAAGACAAATTACCGATAAATAAATAAGAACTAAATTGAGAGTTGACTTCTCAACAGCAATAATGAAAAGCAGAAGACTGTGAAAGAATATTTTCAATCTTCTGAGAGAAGATAACTCAGCCCGGTATTACATAGCCAACCAAGCCATCCTTCAAGAATGACGGCGGAATAAAGATTTTCAAGAAAAACTGAGTATTTTCAACACAAAACTGAATATTTTCGCCTAACAGTCACTGATTAAAGAGTATATTCCAGGAAGAAGTGAAAATTCCAAAAGAAAAACTGAAATACAAGAAAGATTGGTGAGCAAAGAATGGTGAGCAAATAATCAAAGTGATCAAAAATATGTGCCAAAATTTGAACACTGGCTATATAAAATAATAATAGTAATGGGAGGATACGATAAAAATCAGGCTAGTGATAAAATACTGGACAGTAATTATGTATAAACCAGGAGGCTGTGATTGGTAATTTGTGCTTAATTTTTGCAAAGTCTTTGCAATGTTGTGAAAGAATATCTGAGGTCCAATTTTACTTGGAAATACATGGATATATAGAAGCTTTGTGGCTGGGCGCGGTGGCTCATGCCTGTAATCCCAGCATTTTGAGAGGCCAAGGTGGGTGGATCACCTGAGGTCAGGAGTTTGAGACAAGCCTGGCTAACACAGTGAAATCCCATCTCTACTAAAAATACAAAAAATTAGCCAAGCGTGGTGGCAGGTGCCTGTAGTAGTCCCAGCTACTTGGGAGGCTGAGACAGGAGAATGGTGTGAACCCAGGAAGCAGAGCTTGCAGTGAACCAAGATTGCACCACTGCACTCCAGCCTGGGTGACAGAGCCAGACTCCGTCTCAAAAAAAAAAGAAAAGAAAAGAAAAGAAAAGAAGCTTTGCTTGATAGAGCAGCCTCTCAGATATAGTGAAGAAATCCTACAGATCAAAAAATATATATACCACAACTGCAATGCTTACCAAAATGGGAAAAAAAAAAAAAAAAAAAGACAGATTATGGCAGGGATTTTAAAGTGAGGAGAAAAATAATAACTTCCATTTTTCAAGTTCACCTAGTTGAAAAATGAAACAACAAAATGAAAACACTTTTCTTGAGTTCACCCAGCTCCTCAAAAGTGAAGTAGTAACCACCATCCCAGGCCAAGAGAACTGGTATCATAAACCTTCATGCCAACTCAGCTTTCATCTACTCTGCCCTACAGAATTAGATGTGTGTGTGTGGATGGCGATGGTTCCTTACATCGTTTTTATCTCCCAGTATTCACCAAAACTGTGTGAATCTCTCTGAAGAGGCACTAGAAACCTCTTGTGAACTAGTACTTCTCAAATTGGGATGTGAGAGATTGCAGTTTCCTTGGGGAGCAGACACCCAAACTGAGATGCTCTGACTTTACCAACTATCAAAGTTGATACAAATGACTGTTTTCATACAGACCCCTCAAATGACCAAATAAATCATCTGCTCTCTCAACCAGAAACAAATAATCTAAGTGAACAAAAATACCTGGTTGAAATAAGTTTAGTGCAGGGTTATATTCTGTACCTGAAAATTATGTTTTTGAGAGATATTCCTCACTGATTCGTGAAATCGTCAACCGTGTACTGTTCAGGGTATCTAGATTAAGCATAAGCTTTGGAGTCACACAGCCTGAATTTCAAAGTCAGCCTCACAACTTACCTAGCTATTTCTTAGCCCCACTTAGCCTCGGTTTTGTCATCTATAAAGTAGCAGTAATAACACTTGTCACACACAGCTATTTTAGAAATAAGTAAGATTTCAGAAAGGGATTTCAGAGAGAGCTGGCACCAAGGAAGCAATCAATCAGTGTCAGCTATGAGTAATTGATAACACTAATGGAGGCTGCATCCGTGTGACTAATCTGTACCAGGGGTTAGTTTAAATATCACTAACATTGGACTTTGGAATGCATAGACACATAAAATGTTGGAGTTTGCGGAGGCTTAAAATTCACCAGTTCCAATTCTCGTTTTCTAGAGGATTTGAAACCCAGAAAGACTCAGGAACTTGTATAAAGTCACACAGCCAGTATAAGGAACTGAAATCTGACCCTCAGCCACTGAGCACCAGTAATACTGTTTCTTCTATGTCACAGCTCATGTGTCTTCTTTTTTAATCTTACCAGCAAATAATTTGTGAGGTTAATAAAAATTAAAACTGAAATACTTTTCATTGAGCACACCCCAGTGAAACAGAAGGAACAAGGGAACATGGGGTCTGGCCAAAGAGAAACCAAGTTTGAGGAAAAATGTGTTTGACCTTCCTAAATATAGTTCACCACAATGCCAAGCAAAGGAAAACAAAGAGGCAAACTATTATAGGCCCATTCTGATACCTCGTAGGCCTATTTATTAAGTACATGATCAATTTCATGGACAAATAATCTTATGTTTCTAGCAATTGTATTTTCTGGCCAAAAATTCTGGAAACTTGTGCTGACAATGAGATGAAATATTTTAAATGCCTACTGTCTTTGAAAATTAAGGTTACAAACTTTTATCTGTCAGCCATTTCTATCACTGTATCTTGTTTTGACCCCACTCCCATTCCCCATTGGAGAGATATTTCTGAAAAGTGATTTATGGGAGCAGGCCTTATTCCCATTGCTTTAAGTACCTTGGAGGCCTATCTTCTTTGTGTTCTGTAAAATGACTGCCCTTTCTGCACAGTCATTAAATACCTACTGAGTAGCCCATGGTGTCCTTCTGATGATCATCTGATGGGAAAACTTGGACATTTGTGTTCATTATGAGTCATCTGCCCTTAACTGAGTCCAAATTTAGAATATACTAATTTTTAAATTGTATTTTTCAAACCCTATAGCTAGTGTAGGTTGAATTCAGCAAATAATTTTTCTCTTCTGTTTTTGGGAACCCTCCAGCATCTTCTCATTCACATCTAAAAGGACTGCTACCAGTCCACAGTGCCTCCGATTGCTACATTGTGGTGAGAGATATATGGCAGGTTCAAAAATCACTGTGCAGCCTGTCAGCTGATTGGGGTGAATGATCAATGTAACCGGAACTAAAGTTGTATGACATCATCTTTGCCACAGCTTCACATGGCAAAGCTCACTTCAAAAGTGCTTCTTTCTCAGACAAAGTCCTTTATTTAGAAAAGCCACAAGTAACAGTTAAAATCACCTAGTCCAACCAAATGGAAAGATTCACCAAGGTTCATAAAAATGAAACCACCCACGGTATATCAGGTCTCCTGACTCCTAATCCAGGGCTTTGACATGGCATCACCAACACATCACATCCCACACTTCTTCCCTGGCACCTCTGCAAAGTTCCAGGGGATTTCCTGCCTCTCACTCTTCTCTCCTCATTCTCCGGACTCACCCTGATATCATTTATGTATGCTTTTATTACAATTTTCTCTAAAGTAACCCCAAGTCATAATTACATTAAAAACTGAAGTCTGATAAAATAGTGAATATAAAACCACAGCACTGCTGTCAAAAGTAGAATAGTGATAGCGAGCTTATCTCCAGGGAAATAGAGAAGTGGTCAAACCACACTGCTATTTTTACCTGCCTGGTATTATTTGAACCTAACTGAATGTGTGGTCACATGGACAGTGATTCAGAGATCTTAGTAAATTCAGGTCACATTTATTTAAAGTAACTAGGTTCAAAAGATCCTTATTCTTTCTTCTGCCATGAAGTTACGTGTCTTGGGAGTGTCAATGAACCAGTCTGGACTTGATTTTACTCATCTGTAAAATGAAGGATTTGGACTACTTGATATTTTATATCCCATTTAATCTAGGACTAAATTCTATTCCAGGTGAAGGGTGATGTAGAGGGAAATTGGAAGGCTGATGAAAGAGTCTGAGGATTAGGTAGTGTAGTGTGGAAGAACAACAGAGACACAAAGTCTTCCTTCAAGTTTCATCTTCAGCTGCATTACAAACCAAGAGGCTTTGGTCCTGACACCCTCAGACCTGCTCTCTTATCTCTTCTGTCCCTCCACTTATTAGAATGTGTAAGCTAAAGTCATGCTTTTGAATATAACCATGTTGATAAGGAGGTTAGAACTGTCAACCCTTCACACATATATGAATCCATTTGAGCAAATGCTTAAGGTATTTCTTCTTAACATTTGGTGATCCTTTTGATTACTAATTTAGTTATGAAAGCTAGATAATTCTGGATATCCCAGAATGAACAGATCTTTGTAGTGAGTCACAGAGGCCTTGGCCCACAAGAGTGCTATCTGTGTAGCGAGACAACGCTCTAACGTGGAGAAGCAGAAGAAACAGAGTTTGGGATATGCTTCACATAACCTGGGCATAGAAAAACATGCTGTTTTTCTAGGAACATGGATTTCTAGGACCAACAGCCCTTTTGCACAGGACACCTTCTTGTTGGGCTTTGGGCACCAATTCTGCCTGCCCTGGGCCAAGTCCCTGAGATGCACAGTGGCAGGTGAGGGTATTTAGTACTACCTGCAGCCCTCTTGGCTCCATCTTGTTTTGAAAGGCAGAAGCAGAAGAGCCTTTTTCCCAGCCCAATTCATGGACCGTGAGAGAGTTCCAGAGTCCAAGCAACTGACAATATCAGAGCATCTAAAAAGCATCATGTGCTTTTATGATTACAAGAAAGAGAAATTCAATGGGGCTAGCTAATGTAACAAAATAAAAATAAAAAAGACTTTAATGTGTGAGTGAACTCTGTCACTTGCCTACTCAGTTATTCACTTTCTTCCAGCATTATGCAATGAATAATAATTGGCCTTAGCCAGGGAACGCTTTACCCTCCCAACCTCTCTTTCTGGTAGAGGTGGCAATGCAATTCGGTGTTCAACTGGGAAAGCTTCCGAGAAAGTTTTTCTTTCTTGGTAAAAGGAACAAAAGAGGCTGGTGCCATCAGTTTCCTCTTGAGTAAGGACAAGATATTTGGAAATACAGCATCCATCTTTTGACTATTAGGGGACAAAGATAATGGGGAAAGAATCACAGAGATGCCACTGTGATGTCACTAAGCACCTGAATCTAAACTAGCAGCCAACTACCTCCAGACTACCTGTTTTGAAGGCAATCAATGCTTATTTGATTAAGCCTACAAAACTTTAGATTTCCTCTCTTCCTTGCTGCTAAAAACATTGCCAATTAATGTGGGAGAATCTCCTGGAACTTAACACCAAATTTGAAGCAAACTTTCTTTATGCTCTTGATAAAGAGCATCCAGCCACACAAAATGACCTAACTCAACTTCCAGTCCAGTCTGGTTTTATTTCTATTTTTTATATTTAATATACTACTATTCATTTTCTATCTTAGTCCTGAAAAAAAAAGGAATAAGGAAGTATTTGTCATTAAGATTTTTCCAAAGAAACTTTTTCCCATTTTTATTTGGAAATCCTGGATTTCTATTTATTTTAGTTAAATTCAGCATGAAATATTTGTTTCTTTCTATGAAAAGCACCTCAAACTAATTGAATTGGATGGCCACATATTTAATCTGATGCATGCATTTCAAAGATTCACAATTAGAGTGACTTTTTTTTTTTTTTTTTTTTTTTTTTTTTTTTGTGATGGAGTTTTGCTCTTTCGCCTAGGCTAGAGTGAAGTGGTGCAATCTCGGCTCACTGCAACCTCCACCTCCCAGGTTCAAGCAATCCTCTTGCCTCAGCCTCCTGAGTAGCTTAGATTATAGGTGCCCACCACCACATTCAGTTAATTTTTATATTTTTAGTGGAGATGGGGTTTCACCATGTTGGCCAGGCTGGTCTTGAACTCCTGACCTCAGGTGATCTGCCTGCCTTGGCCTCCCAGAGTGCTGGGATTACAGCTGTGATCCACCGCGCCTGGCCTAGAGTAACATTTTAAGTGCAATCAGTGAATATCACATATCATAATTTACTTGTACATTTTTTCACCAACAGCATTAGTCATATACATTATTTAAGAAAGTTATTTAAAACCATTCATTCTACCATGCTGTTGTTCCTAATATGTCAAAGGTTGTCAACTTTCAATATACAGAAATTGTCTTTACATCTGAAGCTTTATGTAACTCAGGCTCATTTACATAGGATAAAATGAGATTGTTTCTACATATATAAAGGAAATGGGAAACAAAAAGACAGCTCTGAAATTTCAGTACATGTGAATATCCTTCCCAGGGGAAGATATAGAGAATTTCACTACCAAAAAGATGAACTCTGACTATTGTGACTATCTAGATCTACCTTATATATAAACACGGCATTTATTTTCTTTAACTAATCTCTCCTTTATTCATAAAGAAATCAGACATAGGACATAATGAGTGTTTATGGTCCCACTTAAGCTGAGAAAACTTTAAAATGGCAGAGGAGATATCTGTTCTTATACTATTACAAGGTTCTCCATAACCTTCACCTTAATTTCATCATAAAAATAGCTAACATTCTTTACTAACTTCAATGCATTTGACACTCATCATTCCATCTAAGCTTCACAAAACTCCTATGAGATACATATTATTGATATTCCCATTTTACCAGTGAAGAAACTGTGTCATAAAAGGTGAGGTAACCTGCCAAGGAAACAGGTAGAAAGCCTAGACTTAGATTGAAACCCAAAGCATTTGGTTCCAGAGTCAGGAATCTAAACCACTATAACATGAAGCCACCTGTATAAATATTAAACATTTAAGTTACTATCCTTAAGCAGACTACTTCTGAGTGTTGTCCTGGGGTGGGTGTTTTCATAATGGGAGATGATCTTCTGTTCGTAACCTCCTGGCCCAATTTTCAGACGCAGAATTGACTGTTCTTCAGCTTGCCCATTTGTTCAAATGAAAGCAGGAGCTGAAGTGGGGCTCTTGCAAGGGCTACTAAAGGTTTTGCCTTCGCTCCGAGTGCTTCACACGCCTAGACATTTGTATACATTAAGCACTTGAACCTAGGTTAGGACAGGCTGAACTCATGGGAACTCACAGGTAGAAGATGAGCTGCCCCTAGTTCCCTAGTTGCTCCTTTGCAAAGAGACACAAACAAGACACTGTATTATTCAGCATCTTTTCTTTCTGAAGGGAATAAACACTCTATGAGTGATGAGAAGGTCTAGAAAACCTCCCCATCTGTATTTATATGTTGCAAAATACTACATGTCTCTATATTAAAGGTTCTCATTCCTCACCTTAAAATGTAACTGTCCCTTATAAGATAACCTGGCAATCTACATCTGAAATGTGCAGCTTAGTGTGAATGGGTTTATCAGGTCCTTCGATAAAAGCTGGATTTGATCAGGGAGAAAAAGAAAAAAAAATGATATATCTTTAGGTAGAACAGGAAAGCAGACAAATTTTGACTTGGTTACAATTTCATCTAAGATCAACCCCAGTCACACATACACAACAGGACGGAGAAGTTACCTAGAACACATAATTCTTAGTACTAAAACCAGTATAGTCCCAGTCAGACTGGGATGGTTGGTCATCCTGTCACTGATTCACATTTTTCCATCTGTCTAGTTCTCAGGAAAACTTTTCCATTACCAGTTCTCTGAAGTCAATCCAACAGTACCTTACTAGGTTAGTAGATAAACAAACGTGGCAGATTCAAACAATGGAATACTAGTAGCAATAAAAAGGAACAAATTGTTGATACATGCAACAACTCAGATGACTCTTAAAGGCATTACACTTATGAAAGAAGCCAGTCTCAAAAGATTGCATGCTATATAAGAATCCATTTAAAATATATGCTAGGCCGGGCGCGGTGGCTCAAGCCTGTAATCCCAGCACTTTGGGAGGCCGAGACGGGCGGATCACAAGGTCAGGAGATCGAGACCATCCTGGCTAACACGGCGAAACCCCGTCTCTACTAAAAACACAAAAAATTAGCCGGGCGAGGTGGCGGCGCCTGTGGTCCCAGCTACTCGGGAGGCTGAGGCAGGAGAATGGCGGGAACCCAGGAGGCGGAGCTTGCAGTGAGCTGAGATCTGGCCACTGCACTCCAGCCTGGGCGACAGAGCGAGACTCCGTCTCAAAAAAAAAAATAAAAATAAAAATAAAAAAATAAAATATATGCTAAAAAAAGAAAAAAAAACTATAGTGATATAGGCCAATGGTTGCCAGGGGTTGGGAAAAGGATATGAATTTGTATTCTTAAATATTTACCAATATATATTTGTATGAATTTACATTATATTTTATATTATGTTTTAGAAATGTATATTTTTATGAATTTACATTCATAAAGAATGACATGAGAAATTTTTTCAAAATGATAGAACTGTTCTCAATCTTGGTAGGGATTACACAAATCTGTACATGAAATAAAATCCACAGAATTTTACACTAAAGGGAAAAAATCACCTTCTGTGATAAATGTTAAAATAATATTATTTATGAAGAATATTCCTTTAAAGAAATGTTTATTCACACATGCATCTGTGGGATAGGACATAGATGAGCATTTTCTGTACAAGAAATAAGAAAATCTGAGTTCTTGACCCAATTCCTTTTAACTTGATGCGTAAACTTTGGTAAGTTGCTGCATTTCAGTCGTCAGTGTTGTAATCAATAAAATGAGAGTCATGAACTATTTCTCTAAAAAATGTCTGACCCAGCTTTAAAATTCTAAGAGACTGTAATCTTGCATCATATGGAATTCCCCAAGTTGTTTGTCTTAACTTTAGCGAAGACTAAAATTAGCTAACGGTGGCGGTTGGATTGGGCAGACATCAAATGAGGGTGTTTCCTAATTAAAGTTACTCTCAAAGGAGAAGTAAGGGCAAAAGTCCTTTCTACCAGAGAAATTTTTTCTAAAAGGCAAACCTCAAACTTAAGCTTTCTTAGGCATTAAACCACACATAGGACCCAGTAGAATACTTGTTCAAATTTTTAAATCACCTTTTCCCCTTCTTGCTCAAAATAAGAATTACAAATTAAAGGGACAGGGAAATAAAATCACGACTCTTTCCGCCTGAAACTAAGATTTATCATTTTGGTTTTGCTACTGCATGTTAGAGAGGGTGGTAAGAAAGAAGGGACTTTTTTATGCTGTATAAAGAGATTTGAAGTTACTCAAGTGAGTGTGTATTCAACCTGAAAGCAGTCTCATAGCTTCATATTGAAATTCCAGAACAGAAAACATTGCTGTGTCAGTTACACCGGAATGTCCCTTAAAATTTTTATTTTCACTTCTAATTGAGAAATTCCTGTGGACTGGATGGAGGACAGAAAGTTCACCTTACAAAGGACTTTAGAAAACCCTAACATATAAGTATCTTGCTGGCACCAGGAAAGAATTTCAAAGATGAGTAAATAATGGGAAGTGTGGAAAATACAATCTCTTGAAAACTTTGTTTTATTATTTAAAAACTTTGATGTCATCGATTTACTACAAATTGTAAGTAAACACTGAATAGAGTATTAAATTTTATATATAGTATTCTGATCCTCTGAACACTTAATATTTAAAAGCTTTTGAGTACTTAAAAAACTTCAACTAAATGCCACATGATCTTAATTTAATTTCACATTAAGTCACTGAATTGTAGTCTCATAAGAGCCTCTTCGTGTGCTGTATTGGGTTAATTCAGTATACTGAATTTTTTTTGCAATAAAAGTATTTTGTAATAGACAATTTGAATTTTACAGCAGAAATGAATCTTAGAAGCCATTGCTTCTTAAAGCTATTGTATTTTAAAGTTGTAATCGAAATGCAAAGCATGTTATGAACTAAGCAAAATATGATTCTCCAGACCATTATCTCTTAGAATCTTAGAGCCTAAAGACCTCAGCCATCATCAGGTACCACATCTGAGCTGATACAGAAACCCTCTGTATTATTTTTGCTGGAACACTTGCTCTACCAAGCTGCTCAGTGCTACCTACTCTGCACAAAACCATTGTGACATAACTCCAGTCACTTGATGCTCCTTCTGATCACTTAGACTAGATCTGTCTCCCAATGCTTGCATCCCAGGACTTGACTCTGTCCTCAAGGATACCAAAGATGTTATCTCTCTTGTTCATGTTTGCCCTGTGGCTATAAAAGTGACTCCTCCTTGGTTTTCTCCTTTTCACATTAGACTTCCCCTTCAACTAGCCCTCATGTGACTTGATTTTCAGCCTCTTGGCATCCTGCCTGCCCTCCTATAAACAAATCACTTTAGGTTCCCAATGGCCTCTAAATACTGTGTACCTAGACCAGAATACAATTACTCCAGTATTTTCAATTGGCCCAGAGTCCTTAGCTCAAAATGAACAATATACTACTATTGCTGTGGTATTGATGGTCCTGCTATTATTTACCACAATATTTCTTAACGTGAGATTTCTGTCAATTAGGACATGTCCTTCTCTGTAAAATTTAATGGATACATAAGATCAGCAGAGGAGCTATTTCATCAACTGAAAGCCCATATGATGACCAGTATTCTAAAAAGCCAAGGAAGAAGTTGTCTAGTTAAAAGCAGGCTGGGGCCAGGCACGGTGGTGGCTCTCGCCTGTAATCCCAGCACTTTGGGAGGCCAACGTGGGTGGACCACTTGAGGCCAGGAGTTCAAGACCAGCCTGGTCAACATGGCAAAACCCCGATCTCTACTAAAAATACAAAACTTAGCTGGGCATGGTGGTGCACACCTATAGTCCTAGCTACTCAGGAGGCTGAGACATGATAATCGTTTGAATGCAGGAGGCAGAGTTTATAACGAGTCGAGATCACACCACTGCACTCCAAAAAAAAAAACCTGTTGGTAAGCTCCCCTCACCACAATCTCCAGCTTCAGGCTTCTCAAATGTTCAACAGAGCCTGAGATTCTTGTTCTGAATGTGCAGCCCCAGCCCCATGGTCCTCTGGAGAATAAAAATCTTTCTGAGTGTTACTTGCCTCTAAAAAGCTACGGCTGGTAAAATAATTTATATTCCCTTCTTCTAGGAGTGGACAATTAGGTGTTGGGTATTATAGTAACACCTAATTGTCCACTCCTGTATTCCTCTATGTGAAGAGAGACAAGTTTTTTGTTGTTGTTGTTTCTTTGCTTTCTTTTTGGTTTTGGTTGCTTTCTTGTTGACTTTGGAAACCACTTTCCCACAGGAAAATTTTGAAACAGAGGCCATGTAAAATCAATTTAATTCTGTCTCTGGTTTGGAAAGAACATGACCCTGTTCATTAAGAATCAAGAAGAAAGTGTGGGGAGGGGGAACTAAAACTCAAATGCTAAAAATGGTTGAGTAAAATAAGATGTATAATATGTACATGTTTGGTGTAAAGAAAAAGGGACAAACAGAAAGGGGGAAACATCAGGGAAAAAGATGAAACAAAGTAGGAAAATTAAAAGGCAGAGATATAAAAACTTCCTACACAGGACACACAGAAAGCAAAGGGAAGGAGGGAGAGAGAGAAAGGAAAGAGAGTGGTATCGTTTGGCTGTGTCCCCACCCAAATCTCATCTCGAATTGTAATCTCCCTAATCCCCACATGTCAAGGGAGGGACCTAGCAGGAGGTTATTGGATCATGGGGGCAGTTTCCCCTATACTGTTCTCGTGATAGTGAGTGAGTTCTCATAAGGTCTTTTTTTTTAATGACATAAATTTATTTTTCCAGTTCTGGAGGGTGGAAGTCCAAGATCAAGGTGCTGGCAAGGTTGATTTCACCCAAGGTCTCTGTCTTCAACTTTCATGCAGCTACCTTCTTGCCATGTCTTAATGTAGCCCTTTCTCTGGTTGTGTGCACACATGATTTCGCTTCCTTTTCTTTTGTTTAATTTTTATTTTTTATTTCAATAGGTTTTTGGGGAACAGGTGGTGTTTGGTTACATGGATGGGTTCTTTAGTGGTGATTTATGAGATTTGGGTGCACCACTCACCCAAGCAGTGTACACTGTACCAAATGTGTAGTCTTTTATCCCTCACCCCCCTCCCACCCTTTCCCTTGAGTCCCCAAAGTCCATTGTATTATTCTTATGCCTTTGCATCCTCATAGCTTAGTTCCTACTTATGAGTGAGAAAATACTATGTTTGGTTTTCCATATCAGTGTGGAGATTCTAAAAGAACTAAAAGGAGATCTCCCATTTGATCCAGCAATCACACTACCAGATATCTACCCAGAGGAAAAAAAAGGTCATTATACAAAAAGACACTTGCACATGCATGTTTATAGCAGCACAATTTGTAATTGCAAAAATATGGAATCATCCCCAATGCCCGTCAATCAACAAGTAGATAAAGAAAATGCAGTATAGCATGTTCTCACTTACAAGTGGGAACTGAACAATGACAACACATGGACACAGGGAGGGGAACAACACACACTGGGGCCTGTCAGGGTGGAGTAAGGAGAGCATCAGGATAAATAGTTAACGCATGCAGGGCTTAATACCTAGGTGGTGAGTTGATAGGTGCAGCAAACCACCATGGCACATGTTTACCTATGAAACAAACCTACACATCCCGCACATGTATCCCAGTACTTAAAAGTAAATTAGATTAAATTTAAAAAATAAAAATTAAGTAAAAAACAAAAGTAAAAGAAATAAAATGTGATATATATTAGGTTGGTACAAAAATAATTTCAGATTTTGCTATTTTTTTTTTAAAGTAATTGCAAAAACTGCAATTCATTTTGCACCAACCTAATATATACCATGGAATACTACTCAGGCATAATAAGGAACAAATAATGGCATTTGCACCATGCCATTCTATCCATGCTGGATGGAATTGGAGACCATTATTCCGAGTGAAGTAGCTCAGGAAAGAAGTAACCAATGATTTCATAAATCGTAGTTTCCCCTGGCCTTTTCTCTCTTTCCTGACACCTTGTGAAGAAGGTACTTGCTTCTTCTTCACCTTCCGCCATGACTGTAAGTTTCCTGAGGCCTCCCCAGCCATGCAGAACTGTGAGTCAATTAAACCTCTTTTCTTTCTAAATTACCCAGTCTCTGGTAGTATCTTTATAGCAGTATGAAAATACACAGAGCGAGAGAAACAGAGAGAGAGAGAGAGAGAGAGAGAGAGAGAAGGAAAATGGTGAGAAGAGGCTGGGAGGGACAGCAGAAGGATATGGGATTCTAGCAGAGAAGCACTAATGTGATGTACTTTAGGTTCTGTCCACACCCATCCAGGAGCAAAGCTCTGATCTATGTTCCAAAGATTCATGTTAGTGAGAATCAGACCTCCCAGCCAAGAGCCCTGACCCTCTGTGCCTGCTAGGAGAGAAGTGTTCATCCCAATGCTCAGCATTCCTCTAATTTGCTCACACACAACACAAGAAATGCTGACACTAGCTTACACATTAAGAATTTCTGAGTTTCATGGGATTTTAACTTTGTTAATATAATATACCAAAAAAACTTCCAATTTTTAAAAGATAATTATTACAGTCATTATAAATGAAAGTCACATCTAGGATCACATCTCCAATTCCTCATTTTACAATGGAGAAACTGAGGCTCAAAGTTGAAGTGACTTCCCCAGGGTTTCACAACCCAGGCAGCCATAAACTAGAACAAGGAAGGACCAAAGTGTCTGCCAACAACATGAGAGCAAAGTCGTTTTCTGAAAATTTATGCCATTGAAACAGCCCAAGTCTTTGTCACCTCGAGTTTTCTCCACCATACATCTGCAGGCTTGGCTCTGTCACATCACCACTTCCTGATGTGGGGATTGTTTTCCTTTCAAGAATAAATAAACAGTAAGAGCCAATAAACTCTAGAATGATAAACGCCCTCTTTTCTCAATATTTTCTTCCCAGAAGATGGAATATGACAAACAAGGAAAATTCTTTTCACCAGAATAATAAATATTTATCATTAAGACACAAACAAGACATAAAAGAAAGTCTTGGGGTGATTTTACTTTCTGTCAGCGCAACATTTTCTACAAGTCTGTGAGGCAGTCAGCCCAGAGTGGACAAACTAAGCTGACTGATTGATTCTGAGCACGAGTTTGGCCACTAAGTAGCCCACGAGCAACAGGACTACTAAGACATGGTGCTGTGTTATTTGTTCCACTCAAGCAAATTCCAGGCATTAGCTTGTCTGCCCCAAACCCACCTACCCAGTGACAAATTCAATTCCCACATCAACCAGAAATACCAGGACTCATTCACTCCTGCATCTCATAAGAGACTGTCCCCAATGCCTGGAAGGCCCCAGTGGAGGAAGAGTCCGACCACAATAGAAGTCATTCCTGTGAGATGCTATAAGCTGCTCAGCACCACTCAGCCATGGCTCAAGATCTCACTCTACTCCCCAGTGTAAGTATGGTCTTTTCTTTCTTTCTTTCTTTCTTTTTTTTTTTTTCTATGCTTAAGCTCAGCAACAAGAAAGGTATGGTCTTTGTATCATTTCTAATCCAAACGAACTCTTTTCATCCCTTACAGACACACCAAAAATCCTGTGATTCTAATCACAGAACTGAAAAAATCCAAGTCAAATGATTCTCATCTAACTGAATGGAGATGAATGGGTTATAAGCACTTGTTGAACATCCACCACATACAGGACACCCTACGAGGGGCCTGCACTGGCCTGACAGAGAGAGTGAATGATAATTACATCCTAACATAAAACTACTCCAACCAAATTTTGCAGCTATTCTTTCAGGTTAGTTAGCTGGGCTCTTGGCCTTTGTCTTGACCCCATTCTTGCCCTTCTGGGCCCATTGTTCTTATTAACACCTCTTTGAGAAAGTAATATGAAAGAATTTAAATTAAGCAAGACAGTTGAAAGAAGGTCTTTGTTAATATGAAAGTTGAAGATTATATCTGAATATCATTAATCCTTGCTATCTGAATCTTTTATTATTGTCATTGGTTTGATTTAGTGGTAGCACAGGGGTTATAGAACATTGCCTGCGGCAGTGTAACAGCACTGCCCGGATAAAGAGAGCATTACTCGTGCAGCTTCTAATCCACACTTTGGGTCTCAATTTTTCTACTTAAAGAACGAGCATTCATGTTTCTTTCTCCCAAGGATTATTTTATTATTCCTGAGGACTGTGTCTGTCAAGCATGTCAAAAGCTCCCAACATTAGTTAGAAAACCTGGTGCCTCTTTTTGCCTTAAGAATCCTCCACAAATCAGTAGAAAACACCTAGAGAAATTACCTTTATAATCTAGGATGCAAAAGCAAAGGAGCATGAGTGCAGGTGGGCCCCCCTACAGCAGAGGCATAGGTACCTCTGGTCACCTCGGAAGTATGATTGCAATAGATTGACTTAGATGCCATCTTGCTAAAGGCAAGGAACATACTAGGTGGCATGTGATAAATTTTCTAGCCTTATAAATCTAATTCTTGATTTCATGCCCCCAAGAGATCTGAAATTAAAGAGAAGAAGTTGGGTCAGCAAAATTGAATTTTGTGGGAAGTACAGCTATAGGAGTGATGCACTTAATTTCCTTTGCTGATCATTCTATTACAACGAAAATGGATAATTGTGATTCAAGAAGCTGAGGCAAATAAAATGGAAAAAAAGGTAGTCAACATCTTCTAATAAAGGTCAATATTAGAAATAACTTGAGCTAACCCTTTCCTTGATGTGATAATTCGATATTTTACAGATAAAATTCCCTGCGGTTATTTTGCCCACTAAAATATATTAAACCCCCTTCTATGTGCATCACACAGTGTTAAACACAGGGCAGGGGAAAGAAATTGATCCCTGACTTAAAACAACTGCATTTTTTCCAGTGATAAGCTTATATCAGTTGGTTAGTGTTTCTCAAAGTGTCATCTATGGATCCTCTGATCAGAGTCACCATAAGAGCTCTGCAGAAATACAGGGGCTGGGCCGGGCGCGGTGGCTCAAGCCTGTAATCCCAGCACTTTGGGAGGCCGAGGCGGGCGGATCACAAGGTCAGGAGATTGAGACCACAGTGAAACCCCGTCTCTACTAAAAATACAAAAAATTAGCCGGGCGCGGTGGCGGGCGCCTGTAGTCCTAGCTACTCAGGAAGCTGAGGCAGGAGAATGGCGTGAACCCGGGAGGCGGAGCTTGCAGTGAGCCAAGATCGCGCCACTGCACTCCAGCCTGGGTAACAGCGTGAGACTCCGTCTCAAAAAAAAAAAAAAAAAAGAAAGAAATACAGGGGCTGGGCCTTACCTAACACCTAGTCATTTAGAATCTCTGAGAGAAGTGCCTCTTTAGAAGGTTCCCTAGAGACTCTTAAGTACAGTAAAGTTTGAGATTGCTGCCATAGGAACAATCACAAGCCTACATTATTCGGGAGATTTGAGTGCAGGCCTAGATGAGAGAATGACTAATTACTTTGGATTAAAATTTACTAAGAATCTGATTTTCCCATTTCCTGTCTTATATTGAAGCTCACATTCCAACTGAATTCCTTTAGCTCTTACAGTTGAAAAGAAATTGCTGTATTTTCTTGAATTACCTTTACTAATAGTTCAGCCACACTCGAAGACCTGAATATAATAAAAACTTGAATAATTTGGACCTGGTAAAGGAGAAGTCACATAGCTTGGAAGCGGTCAGAATCAGTGGACATTTGGCCTGGTACAGAGGCTTACACCAGCCTGGCCAACATGGTGAAACCCCGTCTATACTAAAAATGCAAAAAAAAATTAGCCGGGCGAGATAGTGCATGCCTGTAGTCCAAGCTACTCAGGAGGCTGAGGCTGGAGAATCACTTGAACCCGGGGAAGCATAGGTTGCAGTGAGCCAAGATCACACCACTGCACTCCAGCCTGGGTGATAGAGCGAGACTCCATCTCAAAAAAAAAATAAATAAAAAAAAGAATCAGAGGACATTTGAGATTTTTTTTTCCTGTGGCATAATAGTAATAATGTATTCTGGCTTATGAACCAATGCCAAATTTTAAATCTGAGCTTTTGGCCTTGATGTGGATTGATATGTACTGGAAAATGTTCCCACCACCTCACTTATCCCCTGGTCCATCATTACCAATTGTTATGAAATTTGTTTCCTCTAGTTTAACAAGAATTCTGGTTCCAAAACTGAATAACTTATAGCACAGAGAAAGAAATAATTTAAACACATGAAATGCCAGGCACTGATTTCCTTAGCCCTTTTTCATTTATTCATCATCATAACTGCGGAGGCAGATATTATTAGTCCTATTTATATTTGAAGATAGGAGATCACAGGGGTACAAAATGATAAAGCAGATACAATGTCAGGATCTCCACCCCCAGATGAGGAAGCTGTCTTAATTGCACCAGGCAGCATCTTCTTTCAATGCAAATAGGCTGAAGAAAGCAAATATTTGTTACCCTAAGGAGTAAATGACATAAAGAAGGAGAAGGAGAGTAAGAAGAGCAAAACATCAGGAAGTAAGGAGTCTCTGGAGAGTGGAGGGAAAAGGGTGTCAGCAGGTGGAACAAGAATAAAGAAGGGAAAAATAGATGGGCACCCAAACCAAACTTCTTCCATTTGACATATTTTGTGAAGACTTTTCTGACAGATAGAGGTCCCTCCATACTGGTCTTAACGATTTTTAAAAACTCACTTAGCCGCAGCAGCATATGGTAATGAAAATATCAAGGAACCCCATGTATTCATACCCAATAAAATTGCTCCCTGTTAAAATAATATGCTTCCTTGCAATTTTGGTTTCACTATTGCCAAAACATGTTAAAAATTGTTTCTTATAATACCAAACATTTTGCTCTGCTCTGTAGCTGACATGACACTTGTAGCTTCCATGACACTTGTAGCTTCCACGCATTGCCTGATGAATAAGTTCAACACCAAGCCATCAGATAGTAAAGGCTCTTCTCCACATCTCATGTCTCAGCTGCCACAACACAAACCCTTCAAAGAAGACGCGTTCCCAGTTTCATGCTCCAAGTGAGACAGATGCTCCCGAAAGCCACTACACCACCTCAGAACTACAGAAAATAAGTCCTCAGATTTCCTTCTGTTCCTGAGATCAGCACACTGAGGCTCTTTTACTTTTCCCTTGGCCACCATCCTGCTGAGAGCTGCAGGAGAGAATGTCTATCTAGTGTCCCCATATTCCCCTGTCTGGCTATCAAATGTAAAGCCATCAGACCTGACATCTTTGTTGTCCATTAACCAGAAACCTGAGCTCCATCCCAAGTACTCTGTACATTTCCTACTCTGACCCACTTTCCTAATCACCCTGTACCTCCAAAACCCCTCCAGTGTTTCCTCTTGTCTGCCATCAGCAAACACTCTTGTTATGGGTTGAACTGCGTCCCTCTCTCTGTTCATATGTTGACATCCTAACCCCCAGTACTTTAGAGTGTGACCTTATTGAGAAATAGGGCTGTTACAGATATAATTAGTTAGGATAAGGTCACACTGCAGTAGGATGGCCCCCAATCCAATAGAACTAGTGTCCTTCTCAAAGAGGCGAGTGTGGACAAAGACACACACACACATACACACAAAAACACCATGTGAAGATTGGAGTTATGCTGTGGCAAGCCAAGGAACTACAAGAAGTTAGGAGAAAGGCCTGGAACAGACCTCTCCCTGGTACCTAAGGGAAGCACAGCCCTGCTGGCATCTTGACTTTGGACTTCTGGCCCCTCCAGAACTGAAAGACAATAAATTTCTGTTGTTTTAAGCCATCCAGTTTGCAATACTTTGTTATACCTCCCCAAATACAACCTGTCTTTGAGCACTCCCTTCACCTGGCTGCCCGCTAGTGGCACAGCTTCTCTTGCAGTCTTACTGAGGGAAGATTTCTTTTCCTTCCCCTTGGTACCTCAAAGCCTGGAGTTAGATCGCATTGCTCCTTCTAAACCATTTCTCCTCTCTGTGCTCAAAAGCCCAGATCCTTTGAAGTTTAAGCCATCATGCTCCTTCTACTTGCTACCGTCATCTACAAATCTTGGTCACTCCTCATCACTCATTGACGACTTTGTCATCTGTTCTATAACTTCCTTTCTACGCCCACTCTTGACAAAACATTTAATGACATCAACTCTCTGGTGTCTCAGTTCCCCTACATTCTCATGTCCAAAAGTTGTTTCTTCCATTCCAGTTCAATTTCCTATTCCTTGTTGTCATCACCATTAACTGCAGCCTCCAGCTTCCCCCCCTCTGAACACCATGTTCTAATCTTTGAGCTCATTTACTCTGTACATAATCTCTCAAAATTCTCCACTTTCAGTTATGGAGACTTCCAATCCACTGACAGGTAACTGACACCTAATATTTCCTCTTGAACACTTTTCTCATGTCTTATCTTCTTACCTAGTTTGAAATCCATTCAACCTTAATTAGAATTACTTCCTTGGAAACATCATTCACTCTCTCTCTATTTTTGTTCTAGCACATCTACTTGGCAATGCTCCAACCCTGGTAGTACCCAGGAATCTGTCTATTCTGTGTTTCTACTTAAGAAATTAAACTTGCTAGACTAAGATATACAACTATACCTTCGGAATTCCCTTTAAAGTCATGACTACAAAAGTATATTTACAAGGTGTCATTACTTCACACTTCTAGTAATAACCTCTCATTCCCTGAAAAGTTATAACACTGGATTGTGTCTTTCTTTCCATTGCTTTTCCTATGAGGTATTGGTGATTGTAATATTCAAATAACTAATCCATTTAATAGTATAGCATGTCAGTTTCTTGGTTACCTCATTTTTGTTGACTTTGTCTTCATCTCTACCTCCAGTACCCACGTAAGTGACTATATCCCAGACCTTATTGTTGATTGAGATCTGCAATCTCAATTTGAAGCCATTCTCTAATCTCTAACTTCCAATCTTCCCAGTTCACTTTCTCCCGCATACTTACTCCAAAACTCTTTGGGCCCTACTGGGATATTCAATCTATTAATCCTACCACCTACTTTTCTCCAATCCCTCCTTCTCTTCTTACCAAATTTAGATTCCAAGATCCATCATTTAACCACTCCTTTTACAGATCCTCAGCTAGCTTGCTTCCTTTGTACCTGTCTGACAAAACGCCAACCTGCTAAAACCTAAACCTCTACCTATATCTGCAGCTGAGCAGCCAAATGTGGCTAGACCAAAACACAACCATGCTGACCCTTCTTTCCAATATGACCTCAGGCTTCAAAAAGGTTAATATTGCCCAGCAATACTTTATATTCTTCTGGCTTTTGCACTCTTCAGACACCTCTTTTACATCTTTTTTTTTCCTCTCCCTAAACCTCTGCATTAGTTCTATTCTTACTCTTAGCTGAAAGATTTGCCTCTTATTTTCCTAATCCAATAGAAGTATTTAGGAGATAATTCCCATATCCTACCTACATACATCTGTACCCATACCTTTCACCTTCTCTCCTGTTGCAATGGATGAACTGCCCCTGCTCCTATCTAAATCCAGCCCCTCCTTTTATTATCTAGATTCCCTCCCATTACCTTCACTCAGACTTTGCTCCTACAATTATCTCCTCCCTTAATTGCAACACAAGTTTTCACATTGATATACAACTAGGCTGTAATTGCTCCCATGTTTTAAATACCCCACCTGATTTCCTTCTAACACCTGATCCATTTTTCTATTCTTTGCTTCAAAACTCCCTAGAAAGGTTGCCTGTGATAGCTGGGTTCCTATTCACAACCCTTCTAGGCAGGATGTTAATTGAAGATTTCACTAAGCTCATTCACATCATCAGATCCAGTCATCAATGCTTGGTCCCCACACTATTCCAACTCTCAGCAGTACTGAGTAGAATTAATCATATCCTGAAAACATTTTTCCCTTGGTTCCCAGGGCATTGCACCTTCTTGTTTTACATCCTACCTTTCAGGCTGCTCCTTTTCCAACTTATTTGCAGGATTCTCCTTCTCTTCTTAACACAAAATAGGGGGATGACCACCCCTCAGTCCTAGACCGTCTCATCTAAAACTACACCTATTCCCCAGGTGCCCTAATCTAGTCCAACAGCTTAATAATCTGTCTGTATGATCATGACTCCTGAATTAGCAGCCCTGATCACTCACTTAAACATTAGATATGCACGTCCAATCACATACAGGTTACCTCTTAGTAGGCTCCAAACCCAACTCTTGATTCCTACTCTCCAGCCTCTAAAATGTCTCCTTCCTTTGTCTCTCAGTAAGTGAGCAACTACCCCATTTCTAACTCATTAATCCAGCCAGACACCTAAGGGTAGTGTTTGATGTTTTCCCTTTCTCAGACTCTCCACATTCAATCCATCAGCAAGACTGATTCGCAGTACTATCTCAACACATACGTATGGAATAGATGAATAACTGAATAAATAAGCAAGTGTATACAACTGCCCTATGCCAGGAGCAGAAACTAGGAAAAACTATCCCTTAGAGTCCAAAGATTCAAACAACAGCATTCGTTCTTAACATGGCTTTTTAATAACATATGAGAAAATGAAACCCATAATAAAGTCAGATGCCAAGATTCATAGCAAGAGTCCTCACTTCTCAAATTTGGTCACTTCCCCTTAAATTACTGGCACAGCCTGCCCAGTGTTGCTATTTTGGGAGATCCGATTTCTCTTCTGCTAACCAGTTTAAATAAGTCCTAAATTTATGCATGTTTAAATTATTGCTCTCCAAATATAATTTCTAAACTTCTATAATATATTAATTGCCAGCCATTGATAACTACTCAGGTAAAAATCTGGAGAACAAAACTAATTAAACCAACTTTCTAGATGAAAGGAGCAATAGTTCTGGTGTCCTAGAGATGAAAAATAATTTGCCATATCAAATTACCGGTGGGAGCAACCTCTGAGAGTTGCGTTTTTTACAACTTAATATTTTAATCCAATATTTTCTATTTGCTTTTCCACCCCAAATTCAATTTGAAATGTAAATAGTTAATGTTTTTAGGAATGGGAAACATTAATTCACTTATTTTCTAGTACACAAAGAACATTAGTGCCTATAAAAATGACTTGGGTCATTGCTTTTTCAATAAAAGAGGAAAAATTTGAGCCAGGGTTGACTCACATATCCATTAGCATCTTCGGTTTATTGACTGTCATCTCATTCCTTTTAAGCTCTTTTGAATTCAGAGAGTACTCACCAGACAATAAGTATACAAATCACTCACTTTAATAAAATGTTGTCTAAAACCTACGTTGTAAGTTTATTCCTCACACTGAGAAGTCAGTCAGGCATGAGACAGCCAATCCGGAAAAGCCCCCCCACAACACACTCAGTGGTTATAAAGGGCAACAGAAAGCAGAAAACACAGCCTATCGCCACTCATGGAAAATCATTTTATAGCACATGCGCTCTTTGCAGGAAGTCAATGTAAATGCTATGGAAATAGCTGTAATACTGTATTGTTTTTAATTTGTATTATTTTTACTGTTATGTTATTCGTTTTTATCAACAGTTTTTTGCCTGTGGATATGGAACTTTTGGATACAAAATGCTGATTATATGCTGAGAAAGGATAAAGAAGGAAAAGTATTAAATAGAAGAATACATAAGAAGATGGAAACTGTAGAAGACAGAGGACCACTGTATGCCCTGAAGACATCACGAAAGAGGCACATGAAGCACAGTTTTGAACACTCAGGAAGAAATGCCTGACAACGGACACAGAAAAATGTTACTAAGTAAAACTTGTGGTGACTCTTTTGCTGGGCAGTGGGGCACGGTGGTTAAAAATTTGGGACTTGGGAGCCATTTCTAAAAAGAAAAAAAAAAAGAACAAAAAAGTCTATGCAGCTGCTTCCTGCAGAAAACATGAAAAATGCCATTTAAAGTCAAAGCCCTGAACTAACAACTAATTATTTGTCCTTGAACAACTGATTTGTGAACGTAGAACCCACAGATACAAAAGGCCAACTGTACTTATTGAAAACAATCCAGGTATAACTAGACCTGCACAGTTCAAACCCATGTTGTTCAAGGGTCAATTGAATAATTCACTTAATCCCTAGAGCAGCTGTAAGAGCTAGATACAATTGCTATCCTTGTTTTGTAGGAGAAGAAAGTGAGGCATAGAAGTGTGGTTCAAGGACAAGAGGCATCTGCATCACTTGGGAGTCTGTGAGAAATGCATAATCTTAAGGCCCACCTCAGATCACTAAATGGGAATCTGCTTTTTAATAAAATTAGCAGATTCCTATGAATATTAAAGTGTCAGAAGCACCTGGTTAAAGCCATCTTCCTAAAAGTGGTGGAAGGAGACTTCAAGCCTTACAGGTCTCACTCTACACTGTACTGTATTTGCCTCTTTGCGTTAGAAAATTAATGTAAAATGCCTAGCATATTATAATAAACATTGTCCATCATTATAATATTTTAGGAATAGTTTGTACATAGTCCTACCTGGAAGTAAAACTATTTATTTATTTATTTTATTTCAAACTAAAATGTAAAAAGCTGAAATTATCACCAAACACTTAGCATTGACAGGAATTCGAATTGCAGAATTATAGAACATCAACACTTAAAGGGAACAGGAAGATTTAAGAACTCAAATCTCTAGTTTCATTTCTGTGGAAATGTGTGCTAAAAGAGATATGAAGTTAATGTGATGACAGTCAGCCAGCAAATTAGGGGCATAGGAAGGACTTAAACTTGGGGCTTGGTAGCTGGGTCTGCAATCATGCAATTATTATTGACTTCTCTTCATACCCTGCCACTGCATAGGTCAAAAAAGACAATTGGATAAGTAAGCAATTCACAGATCCAAGTGGTTTCACATTACTGTTTAAAGCGCTCTGCCAACCACAGAGGCTACTTGTGATGTCTATGAATATAAAATATCTTCATAATGTGTTTTTTCACAAATCAGCTGTTTACTGGCTCTACAGTAGATTTTCTCATGGGTGTTTCCCTAGCATTTGGCCAGGACATTGGCGCAAAATTGATGTTGTATAATATTGTAAACTTTGGGCAATAGTGTAACCTCTCCCAACAATCTTTCTTTCTATCCAACATTAATTCTTATCATTCTATCTATCTTCATAGGAAATTTTTTAAGTAACAATGTTTTTGTCTTCTCTAAATTACAACATATTTTTTCCCCACTCTCAAGAGTCCCCATCTTATAAATGTTTGTCTTTCAGTTAGTCCAGCCAAATTTTATTTTTTGCCCGCCACCTGCATTCTAATAGTCCTTTTGCCTCTTAGGCACCTACTCTTGACCATCCATTTCTCCTCTTATCTCTACAGTGTTCGAAGATACTCAATTATACAAAGTATATTCAGATCACTCCTTCAGCAGACGACTTTATTCTTTCTTCAAATTGCTCAAAATACGTTTCTCCCAAAAAGTATTTTCTTTACTCACAAGGATTGTTGAGAAAACCAGGAATTGATTCATATTAAGCATTTTATTCATCTTTACTATGTAATCAGCAATAGAGATCTGATAGGCATAATCCCTGACGTCATCTTCTAGGCAATATTCTATATACAGATGCCAGCTAGCCTTTAACCTTATTACTGAGTTTTAATTTTGATGCTGTGATGGTTAACTACATGTGTCAACTTAACTGGGCCACAAGATGCCCTGATATTTTAAACAGTATTCTGGTTGTGTCTGTGAGCATGTTTCCAGATGAGCTTAACATTCACATCAGTAGATTCCCCTCCCCAGTGTGGTCGGGCCTTATCCAAGCCTTCGAAAAGCTGAATAGACCAAAAAAAGGAATAAATGAGAATTCACTGTTTCTGATGGTTTTAGAGCTGAACATTGACCCTCTCCTACACTCAGACTGGAACTTATACCATCAATTCTTCTGGTTCTCAGGATTTGGACTGGAACTACACTACCAGCTCTCCTGAGTCTCCAATTTGCAGATGGCAGATATCATGGGAGTTCTTGGCCTATGCCTTATAATAAATTGTGTGTGTGTGTGTGTGTGTGTGTGTGTGTGTGTGTGAGATACATATGTGTGTGTGTGTATGAGGTATGTGTGTTTGTGTGTGTGTCCGTCTTATTGGTTCTGTTACTCTGGAACAGATCAGACTATTAGAGAGAGATTACGTGCCTTCGCCTATTCACTGTTCCTGCTGTCCTCCCATGTGCTTACTGCTCCCTGTGAATGACTCCGAATTTGCTCTGGGAAGTAGTTTTGCCTTCCTATGAAAAATGGATAAAGATTCAGATCCACCCTTTCTAAATTGTAAGTATTTTTACTTTAAGTGAATTTCCTTTAAGGATTTAAACAAGAAGTGGAAAGCTTAATGTATCCTCAACTTTTTAAAAACTTAACAGAAAAAAATTGGAACACTATTGAAATTTTTAACAACAAAAATGACCAAAACCCAGCAAACCTGCAAAAATTTAAAATAGATGACCTCAAAGAAGAAGAAACTAGTTTAAGATAAACCTACATAGGCTACTCACAGCACATTCCAGCTTATGTCATGAAACAGAAATCACCAAAAACAAAAAGATAAGAAGATCTCTACTGTTTCCCTCCATGTGTCCTCAGATTCAAAGATCCAAGAAGTTACAACTGAAGAACAAGGCAGGGTTTCCTTTCTACCTTCTATATTCTACTCTGTGAAGAAAGTAGTAACTATGCCCATTTACCATTTACACTACCAGATCGTATAATCATCTGCAAAAAAGAAAACAAAAACTCATTTAATTCAAAGAATGAGAATTATAGAAGGTACATTTTTCTCACCAAAAAGCGGAATTACAATACTTTTTTTTAAGTACCGTTTGGAAATTACAAGAGGAAAATTACCTTTAAATAAACTTGGTTAGATTAAGAACCCAAAACTATAATTACAGAACACCAAAAATAAGAATACAACATATAAAAACTTAGTAAATATGGCCAAGCTGTATAATCAAAGAAATTTACTTTAAGTGATTTTATTATTAATTTATGGAAATTAAAATAAATTGGCAAAGCATTTTGCTGTCTAAATTAGAGTCAAACAGAACAAACTTCAGGAAAACAAGCAGAAATAGTTAATAAAGTAGAAATCAATAAATTAGGAAATACTGAAATAGAGGTAAATTAGAGTTTATAAAGAAATTCAAAAGCTGGTTATTTAAAAAAGAATAATAGAATAAACAATTTAGACACACATAACTTAAGAAAGATATAAGAGAAAAAACACAGACACATCGGAAATTAGAAAAAAAGATAAAACTGCAACGATGAAGATAACTTTTTTTAATTTGAAGAAAATTAGAAGATCTATAACCATGGAATACATTCGGGAAGATTGTCAAAGAAATTTTTTCAAAGAGTAATGCATGACCTGCACAATTGATAGACAAATATTTCTGGTCTTTCAAGTAACAGATAATTACTTTGCTATTTAAGTTCTTAAAAAGTATAGAAAAAAGGGCCGGGCACAGTGGTTTACGCTTGTCATCTCAGCACTTCGGGAGGCTGAGGCAGGTGGGTCACCAGGGCAGGAGCTCGAGACCATCCTGGCTAACACAGTGAAACCCCATCTCTACTAAAAACACAAAAAATTAGCCGGGTATGGTGGTGGGCGCCTGCAGTCCCAGCTACTCAGGAGGCTGAGGCTGGAGAATGGCATGAACCCGGGAGGCGGAGCTTGCAGTGAGCCAAGATCACACCACTGCACTTCAGCCCAGGCGACAGAGCGAGACTCCGTCTCAAAAAAAAAAAAAAAAAAACAAGAAGTATAGAAAAAAGATGAAATGCACTTATGCCCACTTATGCCATTTAATCTTACCAATTTACAATAATCTTTGTATAGAAATCTCATAAAGCAGATAGAAGAGATCTACAAACTTATCTAACTAATAAGCACTAAGTCATGGTGTCTTCTTGCTTTCTTTTTTAATTTAAAAAAAAAAAAGCCATGACCAAAAATCAATTTCATACTTACCATCAAAAAACCAGAAGCGTTTCTATTGACAAATGTGCCTGAGGGCACAATTATTTATCACCATTCTAAAAGTCTGAATAAAATCAATAAGGTAAAATAAATTATAAGTTTAAAAGAGGGGGAGACAGAATGATTATTATTTTCATTTAGTTTGATTCTTTACCTGCAAAACATGAGAGAATCAACCAAAGACAGTTTAAATAAGCTAGTTATCTGAAAATCCAAAGCCAAAGATCCAGTTTGGCTGCCTGGAAGCATTTTCTAAGATTGTACATTCTACTTTGGAGGGTAAAGTTTTCTCTATCAGTGTAGTAAGTAAACATATGACCTATTTTTTCTACCCATGGAATGAAGTTGTACTTGGTAAGGGTATAGCTCTAATCTTTTTTTTTCTTCTTCATTTTCATACTCAGTGAAGGAACTCAGGATCCATTGTCAAAGTTTTATTTGAGTCTTCTGAGAAAATCTCATCTTAAATTGCCTTATATATTCAGCAGTTGTCATACATTCATTTATTCATTCAACAGAACATATTCTAAGTCCTAGAACATAGAAATATGCACTAAAGACACACAGATTAATTTTGTCTCACTTGGCTTGTTATCTAGTAGCAGAAAAAGACATAGGCATAAAAATTTAAGGGGACAAACTCATATAATAAAAGCGTGTGCTATGAGGCCATACAAAAGCCAGTCTTTACACTTATGGTCCTTTGAAATATGCATTCAAGGGTCCTCATATATAACCAGAGACCACTACTATATATGGACTAAGGATAGTTTTGAAAATTACTGAGTTAAGATATCAAGTACTCCAGTGAAACCAAGTGATATTTTAGTGTTCAAATTTATTATCACATTATAGTATGTGAGCAGCTATTTGCTTTAAACATAAAGTTTGTTAGACCATCCTTTGAAAAAACACTTTGGCCTTGATTTGATTTGCTATGTGCTGTTGTTGAAGTACAGGAGCCAACTGCATTGAAGCTGCTGCCTAGTCAGCAAGCATACTCCTGGGGAATAATGCACAAAACTCCTTGAGTTCCAATGGCATTACCTACTAACCCATTGAAATGTCAATCATGGCCACACTGTGAGGCCAGCCTTGAGCACCGTGGGCCACTGTGTGAGATTTGTGACCGGATGCTAGAGCAGTGACCATCTGGCAGGTAGAAGTAGGGTAACCAGACCAAGGACAAGTCAAAGAAATGCTTTCAGACTCTACGGAGGCCCAGTGAACAACAACAGGGCTATGAACTGAGTCCCAGTAATCAATAAACCAAGATTCAGAGATCAAAAATGCAGCTGCTCTTATTTAAACATAGGCTCTGGCCAGAGCACAAGTATAGGGAAAGGGTCACAACTTCAGTGAGCTTTGCAAATGAAGACTTCAGGCACAAAGTACAGATTAAAAATACAGTGCAGTCTTGATATTTGCTCAGTGAGGAAGAAAATAAAAATACTTGATTTGACATCAATCATTTCAGCCTCAAATATAAAATCAATCAAATATTTATTGAGCATCTTATACTCTGTATTCCTACCTATGTTAGGAGCTACAGAGATATCCAAAAGAAGTGTAAGATGTGGTATTTGACTTCATAGTAATTACAGTCTAGATGATAAGTCATGTACTCCCATAGTACCTAAAGTTATTTTTCAAAGTTCTAAATATTATTATAAGTAATTATTAAACTATTTTTTTAATCTATTGCTCCATGGTGCTCTAAATTCCATGAGCTTGATCAAATATAATCCATACCTCATCCACCACTTTATTTCCAATGCCAACTTCATAGTAGCTGCATAAGAAATATGTCTTGGATAGATGAATAAATGGATATATGAGTGACGTGTAAGAAACATTTTTAAAAGTTCATTTTTTTCTGAATTGGGCTTAGTGTGAATGAGCACAAAGAATGGAGAGAGTTCTAAGGACTTGAGTAGTGGGAAAAGACTAATTACTACCATTAATATCATCTATAAATATTAAGACTAAATCAAATACACCCAAATGTAAAAGCTTAAAATGTCTACTGAATGTGTTCATTACAAGCTACCATTGTGCTCCGGAGCCCACCACTTGGAAACTGCTATTGACCAATTGTCTCCTCTTGGCTGCTGTTGCTTTCCCCTACCAATTTGCTGACAATAGGAATACAGTTCTATTCCTTCATTTCCCCACAGTATAGAAGACGAGGCTACAAAGAATACTACATCTTCAGTGACTTTAGGGGGTATCATGACTACAACCTAGATGGCCATCTACACTGTTAGTAGAGAGGAACACATATGGCTGCTTTGAAAGTCTCTGGAGGCCAGCATCAGCTTTCCCAGTGGTCCCCAGGAATCTATTGAGAAAGAGTTCACAAAGCACTGTCACCAAGCTTAGGCTTTAAGTTGCCTAACACATGCATGTCTTCTAAATTCACAGGAAGGTTAAACTGAGCATTCCCGTCACCCCACTGTGGTGACGGGAATGCTCTTGCCACACACATAACAGATTGGTTTTACTTTTTTCCTTTGGTTAATACATTTTAATTGTCCGTTTTTTGATATTTCTGAGAGAATTCAAACAACACTTCTTAAATTTGTTTGATTTGCCCTTCTTGTTTCAGAATCACTCCTACATTGCCTGTAGACATAAACTTTACTTTCTCATTTAAAAAAAAATAGCTCTACCTTGACTTCCATTTTAATTTCTAGTGTAAATGCATATCCCACGTCCAAGCTTTTGCTCTATTGGGTCATGATGAAATTAATTATATTTGTAAAATATGGCAAATAATTAGTGACCTTCAAATTGGAGTGCAAGTATCATTGGATTATATAAAAATGTTGTAAGTATAAAAGCAAACATGGGTAATTTTAAAACAAGGAAATTTCCAGTTCCTCAGGTTCATTCTGAGAAAACAACTGTAGTAGAGACACCTTGCGGGTCCTTCACCATCACAACTAGACACATGAAAATCCATAGGCATTTTTACTTAAGTGCCAAGTTTTCTGACAGCTGTCACTCATCAGTCATTTCTCTGCTTGCTTATTCATTCTTATCATAAACTTGGCAGATTTGGATTAAAAATAATATGCTAGGAATTAATATATTTTTGTGTACTTTCTACTCTGAATTATTTTGGCTATTGAATTCCATTGAACCCTAATTCATTTCAATAATCAGTAATATTTAAATGCAGATAATGAGCTAAAGTTCCTCATTATGATCATTTTTATTTAGTTTATTTTTATGTTCATAAATATAACTGTGTAATTATATAACTATAAAAATGTGTAAAATAATTGCTTAGTGTCATGATAATAAAGTTAAATCTATTCAGAAAAAAATTTTTATTACTTAGAAACTTATCACAGAAAAAATATTAATTTAAAATTTCAATTCATATACATAATTTTTATAGTAAAATATATCTGATCAATATAAGATATTCAGAAACAACAAATATTATATTCAATTAAAAATCTTTATGAGGAAGTTGAATGGAAGTGGACTCGAAGAAAAATATAGATGGTGGAAAATTTCTGACTATTAAAATGACCTTGTCCACATATTTTTCAATTAAATATTGTGGCCATTGAATTGTTATTGTATTAAGATTCCACTGAAAAAGTATTAAAGTGATTTGATATCTTGTTTTAATGTCAATATTTAGAATTAGACTGATATTGCATCATTTTCAACAAATTAAACTTAGAGTAAAAAATTTTAGCTGTTAACTTAATGTGATAGAACTACATAGATTTTTCTGTATTATTTTAAGTAGTATGAAGAAAAATGTTGGAAGTCTTCTATGGTAGACCATGAAAGACTAATATAGGCATACTCAGCCACACATACTGGGGCCGGCTTAGCTGACATGCTTCTGCTCTGAGGCTCTGCTTCATGACGAAATCCATCAGTTGGGGCATTTCTGTAGCTGACATTAGATTTCTCAGGAATCTAGTCCAGGAATCTCTGCATCAAGCTCAGGCGAATTTCTTTGGAGACTTGTTCTCCAAACGTGATAGAGAAAGCAGACCTACAGGTTCCTCCTGGCAGTTTTTCAATCTTAAGGTCTCCTGAAAAGAACATATTGATAAAAAATAAGACATACAGATACACACAGAACCAGTTTAGTCTAATTCCCTATTTCTCTAACTTCACAATGATACGGTTTTAATAAAGGCACATTCAATTTACATTACTTAACAGAATATTTAATATTCTAGCTTTCAACTTATGAATTCAGATTTAATTGGCTTTATATTTTTTCTAAAACAATGAATGGGTGTATATAGTATATTCGTGTTGAAGGACTGTATTAGATAATACTCATGAACCATTTCAGATCTCATCAGCTTCACCTGTCTTTCATTCCAGCCACTGCTATGATGAGCAGTGCTGCACAGACTCTGACCCACTTCATGCAGGTGCAATCTGACTGTCCTTTGTGCCAGTCCTGTGCCATGCACACCACATCTTCCACCCTGCAGCTTCTCCGTTGATGCCATGGAGTAGAATGTTACAGAAACCATTTCATACTAAACCATACACAACTCACAAGCACAGAGATTCATCCCTTGAGGTAAACCTTTGAGAAACAGATGTTGGAAGCCAATGGGGAAGTATTTCTCTCTTTCTTCCCCGAGAGAGATGGTCCTACAAGGCATTTTACAGGATTTCTAGGACAGCCCTTTGAAGTGGTAGCTGACTTGATAAGATTGCCTTTTATTGCCCTCCTTGCTTTGTCAGCCTTCAAGTCTGCTCTCTGGAAAAACATTCCCCTAGTGAAATACTTGCATATGAATGTTTGCCAGATGTTCTGCTTTCTGGAGAACCAAGTCGATGACTGTAGATACCAGAAAGGGTCCTAAAAAGCATGCATTCCGCAGCAGATTTTAAAACTGAATCATTTAAGGATAAGGTGGCAATAAGGACCCAGTACTTGTAGTAATGGGGTAGTAATAATCCATGGCATTAGACAGTATCATAATTACTCATTTTTTAAACTTTTGATTTATTGGGATAAGATATAGGCTGAAGTCAGGTAGTGGGTTTTGCCATGGCTGTATTGCTTAAATGGTACAGAGGCAGTGATATTTACAAAGATCAGTAGAGAAGGCTGGCTTTTGTAAACTCTCTACCCCAGTGGTAGCCAACTTAATAATACTTATTTGTATTGGTTTTTCTTGAAAAAAGAAAACAGTAAGCTCAGAGTATTCAACTGTCAACTTAAATTCGCTGTGAAAACTGGAAGGCAAACAAGGAAATTTTGGAGCCTAAAGGAGACTCATCTCTTGTAGCATCAGGACAAACTATTGAATATCAGGCATGAAATTTAACGGCAAGAGTGGTAAGACTGCAGAGAAAAGTGAATATAGACTTGATAGCCACTCATGCCAAACTGAGGCCTTCATAAGAAACAAAGGGAATTCTGAGATCTGTAATGGAGATGTTTGGTGGATGAGCTTGAGAACCTTAAACTCTCCAATTCCCTTAAATTCTCCATAAATGCACAAGCAGAGGAGAGCAACTTGGATACCCTTCAAGGTCTCACCAGGTGGGGGTGACTTACAAGCTGACACATGTCCTCCTTCAGAGCTATCCTCACCATCCCTCATTGTCCCCAGGCCTACAACAGGGCCAGGTGTTAGCACAGCTGACCAAAGAATGTATAGCCTATTTAGGAAGTAGCTTACACTTGAAGGAATTGTAATAACTGGCTGACGTGTACTACAGGGACTGAGAGAACACACGTAAGAGAGGCTTTTGACGGTTAGTGGTCCGGGAGGAGAAATATAAAGCCAGACAGGGGAGAATTTAGTGGAAAGGAGAACCAGCCCTGCTACATTGTGGGAATGCTTTCTTGAAATTAGACATGATGGGTCCGTGGTAAATTAGGAGGACATGGCAGCACCTCCTCCGCTAAGTAGTAAAAAAAGTACCAAGAAAGGAGCCAGAAGACTCAGAAATATTGAAATGTTAAAGTGGATTTCTTAGTAAGAATAGAAAACCCTGATAGGTGCAGCAAATCACCATGGCACACGTTTACCTATGTAACAAATCTGCACATCCTGCATATGTACCCTGGAACTTTAAATTAAATGAAATTAAAATGTTTTTTTAAAAGACCAGAAAACCGAACACATGTTCCTGTTTCCTGGGAGGGCCCAGAGGATACTTCCTTCACTAAAGTCACAAGAGTGCATGCGACAGGCATCTCAGGATGGGAGGGGCAAGGGCATCTTTAAGCAACAGCTTTAAGAAACTCAGTGAGGGAAAGGAATCTGAAATATATTGTTGACAGTAAAAGAGAGTGTAATGAAGCTCTGCTCCCTAGTGCCAAACGAGGTGATAGGATTCCAGAAAAGGAGAAATTCGGGGTTGGCATTTAATTGTTAAAAGCAAGGTGTATGTAGTTACCAAGTCATAAGGTCAGGAGGGCATAGCAAGAATTTATTACGCAATAGAAATAATACATTTGGTTCACCTTGAATTAGTTGAACAGTGGGGAAAGAGGGAAATATCATTCAGGATCAGGTCCAGAAGGCACGAGTAAATTAAACGAAGAGGCAGCCTAAGCTACCAGGTCACATAGCTTTGTCATGCTGTCACCGGTCTCTCAGCTTGTATGTAAGGTCTCATGGGGAGTGAAGGGGTAGTTCTTCCACCCAACTGATGGAGGAGGAAACACTTAGTTTTGGTAAGCAGATGAGTCAGAGCAATGTCTGTGCTGCCAAAAAAAAATGGACTTCTGTTGTATTACATTCCCATTCAGGAGTGGTCCTAAAGGGCAGCCGTGAAAGGAAATCATTCCAATAGGCATATCTGCAAGTCATTTATTTGATTATTTACCTTGTGTAGACAGAGAAGAGGTCCAAGATATAGATATGAATTCCTGAGCTACGTTGAATGACTTGGGTGGTTGTTAGAGGTCTGAAAGGAATTAGATTGAAGACCAAAACATGATTGGTGATGAGGTATGTGCGTGACCAGTGGAAGATGGTTCAAGGCATGCAGAATTTTTTTATGCTAATACCTATCCGAGACCATCCTGGAAGCAATAAAATTCTAGGTACACACAATGATTTGTTCAGTGAATGTCAGTAAGTCTCACTCTTTGGCCAGTCCAATGCTAACCAGCTAAACCCATGAACATAGTATGCACGGTGGCAAAGATGATAAAGCATAATACCAACTTTTACAAAGTCTGATCTAGCTACTCTCACTGCTGAGTGCCCAGTCTGCCAGCAGCAGAAATCAATGTTGAATACTCAGTAAGGAACAATCCAATATGGAATAATGCCTCAGGAGGACAGCCAGCCATTTAGTGGCAGGTTGATTACATTGGACTCCTTCACCCTGAAGAGTATCACAATATCTTCTTTCCAGAATTTACATCTATCTCATAGGAGATTGTCTTCCTTGTCCCAAGTGCTTCTTGCAGCCCTGCCATCTAAGGGCTTACAGAATGCCTGAGCTACCACATAGTATTTCACATAACATCGTCTTAGATCAAGGAGCCCATTGTATTGCAAAGAAGATGTGACAACGAGCACATGACCATTGGCCTAACCCTGTACCCAATTGCCCAGAAGTAGCTGACCCAACAGAACAGTGGAAGTCTTGTCAAAGGCTCAGCTAAAGCACCAGCTTGGGGAAGACATGGTCATGGTAAGGGCTGTGTTGCTGTCCTCCATGACTTGGTATATATATTAAACCAACAGCTAAAAACTCATGCTGTGTCCTCAATACCCATAATGCATGCATCTCAGGAGCAAGGAGTAAAAATCATCCCTGATGTTCCATTTCCAGAATTGGTGCCTCTACACTGGGGGCTTTTCTGCCTTCCACACTAGGGCTTCTCTGTTGATGACAAAGCAAGGGGCACCATGGGAACCCATTTGTTGTCTACATATGCACTGAGAAGTTCAGGAAAGTGATTCCTTGTGGGGCAAACCTTGGACCAATGGGAGATGAGACTAATGGGCAAACATTTCCCCTAAAGTGCATTTCATGCTGTTTTTCAGAAGGCTTCCTGGGACCAAACAATCTGTCTTTCCCATAGCGGTTCCAAGTTTGTAACACTGCCTTGTATTGGCTCTCTCTCTTTCTCTGCTTTGCTTCCCCTTTCCCTTATTCCTGCCGCCTGCAAAAACAGAAAAAGAAAAAAAATCCAGTAAAGTACTGCCCATAAGTGCTCTCTCATTTTGCATTCTGGGGGAAATCTGAACAAGCCAGGTCCTGTGCTAGTGGTTTTCACAGAAAAAAGAAAACTTGCTCCAAAACATAATTAGCATCTCCTCTGCCAGAAATAAGGCCTCTAACAATTTTTCTTCTTTAAAAAAAAAAAAATATATACACACACACACACACACACACACATATATTAAGGTATAACTTACAATTAAGTGTGTGTATCTTAAGCATACGGCTTAATGAATTTTTACATTTGTATATCCTCCTTGACAGCAAATTTTAAAGATGAATTATATCCCCACAAAATAATTTAAACTCATATCTCTAACAGGTGTTTTATTGCATGTCGATTTACTCTCCTCTTTCTATAAATAAAATACGACTGCTCTAGCTCAGGCCTTCATTCTCTCTCACTGTAACAGCTTTCTAACAAGCTCCCTTTAGTGTTTTGACTTCCTTAAATCAGTCCTTCACTGCCAACAGAGAAAGCTGTCTAAATGAAAAATCTGACTTTGTCACTCTTCTGCTTACATTTCTTCAGTGGCTCCTGATTGCCTTAAGGAACTAAGGTTTCTTATCCTGGTACTGAAGGCCCTCCTCATTTTACATTGTCCCTCACCCCTGCCTATCTACCTAGATAATTTTACTCATCCTTTATACCTAAGATTATAGCTCTTTTACTCCAGGAAGCCTCCTTAGCCTCCCTTTTCCAAGCCATGCTCCATAGTACCCTGTGCATATCTCCCTGGTTGTACCAAACACTTGATATTTTAAATATCAGTTCCCCTGTCTGTTTGCTCCTAAAGACAAGCATCATATTTGCATTCCAATAACCCCAGTGCAGAGTTTATTACCTGAGTCATAATAGGCAATGAATAATTTTTTTAGTAAATAGATTAAAGGAGAAAAGAATATTTAAGACAGTGTACTCAACAAATGTGTACCAAAAAATTTAAAACCAAGAGCTGGCTGGGCATGGTGGCTCATGCCTGTAATCCCAGCACTTTGGATAGCTTGAGCCTAGGGGTTCAAGACCAACTTTGGCAACATGGTGAAACCCCATCTCTACCAAAAATACAAAAATTGGCCAGTCTCATAACAGGATCTCAAAATAAATAAATAGATAAAAATTAAAAATAATAAATAAAAAGAAGAGCTTTTGATAAAACCAAATCCCTCATATTTGAATTTCTACCTTAGGGTAGACAGATCACCCCGTAATCATATATCTGACTTCCTACCTGCATGGAACTCAAACATCTGCTATCAAGAGATTAAACTGCTCTGACGTAGGCATCACCCTGCCCTGAGGCCTGGTGCTCTAAGGTGTCCTGGTTACCCACAGCTCTGAGTCAGTGTTGAGCCATTCTCACTGATGGCTTATAGTACCATAGGTCTCAAACTACTAGGTTACAATTTTCCATATCCCCGGTATTCAGTCTTAGTTGTTGCCTAGTTTTTCATGTCTCTGCTTTACATTCTAGTTCCCCCAATGTCTAAGTCTTTTGCCCTTTATCCCCATCTTTTGGAGACTAAGTGGCTGCCTTCCAACTGGGTCCGGGTTGATTGCCTGACCTCTGAAACTTTATGAGTCACTTACCCCAGATCTGAGACTTGATTTGAACCAAAGGTACATGTTTGTGATCTGTCCTTCCTGCCTCTTGGGCTGGCACCCAGTTTTAGATCTCCCTTCAGGTTCATTTCATGCAGATATGCTTGGACTTATGATTCTGATCATCCCTTGACCTATCTCATCATCCTTCTCATATCCTAAGTTAGCACTTCCCCCAATTATTAAACTTTTGTGTAAATCCATATTTTGTTATATTGAGTCTTTTTAACGTGAGTTATATTCATGATACAAAGCAGAGCCAAGTGTAAGAGTGAGCCTGGAGGTGATAACTCTTTCTGAGTGGACCCAAACAATTCAGAACTTTGTATAAGATGATTTAGAGTCTGGTACGAAGCACCTCTTAGGGGCCCATTCAGTGTGAACAAGTTCTGTAACATCAAGGACCCGACAGTTTGGTTAAGGAAGAACAACAGGCTCTTATGAAGTCATCCACAGGTGTGTATTTACATGGCAGCTACTTAGTTTATCAGTCTTTCTCTGGCTACCTGCCTTAAATTATTTCCTTAGCAAAATTGACTTTGCTTATCCAAATGCCCTAAAACGCAAACCAGTTTTGCTTCCCCAGAAATCTCTGGAATTAATAGGAAAAAGAATTTGAAACTTTGTCCCAAAATAAGACATTGATAACATTTCCTTTACGTTCAGGATCAATTTGTTGGCATTCCCTAACTCATCTGCATCCTTCCCTGAAGGAATAAATGACTTCTCAGTTTAACGAGATCTCCTTATTGTGCACGGAAAAATACATGGCACTTCATCATGTATGATGCCCTCTGCCTTTATGAATATCAGGAAATTTGGCTATCTGCTCCAAGATCTCCTTCTTTGCTTCTCCTCTTTTTAATTCCATGGAAACCTAACCCTGGAGATAACATGTATGTACAAGCTATTTTCCCATCATCAGTATTTCTAAATCACAACAGGAAAGGAGTCAACAAAGTCATCTTTGGTCTTTGGCTATCTTCTTATAGGAACACTTTTTCCTTCATTTCCTTCTTATTATTCGGTTGTAAAGTCTACCAAGACACTGAATTATTAGACCTGCAACTTTTCATGGGAGAGAATTCTGTTTTGCTGAGTAAAGTGCAGCATGTCAAGTGCATTCTTTATGTTGAAGATGAGGTATTGATTTTTTTAATAATATTTGGTTCGGGGGTATATATTGCTGCTGAATTATTATGTTTCTTAGAATTGAACATTTTACAAATGGATCCAAGATGGCCTTTTATGGATTGAAATAGTTCTGAACAGTACATTATCAATAGCAACAAAATAAATCACCAGGATGTGAATAAAATATTGATTATATATTCCTTTCCTCCATTAATTTGAACTTTACATCTAGCATTTCAATTTCTCTGTAATGAGATACCATTGTATCTACATTGATTATAGCCTAGAAATATTTTCAATTAAAATTTCAAAGTAAAAAAGTTTTTTGTTTCAGGAAAAGTGGGCTGAAAACAAAATACAAAGTAACATTATAAAATAATTTGTATGATGTCAATGGCTTAACAGTGCTTTTTTCATGAACTCACAAAAATCTTATTGGAAAACTATTCATCTTATGAACACATATAGCTGAGAAAATAGAGTTTAGGCTGACTTGCAGCATTAGGTCTTGATACAATTTAAATAAAGAACTTGAAAATATTCATAAAACTTATCTCAGCCTATAGAGAAAGGTACTTAATTAACTCATGTTCTCCCACTTAGGCCATGTGAACAGACTCTTTTACATAATGTGACTGTAGTCAAAGGCCCTCGAAACATCATTATTATCATCCTCATGGTTATCATCACCTTTACTGCCATTGTGCACCCAACCATAAGGTAGCATAGAGACACTAAGCCTTAGAATTTTCAAGGGGTTAATTTTAAAGAAAGAGAGTGTAAATGTCAAACACAGTTTTAAAACTAGAAGGAAGGAACTGTCAGTAGATAAAAGCTGAGGTTAGTTCCTGGAGTCCAGTTAGATATATTAAGAGTTAAGTGAGAGAAGCACTGACACTAAATAAGGTCCTGTTTCTTGACTTTTGAACCACTGCTTTTTCATGGCTGTTATCAATAATAACAGGATCCAAAGTGCTAAAAGTGTGGGAAGATATTTACATTTAAGGAGAACTAAAAAAACGTGATACTGATGGTTTAAAAAAGTCACATGGAAGAAAAATGAGAGTCATAATAAAGGGTTGGACTTGAAGTTAAATCCCTATTAGGTCCTATAAAATGCTGAACACATTGGGGTTAAATAATTACTCTTCACACCAAGCTTTTGTGGTGTAGATACCATTTATTCTGTTTTACAGATAGGGGGTGTTGGGCTCAGAAAGTTTAAGCAACATGCCCAAGATCACTCAGCTGGGAGTAGTGAGGCAGAATTAAACACCAAGCTCAATTGATGCAAAGATTGTTCTACTACAGATGATTCTCAAACCTAGCTCATGTTACTATCACCTAGGGATCTCTGAAGAAGTACTTCTGCCTGGGCACCACTCAGGATCAATCAAACTCGAATCTGTAAGGGAGCAAACATCCACACTTTTAGAAAGCCCTTTCTACAATTATGATGTGTAGCCAAGGTTGAAAACACTGAACTAACAGAAGACTACTGAAATGGTGTGAACTAAGGAGCAGTGAAAAGGCCACCTGTCCAGGACACAAAGTAACCAATATTTCCATAGACTCTATTGACAGAGTTCCTGTAACAGCCAAAACAAATATTTTTGGCAGAAGCATATCAACAGATGATTCTTTTCAGCATGTTTACAGCTAATTCATAGCCCAGAAAGGAGGTTGAAAAACAATGATAAGTGGATATAACTTCCTAATAAAAACTTAGAATTGCATAGATATTTCCTGCAGGAAATATCAAAGTTAATTGAGGCATAAGAATTCACTTAAAAGGCCACTGCAAAAAAATAAATAAATAAACAAAGCTTAAAATTTGCACTTTCACTTTGCAATAAGTCCTCGCTGCTTTTCAGAATAATTTGGTATCTAAAACCTTGAGAAATGTAAGGAATGAGATCAAGAGAGAGGTCAAGCTGTAGTCTTATAACAAGCATATAGAGATCATTTCAAGATTGGAAATTGAGGGCATCACTTAGAAAGGATAGTAATAAAAGAGAAGTGTGCCTAAGATTGAAACTTAAGTACTTAAGAGACTCTTAAGAAGGAGTGGCAGGAAGGTAGAAGGAAAACAGGATGACATAAGGACTTGAAGTTAACAGAGGACAAGATTTCCAAACGTGGGAAACATCTGTTTAGACACTGTTGAGAAATCAAGAAGAATGAAGACAGAAGAGCATCTATTGCATTTGGCAATATGGATGTCAACAGTGACCAGTGACACTTTGCTGTCCACTGTATTATTGTACCTCATTTGTGTTCTGCCAAGAAATTATAAATCCTATTGTGTCTGATGGCTAAATAAGTTGGAAATCCTAACTTAGATCACTTTTACAACCTACAATTTTAAAGTTCCCTTTAGGAGAGCTAAACTTCAGTTATTTGGAGACAGTAGGGGGCACAATTAGAATCAGAAAAGCTGAACTAGAGAAGAGAAATACGTATATTTAACATCTATCTTACCTCTTACCTATGTTGAAAAATATATCACCAGTATATTTCTAGTTATCTCTCTTAACTCAAAAACTTACACTGGTTTCCCAGCAAACAAAAGTCTGGGATCCAAAGGCTTCACTGCTAAATTTTACCAAACATTTAGAAAAGAACTAATACCAATTTTACTCAAACTATTCCAAAAAATAGAGGAAGAAAGAATGCTTCCAAACTCTACGATGCCAATATTGCCCTGATACCGAAACCAAAGACACATTAAAAAAAAAAAAAAAGATAAAAGAAAAGAAAACTATAGGCCAATATCTAATAAATATTAATGCAAAAATCTTCAACAAAATACTTGCAAACCGAATTCAGCAACACGTTAAAAAGATCATTCATCATGCCAAGTGGGATTTACCTCAGGAATGCAAGGATGAGTCAACATATGCAAATCAACCAATGTGATACATTATATCAACAGAATGAAGGACAAAAACCATATGACCATTTCAATTGGTGCTGAAATTTATCATTGAAATGATGTTGAAATTCAACATCTCAACTCAATAAAAGTCATATACAATAGACTCACCACTAGTATCATACTAGATGGGGAAAACCTGAAAGCCTTTCCTCTAAGATCTGGAACACAGAAAGGATGCTCATTGTCACCACTGTTATTCAACATAGTACAAAAGTCCTAGCTAAAGCACTCAGACAAGAGAAAGAAATAAAGAGCATCCAAATTGGAAAAGAAGAAGTCAAATTATCCTTGTTTGCAGATGATATGATTTTATATTTAGAAAAACCTAAAGACTCCACAAAAAAAACTATTAGAACTGATAAAGAAATTCAGTAAAGTTGCAAGATACAAAATCACCACACAAAAATCAGTAGGATTTCTACATGCCAACAGTGAACAATCTGAAAAAGAAATCAGGAAAGCGATCCCGTTGATTGTACAATAGCTACAAGTAAAATTAAATACCTAGGAATTAACTTGAACAGAGAAGTGAAAGATCTATACAATGAAAACTATAAAACACTGATGAAAGAAATTGAAGAGGATGCAAAAAATGGAATGCTATTCCATGTTCATGGATTGGTAGACTCAATATTATTAAAATGTCCGTACTAACCAAAGCAATCTACAGATTCCTATCAAAATATCAATGACATTCTTCACAGAAATAGAAAAAAAAAATCTGAAAATTTATATGGAACCACAAAAGACTCTGAAAAGCCAAAGCCATTCTGAGCAAAAACAACAAAACTGGAAGAATCACATAACCTGACTTCAAATTATACTACTGCACTATAGTAACCAAAAGAGCATGGTGCTGGGATAAAAACAAACACAAAGACCAGTGTAACAGAATGCAAAGCCCAAAAATAAATCCATAAATTTTTGATAAATGTGTAAAGAACATATATTGGGAAAAGACAGTCTCTTCAATAAATGGTGCTGGGAAAACTGAATATGCACATGCAGAAGAATGAAACTAGACCCCTACTTCTCACCATATACAAAAATCAAATCAAAATGGATTAAAGATTTAAATCTAAGACCTCAATCTATGAAACTACTACAAGAAAACATTGAGGAAAATCTCTAGGATATTGGTCTGGGCAAAGATTTATTGAGTAATATCCCAAAAGCACAGCAACCAAAGCAAAAATGGACAAATGGAATTACATCAAGTTTAAAGGCTTCTTCATAACAAAGAATAAACAAAGTGAAGAGACAATCAACACAATGGCAGAAAATATTTGCAAACTTTCCATCTGACAAGCGATTAATAACCAGAATACATAAGGAGCTGAAACAACATAGAAGAAAATCAAATAATCTGATTTTTAAATGGGCAAAAATTCTGAATAGACATTTCTCAAAAAAAGGAGATACAAATGGCCAACAGGAATATAAAAAGGTGCTCAACATCACTGATCATCAGGGAAATGCAAATCAAAACTACAGTGAGTTATCATCTAACCCCAGTTAAAATGGCTTTTCTCCAAAACACAGGCAATAACAAATGCTGGCAAGGTCGTGGAGAAAAGGAAACTGTCATATACTGTAGGTGGGGATGTAAATTAGATGTCAAACAGATATCTGCACTGTCATGTTTATTGCAGCACTATTCACAATAGTCAATATTTGGAAGCAACCTAAGGGTCCATCAATAGATGAATGGACAAATAAACAGATAAAGGAAGTGGATAAAATGAATGGATATACACAATGGAGTATTATTTAGACATAACAAAAGAATGAGATTACATCATTTGCAACACCATAGGTGGAAAGGGAGGTCATTATGCTAAATAGAATAAATCAAGCACAGAAAAACAAATTTTGCATATTCTCATTCATTTGCAAGAGCTAAAAATGAAAATGATTGAACTAATGGAGATAAAGAATAGAATGATGGTTACCAGAGGCTGGGAAAGGTAGTTGGGAAAGAGGGGATGTGAGGATAATTGATGGGTGCAAAAATATAGTTAGATTGAATGAATAAGATCAAGATCTTATTCATTTGATAGCACAACAAGGTGATTACAGTCAATGAAAATAAATAGTACATTTTAGAATAACTAAAAGAGTGTAATTGGATTGTTTGTAACACAAAGAAATGATAAATGCTTGAGGTAATGGATACCCCATTTACCCTGATTCAATTATCTCATATACTCCACAAACATATACACCTATTATGTATTCATAAAAATTTAAAAAAAATTGAAATGCAATCTTTGAAATAAAAACAACTTACAGTGAAGTGTGCTTTGAACTTTTTTAATTTCTTCACACTGAATGCATATAAATGACAAGATGTACTTCAGAAAATTGTAATTGGAAATATATTTAGAAAAGTGTGAGCTTAAGGGTCATTATTTACTACTTTTTAAAAAGTAGAGACAGTCATACTGTATGATTCTAATTATATGACATTCTGAAGAGTGAACAGTAAAAAGATAACTGGCCTCCAGGAGCTCAGGGGGAGAAGGTGATGCACGTAGGCATTTTTAGGCCAGTGAAGCTCTTTTAGCGCAGTGAGGCATTTTGAAAATTGACTAGAGTTGGAGCAATCAGTGTAATCTCATGTTTAGCTTAATATATATGCCTATGCTTACATATAGAAATACTTATGAATATAAGCATATACATGGGATAGTATGCACACATATATTTCCTTGCTCTGTCAGCGGAGAATACCTAAACGCAATAACGCCTTTGTAATGATGAGTATGCTTAGCACCTGAATTTTGGTTTCTACCCCTACTTTCTGATAAAAGAAACCAAGGCTCCTTGGAAGAAATGACTGATTCTAGGAGGAGGGCAAGAAATACACATGATAAGCCTGGAACATCTCATAGTGCCAGAAGTAAGAAAGTCCTAAAAAAACAAGAAAACAAAAAAACCAAACAAACAATTAAAAAAAAAAAACTTCACTTTTATTAGTATATGTCAAAGGGACATAGGAGCCAACAGAAAGAGCTCCCAATGGCCAATCCTGGAACAATTGAAGCAACAAATAAAGTAGAATTCAATTACAACACAAAGTATAAAATAAATATTCATGAGTTCATACTGATATAAATGATTGCATAAATACATATATGAGGGAGAAGAGGCAAATCTGCCATGAAGAATTCCAAATAATTTATGTAGATAATCTACTGGCAAGGAGTGGGGACATAACTCCTCACTCCCTAAGTGTGGGCCACCCATAGTGACTTCCTTACCAAAAGCACAGCAAGAAAGAGGCCAGAGGAGAATAACTTTAGAGTGGAGAGGCCTAACAAACATTACCTTGACCAGGTGATCACAATCAACATCAACAGTGACAAATCATGTTAATAGTATGCACCTTTGACATATGACAACATCATCATTTTATCTTTGTGAGCTTCCTCTCCAAAACCTCAATCTAATCATGAAAAAACAGACAAATGTAACAGTGGGCATTCCACAAAATACCTGACCAGTATTCCTGAAAATGTCAAGGTGATCAGAGAACAAAAAAAGTCTGAGACCGTGACAACTGAGAGAAGCCTGAGAAGGCATGGCAACTAAATGCAATGTGGTAACTAGATGAGATGTTGGAACAGAAGGACATCAGGTAAAATCCAAGGAAATTTGACTGAACTATGGACTTTAGTTAATAATAATGAATCAATTAATATTGTCTATTAATTGTAATAAATGTGTCATATTAATATAAGATGATAATCATAAGGGAAACTTGTTTGGAGTATGTAGGTAGTCTCTATATTATCACCTCAATTTTTTTGAAAGTCTAAAATTACTCTAGGCCGGGCACAGTGGCTCACGCCTGTAATCCCAGCACTTTGGGAGGCCGAGGCGGGTGGATCACGAGGTCAGGAGATCGAAACCATCCTGGCTAACACGGTGAAACACCGTCTCTACTAAAAATATAACAAATTAGCCAGGAGTGGTGGCGGGCGCCTGTAGTCCCAGCTACTCGGGAGGCTGAGGCAGGAGAATGGCATGAACCCGGGAGGCAGAGCTTGCAGTGAGCTGAGATTGTGCCACTGCACTTCAGCCTGGGCAACAGAGTGAGACTCCATCTCAAAAACATAATAAAATAAAATAAAATAAAATAAAATAAAATCTCTAAAAAATAAACCGATTTTTTCAAAAGTAGAGGGTTTTATAAAATCATTTCAGACAAAGTCAATTTGAATGCATTAGTCAGATCGTGATGTAATAAATTAAACCGTCTCTTCAAGAAAGAATACCTATAATACAATAATAATCATCAATGGTGACATTTTCTATTAAGCATTTCAAAATTATTGCCTTATTTGATACTTATCACACCTCTAAAAGAATGCAAAGAAACAAAAAAGCACTCTAGGTTTGTATTTATTGGAAAACATAAGAGATTATGAAATGCATAAAATGTCTTTATAATCAAAATACACCTGAAATTAATAAAGCAAAAACTATAGAAAATACACCACATTGTTGAGCAGGTATTTTTCTTAATAACTGTGAAGCATCTCAGTTGAATTTCTCCCTTGTGAAAGACTGCTTACTCTATTCAGTAAAATGTGCTTCTTAGTAAAATAGAGCATTGTCATTATCTGACCTCTCCCGTGCCTATGAATTTCACAAGGAAATACACTGGGTCCTACTTCTTAAGTAACCTTGATAGTAGCTTCCAAAATCCGAAAATAGAAATTCAAACAAGTTTTATTAAGTTGAATATTTATACCTTATGCACTGAGCTGTGTGTTATGTACAATTTTTAAGTTAAGATGTTAAATAGAAATTCAAATAAGTGCTAGTGAGTTCTAGATCTGCCAATTAGTGTTTACACATCTGGAAGGCTTAATACTTCAAAAAAAAAAAAAAATCCAAAAATTCAACAACCTCTTGATAGCTTAAGAAGCTAAGATTTGAGAAAGTTTCTCATTGAAGAAATACCATACCAAGGACAGCTTAAGGTGTAGAAATTGTCAACCCAGGAGGTCAACTGCAAACCTGTCACTAACTTCTAATTAAATATAGCATTTTCTTCTATTATATGCACTAGTAGTAGCAGTGATGTTTGGATACCTATAACTTTATCTCCATTAGAAATGTCAGGTATTTTAATATCATCAGTTATTTTTTGCAGATATCTTGAAGTATTATTCATGTTCCTCACTATTAGGAGAGTTTTGCAGATTCATGTTCCTCACTACTGAGATAGGCATTTAGCCTGTGCATTAGACCTTGCTTTTGATGCCTTAATAAAGCATATAGCACAAAATTTTCAAAACATTTCTGTAAATGTCTTTCAATAGTATTCATTTTCTTTTCATTTTATGCATTAAAAACATTATTTTGCAGAGGGACCCATAGGCTTTGTAAGACTGTCAAAAGTATGTGATACAAACAAAGAATTAGGAATTTTTTAATATGTGGTGAGATACAAATTCACTCCATGAATTGCATTTTGATTGAACTAGAATATCAATTCTACTAATCAATAATCCCTATACTGGACATCACATTTCTCAAATAATTTTTCTGCAATATATTCTCCATGAAATGATCTCTGTTAGCTAACTTTGTAGACCAGCCTTTCATACCTGCATCATCAGAAGAAACTCAAGTGTTTTCTACTACTTCACCCTATGCAGTTCAAGTCCTAGGTAGAATTTTAGTGGCACCAGGAAATATTATGTTCCCATCTTCCTCCCTCCTCTACTAGTTTCATATTAATTACTGATGCCTGTAACTTCCTTAAGAAACAAAACCTTCAAACGTGTTTGCATTTTAATTAGGGATAAGAATTAATAGATTCAAGTACACCCTGGAAAGAGCAGTTACTCACATTCACAGAAGTATAAATATCTGACAACAGCCCATTTCCTCAAGGAAAGTTTTGACAGGAGGACAGTGCAATTAGAAAGAAGTATCAAGAAGGGAGGGGAAAGCACACAACAAGAGAAACTAGTCTCTCTCACACTCTTACCTAGAGTCACCCCTAAATCTCAATGATCCACTTAATTCTAGTAGCATAACTTCCCATTTCTGATTTCCCATTTGTCAAACAGCAATGATAACATGGTGCTTTTCACCCATGTATTGGCTGTATAGTGAAGACTGCCAGTCTCCTGGGTATCAAATGCTTCGCACTCACTCAAGCAAACGTCCTATGCAACAATCAGTAGTGGCAAAAACCATTTCTTCTTTATGATGGATCTCACCATGTCCTCTCCCTCTCTCATAATGTAGCTTTTCAATCCCCAGGTTTCCCACAACACAGGAAGAGTGCAATTACATGTGTTTTTCGGCTGACTCATTTTCTGATGGTAATGATCAGTATTTAAGCTAATTAGAAAGATTATTTTGATGTCTTTTATTTCATTCACAATTAGTGTCCTGGTGTATATATATTTTTAAATAAACTCCCAGCTAGTAGTGGGAAGAGAAAGAATCATTTTACTATCCTCAATGTCTATCTGGTTTCGGGGAATTGCTCATCACCTGGCTGCCTCTCTCTCTCTCTCGAAGAGCACATAAAATATAAGGTGTTAAGAAATAGACGGCGGAGCAAGATGGCCGAATAGGAACAGCTGCAGTCTCCAACTCCCAGCGTGAGCGACACAGAAGACCGGTGATCTCTGCATTTTCAACTGAGGTACTGGGTTCATCTCACTGGGGAGTGCTGGACGATCGGTGCTGGTCAGCTGCTGCAGCCCGACCAGCCAGAGCTGAAGCAGGGTGAAGCATCGCCTCACCGGGGAAGTGCAAGGGGGAAGGGAATCCCTTTTCCTAGCCAGGGGAACTGAGACACACAACACCTGGAAAATCGGGTAACTCCCACCCCAATACTGCGCTTTAAGCAAACAGGCACACCAGGAGATCGTATCCCACACCTAGCCGGGAGGGTCCCACACCCACGGAGCCTCCCTCATTGCTAGCACAGCAGTCTGTGATCTACCGGCAAGGCAGCAGCAAGGCTGGGGGAGGGGCGCCCGCCATTGCTGAGGCTTAAGTAGGTAAACAAAGCTGCTGGGAAGCTCGAACTGGGTGGAGCTCACAGCAGCTCAAGGAAACCTGCCTGTCTCTGTAGACTCCACCTCTGGGGACAGGGCAATAACAAACACAGCCGAAACCTCTGCAGACGCAAACGACTCTGTCTGACAGCTTTGAAGAGAGCAGTGGATCTCCCAACACGGAGGTTGAGATCTGAGAAGGGACAGACTCCCTGCTCAAGTGGGTCCCTGACCCCTGAGTAGCCTAACTGGGAGACATCCCCCACTAGGGGCAGTCTGACACCCCACACCTCACAGGGTGGAGTACACCCCTGAGAGGAAGCTCCCAAAGCAAGAATCAGACAGGTACACTGGCTGTTCAGAAATATTCTATCTTCTGCAGCCTCTGCTGCTGATACCCAGGCAAACAGGGTCTGGAGTGGACCTCAAGCAATCTCCAACAGACCTACAGCTGAGGGTCCTGATTGTTAGAAAGAAAACTATCAAACAGGAAGGACACCTACACCAAAACCCCATCAGTACATCACCATCATCAAAGACCAGAGGCAGATAAAACCACAAAGATGGGGAAAAAGCAGGGCAGAAAAGCTGGAAATTCAAAAAATAAGAGCGCATCTCCCCTGGCAAAGGAGCGCAGCTCATCGCCAGCAACGGATCAAAGCTGGACGGAGAATGACTTTGACGAGATGAGAGAAGAAGGCTTCAGTCCATCAAATTTCTCAGAGCTAAAGGAGGAATTACGTACCCAGCGCAAAGAAACTAAAAATCTTGAAAAAAAAAGTGGAAGAATTGATGGCTAGAGTAATTAATGCAGAGAAGGTCATAAACGAAATGAAAGAGATGAAAACCATGACACGAGAAATACGTGACAAATGCACAAGCTTCAGTAATCAACTGGATCAACTGGAAGAAAAAGTATCTGCGATTGAGGATCAAATGAATGAAATGAAGCGAGAAGAGAAACCAAAAGAAAAAAGAAGAAAAAGAAATGAACAAAGCCTGCAAGAAGTATGGGATTATGTAAAAAGACCAAACTTACGTCTGATTGGGGTGCCTGAAAGTGAGGGGGAAAATGGAACCAAGTTGGAAAACACTCTTCAGGATATCATCCAGGAGAACTTCCCCAACCTAGTAGGGCAGGCCAACATTCAAATCCAGGAAATACAGAGAATGCCACAAAGATACTCCTCGAGAAGAGCAACTCCAAGACACATAATTGCCAGATTCAACAAAGTTGAAATGAAGGAAAAAATCTTAAGGGCAGCCAGAGAGAAAGGTCGGGTTACCCACAAAGGGAAGCCCATCAGACTAACAGCAGATCTCTCGGCAGAAACTCTCCAAGTCAGAAGAGAGTGGGGGCCAATATTCAACATTCTTAAAGAAAAGAATTTTCAACCCAGAATTTCATATCCAGCCAAACTAAGTTTCATAAGTGAAGGAGAAATAAAATCCTTTACAGATAAGCAAATGCTTGGAGATTTTGTCACCACTAGCCCTGCCTTACAAGAGACCCTGAAGGAAGCACTAAACATGGAAAGGAACAACCGGTACCAGCCATTGCAAAAACATGCCAAAATGTAAAGACCATCGAGGCTAGGAAGAAACTGCATCAACTAACGAGCAAAATAACCAGTTAATATCATAATGGCAGGATCAAGTTCACACATAACAATCTTAACCTTAAATGTAAATGGACTAAATGCTCCAATTAAAAGACACAGACTGGCAAACTGGATAAAGAGTCAAGACCCATCAGTCTGCTGTATTCAGGAGACCCATCTCACACGCAGAGACATACATAGGCTCAAAATAAAGGGATGGAGGAAGATTTACCAAGCAAATGGAGAACAAAAAAAAGCGGGGGTTGCAATACTAGTCTCTGATAAAACAGACTTTAAACCATCAAAGATCAAAAGAGACAAAGAAGGCCATTACATAATGGTAAAGGGATCAATTCAACAGGAAGAGCTAACTATCCTAAATATATATGCACCCAATACAGGAGCACCCAGATTCATAAAGCAAGTCCTTAGAGACTTACAAAGAGACTTAGACTCCCATACAATAATAATGGGAGACTTCAACACTCCACTGTCAACATTAGACAGATCAACGAGACAGAAAGTTAACAAGGATATCCAGGAATTGAACTCATCTCTGCAGCAAGCAGACCTAATAGACATCTATAGAACTCTCCACCCCAAATCAACAGAAAATACATTCTTCTCAGCACCACATCATACTTACTCCAAAATCGACCACGTAATTGGAAGTAAAGCACTCCTCAGCAAATGTACAAGAACAGAAATTATAACAAACTGTCTCTCAGACCACAGTGCAATCAAACTAGAACTCAGGACTAAGAAACTCAATCAAAACCGCTCAACTACATGGAAACTGAACAACCTGCTCCTGAATGACTACTGGGTACATAACGAAATGAAGGCAGAAATAAAGATGTTCTTTGAAACCAATGAGAACAAAGATACAACATACCAGAATCTCTGGGACACATTTAAAGCAGTGTGTAGAGGGAAATTTATAGCACTAAATGCCCACAAGAGAAAGCAGGAAAGATCTAAAATTGACACTCTAACATCGCAATTAAAAGAACTAGAGAAGCAAGAGCAAACACATTCGAAAGCTAGCAGAAGTCTAGAAATAACTAAGATCAGAGCAGAACTGAAGGAGATAGAGACACAAAAAACTCTCCAAAAAATCAATGAATCCAGGAGTTGGTTTTTTGAAAAGATCAACAAAATTGACAGACCACTAGCAAGACTAATACAGAAGAAAAGAGAGAAGAATCAAATCGACGCAATTAAAAATGATAAAGGGGATATCACCACCGACCCCACAGAAATACAAACTACCATCAGAGAATACTATAAACACCTCTACGCAAATAAACTGGAAAATCTAGAAGAAATGGATAATTTCCTGGACACTTTCACTCTTCCAAGACTAAACCAAGAAGAGGTACAAGGAGGAGTTGGTACCATTCCTTCTGAAACTATTCCAATCAATAGAAAAAGAGGGAATCCTCCCTAACTCATTTTATGAGGCCAACATCATCCTGATACCAAAGCCTGGCAGAGACACAACAAAAAAAGAGAATTTTAGACCAATATCCCTCATGAACATCGATGCAAAAATCCTCAATAAAATACTGGCAAACCGGATTCAGCAACACATCAAAAACTTATCCACCATGATCAAGTGGGCTTCATCCCTGGGATGCAAGGCTGGTTCAACATTCACAAATCAATAAACATAATCCAGCATATTAACAGAACCAAAGACAAGAACCACATGATTATCTCAATAGATGCAGAAAAGGCTTTTGACAAAATTCAACAGCCCTTCATGCTAAAAACGCTCAATAAATTCGGTATTGATGGAACGTACCTCAAAATCATAAGAGCTATTTATGACAAACCCACAGCCAATATCATACTGAATGGGCAAAAACTGGAAAAATTCCCTTTGAAAACTGGCACAAGACAGGGATGCCCTCTCTCACCACTCCTATTCAACATAGTGTTGGAAGTTCTGGCTAGGGCAATTAGGCAAGAGAAAGAAATCAAGGGTATTCAGTTAGGAAAAGAAGAAGTCAAACTGTCCCTCTTTGCAGATGACATGATTGTATATTTAGAAAACCCCATTGTCTCAGCCCAAAATCTCCTTAAGCTGATAAGCAACTTCAGCAAAGTCTCAGGATACAAAATTAATGTGCAAAAATCACAAGCATTCTTATACACCAGTAACAGACAAACAGAGAGCCAAATCAGGAATGAACTTCCATTCACAATTGCTTCAAAGAGAATCAAATACCTAGGAATCCAACTTACAAGGGATGTAAAGGACCTCTTCAAGGAGAACTACAAACCACTGCTCAGTGAAATCAAAGAGGACACAAACAAATGGAAGAACATACCATGCTCATGGATAGGAAGAATCAATATCGTGAAAATGGCCATACTGCCCAAGGTAATTTATAGATTCAGTGCCATCCCCATCAAGCTACCAATGAGTTTCTTCACAGAATTGGAAAAAACTGCTTTAAAGTTCATATGGAACCAAAAAAGAGCCCGCATCTCCAAGACAATCCTAAGTCAAAAGAACAAAGCTGGAGGCATCACGCTACCTGACTTCAAACTATACTACAAGGCTACAGTAACCAAAACAGCATGGTACTGGTACCAAAACCGAGATATAGACCAATGGAACAGAACAGAGTCCTCAGAAATAATACCACACATCTACAGCCATCTGATCTTTGACAAACCAGAGAGAAACAAGAAATGGGGAAAGGATTCCCTATTTAATAAATGGTGCTGGGAAAATTGGCTAGCCGTAAGTAGAAAGCTGAAACTGGATCCTTTCCTTACTCCTTATACGAAAATTAATTCAAGATGGATTAGAGACTTAAATGTTAGACCTAATACCATAAAAATCCTAGAGGAAAACCTAGGTAGTACCATTCAGGACATAGGCATGGGCAAAGACTTCATGTCTAAAACACCAAAAGCAACAGCAGCAAAAGCCAAAATTGACAAATGGGATCTCATTAAATAAAGAGCTTCTGCACAGCAAAAGAAACTACCATCAGAGTGAACAGGCAACCTACAGAATGGGAGAAAATTTTTGCAATCTACTCATCTGACAAAGGCCTAATATCCAGAACCTACAAATAACTCAAACAAATTTACAAGAAAAAAACAAACAACCCCATCAAAAAGTGGGCAAAGGATATGAACAGACATTTCTCAAAAGAAGACATTCATACAGCCAACAGACACATGAAAAAATGCTCATCATCACTGGCCATCAGAGAAATGCAAATCAAAACCACAATGAGATACCATCTCACACCAGTTAGAATGGCGATCATTAAAAATTCAGGAAACAACAGGTGCTGGAGAGGATGTGGAGAAATAGGAACACTTTTACACTGTTGGTGGGATTGTAAACTAGTTCAACCATTATGGAAAACAGTATGGCGATTCCTCAAGGATCTAGAACTAGATGTACCATATGACCCAGCCATCCCATTACTGGGTATATACCCAAAGGATTATAAATTATGCTGCTATAAAGACACATGCACACGTATGTTTATTGCGGCACTATTCACAATAGCAAAGACTTGGAATCAACCCAAATGTCCATCAGTGACAGATTGGATTAAGAAAATGTGGCACATATACACCATGGAATACTATGCAGCCATCAAAAAGGATGAGTTTATGTCCTTTGTAGGGACATGGATGCAGCTGGAAACCATCATTCTTAGCAAACTATCACAAGAACAGAAAACCAAACACTGCATGTTCTCACACATAGGTGGGAACTGAACAATGAGATCACTTGGACTCAGGGAGGGGAACATCACACACAGGGGCCTATCATGGGGAGGGGGGAGGGGGGAGGGATTGCATTGGGAGTTATACCTGATGTAAATGACGAGTTGATGGGTGCGGCACACCAATATGGCACTAGTATACATATGTAACAAACCTGCACATTAGGCACATGTACCCTACAACTTAAAGTATAATAATAATAAATAAATTAAAAAAAAAAAAAGAAAATACAGTAGTCAGAATTAACAATAATAGAATAATATTAATTATATATAATTAAAAAAAGAAAATACAGTAGTCAGAATTAACAATAATAGCCCCACGTATTATCTGAACAGAAATATCTGAACAGAAATAATACACACTCAGTTGAGTTCACTTTATTTTTTTCTGAGCTTGCCTGATTAGGGTCCTTGAAAGCCACATCACAGGCTAGCTCACATTGAATTTACTGTCGTGTAAATCACTTAAACATTTTTGTCCCATGCTGATGCTAATTCAGTACTTACAGCATTTGTAATTTGGATCCAAGTATGGTATCTTCCATGTGTGCCTCTCTAGTACATCTAATTTGTTCAATTCAGCCCATCATTACACGTTGTAAAGATCATTTCTGTATTATAATTATTCTGCAATGCATTCACTAACCCTTCAAGATTCCAGTGACCCACAAATTTAATGAATGTAAGAGCTTGTTCTCCATATGCCCATCCAAGTTACCAATTAAAATGTTTACTAGGACACCACTGATGACACAGTTCTGAGACCTCTGTTCAAAATGATATCACTCTTGTAATCTTGTTTGGCATCTTTACTTTTTAATGTGTTATTAATATACTTTACTTGTGGTCCTTGCATATATACTATATAGTAAAATGTATGTAATGGCATATTGGCAATAAACAGAACAAAATTTTTATTAAAAAGTTAAAAAAAAAAAAAAAAAAAAAACAAACAAACAAAAAAAAAACAAATAGTGACTGAGCCACTCTGTGCTGCCTGTGTTAATGGAATTCTGAATCCAGGTCCATTGGGAACCTCATATGAGAAGGGCCAAAAGTCTTATGATGATCTCTCTCCTTTGAGTCAATTTCCTGTTTCCACCAAGTTCCTGTAAGGTAGATGGGATGCAGAGGTTGGAGACTGGTCTGGAAAAGTGTGAGGTAAGGGACGCTTTTCAATTTAGGAGAGCAAGAAGCACAGGAGGGTCCATGAAAAGTCTACAATGGTGGGGAGCCCTTCCCAAGACAGTCTTCAGTATCTTACTTAACCACTAGGCTTTTAATCAAAAGACTGCTGTTCCACTGCTTGAAGCTAGGAAACTCAGAGTATTAGTCTTTAGCTGATGTGTTTTCTAACAGGTCACTGAGGCATTATCAGGGCCCATCAATGTCAGCCTGGACAATGAGGGTGATTGTACTCTGTAGCAAAACCCAAAAGAGACTCAAGGTCAAAGAGACTATTCACAGGTTTTCCAGGAGTGACGAGTACCACTGTGATTAAGGTTTACTCAGTTGTCATAGCGGGAATTCACTCGGTCAACATTTAAGATGAACCTGTTTATGCTATAGAGAATCCTAACGTGTGATGCTCGCCCTGAAAGTGCTCACGGTCTTGGGTAGAAATGATGTGCTAGGCCGGCCGGGCACAGTGGCTCACACCTGTAATCCCAGCACTTTAGGAGGCCAAGGTGGGAAGATCACAAGGTCAGGAGATCAAGACCAGCCTGGCCAACATGGTGAAACCCTGTCTCTATGAAAAATACAAAAAATTAGTGAGGTGTGGTGGTGGGAGCCTGTAGTCCCAGCTATTTGGGAGGCTGAGGCAGGAGAATGGTGTGAACCTGGGAGGTGGAGGTTGCAGTGAGCTGAGATTGTGCCACTTCACACCAGCGTGGGCAGCAAGAGTGAAACTCTGTCTCAAAAAAAAAAAAAAAAAAAAAAAAAAAAAAAAAAAAAAAAAGATGTGCTGGGCCATTCATGGATACTAATACAGTGTGGGCTATTATCCACGAAGAGATGTTACAGAGTGCTGCAGACGGGGCTCACCAAAAGAGCACCTCTGACACCTCAGCAGGAAACTCCATTTATATTTAAAGATGACAGCATAAATGGTGATCACTGTCTTATGTATGCAGATATGGCTGCCATTCCGGGAAAAAAAAAAAAAAAAAAAAAAAAAAACTTCTCTTCCCCTCTTCTTTGCCTGAATATGAAGACTGACTCTGATTTAGAGCTGCAGAAATTGCTTGCTGCTCTGGATGTGAGGATGCTCCCAGCTGTCCTCCTTAGTTTGGTCCTAAAAAAAGTCAACTTTCTGTAAAAAAAAATTATCGGTCTAACTTCTATGTAGTATTATCTCTTTCTCAATTGCCATCTGCTTAGTTATACAACTTCACCTCTCACCATTCTACCTTCTCACACATTTTACACACTACCCCAGCACAAACACGCACACACACCAACACCATACTGCTGCAGCTGTGAACATCTCTCAGGTCTGCAGTGTGCCATTCTTGTTCACAGCTTCAAGCCAGAGAGCATATCGTTGCCCTGAATAGAATACCTGTTTTCTCTTCTTTGCTTGGTGAATTTCTATCTCTCCTTCCCTCTGAGTTATGACTACCACTATGACACTTCCATCCCTAGAAGTCATTCCTCCACGTTACCACTCTTACCTCCATCAGAGCATTGATAGCACATTCAATTGGGTTGTTTTCTTATGTGACTACCTCTCCAAAAATTAATGGTTATTTTTCAAGCACTTAGTTCCTGGCAAAAAAAAAAAAAAAAAAATCACTGATGAATTCATAAAGAAAGTAACAGCCTATTTCTCCAATAAAACTGGTTTTCAGCAAGCATCAACTTAGTGCTGATAAACCAGCTGCATTACAATAAATCTGGATGATCTAAACTTGTCATTTTAAGCCATAATTATAGCTCAGAGATGACGCTGAAGAAACAGTTAAAAGATTGGGTGCAAATTTGTAACTCAAAGAAGCCTGACAGTTCTTAGAAAAAAATAAGACAGAGCTTCTCCTCTGCATATCTCCAATTTGCTCTACAAGTTGATTGAGTCATGGCCACACTCTGTCTAGAAGACATAGCAAGGTCTCTCTGAACTTGATTCCGTTCAGTAAGAGAAGCGGGCAGCAAGTTTCATCATTTCTAACCTGTATCAACTACTGCCCAAGAGCAAGAGAAATCAAATCTCAAATATTTTTGAACACTCCAAATGCCCAGTTCTGCACTCAGTCCTGAAATGGTGGACTCCTTGATGCTTACGCTCGGAGAGGATCTTACAATAACCTGTCTGACTTATTCCCGAAGTAAGAATGCTTTCTACAATATTTGGGAAGATACTCACTTATCTCCACTTGAAAATGTCTACAGACAAAACACTCCTTACTCTATGAGCTGTCTATGAACTTCAAATGCAGGTCAAGTATTGTATTAATCTGTTTTCATGCTGCTGATGCAGACATTCGCGAGACACTGCGCAGGGAGTCATCTTCCCCATCTTCTACCTCTCCAAGGCTCAGCTATTAATCACCTACAGAACTTACCCTTGCTTCGGGAGAACAGCAAACACAAAATATTTCCACAACAATGCACAACTATTTCTGTATCAGGCATAATAAATTCCCATTTGGGAAAGGAAGTTATCTAAAGTGCGTAGTGTCTACGGGGATGCAGCTCTGGCTGGAACATGAACACCTTTCAACATTGTCATATAGAGCAGTTTAGTTACTGAGAGTTACAGCTCTTAAACATACACTTTTGTATCTACAATTACAAACCAGCTAGCCCAGTGATGTGGTTTCTCCAACAAAAGAACGCTTTCTGCTAAAAGGTAAGTTATTCTCTGTGGAGAAACGTTGCAGAGTGCTGCAGATGGGGCTCACCAAAAGGTATATTCGCATCTCCAGCTCTTGCAGATACACTTGCCACTTTGAAATAACACGGGAGTTTTATCCCTACCTTCTGCTATTCCCATGCAGATTTCAAATAGCTAAAAATCTAAGATCTAAGAGCCAAGTTTTAGCTGGAACTCAGTTCACAGGTATTTGTGTTCTCATCCCCAGGAATTTCTGTAAGAAGCTCACAGACTGGCACTGGGATCTTCGCTTGGCTATCCAGCCACCTAAAATTTATTCATTAGTTTTCTTTTTATTTATAATTTTTTTTTATTTCAATAGGATTTTGGGGAACAGATGGTGTTTCGTTACATGAATCAGTTTTTTAGTGGTGATTTCTGAGATTCTGAGATTTTGGTGCACCCAAGCAGTGTACACTGTACCCAACCCCCACCTTTTCCCCCAAGTCTCCAAAGTCCAATTTATCATTCTTATGCCTTTGCATCCTCATAGCTTAGCTCCTACATATGGGTGAGAACATAACAGTGTTTGGTTTTCCATTCCTGAGTACTTCACTTAGAATAGTAGTCTCCAATTCCATCCAGGTTGCTACAAATGCCATTATTTCATTCCTTTTTATGCCTGAGTAGTATTTCATGGTGTGTGTGTACATATATCTCTCATTCATTCTTTATCCAGTTATTGATTGATGGGCATTTGGGCTGGTTCCATGTTTTTGCAATTGCGAATTGTGCTTCTATAAACATATGTGTGCAAGTATCTTTTTCATATAATGACTTCTTTTCCCCTGGATAGATACCTAAGAGTGGGATTGCTGGATCAAATGGTAGATCTACTTTTACTTCTTTAGGGAATCTCCACACTGTTTTCCATAGCAGTTGTACTAGTTCACATTCCCACCAATAGTATAGAAGTGTTCCCTTTTCACCAGATCCACACCAACGTCTTTTTTGTTGTTGTTGTTGTTATTATGGCCATTCTTGCAGGAGTAAGGTGGTATCACATTGTGGTTTTGATTTGCATTTCCCTGATAATTACTGATGTTGAGCATTTTTCCATATGCTTGTTGGCCATTTGTATTTTCTTTTGAGAATTATCTATTCATGTCCTTAGCCCTTTTTTTTTTTTTTTTTTTTTTTTTTTTTTTTTTTTTTTTTTTTTAAATGGAGTCTCACTCTGTCGCCCAGGCTGAAGTGCAGTGGCGCGATCTTGGCTCACTGCAAGCTCTGCCTCCCGGGTTCACACCATTCTCCTGCCTCAGCCTCCCAAGTAGCTGGGACTACAGGTGCCCACCACCACGCCTGGCTAATTTTTTGTATTTTTAGTAGAGATGGGGTTTCACAGTGTTAGCCAGGATGGTCTCGATCTCCTGACCTTGTGATCCGCCCGCCTCGGCCTCCCAAAGTCTTAGCCCACTTTTTGATGAGATTGTTTTTTTCTTGCTGATTTGTTAGAGTTCCTTGTAGATTTTGGATTAGTCCTTTGTTGGCTGTATAGACTGTGAAGATTTTTTCCCACTCTGTGTATTGTCTGTTAACTCTGATGATTATTTCTTCTGCTGTGCAGAAGCTTTTAATTTAGTTAAGTCTCATCTATTCATCTTTGTTTTTGTTCCATTTTCTTTTGGATTCTTGGTCATGAAGTCTTTGCCTAAGCCAATGTCTAGAAGGGCTTTTCTGATGTTATCTTCTAGAATCTTTATGGTTTTAGGTCTTAGACTTAAGTCTTTGATCCATCTTGAGTTGATTTTTGTATAAGATGAGAGATGAGGATCCAGTTTCATTTTTCTACATGTGGCTTGCAAATTATCAATTATCACAACACCATTTGTTGAATGTGTCTTTTCTCCACTTTATGTTTTTGTTTGCTTTATCAAAGATCAGTTGGCTATAAGTATTTGGCTTTATTTCTGGGTTCTCTGTTCTGTTCCATTGGTCTGTGTGCCTATTTGTATACCACTACCATGTTATTTTGGTGACTATGGCCTTACAGTACCGTTGGAAGTTGGGTAATGTGATGCCTCCAGGTTTGTTCTTTTTGCTTAGTCTTGCTTTGGCTGTGTGGTTTCTTCTATAGTTCCATATGAATTTTAGGATGGTTTTTCTAGTTCTGTAAAGAATGAGGGTGGTATTTCGATGAGAATTTCATTGAATTAGTAGATTACTTTTGGAACTATGGTCATTTTCACAATATTGATTCCACCTATCCATGACCATGGGATGTGTTTTCATTAGTTTGTGTCATCTATGATTTCTTTCAACAGTGTTTTGCAGTTTTCCTTGTAGACGTCTTACACCTCCTTGGTTAAATATATTCCTAAGATTTTTTGTTTTAGTTGTTTTTTGTTTTTGTTTTTGTTTGTTTCTTTGTTTTTTGCAGCTATTGTGAAAGGGGTTGACTTCTTGATTTGATTATCAGCTTGGCCGCTGTTGGTGTATAGGAGAGCTACTGATTTGTGTACATTAATTTGGTGTCCTGAAACTCTGCTGAATTCATTTACCAGTTCTAGGAGCTTTTCAGATGAGTCTTTAGGGTTTTCTAGGTGTACAATCACATCATCAGCACGCAGTGACAGTTTGACTTCCTCTTTATCAATTTGGATGCCCTTATTTCTTTCTTTTGTCTGATTGCTCTGGCTAGGACTTCCAATGCTATGTTGAATAAAAGTGGTGAAAGTGAGCATCTTTGTCTTGTTCCAGTTCTCAAGGGGAATGCTTTCAAATTTCCCCATCCAGTAAAATGTTGGCTGTAGGTTTGTCATAGATGGCTTTTATTACTTTAAAGTATGTCCCTTCTATGCTGATTTTGCTGACAGTTTTAATCATAAAGAGATGCTGGATTTTGTCAAATGCTTTTTCTGTGTCTGTTGAGATGATCATGTAATTTTTGTTTTTCATTCTGTTTATGTGGGTATCACATTTATTGACATACATATGTTAAACCATCCTGGCATCCCTGATATGAAACCCACTTGATCATGGTGGATTATCTTTTTGATATGCTGTTGAACTTGGTTCACTAGTATTTTCTTTAGGATTTTTGCATCTATGTTCATGAGGGATATTGGTCTGTAGTTTTATTTTTTTGTTATGTTCTTCCCTGGTTTCGGTATTAGGGTGATACTGGCTTCATAGAATGATTTAGGGAGGATTCCCTCTTTCTCTATCTTTTTGAATAGTGTCAATAAGATTGGTATCAATTCTATGAATGTCTGATAGAATTCAGCTGTGAATCCATCTAGTCCTGAACTTTTTGTTGTTGGCAATTTTTAAATTACCATTTCAATCTTGCTGCTTGTTATTAGTCTGTTTAGAGATTCAATATCTTCCTGGCTTAATCTAGGAGGATTGTATAATTCCAGAAATTTATCCATCACTTCTAGGTTTTCTAGTTTGTGCATGTAAATGTGTTCATAGTAGCCTTGAATAATCTTCTGTATTTCTGTGGTATCAGCTATAGTATTTCCCATTTCATTTCTAATTGAGCTTATTTGGATCTTCTATCTTCTTTTCTTGGTTAATTTCCTTAATAGTCTGTCAATTTTATGTATCCTTCCAGAGAACCAGTTTTTTTGTTTCATTTATCTTTTGTATTTGTTTGTTATTTTAATTTCGTTTAGTTATTTCTTTTCTTCTGCTGGGTTTGGGTTTGGTTTGCTCTTGTTTCCCTAGTTCCATGAAGTGTGACCTTAGATTGTCTATTTGTGCTCTTTTGGACTTTTTGATGTAGACATTAAATGCTGTGAACTTTGCTCTTAGCACCACTTTTGCTGTATCCCAGAGGTTTTGACAGGTTGTGTCACTACTATCACCTGATTCAAAGAATTTTTGAATTTCCATCTTGATTTCATTATTGACCCAATGATCATTCAGGGGCAGTTTATTTAATTTCCATGTATTTGCATAGTCTTGAGGGTTGCTTTTGGAGTTGATTTCCAATTTTATTCCACTCTAGTCTGAGAGAGTACTTGATATAATTTCAGTATTCTTAAATTTACTGAGACTTGTTTTGTGGCCTATAGTCTATCTTGGAGAACATTCCTTGTGCTGATGAAAAGAATGTATATTCTGCAGTTGTTGAGTAGAATGTTTTGTAAATATCCATTAAGTCCATTTGTTGTAGGGTATAAGTCCATTGTTTCTTTGTTGACTTTCTGTCTTGATGATCTATCTAGTGCTGTCAGTGGAGTATTAAAGCTGCCCACTATTATTGTGTTGCTGTCTAACTCATTTCTTAGGTCTAGTAGTAATGGTTTTATAAATTTGGGAGCTCCAGTGTCAGGTGCATATATGTTTAGAATTTAATATTTTCCTAATGGAATAGCCCTTTTATCAATATATAATGTCCTTCTTTGTCTTTTTTAACTGCTTTTGCTTTAAAGTTTGTCTGATGTAAGAATAGCTACTCCTGCTCACTTTTGGTGTCCATTTGTGTGAAATTTTTTTTTTTTTTTTGAGACAGAGTCTTGCTCTGTTACCCAGGCTAGAGTGCAATGTCACAATCTCAGCTCACTGCAACCTCCACCTCCCGGGTTCAAGCGATTCTTCTCCTTCAGCTTCCTGAGCAACTGGGATTACAGGCGCCCACCACCACACCTGGCTAATCTTTGTATTTTTAGTAGAGACAGGGTTTCACCATCTTAGCCAGGCTGGTCTCGAACTCCTGACTTTGTGATCCACCCACCTTAGCCTCTCAAAGTGCTGGGATTACAGGGGTGAGCCACCGTGCCTAGCTGCATGGAATATCTTTTTCCACCCCTTTACCTTAAGTTTATGTGAGTCCTTATGTGTTAGATGATTCTCCTGAAGACAACAGAAACTTGGTTGGGGAATTCCTATTCATTCTACCATTCTGTGTCTTTTAAGTGGAGCATTTAGGCCATTTACATTCAATGGTAGTATTGAGATGTGAGGTACTATTCTATTCATCATGTTATTTGTTGCCTGAATACCTTGGTTTGGTTTTTTTTTTTTTTTTTTTTTTTTTTTTTTCCATTGTGTTATTGTTATATAGGTCCTGAGATCTATGTTTTAAGGAGGTTCTATTTTGATGTATTTTGAGGATTTGTTTCAAGATTTAGAGCTCCTATTAACAGTTCCTGTAGTGCTGGCTTGGTAGTGGTGAATCCTCTCAGCATTTGTTTGTCTGGAAAGGACTGCATCTTTCCTTCATTTGTGAAGCTTAGTTTTGCTGAATACAAAATTCTTGGCTGATAATTGTTTTGTTTAAGGAGGCTAAAAATAGGACCCCAATCCTTTTTAGCTTGCAGAGTTTCTGCTGAAAAAAACGTGCTGTTAAATCTGGTAGGTTTTCCTTTATAGGTTACCTGATGCTTTTGCCTCACAGCTCTTAAGATTCTTTCCTTCCTCTTGACTTTAGATAACCCGATGACTATGTGCCTAGGTGATTATCTTTTTGTGATGAATTTCCCAGGTGTTTTTTAAGCTTCTTGTATTTGGATGTCTAGATATCTAGCAAGGCTGGGGAAGTTTTCCTCAAATATATTTTCCAAACTTTTATATTTCTCCTCTTCCTCAAGAACACCAATTATTCTTAGGTTTGAACGTTTAACATACTCCCAAGCTTCTTGGAGGCTTTGTTCATTTTTTATCCTTTTTGTCTTTGACAGAGTAGGTTAATTCAAAAGCTTTGTCTTTAAGCTCTGAAGTTTTTTCTTCTTATTTGATTCTACTGTGGAGATTTTCCAGTGCATTTTGCATTTCTCTAAGTGTGTCGTTAATTTCCATAAGTTGTGATTGTTTTTTATTTATGCTATCTATTTCACTAAATAATTTTTCTTTTGTATCCTGTATCATGTTTTTGATTTCTTTCAGTTGGACTTCACCTTTCTCTGGTGCCTCCTTAATTAGCTTAAGAACCAACCTTCTGAATTCTTTTTCTGGCAATTCAGAGATTTTATCCTGGTTTGGATCCATTGCTGATGAGCTGGTATGATCTTTTGGGAGTGTTAAAGAACCTAGTTTTGTCATACTACCAGAACTGTTTTTCTGCTTCCTTCTCATTTGGGAAGACTATGTCAAGGGCTGCTGTTCAGATTCTTTTGTCCCACGGGATGCTCCCTAGATGTGGTGTTCTCCTCCTTCCCTTAGGAATGGGGCTTCTTGAGAGCCAAACTGCAGTGATTTTTTTTTCCTCTTTCTGGGTCTAGCCACCCAGTGGACCTACTGGGTGCCAGGCTGGTATTGGTGAGTGTCTGCAAAGAGTCCTGTGATAATGATTCATCTTCAGGTCTTTCAGCCATGGATACCCGCACCTGCTGTGGTGGAAGTAGCAGGGGAGTGAAGTGGACTCTATGGGGGTCCTTGATTGTGTTTTTGTTTAGTGTGCTGATTTTGTGTTGGTTCATCTCCATCAGGAGGTGGTGCTTTCAAGTGCACATCAGCTGTGGTCCTATAGGGAGGATGAAAACTTGCTCTAGGGATACCTGGTTAAGTATTCAGGTTTCTCAGGTGGTGGGCAGGGCCATAGAGCTCCCAAGAGATTACAACCTTTGTCTTCAGCTACCAGAGCAGGAAGAGAAAGACGGGCAGGGATAGGCATGTCTGAGCTCAGCCTCTTCTTGCCCAGGGCTTGCAGATACTGGTGTTGGAGGTGGGAGTGTGGTTCCCAGTCCAATGGAGTTATATTCCCAGGGGGATTATGGATGTCTCTGCTGAGTCATAAAGGTCACCTGGGAAGTGGGAGAAAGCCAGTAGTCACAGGGATCACCTCACTCCCATGCAACCCTCAGTCCTGAAGGCCAGTCTCACTCCCTCCATGTCCCCACAATAGTACCAAGTCTATTTCCAGACATCTGGTGACCAGGGCTTAGAATTTTCCCCAGACCACTAGCCTCCGCATTGAGAAAGCAAACCTATTCACAGTTTTTTGGCATCTCAGGGAGCCTGGAGCAGTGATCCAGTTCCTTTTAAGAGTCTGTGGATTCTCTTGGCTTTCCTGGTATGCTCTTGCAGTACAGTTCTTGGAGCAAAAGTTGACAATATGAGTCTCCACATGCTGCTCTGTTCATCCAATAGGGAGCTGTAAGCTAGTTCTGCCTCCTATCTGCCACCTTCACAAGTAGTTTCTCATTAGCTCCTTTTATTATTATTTTTTAATTGAGACAGAGTCTCACTCTGTTGCCCAAGCTGGAGTGCAGGGGCATGATCTTGGCTCACTGCAACCTCCGCTTCCCGGGTTCAAGCGATTCTCATGCCTCAGCCTTCCCAGTAGCTGGGACTACAGGCGCATACCATCATGCCCAGCTAAATTTTCTAATTTTAGTAGAGACGGGGTTTCACCATATTACCCAGGGTGGTCTCAAACTCCTGAGCTCAGGCGACCCACCCACCTCAGCCTCCCAAAGTGCTGGGAATACAGGCGTGAGCCACCGTGCCCAGCCATCATTAGTTCTTAAAATAAATATTTTGAGTACCTGTTTTGTGGGAACCATACACCCTTCACTATTGCTTCTCCTGTATATGTTCCCCATTCAAGGAGTGTCTATATGACTAAATGCAGAAAATCATGCAGAGTTCCATTTCCACCAGTTCCATTAACAGCCTGCTTATCTTATTTTTTATTCTCATGAAAATCTTTCTAAATTAAGGTAGAAATCAATGAAAAGGTGAAGTATGTGCAGTGCAAAGGTGCAGAATTTCTAGTGTTACTGTTTTAACAAAAGAAAGGACTGTACATAGGCATATGTTCACATAGATGTGAAATACCTCTGGAAGGATATACACAATGTGGTAATGGTGCCAAGGTAGTTAGGTGAGGGTACAAACCTAGGTGATAAGGCAAAAACAAAAGTAAAATTCTATTTCCTGAAGCCTCAAGAAGCAACTCTGGAAAAAGTTGTATGTGCTTTTCATTGTACGTCCTTCTAAATGTTTTCAATTTCAAAATATGTTCATATGCTAGGCATTCAAAAAAGTTATAAAGAAATATTGCACAATACTGAAATAACCTCAATACATTTGGAGTTAATTTTGGATTCAAAAATTCTGGAGTCCATTCTTCCTTGACATAGAAACTCTTTTTTTTTTTTTTTTTTTTTTTTTTTTTTTTTTTTGTCTCTCATCAATATCAAAGCCTTCCAAGCCCTATCTCCCAGGCCACCAGAGAAACTACCAGCTTCTCACTTAAAGTAAATAAGTAAGTAAATGTATCTGTTTCTTGTTGCCACTGTAACAAATTAACACAAATTTAGTGGCTTAAAACAACACAAATTTATTATCTTACAATTATTTAGGTCAGAAGTCTGACACAAGTCCCACTTTTCTAAAATCAAGATTTCAGCAGGGTTGCATTCCTTTCTGGAAGATTTAGGGAAAAAAATTGTTTTCTCACTTTTTCCATCTTCTAGAAGCTGTCTGAAGCCCTAGGCTTATGGCCCTTCAGTTGTTAAATCCTGCTGGTTGAGTCCTTCCTGCATTTCATGATTCTAATGCCAATTCTCCTTCTGACTTCTGGTTCCACTTTTAAGGACCCTTGTAATCACATTGGGCCCACCTGGATAATCAAGGATAATCTCCCAATTTCAAAGTCAGTTGATTAGAAAATTTTCATTCCATCTGCAACCTAATTTCCCTTTGCCACGTGACATCTAGCCCCAGGCTCTAGGGATTAGAACATGGACATTTGGAGGTAGGAATGGCTGGGGCATTATTCTGCCTACTGCAGTAAAAGATTTATTAGATGGATAGATCATACATACATACATACATACATACATAGAGTTTCATGCAGCCTCCCCCATGAAATCATTTTTTAGTTTATAAAGCACAATATTCCTAATCCTCATATGAAATAGATGCTTTTGGATTACTATGGCATTGTCAGGTACTATTCCAAGACATATGAAGACATACTTGAGACAGTCTATTAATGTATATTGTATAGCCTGACTCACTGGTTCCAAATGCCAGCTCCACCACTTACACTGTGTGACTTATGCCTTAGTTTCCTCATTCACAAAATTAAGACAGTGTTAGTACCTGTGTCATAGGGTTGTTGTGAGGCTTACATGAGTTACTAAGGCACTTAGAAAACACCAAGACATAAAAAGTACTCAATACATGATGCTTAGTTTGACTTCATTCATATCTGCCTGAGCAAGAGCTCACAGAACAATTTCCCCCAGGGCAGGAATGATCAGCCCCAAACTAAAATCCAGTTGTTGTTCTCAGATACACAAGGAGAAAATAGTAACAGATCGTTTTTTTAATCCACTTTTGTATATCTGGGGTTTTTTCTTTCCATTTTACCAGACTGAAATTAAATATCAGGATGTCTGGTTCAATACTGGGAACCTGGAAACCCTGCTGGCTTTCTGCTATGAATTACATGGATTGGGTGGGATAATCTTTGCCCTCAAGAAAGTTGCCACATAATGAGCAGACAGGACAAACAAAAATGGAACACAAGTAAACAAATTTAGCAAAAAGATTTATTTCCAGAGCCTCAGATAACTTTGATCTAAAATGCGAAGGGAGCAACTCCCTATTTTGGCCTGTTTGCCCCCAGGGGACTGAATCTCAAAGTTGTATGGAATAATTCTCATTGCTAACATCAAAAAAGCTGGACACAAAAGCCTCATTCAAGATACCTCCTCTACAACTGTAATCATACAGCTGGAGCAAACTACACTTCATTAATCTTTGGGTAAATCTTTCCTCTAGCATCTAGGATTGTTTCTAGGAAAAAGCTAAAAATATGGCTAAGGTATCTCCCTCAGTTCATTATGCTAAAGGATTATCCAATGCACAAAGTTCAAAGATTATCACAGGAGCACACATAGTTCCACAACTAAGCATTACTTAAAACATAAAAATTACATAGAAAATCCTTCTGATTTTTACTATTTTAATTGGTAAAGGGCTACTTCTTTCCCATGAATTGAAATTAGTAAATCTATCTCTATTTATTCTGCTTTCAAGTATTTTGGCAGTCATTTTAACATACAATTCAAAGCATTTAGAAAACTGACAATACGTGAGTGTTAACACCATGGGAGAGGAGTGCAAAATTGATGTTCTGTACTTTATTGTGATTATCAAGTAAAATTAAATTTTATATTATCAAATACAGCAATTTCTCTCAATATAGTAAGCTGTATAATTAATGAACAAAAAAACAATTAAATATTGCTATTCAAGTATACTTTTTTTTTTTTTTTGAGATGGAATCTTGCTCTGTCACCCAGGCTGGAGTGCAATCGTGCGATCTCGGCTCACTGCCAGCCCCACCTCCCAGGTTCACGCCATTCTCCTGCCTCAGCCTCCCCAATAGCTGGGACCACAGGTGCGCACCACCATGCCTGGCTAATGTTTTGTATTTTTAGTAGAGACGGGGTTTCACTGTGTTAGCCAGGGTGGTCTCAGTCTCCTGACCTCGTGATCCATCCACCTTGTCCTCCCAAAGTGCTGGGATTACAGGCATGAGCCACCGCTTCTGGCCTCAAGTATACTCTTACAATACAATTAAATTCAGTCTTCAGTAATCCCAAAATTTCATTACACCTGTGAAAAATGTCCTGGATTAGTAGTCTCCTACTTTGAGTATTTTATGAAAGAATACAGTTTATTTTAGTGTAAATAATATAGCCAGACTTTATGAAACACAAAGTTGAATAATATTTACCTATAGATCCCATTTAGAAGTACCAAAGTTGTGAAGCATATTCATTGGCTACTGTCATATTTATTAGGATTTATGTTTTATCAGATTATAATCACTCTTTAGTGAAAAATGTTTTTTTCCTCTTTGCTCAGAAAATTGTTCAACACTCCTGGTCCAGTTAAGAGAGAAGCAAAAAACTCCTCAATTTGAATGGCTTTCATTTGGGTCAATTTATTGGGTTACAGAGAAGTTAAAAAAAAAAACCTAAATGTTTCAATTGCTTAAAAATATTAATCACCACCCACTAAGTGCCAGGCACTGTTCTAGGTACTGGAGATACATAGCTAAAGGCCACGGCCAAAAAAAATGAGTCATTGGGATTACAAATATGGAGCAATGGCTAAAAGTTAGTGCTTGAGATTAGCTGAAATGACTGTTGGAGAAGAGAGGAAAAGAAGTGCCATATTCCAGCAGTAGGGTTCAACCAACTAACTTTTTTTTTTTTCTTCAACATTTATTTTAAGTTCAGGTTTGTTACATAGGTAAACATAGGCCATAGTAGTTTGCTGCATAGATCAATCCACCACCTAGGTATTAAGCCCAGCATCCCTTAGCTATTCTTCCTCATGGTCTCCCCCGACACCAACCCCACCCCTGACAGGTCCTAGTGTATGTTGTTCCCCCATATGTGCCTATGTGCTCTCATTGTTCAGCTCCTACTTATAAGTGAGAACATGACGTGTTTGGTTTTCTGTTTTGTGTTAGTTTGCTGAGGAGCTCTATCCATTTCCCTGCAAAGGACATAATATCATTCCTTTTTATGGCTGCATTGTATTCCATGGTATATATGTACCACACTTTCTTTATCCAGTCTGCTATTCATGGACATTTGGGTTGATTTCATGTCTTTGCTATTGTGAATAGTTCTGAATGAACATATATGTGCGTGTTTGTTTATAACAGAATGATTTATATTCCTTTGGGTATATACCCAGTAATGGAATTGCTGGGTCAAATGGTTTTCTGCCTTTAGATCTTTGAAGAATTGCCACACTGTCTTCCACAACTCTTGAACAAATTTACACTCCCACCAGCAATGTAAAAGAGTTACTCTTTCTCTGCAACCTCACCAGCATCTGCTGATATGCTGTTTCTGGACTTTTCTTTTCTGACTGGCATGAGATGGTATCTCATTGTGGTTTTGATTTGCTTTTCTCTAATAATCAGTGATGTTGAGGTTTTTTCATGTTTATTGGCCACATGAATGTCTTCTTTTAAGAAGTGTCTGTTCATATCCTTTGCCCACTTTTTAATGGGGTTGCTTGTTTTTTTCTTGTAAATTTGTTTAAGTTCCTTGTAGACTCTAGATATTAGGCCTTTGTCAATTGGATAGATTGCAAAAATTTTTTCCCATTCTGTAAGTTGTCTAGTCATTCTGATGATAGTTTATTTTGCTCTGCAGAACTTTAGTTTAATTAGATCCCATTTATCAATTTTGCTTTTGTTACAGTTACTTTTGGTGTATTCATCATGAAATATTTACCCATGCTTATGTCCTGAATGGTACTTCCTAGATTTTCTTCTAGGGTTTTTATAGTCTTGGGTCTTCCATTTAAGTTTTTAATCCATCTTGAGTTAATTTTTGTATAAGGAAGGAATGCAGTTTCAATTTTCTGCATCTGAGCCAACTAACTTTTAAAAGAGTGATGGCTTGACGATGTGATAAAAATTATTAAAAAATCAATAAAAATTTTGAAAATAAAACAAAGATCCAAATCACATAAGGGAGGCCCAAGAAGAAAACTAAGGGAGAGAAAGTGTCAACAAACCCAAACACATGCACACTCATCCGCCTCCCCCCAACACACATGAAATGATTGGGCACTGTGATGGTTATTGTTGAGCATCAACTTGATTGAATTGAAGGGTGCAAAGTATTGACCCCGGGTGTGCCTGTGAGAGTGTGACCAAAGGAGATTAACATTTGAGTCAGTGGACTGGGAGAGGCAGACCCACCCTCAATCTGGGTGGGTACCATCCAATCAGCTGCCAGTTCTGCTAGAATAAAGCAGGCAGAAGTTGGAAAGAGCAGACTTGCTGAGTCTTCCGGCCCTCATCTTTCTCCCATGCTGGATGCTTCCTGTCCTTGGATATCAGACTCCGAGTTCTTCAGCTTTTGGACTCTTGGCCTTACACCAGTGATTTTCCAGGGGCTCTCGGACCTTGGGCCACAGACTGAAAGCTGCACTGTCAGCTTCCCTTCTTTTGAGGTTCTGGGACTCCGACTGGTTTCCCCACTCCTCACCTTGCAGACGGCCTATTGTGGGACTTTACCCTGTGATCAGGTGAGTCAATTCTCCTAATAAACTCCCTTTCCTATATACATATATCCTATTGTTCTGTCCCTTTAGAGAACCCTGACTAATACAGGCACAAAGAAACACAGACAAGAAACTTCTAGTAATGAACAGGGAACTTCTGAGAAGTAAATCTGATGATTCTGAGTGTGTCAGTCTCATCTGACTGTGTTTATAGAAAGGAAAAGAATCACAAACTTGGGATTGTTTCCTCTCATATTCCAATCAATAGTAACTTCCTTTTCACAATGAGACTTTAAACAATTAGGGAAACATTTCAGTTTCCAGCTAATGGATTTAAGAGTGATTGCTATTTCAGGAAAAGCACTTCATCCAATTGTAAGCATGCCAAAGGTGGAAGAGAGGGGAGCTGAAGAAGCATAAACTGTACTAAAGGCCTCCACAGCTGACTTTGAATCACTGAGAAAATAATTCTTTCCCTAATAATCCCTTAAAGACTTTAGGTTGCTTTCATTCAGGATGAAAATGTGCTGGCCTAAGAACAACTGCTGTCTCAACACTTGAGCATCAAGGAGCTAGATGTTCTATTTACTGTGCCAATGCCAAGCATTCCTGCGTAATGTGCAAGCAGTGCTTGAGAAAATATACATAGAGTAGGGGTTCAAATACCAAGATACCAGTGTTCTAGTTAATAGCATGTTCAAACCTACCACATGTTTTCCTCCTGGTAATTATTCCAGCACCTCTGGATATTCTCTTGCTATTCACCAGAGAGCAAAGTAGGGCAGAGAAAGGACAAACACTCTAGGTCATCAACACTTCGGTCACAGATATCTTGAACACTGTAGGTAATCTGTTATTTTAGAGCCTACTTTTCCAGAATTCACCCTCATATGTGACCTGCACCAGTGCTATGTTGTTTTAAATGTATTGAAATATGTTCTTGCTTTATGGAGGCATTAACAACAACATCAACTAACTTGCAAATACCAATGTATCAAAATTGGATACAGATACTGATATTAATATGATATAGAAGGATGATAATTAAGCTTGGATAATTTTATAAGGATAATTGGCATCAAACTAATAAGGCACATTTATGCATTATATATTTGCTAAATTAATGTCTTATTTAGTTATTTATAATATTCAAGTGTCTTCTCTGTTGATTTTGTGTTACTAGCTTATGTCATTTTCTGTGTGACTAAATTGTCCTATTAATTACTGTGTAAGAGCTCTGTAGTGTGAGATTTAAAAAGCAAATTATAATACATAATTCTTGTTATGATATTGTATCAATTAGGAATAGTTTTTGCAAGTAACAGAAAACTTGACTGATAGGCTTAAGCCACATATCTGACCAGAGAAAAGCCAGCCCCAGATTGAGTCAACAGTTCAATGATGTCATCAAAGACACAAGCTCCTTCAAATTTTCTGCTCAACCAGTTTTGGTATGTATTCAATGTTTTCCCTCAAGGTTAAAGATAGCTAACAATGGCCAGGTGTGGTGGCTCACACCCATAATTCCAGCACTTTGGGAGGCCAAGGCAGGCAGATCACCTGAAGTCAGGAGTTCAAGACCAGCCTGACCAACATGATGAAACCCTGTCTCTACTAAAAATACAAAAAAATTAGCTGGGCATGGTGGCACATGCCTGTAATCCCAGCTACTCGGGAGGCTGAGGCAGGAGAATCGCTCGAACCCAGGAGGCAGATTGCAGTGAGTCAAGATCATGCCACTGCACTCCAGCCTGGGCCACAGGAGCGAGACTCCATCAAAAAAAAAAAAAAAAAAGTGGCTAACAACAATGCTCCAACGAGCCTGTCTTCACACAACAGTAGGACTTCCCCAGCATATTCCTCACACTTTATTTTCCAGAACAGGATCACATAGCCATCCCAGGTAAGTCATTGGCAAGGAGCAACAAGATTGTCATAATTGCTTTATACCAAAAGTGACTTATATCCAGGGGCTGAGTGCATTGGAATGGAACATAAGCAACCAACAGAGTCTACCACAGGTATGTGTGGCCCCTTCCAAAGCCAAGCAGGTAATAGAAATCCTACTATACAACTAAATGGTGATAACTAACCACCTCTCCCCATTTTGTATTCCTCTCTTAGTCTCTTCCTTTCTGTCTTTCTCTCAGTTTCTGTAACACACACACACACACACACACACACACACACCCCTGGACTAATGAGCCATGAGGCCAGAAAGCCAGATAATGCCAAAAGATGTGAGTTCCAAAGCTATCCTAAGACTATTGCCTCCCTGCAGTTAAAGTGCCTTGTCCACAAATGTATGTGTGGCTATAAGCTTTCATTTGCATAATTTCAGTCTTGCAAACTACAATTGAAGCTGATGAAAAAATTGATTATTGGCTTGGCACTTGAGTGTCCCCATGGATTTATCTGCAAACTAATGGCCCTTTCCTTCATAGAGAGGCACCACCTTTAATGTCAAAAGAAAGAAACAAATGCCACTATTCATTGTCCTCAGCTAGGATTTGACAAAGGTGAGTGGGAAAGCAAGAGGACAAAGAGAGGAAAACAACTTTATTCTCTGTTGAGAACTGCAAAACTGTGAAGGAGCAGGTCTAAAGGTTTCACAAAGAACCCCAAATATCATTTTCTTCTATTAATTGCCTATCAGCCCTATCCAGCTCTCACTTTTAGCAAACGCTGGCTAAACAGTTTTTGCAATCTACTTCAAAACACACAAAGATTGTGCTGGGAAAATTATAAGGCCTCTGTAATAAAAAGGTCAGAACGCTGCTCCAATCCAATACCAAAGAGCCCAGGGACAATACATACACCCCCTCACCTCTGTCAAATCATCTTTCGGACACAATGCCTCTTTTAAAATAGGGAGCAAGAGGTCATGCTTCTCTGTTAAGCATTGGTCCCTACTAAGGACACATATATTGCAAATTCATTCAAAACTGCTTTAGAGCATAAATATGGCAATCTGGCAGATCAAGGAAGCTTTCCAGACTTGTAGTCCATATATAATAAGAGGACATAAAGCAAAATATAAAATTGAAGTTCAAATAAACTTTGCAGTGGAACTAGTATTTTCTGTTCACAGTTACCATTCTCACCATCGGTTATATTATCAAAAGTCCCTGACTGCATGACACCAAGCTGGATGCTTCATGTCACTCAGGACTGATATCAGCAATGCCAGGTGGTAGAAATAACAGGTAGTTCACAGAGCTGACCAGTGGCATACCTTTAGGAAAATTGCTTGAACTTTATGAGCCTCAGTTTTCTTATCTATAAAATTATGGGGGAAAGTCTGCGCTACAAGGTTGGAATAAGATCAAGTCAAATAAAATGAAGATACCCATTTATTATCATATGGATAAAGCAGGTTAAGCACTTCTTAGAAACATCTTAAATATTTGGGTCATTCAATATAATAACTATTAACTACATGGGTGCTGAAAAGCCAAGAGGAGAGCCTTCATATGACACATTTTTGTGCCAATGTATGTTTTTGCCAGTGTAGTACTTTTTATCCAGATTGTCTTTGTACCCTCATTAGATTTGTTCATTATAAATTTGGAGCCGGGCACGGTGGCTCACACTGGTAATCCCAGCACTTTGGGAGGCCAAGGCGGGTGGATCACGAGGTCAGGGGTTCAAGACCAGCCTGGCCAAGATGGTGAAACTCGTCTCTACTAAAAATACAAAAATTAGCCAGGGATCATGGCACACACCTGTAATCCCAGCTACTCAGGAGGCTGAGGCAGAGAGTTGCTTGAACCCGGGAGGCAGAGGCTGCAGTGAGCCAAGATAGTACCACTGCACTCCAGCCTGGGAGACAGAGCAAGACTGTACCTCAAAAAAAACTGGGACATTTTATGTATTTATTTTGAAAAACTGAAGAATGAAAATGACATAAAATCCCATTGACAGTGTGTCAGCCAAATGTGATTAGAAATTTTTCATACTAAGCTGCATATTCAAAATAAATCTCTGAAATTTAATCAAATGTTTGGTTGAAACAGGAATTTAAATACCAAACTATTTGCCCTTTCATATTCTTATTTCTTTTCATTCTACATGAACTGGGGAGATAATTCATTGTGAAAAACTGAATAAATACCTCTTCCCCCTTTCTATGTCTCTCTTTCTACCTTTCTGTCTTTATCTTAGTTTCTGTCTTTGTAACAAACAAACCTATCTGGACTAATGAGCTATGAGGCCAGAAAGCCAGATTGTTCTAAAATATGTGAGTAACAAAGCAATCCTGAAACTTTTGTCTCTTTGCATTTAAAGTCCCTTGTACACACGTATGTGTGGGCTACGTGCTCTCATTTTCATACTGCTTTCCTCCTTAAGTTCTACACTGGGTGTTTATGTCTAGCTATAAGAGATAGACAGGTGGGGAGGGAAGATAATTTCCAACATAATAATGCTATTTCCATATAACCATAGGTTACACCTCTCAGTGCCACCATTACTAAACACTACATCTGGTTTACTTCCCTGGTTTGTGATTTACTTACATTCTTCCTTCCACCCTTCTTTTCTCCAAACTGACAGATTTTCTCTAAGAAGATTTTCATTACCTGGAAATGTGAAGCTGATTCTTAGCAGTTATTCTCAGAATCAGATTTTTAGTTTCTTCCATTTTTAATGATAAACAGTGCAGTTTCTGATTTTTTTCAGTTATCTGATTTTTTTTTTTCATGATAAAAGCATGAATTCTCTAATAGGATATAGTGGGTATAGGATGCCTCATCCATTGCTGACTCCAAATCAGTTTTTTTTCTCAGTTGTGTGTTCTGTGGTTATGAACTCTAAGGAATAAGGAATACATGGGTGCCAAATCCATAATGCATAGAAGAAAAATAATTTGAGAGAAAGCTATTATATACATTTTCTTAGACTTCTAGAACTTAGACTTCTAGAACATAGTTCATTTTTTCATAGAACACTTTCCCCTTTCCTTCCCTTCTGTCACACTCATTCAAATCTCTCTGTAACGTGTTAGCACAAACAGGGAAACCAAAAGACATGTTTGCAGAGTGTTTATGAAAACATAAATCATCCGCAGAAGCAACTGATCTTTTCCATGTTATATCCTGAATCATGGGTGGCTCTGTAATCCTAAATAGTCACACTCTATAAATTCATATTTTTCCAATATGAAGATGAGGAAATAGAATCTTTTTTTTCCTTTTGGAGAAAATAAAGAAGCGGAGGAGTTTGTCAACAGACTGTCTTCAGATAAATCTACTTAAAGACGGTGAGATTGTTTCAGAGCCCTTGAAAGGGAAAAACCAGAGAACCTTCATGTAATACCAATTTTCCCAAGCCCCTGCCTTTGGTTCTGAGACTTTTCAGCTCATTCCACAGACCTGCATCAATCACTTATTCTGTGCCAAGCCTTCATTTAAGCATTGGAAGAGTAAGACATAGTCATGTCTCTGGAGTTTCAGTGTGAAAGGAGACCCTAACACACGGAGTAACAATTAAAATACCGTATGCCAAGAACCAGAGCAGAGAGATCTGCAAAGTGCTTCGGGCTCATCAAACGGTCAAAACTGACTCCTCTAGAAAAAATCAAGGAAGTCTTCTCAGAGCTAGTGGCACATAATGGAGAATAAAGAACTCCTTGAAATCTGTGCAGGCAAGTCCTATTTCTCCCTTCTTATTTTCTCACAATAATACAGAAGAGAGCAGCCCAACAGCTTGTTTCTTTAGGATGAATCATGAGAATGCTAGGCAACTGCCACCTCTAATAGCATCTCTAAGGAAAGCAATTAACTAGCAATTTTCCTTTATTATTATACTCATGCACATAATTAAATATCCTTAACATACTTATTTCATAGCATTGTATAAAGAATGATAACTCTATGTTACCTTATACTAATAATAATATAATTGGCTGCAAGTTTCACATGCTTCAATGTACTCTTTCTAAAAATTATTATAAAATACAAGTTTAATGGGAGTTTAAGAATTTGCACCAAGCCTTTTCCTCTAAGACACCACTGCTTGTCTTTATTTCACAGTGGGAAAAATATCTTAAAAGTCTTGCCTTAGATTCCTCTGAAGTTTAAGCAAAGTGTAAATGTTCATACAGATATATTTAAAAAATCCCTCTGGTTTCTCAAAAATCATTCTAAAAGATTTTGTCAGTTTTCACATTTTACTTTAAAATATATGATTATTGTCATTGTGCTATCTTTATCATACTATATAAATATGCACACACATATATATGATTACATATGTACACATTTTATGTATTATTTTATATATAATACTTTTGTATATGTAAGTACACATACATATGTAGATATATGTACATACATAATGTGTATACCTATAAAAAACATACAATAAGGAACCCTTTACCCTTTCCTTAAATCTAATCTATATGTCTTATTAATTTTTCTCAAATCGCTTTCACGAAGTCTTTACGTACCAAGATAAAAACAATTCAATTCCAAATATGGTTTCCTCAGTTATGCATTATCAGCAACATCCTAGCTGTTACAAGACTTCATATGTGCAATTTAAAATTCACTTTTCTAGAAGTAAGTGTCCATTTATTTCACTTTGACTTATTGCAGTTTCCGATTCTGTTTCAATCTATACGTCATAGTGGCAGAGCCAGCCTGATAATGAAACGATCTGACTGAAGGTGATCATTATTCCCCTAGTTTGGCCCTTTGTATCCTAACATCACATATAAAAGTTTCCTTTGAAAGTTACAACTTACCACTTTTTAATTCGAACAAAAAACAATCCTGGTATGCTCAATGTTTCAAGAGATGACCTAATATTTCAAATAATAATATCTCTTTTGTATGTAGCATTCTTATTTTTGATGCATTTTGATAACTAGTGTCCTATGTATGCTTACAAAAGTTTACACAATAAGTGATGAAGGAATTTAGAATAGTAACTCTTTAAAAGCATAAAGTCAGGGGATAAGCTTTAAAAACTGTGTTATAATACCTTCATAGTCTGTTATAATACCTTTTGAAGTCTGTGTTATAAAATCTTTCTAATAACAATGACATGGTTACATTTGAAGGGAAGCAAAACTAAGGATTTGCCCTAGATGACAAAGCAAGTCCTCTGCGGGACAAAGAGGTGTCTGTCTGGTTCCTAACTCATCAAAACACACTACTTCCTTTCTTTTCAAATATGTACCTTGTACACAAAATTATTACTTCGGGTGCTGAACCAAAGCATATGAGTGTACCTTCTTCTAATTCTCAAATACTATAAGCCAATTTACTGCATATTTCTCTTAAGCTGGTTTCTGGCACAAGCAAGCTAGCCAAGGTTGTGCTAAGAACTTTCTGTTGGGATTTTTGTGTGTATGTGTGCACAATTATCTTTAAGGTCAGTGCAGAACAATTTTTCCAAGTAAGTAATTTATCTGTGCAGTGGTTTAACAAAAATTAAGTTGTATCATTCTTTAAATACCTCATTACCCAATGTTGCTAATGCTCCTGTAGATCCATAAGCCACCTGGAATTTTCCAGCTCTGCTGTATATCACTGGCTGCCACACCAGGCTAGAGGTGCATGAGCATAATTAAGAACTATTTATTAGTGTCATGTAGGAGTGTAGCATGTACACTTTTCAGAACATTCTGTCTTGAGACAAGAGTTTGGTTTTTCCAAAAGTCTAATTCACTTGCTTCCGTGATTCTGAGCAGTAGCAGGCCAGCATGAACATGAAGAGATAATAAGCTGATTTCTGAAAGTGCTTTCTCTACCTGTTCCTGCCTATGAACATGTAATTGCTTTTCAAAGAAAGAAATGACAAAGGGAAGATTACCAAACATGAATGATCCGCCACCAATTCCAAGTCAAAGGACACATAGAAGCTTTGGTTTCACTAAAAAGAATTTTTACATAAAAGAGTGTGTTAAGGCCACGCACAGTGGCTCACACTTGTAATCCTAGCACTTTGGGAGGCTGAGGTGGGCGTATCACTTGAGGTTGTGAGTTCAAGACCAGCCTGGTCAACATGGCAACACTCCATGTCTACAAAAAGTACAAAAATTAGCCAGGCTTAGTGGCAAAGCACCTGTAGTCCAGCTACTTGGGAGGCTGAGGTGAGAGGATGGCTTGAGCCTGGGAGGTCAAGGCTGCAGTGAACCAAGAACATGCCATCGCACTCCAGCCTGGATGACAGAATGAGAATGAGACATTGTCTCACACACACAAAAAAAGATGGTTATTAATTTTTTTTTGGTTTTTTTGTTGTTGTTGTTGTTTTGTTTTTTTTTTTGATGGAGTCTCACTCTGCCGCTCAGACTGGAGTGCAGTGGCGTGATCTCGGCTCACTGCAAGCTCCGCCTCCTGGGTTCACGCCATTCTCCTGCCTCAGTCTTCTGAGTAGCTGGGACTACAGGTGCCCACCACCACGCCTGGCTAATTTTTTGTATTTTTTAGTAGAGACGGGGTTTCACCGTGTTAGCCAGGATGGTCTCGGTCTCCTGACCTCATGATTCACCCGCCTCGGCCTCCCAAAGTGCTGGGATTACAGGTGGGATTACATCCCACCAATCATTTCACAACATCTTGATAATGCCCCAATCTTTTTTGCACTTGCTGCCTTTATTCTATTCAAGTTCTCATTGCCAAGAAAAAACAATAAAATAAAAAGTTCTCAAGATTTACTTTGTAAAATATTGGGGTTCCAAGAGTTGGTCGAGATTTCTTTTTAAATGATATCTCGGTGGGGTTTTGTAAGATTTTCAGGAGTTGAGGCAATTAATGATTGGGTTTTCTCAACTGGTTGTGTTTGCTTCCTACATTTTTGTTAAAAGTTGGGGAGATCTGCAGCTTGTTTGCACTAGAATATGGTATGAGATGATATTTATAGCACAAAATTATTTTCTTTGTTGTTTTAAATTGAATACAACAGTGCTTCATGATGTTCTGCAAAGATGATTATGACTTTCAAGAGTTCTGCCACATCAGCAAGTTTGGGTTTTAAAACTGTTTCCAGTTTCTTGCAGAATCATCTTCCTAAAGTACATCTCTGATCCACTCCTCCATACAAAATTTTCATAGGCTCTGATATGGTTTGGTTGTGTACCTACCCAAATCTCACCTTGACTTGTAATAATCCCCATGTGTGGAAGGAGGGAGTGACCGAGTGCGAGGTAATTGAATCATGGGGGCGGGTTTTTCCCATGCTGTTCTCCTGATAATGAGTAAGTATCATGAGCTCTGATGGTGTTATAATGGGGAGTTCCCCTGCACATGCCCTCTTGCCTGCAGTCATGTAAGATGTCCCTTTGCTCTTCCTTCATATTCCGCCATGATCGTGAGGCCTACCCAGCCATCTGAAACTGTGAGTCCATTAAACCTCTTTCCTTTATAAATTACCTAGTCTCGGGTATGTGTTTATTAGCAACGTGAGAACAGACTAATACAGGCTCCCCATTGCCTGCTGCACAAAATCCAAACACACATGCAAAGCACTCAGAGGTCTGGTGAGCTGTGCTAAGTGCATCACTTTTTGCAAAAGCAAACTTTCCTAGGTGATGGTTACACTAAAAGCTGATCTCACCACTAGACAATATACCTACATAACAAAACTGCACTTATATCCCTTAAACATACAATTTTTCTTTTTTTAGAATAATTTGCAATTCATTTCTTTATTCCTTCTATCTTTCCATTGTTTTCCACATTGATACATTTTTTTTTTTTATTATACTTTAAGTTCTAGGGTACGTGTGCATAATGTGCAGCTTTGTTTCCTAGGTATACAGTGCCATGTCGGTTTGCTGCACCCATCAACTCGTCATTTACATTAGGTATTTCTCCTAATGTATCCCTCCCCTAATTCCCCACCCTCTGCCCAGGCCCAGTGTGTGATGTTCCCCACCCTGTGTCCATGTGTTCTCATTCTTCAACTCCCACTTAGAGTGAGAACATGTGGTGTTTGGTTTTCTGTCCTTGTGATAGTTTGCTCAGAATGATGGTTTCCAGCTTTATCCATGTCCCTGCAAAGGACGTGAACTTATCCTTTTTTATGGATGCTTAGTATTCCATGGTGTATATGTGCCACATTTTCTTAATCCAGTCTATCATTGATGGACTTCTGGGTTGGTTCCAAGTCTTTGCTATTGTGAATAGTGCCGCAATAAACATACGTGTGCATGTGTCTTAATCGTAGAATGATTTATAATCCTTTGGGTATATATCTAGTAATGGGATTGCTAGGTCAAATGGTATTTGTAGTTCTAGATCCTTGAGGAACTGCCACACTGTCTGCCACAAAGGTTGAACTAATTTACACTCCCACCAACAGTGTAAAAGCATTCCTATTTCTCCACATGCTCTCCAGCATCTGTTGTTTCCTGAATTTTTAATAATCGCCATTCTAACTGGCGTGAGATGGTCTCTCATTGTGGTTTTGATTTGCATTTCTCTGATGACCAGTGATGATGAGCATTTTTCATGTGTCTGTTGGCTGCATAAATGTCTTCTTTTGAGAAGTGTCTGTTCATATCCTTTGCCCACTTTTTGATGGGGTTGTTTTTTTCTTGTAAATTTACTTAAGTTCTTTGTAGATTATGGATATTAGTCCTTTGTCAGATGTGTAGATTGCAAAAATTTTCTCCCATTCTGTGGGTTGCCTGTTCACTCTGATGGTAGTTTCTTTTGCTGTGCAGAAGCTCTTTAGTTTAATTAGATCCCTTTTGTCAATTTTGGCTTTTATTGCCATTGCTTTTGGTGTTTTAGTCATGAAGTCTTTGCCCATGCCTATGTCCTGAATGGTATTGCCTAGGTTTTCTTCTAGGGTTTTTGTGGTTTTAGGTCTAACATTTAAGTCTTTGATCCATCTTGAGTTGATTTTTGTATATGGTGTAAAGAAGGGATCCAGTTTCAGCTTTCTGCATATGGCTAGCTAGTTTTCCCAGCACCCTTTATTAAATAGGGAATCCTTTCCCCTTGCTTGTTTTTGTCAGGTTTGTCAAAGATCAGATGGCTGTAGATGTGCAGTGTTATTTCTGAGGCCATGTTCTGTTCCATTGGTCTATATTTCTGTTTTGGAACCAGTACCATTCTGTTTTGGTTACTGTAGCCTTGTAGTATAGTTTGAAGTCAGGTAGCACGATGCCTTCAGTTTGTTCTTTTTGCTTAGGATTGTCTTGGCTATACGGACTCTTTTTGATTCCATATGAACTTTAAAGTAGGTTTTTCAAGTTCTATGAAGAAAGTCATTGGTAGCTTGATTGGGATGGCATTGAATCTCTAAATTACATTGTGCAGTATGGCCAGTTTCACAATATTGATTCTTCCTATCCATGAACGTGGAACATTCTTCCACTTATTTGTGTCCTCTTTTATTTCGTTGAGCAGTGGTTTGTAGTTCTCCTTGAAAAGGTCATTCACATCCCTTGTAAGTTGGATTCCTAGGTGTTTTATTCTCTTTGTAGTACTTGTGAATGGGAGTTCACTCATGATTTGGCTCTCTGTTTGTCAGTTATTGGTGTATAGGAATGTTTGTGATTTTTGCACATTGATTTTGTATCCTGAGACTTTGCTGAAGTTGCTTATCAGCTTAAGCAGATTTGGGGCTGAGATGACGGGGTTTTCTAAATATACAATCATGTCATCTGCAAACAGACACAATTTGACTTCCTCTTTTCCTAACTGAATACCCTTTATTTCTTTCTCTTTCCTGATTGCCCTAGCCAGAACTTCCCACTATGTTGAATAGGAGTGGTGAGAGGGCATCCTTGTCTTGTGCCAGTTTTCAAAGGGAATGATTCTAGTTTTTGCCCGTTTAGTATGATATGTGCTGTGGGTTTGTCATAAATAGCTCTTACTATTTTGAGATATGTTCCGTCAGTACCTAGTTTATTGAGAGTTTTTAACATGAAGGGCTGTGGAATTTTGTTGAAGGCCTTTTCTGCATCTATTGAGATAATCATGTGGTTTTTGTCATTGGTTCTGTTTATGTGATGGATTATGTTTATTGATTTGCATATATTGAACCAGTCTTGCATCCCAGGGATGAAGCTGACTTGATCGTATTGGTAAGCTTTTTGATGTGCTGCTAGATTCAGTTTGCCAGTATTCTATTGAGGATTTTCTCATCAATATTCATCAGGGATATTGGACTAAAATTCTCTTTTTTTGTTGTTGTGTCTCTCTCAGACTTTGGAATTAGGATGATGCTAGCCTCATAAAATGAGTTAGGGAGGATTCCCTCTTTTTCTATTGATTGGAATAGTTTCAGAAGGAATGGTAACAGCTCCTCTTTGTACCACTGGTAGAATTCAGCTGTTAATCCATCTGGTCCTGGACTTTTTTTGGTTGGTAGGCTATTAATTATTGCATCAGTTTCAGAACCTGTTATTGGTCTATTCAGAAATTCAACTTCTTCCTGGTTTAGTCTTGGGAGGGTGTATGTGTCCAAAAATTTAACCATTTCTCCTTGATTTTCTAGTTTATTTGCATAGAGGTTTTTATATTATTATATGATGGTAGTTTGTATTTCTGTGGGATCAGTAGTGATACCCTCTTTATCATTTTTTATTTTGTCTATTTGATTCTTCTCTCCTTTCTTCTTTATTAGTCTTGCTAACCATCTATCAATTTTGTTGATCTTTTCAAAAACCCAGCTCCTTGAGTCATTGATTTTTTGAAGGGTTCTTTATGTATCTATCTCTTTCAGTTCTGCTCTGACCTTAATTATTTCTTGCCTTCTGCTAGTTTTTCAATGTGTTTGCTCTTGCTTCTCTAGTTCTTTTAGTTGTGATGTTAGCGTGTCAATTTTAGATCTTTCCTACTTTCTTTAGTGGGCATTTAGTGCTGTAAAGTTCCCTCTACAAACTGTATTAAATGTGTCCCAGAGATTCTGGTACACTGTGTCTTTATTCTCATTGGTTTCAAAGAACATCTTTACTTCTGCCTTCATTTTGTTATTTACCAGTAGTTATTCAGGAGCAGGTTGTTCAGTTTTCATGTAGTTTGTGAGTAAGTGGTTTTCCATGTAGCAGTTTTGAGTGAGCTTATTAATCCTGAGTTCTAATTCGATTGCACTGTGGTCTGAGAGACTTTGTTGTGATTTCTGTTCTTTTACATTTGCTGAGGAGTGTTTTATTACCAATTATGTGGTCAATTTTAGAATAAGTGTGATGTGATGCTGAGAAGAATGTATATTCTGTTAATTTGGGGCATAGGGTTCTGTAGATGTCTATTAGGTCCACTTGGTGCAGAGCTGAGTTCAAGTCCTGGATATCCTTGTGAACCTTCTGTCTTGTTTATCTGTCTAATATTGACAGCAGGGTATTAAAGTCTCCCAATATTATTGTGTGGTAGTCTAAGTCTCTTTGTAGGTCTCTAAGGACTTGCTTTATGAATCTGGGTGCTCCTGTATTGAGTGCATATATATTTAGGATAGTTAGCTCTTCCTGTTGAATTGATCCCTTTACCATTATGTAGTGGCCTTCTTTGTCTCTTTTGATCTTTGTTGGTTTAAAGTCTGTTTTATCAGAGACTAGGATTGCAAACCCAGCTTTTTTTTTTTTTTTTTTTTTTTTTTTTTTTTTTTTTTTTTTTTTTTGCTTTGCTTTGCATTTGCTTGGTAGATCTTCCTCCATCCCTTTATTTTTAGCCTACGTGCATCTTTGCACGTGAGATGGGTCTCCTGAATACAGCACACTGAAGGGTCTTGACTCTTTATCCAATTTGCCAGTCTGTGTCTTTTATTTGGAGTATTTAGCCCATTTACATTTAAGGTTAATATTGTTATGTTTGAATTTGATCCTGTCATTATGACGCTAGCAGGTTATTTTGCCCATTAATTGATGCAGTTTCTTCATAGCTTCGATGGTCTTTACAATTTGGCATGTTTTTGCAGTGACTGATACCGGTTGTTCTTTTCCATGTTTGGTGCTTCCTGCAGGAGCTCTTGTAAGGCAGGCCTGGTGGTGACAAAATCTCTCAGCATTTGCTTGTCTATAAATGATTTTATTTCTCCTTCACTTATGAAGCTTAGTTTGCCAGGATATGAGATTCTGGGTTGAAAATTCTTTTCTTTAAGAATGTTGAACATTGGCCCCCACTCTCTTCTGGCTTGTAGGGTTTCTGCCAAGAGATCAGCTGTTAGTCTGATAGGCTTCCCTTTATGGGTAACCCGACTTTTTTCTCTGGCTGCCCTTAACATTTTTTCCTTCATTTCAACCTTGGTAAATCTAACAATTATGTGTCTTGGCATTGCTCTTCTCGAGGAGTATCTTTATGGTGTTCTCTGTACTTCCTGACTTCGAATATTGGCCTGCCTTGCTGGTTAGGGAAGTTTTCCTGGGTAATATCCTGAAGAGTGTTTTCTAACTTGGTGCCTTTCTCCCCGTAACTTTCAGGTACACCAATCAAATGTATATTTGGTTTTTTCACATAGTCCCATATTTCTTGGAAGCTTTGTTCATTTCTTTTCACTCTTTTTCCTCTAATCTTGTCTTCTTGCTTTATTTCATTAATTTGATCTTCAATCACTGATATCCTTTCTTCTACTTGATCAAATCAGCTATTGAAGCTTCTGCATGTGCCACAAAGATCTTGTGCCATGGTTTTCAGCTCCCTCAGGTAATTTAAGGTGTTCTCTACACTGTTTATTCTAGTTAGCCATTCGTCTAACCTTTTTTCAAGGTTTTTAGCTTCCTTGCAATGGGTTCAAACATCCTCCTTTAGCTCAGAGAAGTTTGATATTAGCAACCTTCTGAAACCTACTTTGTCAACTCATCAAGGTCATTCTCCATCCAGTTTTGTTCCCTTGCTGGTGAGGAGCAGCAATCCTTTGGAGGAGAAGAGCTGCTCTGTTTTTGGAATTCTCAGCCTTTCTGATCTGGTTTCTCCCCATCTTTGTGGTTTTTTCTGCCTTTGGTCTTTGATGTTGGTGACCTACAGATGGGGTTTTGGTGTGGATGTCCTTTTTGTTGATGTTGATGCTATTCCTTTCTGTTTGTTAGTTTTCCTTCTAACAGTCAGGTCCCTCAACTGCAGGTTTGTTGGAGTTTGCTGGAGGTCCACTCCAGACCCTGTTTGCTGGGGTATCACCAGCGGAGGCTGCAGAACAGCAAATATTGCTACCTGATCCTTCCTCTGGAAGCTTTGTCCCAGAGGGGCACCCACCTGTATAAGATGTCTGTCAGCCCCTACTGGGAGGTGTTTCCCAGTCAGACTACACAGCGGGTCAGGAACCCACTTGAGGAGGCAGACTGTCTATTCTTGGAGCTCAAACACTGTGCTGAGAGAGCCACTGCTCTCTTCAGAGCTATCAGACAGGGACATTTAAGTCTGCAGAAGCTGTCTGTTGCCTTTTGTTCTACTATGCTTTGCCCCCAGAGGTGGAATCTGCAGAGGCTGATCTGCAGTGGGCTCTGTCCAGTTTATGCTTCCAGGCCTCTTTACTTACACTGTGAGCTACTCAAGCCTCAGCAATGACAGACACCCCTCCCGCCATCCAGCTGCAGCATCACAGGTTGATCTCAGACTCCTGTGCTAGTGGTGAACAAGGCTCTGTGGGCATGGGACCTGCCAAGCCAGGCATGGGAGGGTATCTCCTAGTCTGCTGGTTGCTAAGTCTGTGGCAATAGCACAGTATTTGGTCAGGAGTGTACCGTTTCTCCAGATACAGTCTGTAATGACTTCCCTTGGCTAGGAAAAGGAACTCCCCTGACCCTTTGCACTTCCTGGGTGAGTCGACACCCCATCTTGCTTCAGCTCACCCTCCATGGGCTGTACCCCCTGTCCAACCAGTCCCAATGAGATGAACCAGGTACCTCCATTGGAAATGCAGAAATCACCCATCTTCCGTGTCAATCTGGGAGCTGCAGACTGGAGCTGCTCCTATTCAGCCATCTTGGAAGCAACCATCAACATACAATTTTTCTTAAAAACCTTTCCCTACTTCACACAGTAAGGCTTGACATTTGTGTGTGTGTGTTTGTGTGCGTGTGTGTGTGCAGAGTTCTATTACACAACACATACTCCGAGAGAGACCATTTTCACTCATAATACATTTCTGCAACCTATGTGATTTATTTTTCCAAAGAAGACATGTTTAATTACATATTGTATTCTGAAGTAAGAAACTTGTACAAAATAAATTACAGGCATGCCCACAGTAACAGGTGAAAAACTAAAGCTGTAGATATATACCCTAGGACTCTTGGATACAGTAAAATTATCCTTCAAGACAAATAAGAATTATCATCAAATACTGCAATTGTAGATAACTAAGGGACTGAAGCATATATAGCACGTAAGACTATGCTATAATATTTTACCTAGAATTAATATGCAGGCTATAACAAACAGTAAATTGCTCATTAACAACAATCATATTTATATCCTAAGAATTTAGACATATTTATTTGGGTAATTTGGAATGCTTAGGTCTTTCAAAGAAAGCTATCCAAAGAAAATCGAATGGGTGTCTTTTCTTGTAACCAATTTACTTGTAATGAGAAAGTATTCAAATTCATTCTATTGTCTCAGGATATTCTCAGGCAGGTACATCAATATGTTTTTATAATTGTTACCCATTGAAAAATACCTTTTTAAAAATAAGGACTATTCCAACATTTTCCCATCTTTGTCTTTCTTGGTTTAGTTAAAGCTGGTAACAAATTAAATAAAGACCATTAAGAAAAAAATGAGTTTCACTCACTTAACATTTTCTTGACACTAGTCAAAGAGGAATATTCTCATTTAGACCGAAATTTTTGAAATTCTTTTTAAATATAGACAGTTTTAAAATTACTTTAAACCATCTCAGATCTTATAAAGGAATTTCAGAATGGCAAATCTAAGTCACCTTTAGTTGGACAAGAGAGACATAGGAATATAGGATTTCATTAAATAAGAGTTAGGAAAATATCAGTGTTGAGGATAAAAGATGCATTCATCAGGATTCAACCCTTTGTAGCAATCTGGCTTCAATGTCAGGGCCCTTTGTTCAGCATTCTTTCTCCTTTGCACCTTTTGTGTACCAAGCAAAAGAACTCATGGATGAGACAGTAAAATGAGTACAACCACTTGGGAAAGCTGGCAGTATCTACTGAGACTGAGCTTATACATATTTTATGACCCAACAATTCCACTTCTGTCTGCACACTTGACTCAAATAAATACATCTATTCATCTAGACATGTCCTAGCATTCTCATAGAAGCACCATTTCTAATAGCCAGAAAAACAGAAATACCCGAATTCCATCAAGAGTAAAATTCATAAATAAATAAAGTGTATTTACACATTATATACAAATGAGAATGAATGATCAGCAACCAAGTGCAATATGATGGCTCTCATTAACAAAATGTTGAGTGAAAGAAGCTAGAAACAAAAGAGTACACAATGTATGATGTAAGTTATATGACCAAAACATGACCGAAAGTACCAAAGCAGTCTATGCTGTTAGAAGTCAATGTCATGATTACCCTCAGTGGAGAGAGGAATTAGGAGCTAGAATAGAGCGTGAGGGGGCTTTTGTGGTGCCGGTAATGTTCTGCTTCTTTATCTAAGTGCTGGTGACACAGATGTGTTCAGTTGCTAAAAGTTTATTGATTTTTACTGATGATATTTGTACTTTTCTGAAAGTATATTCTAATTTGATAAAGTGTTTAAAAGAGGATCCAGGAATTCAAAAGCACATTTTTACTGCCACAAAGAATCATATCCCTTGAAAGATGTTAAAGACTGAGCATGGTGGCTCACGCCTGTAATTCCAATGTTTTGGGGTGCCAAGGCAGGAGGATCACTTGAGCCCAGGAGTTTGAGACAAGCCTGGGCAACATAGAGAGACCCTGTCTCTATTTAAAATATATATATATAAATATATATATATATGTGTGTGTGTGTATATATATATATAAAAAATACTAGCCGGGTGTGGTGGCACATGCTTGTTAATCCCAGCTTCCCAGCCACTTGGGAGGCTATAGCAGGAGCCCAGGAGTTCCAGCCTGGGTAACAGAGACAGAGTGAGACCCTGTCTCAAAAAAAAAAAAAAAATGTTAAGGTTCCCTCAGTATCCCAGTGAGTACCAGATTGAAATATTATTCAAACAAGGCACAAATCAGCCAAACATTCAATCCAGCTGAGTGGAAGTTTTTGCTTTTTGTTTCTATTGGGTATTTGTAAGGAGACTCTCAGAAAACTGGAAATGAAAGTTAGTTAGTATCTCAGACTACACTCTGCACCAAGTAGTTTGCTTAAGAATCGACTTCAAAACAGCTCACATGAAGCACTTAGGATATACCGCTCCAATTTTTTTTATCAGAACTAATATTTATGAATTAGAAACTGATGGAGAATTAAGCTTCATGGAGAATTTCAAAAGGTCAAGAACATGACAGCTTGTCTTCCTCTGGAAATTTGCTGTGGCTTCATCACCATGAAAATATGTTTCTCCACCCTCCCCATCACTTCCCCTAAATTGTTTTTCTTTAACAAGTCAAATATGCAGAAAAAAACATTTTTATCAACTCTTCTGCCATTGTGACATTGTTGGAAACTATATTTCCCAAGACTCAAACACAAACATAATGCAATGATAACAGCTGGACACTTGGAAGATGTTAGCAAGTGACCATGCAGATACTTTAAATCTGGACTTTCTTTGGATTCTAAAGAGCATGTTTCTAAGATCACGTTATCTTCTTCAGGAGTCAACTATACAATCCCTTTCCTCGGGAAGTTCCATAGGACAAGATATAGAACAACGCAAAAATAAATAATCAAAGAAGAGAATGTGTTGATGTGTCTGGTTCCTCTGACTCAAAAAAAAAAAAAAAGTCCCTTTTAAGTACTCAGACAGGGACAAGGACTCTCCCTTCCTTCCTCATGGGAATAAATACAGAAGATCTCCTCTGACTGGCTCCTTCTCTTTAAATCCTCTTTTTCCTTTATTTCTAAAGCATCCAAAGGCACAGGACAGGCTGCTGCTACACATCATTATTTGCAGTCCTTTGAATGTCTTCAGCAAATGACCTCATTACCTCCTAGAAGGACATGAGTCAAACCTTACCATGAAAACAAACATACACCTCAACCATGTCATGCTCTTGAGAATATATTCCTCTTAACTTCACAGATGTTGAGAGTGTTAAGATTTCAGGAGAGTACATAAGTCATTTGAATTAAAGCCTTCTTTGCACAATCAAATTAAGAGACTTGGCTAAGACCACAAAGCTAATGAGAGCTTAAGCTAAGACTAGAATCCTAGATTGCTAATTCCTAGTCTAATGCTTATTTGTGCTATATCAAGAGGCCTTTAAGTCATGAGAAATTACATAAATGAATGGCAATCTAGTTTTGTGAGTTATGCATTGCTATCCATGCGGAGCCAAGAGCTGTAAGACACAGAGTAAAGTAAAACTCTCTATGAACTGAACATTCTTCAGGAGATATGTGATGTGCCAGAGACTCCTGACATCTCCACCTACTTGCACAGTTATTGTAACACATGATGAACACCAAGGAGATAATTTAAGGGAAGGAAAACAAGGCGCACACATCCGCTTGTGCATGCACACACCTCCTCTCCCTTACCCTACTGTATTCCATCCAATGAGCCACCTATTTCCTAAGAACAAAGGTCAAGAAACATATGCAACAGCATCCCAGTTTTACGAGGGAGAACGGAAATAATCAAGCCCGCCAGAGGCGGACTTTTTCAGGGACCTTAAGAATCAATAAGAAAAGAAAGGAATTTTCATTCATTCCTTCTTTCACTCAACACATTTGTATCTTACACCTGCCATGTCCAGGTATGGTGCTAGTCAGTGGGGATATACAGATAAAACATATAAGTCTCTGCCTTCAGGATGCTAACAGTTAATTGGGCAGGAAACAATTGCCAAGCTGTGTGGGAAGTGCCATGGTGGAACATGGCAGCTGAGAGAAAAGATTTACAAAGCGTGGAGGCTGGGGGGTGTAGAGAAGCAGCAGGGAGAAGAGGATACAGGAAAAAGGTAATGTTAAGAAGTTCTTCCCAAGAGTGAATAGTAAAAATACTAGAAATTACATCATTTTCTTCTCTAAGGGATATTCCCACATACTCACTAGTTGCATGGTTCTCAAAGTGTGGTCCCAAGGCTAGAAGTATCAGCATCACTTGAGAGCTTGTTGGAAACAGAAATGGTCTGACCATATCCCAGAACTACTGAATCAGAAACTCTTAGGATGGGGCCCAACACTCTGTTGTAACAAACCTCCAGGTAATTCTAATGTGCACTAAAGTTGGAGAACCATTGTACTACATAAATCAAAGCAAACTCAAGGGGAATGAAAGCCCATATGTCCAACCAGTTAAGAGCAGGCCTGAGGGCAATGATTCTGGTGTGGTAATGTTTCATGTAAATGCACCAATCTGGAAAGTAATCTTTTGTCAGACGTGACCTAATTTATATTTCAGAAAATACGGTTCTCTATGTTTGAAGGTCTATGGACCCCTGTGTTTGCTAAGATCTACCATACAAATGATGGCTATTCCTGAAGTAAAAGCTTTGTAATTTAACCTAGAGTCAAGAGTCTTGGATGGAGATCAACACAGATCTTCAGAAGGCACAAGAAGGTCCCATGGGATAAACTACAGAATCTAGCAATGGGACTCACACCGACCGTACCATTGACATTTTCCCTAGGGCTACACAGTTCCTGATTTTAGTGTCTGCTTCTTTCTTTACAGCCTCTCCATAGAAGGGTTTTCTACTTCAACTTATCTATAGTTTGCCACATGACCCTTCTTGGCCCCAACTCTATAAGATATTAGAGTCCCCATATGTGGAAGTGTGTCTAGCATCATACTCTAAGTGTCTTAGGCTTAATGTTTCTTAGTTTAAATTCTTAAAAGAAAGAATGTGATTGTCCCAATGGTTCACTTAGTTGTGGCCTCCGGTATTAACAAAGCAGAAACAGCAACAGACCGAAGGCTGAGTATTGACGTTAGAAGAGGTTATGGAACTGGCAAGGAGACAATGTTCAGAAAACCTAACACAGCAGAAATTATCCATTTGGCCCCTGAGAGTTCCATCTAACTTCACGAGTCTCTGGAATAACAGTGTATCCTTTATTTCTGTAAATTCCAAACAAATGGTAGGAAATTCATAGAAAAGTGCAATTGATTACATATTTTAAAACCTTAATTATACATGCACCCTTCACTCTAGAAATTTAAATCCTAGGGTTTTATCTTAAGGGAAAATTTGGGATGTGCCCAATAAGAAATAAGGAAAAGGAATTCTTGTCACAGTATTGTTTTTCATAGGAAACTTTTTTTAAAAAGAAATGATCGAAATATCTAGAAATTGGGATTTTTATCAATGGAAGTCATTTTTACTTTTTTGGTTTTTACCACAAAAAATCATCATTCATCTTTGGTAAACTTTTTTCTTTTCATAAAAAAAAAGTCAGTAAGCCTCAAAATTGTTTTAACACTGGCATAAGGAAATTGCAAGCAGATGGCCTCCCACGTTCTGTTTTTCTTGTCTGGGTTACAGTCACTATGATGATCTAGCTGCAGCTGCTGGATGATCTCTTCCAGCTGCAGATTTGATTCGCTCCTACTAGTCCCTAATTGAATTTAGTCGCTTCCCTTCTCTCCTCCACATGAGCAGAGGCCTCCCAATCTTAAAGTCCCAGTCTGCCTCTGTCCCTGTGTCCAAAGGCAGAAAAGTCCATATTTTGGGCTCTAAAGTTCAACTAGATTAAATTTCAGTCATTCCAGTCAGTAATCTAAAATAGTTTTTATAATTAATGGCTAACTAGTTCTAGTCTTTGACTTGCTAAGAATTACTTGAGTCTCCATGTCTTCCAATCATCTTAACAGACAAGAGCAGAATGAGTTGGAATGCTAAAAAGACAGAATGAAATTTGTCTTTTCTTTAAATACAAGAAAGATATTGTGTCCAAGAAAGATTGCAAAATTATAGTATCAGAGTATAAATGGCTAGAATTAATAGAGTGATTTTCCCTAACCCAGAATCTTTTCCTGCTTGTCAGAATGTTTGATAAAAAGACATAGAATTGAGACAGGATGATAATTCTTAATCTATTGCTAAAAGTGTAACTGTGAAATTTCTTTACTGTAAAGTTAAAACTAACTAGCAACAAAATCAATAAAGGTGAAAGCAATTTACATCACATCCAATGATTGCAATTTTTTTAATTGTCCCAAAGTCACCATATTTGCTATGAGTCTATATCTATAACATGGACATCTGAGGACAATGTGACTCCTATGGCTGAGGATCCACAAAATGCAATAAAAGCTAAACTCACTCCTAAGAAGAGTAGGCGGAGCATGAAAAATACTGTGTGGCTCGTTAGTATGGCAAATGAAAGTATACAATTTTTGTGACTACTTAGCTCACCATCTTATTGACCCCAGACACACTATGCCCCTGAGTTTCTTCCTCTGTAAAATAATGACACCTCGGCATGGCTAATAAATAAAAGTTTGGAGCCATCCTGGTTGAAGAGGGCAGGACAGAAACAGTATTCTGCTATTCAGTCTCCCCTTTGGTTTCCTCCATTTCTTCCTTGTACCCAAAATGGCCACCTTGGCAGAACTCAAAAGTTCTACACCACACAGAGTGACCACTAACAAGCCATGCAGTTTCTAAGGTCCCTCCCTCCTATAACAGCCTTCACTTCTATATGCCTGGGAGGTGTTTATAAAAATTGATACTGATTACCCAGCTTCATATACTGGCACCCAGCACACAGCAGGTGCTTCATAATGTTGAGTAAATTGAACTTCAACTAGTACCTGTTTGCTCAACGTTCTAATAAAACTTTCAGAAGAGCAAATACTCTAGGTCCTAGATTACTCATTTTTCAGCAAATAGGGATAGAACAAAATTATAAACCAATTTTTAAAATGAGAGTACCTCTAAATTTTATTGTATGATTTTTGCCTCCTGTTATTAATACTCACTTAGATCTCACTTAGTTACTATTTCTTGATTTCCCTCATAACTCATAGACTATGTTCTGCTTGTCACTGTGGCAGAATGTAAAGAGGCCTTTCTTTATTGGACCCACTCTGACCTGGGTTCTAATCCCAGCTCTGATGTGTACTCTCTATGGGACTTTGACTGAAACTTTAACCTTCACCGTTTCCTCATCTGAAAAAAATAAAACAGAGAAATAAGGAACAGGAAATGGGTTGATTAAAGAATGTGCCATGGATAACAACTGATAAGTGTTCCATAAATGACAATTGTAATAATTATTTTTAGTTGATCCAAAAATAAAGAAGTGATCACATAGCATACCCAAGAGGACTATTCCTCCTTTTAAAAAGAAGTCTATTAAGATATTATGAGGGAGAGATATTTAAGAGTTCCAAGGAAAGACAGCTGCTTTAATATCAGAAAAGGGAGCTTAGAGATAGGAGTATCCTGGCTACCATGGCTGGTCAATGACATGGATAGAGTTTGACTTGTGTATCCCCATATCCTGCCAAACCAAATAATCACATGCTCTCCTGCTAGACCAAGTCTCTCCTATAATCCTTTTTTTCAGAATCATATTCTATCTGTTATGGAGAAATAAAATATTCACTTTAGAACATATAGTAGGAAATCACCTCAGAAATTATCCAGTCTGCCCATGGGACATTCTCTATCAAAACTTTAGCACATGGCTTCTTCTTCGCTGTGGCGCCTGTCAGCTACAGGCGAGAGGCTATGTAGTGGACATCTATTATTATTGTGTCTCCACAGTATACTTCGGCTTCTGGGCACAATACAAAGTATCAGAACTTCCCCTTCCCTCAAATTCAGTGATATGGTTACCAAGGAAGCCACCATGTCCTTCCATAAGTTTACCCCTGGTCACAGCTGAGCAATGTAGGATGTACACTAAACCAAACTCATCAATTTGAGGACTTCTGGACATGAAGCACCAGGAATTGAGGCCATTTCCCTTTGGTGGCTATAATTGTTAAATGTAAGATTCATGAACTGTCAGCAGCCATTTCCTGCCTTTGAACTGGAGAAGCAGAGGCAGCAACCTATAAATCAGTAACAGCCAGCGTCCTCAGGTGCGCAGAGAATAGAACCTGGAGAAAGAGGACCGTGGCAACATCTAAGGCTCTGTTTCTGAAGCAAGGCAATGTTCCTTGGGTTCTACCAGTGGCTCAAAAATTCCTCTTTTTCCTTACGATAGTGAGATTTCAAAGTATAAAAATAAGACCAATGAATACAAGGCTTTAACATATGGATTAGGAGACCTACACCATAATCCTCTCTAAGGACGAACTGATAATTGGAGACAGTCATATTCCAGGGCAGACCTTCCTATGCCCAAGTCATGGTGCCTGCAGCTGCCTACTCTGCCCCTTTTTAAGTAAAGTGACCACATGTCCTAATTCAGCACAGGAAGTCCCAGTGTATGTACTTGGTCCCAGCACACTGCACAGTCAGCTCCCTTCATTGTTGAAACTATCCTGATTTGAACAATAAAGTATATGTACCTTACTCACAAGGCTAGATCTGCCACTGCCAGCTTCCACTTCAACTTCTGCTGCTGTTTCACTATTTGTCACCATATACAGTATTTGGCAGAGCACCTATAAATGACTCCTAATTTCAGGAAGCATAGACCATATGAGAAAGCTAGAAAACCCATAAAATTATAAAATGATACTACCAGATAGGAAACAATAACAATAATAATGAACAAGGTAACATATGTAAAGCACATTGAACAGTTTGGGGGAACACTGTAAGCTCTCAATAATTAATAGTTATTATTATCATTATATCGTATAATAGGATTATCTCATCCCTTCTATGGCTATGGATGAGACTGTTCCTTAAAAGTTAAAAGGTATACAATAAAATAAAAATTATAATTTATCACCTTAGCATTTAATAAATAGAAAACATTCCCTTATGCCAGCAATCTGAAACAATTATTAGGAGTCCTGCCTGAAAAGTGATTTGTCTAATAATTATGATAGAATTTTCCATCTTTTCAATTCTGGTGCTTTTTTAAGGAAAGGCAAAAATGTTATTATGGACAAAATGAAAAACAGAAATAAGTTTTACCTTGAATATTCAGGCAATTTTTCCTTTTGATTTAATGATGATAAAGGGGTGGCAAACAAAAGTACACAGACTTAACCTTGCAAAATTTCTCTCTTAACACAGTCAAAAGGAAGACTGTATTTTAAAATTTTAAACAGCCAAAATTACCCAAAGGGAGGACAGGAAGGTACAGAAGACACAGGAGTATCATTACATCGTGATAGATGATAAGGAACAAAATGCTGTAGGCTTGCAAAGTGATAAAAAATAACTATTTTACCTGTGATATTGAGTTATATTTCATCAGATTCCTTCCCTTTCTCCCAAGTACTCCCTTGTCACACACATTAAGATCCTGAGTCATTTCAAAACATGGCAGGAGGTGTGGGGTGATATTAATAATAAATAAAAACACCCAGAATCTCTACTCCAATTTTCTCCACAAGAACACCAAGTAATCTCTATTATTTCATGACGTCTTTTGCAAGAGGATACAGATGGGCATTATTACTCCTATTATATGGTTAGAGAATCTATGCAAGGAAACTGGACAAATTATTCTATATCATATTAGCTGAACTAGGTTATAGCCCTATCTCTTAGTGAAAAGAAAAGAAGAGATGATGGGGAAAATATCAATTTTATAACCAATTTAAATAACAATTTAACTGTTATGTAATACTAATTTAAATAACAATTTAAATTGTTTGTGTATGTGTTATAAATGATTACTGGGAATTCTTTTAATACACATAATAAAACATGGTACATCCCAATTTCCATTTTGTAAAGGTAATTTATGCATATAGGTATAATTTATAAGCATATAATTTTATGCATAAATTATATGCATAAAATGGAATCATACTATACATATTGTTTTATAGCCTATTCTTTTGGGGTAACACCATATTGTAAACAACTGTCATACTTCTACATGAACATTTGCAGTGGCTGCAATGTGATCCACTCATAGATGTATCCTAATTTATTTATTTTTGGAAAAGTTTTTCTCAAAGCCAGTGTGAATACTCTTCTTTGAAAAACGCAGAAAGAAACTCCTCACAAAAAATATAGATTGATCCCTTTAACAAACAATTACTGAGTACCTTTAGTATAGCAGACATTCTGGGGAAATCTCCATGAAAAGACACTCAAGTACCAAAAATTTAGGGAGAAGGGTAATCAAACAAGCCAGCAATTACAACAGTATGTGGTCATTCAGCCTCATAAACTAAGGTAACATTTTATCTAAAAGTTAATATGGGTAAATATGTCAGAAGTCCTAAAACTGTAAATATCTCTTGTGCCGGCAAATCCCCTGCTTAAAATTTATTATTAGGATGTAATGGGACAAGGTACGAAGATGGTGGTACAAAACATTTATTGTAGTTTTTTTTTTTAAATAAAGCAAGAGAGAGGGAGCAAGCAAAGTAAATATCCATGAAAAGAGATTGGTTTAAATAAATTAGAAGGCATCCAAAATGAATACACCAAAGCTTCGAAAATGGTGATGTAGATGAGGGAACAATATTCGGGATATATTATTAAGATTTTTTTTTAAACAGGCTACATCAACATGTGTGTATGTGCATGCATTGGACAGATAAAATCCAAAATACTAGTAGTGGTTTTCTCTGGGTTATAAGGTTATTGGAGCCTTTTTTGTGTTTTTAATGTCCATGGGATTTTCTGATTTATATATAATGAACACAGAATGTTTACTCAAAGTCGAAATTAACGTTGAACATTTTTAATAGAATGTGTTACATGACAGCATACATATAGGGTTCTCTAGGATCCTGTAACAGCCTGAAGCTAAGAGGGAGCTTGGGGATGGCTTCTCAAATTAGTGACACTTATTTAAACTGAATCATCAAGGAAACATAGCAGTTAGCCAGTTATAGAAAAGGAAATGAGCACACCAGGGTGAGGAAACAGCCTATGCAAAGCCTTAGAGGCCTGCACAGCACAGCCCCATCCAAGCAGTCAGTAGTTCACATGCTACAGAGAGCAAACTAATATAAGAACTGAAAGCGTCTGTGAGATTTTTAGTAAACTCCATTTTTACCTATGCTTGAGTCATTTCTGACAAGTAACAAAGGCAAAAGCCAGATGGTCACACGCTAAGGAATGAATGGGAGGTGAGAAAGTGTTGATGAAAGTAAACACAGGAAGGGGAACATCACACACCGAGGCCTGTCAGGGGATAGGGGACAAGGGGAGGGAGAGCATTAGGACAAATACCTAATGCACGGGGGGCTTAAAATCTAGATGACAGGTTGATGGGTGCAACAAACCACCATGGCACATGTATACCTATGTAACAAATCTCCACATTCTGCACATGTATCCCAGAACTTAAAGTAAAATAAAAAATAAAGAAAGTAAACAGGAATTCAAGAAGTGCTGATAGATGGTGAAAAGGGAGAGGGGTAACTAGAATTGTAAGAAGGGTTTACTTTGAAGTGGGGAGAACTGAAAGATGCTAATAGGGGAAGGAACCAATATAGGGGGAGAGGCTGATTTAAAAGAAGGAGGAGGAAGAGGAGGAGGAGGAGAAGAAAGGAATGGGCAGATGTGATGACAGCTTAATGTTTCTATTTTGGGACAGAAGGGGAGATCCAGACAGGGGTGAAAGTATAAGCAATTAGGCCAGGCAACATTGCAGGAAATCACCTCTTGCTTCAAAAAACTACAAAAAGCCAATTCATAGAAAGAATCATAACTTCAGTTTCCTAGAAGATAGGACCAGCAAGTGGCTATGACCAGAACACTCAGAAAGTACTTAGTATAATCAGCAAAATGTGATAGAAACAGAACAGCACATTACTGTCTCACCCCTGCATAACAACAAAAAAAATTCTGTGACTTTTTATAACAACTCCTAAAGAAAAACATTATTGAAAAAAGTATAGAAGACAGAAACTAAAATGCTTAAGCAAATGGGAAGCACGTTCCAGCAGCAGCAAAGAAAAATCAGATTTGGAATTTTCATGAAGAAATAGCAAAACCTATTAAAAGACATGATTTAAGTTAGTGGCTTCTAGTCTTTCTAAGAAAATCTTTTTTAATATCAAAAATATTTGAGAAAACATGTGGTGGTAATTAAGCATTTAGTAATTATTCATTGGGAAAATACAATAGGACAAGAAGTATTCGTAAGTTAGATAATTCTTTTTAATTAATTTTTGTTTTATTAATCTCAATAGCATCTACATATTTTTGTATGTGGGTATTTATGAATATAAGTCATCATATTTTATTCCACCAGAGAAAATGTTTGGATACACATATGAAATTGCAACTCCTTTGCAACCACTACCAACCACCATCCCATATCTGCCCAAACTATATTTGAGAACCACTGTTCTAATTTATAAAACCCTGAATAGGATGAATATGAATCTCAACTTAACACCCAAAAACTCTAATTAAACCATGAAACTCAAAAAAGGCGTATTTAGAACATAGCTGTCTTTGGAAAGATTTGCAAATATTACATACCTGAAACAGCATAAGACAAAAAATAGACATTATTTTCAAAATGTTTACATAAGCCACTTTATGATATTTCTATAATGAATTTTAAAGTAAAAAGAAAAATTGCTTTGTCAGAGGCCATAGCCTTTGTGGTGACATCAGGGAGTAAGACAGTATTGTGCCATGATACTTATTGGTGCTGCTGACCCAAATAAATGATAAGCATCATTATAAATTCTCACATTTGTATCCTGACTAGGCGTAGTGCAGAGGCACACATACCCTCAACATAATCCAGAATAAAGGGAAAATGAATGAGTCAATAAAAGCAAGAGACAGAAACTGAAAGATAAAATAGTTTTAAGACTAAATAATTTCACCATCCTGCAAATAATTTAAAGTATAGAAAGAAAACTTAAAAGGTCCTTTGAGTTCCTTACATATTCTGAATATTGGCCCCTTAGGAGACAGATACGTGTTTTGCAAATATTTTCTCCCAATCCATGGGTTGTCTCTTCGTTGTGTTAGTTGTTTCTTTGCTGTGCAGAAGCTTTTTAGTTTGATGTAATCTCATTCGTCTGTTTTTGCTTTTGTTGCCCATTCTTTTTGGAGTCCTATCTAATGAATCATTGCCCAGATCAATGTCATGGAGGTTTGCCCGTGTTTTCTTTTAGTAGTTTTACAGTTTCAGGTCTTGTGTTCAAGATTTTATCAGTTTTCAGTTGATTTTTGTATCTGGTGTAAGATAAGGGTCCAATTTTATTCTTGTGTATGTGGATATCCAGCTTTCTCAATGTCATTTATTGAGCAGACTGTTCTTTCCCAATTGTGTGCTCCTGGTATCTTTATTGAAAATCAACTGATCATAAATACTTGCATTATTTCTGGGCTTTCTGTCTTGTTCCATTGGTTGATCCTGTTCCATTGTCTGTTTTTATGCCAGTACCATTCTGCCTTGTTTACAATAGCTTTATCTTTTGAAATAAGAGAGTGTTATGCCTCTAGCTTTGTTCTTTTTGCTCAAGATTGCTTTATCTATTTAGGGTATTTTCGAGTTTTATGTTAATTTTAGGATTTAGTTTTTTATTTCTGTTTATAATGATATTAGAATTTTAATAGAAACTGCACTGAATCTGTCGATCACTTTGGATGGCATGAATATTTTAACAATATTAACGCTTCCAATCCATAAACCTGGGATGTATTTTTATTTATTTGGGTCTTGTTCAACTTTTTTCATCAATGTTCTGTAGTTTTCAGTGTACAAATATTTTATCCCCTTAGTTAATAACTCAATAGTAAGAAAGCAAATAACCCCATTTAAAATGGGCAAAAAGATCTCAATAGACATTTCTCAAAAGAAGAAATACAAATGGGCAACAGATACAGTTTTTAAATGTTCAACATCTCTAATCAGGGAAATGCAAATGGAAATCACAGGGTGATATTACCTCACACCTGTCAGAATGGCTATTATCAATAAATGAATGATAAGAAGTGTTGGTAAGGATGGGAGAAAATGGAATCCTTGTTCACTGTTGATGGGAATGTAAATTAGTATAGCCATTTTGGATAATAGTAGGAAGGTTTCACAAAAATCTAAAAGCAGAATTGCCACATGACCCAGCAATTTCATACTAGGTATATATCCAAAGAAATTGTCATCACTATGGCAAAGAGATATCTGCACTCCCATATTCATTTCAGTACTATTGAAGATAGTCATATATGGAATCAATGTAAGTTTCCATCAACTGAATAATATATACCCTTAGAATATTTAAAAAATTGTTATTTGTAACAACATGGACAGAACATTATATTAAATGAATTAGGTCAGGTCCAGAAAGATAAAGACTGTATCTCACTCATATGAAGAATCTTTAAAAGTCGATCTCATAGAAACAGGGTAGAAAGGCGATTACCAGAGGCTGGACAGGAGGGAGAGGGATGGGAAAAGGAAGATGTTGATCAAAGGGTACAAAATTTTAGTTAGACTGGAGAAATAAGTTTTAGTGGCTTACTGCACTACATCGTGACTACAGTTAGTAATCATTTATTTTACATTTCAAAATTGCTAAAGTAGATTTTTAAGATTCTCACTATAAAAATAGATAAGTAAATTAGCTCTATTGAATATTTCTATAGGTCTCTTCAGCCCTATCGCCTTTAACTTTATTATTAATAACAATATCAAAAGCCATCAACTGTGGACTGCCTGAAGTCATGAGATAGGAGCATCTGCTACCTAATCAAATCGAGTCCAAGACAGGCAGCAAAAAATGAATCGTAAATCTCAAGATTAATAATAAACAAGACTCATCAAACTAAAAAGCTTCTGCACAGCCAAAGAAACCAACAGAGTAAAGAACAACATATGCAACGAGAGAAAATATTTGCAAACATTAACATCCGATAAGCCATTAATATCCAAAACATATAAAGGATTCAAACAACTTAATAGTGGGAAAACAAATTAACCCCATTAAAAAATGAACAGAGTATATTAATAGAAATGTCTTGAAAGAAGATATACAAATGGGCACCATGTCTATTTAAAAATCTTCAAAATCACTAACCACCTGGGAAATACAAATCAAACCCACAATGAGAAATCACCTCACACCCATTAGAATGGCTAAAAGACAAAAAGACAAAAGATGACAAGCGTTGACAAGGATGTGGAGAAAAGGGAACCATTGAACACTGTCGGTAGAAATGTTCATTAGTAAAACCATTATGGAAAACAGTCCGGAGATTCCTCAAAATATTAAAAATAAAATTACCATATGATCTAGCAATCCCACTGCTGGGTATATATCCAATGGAAGTGAAAACAGTATGTCAAAGAGATATTTGCACTCTCATGTTCATTGCAGCACTACTCACCGTAGCCAAGTTATGGAATCAACCTACGTGATCATCAATGGATGAATGGATAAAGAAAATGTGGCATACATACACAATGGAATGCTATCTGATCTTTACAAAAAGAAAAAAAGACTGTCACTTGCAACAACATGGATGCATCTGAAGAACATTAAGTAAAACAAGACAGGCACAGAAAGACAAATACCACATTATCTCACTTACATGTGGAATCTAAAAAAGTTGATCTCATAGAAGTAAAGAGTAGAATGGGGAAGGGGGGAATGGCCATTGGTCAAAGGATATAAAATTTCAGTTAGATAGGAGGAATAAGTTGAAGAGCTCTATTGTAAAACATGATGACTACAGTTAATAACAATGAATTTGTATTCTAAAAATTACTAACAGTAGATTTTACATGTCCTCACTACAAAAAAATAAGTATGTGAGCTAATACATTTGTTAATTATCTTAATTTAGCCTTTCTGCAATTTATATGTATTTCAAAACACATTGTACATGATAAATACATAACTTTCATTTGTCAATTGAAAAGGAAAAAAAAATAAAAATAATAAAGATGAACCTGCAGTCAGTTTCAAAAACCAAATAACAAATTTCAATAAAAATGTACAATAAAAATGATTTCACAGCTCTCCAGTTGAAAATATTTCCTAGATTTGTTTTATCACCAGAGAGAGTCTACTGTGGGATGCAGATATCTGTAAGCTGACACAGGCCTACTCAACTCTGTACCTCAGACCACCATTAGGGCCTCATGTTCAATACTGGCATTATGTTCTAAGAGAGAGGTGGACTAGCCTAATACTCAACAAGTATATACCAGTATGGCCAGCCTAGCGACCAAAAGGTTAATGCCAGGCACAGCAAGGGTCTCCATTCTGATACAGTTGCTACCTGTGCCAGATGGATTGTATTATTAATATTGTCAAAAATTATATACCAAGAAAAATGAATCAGGAGTGGGAATTGCCTGGAAATTATGTCAGAGAAAGGACCATTGAAGGTTCAAGTGATCTTTAGATTTCAAAGGAAAAGATTTGGGATGGGGAAGAGGCAGGGGGACCATGAGCACTGCCTTCAAATACTTGAATGGGCTCCGTATGGGAAACAAATTAGGTTTATACCACATGGCTCCAGGGGGAGGAATTGCGCACAATGATTGGAAGTTACAATAAGGCTGACGTCAGTTCTATATAAGGAAGAATTTTTGAATCCTGGTGCCGCCCAACCATGGAACTGATTTTGTGAGGGTAGTGAATTTCCAGTACCAGCACAGGAAGGGAGCAATAATTCGAAGAGTGCTGCAGCTGTGGGTGCTTCTGCTCTGGAGGGTGAATTAAAGAGATCCCAAACTTGAATATTAATCTGAATTCTCAATGGAAATTTTAATAGACTTTACTTTTTAGAACAGTTTTAGGTACATAGCAAAACAGACAAAAAAAAAGTATAAACAGTTCTCATAGATTCCCCGCTCCTCTACAGACACATATGAGCTTCCCTCAGCCATCAGTGTCCACACCAGAGTGGTACATTTGTTACCACTGGTGAATCTACATTGACAAATCATTATCACCCAAAGTCTATAGTTTACATTAGGCTTCACTCTTAAGTGTTATACATTCTATGGGGTTCGACAAATGTATAATGACAAGTATTCACCACTATAAATGAAACTTTTTAAAGACCAGGCTTCCTGCTTCGCAACCCAAACCTACTAAATCAGTATCTCTAGCCCCTGGAGTTTGGAATTTTGCATACTTTAAAGCTCTTCAACTGATGTTGATACACAGATATGTTTGGAAACCTTCATTCAGTGATCTACAAAGTTCTTTTCAACCTTTACATTCTATAATTCTATTAACAAAATTCACAATAACTTTCTTAAAGGAGTAGTTCACTTTTGAACACTTACCAGGGCTTAGAGGAGAATATCTAGCATGTCAAACACTATGCTAGACCTCATTTAATTCTCACAACAACCCTATAAGGAAATTGTTAATATATATTCCCATTTAATAGAAAACAAAACTGAGGCCCAGATAGATTAAGAAACTTGCCCAAGATTACAGAGTCAGTAAAAGGCAGAGTGGGGATTCAAACTGAGGACTATTTGATCCACATTCTTTCCTTCATACCATTAGACCTTGAGAGTTTTGAATAGAGATACAACTTGAAATTACTAATATTAGGGTGAAGGGTTAAGGGGGTTTTGCCTGTTGTGCTTTTTTAGTAATACATTTAGCACATGGGAGGGATATTTTGAACATAAAACCAGATGATATTCCAGGAACTTGTAAGTGACTTACATCAAGCCAGCGACTAACGTAGCCAACGCATTTGCTCTATGAATCCAAAATATTGGTCTAAGTGTTCTATGGTACCTAAACAAAACATGTGGTGAAGTATCCAAAATGAGAGAAAAGGATTCAACTACATCTTTGTTCGTCATAACGGACTCCAAACGAGAGAGGACATTTCTGCATTTTTACATTGGAACCATTACCCATTTTCTGAGCCACCGAAAAGAACAACTAGCTTCTTAGAGCTATATTTCTGCCACTTCAAGGAATATGAAAATACAGTTTTGTGGTTATTGAGAGTACACATCTTTGAGGCAAACCTAGATTCTAGGTCAGCCACTAAATATATAATTTTGGGGAAATTACCTAACCTCTCTAGGTTAGTTTCCCATCTGTAAAATGAGCTGATGATATTTTAATATCTGTCTTCCAGAGTTACCATGAGAATTAGATGAGATGTTGTATGTGAAGCAATTAACACCCCCTTGATACTTAGTAAGCACTCAATAAGCATTCATATTATTCTTATTAATTGAGAAGTCAAGTCCAACACAATCTCTGCAATTCCTTGGCTATCCAGCTAGGGTAGAAACCAATTATTGTTGTGCCCACAGTCCCGACCAAAGGAAAAAGGTATGTGTGTTGGGGTGGAAGGAGGGTGAAGTTAACCTATCCTCAGGCCTATGAAAATTTGCTCTTAACCCTGAACTATAAGGATCTTAAAACATCTCCAGGTCCTAGAATGTAAGGGTCATTGGGATAAATGAAAGCAAAGTTATGTACTAAAAAGTCAAAAAATGAGACAGAAGCGGAGCTATCTTAGAAGAAGGTTATAGCCTTACTTCTGCCTCCATTTCTAACTATATTGCTTGCTGATGAATTAGAAGAGGCTAGGTGGGGCTGGCCACAAAACATGTTCCCATGACACAAGACAATAACCAGCTCACACATCTTTGGTGGCCCCTGGTACTGAGCACCAGAGGCCCTCATTGAGGATGGGTACTCATTTTTCACCTAAAAGTATTTCCTCTCTACTGGGAATCAAAAATTGCCTTCTACAAACTAAATCGCCAGCAACATTCATCAAGAAAATAGCACTAACTTAGCATAAGAGACCTTGGGTTTAGAAGATGACACAACAACATCTAGAGACCCAACATGATTGTCAAAGACTGGGGAGCTTGCTGAGTGGGTGAGCAAACACATTCTAAGTAGCCTCTGTATTGGGAGGTGAGAAGTCCTATATAAAAGTACTAATAATCTGCATTAATTTATTTGTTGAAAAAACAAAAAATAAAAATAAAGTCACTTACTAACGGCCAGTAAATACAGAATTCCTTCCTTGGGTAATAGATAGTATAATGGGACATTGCAAACTTGAGAAATGGAACCATTTCTGATTTATGGAGGCATATACAGTCTAAGCTAACTTGTAGGGTTACTTTGATGGGATAGAAGAAAATAACCCATTTAAACTCCTCTGACAAATCACTTTTTAAAAATGCTTCCTTTTTAGAGCACTAAAACTTAAAGTAAACTAAAACTATATTGTTTAAGAGTACATAAAAAGGTGATAAAACTACAGTGGAAAGCAAGAACATGAACACCTTGCTGTCCTTGTTAGGATACTTACCTACAGGGGGAAGGAAAAGGGATAAATTAGGTGGTATAATTTAGAAGGTGTAAGCAATGTCCTGTTTCTAGCTTTAATGTTGATCTATACTGCTGCTTGTTTTTTATATACTAGGGTATGTTTTTCATACAGGTGTTCGTTTTATAAATCATTAAACTAAATTTGTTTTATGCAAAAAAAAATTTATTAGAGAAGTATATATCAAACTAACGGTAGTTATGTCTACTGGGAAGAAGTAGAACTGTGAGAATCTGTCAGGGTGACTGTTGTTTTCCTAAAAAATACTTCAGTATCATTATTGTAATAGTATATAGTGCTGATTCACTCAAGCTTTGATTCTAGAGAAATTCAGCAACATTCTTTCAAGAACTCAGTACCAAGGTGTGGGCTAATATTATACTAGAAAGGGCCTCTCTCCATAGTGGCCTCTGTTAAGCCCTTCTGCTGTCTGTATCTTGATTGACAATAGACATTTTGCTGATGCATAAGATATCAAATTAGTCCAATTAATTATGTGATACTAATGACTATTTATTTGCTTGATGCCTGCTAGAAATTTTCTCCTATTTATGTAATTACAGGTATTCAAGGAATGTGGATTGTCTAGAGTTGTTAAAGATGTGTTCACTCCTGTGTGTACAAGGGAACTGAGTAACATGTCTCCTTAGGGATGGAAGATAATCTCTGATACATTCTATATCCAACCATTGTTTCAATCAAATAAGACTGACTAGATGACATAGAAACAAGTCAACCTGTACTCTGACACCTAAAAGTGCAGATGGCTGAGATTTCATGGAGCCTGCAGATCAAGTTCATGAATAGTTTTGTGCCTGCTTGCTGGTGAATGCTTGTTGAATACATATTTGACTATATAGCAGACTTCAGTCTGAGACATGTATTAATTATAACCTGGTAGCAACGTCGTGGAGAAGAAGCTAATCATTGCTACTTCAAAAATATTTTGTGGCTACTGTTATCAAGACAAAAAAAGAAAGAACCTAACAGTTTTGCATGACTAACATGATGAAAGTTGGTTCACAACAGAGTCTTTTGCTTTTTACTGATCTTTTTCTAAAATTATTGACATTTGTAAATTGAATGAGTCTTATTTTACGAAAAGAAAAACTATTAAAATACCTAATAGAAAAAGAAGCAAAAGACCTAAGCAGACATTTCACACACAAAAAAATATATAGTCAAAAAACATATAAGGAGTTGTTCAACATTATTATTAATCAGAGGAATTAATCAATGTGATATCATTTTAAACTCATTCATTTGGCAAAAAAAAAAAAAAAAAATACTGAGTCTGACAATACTTGGCATTTTCAAGGATATGGAGCCACAAAATTTTCTATGTCTTGCTGGAAGTAGTTTAAATTGAGTCAATCACTTTGGAAAATAATTTTTCTCATCTCAAGAAGTTAAACATTCACATACCCTCTTTCACTCCCGGGGTATACCCAGTAGAAATCCTTGTGCCAGTACTCCCAGAAACATGCTCAGGAATGTCTGTAGCGGCACCGTACACAAAAGCAAAACTAGAAATAACCCAAATGCCCATCAACAGGATGGATGGAAAAAAATGGCATATTCATACAACAAAGTACTATTCTAAAATCTCATAAATTGACAATAGCAATACACAATAATATAGATGAATCTTAGCAGTATGTTGTTAAGTTAAACATAAGTCTCAAAAGATTACACACACAGTAGGATATCTTATTTAGGAATAGATACAGATGCAATAAATTATATTAAAAGAAAAGCAAGAGAAAGCAAGGGTGATGCTTCCCTGGGAAGAGAAAGCTAGGAATGGCGTGGTACAGAAGAAGGAAACCATATAACTTGATGTAAGTTATTATCAAGAATTTAGCTTCTGTCTTTGGCCAGGTGCGGTGGCTCACACCTGTAATCCTAACACTTTTGGAGGCCGAGACAGGCAGATCACTTGAGGTCAGGAGTTTGAGACCAGCCGGGCCAACATGGTGTAACCCCCATCTCTACTAAAAACAAATTACAAAAAATTAGCCAGGCGTGGTGGCACACACCTGTAGTTCCAGCTACTCAGGAGGCTGAGGCAGAGATCCGCTTGAACATGGAAGGCAGAGGTTTCAGGGAGTCGAGATCACACCACTGCTCTCCAGTCTGGGTGACAGAGTGAGACTCTGTCTCAAAAAAAAAAAAAAAAAAAAAAAAAAAAAGAATTTAGCTTTTATTGTTGATGATGAGTTTATGGATGATTATATTAATCATGATGGATGAGGAGATAAAAGCTGGTCATACATACAACAATGGTGAGGTTGTATCATGAGATATGAATTAAGTTTTCTCCTTTCTGTTCACCTGAAGACAAAATCAAAACAAATCTAGGAGAAAAATAAAACTTCAAATCATATATATTTATATACATATAGTAGGCAACCCAATTGTGTTAATTCTGGATGAAAACTATTGCTGTTATCTTGCTTCTCACATCAAAACATCTGTATCAAATTGTTTTTTAACACCATCCTAAGGATTTTTTTTTTTTTTTTGCATTTTATCTTCTAGCCAAAGCCAAGTATAGTTGGATAGTTCTTTGACTTTCTACAGTTTTTTTAAGTGAAAAGAATATTATTTATCATTTTTATGTTGCAAATGACACAGTAATTACCAAACTAAATAAAATATTTCAGGATCTTTTTGTTACAATTATGCCATTTATGAATTTCTTGCTGGAACCCAATTAATTTGAGTGGAAAAAAAAATCAGCTGTAAAAATCACCAAGAAGGAATAAAAGACATATGTATACCCAATTGGAAGTGTAAGCAACAAAAGTCCTGCTTTGAATAAAAACATTACCACATGAAAGTAAATAAAGTATTTTGGAATTTGCTGAGATAATTGTTACATTAAAACATTAAGTACAAGTTTTTCTTTTTTTTCCCCTTCCGACTTTTATTTTAGATTCAAGGGGTACACGTGCAGGTTTGTTACATGGGTAAATTGCATGTCATGGGAGCTGTGTGCAGATAATTTCATCACCCAGGTAATCAGCATAATACCCAATAGACAAATTTTTAATCCTCACCCTCCTTCTACCCTCCGCCCTCAAATAGGCCTCATTGTTTATTGTTCCCCTCTTTGTGTCCATGTGCACTCAATATTTAGCTCCCACTTATAAGAGAACAAGCAGTATTGGGTTTTTCTGTTCCTGTATTAATTCACTCAGGATAATTGCCTCCAGCTCCACCCATATTGCTACAAAGGACATGCTCTCATTTTTTATAGCTGCATAGTATTCTGGGGTGTATATGTACCATATCTTCTTTACAGTCCCCTGTTGATGGGCATCCAGGTGGATTCTATATTTTTGCTATTGTGAATAGTGCTGCAATAAACACACCTGTGCACGTTTCTTCATGGTAGAATGATTTACGTTCCTTTGAGTATATACCCAGTAATGGGATTGCTGGGTTGAATGGTAGTTCTATTTTAAGATCTTTGAGAAATCTCCAGCCTGCTTTCCACAGTGACTGAACTAATTTACATTCCCTCCAGCAGTGTATAAGCCTTCCCTTTTCTCTACAATCTCACCAGCATCTGTTATTTAATTGTTTGTTTGTTTATTTTGAGATGGAGTTTCGCTCTCCTTGCCTCCTGGGTTCAAGCAATTCTCCTGCCTCAGCCTCCCAAGTAGCTGGGATTACAGGTGCCCACCACCATGCTTGGCTAATTTTTGTATTTGTAGTAGAGACGGGGTTTTACCATGTTAGCCAGGCTGGTCTCCAACTCCTGACCTCAGGTGATCCGCCCGCCTCAGCCTCCCAAAATGCTGGGATTACAGGCATGAGCCACTACATCGGGCCTTTGACTTTTTAATAATGGCCATTCTGACTAGTGTGAGATGGTATCTCATGGTGGTTTTGATTTTCATTTCCTAATGACTGGTGATATTGAGCATTTTTTAATAAGCTTGTTGGCTGTGTGCATGTCTTCTTTTGAGAAGTGCCTGTTTACTTCCTTTGCTCACTTTTTAATGAGGCTGTTTGTTTTTCTCTTGTTAATTTGCTTAAGTTTCTTACAGATTCTGGATATGAGACCTTTGTCAGATGTATAGCTTGAAAATATGTTCTCCCATTCTGTAGATGGTCTCTTTGCTCTGTTGATAGATTATTTTGCTGCGCAGAAGCTTTTTAGTTCAATGAGGTTCCATTTGTCAAGTTTTGTTTTTGTTGCAATTGTTTGGAGTCTTTGTCATGAAGTCTTTGCCTGGGCCAATGTTCAGAATGGTATTTATTGTTCCACTGGTCTATGTGTCTGTTTTTGTACCAGTACCATGCTATTTTAGTTACTGTAGCCTCTGTAGTATAGTTTGAAGTCAGATAGTGTGATGCCTCCAGCTTTGTTCTTTTTGCTTAGGATTTCTTTGGCTATTTAGGCTCTTTTTTAGTTCCAAATGAATTTAGAAAATGTTTTAATTCTGTGAAAAAAATGTTGCCAATTTGATGGGAATAGCATTGAATCTGTAAATAACTTTGGGCAGTATGGCCAGTTTAATTGATTCTTCCTATCCATGAGAAGGGAATATTTTTCCATTTGTTTGTGTCATCTCTGATTTCTTTCAGGAGTGCTTTGTAATTCTCTTTGTAGAGACCTTTCACCTCCCTGGTTAGCTGTATTCCTAGATATTATATTCTTTTTATGGCTGTTGTGAAGGGGATTGCATTCTTGATTTGGCTGTCAATATGTACATTGTTGGTATATAGAAATGCTACTGATTTTTATACATTGATTTTGCTTCCTGAAATGACTGAAGTTGTTTATCAGATCTAGAAGCCTTTGGCCAGAGACTATGGGGCTTTCTCAGTATAGTATCATATCATCTGCAAACAAAGATAGTTTGACTTCCTCTCTTTCTATTTGGATGCATTTTATGTCTTTGTCTTGCCAAGTTTTTCTTAAGTGTGTTCCTTTGCATCTCGATTCTGACTATTTACTACATATTCAGCAGAATATTCTTTCTCCAAATTAAAACTATTTTTAAGATGAAGAATATAAGATATAAGAAGAATATAAGATAAGAATATAAGAGAATAATATTTAATGACTTCACAACACTCCGTATAAAAAATTCAAGCAGTGAAAAAACAGAAGTTTCTTATGCTAACGTCAAAATCATGACAAACACCATTCCCAGTTTGGAAACACCATATTAACAGAATAATGCATTTTATATAATATCATATTTTATATACAATTTCAATTTTCTTACATAATAAAAATGTCATTTTTCCAAGAAGAATGTTACTTGAATATTAACAATTATAACCCTAAATAAGACATTTGTCTGAAAGCAGTTTTATTTTCACAAAGACCTAATTGTTGAATACTTAGTATGTGCCAAGCCCATTGCTGACACATACTACTTGGATGTGGTATCTCCTTGTTTGTAAAACACTTGGAAAATAGATGAGTATGTGTTTTTTAAAGATCTATAATGGATCATACTGTTCAAAATATAACCACTGGCCAGACGCAATGGGTTATACCTGTAATCCCAGCATATTGGGAGGCTGGATGGGGAGGATCACATGAGGCCAGGAGTTTGAGACCAGCCTGGCCAACATGGCAAAACACCATCTCTACCAAAATTACAAAAATTATCTGGGCATGGTGGTGCATGTCTCTAATCCCAGCTACTCAGGAGGCTAAGGCACAAGAATCACTTGAACCCAGGAGGCAGAGGTTGCAGTAAGCCAAGATCACACCACCGCATTCCAGCCTGGGTGACAGAGGGAGACTCTGTCTCAAAAAAATAAAAATAATAAAAAATAACCACCAGTTATTCTTGCAGTCATGCTTACTACTGACACTATGAGTGAGGTACCATGCAGGAGAATGTAAATACTGTCCTGGCATTTTTTAGTAGGCAACTGTTGTCTTGGAGGCGTATCACTTCCACAAGACTATATCCCAGCAGAAACAGAGAGCAACTGGAGACACAGGAGAATTTATCCCTTTAGGATTATTGATAAAAGCCCTGCAGCAGAATGTTGGCCTGTGATGAAGTACCCTGGGTCACCCTGCACAGTTCTGAGTATGCACTCTGCATAAAGCACCTATGGGGGCCAAAGTGGTGCTGGATCCACCAGCATAAATTTAACCTGTAGCTTTTCCTAATTGGTATATCTGGAGGGGCTCCTTCTTGTCATTTATTTGCCTAGAAAGAGCAAGTGTTTCTAATTCACATGGAAGTTCAGTGTATATTTGCTAAGACTTTGAAAGCTTCCAACGTGAATTGCCCAGAGTCTAATACCTCTGATGGGTTCCGGGCAACTGTTGTCTCTGAATGTGAGAAGATGATGTACTGGTGAGTCATTCTGACAATCCTAATGCTAACTACTAAGGGAAGGTTGCATGGATGTTTCTCTCCTTCTGCATGTAGCAGAGTAATGCAGCTGAAGCTAAAACAAAGCCGAATCTCTTCTCCCAGAGCTCTGCATAATTATAAATTAATTTTAGTTAACTTGAAACAAAACATGCACCATCGCTCCAATTAAAGAGACTTTAAAAACACACAGAATCCTTCCTACTAACACCCTAAAAACATATCTGCCACCCCGTATAAGAAATATCCATTAGTTGGCCAGGCGTGGTGGCTCATGCCTGTAATCCCAGCACTTTGGAAGGCTGAGGCGGGAGAATCACCTGAGCCTAGGAGTTCAAGACCAGCCTGGCCAACATGGCAAAAAACAATCTCTACTAAAAAATACAATAACTAGCCAGGCATGGTGGTGGGTGCCTATAATCCCAGCTATTCAGGAGGCTAAAGTAGGGAGAATTGCTTGAACCTGGGAGGCGGAGTTTGCAGTGAGCCAAGATCACGCCACTGCACTCCAGTCTGGGCAACAGAGCGAGACTCCGTCTCAAAAACTGAAAAATAAATAAATATCCATTAGTCATACATTGAGTGAAATCACCCAAAAAAAACCTCTATTAAAATAATTAACATTTGTTGCTTATTTTACAGTATACAAAATTAGTAGTATTTTCTATCTTCCTTAGCAAATCTTGAGGAAACAGAAAAAACATCAGCAGCTGTATTTTACATGAGCAAAATTGAAGGTCACAGATTTGCCAGACACAAGTAATAAATAGCAGTCAAAACTAAAAGCCAAGTCTTACAGTTTCCCAATCACTGTGCTTTTCTCAGGCACAAAGCTCTTCTCAGTGATCCATGAACCACCAAGTGCTCATAATGAATCAAAGGACAAACTGAGGGACCCCATTGCTTGAATAGGGAGCAGTTGGTTGGAAAAGATTTGAAGCACAACAAAATAAAATGGAATGGCTGAATGTCTTCATGTCGATGGAGGGGAAGGCAAGTATGTCAGCCAGAGAGATGAGCAGGAGCACAGGTAGAGGAAGAAGAAAGCCTGGGAGGTGTTGAGAGAATGACCCAGTTTAGCTAGATTAAGAGGTGCAGAGAAAGACTAGGAAAATAGGCTAGGGTCGAAGCACAGAGAGCTTTGAGTAACACTATGGAATATTTGGATCTAACCCAGCAGGCAAACAGTTAAGTTCTCTGAATATGGGAGTAGTGTGATCAGAACTGTGTTTTTGGACAGTTAACTTGGTAACAACGTGTAGGATGTGTTATGGAAGGAAAGCCAGAGGCAGGGAGACTAGGTGTGATGCCACAATAGCCCAGGTGGGAGAAAGTGAGGAATTAAACTGGAACCAAAGCATTGGCATGGAGAGGAAGAGATGAGCATAAGAGACATTGCAGAGAAAAATATGGTTACTAAGATTTGATGCTTAATAAAATAGGACAATGAAAGAGTACAAAGAATCAAATATGAATCTGTATAACTGAGGAATTATCTGTTCATATAAAGGGAATGCTTGTTTTCCCCCCCCCCCAGACAGAGTCTTTCTCTGTCACCCAGGCTGGAGCATGATCTCGGCTCACTAAAACCTCCACTTCTCAGGTTCAAGCAATTCTCATGCCTCAGCCTCCCAAGTAACTGAGACTACAGGTGCATGCTACCATGCCCGGCTAATTTTTGTATTTTTAGTAGAGATGGGGTTTCACCATGTTGGCCAGGTTGGTCTTGAACTCCTGACCTCAAGTGATCCGCTTGCCTCGGCCTCCCAAAGTGCTGGGATTACAGGAGTGAGCGACCATGTCCAGCCTAAAGTGAATGCTTTAAAAAAAGATCATTAACTTCTTAAATTTTCTCCTAGCTTATGTCATGAATCCATAATGAAGGAGGTTCACATCAAGTTATTAATCCCTGTCCTGCTGGCACAAAGACAGCAATGGTCCTTAGAAAGCCTCCATTTTAAAATGTCTCACTTTTATCTTACCACTGAGAGATTCACTTTAGTTAGCAAGTTCCTCTTTTAAAATGCAAATGGCCCCTGGAAGAGTTATTCCATTATTCAATCCAAAGTGGAAATGATAATAACCGGATAACCAGCTATATTGATGAAGAAAAGGCACACTGTGAGATTAGCACTTAGTATTCCCATTTTGCAGATGAGTAAACTGTGATTCGCAGAAGTTCATAACTTGCCCAATGTTACAGAGCTAGCAAGTGCTATATCCAATGTCTTACCTCTTCTGTCTGATCCCAATGTCTGTACTCTTTCCACTATATTAGCAGATTTCCCTGTAGAATCAAACAATTGGGGAAGCCATTTTCTATAAAGGACAACACAAGGAGAAAAGTAGAACATTTTCCAAAATTAAACAACTGTCCTGCACCACTTCTCCAATGTTAATTGCCAAGATGATAACTATATGGTTCTCTTAGTGACCTGAAAGAGGTAATGGACATAATTTCAAGTCTCAGTAGCTAGAGCAAAAGAGAAAAATCTCTCATTTGATGAGAATAGGGGCCATAAACTCAAATGTCTATAGAAACCAGGCAAATATAGAGATGAGTGAAGTAGGCCAAGTACAAGCTATAAGTTGGCAATTAGTGCAGGCCCCATTTTACAGATCTCTTTAAGGAACAGAGAAGAATTGCATAAAAGGGAAAGTGTAGGCCCCAACTGAAATAGAAGCAGTAACTCATCTCCAGCTAGTTTTTGACAAGCAGGAATACAAACTAGTATTGTCAAATTATTTACTTCTTTTAGCCAGAAATTTAGATTATTGTGTAAAATCACTCAAATTTTTAAATGCTGACAACTAATTTAAATTTAAACATCATTCAAGGGCCAGATGCAGTGACTCACCCCTGTAATCCCAGCACTTTGGGAGGCCAAGGTGGGTGGATTGCTTCATCCCAGGAGTTCAAGACCAGCCTGGGAAACACGGCGAAACCCCATCTCTACCAAAAATACAAAAATTCATTGGGCATGGTAGTGCATGCCTATAGTTCCAGCTTATTCAGAAGGTTGAGGTGGGAGGATCACTTGAGCCCAGGAGGAAGAGGTTGCAGTGAGCTGAGATCATGCCACTGTAATCCAGCCTGGGTGAGAGAGTGGGACCATCTCAAAAAAATAACATAAAATAAAATAAAACATCATGCAAGCCAGGACTGTAGAAGTTAAACCAAATACACTTAAAGAGAATATAGGCCACAGGCTATCAGTTTTTTACTTCTAAAATGCAAAAAATTTGATCTTCAAGATAATGTTGGGAGTCGTCACAAACTTGCTGAGTTGAAACATTATCAGATATCAGTGCCTTTTCTCTAGGAGTTTGCAATCTACTGGGACAGAACAGCCCACTTAATTCCATGTAAATAGGACTAGTCAAGAACAACATGCTGAATAAACGATGAATGTAAGTGTACTGCCACACATCCATCACCCCAAGATCTATTTGAATGTCACATAATGACATGAGCCACATTTGCCATCCATAAATCAGCATGAATTATCTGCTGGGCTCCATTCTGGATTCTGAGGATAAAGCAGTAAACAGCAAGGTATCTGTCTGCTTGGAGTTTACACTCTAATATTGCAGTTATCATCCTGTCATGAGCATTGATATGAAGGAAACTAATGCAGGATATGGCAACAGGAAAAAGAGAGTCATCCGAGAAGCCTCTCTGAGAAAGGTTGGTTTGATGGAGAGTAGAATGTAAAGGGGAACTCAGTCACATCCAGGGTAGAAGCATTGCAGAGGAGAAAAGAGCAAGGACAAAGCTGTAGGTGGGAAATTGCCTCAAGTATTGCAGGAACAGGTAAGGTCATGTAGGGCAGCAGAGAGGCTGGTAGGGGATGAGGTTTGGGTGCTAGCCAACAACCTGTTCATATAGGGCCCTGTAGGGCTTGAGAAGGACTTTGCTTTTATTCTAGTTGTAAGGAGAAGCAGAGGCAGGAAACAATCTGGTTTACATTTTTAAAGTTTCATTTCTGGATGCTGAGCAGAGAATGTGCTACCAGGGTCACAAGAGTGGAAGCAGGGAGACAAGTCATGAAGCTGCTGCAGTGGTCCAGGACAGGGGGAGGGGTGAGGACTCAGTCAGTGATGATGGAGATGGGGAAGAGCAGTCAGTGTAGGTGAAGTCAGCAGGATTTGTTCATGGAGTTGATATGGGGATGTGAGATAAAGAAAGGATCAGGAATGTCCCCACAGTGTTTTTGCATAACCAGCTGGGTAGACAGTGGTATCATCTTCTGAGTTATTTCTTGTGCAGGGAAAGAACAAGTTTCTTTTTAGGAGAAGGGCGATGTGGAATCAGGAGTGCGTTGGAAATATTAAATGTGGAAGTCTACCAAACTTCTAAGTGGAGATGCGTAGACAGCTGAGTTTCAGTCTGGAATTCTGGGGAATCGTCAGCACTGGAACTAGAGAGAGGGTATCTAAAGGTACAGAAGTGCACGAGGTCATCTGAGGGAGAGAGAAGAAAGGGAGCAGAGCTATGAGAACAAGCCCTGGGGCACTCTGGGCAGAAGTCATGAGAAGAAAGGGAGATTCAGTACTGAAACTGAAGAGGGTCAGAACAGGAGAGATGGAAAAGCAGAAATGGGGTTGGCCCAGGAGCCTGGTGAGGAAAGTGTTTCAAGGAGGCAGTGAATTGATGTGGAATACTTTGAAGAGGTCGGGGAAATGAGAACTAACTGATCGTGACATTTCTCCACATAGAGCACAATGGAGACCTCAATAAGAAGCATTTCAGCAGTGTGGAGGGGAGACCAGTCTAACTGGAGTGGGTTCAAGAGACACTGGGAAGCAAGCAGACTGAGATAGCAGTACAGCCAATTCTCTTGAGTTTATTTTTAAAATATATTCCAGAGGAGAAAGAAAGAAAATTCTCCTCACACGCACATAAATTTTCCAACCTGCTAGAATTCTTCCCAATTACAATTCACCACCTAACACCATACTTAAACCTAAACACAAGTCAAAATGCAGCAATCATTGGTAGACTAAATCTCAATAGAAAAAGCAATGCCCAAAAACATAAGTCACCTCCAAAAACTAGCCTCAACTACTGTACTAACCAAAAAGCCCAATGAAACTGCTTTCTCTCATTTCTCATTCCACTTTTTCTAAGTACACTTCTTGTTACCTAATTTCCTCAAATAATCTCAATTACAATGGAAATACTAACAAAGATCAATGCTGCATGCCCGAAACTTGCATGTGTTCCTCGTACTTTGAAAGAAGACAAGATAGCTCTATATGCAGATGACACTGTACTGTGGAAGACAGACTGATAGTGTCTTAGTCAGTTCGAGCTGCTATAGCAAACTACCAAAGGCTGAGTAGCTTAAACAACAAACATGTATTCCTCCTGGTTCTGGAAGCTGGAAGTCCAAGAATAGTGGCAGCATGCTCAGGTTATGGTGAGGGCCCCTCTTCCTAGAAATAATCTTCTTAGGGCTCTATCTTTAGTCTCCTAATCCTTTTTTCCACTTTTACTCTCTTAAAAAATCTCTACACCCAAATTTCTTTCTCTTTCTTCCCTCCCCTCCCCTCTCCTGCCTTCTTTTTGTTTTGTTTTGTTTAAGGCCTCTGATTACATGATTGATTACATATCTCCTCATCACTCCCACACCTCTACAAACCACCAGCAGCAACCTATCAAGCTGTTCTAGGTCAAGAGCTAATTGTTCCTCTTCTGCCCTCAACCTGTAGGGAGTCCCAGAAATATCTCCAAGCAAAATTGTTCTCTTTCCTTCCCCAGGACATCTAAACCAGGTCTAGTTGAAGCAAAGTTGGTTGACAGCTCATGCCTCTTGTCCTAGCCTGTTCCTCCAGTCTCTACAGCTGCCATTGACGTTCAATCTCCAATGACAAGGTAACCAGGGGCAGGGACTCCAGGTCTGGAAGCCAAGCTGGGGATGGGAGAAGTTAACCCTTCTCTCAGTTTCCCAAAGCGAAAAGTGTGGAGAGGCTTCTGAATTTTCAGCAGCTGCTCCCTCCTCTCCCTTCCTAGCCTACTTAGGTCTATGTCGGTGAAGCAGGCAGCAAAACCACCCATTGCAGTCATGTGTTAGCTCAGGTTCCCAGAGAATCTGAAAGGCTCACCTTGCTCGATGTGTTCAGGCCATTCAGCTACAGTGTTTTAAGGTTACTGACATTTTTCTCAGGCTCAGAACCTTAAGATGATGCTTTTTCTGATGACTGCCTAGATTTTCTGGTATTGATCAGATTAGAGCATGTCTGAGAAAATCTGTCCTCTGGGGACCAGATAGGAAAAGAGACGGTGAATGATGAAAAAAAAAAAAAAAAAAAAAAAAAAGTCAATTTACAGATACCACAAACAGCCAGGAACATTTCTGGCCAGAGGTGTCCTTTCTGATAGTGCTAAATGGGTTAAAAAGCCATCTCATCAGATCAGTGGAACAAATGAGAAACCACAACTGCGAGTCAATAGGTATTGATTTAACCCTGTTGTGCTTTAATGATGTTTCAAAAGAAAAATGATACCCAAGCAGAGGCACACATCCACGGCAGCCAGCCTTTCTGAAAGGTCAATCAAGAGTCCCACAAATAAATTGCCTACCATTGACAGCAGGGGTGTTTCCGTTTAAGCTTTATTGAAATAGAAATCTACAGCCTTTGCAAATGTAACATGTGAGACCAGGAAATTTGTCTTTTCAAATCATTAAATGGTTAACACCTTAGCTAATTCAGTAGCAAGTGCACCCACTGAAGCAGAACCTAGAGTTGTGAACTAGCCGTAAGACCCATAAATCTTTTACATTGAGAAATAGGCTAGAACCTGCTTTTTTTACACCAAAATGCTAAAACTTTTTAAAATACTCTGGGATCATTTGGGATTATTACAGCTATAAGAAAAATACATGTTTCATTGAATCACAGGTGTTAAATACTCCCTATATTCACAAAGTCTCTCTTATTAAGGGAAGGGATTGCCGTGTCAATCTATTTATAAGAGAAAAAAAAATGACTCAGGTCCAAAAAGAACGTAGTATATTTTACAAATAGGAGTTAGATCCCATTCAGAAACTGCAGGTGGAAACAGTATCTATTATGGACATTGGGCTGGTCAACAAGGAAACTGTGGGCCAAAAACCATGCGAAGAAGTAATAGCAGTGCCATCAGCCAGTTAGGGCAAAAGGGTGAAATGGCATACCTGTCACTTTCCCTTTTACAGTTTTCCTTCTCCAGCTGAAAGTTATTGGCTTCACAATGACCTCAACTCCTCTTCCATTAAAACGTGTTGAGACATGTTGGCACCTTAAAGCATTCCCAAAATTTTCAGAAGATGAAAAGACCAAAACTGTTAAGCCTAGCTTGCAAAAATAACAACTGCAAAATGAAGTGGGAAATATGTTTCAACCAGCCAGGGGGCCGAAGTCCAGCACACTGGGCTTAAAAGAGCTCTATGATTATAAACACACACCTGAATGCTAATCCACACCAAAAACATACATTCTGAAAATAACAGAGGAGGCCAGTGAGCAACACAATCTCAGATCAGTCAATAAACACCCTCTTGTTCTGGGAAGACAGGGAAGAGGAACTACAGAAAGACAAAGGTGAAAATCAGCCAACTATATATGTTTTGACAAACTTTGAGCTTGTACAAAGATATGAAAAAGTTCATCTCTAGAGGAAAAGTTAAGCATTCCTGCAAACTAACTGGGCAGTTCATGAGAAATCTACTCCTCATTTCCAATGATGTTGAAACAATTTTTCCAAGAAGTCTTCTCTCTCACTCATGGGAAGAAGCCGGTAGCAAATCACTTTTGAAATTCTTCCCTCAGGCATCCCCCCGTCCTCAGATCTAGGCACTTTGAGTTTTCTTTGACTACAGTGCACATCTCCATCCGTAGGACCTCCCTAGGCTGTGAACACACTGCATACCTTGCATATTTTCCTGCTTTTCCCTTCCATGTAAAATATACTTGTCCTATGTTCCATTTCTCTAGATTCAGTCCTCAACCAAAGTCACAATGAATTAATTATATAAACAAATTAGCCCGTGTGCTACACCTCTCACCTAGAAAAATATGTTTGTAATCTTGTTTAAATGCTTATTTTCGTCAAAAGACATTTGAGTGGACTAGATGACCTTCAAATTCTCTACCAATGCTAACATTGTAAAATTATATGAGTAATTCCAATCAGAAAAACAAAAATTAAACCTTGGCCTAAGCTAATTGGTAAGTTGACCTTTTGGGGTCCTTGAAATTAGGCCATTTGTGTTGTTGCTACTGGGTGTAAACATGTCACATCTGCAGTTGACCTTCAATCAAAAATTTAATGGCAATTTTTAGAGGTTATTATTACGTTTTCTTGTCTATTCTATGTCCTTCAGTGAATTAAAGATGACTCAAATTCTTTGCTCTTCCTGCCATCAGAAAGTTAGTCTATTTTCTCTCCAACATGGAATCAAGCCAGCCTTATGAATTTATTAATCAATAGAAGGTAGTGAAAGTGACACCTTGCCAGCTCTGGCCTAGGCTTTCATAGGCATGGAAGCTCCTGCTTTCAGCCTCTTGGGAACCTTAGCCAATACATAGAAACATTCCATTACTCTGCTGCAAAGACCAGTAGAGGGAGAGAGAGAAAGATTTCTGGCTAGCCTCCAGTTGCTTCGGGCATCTTAGCTGAGGTGCCAAACATATGAATAAAGCCATTTTGGATCCCCAACCCTATAAAACCTCCAGATAAGTGCAGCCACATGAGTAAGTCAGACAAGGCCAACAGAAGAATCACCCACCTGAGCTCAGCCCATAGACAGTTGTCATTATCAAGCTACTACATTTCAGAATGGTTTGTTACCCTGCAATAGATAACTGCAGCACATCCCCAAAGGTTGACCTATTCCTGTCTTTGAATAAAGAAGGAATTAATAACAAACAAAATAATTTTTAAATTAAAGTTTCTAATTATCATAGTCCTTTCACCCTCCAGCACACACTTACTCTTACAATGGCACATCAATAAAACTCATTCAACACTTTCTCAGCTGCATGCATGTCCTTAATATCTGTTGCCATCCACAAAGTCATAAATTGTAAGATCCTGCTGGCTAGGATCCAGAAACTCCAATAAATATTTTATAAAGGCTTTTTAGCAATAATTTCAGTCAAAGCCTTCAGCAATGATCAGCAATATTTCCTATAAGTCTTACTACTTTTCCACATTGAGAAGTCTAGAAATGGATCCTCAGAGAGAAACTCCACTTTTAAAGCCTCCACTTTTCATGTCATGCTTTTGACTTTAAAGAGCATCAAAACCGTAAACCTCTCCCAATGTTCTTTCCACAACAACACAATGAATTATAATTTGGCAACAAGCAGGAGTCTATTTGTATTAATTGGCTGGGAGGTTGGTTATTTGTAAAAGGAAATTTTTAATTCCTCTGCCATGCATTCATGTGTGACAAATCCCTGACACCTGCATAGACATTCCTAGGCCAGAAGCTTATGGTCTTGTCTGGCCCCCCTAAGCTAAAGAGTCATCCTGAAAGAATCCATGGATAACAGAGATGACAGTGTTTCAGAAGCTTAGAGTTTGTAAACCATCATCAGAACTCCAATAGGCCCCTCATCCATGACCCCTTTCCATGACCTATGACCTTTTCTCATAGGTCATGGAAAAGTGAAATGTTGATTTAATTTTTTTCATAAAATGCAAAGTTAAAATGGTATGAATTTTGTATTAGTCCATTTTCATGCTACTGATAAAGACGTACTTGAGACTTTCATTGAACTTACAGTTCCACATGACTGGGAGGCCTCAGAATCATGGCAGGAGGGTGAAAGGCACTTCTTACGTGGTGGTAGCAAGAGACAATGAGGAGGAAGCAAAATCGGAAACCCCTGATAAACCCATCAGATCTCATGAGACTTATTTGCTATCATGAGAATAGCACAGTAAAGACCAGCCTCCATGATTCAATTACCTCTCACTGGGTTCCTCCCACAACAGTGGGAATTCTGGCAGATATAATTCAAGTTGAGATTTGGGTGGGGGCACAGCCAAACCATATCAAATTTCTTTTGGGTAAAGGATATTCCGTTTATAGTCTATATACTTCTGAAATGTTGTGCTTTTTAAGAATAAATATGCATTATTTCAGTATTCTTTTAAACATATAATCAGCAGAGAAATTAAATTGTACATAAAACATTCATATTAATATCTTTTTTTTTATTTGTGGAACAGTCATAGCATAAGTCAGGAAACTGTGAGGCATCCTAATGAAGACAGGGCTGTTACACACATCGTGACACAAAGGACTGATATTGTTATACTTTATCTTAATGTAACGACAATTGACTTATAAATGCACTATATATACATCATGCCCTTTCCTATGACACTGCATAAATCTCCACATCAAACACCAAACTCTTAAAATTTGAATAATGTAAAATGCTGTGTCTTGATTATAATGTAAACTGTCTGCCACATAATGTGATCTAAAAGTCAGTTTTGCACCCTAAATCTCCTTTTTTACCAGCCTCTTTTTAGCCATCTCTTTTTTTACCAACTTAACCTAAAGAATTTCAAGTATGGCTGTGCTTGAAATTCCTGCCAAAGCCATTCTTCAGGTTGTTATAATGCCTACAGGAGACCTCCTTTAAATACAAATAGCGGACTGGGCACGGTGCCTCATGCCTGTAATCCCAGCACTTTAGAAGGCCAAGGCGGGAGGATCACTTGAGGTCAGGAGTTCGAGAACAGCCTGGCTAATATGGTGAAGCCCTGTCTCTACTAAAAACACAAAAATTACCCAGGCATGGTGGTGGGCGCCTGTAATCCCAGCTACTGAGGAGGCTGAGGCAGGGGAATCACTTGAACCCAGAAGGCAGAGGTTGCAGTAAGCCGAGATCACGCCATTGCATTCAAGCCTGGGTGGCAGAGCGAGGCTCTTTCTCAAAAAACAAAAATACAAATAGTGGTTTTCTTAGAAAAGTAACCAATTCACCTGTTAGAATCAACAGTTTTACCTGATTAAACCATTACTATACAAGGCTTGACTCCAAATAATGATCACTGCTGATTGCGCTTACTTTCCTGATCTTTTCTCATGTTACTATTAATGCAAATGATCATGATTATCTATACAATTTGCTGAGCACCCCTAATGAATTGGGTCCAGTAATTAGTACTTGCCACACATTATTTCTAGTACTGATATCACATTGCAACATCCTATTCTCTCATTTCATGGATTAAGAAACAGATTCGATAAATTTACGTGATTCACCCAAGTACACGTAGCTCCTAAGAAAGAAAGTCAAGATGCCAAGCAGAGCGTGTGAACCCAAAGCCAGAAATTCCTCTACACTGTGCTGATACTTAAAGCCAAGCAAGCGCTGTACCTCTGACGAAGTTACAGAATTACCTGATTTATAAGGAAAATTCTTTTTTCTCTGCCATGCCATATTCTTGCCATTTAGAGCCAGTGACAGAAAGAAGGTAATGTCACCAATCCAGTCCATCTTCTGCATGTTCCTTTTCTCAACCCGTGGCCCTTAGCCAAGATTCTGGTCTATCCCACCCTCCTTCAGTTATTCAAGTCTAATTATAGCTCTCAGAAGCCTAACTCAGCAGATAATAACCACATCCTGTTGAGTTCAAATAAAATATTTTTAAAACAATGATAATTGTACTTAGTGATGTTTTTATAAATAACAAAAAGATATTCACCCTTTAAATTCATACAGTGAGTTCTTCCTTCTCAAGGAACTTTACAAGTATTAACTAACTAGTGTCGTAAGATACAGTCATAGTAACTATCCTTTAGCTTGTGGAAGCAAGAGTGTCTTACTTAAGGTAAAGCAATTCTGACCCTTGCCTGATAGCACAGGGTAGGCCTGACTCTCACCCTGTGGAGAGGAGCCTCCTGAGCACAATGGGGATGGAGCAGAAAGTAAAGTGAAAACAACAGCTAGGAATTTGTGGAAATCTTTTCATCTACTGGCCACGCTATTCACAACAATTATTTTGATAAAACGTTCTCCCGGCCATACAATTTCTTTTTTTGTTTTTGTTTTTGAGACAGTCTCGCTCTGTCGGCCAGGCTGATGTGCAGTGGCGCAATCTCAGCTCACTGCAACCTCCACCTCATGGGTTCAAGTGATTCTCATGCCTCACTCTCCAGAGTAGCTGGGATTACAGGCATGCGCCACCACACCCAGCTAATTTTTTGTATTTTTAGTAGAGATGGGGTCTCGCCATGTTTCCCTGGCTGGTCTCAAACTCCTGAGCTCAGGCAATCTGCCCACCTCGGCTTCCGAAAGTGCTGGGATTACAGGCATGAGCCACCACACCTAGCCTGCTATTTTAAAATGTGGCTTTCCCAGGAATTTGAGACTGCAATGAGCTATGATTGCACCACTGCACTCCAGCCTGGGTGACAGACTGAGATTTAGTCACTAAAAATAAATAAATAAATAAATAAATAAATAAATAAATAAAAAATAAGGCTTCCATCAATTATGATAGTGTAGTATATGATGTAAGGAAAGGCTGAAATCTCAGCAAACTATTCAACCTGACACTGGATAAAAAACTAAGCTAGTAATACTTAAGGCCATCCAGCCTTCTGCCACCTAAGGAAACGCTTCAGATGGCCAAATATTTCCCTGGTTCTGTTTCAGCTTTTATTGGAATTGTGGCTAAGTTCCTCTATTGTTTTAGTATAAATTGCTCTAATAGTTAAATAACATACCTTTTCTCTATTAATTTCTCTAATATTTGAACACTTCCTTTAAAGATTTCCAAATAACCATTATTGGCATGACAACATGTTATCTCAGGGGCACAACTCTGAAACTGACTAGAGAAATATGTGAGACCCTTTTTGGGACCCTGGGCTGAAAGATGCACAAGTGTAATCCAAACTAAATGGAATTCTGTACAGAAATGGGACCCCATGCAACATTCAAGAAGCTAGCTCTCCTAGCCAGTAAGAAAGAAAAGAGAAAAAGTTGCCTTCTATGTTTAACTTATTTTAATAAAAGAATCTCCCAAAGAACGATCTGGCTGTTTCATCTTTATGTTTATATTATTAGGCATTCATAGCCTAGTATCTAGAGCTACAGTGGAATCCCCAGGTGCTGCAGAAATCCTAACATGTCAAAGACAGCGCTCATCAAATTCTGTGGACTTCTCTATATTTCACAGCCTCTTTTGCAGGTACATTGGGGGGTCACATGACTTCTAGTCAAAGGAGTCTGAGTGGAAATGACGTGTCACTTCCAGGCTAAGGTGAGTGAGAGCCAGTGCACCTCTGCCATCTCTCACTTCCCGTGCTATGATCATTGCAGAGGGTGCACATTCCAGATTCTATAGCTGCAAGATAGAATGGGAAATAAGCAAGAAATAACTATTTACTGTGTGAAGTCCCTGATATTTCAAGATTTTTATCTATGTGACAGCTAGGGTTAATTTTTTTATCTAATATACCTTAGAACTCTCATTCCTGCAGAATACTTTATGACTTCAATACCATTTTAAGCTTGAATATGAACTTGAACCTGCCTGCCAAGTTGTAATATCATACAGTAGTGGCTGGACGACTGAATATGGTGGCAACAAGGCAGTTTTAGCATTGTGTCTCCATAGGAACCACTCATTGAACTCCTTCTGTGTGCTTCAGCCTGGGCTACATGATACGGAGAGACAAGAAGGAAAAAGACACAGTTCAGGCTCTCCCAATGCTCAGGATTTTGTTTCCAGTAAGGTTTTAGGCTCCTGCCTCTCCTAACCAGGGTACTACTAATGCACTGTGGCTGGATTGCTTAACAAATTACGTAATTATGCCACATCAAGGTTTTATACATGCCTAGAATGGCAATCACGTGAACAAAGGGAATAAGATATGATGATTTAATTGATGCTATGAATTTCAACTCCAATAGATTAATTAAATTTATAATTTAGTTTATAGTAACTTTTTCAACCATAACTCTGCCAGTGTTTGGGAAGTGGTAAGGGTTAATTTAAAATAATCAGAAAAAAAATGCTAATTGAAACCATAAAACTAGTGTGGTGGCTAGATTAGTAGGCATTTTAGCCAATAGTAGTCCCCATATCTCATTTCAAAAGACATGAGAACCTTCTTTTGTCATTTATCTTCTTTTCACTAATGGGAAAACTTAGGGACATGTGGGCCTGTGCCCCCTCTCAGTCCTCCTGCCCTTTCCTTTTGTCTTTTTGAATGTCACTTCCCTGTTCTCAGACGATTAAAAATATTATTTTGTTTTTGTTTTTTGGTTTTGCCTCTTTTGTTTCCATGGCATCTACCTATTGCATTTGAGTTGCTGGGAAATCAGGTGCACTGCCTGATTCTCTTGTGACTCTTCAATAACTTCTTCCAGTGTCTGTTTTTGGAAGAAAAAAAGAGAGAAAAAGAACAATTTGCTTAATGAATTTTCCCCCTCTAAGAGCCAGTGGAATCCTAATTATCAAAGCCTTATATAGGAACCTGTCAAGGGTATGAACTGAATGGTTTATATTAGGCCAACTCCCTCTTGCTGGAACTGTCATTTACTCAGAGTAATTTATTTTATTTATTTTTATTTATTTATTATTTTTGAGATAGAGTCTCACTCTGTCTCCCGGGCTGGAATGCAATGGCACCATCTCGGCTCACCACAGCCTCTGCCTCCCGGCTTCCAGTGATTCTTGTGCCTCAGCCTCCAGAGTAGCTGGAACTACAGGCACAAGCCACCATGTCCAGCTAATTTTTGCGTTTTTTTGTAGAGATGGGGTTTCCCCATCTTGCCCCAGCTGGTCTTGAACTCCTAGCCTCAAGTGGTCTGCCCACTTCAGTCTCCCAAAGTGCTAGAATTACAGGGGAGAGCCACCACGCCCAGCCAGAATAACTTCTGTTAAATTGCCTGTTGATTCCTCCAGCTACCATAATAAGCATTTCAATTGCTTCCTCTAAATGTCTCAGGGAAAGGAAAAAACTGTCGGGTTAAAGAATGTTATATTAAGAAAATAAAAAAAGAACAAAACAAGACTATTGAAGACTTGCTACACTATAGGTCAAATGGTTTTGTTTGCATTATATGTATTTTCTCATTTTATTAACTTGCAAAAATGTCTGCAATATAAATATAGGTGTAACATTTGTCCATATATGGCCACTTAATAAAAGCTATCATTCTGTGATACTATCACTAAAGCATAGCTTTTTAAATAAAGTCTTCCTCTAAGAAGATTCAGCTCTTAAGTATTCTTTGTGAAGCTCCATAATGCCATAAATCTTACATTGAATATAAAGGTACTTCTCCATTTGCATTCTTCTAAAATGTGGCAAAATACATTGAAGGAATCAACATGCACTATAACATAAAGGCAGCTTATTTTGCTGGGTGTTTTCTCCATATGATCAGAAAATACTTTATTTTCATACAGTGTTCTAAAGTGAATTACGTTTTTAGGTAGAATGGAAAGAACATGGGACTGAGAACTGGAACACCTGCATGCTGAACCTCGCCTTGTGCCTTAGACAGCTGTGTAACTTGAGGAAGTCACTTAATGTCTCTATGACTCAGTTCCTCATCTACAAAATGACGAGCACATTTCTATATTGTCTGAAAAATCTCATTTAGAATACATGCTAATGATCATATATTTAATAATATTTTTCATTTCTCTTATACCTCCATCTCTCCACCATCAAATAATCGATGATCAGTCACCTATTGTATGTTAGTCTCTGCTAAAGCCTAAGGATACAATTTTAAAAAAAAAGATTAACTCTGTTTACTACAAGACCATAAGTGGGTGAGGAAACAGTCATGTAAACAACTAATTCAATGTTATCATTGCTATAATAGGGATGAGGATCCAAGATCTACAGGAAAACAAACAGGGCAGTTGGAACAGTCAGAAAAGGCTTCAGAGAATATATGGCATTTGTTTAGGGCCATGAAAGATGAACACATCATATTTTTGCATAATCTCTCTCTCTCCACCTGCTACTACTTTAATGAGTATTTGGTCTTCTTTCATGATACATTAAAAACCAGTGCTCCAACAAACTTAACCATGGCCCTAAATAAAATTTCTTTTCTGACTATACAGCAGTAATCCAGTTGCCAAAATAAAAACACTTTATCTCTCTTATTGGAGGGAGAATGGATACATAAAATTAAGCAGAATGGAATGTGGAAGTGACTTAAGATATAGAGTCAACTGAAACAATCCAAAGAGCCCACAGTTTCCATCTCTCATAAGGAAATTCTACTTTGAGATGCCCTGTGATTTTACAGTGTTCTCTTGCTTAGATACCCAAACTCTTGTAAAAGAAATTCTATCCAAAAAATCTAAGCTTTGGTTTATCCTTGGAACCTATAAAACATATATTGACACATATAGGGATGTGATGATTCAAGCTTCTCTATCAACACATCCATAGCTGTGTATTCCAACCAGCCTCCATTCACAGCCAGAGTCCTATCACTCCTACCATCTTCTATCAACACTCTAACCAGGCAAGTAACCTGTATTCTTCCCATCAACAACTGCATCGGGGTAGACTTGATATGGAGAGATTCTCAAGTTGGTGTGGCAGTATGCTAAAGTGAATGGAGTAAAATCTTAAAGATGTGCGCAATGGAACCCTTCAGGGGGATCTTAAATAAAATAAAAAACATCCTTTTTATATTAAAAAATGAGTCCTCAAGGCTGACAAGAGTTTAATGGAAGCAAGAATACTAATGCACTCTTGACAGGTCTGCAGAAGATTATAGTCCTTTAGGAAGTGACTTATCCACATGTCTCAAAAACGTAAAAATGTTCATGCCCTTTGTACTAGTCCGTTTTCACACTGCTGATAAAGACATATCTGAGACTGGGCAATTTACAAAACAAAGAGGTTTAATGGACTCACAGTTCTACGTGGCTGGGGAGGTCTCACAATCATGGCAGAAGGCAAAAGGCACATCTCACATGGTGGCAGACAAGAGAACAGATTGAGAGCCAAGCAAAGGGGGTTTCTCCTTATAAAACCATCAGATCTTGTGAAACTTATTCACTACCATGAGAACAGTATGGGGGAAACCACCCCCATGATTCAATTATGTCCCACTGGGTCCCTCCCACAACATGAGGGAATTATGGGAGGTACAATTCAAGATGATATTCGGGTGGGGACACAGCCAAACCGTATTACCCTTGGACACAGCTTCTGGGACATAACCCTACTAATGTTGTTACCTAATGATTGTTAATTGTAATAAAAATACAATACAATCCAAAAGTTCAACAATGAGAAAATTGTGTATTGAAATTATTGCAAATTCATTTTACAATACTGCAGTATACAATAGATTCATTAAGTAAAACTTAACAAAGAGTTTATAAAATAACTTAGGTTACAATATTAAAGGATTACACCAAAATACAAAATTAAATAAACACTTGAATTTTAGACATAATCATGCTTTCTAAAAAATGCATTAAAAAAGATTGGCAACATGCAGAGGAGGCAGTTCCAAGATGGCCAAATAGGAACAGGTCCAGTCTACAGCTCCCAGCGTGAGCGACGCAGAAGGTGGGTGATTTCTGCATTTCCAACTGAGGTACCGGGTTCATCTCACTGGGGCTTGTCGGACACTGGGTGCAGGACAGTGGGTGCAGTGCACCGAGTGTGAGCAGAAGCAGGGTGAGCCATCACTTCACCAGGGAAGCAAAAGAGGTCAGGGAATTCCCTTTCCTAGCCAAGCGAAGCTGTGACAGATGGCACCTGGAAAATTGGGCCACTCCAAGTCTCATACTGAGCTTTTCCAATGGTCTTAGCAAATGGTACAGCAGGAGATTATATCCCACACCTGGCTCAGAGGATCCCATGGCCACGGAGCCTCCTCACTCATTGCTAGCACAGCAGTCTGAGATCAAACTGCAAGGCGGCAGAGAGGCTGGGAGAGGGATGCCCACCATTGCTGAAGCTTGAGTAGGTAAACAAAGCCACCAGGAAGCTCGAACTGGGTGGAGCCCACCACAGCTCAAGGAGGTTATGCCTGCCTCTGTAGACTCCACCTCTGGGGCAGGGGCATAGCCAAACAAAAGGCAGCAGAAACCGCTGCAGACTTAAATGTCCCTGCCTGACAGCTTTGAAGAGAGTAGTGGTTCTCCAAGCATGGAGGTTGAAATCTGAGAATGGACAGACTGCCTCCTCAAGTGGGTCCCTGACCCCTGAGTAGCCTAACTAGGAGGCACCCTCCAGTAGGGGCACACTGACACCTCACATGGCCGGGTACCCCTCTGAGACGAAACTTCCAGAAGAATGATCAGGCAGCAACATTTGCTGTTCGGCAATATTTGCTGTTCTGCAGCATCCGCTGGTGATATCCAGGCAAACAAGGTCTGGAGTGGATCTCGAGCAAACTCCAACAGACCTGCAGCTGGGGGTCTTGACTGTTAGAAGGAAAACTAACAAAGAGAAAGTACATCCACACCAAACCCCATCTGTATGTCACCATCATCAAAGACCATCAAAGACCAAAGGTAGATAAAACCACAAAGATGAGGAAAAAACAGAGCAGAAAAGCTGAAAATTCTAAAAATCAGAGTGCCTCTCCCCCTCCAAAGGAATGCAGCTCCTTGCCAGCAAGGGAACAAAGATGGACGGAGAATGACTTTGATGAGTTGAGAGAAGAAGTCCTCAGACGATCAAACTTCTCCAAGCTAAAGGAGGAAGTTCGAACCCATCACAAAGAAGCTAAAAACCTTGAAAAAAGATTAAACAAATGGCAAACTAGAATAACCAGTGTAGAGAAGTCCTTAAATGACCTGATGGAGCTGAAAACCATGGCACGAGAACTACGCGACAAATGCACAAGCTTCAGTAGTTGATTCGATCAACTGGAAGAAAGGGTATCAGTGATTGAAGATGAAATGAATGAAATAAAGCAAGAAGAGAAGTTTAGAGAAAAAAGAGTAAAAAGAAACAAACAAAGCCTCCAAGAAATATGGGACTATGTGAAAAGACCAAATCTACATCTGATTGGTGTCCTTGAAAGTGACGGGGAGAATGGAAATAAGTTGGAAAATACTCTGCAGGATATCATCCAGGAGGACTTCCCCAACGTAGTAAGGCAGGCCAACATTCAAATTCAGGAAATACACAGAATGCCGCAAGGATCCTCCTCAAGAGGAGCAACTCTAAGACACATAATTGTCAGATTCACCAAAGTTGAAATGAAGGGAAAAATGTTAAGGGCAGCCAGAGATAAAGGTCGAGTTACCCACAAAGGGAAGCCCATCAGAATAACAGCAGATCTCTTGGCAGAAATTCTACAAGCTAGAAGAGAGTGAGGGCCGATATTCAACATTCTTAAAGAAAAGAATTTTCAACCCAGAATTTTATATCCAGTCAAACTAAGCTTCATAAGTGAAGGAGAAATAAAATCCTTTACAGACAAGCAAATGCTGCGAGATTTTGTCACCACCAGGTCTGCCCTACAAGAGCTCCTGAAGGAAGCACTAAACATGGAAAGGAAAAACCAGTAGCAACAACTGCAAAAACATGCCAAATTGTAAAGACCATCGATGCTATGAAGAAACTGCATCAACTAACGAGGAAAATAACCAGCTAACATCATAATGACAGGATCAAATTCACACATAACAATATTAACCTTAAATGTAAATGGGCTAAATGTTCCAATTAAAAGACACAGACTGGCAAATTGGAACAAATTGAGTCAAGACCCATCAGTGTGCTGTATTCAGGAGACCCATCTCAAGTACAGAGACACACATAGGCTCAAAATAAAGGGATGGAGGAAGATCTACCAAGCAAATGGAAAGCAAAAAAAGGCAGGGGTGGCAATCCTAGTCTCTGATAAAACAGACTTTAAACCAACAAAGATCAAAAGAGAAAAAGAAGGCCATTACATCATGGTAAAGGTATGAATTCAACAAGAAGAGCTAACTATCCTAAATATATATGCACCCAATACAGGAGCACCCAGATCATAAAGCACATCCTTAGAGACTTACAAAGAGATTTAGACTCCCACACAATAATACTGGGAGACTTTAACACCCCACTGACAACATCAGACAGATCAACGAGACAGAAAGTTAACAAGGATATCCAGGAATTGAACTCAACTCTTCACGAAGCAGATTTAATAGACATCTACAGAACTCTACACCCCAAATCACCAGAATATATGTTCTTCTCAGAACCACATCGCACTTATTCCAAAATTGACCACATAGTTGGAAGTAAAGCACTCCTCAGCAAATGTACAAGAACAGAAATTATAACAAACTGTCTCTCAGACCACAGTGCAATCAAACTAGAACTCAGGATGAAGAAACTCACTCAAAACCACTCAACTACATGGAAACTGAACAACCTGCTCCTGAATGACTACTGGGTACATAAAGAAATGAAGACAGAAGTAAAGATGATCTTTGAAACCAATGAAAACAAAGACACAACATACCAGAATCTCTGGATACTTTTAAAGCACTGTGTAGATGGAAATGTAAAGCACTAAATGCCCACAAGAGAAAGTAGGAAAGATCTAAAATTGACACCCTAATGTCACCATTAAAAGAACTAGAGAAGCAAGAGCAAACATATTCAAAAGCTAGCAGAAGGAGAGAAATAACTAAGATCAGAGCAGAACTGAAGGAGATAAAGACACAAAGAACCCTCCAAAAAATCAATGACTCCAGGAGCTGATTTTTCTAAAAGATCAACAAAATTGATAGACCACTAGCAGACTAATAAAGAAAAGAGAGAAGAATCAAATAGATACAATAAAAAATGATAAAGGGGATATCACCACCAATCCCACAGGAATACAAAAAACCATCAGAGAATACTATAAACACCTCTACACAAATAAACTAGAAAATCTAGAAGAAATGGATAAATTCCTGGACACATACACCTTCCCAAGGCTATGCCAGGAAGAAGTTGAATCTCTGAATAGACCAATAACAGGCTCTGAAATTGAGGCAATAATTAATAGCCTACCAACCAAAAAAAGTCCAGGACCAGAAGGATTCACAGTCAAATTCTAACAAAGGTACAAGGAGGAGCTGGTACCATTCCTTCTGAAACTATTCCAATCAATAGAAAAAGAGGGACTCCTCCCTAACTCATTTTATGAGGCCGGCATCATCCTGATACCAAAGCCTGGCAGAGACACAACAAATAAAGAGAATTTTAGACCAATATCCCTCATGAACATCGATGCAAAAATCCTCAATAAAATACTGGCAAACCGAATCCAGTAGTACATCAAAAAGCTTATCCACCATGATCAAGTGGGCTTCATCCCTGGGATGCAAGGCTTTTTCAACATACACAAATCAATAAACATAATCCAGCATATAAACAGAACCAAAGACAAGAACCACATGATTATCTCAATAGATGCAGAAAAGGCCTTTCACAAAATTCAACAGCCCTTCATGCTAAAAACTCTCAATAAATTAGGTACTGATGGGGCATATCTCAAAATAATAAGAGCTCTTTATGACAAACCCACAGCCCATATCATACTGAATGGGCAAAAACTGGAAGCATTCCCTTTGAAAACTAGCACAAGACAAGGATGCCCTCTCTCACCACTCCTATTCGACACAGTGTGGGAAGTTCTGGCGAGGGTAATCAGGCAAGAGAAAGAAATAAAGGGTATTCAATTAGGAAAAGAGGAAGTCAAATTGTCCCTGTTTGCAGATGACATTATTGTATATCTAGAAAACCCCATCATCTCAGCCCAAAATCTCCTTAAGCTGATAAGCAACTTCAGCAAAGTCTCAGGATACAAAATCAATGTGCAAAAATCACAAGCATTCTTATACACCAATAACTGACAAATAGAGAGCCAAATGATGTGTGAACTCCCATTCACAACTGCTTCAAAGAGAATAAAATACCTAGGAATCCAACTTACAAGTGATATGAAGGACCTCTTTAAGGAGAACTACAAATCACTGCTCAATGAAACAAAAGAGGACACAAACAAATGGAAGAACATTCCTATGCTCATGGATAGGAAGAATCAATATCATGAAAATGGCCATACTGCCCAAGGTAATTTATAGATTCAATGTCATCCCCATCAAGCTACCAATGACTTTCTTCACAGAATTGGAAAAAAACTACTTTAAAGTTCATATGGAACCAACAAGAGCTCACATTGCCAAGTCAATCCTAAGCCAAAAGAATAAAACTGGAGGCATCACGCTACCTCCATGACTTCAAACTATATTACAAGGCTACAGCAACCAAAACAGCATGGTACTGGTACCAAAACAGAAATATAGACCAATGGAACAGAACAGAGCCCTCAGAAATAATAACACACATCTACAACTATCTGATCTTTGACAAACCTGACAAAAACAAGAAATGCGGAAATAATTCCCTGTTTAATAAATGGTGCTGGAAAACTGGCTAGCCATATGCAGAAAGCTGAAACTGGACCCCTTCCTTACACCTTATACAGAAATTAATTCGAGATGGATTAAAGACTTAAATGTTAGACCTAAAACCATAAAACCCTAGAAGAAAGCATAGGCAATACCATTGAGGACGTAGGCATGGGCAAGGACTTCATATCTAAAACACCAAAAGCAATGGCAACAAGAGCCAAAATTGACAAATGGGATCCAAGTAAACTGAAGAGCTTCTGCACAGCAAAAGAAACTACCATCAGAGTGAACAGGCAACCCACAGAATGGGGAAAAAAAATTTTGCAATCCACTCATCTGACAAAGGGCTAATATCCAGAATCTACAAAGAACTCAAACAATTTTTCAAGAAAAAAACAAGCCCATCAAAAAGTGGGCAAAGTATATGTCTCAAAAGAAGACATTTATGCAGCCAACAGAAACATTAAAAAATGTTCATGATCACTGGCCATCAAAGAAATGCAAATCAAAACCACAATGAGATACCATCTCACACCAGTTAGAATGGCCATCATTAAAAAGTCAGGAAACAACAGATGCTGGAGAGGATGTGGAGAAGTAGGAACACTTTTACACTGTTGATGGGACTGTAAACTAGTTCAACCATTGTGGATGACAGTGTGGTGATTCCTCAAGGATCTAGAACTAGAAATACCATTTGACCCAGCCATCCCATTACTGGGTATATACCCAAAGGATTATAAATCATGCTGCTATAAAGACACATGTATGTTTGTTGCAGCACTATTTACAATAGCAAAGACTTGGAACCAACCCACATGTCCATCAGTGATAGACTGGATTAAGAAAATGTGGCACAAATACACCATGGAATACTATGCAGCCATAAAAAAGGATGAGTTCATGTCCTTTGTAGGGATATGGATGAAGCTGGAAACCATCATTCTGAGTAAACTATCGCAAGGACAAAAAACCAAACACCGCATGTTCTCACTCATAGGTGGGAATTGAACAATGAGAACACTTGGACACAGGAAGGGGATCATCACACTCTGGGGCCTGTTGTGAGGTGGGGGAAAGGGGGAGGGATAGCATTAGGAGATACACCTAATGTAAACAATGAGTTAATGGGTGCAGCACACCAACATGGCACATGTATACATATGTAGCAAACCTGCACGTTGTGCACATATACCATAGAACTTAAAGTATAATTTTAAAAAAAGAGTAAAAATAAATAAATAAATAAATAAATAATAAATTTAAAAGATTGGTAGAAAATACACAAAAAAAATTCCCAGTGATTGCCTTTGAGTAAAATAAATTGACCAACATTTGTATTATTTTACTTTATAGTATTTTCCTTGTTTTCACTAATGAGATTCAGGAAAAAATTAAGTTCGTCATATGCAATAATTTAGAATGGTGCTGTTCAGGTATGGTGTTTTTCATAAATCCACAGACAGCCAGACAGATCAATGACCTCTATGAGCCACACAAAATTCCAAAGGATGACAACGAAGTCAAGAGCTAAGGGAGGCTCAGTGATATAAAACAGCAAAGTTAGATTCCCAAAGCTTGTGAGTAATAAAAAGATAAATGCAGAGAAATATTGTTATTCAAAATGCATCTGATTTAGGAATAATTTGCATGACAGATGCATTCAGAGTGTCTCTGCTATTGAATCTTAATTTAACCAAAGAATTAATTCAATTAATTCAACCAATCTTTATTGAGCACCTGCTGTATGCCAGGTATTTGTCTGTGTACCTGGAACACAAATATTGCATTGTCCTTCAAGAAGCTTAGAAGAGTATAGTTCAGTTCTGTAGCTCTTATTATATCTGGATTTAACTAATGCAGGTCGTTTCCAAAAAATTACCTAAAGATAAGAAATTTTTAAACACTTCATTTTGACTAGTAGAAAAGAAGGAAAGTTAAATTCTTAGGAACTGATGATGAAACGTTAAAATTTGGAGTTAGGAAGCAAGTTAAGATAAAGACAATCATAATTCATTCTGATATCCTACAGCTGCTAATACTAATAAGTTGGAGGAAGAAATCAGCTCACCGGAAGTGAGTCAGCTGTCCACGACCATTAGTTGTGTGCCCACTATGGTCAGAAGCACAAAAAAAAAAATTTTTAATAAAGAACATTTTATCTCTTCCACAAGAAGCATACACAGTAATTTGGGAAACATAATGCAAAAGAAATAAGAAAGCTTTCGCAAGCCTGGTGTGATGGCTCATGCCTGTAATCCCAGCACTTCGGAAAGCCGAGGTGGGCGGATCACTTGAGCCCACTAGTTATAGACTAGCCTGGGCAACATGGTGAAATCCCCGTCTCTACAAAAAATACACAAATTAGCTGGGCGTGGTGTGTGCAGCTGTAATCCCAGCTGTTCTAGAGGCTGAGGTGGGAGAATTGCTTGAACCCGGGAGGTGGAGGTTGCAGTGAGCTGAGATCAAGCAACTGCACTCCAGCCTGGGTGACAGAGAGAGACACTGTCTCGAAAAAAAAAAAGACAGAAAGCTTTTTTGTGAATGTCACTTGTCCAATAAATCCAAATGGAAAAGTAATGAGTAAGAAAGGCACCACACAAAACAGGGAGCATAATCTCGGGTATAAATAACACAAAGATCCCTGGAAAGGCATCTTTGCAACTGTCTTCTGCAGATAATGAGGGACGCTGACAGAAAAGAAAGAGGAATGGCGCCCCTCATGGAAGTGAAACTAAAAGGAAACATCCAAAATAAGGCCAGGAAGTTGAGTTTAGCTTGACTCTAGCCCACTGATTCCCAACCTCGATGACTCCTGGGAACTTTTTAAACACACCTGTGCCCAGAGATTCTGGCTTAATTGATCTGTGTAGGGCCTAGGTGTTAGTGATTTCAAGAAAATTCTCCCAATTGATTCTGGTGTTCAGCCAGTGTGGAGAACCCCTAGATAAAGAAACCATGTGACTGAATTATGTGAAATGATGTACTTGAAATAGAAAACAAATATTTGTGACTTAGTTAAAAGATAGCTATAAATACCATAATTAATTTGACTCATTAGACTGTGAATTTCCCAGAAGCAGGGATCATGTTTTTATTCATTTCTGTATGAAAATAATACTAAGTTAATACTTTTAATGATTGAATGATTGATTAAATGAAAGAATATGATGTTTTAAAAATCACAATAGGCACTTCAGCCAACAGATAAGACGATAATAATTTTTAAAGGAGGTTATTTCAACACTGCAACCAAAGGGTGAAAAAACAGGTAATGGTTAAATGCTAGGGAATGCTCCCTGTGCACCAGGTGGTGTACATGCAGTGTGTAATGTCACATACTCAGCCTTTCAAGTAGATGTTATCCCAAATAAGGGAACCAAGGTCCAAGATCACTCCGTGTTGATGAATAGCAAAGCTAGGAATCTGGATTTGCAAAAATGTTGTGATAGTTCCTCTTGGTGAATGCCTAAATGTATATGAACAAACACCACACACACCAACACAGGTTCAACTTTCTGAAGAGAGTTCCAGCTTTGGACCTGCTCTAATGATACAGAAATAGTATGTGATTTAATTAAGATACTTACCTAACTACAAGATTAGAGCTCTTAACGGTAATCAGACAGGTGGGTCAACATTTGATGTTTCTGGGAAATAATTTCTATTGCTTCATCTCTTCTCTCATATAATTTTATCAGAAATGTAATAGAAAAGAACACATATTGCATTGCACTTTGTTTTGGAATAGGAAATACAATTGCTTTCTCATTTAGGGGAAATTTTTCATCACTCATTATTTCTCTGTTCGCATTTAAAGAAACCTTTTCTTTTCATTCTTTCAGAGATTGTCTGAAAAGAAATGTTTCCGTTCTGTATGATGTCATGTATTATCTAAAGTAGCAGAATTATATGTGGATAGAATTAAGAAACTAATAAACTGAAGAGAGCTTCTCAAATCATGTATTAAAGATTGTGATTGACCTTGAAAGACTGCTCTAGATAACCTTATTTGGGGAACAAGACACTTTAAGCAGTAAATTTGTTTAAAAAGTCAGACTGAGGACATTTTAGGAAATATTATCATCTGTTCAAGGATAAGTAGAAGCCCTCAATTACAAAAGGAAAAATGCAGCCACCCTGAAATGGAAAATGGGACATCATCCTATCAGCATTCAGCACTATTGATATAAACAAGTTAAGCACATTAATTGCTTTGTGATGCTTTGGGAAATCAGAAACTGGAACTTTTGAGAAACTCTATGTTTGGATACAACCAAAGCCAATTTAGTCGAACAACAATTTGCAATATATTGCCAACTGGAAACACAGCTGAATTTTTCTATTCTTAAAACACTTCAACTTTGTAACTTCAACCTCCAAAATCATATAACCTCTACACATTTTCAATTTTAACTTCCTTTTAGTATGAATGATCTTATCACTTGAAAACCTTGAATTCGCTGTTAGAATTTTCAGCCCAGGCTCAGCAACTACTACCTCTGAAACATTCATTCATTTACTAACTGAGGTTTGCTTATATTTTTAAAATATCAAACTTTCAATGTCCCTCTTTCTGGCCTATTCCTCCTCCCTCAAATGCATGAATGACTGCAGTAAACATCACTTATTTTTGGCGTCCAAGCTTCTATGTTCTAGTTGGGAGCTTTGCTTTTGGCTTGGACTATGCACTAATGATACTCAACAAAGCTCCTGTGACAGAGTCTCTGAATTGTTCTAGAAGTTAGAAAACAGAATTATCTAGAAATTTTCTTGAACTATATTTAGGAAGAGTTTACTACCCTCTGCCAAGGGAACCTACCTTCTGGGTCCCCTGATTTATCAGAAAGGTACTTTGGGATTTAGAATGGTCTTTTTTTTTTCATTGCTTTTTTTTCTGTTTTGTTTTGTTTTGTTTTTTCACTTCAAGGTCTGGGGTAAATGTACTGAACGTACAGGTTTGTTACATAGGTATACATGTGCTGTGGTGGTTTGCTGCACCTATCAAGCCTAGACCGGTCTTTCTAACTTATTAGATGCAAGACTGGGACTTCTCCATAGTCTAGCCCAGGAGGGCCACTCTGAAAAAAATAAAGGTCTTCCTTGCTGGGGACATGGACTGTCACTTTATGTAACAATTGTAAATTATATTACTCTCCATTTTCACTGCCTGTGTCTCTCATCACTATACTCTCTTATTCTTCATTTTAAAATGACAGATAAAAGGGAAGTGAGCAATGATAAAATAGTTCAGAGATTACATAATCAAAGGCAGAACTCAAACCATAAAACAAGTTGCTACAGTAAAACCACCAAACCCCAACGGAATAAAAACAACACTATGAGAAGCAAAGTCCTCTGACAAAATATGGTTCATTGAAACAGAAGTATTTTTGGAAGTGGAGCCAAAAGGCAATCTCCAGTGAGGGTCCCAATGACTTTCACCCTGAATACCTAGAAGAGGCTGAGACAGAGCTAACTACCATGGGCAGCCCATAATATGCAAAGCTCTTTACCCCACATACTGCCCAGTTTATTTCTTTCCCAATCAGTTGTGTACACATGATGTTCTTCCTTTCCCTTTTTCCTCCTTTAAATTGCTGCGTTGCACAAATAATGTGTTTTAGTCATCTTTCTGTCGCTGCAATACAGTGCTTTGCAATAAATGCTTATTGAATTAAAAATTCTAATTCAAGACTGTGCCATTAATACAGGTCTTTTCATTGCAAATACAGGAAGATCTATTTATATAAACACAAACTAATTTTAATGACCTGCTTTGGTAGGAGTTTCGTGCAGTAAATTGATTGTTAGAAGGCCATATTTTAAGCCTAATGTTTTGTTTATAACATCCTAATAAATAATAGGGGTCAATAATGTGAATATTAGTCTGTAAAATTATGTTATTAAGTGCTATTTAACTCTCACAACCTTTCCTTCTTATTCCAATACAAAAAAAAATTGTGGAGCAAGTGAGGATTCAACAATTATGCCTCTTGTTTCTGCTCAACAAAAACAAAAAAAAATATTTAATTTAAATATACGTAAGTATTAACACCTTTCATATTTTGAAATTATAATTGTAATTTCTGTTTCAAAACAGAAAAACAGCAAAAGGATTTCCTTTTGTTTTATAACCAAACCAAATCGAGAGAAAACTAAACACATTTTCCACAGCACCTCCAGCCAGTAATCTTCACAGCTACTGAATTTTTTCTAAATTCATTTTCCTAAGACAGAAAGTAAGCAAATTAAAAGAATTTTTAAAATCAAAAATACTGTACCCCAAGTTCCCTGGTCATTTAGGTTAAGTACAAGAAAGGAAAATGTTTTGCATTCAAGCTTCTGTCCCCACTTCCCTTTATGTGTGAAAAAGTTCTCTGATTACAGTGATAGTATTTTAATAATAATCTGAAACCGTACCTGTGTTCAAAGCACTTACACACATTATCTCCATCTAACTTCCATAGCAGACATATGAGGTCACTATTATTATTATCCTCACTTTACAGATAGAGAAACTGAGAAGTGAAATAATTTGCTCAAGTGATTCACATAGTTATTTGGAAGGTCTGAGATTATAGGCACACACACTGGAACCATCTTCCCTTATATAACTCTGTGAGGTGGGTAGAAGCAGAAGTAAAGTTAAGTAAATTTTTTTCTTTTCTTTTCTAAGCAAGTAAAATAACTCAACTGAAAGTTTTCAGGAAGTCACTCCCAAAAAGGTTCATTCGTGACCAAACTATTATAAAAACTCTCCTTATCAAACGATTCCTATCTTTAGTGGCTGATCCATTTATCTTGCTTCTAAAATTTCCTGTAAATGATATATTTTACTCAGGTGTTAGAGTTCTTTCTCAATTATCAAAACCCAAATTCCTTGGAACACATAATTTAAAATATTTATAAATATTTCCAATTATTCGATTCACATTGCACAGAGAGATGTTACAGGAATCCAAACATGAAGAATCTTTTGGATATAAGAAAATAGATAAGACCAACAACCAGGAAACATCTCATTCAGTTTTTAGAGTGTCTAATCTTAATTCTACAGGGAAGAGAATTAGGAGGATGGTTTATGCTATACCCACACATGGAGGGAAAATGTAAAACAAGACATACAGGAAAAATGTGTAAGATTTTTAAATTATTGTTTTTGTGTATATGATATAAGTGATTTCTCCTCCTTTCTGTTGTTCTCTATATTAGTTTTAAAATAGAAAACATAATCCATATTTTACAAAATTTAAGGCACCATCAATTTTTTTAATTTACTCTTTTTATTTCTTTTGAGATAGGGTCTGGCTCTGTCACACAGGCTGGAGTGCAATGACGCAATCTCAGCTCACTTCAACATCAGTCTGCCAGGTTCATGCAATTCTAGTGCCTCAGCCTCCCGAGTAGCTGAGATTACATGTGTGCACCACCATGCCTGGCAACTTTTTGCATTTTTAGTAGAGAAGGGCTTTCACAGGCTGGTCTTGAACTCCTGACCTCAAGTGATCCACCCACCTTGGCCTCCCAAAGTGCTGGGATTACAGGCATGAGCCACTGCACCTGGCCTTAATTTGCTTTTGTTAGCCAATTTCAATGATGTGTAAAGTACAATTTTACATACAGTAAAAAGCACCAATTTTAAGTACAGAATTCAGTGAGCTTTGGTAAGTGCATTCAGTTGTGTGACCATCACCACAATCATGATAGAGAACTTTTCCATCATCTCAAAAAATTCTTTTCTATCCCTATGCAGAGTCTTTTCACCCCGACCTGAAACAACTATTAGTCTGTTTTCAATCACAATAGTTTTGCCTTTTCTATAATTTTATATAATTGAAATTATATAATGTGGAGACTTTTGCATCCAGCTTCTTTAACTTTTAAGATTCATCCATGATGTCATATGTATATTCATAGTTTACCCTTTTTTGTTGTTGGATTCATTATATGGACACATTATAATTTCTTTATCCAATCATGGTTAATGGAATTTAGGTTGTTTCCAATTTGAGACTAGTATGAATATTAGCATATAAATGTTTCTTTGAATATGTTTTCATTTCTCTTGATTAAATAGACAGAAATTGAATTGCTGGGACATACACTAAGCATGTCTAACTTTTTAAGAAAGTGACAAATTCTTTTTCCAAAGTGACCATATAATTTTGCATTTCTACCAGCAAAACATGAGAGTTCCAATTGTTTCACACCCTTACCAACAACTGGTTTTGTCAGTCTTTTTCAGTTTAGCCGTTCTAGTAAGTATGTAGTGAGATCATGTTGTAATGTTAATTTACATTTGCTTATGACTGATCATAAATGTAAGATGCCATTGATATTTAATGTGCTACCAAAAAGAAAAACTCTTGCCAATTAAACAATTGCACAATGATGTTTTATCACTTAGAAATTTTATTTTATGGCTACTTCTTAAAGTCATCTCAGACTTATTTAGACATAAATTTTTTTCATATATCTCTCATGTATAAACTAAAAAGGAATATACAAGCAAAATTAATTGGTGAAGAAAACCCTAAAACTTCTTAAAATTTGGAGCTCCACACTTCTAAATCCTTTTGGCACAGTTATCAATGTTAGCGTTTTCCTTGTAACATCATCTTCTGTGTCCACAATGGCAGTGGAGCAGCAGCATTTTATTTTGGAGTGTGCACCATTGTTGCTTCTGAAAATTTTCATTAAGCCACTAACAACATTCTGCAAGCTTTGATGCTGAAACTTGCTTGATTTTATCAGACTGAAGTGAATTTCTTATCAGAAAAGATTCACATTTTTTCTTCCTATGGCTTATAGACTGAAATGGTAACGGGTTTCAGTTGTGCATCACGCTACCAGCAATGACAAGCATGAGTGAACATGAACAACAAACGATAACTGAATCAGGACAGTTGTCCAAAAGTAGTTACTGTATAGATGTATTATCAAGATTGTAAAGATCAATTGTAAGATACACCCCAGTTTCAGAAGAATATGTGAAAAGTGCATCTTAGAAGCATAAAATATAATTGAAAATAAGCATGCTTTTTAAAAGTTGTCTTCTGGTCTTAGATCTGTGTTCTTCAATTTATAAGACACACTCATAAATGCTGCACTTCCATTGTTCTTAAACTACATCACACAATTTGACAAGTAATTACTCACAGTCATAAAATACGCTCCAGTTGTTGGTAAGTTAGTCTTCTCCCCAACCCCACTTGACTATAAAGTTCCTCCAGTTCAGGAATTTTTCCTTTGCCTCCTCTCATATTGTTTATAGCATTAATTTCAAATTTTGTGTAAGAACACATTAGAGTCATGAAATCATTCTGGTGGGTCATGACCAGCACTTTTTAAGCAAAATAGAATAAAAAATATGAGTGCAATACATAGTAAGGGTAAGAATCATTCCATAATACTTTTGTTTTTAAATTATATTTATATATGTGTGGACTACTTGTGGCATCAAATGTATTTCTTACAGAATGTCATAACAACAAAGGACTCAAAGACATTACTATAATGGCATTAGAAGCATTCAATAATACCAATTAATTGACTTTTGCAGACTAAGCCAATTTTAAACTTCTAAAGTAGCCTACCATGATGGTCCAAGTCTTTAGAAGTTATTATCAGGATGGTATACTTCTACCTTATTTCAATGAGGATAATATAGAGAAAGCTCTTGCAATCCCTGTTTATCTATATGATTACCATAGAATCGATATAATTCTGTTTCTAAAGGGAAGAGTCTCAATTTCTGACTTGAAAATGAGAAAATCAGGGTTCTGCATCTGGTGTAGGTTCTGCAATCTGAACTGGACCCAGAATTTTGAGTCCCCGGGAGCCTAGTTATTTCAAACCCTTTCAAACTGAAATTATTTAAATAATTATTTAGCCTTTAATTGAAAAAAAGCCCTCTCCTCAATTCTTCTATCAGTAAATCTTGTCCCCAATCTGCAGACCCAAACCAAAGACACAAGGATTCTAGGGATAATCAGATCCAATCTCCCTAAAAAGCAGTTCTAGGACGACTTATTTGTAATTTCTTAAACACACCACTCAGTGTGACCTCACTGCACACACATGACTTATCAAAATATTTCTTCCAATCAAATCTGGTAGTTCTTTCAGGAAGAAGATGTGGTGCATACAATTTCTTCCATCCCTGTTTCAACAATTTCAGTAATGTTCAGCTTCCTGGCAACCTGCTTTCTTCTAGAATTGCCTGTCTAACCTATCTCATAATGCCCTCAATCTAACTCTGGCTGTCATAGGAATACTGCCCTTGAGCCAGGAGTTTTGAGTGCCTGGCCATGTCACACAAGTGATCTTCGACATTTTACTTAGACTCAGTGGGTTCCATTGTCTTCACCTGTAGACAAAATTAGCTCTCTGCCTTTATGTGCTCCAATGCTCTATCTAACGTCATGAGTTCATATTCTTGATGAGTAGACTTCATATCTTCTCCAAGAAATAAGGGTTATGAGACGTGAGGTATGAACGTTAAGACCATGCCATAAAAGTTCTGCTACAATCAGTTTTATATGTTAAATGTATATCAGGTTTCATTTAAACAAGTGATTCCCCAGACAAAATAAATAAAGCATTATGGGCAATTGATTCATTTCAAATATTTGTTACAGCCAGGTATGGTGGCTCACATCTATAATCCCAGCACTTTGAGAGGCCAAGGCAGGAAGATTACCTGAGCCCAAGAGTTCAAAACTAGCCTCAGCGACATAGGAAAACCCTGTCTCTGCAAAACAACAACAAACAAATAAACAAACAAAACAATAGCCAGGCGGGCTACTTGGGAGGCTGAGGTGGGTGGATTGTCTGAGCCCAGGAGGTTGAGGTTGCAGTGAGCTGTGATCATGCCTCCAGCCTGGGCACCATGCCACTACACTCCAGCCTAGGCAAAAGAGCAAGACCCTGTCTTAAAAAAAAAGAGGGTGTGTGTGTGTATATATATATATATAATTTGTTAAGTAAGAAGTAAGATCCCAGACACTGTTCTAGGAGCTGAAGTTTTCCTTGTGAACACCACAGAGAACCACCCTGCCTTGGTGGATATTTAAGTGAATATTTATACGAAAGCAATTTTTATAAACTTGAAAGCACTACCCAAAGTAATATGCTTACTTACATTAAGTGTATATAATTTTATTTTAAAAAGTCTTATTTTATCATTAAAATGTTTCTATCAGATCTAGTATTGGTATAGTCCATAAGAAGAACATAACTGAAAATATCTATATAATCAGCTGGAAAAGAAAAACATTTTGTAACAAGAACTGAATTTCTGTAAAATATATCTCGCTAAATGAGTTTAACAAAGATATTACAGCATTTCCTTTCAAATAAGGAACTGCCGATCATCTGTTAGATAAAAATCATGAGAACAGAGACTGAATATAACGGAACCTGCCAATATTAATCTGACCCTTAATATCCATCTCTTCCACAACACCGTAAATCCCTTCAGAGAGTTTGTCATGAGGATACATATATCTATCATGCATTTAGTTCTCTCATAGCACCTACAATAAGACTTTCTTATACATTGGCTTAATGAATGAAACATGCCAGGCACTCAACTCTGGGAGCTAACACTCCACTGCCACCACCATGGTAAGTAGATAACATCAGTTTACCCAAACTAGTTCCAGCATAAGCCTGTTGAAGGATAATTATTATCAGTGCCCCTTTCACTCACAGAAGTATCATGTTTTGCAAGATAAATCATATGTTTGTCCTAATTATAGGACTTAGTCACATTTATCCTACTTTGTAATTGCTTTTAAGGCAAAGAATTCACAAACATTCTAGCTTCATTTCCTGATTTTATTTTGCTCTGTAAGTGAGACGAGTAAGTGCAGATCCCAATAAATGCATTCCTGTTTCACCCTCATCACAGGACCTATGGGGACTCTCCTTAGGGAGAGTGTGTATCTTTTAGAGACCAAGCTAAACCACAAGCAAACCTTGCCTATGAAGACAAGACCACCAAGAAATTTGACTGAAAGGCAAGCAGTCTCAAGATTCCCCCGTAAATAAAGATGTGACCTGGAGAGAAACCTTCACCTCCATCCTGGTGATCCTAAACATCTATTAGGTGGGTAAACCATGCTGCCTGCTACATCCAGGGATTCGGAAGGACAACTGAATCACATCTGTTAATTACTTTGAATTCCACAGAAATGGAATTTCCAGAGAAATTCCTGACATTGTTAGAAGAATGTTGCAAAGGTCAGATGGTAGGATAATTTCTCTCTGGTTATAACTTCAGGGAAATTACCCCAATCTAGAGTTCTACTTCCATCAAATGTGCAAAATAGTAACCCAGTAGCACCCCCTTTGACTTTACCCCTCTGCTCTCTCACAACCCTGTGAACATGCATAGGGAGGCAAGAGTTTGGGGGCAAATGGTGGCACGCAGCATCTGTGTGAGGGAAATGCCAGTAAGAGATGGCCAAGTTTTGAACATAGAGAATCACCTTGAGGATAAAGTAAAAGCAGCCTACATCCTTTGTGTTTATATAGATAATGTCCAGATTAGGACTGTCAGGGTCTTCTGATTTCTCATCTTCTTCCTGCTCTGGGTCTGGTAGTGATATAGGCAATTAAGTAGCAGCCCCAACAATGTACCAGATGTCCTGAAGAGGAGGTCCCAGAAAAGGAAACATTGTCTCCCTTCTTCCCAAGTGAAGTTAATTCCTGTCCAAGCCTAAAAGTCCAAAATTAGATAAAAAAGAGTCCTGGAGGCATCAAACTGACCCCAGGGAAAATGTGAAGCTAAATGCCCACTTACGGTACTCTCAGAGAGAGGTTTATGTCACCCTGGACTTATCTAAGATATGACAGATATCCCCAATTTAATTCTGATCTTAGGTTAACATACCTACCTGCCTTTCTTCCTCCTTCTTTTATACTTTATACTTCTTAGCTACCCCACTGTCTCACCCAACAGTAACAAGTCATTTAACCTCTTCATATTTTAGTTTCCTCATAGGCAAAATCAGTGAGGCAGTTGAGAGAAGAATGGGGACTACATTTAGACAAAAACCACCCTACAGAAGCCCTGTATTTCTTCATGAAGCAAAGGCATAGCTACCAACTCCCTATACCTAATCACTCTGCAAAGTGTGAAGAATAAAGTGAAAGTGACCAAGGCACTGACATCAAAGGCAAGCTTATTCTGTTGCTACATCAAAGGATGGTTATAGTATAATCAGAGCTGTGCAGGGTTCCATAAAACAAGTCATTTATCCATAATACTCATTGCAGGTGCTTCCCAGTCTGTTTTCCCTCTGTCTCCAACTTGAAACTATAGGAGTCAAAGAGAATTGCCTACTTATCGATCCCAAACAACTTGCCCCCATCTGCCATGCCTATAGAAAGGGAGATCCAGAAGTTGAGAGCCCGGATCTAGCCCACTCTCAAACAAGAATCAATTCTGTGATCCTGGGGCCATCTTTTAACTTCCTGGACCGATTTTCTCTCCCAATGCCAATGAAAGGTTTTGTCTCCATTAACTTTAAGATTCTTTCTATTCAAACATCTCCAATTGCCTAAGACTTTTTATGTTCTTTTATATCTCCTCCTTTCTGTCTTCTTACAGTTGTGTTTGTGCTCCCATGCTCCTGTATTTATAATCATCTGGCAGAGCCATAATAGATCAGAGGTTAAGAAGTACAGCCTTCGGCATCAGAGAAACCAAGATTTGAGGTGCAATCCTGCTACATACCAGCCGTGTAACTTCAGGTAACTTATCTTTCCTTATCTGTAAAATGAGAATAATAATAGTGCCTACCGCGTAGGGTTGTAGAGATATTGCATGCAGAATTCTTGACACTTATTCAGTTATTCAAGAACCTACTTTGTAACAGGCACAGTGCTGGACCCTGGGAATACAGCGATGAGCAAAACAGATAAGATCTCTGCCTATATGGAGATTACTATCTTGTGGGGAGTGAGTTCTTGAACAAGTCATTACTAAAGTCCAAGAGTGATACATCCTGATGAAGGAACCTTCTGGAGGGGTGCTGAACGATGTAACAAGGAAATTAATTTTGGTGGGAACATGGCAAGAAAATTTTCCTCAAGAAAACTTTAAGTCTGAGTAGAATGGGGGCCAAGGAAAGAGTGGGAACAAGACCCCAAGCAAGGTTGGGGAAGGGCTCATGGGAAAACCTAAAGCTGGAAGGAGTGGCCACGGCCAGAGATGTTGAGTACAAAAGTGGCTAGAGAAGTAGGCAGAGGTTTCATCTTGCAGGCAGAGCAGTCACACAGAGGTTGGTTGCTGCCATTATTACCATCCCCACAAATTTAACGTATCTAAACTGAAATCCATCTTTCAGCCTAAAGCAATTCCTCCCTCCTGCCTTCCCCATCTGTTATCAAGGTAATGTTATTTTGCTGTCTTCATATTTTAAAGTCCTCCTTGGTACTTTTCTCCCCTTAGCACTTTCGTTCATTTGTTCCACAAGTTTTAAGTACCTGCTTTGCTAAGAGGCATAATCTATCATTTCAACTTTTCTGAGTTTCTTCCTCTCTATGCTCTTGTTTCTATTCCAACAGTTCCCACCAAAGGCCTTATTACCTCATGCCTTAGTTACTTCAGTAGCCTCTTAACTGGCAGCCTTATCTTCATTCTATATCAACTCTAAGAACCCCTGGCCACAGACTGAACAAAATACTGCTTTATCCATCTTTATTACTGCTCAATAATAATAATAATAGCCTCCCATCAATCTTCAGATGAAACCGGTTTTCAGAGTTCTTCAAGATATTCCCTGCCTATCCTCAGGCTGCTCTGCGTGTAGGATGAAGAACGCCCATTCTCTTCAAACTGATCTCCTTTGTCCTCCAAACACATGAGACTCATTCCACACTCTAAGCCAGTTCTCAATCCATGAGGCCCATTTTAATCACCTAAAAAGTGCCTAAAATACCCATGCTTGTGCCCACCTCTGGAGATTCTGGAGAGGAACTCAGTCATCAGAATTTTTTTAAGCATGCTAGGTGATTCAAATGTGCAGTCAAGGTTGAAAACCACTGCTCTATGCATTCTACCTGCTGTATCCCTGCCTAAGATGCCTATTCTTCTTCCCTCCCCCACCCCTTCTTCTGTGTCCTTGTAGGTTCAACAATTCCGACTGTACCTCTCTTCTACTGACCATCCAGATTCCAACTTTCTCAAGACCCTTAGAGTATTAGTGGTTTGAGTCAGTTGTTTTAGCAACAAAAAAGCTTTACACTAAGTGGGTGTCCTAGAACTCAGGACCTATAATATATGATGAAATAAAAAGATTAGTGTGAGTCAGTCTTGGAAATTCATGATCATTTATAAGATTTTTATCTCTAGAAAAGTAAGTCCTCTCTTATTAAAGAATCTAACGACCATTAGGAGAATGCACTCAGATTTCTAATGTGGGACACTAAGCATTCAACCCTGCCTGTCTTTACTGCCACTCTAGAGGAGTAAGAAATATCATGTCGGGAGGCCGAGACGGGCGGATCACAAGGTCAGGAGATTGAGACCATCTTGGCTAACCCGGTGAAACCCCGTCTCTACTGAAAAATACAAAAAACTAGCCGGGTGAGGTGGCGGGCGCCTGTAGTCCCAGCTACTCGGAAGGCTGAGGCAGGAGAATGGCGTAAACCCGGGAGGCAGAGCTTGCAGTGAGCTGAGATCTGGCCACTGCACTCCAGCCTGGGCGACAGAGTGAGACTCTGTCTCAAAAAAAAAAAAAAAGAAAGAAAGAAAAGAAATATCATGTCACTAATATCTCACGTGCTGGCAAAGACAGAACAAATTTTTCAAGGCTCTGGTGTTGGTTTTCACGTCCTTTGACACCTACTGGAGACCCGTGTAGCGCCTTCCCCTTTGCTGAATATGTAGCAAATGTACTATGTTAGATAGTGCTAATTGTTTGTCCTCATCCTGGAATGAAGCACTTCAAATAAATGGATTTTCTAGAAAGCTAAAATTTACCTCTTTGAATACACAAGTTTTGTCTTATCCATTTTATTATAATACATTCTTACTTACCTTTGAGCTGAGTAAATGTATTGAAATCTCTTCTTAGTCACTCAGTACCATTATCATGAGTCATCAAGAGAGCCATGTAACATCATACAGATGCCTGCGAGGGTTTTTAAAATATCAAAACACTTCCCTCATATATATTCAGTTATCTCATACTGATATCATTTGAATGTATGTCCCTGCCAAATTTCATGTTCAATTGTAATCCCCAATGTTGGTGGGTGGGGCCAGGTGGGAGGTGTTTTGATCATGGTGGTGGATCTCTCATGAATGGCTTGGGCAATTCCCTGGGCAGTAACTCCAGCTCTGAGTTCACATGAGATCTGGTCATTTAAAAGTGTATGGCACCTCCCCGTAAACTCTCTGTTTTCGCCGTGTGAAGTGCCTGCTCCTGCCTCGCCTTCCACCAGGATTTGAAAGTCCCTGAGGCCTCTCTCCAGAAGCCAAGCAGATGCTGGTGTCATGCTTCCTGTACAGCCTGCAGAACCAAGAGCCAATTCAACCTCTTTTCTTTATAAATTACCCAGTCTCACATATTTCTTTATAGCAATGCAAGAATGACCTAACACACAGACGTAAACACTTGGCATGTTTATGCCAAAGGGAGGGGAGGAAAACTTTGAAGACTGACAAAGTCATGAACGTCTACCTTGTGCCTGAACCTTGCTGTGTGTGCTCCCATTGACCACACGCCTGAATCTTTCTGTGTGTATTCTGTGTGATCTGGATGAAAGGTTGAGGGTGACTCCTCTTTTGACCCCATTATAGCATACTTAAATTCAGTGATGGATATCTTTCTCACTGTTAGAATCATCTTTGTTTCATGGATCATTAACCCCAAGGTGACCAGAAGCCTGAAATAAAATGAATGTGTAGAAGAGATTTTCTTGTTAGGGAATAGGTTTTTTTGCATTGATTATGCAAGTGATTCTGGTCCTTGGTAGGAAATTTGCAGTAGGCAATGACCTACAAAAGAGTATTAGATCTAACATCCCCAACCAAATCCCAATAATACAACATAAAAATCTAAGTAACCCTTATATTGCACTTAATACCTGTTTGGAATTAACAGTCATAATCTTGGAACATTTTCTAAAACTTTTCTTGGAAAAGTTTCCATAGTTAGGTTCTTGAATGTATTCCATGACCCTCAGGTGATAAAGGCTTATAATCCCCTGGTTATAACCTTATACACAAGCTCCTGGAGGCTTTAAAATACCCATCACACCCCAAAACAAGACACGCCTTAGATTTAGGCCAAAGTAAGCACCCATATCTGCATATTTCAACAACAACAGTAAGATTTATTTGCCCTATTTGATAATTTTCTGATTGTTAAATTTGTGGTAAGTATTCTAATATATATATATTTTTTTTTCCTATTTGCAGCTATTATTCTTTCTCAAAGAAAAGTAAAAAACCAAAGTTATTTCTACATCTACATCACTGTTATAGCATCTTTCTATCTGCAAGTAAATCCTTGTGAATTTTGTTGGCAGTTCATTGGTAGTTCCTCTCTCTAGCTCTCAGTCTCTCTCTGTCTCCCTCCCACAACCTTCTCTCTCCCTTAGTTGTTTGAAACTTGAAATGAAAATGAATCAGCAACAATGACTGCTGCACTTAAGGAAATGTATGCTCTGGTTTATAATTTATGTATTGAAATCCTGAAGGAGCTTAAGTACTTAACCCCCAGTTTATGATGAAAGTATGAGTAACGGCATCTCTGAATTTGTATCTGATTCAACTTGCTCATTTTATCCAAATCGGGTGTCTAAATTTAGTTCCCACTCAACTTTCATTTCACCAGCATTTTAATCCCTGAATGTGGAGCTGCAATAAAATATTTGTGCTTATCCAAAATGCTTTTTGTTTCTACTTTCAAGAAAAACTATAGCATAGTATCTTTCATAGTCTCAGAAAACTATACAGCTCTACCTGATGGTAAGTAGGATTACTCCAAGGAATTCTTTCTCAGGGAACTATGTCAAGGGGAGGAGGAAAGGGAGAAGAGAGCAATCACATAAGAGAAACATTTGTTGATCTGGTGTATTAATAATCAACTAAATATTTTCAAAATTATCTAAGGATAATTTTATTCATGTCTGTCCTATCACCACATCAAATCCAAACTTTTCTATTCAGTTTTTAAGATTTAGCTCTACCTTTTCCATCTAAACATACCTTCCCACTTCTCCCCAAAATAAAGTGCCTGCCCCATTGGATCCCACACAAACTCTGCTCACTCCTGACTCTGTTAACTGTGTGACTTGATTAGCTAAGAGGTGGGTGCATAATGGAAAGAACCCTAGACTAGAAAATAGGAGGTATGGATTTTATTTCTTTTTTGTTAATAAACTAACTGACTTTGCTATGTTACTTAACTCCTGTGAGCCTCAGCTTCCTCATTTATAATATGAGAGGGTTAGCTTGATACTGTCTAATTGCATCACTTTTTTAGAGCATTCTCTATGCCTACATCACTAACCTAAATATTCTTTTAATTCCATAGTACTCATCATGGAATATATTTTTACTTATCGATTTTTTTCTTACCTCTTTGTATTAGAATGCAAGTTCTATGTGGGCAAAGGTGTTTTCCCATTTTGTTCACTACTGTATTCCCAGAACTTAGAAAAGTTCAATGCATCATAGACACTAAATAAATACTTGTTGAATGAATTAATGCATTAAAGAATCATAGATATTATTCTTCTTTAAAGGTGCTCTGCAGATTGAGTTTTTTTCCGTCAAACTCTGTTGACTATTTCAAACCCACATTTCTCCCTTCCATGCACTTCTAAGGCAATTACAGTTAGTTGTATAGTTTGGCATTTAAGAATCCTCTTAATATTTCGGATAGATCAGTGTTAACTTCCTTTGTTAAGATCATACATTTCTGACATTTTGGGCTAGATGATTTAAAAAGAGTATAGATTTCTTAGCGCCAAGGGCTCTAGCCTATGATATATTTGCTAGGTATTTGATCAATTAAATTTATTAAAAATGTCAGCCACATGTTAGGTAACTAACTCAGGTTTTGGTCATCTGCATTTCTTATCTGCAATTCTCTGTGTCTGTTTCGTGGCCGGAGATTATGGAGGTGATGAATAAGTCTCTGCAGGGAGCACAGGGGAAGAGCAGTTATTGCTTCCTTAGCTTGTCACTCCAAATGCAAGTATATAATAGTATCCCTGGGTAATAAAGAGATTGTAGTTGTGGGAAGGGAGGATTTTTGGGAGAGTTAGAATAAAAATAACTGCAAGGATCTTTTAAATAGGAGAAAGAGGAAGTAGAGGACTTGACTTCAAACATTAAAGATAAAAAAGTACCTTAGGCATTGCCTCTTCTCTTACCCTGTGTTTGTGTAAGGAAATTGATTATCAGAGAGGTGAAATGATTTGCCTAAATGCACAAAGAGATTATTATTGAAAGTACAGTGAAATACTGCTCATCAAACTCTGGTCAAATAAATTGAATTTTCTCTTTAAAGTTTTACAGGAAACCCATTTGATGTGTAAATATGATCAAAAAACTTTCTAAAATATACCAGCGAGGATACATAATATATTGATACATTTTACTTCTAAGTATAGCCTAGTTAAAGTAATTTCATCTGTGTTTGATATTTTAGGGATATATTACCTGGCATCAGTTGTAACCATAGTGTATTAAAGATGTGAAAACTATAGGAGCTACAATTGAATTATGCTTGGCCCTGAAAATGGATTTGGGGATAGTTGCGTTTTCTAATTTATTTCCTTGGATTTGCTTCTTTCTCTTAAAAGTCAAACATATACAAATAAATAAATTACAAACCCAAATTAGCTCATTTCCAGTTCTCATTCTATAATCATGGAAAAGGGTTTTTTATAAATGAATTAACTGTATCATTGCAGAAATTCTGATTTTGCATTTATAAAAAGGTGTTAGTGGGTTAATCAAATGTATCTTTATTGACTATGCTTCCATTTTCATTGCAGAGTCGTAGGTCGAGAACTTAAAGAATACCTCACCATATCTCTTCACATATCCATGAAGAAATTGAGATGCAAAGAAGTTAAGTGATAAACCTGAAACCACACAGCCAGTTAGAGTTAGGACTTCTAATAAAATCCCAATGGTTAACTTCAGGACCATAACCAAAGGTATCCTAGTTGCTCCAGGGGGCAACCTTCCACGGGCTACAATTGCTGTTAATCCAGACCCATGTGCACAGCTTCCTTGTGATTCCCTACACCTTTTTATGAGAATGTAATCTCAACTGCTGGAAGTTGCCCTGTTGACCCTGAAAAGGCTGCCACGTGGGTGTTCCTGAAACCTACTGAATCCAAGTTTAATCTTTTCCGTTAAGCAATGCACAGCATGTAAGCCGCAGTTGTGGAAATTCTCAAGAAAGCTCATTCTGTATGAATCAAATTTCTGAAGTGATTCTATTCTAGGGAACTGCAATCAGTCCTGTCTGGACTTCATGTTAAATAGCTCATTTTTTGAGCCTTCATCATACTCAACATTCATTGCGAAAGTTCCCAGGGAGCCACAGTTTCTGAAGGATGCTATTGTTGCTCAACTGGCAAACTCAAATGTGGCTTGAAGAGCGTAAGTCTTAATTTCCTAGGTTAAAACTTATTTTGCTTCTCAAATCCCATTTATCGATGAAATCGTTTTGTTTTGTTTGTTTAACTGAATAACATCACAAGTGCAGAAGACTTAGCTGGGATGGAGGTTGGGGGAGTGTCCATGCCTGTTTCAGGGAACCAATAAAGGACATCTCAAAAACCAAACACAGTACTTATGATGTGCCAGGCACTCTTCTGAGGGCTTTACACAGTGTAACTCATTTAATCTTGAGAAAACCCCTAAGAGGTAGATATTGACATTATCCCATTTTATAGATGAGAATCTGAGGACAGATACATTAGGTAACTGGCCCAAAGTCATTGTAGATAATAAGTCACAAAGCTGGGAGTATGAGCCTGGCAGTTTGTGTTTTTACCACTGTGCTACACCTTACATATGTAATTTGAGAAAAAAAAATTGAAACAACCTTTTAACCTCCATTTTCTAAACATCTCAAGTTAAAGTATTTGGGGTCTGAGGAAAGTATTTGGATAACTGACCCAATCGCTAAAGACTCAGCCATGTAATCATCTCATAATTTTCACAATTTACAGCTTCACAGTTTTACAAAAAAAGAGTCCAATGTGTGAGCAAATTTATAAGCTACATAATCTTGATTAAAAAAACAATTCACTAACTACCTATTATGTGCCAGGCTCTGGAACAATGCCACGAATTAGACATGGCTATTCCAAAAATGCTCTGTGGAGACAATATTTGGACATAGGAAAAAAATGTAACAACAAAGGCAATGAATGATTTATATCAAACTGGTAGGCTAACAATAAATGAAAAAAGCTCTTCTAGAAAGAATTTGTGCATTTAGCATTCCAAATATTAAAGAATATAAAAAATCTTAGAATAACTAAAAGAAAATGTGAAGATTTTTGTATTTTTTATTACAATTGTGGAGATATTTCTTTTCAGATATTGTTATAATCAAATGAACACTTTACTAGATATCTACTCCAATTAAAACACTTTGATAATGCTTTCTAAAGAATTGTAAGTTGGATACCAGATAAATATTTCCTTTGTTACTCACTAACAACTTCTATTAAAGCTTTTATGCTCATGGAAATGTGAACTAGTAAAACCACTATGGAAGATAGTATGAAGATTTCTCAAAGAACTAAAAGTGGAGCTACAATTTGATCCAGCAATTCAACTACTGGGTAAGTACCCAGAGGAAAAGAAGTCATTATATAAAAAAGACATTTGTACACACATGTTTATAGCAGCACAATTTGCAATTGCAAAATTATGGAACGAGCTTAAATGTCTATCAATCAGGTGGATAAAGAAAATGTGGTATATATGGCCAGGTGTGGTGGCTCACACTTGTAATCCCAGCACTTTGGGAGGCCAAGGTGGGCGGATCAATTGAGGAAAGGAGTTTGAGACCAGCCTGGCCAACATGTAAAACCCCGTCTCTACTAAAACTACCAAAAAAAAAAAATTAGCCAGGCATGGTGGCAGGTGCCTATAATCCCAGCTACTCGGGAGGCTGAGGCAGGAGAATTGCTCAAACCCAGGAGGCGGAGGTTGCAGTGAGCCAAGATCACACCATTGCAACCCAGCCTGGTCAACAAGAGCAAAACTCCGTCTAAAAAAAAAAAAAAGAAAAGAAAAGAAAATGTGGTATATATATACCATGGAATCCTCCTCAGCCATAAAAAGGAACAAAATAATGGCATTTGCAGAAACCTGGATGGAGTTGGACACCATTATTCTAAGTAACTCGGGAATGAAAAACCTAATATTGTATGTTCTCACTTATAAGTGGGAGCTAAGCTATGAGGACACAAAGGCATAAGAATGATATAATGGACTTTGGGGACTCCAGGGAAGGGTGGAAAGGGGTGAGGGATAAAAGACTACACATTGGGTACTCTGTATGCAGTTCATGTGACAGGTGAACCAAAGTCTCAGAAATCACCACTAAAGAACTTATCCACGTAACCAAAAACCACCTGTTCCCCAAAAACTATTGAAATTTGTTTTTAATTTTAGTTTAATGTTAATACCTTTTTCATGTCTGTTTTTCTTTTAAAAAAATAATAAAGGAAGTAACATAAGTCCCTTTGATTATAATCATAAAAAGATTTCAAAATATACCACACAAACATCAGAAGCATTCTTACGTTAATTTCCCTCTATTACAAATGTACAATTTAATTGTTCTTTATGCGTTAAATGTGTGTCATAAATTTGCCTATACATCAAGTTGATGTTCCATTTTAATTTTCTTTCTTTGGCAAAACAGGTTCGTAATTATCTGTTTTATATCAATAAACTATCATCAGTTATTTTAGTATGAATGTTTATAGTCATTTTTATTCCCAATTCATTCCCACTGAAATTTGTAAGAATAACAAAAAAGCAGTGGTGGCTGGAAAGATGGCCGAATAGGAACAGCTCTGGTCTATAGCTCCCAGCGAGATCAACGAAGAAGGCAGGTGATTTTTGCATTTCTACCTGAGGTACCTGGCTCATCTCATTAGGACTGGTTAGACAGCAGGTACAGCCCACAGAGGGCGAGCTGAAGCAGGGTGGGGCATTGCCTCACCTGGGAGGCATGAGGGGTCCAGGAACTCCCTCCCCTAGCTAAGGGAAGCCATGAGGAACTGTGCATGAGGAATGGTGCACTCTGGCCCAGATACTACACTTTTCCTATGGTCTTCACAACCCACAAACCAGGAGATTCCCTCGAGTGCCTACACCAGGACCCTGGGTTTCAAGCACAAAACTGGGCCATTGTTTGGGCAGACACTGAGCTAGCTGCAGCAGTTTTTTATTTATACCCCTGTGGTGCCCAGAACCCCAGGGAGACAGAAATGTTCACTCCCCTGGAAAGGGGGCTGAAGCCTGGGAGCCAAGTGGTCTGGCCCGGCAGGTCCCACCCCCATGGAACCCAGCAAGCTAAGATCCACTGGCTTGAAATTCTGGCTGCCAGCACAAGAGTCTGAAGTTGACCTGGGACTTCAGTTTGGTGGGGGGAGGGGCATCCACCATTACTGAGGCCTGAGTAGGCGATTTTCCCCTCACAGTGTAAACAAAGCCACATGGAAGTTCAAACGGGGTGGAGCCCACCGCAGCTCAGCAAACCCGCTGTAACAAGACTGCCTCTCTAGATTCCTTCTCTCTGGGCAGGGCATCTCTGAAAGAAAGCCAGCACCCCAGTCAGGGACTCATAGATAAAACTCCCATCACCCTGGGACAGAGCACCTAGGGGAAGGAGTGGCTGTGGGTACAGTTTCAGGAGACTTAAACGTTACTGCCTGCTGACTCTGAAAAGAGCAGTGGATCTCTCAGGACAGTGCTCAAGCTCTGCTAAAGGACAGACTACCTCCTTAAGTGGGTCCCTGACGTGCATGCCTCCTGACTGGGAGACACCTCCCAGCAGGGGTAAACAGACACCTTATACAGGAGAGCTCCCGCTGGCATCTGGCAGGTGCCCCTCTAGGACTAAGCTTCTAGAGGAAGGAACAGGCAGTAATCTTTACTGTTCTGCAGCCTCTGCCAGTGATACCCAGGCAAACAGGGTCCAAAGTGGACCTCCAGCAAACTCCAGCAGACCTTCAGCAGAAGGGCCTGAGTGTTAGAAGGAAAACTAACAAAGTAATAGCATCAACATCAACGAAAAGGACGTCCACACAGAAACCCCATCTGAAGGTCACCAACATCAAAGACCAAAGGTAGATAAATCCACAAAGATGAGGAAAAACCTGCACAAAAAAGCTAAAAATATCAAAAACCAGAATGCCTCTTCTTTTCCAAAGGATCACAACTCCTCACCAGCAAGGGAAAAAAACTAGACAGAGAATGAGTTTGAAGAACTGATAGAAGTAGGCTTCAGAAGGTAGGTAATAACAAACTCTTCCAAGATAAAGCATCATGTTCTAACCCAAGGCAAGGAAGCTAAGAACCTTGAAAAAAGGTTGCAGGAATTGCTAACTAGAATAACCAGTTTAGAGAAGAACATAAATGACCTGAGGGAGCTGAAAAACGCAGCTCAAGAACTTCGTAAAGTATACACAAGTAAAATACCCAAATAGATCAAGTGGAAGAAAGGATATCAGAGATTGAAGATCAACTTAATGAAATAAAGCATGAAGACAAGATTAGAGAAAAAAAGAATGAAAAAGAATAAACAAAGCCTCCAAGAAATATGGGACTATGTGAAAAGACCAAACCTATGTTTGATTGGTGTACCTGAAAGTGACACGGAGAATGGAACCAACTTGGAAAACTCTCCTCAGGATATTATCCAGGAGAACTTCCACAACCTAGTAAGAGTGGCCAACATTCAAATTCAGGAAATGCAGAGAACACCACAAAGATATTCCTCAAGAAGAGCAACCCCAAGATACATAATCATCAGATTCACTAAGGTTGAAATGAAGGAAAAAATGTTAAGGGCAGCCAGCGAGAAAGGTCGGGTTACCCACAAAGGGAAGCCCATCAGACTAACAGCAGATCTCTTGGCAGAAACCCTACAAGCCAGGAGACAGTGGGGCCAATATTCAATATTCTTAAAGAAAAGAATTTTCAACCCAGAATTTCATATCTAGTCAAACTAAGCTTCATAAACGAAGGAGAAATAAAATCCTTTACAGACAAGCAAATGCTGAGAGATTTTGCCACCACCAGGACTGTCTTACAAGAGCTCCTGAAGGAAGTACTAAATACGGAAAGGAAAAACCAGTACCAATCACTGAAAAGCATACCAAATTGTAAAGACCATCAACACTATGAAGAAACTGCATCAACTAATGGGCAAAATAACTAGCTAGCATCATAATGACACATAACACATAACATATAACAATATTAACCTTAAATGTAAACAGGCTAAATGCCCCAATTAAAAGACACAGACTTGCAAATAGGATAAAGAGTCAAGACCCATTGGTGTGCTGTATTCAGGAGACCCATCTCACACGTAAAGACACACATATGCTCAAAATGAAAGGATGGAGGAAGATATACCAAGCAAACGGAAAGAAAAAAAAATGGGGCAGGGGGGTTACAATCCTAGTTTCTGATAAAACAGACTTTAAACCAATGAAGAGCAAAAAAACAAAGAAGGGCATTCCATAATCATAAAGGGATCAATTCAACAAGAAGAGCTAACTATCCTAAACATATATGCACCCAATACAGGAGCACCCAGATTCATAAAGCAAGTTCTTAGAGACCTACAAAGAGACTTAGACTCTCACACAATAATAGTGGGAGAATTTAACACCCCACTGTCAATATTAGACAGATCAACAAGACAGAAAATTAACAAGGATATTCAGGACTTGAACTCAGCTCTGGACCAAGCAGATCTAATAGACATCTACAGAACTCTCCACCCCAAATCACCAGAATATACATTCTTCTTGGCAAAACATCACACTTATTCTAAAATTGACCACATAATTGGAAGTAAAACACACCTCAGCAAATGCCAAAGAACAGAAATCATAACAAATGGTCTCTCAGACCACAGTGCAATCAAATTAGAATTCAGGATTAAGAAACTCACTCAAAACTGCACAACTACATGGAAACTGAACAACTTGCTCCTGAATGACTACTAGGTAAATAACAAAATTAAGGCAGAAATAAGTAAGTTCTTTGAAACAAATGAGAACAAAGACACAATGGACCAGAATCTCTGGGAACAGCCAAAGCAGCATTCAGAGGGAAATTTGTAGCATTAAATGCCCACAGGAGAAAGCGGGAAAGATCTAAAATTGACACCCTAACATCACAATCAAAAGAACTAGAGAAGCAAGAGCAAACAAATTCAAAAGCTAGCAGAAGACAAGAAAAAACTATGATCAGAGCAGAACTGAAGGCGATATAGACACGAAAATCCCCTCAAAAAATCAATGAATCAAGGAGGTGGTTTTTTGAAAAGATCAACAAAATAGATAGAACTCTAGCCAGACTATTAAAGAAGCAGAGAGAAGAATCAAATAGACACTATAAAAAATGATAAAGGGGATATCACCAGTGATCCTACAGAAGTGCAAACTACCATCAGAGAATACTATAAACACCTCTACACAAATAAACCTCAAAATCTAGAAGAAATGGACAAATTCCGGGACATACAACCTCCCAAGACTAAACCAGGAAGAAGTCAAATCCCTGAAGAGTCCAATAACAAGTTCTGAAATTGAGGCAGTAATTAATAGCCTACCAAACCAATAAAAGCCCAGGACCAGATGAATTTACAGCAAAATTCTACCAGACGTACAAAGAGGAGCTGGTACCATTGCTTCTGAAACTATTCCAAACAACAGAAAAAAAGGGAATCCTCCCTAACTCATTTTATGAGGCCAGCATCATCCTGATAGCAAAACCTGGCAGAGACACAACAAAAAAAGAAAATTTCAGGCCAACATTGATGCAAAAATCCTCAATAAAATACTGGCAAACCAAATCCATCAGCACATCAAAAAGCTTATCCACCATGATCAAGTTGGCTTCATCCCTGGGATGCAAGGTTGGTTCAGCATATGCAAATCAATAAACGTAATCCATCACATAAACAGAACCAATGACAAAACCACTTGATTATCTCAATAGATGCAGAAAAGGCCTTCTGTAAAATTCAACATCCCTTCATGCTAAAAACTCTCAAGAAATGAGGTACTGATGGAACATATCTCAAAATAATAAGAGTTATTTTTGAGAAACACACAGCTAACATCATATTGAAAGGGCAAAAACTGGAAGCATTCCCTTTGAAAACTGGCACAAGACAAGGATGCCCTCTCTCAGCACTCATATTTAACATAGTGTTGGAAGTTCTGGCTATGTCAATCAGGCAAGAGAAAGAAATAAAGGTATTCAATTAGGAAAAGAGGAAGTCAAATTTTCTCTGTTTGCAGATGACATGATTGTATATTCAGAAAACCCCATCATCTCAGCCCAAAATCTCCTAAGCTGATAAGCAACTTCCGCAAAGTCTCAGGATACAAAATCAATGTGCAAAAATCACAAGCATTCCTATACACCAATAACAGACAGAGAACCAAATCATGAGTGTACCCCATTCACAATTGCTACAAAGAGAGTTAAATACCTAGGAATACAACTTACAAGGGATGTGAAGGACCTCTTCAAGGAGAACCACAAGCCACTGTTCAAGGAAATAAGAGAGAACACAAACAAATGGAAAAACTATTCCATGCTAATGGATAGGAAGAATCAATATCATGAAAATAGCCATAATGCCCAAAGTAATTTATATATTCAATGCTATCACCATCAAGCTACCATTGACTTTCTTCACAGAATTAGAAAAAAACCACTTTAAATTTCATATGGAACCAACAAAGAGCCCGCATATCCATGACAATCCTAAGGAAAAAGAACAAAGTTGGAGGCATCACGCTACCTGACTTCAAACTATACTACAAGGCTACAGCAATCAAAACAGCATGGAACTGATACCAAAACAGATATATAGACCAATGGAACAGAACAGAGGCCTCACAAATAATGCCACACATCTACAACCATCCGATCTTTGACAAATCTGACAAAAACAAGAAATGGGGAAAGGATTCCCTATTTAATAAATGGTATTGGGAAAACTGGATAGCCATACGCAGAAAACAGAAACTGGACCCCTTCCTTACACCTTATACAAAAATTAAATCAAGATGAATTAAAGACTTAAACGTAAGACCTAAGACCATGAAAACCCTAGAAGAAAACCTAGACATTACCATTCAGGACATAGGTGTGGGCAAAGACTTCATGACGAAAATACCAAAAGCAATGGCAACAAAAGCCAAAATTGACAAATGAGATCTAATTAAACTGAAAAGCTTCTGCACAGCACAAGAAACTATCATCAGAGTGAACAAGCAACCTACAGAATGGGAGAAAATTTCTGCAATCTATCCATCTGACAATGGGCTAATATCCATAATCTACAAAGAACTTAAACAAATTTGCAAGAAAAAAACAAACAACCTCATCAAAAAGTGGGCAAAGGAATGAACAGACACTTCTCAAAAGAAGACATTTATGCAGTCAACAAACATATGAAAAAAAGTTCATCATCACTGGTCATGAGAGAAATGCAAGTCAAAACCACAATAGATACCATCTCATGCCAGCCAGAATAACAATCACTAAAAAGTCAGGAAACAACAAATGCTGGAGAGGATGTGGAGAAATAGGAACGCTTCTACACTGTTGGTGGGAGTGTACATTGGTTCAACCATTGTGGAAGACAGTGTGGCGATTCCTCAAGGAGCTAGAACCAGAAACACCATTTGACCCAGCAATCCCATTACTGGGTATATACCCAAATAATTATAAATCATTTTACTCTAAAAACACATGCACACATATGTTTATTGCAGCACTATTCACAGTAGCAAAGACTTGGAACCAAATGCCTATCAAGATAGACCGAACAAAGAAAATGTGGCACATATACACTGTGGAATACTATGCATCCATATAAAAAGACAAGTTCATGTTCTTTTCAGGGACACAGATGAAACTGGAAACCATCATTCTCAGCAGACTAACACAGGAACAGAAAACCAAACACCACATGTTCTCACTCATAAGTGGGAGCTGAACATTGAGAAAACATGGACTTAGGGAGGGGAACATCACACTCCAAGGCCTGTCAGGGGGTGAGGAGCTAGGGGAGGGATAGGATTAGGAGAAATACCTAATGTAGATGACGGTTTGATGGGTGCAACAAACCACCGTGGCACATGTATACCTATGTATACACCTGCACGTTCTGCACATGTATCCCAGAACTTAAAGTATAATAAAAATAACAATAATAATAAAGCTCTGTAAGAATTTATCCACTGTATGGACTGAATTATGTTCCCCTCCCACTCCACTCTTTCCCCAGCTCCTGCAAATTGATATGAAGCCCTTACCTCAGAATGTGACTGCATTTAGAGATACATTTAGAGATAAAACCTTTATGGGGTGATTAAGTTCATGTGTGGGCATTAGTGTGGGCCCTAATCCAATCTAACTGGTATCCTTATAAGATGAGGAAATCTGGATGCCTCCAAGGGCAAGGAGCACAGAGGAAAGATGGTATGAGGACACAGCAAGAAGGCAGCAAGCCAAGAGGGAAGGTTCCAGGAGACACCAACCCTGCTGACACCTTGATCTTGGACTTCCAGCTTCCAAAACTGTGAGAAAATAAATTTCTATTTCTTAAGGCACCCAGTCTATGGTATTTTATTATGACAGCCCAAGCAACATGGGTTTGAATTCTGCAGGCCCACTCGTATGCAGATTTTTTTCAATAAATATATTGGAAAGCATTTTGGAGATTTATGACAATTTGAAAAAACTTGTAGATGAGTTTCATAGCCTAGAAGTAACAAAAAACTTAAGAAAAAGTTAGAAATGTAATGAATGCATAAAATATATGTAGACACTGCTCTATTTTATCACTTATAACCATAAAATATACACAAATTTATTTTAAAAGTTAAAATTTATCAAAACTTATGCACACAAACACAGATTGTACATGGTGCCATTCAGTTGAGAAAAATATAAACAAAAGTGAAAATGCAGTATTAAATTATAACATCACAAAATGATCATCCATACTGTACTGCTGTAATAATTTTGTAGCCACGTCCTATTGTTACTGCATTGAGCTCGTGCTGTGCGTATTCCCTTAAAAAGCCATGTGATGATCATTCCCCCTGAGCAGTTCATCTCTACAGTAAATTGCATATCACAGAACAACTTGATCTCTCATGGTTCTTTTGTTTTTTTCATCCTGTTTAGTTCTATACTGCAAATCTTGAATAACATCACATGATCCACAGGAAGTGTAGTGATGCTGGAAATACTCCCAAGAAGCAGAGAAAAGTCATGACATTACAAGAAGTTAAATTGCTTGATATGTGCCATAGATTGAGGTCTGCAGTTGCAGTTTCTGCCATTCCAGACAGATGATTCGTCTTGTAAAAAGATAATGTAGGTCTGGGTGTCGTGGCTCACGCCTGTAATCCCAGCACTTTGGACGGCCGAGGTGGGTGGATCATGAGGTCAGGAGTTTGAGACCAACCTGGCCAATATGGTGAAACCCCATCTCTACTAAAAATACAAAAATCAGCCAGGCATGGTGGTGCGTGCCTGTAATTCCAGCTACTTAGGAGGCTGAGGCAGAAGAATTGCTTGAACCCGGGAGGCGGAGGTTGCAGTGAGCCGAGATGATGCCAGACTCTGTCTCAAAAAAGAAAAAGACAATGTAAACTTATAGTATGGATAAATACAGTACAGTACCGGAAGTGTATTTTCTCTTCCTTATGATTTTCTTAATAATATTTTTTCTCTAGCTTGCCCTATTGTAAAAATACAGTGTATAACACATATAAGATATGTGTTGAATGACAGTTTATGTTATTGGTAAGGCTTCTGGTCAGCAATGGGCTATTAGTAGTTAAGTTTGGGGGGAATCAACAGTTATATGTGGATTTTCCTCTGCAAAGGGGCTTGATACACCCTCACCCCTGTGTTGTTCAAGGGTCAACTGTAGACTAGTACACACCAGTACACCCATGGAGATAATTACTTTTATCTTCCAGAGAGCCAAGTCCTTAGAGGTAGAACTTTAAGAATTCCAGTTTGTCTGTGTTATCTTATTTCCGCCTTTCCTTCCATGTCATATTTCTTTTCTTCTCTGCTAAATCATGCCAAATTTAGGAACACAAGCTATAGCTCTAGTGAGATGAGTTCTAAAACACATGCAGAAATCCTGACAGCTTTTAAATTTTTAGGAAGGATACTGCTTCAGGATCAGAGTGTCTCTCCTAAGGTAAGAGCATCTGAGAGCCACTAGTTTTCATCTTCGCCATTTTTATTATAAGTGTAATTTACATTAATTATTTTTAAAAATAAAACAATATAGGTATATATAAAGTTAAAATGGAAGATACGCCTACTGACTGAACACCCACCAAATCTTCACCAAGAAATACTCATTGTTGACAATTTGGTGTGTAAAACCCCTGCTCTAAAATTAGGGGAATCTTAGGGGGAGAAGGAAACCGAAAGTTATTCGTCAAAAGGTACAAATTTTCAGTTATGCAAGACGAAGAAATTCTAGCAATCTACTGTATAGCATAGGGCCTACAGTTAACAATATGGTATTGTGTACTTTAAACATTGGCTAAGAGGGCAGATTTTATGTTAAGTGCTCTTATCAGAAAAAAGAATAAAGAACGTAAGAAGAAACTACTGCAGATGATGGCTATGTATATAGCGCAGATTTTGGTAATGGTTGCACGAGTATATACTTACCTCCAAATTCATCAAGTTGTCTACCTTAAATATGTACAGCTTTTTGTATGTCAGTCATATCCCAATAAAATGGTTTTTAAAATAAATAGAGGAATCTCTGTTAAAACACAGTTGCAATACTCTATAGGCTGCCTTCTTACTTTGTGAGCACTGCTTTAGCCAATTTCTCACACCCTGCAGAAAAGATACCTCCTTCACTTCTGGAGCAGGAGACCCAACTGTAGCTTAATAACCTTGGTATCTGCCAGCCAGAGGAGAATTTCAGTCTATGTAGACAGTCTTCCATAAAGTTCTAATAGAAGCAGCCCAGGATTGCTTAAACATCAGATGAGTAACTGTTCTTATTTATTTGTTCCTGATGCAGTATGCCAACCCTTGCAGTTGAAAATTAAACGATAATATACTTCCCCCTCTGCTCCACAAAGCTATAACTGTTTTCCTGGAGGATAATCAGAGGCCAAAGGGTGGTAATTTATCACAAAAGAGGAATGGGAGTATTGCCAAGAGTAACAAAGGGGCAGTGATATCCCTGTTCCTGCTGTATGGCACTGGTTTAATTAAAGGTAAAGCTAATAAACCTTATCCCCGATTCCCAACAATGGGAGGTCAAATTCAGTCTTCAGTAAGCCAAGGTAGCCAGCCAGATCACAGAAAATATGTAGGAAGTAAAAGATACCATGTTAATCACCTTTTTTATGGCCAAAAGCTATATTCCTAGGAGTCAAAAGACTACTGTGTTATAACCTATTTGGCTTCTTTAAGAATCTGTGATATTTTATACAGATATGCTAATTAATAATATGGGCCATACTAGCAGGAACTAAAAGAAATCAGAACAGCCCTCAGAACAAAAATGCAAAGACATTAAGGAACTTAAGTCCTGTGTCTTTCTTTAAAAAAAAAATTATAGATTATTTTTCATGACAATTGCATGTGCATGTGTATATATGTGTATGTGTATGTGAAACCTCTATGTGCAGTCTTAGAATCACGTGCTATTGAAGCCTATTTAAAGACTTTCTGGAAAAGGCACTAAGGAAATAAAAAGTAGTATTAATAAATAGATGAGGCATTAAAGCAAATTTTGTAGCTAATAAATTTTGTTTCCAGGTTCAAACTTACACACATGGAAAGGGTGGCTATGGCTATTCACAAGAAGTGAAACAAGGGAATTCCAAGTCAGTGCTTAGATAATATGAAAATATGTGCAATTTTATATATAAAGAAGAGATGTATATGGATTAGGAGAGACACATCCTTAAAGAATATAGTAATAACAGGCCGGGCGCGGTGGCTCACGCCTGTAGTCCCCGCACTTTGAGAGGCCAAAGCGGGCGGGTCACAAGGTCAGGAGTTCAAGACCAGCCTGACACACATGGTGAAACCCTGCCTCTACTAAAAATACAAAAATTAGCCAGGCATGGTGGCGCGCACCTATAATCCCAGCTACTCAGGAGGCTGAGGGAGGAGAATCGCTTGAACCTGGGAGGCGGAGGTTGCAGTGAGCCAAGATTGTGCCACTACACTCCAGCCTGGGTGAGAGAGCAAGACTCCATCTCAAAAAAAAAAAAAAAAAAAAGGAAGAATGTAGTAATAACAGCTACTATTTATTGAGTGCTCACCAACTACGTACAGGCATTATTGAGTGCTTTACACATATTAATTCACTTAATCCCCACCACAACCCTGTGAGTTAGGCTCTATTAATAATCCTATCTCCATTTTACTTATGGGGAACCCAAGGTACAGAAATGCTGACTTGTCACATATACATATATACCTCCACGTTAATTCCAACTAAAATAATCACTGTGGGCCATAGAATCTCAAAGTTGTAAGACATTTTAAAGGTATCCTATTTTAGTCTTCCACCAAAAACTTGAACATGAAGTCCTCCAGCTTCCCTTGGGATATCTCTTCAGGGAGAAGAAGCTCATAGAAAAAATCTCTATAGAACCAGCTCTGACTTCTAGAAACTTCTTCCTTCTTGATTGAGCTGAACTCATTTCACCTGTAAATTTCACTTATGCTTGTGGTGTTTGGTCTGTACTCTGGCCCTAGTGGAGTTAATCCCCCCATTCACAAGACAGCTTTTGGATGTTTGCGGAAGACTCTCACATTATCGTTGAGACTTCTCTTTAATATATACTGAAAATAATTTTCTCCTAAAGTAAACCAGATCATGTCACCCTTTATTTGAAATCTCTGTTGACTTTGACTCCTGTTTGCCTGTAAGATAATGCCTAAATTCCTTTGCATGGCATGCATATGCCATGGCTCAAAATCAATAGGAGTATATTTCTCGCTTATATTAAATCCTGAATAGGTGGGCCTCATCAGCAGGCACCTATGGTCCAACAGTTGATTCAGAACTCAGGTCTGTTCAACTTGTGGCTTTGCTGTCCTCAACAAGTGGCTCTAAAGTTGATATACATAGTTTCAGTGAGATGGAGTTTAGTTTATAGGAGATTTGTATGGGCCAGATTGAGAATGGTGTAGATTACTTCTGCGCACATTGCAATTCTGAGAACTCAATCACATGGTCTCACTTAACTGCAAGGGAGGCTGGGAAATGTGTGTGAGGAAGAGGAGGTAATAGCTTGAGGAGCAGCTAACCACTTTCTAGTGAGGCCTTAACATGTCTTTTCTGCCCTAAGTTTCATCATTTACACTTAAACAACTATACTCAAGTCCAACCCAACTTCCTATTATTCTAAAGCACATCAGCTTCTCACTTTGCCTTGTGCATGTCGTTCGTTACATGTAAATTCCTTTCTTTGTTCTATGAAATTGTATTCATGCTTCAAGTCTCAGTTCAAATATCATTCCCACTCTGCCCTACCTCTCATTTCCCTGACTAGTGGTATTATTTTCTGTCTCCAGTGTGTACCCACAAAACTTTACACACTCAGGCATTTTAAATTTTATATATTTATATGATATACTAATATATAAAACCCCCATTGTATCATACTATTTTGTTTACCTTCATTATCTTTAAAACTATTTAATTTATTTTTCACCTCCATAGGCCTTTAATTTCTCTACTTGGACTACTGCAAAGCCTGCCTACTGATCTTTCTTCTGATCATTTTGCAATCCTCCACACAGATCCCAAAGTAATTGATCTGAAATGTAAATCTTGCTGTGGTACCTAGCTACTACTGAAAACCTTCTAACATGCATGGCATAGGGCAACTCATCTTTTTTTTTTTTTTTTTACACTTTAAGTTCTAGGGTACATGTGCACAATGTGCAGGTTTGTTACATATGTATACATGTGCCATGTTGGTTTGCTGCACCCATTAACTTGTCATTTACATTAGGTATATCTCCTAACTCTATCCCTCCCCCCTACCCCCTCCCCACAATAGGACCTGGTGTGTGATGTTACCCACCCTGTGTCCATGTGATCTCATTGTTCAATTCCCACCTATGAGTGAGAACATGGGGTATTTGGTTTTCTGTTCTTGCGACAGTTTGCTGAGAATGATGGTTTCCAGCTGCATCCATGTCCCTGCAAAGGACACAAACTCATCCTTTTTTATGGCTGCATAGTATTCCATGGTGTATATGTGCCACATTTTCTTAATCCAGTCTGTCACTGAAGGACATCTGGGTTGATTTCAAGTCTTTGCTATTGTGAATAGTGCCACAATAAACATACGTGTGCATGTGTCTTTATAGCAGCATTACTTAAAATTCTTTGGGTATATACCCAGTAATGGGATGGCTGGGTCAAACGGTATTTCTAGTTCTAGATCCTTGAGGAATCGCCATACTGTTTTCCACAATGGTTGAACTAGTTTACAGTCCCACCAACAGTGTAAAAGTGTTCCTATTTCTCCACATCCTCTCCAGCACCTGTTGTTTCCTGATTTTTCAATGATTGCCAATCTAACTGGTGTGAGATGCTATCTCATTGTGGTTTTGATTTGCATTTCTCTGATGGTGAGTGATGATGAGCATTTTTTCATGTGTCTGTTGACTGTATGAATGTCTTCTTTTGAGAAGTGTCTGTTCATATCCTTTGCCCACTTTTTGATGGCGTTGTTTTTTTCTTGTAAATTTGATTGAGTTCTTTGCAGGTTCTGGATATTAGCCCTTTGTCAGATGAGTAGATTGCAAAAATTTTCTCCCATTCTGTAGGTTGCCTGTTCACTCTGATGGTAGTTTCTTTTGCTGTGCAGAAGCTCTTTAACTAGATCCCATTTGTCAATTTTGGCTTTTGTTGCCGTTGCTTTTGGTGTTTTAGACATGAAGTCCTTGCCCATGCCTATGTCCTGAATGGTATTACCTAGGTTTTCTTCTAGGGTTTTTATGGTTTTAGGTCTAACATTTAAGTCTCTAATCCATCTTGAATTAATTTTCGTATAAGGAGGGCAACTAATCTTAAAACTCAGGGACCCCTGAGTCCCTCCTCCAGAGAGTTTAATTCAGTAAGTCTATAGTAGGGTCCAAGAAATTGCAGTTTTAATAAGTACCCAAATGATTTGAATGTAGGAGGTGGGTAGGCCACATCTTGAGAAATATTGGATTACAGGATAAAATCCCAAAGTCCTGGCATGCCATTAGTTCTGTTAATACCAAACTATGTGTATTTCTCTGTATGAATGCCATAGTTTGAGTCCATTTTACTTCTGCATATGCTCTTCCTATATCTAGATTGCTCTTCTCTGGGTAGTTTTCCTAGTGCATTTCTATTCATTCTTGAAAATGCTGCTTAGGCATTATCTATCTGGGAACATTCCCATAGCAAAATGAATCTCTTCCTTCATATAATTTCTGTGCCTTGTAAATAGTTATATTTTTAAATATATCATGTTGTCAGAGACTCCATCAGCTTGAAGTGAAAGAGAGTAACAAAATAAAAAGAGGCCTTTCTACCCTAAAACTTCAAAAAGCAGGAAGTAAGCTGCAACACACTACTCAGCTGCAAATACACGCCACCTTTCATGAAAATGCAGCAAAGGCTCAGAGGCTGAAAATAAGGGTAGAAGGCGGAGCCTGGAGAATTATTATCAAGGCTTGATTCCTAATCAAGAATTTCCAAATTCAGATTCCCTAGTGGGAAAGCCCTAAACATAGCTGGCAAGTGAGACTGATGCTGGTAGCCCTGCAGGAGCTACAAATTGGTTTTGACATGAATAGATGCTGACTCTGCAGTAGGCTTTGCTTGCCCAGTGAAAGACGAAAATGCTCACTGTGCCATTAAAAAAAAAACCACACACACATGGAACAGAAGATACTGCAAGGATTTGGATACCCACTTCCTTTCCCCAGGCCAGGGAACACACTGTGCCACCGATAATGTCCAACAACAAGCAGAGAGAATCCTCTTTAGGGTAATAGTTTGATGGAAAAATAGAAATCGGCCATTGAAACATTGGTTGTCTAAAACAGAGGGAGATGAAAGCATGAAGGACTGGCTTACAAGCCTTCACAAGTGTGTACTCACACTCAACATGAGTGGGACTAAAGAAGTGTCCCTACTAGATCTTTCTCTGTTTTTCTGGTTGATCTGGGAAAGAGCCGGTAGGGAGAATGTTGGTATGGCTATGTAATTCTTGCCAAAGGAAGAGTAAACTAGTATAGTAACTATGATCTTTTTTTCTTACCCAAGTTACCTCAAAAAATTTTTTTTCTCCCTTATTTGATGCAGTGAACTCAGGCCAAGGCTGCAACTATAAGTACTGGAAGCAGAGAGGATTTCTAAGAAACAAACTGTCACTGTGTTTTTAAACTTAGAATTCCTGAAGCTCCGATGGAGGCAGATTGCACCTTCACCTCATCTGGCAAAACTGGGGTTAAGAATAGATATAGCTCTATTGTCTGGTGGTAAAAATGGCTCACTTGTTTGAAACCTAAGTAATACCATTCTGTGTGAATGGAATGGACTGAAGGGGAGGCACTTACTAGACTAGTATTGCTACCGACAACCTGGACCACCACAGTGGCCGAATCTAACACCCCTTCCAAAAGTGAAAAGATTTGGACAAAAATAAATGACAAATGAAGAGAAGGAGGAATAATAGTTAAGGGTAAAGAAATGAATAAATGGGTTATAAATTGAGGGAAATCCAATATTACATTAATAACTCTAAATGGTCCCAGAACAAAAGATGACATTGTCTCCAAGCTCAATTACTCCACATGCCTGAAAAGGTGAAGCTGTATGTTTGCAAGGATCCTTCCTCCTTTTGGAGCCTGACAAGATTGAAAGAAAGCCTACAAACCTGAATGACCTCATACTGGGAGACATTCGTACAATATGATGGGCTGGACTAATTATTAATGGCTGTGTGTATTTTTCTGATGTAAAGAATCTATGGTCAAAAACCAGGGAGTAGCCTGTGATGTTATTTTATACACACACACACATACACACGTTTATGGATGAAAAACATATATACATATGAAAATATATGTTTTCAGGAGGAGGTCAGAGAGATTCTGTTTCATGAGGCCTGACTCTGAGAACTGACACTCCCAGCATTATAACAAAAGACAATAAAAGGGGCTGTGAGAGTTATTAGCCAGGAACCGTGGAGGAAAACATATATACATATGAATAAAAACATAGATACATAGGTTTTCATATGTATATATGTTTCATATATACATATGGATGAAAACATATATACATATGAAACATATATACATATGAAAACCTATGTATCTGTGTTTTTATCCATATGTATATATGTTTCATACATGTATATACATGGTTCCTGGCTAATAACTCTCACAGCCCTTTCTACTGTCTTTTGTTATAATGTTGGGAGTGTCAGACCTCAGAGGCAGGCTTCATGAAACAGAATCTCTCTGACCTCCTCCTGCCCTCCTTTCACCTGACCCAAGGCAGGACTCTACTCTTCCACACCCTCCCCTTTCTCACTGTGGGTCTTAAGACCCTCTCCAGAGAGGGTCCTGCTCTATATCCAGGAGGAAGGAATGCTGAGGTCATGAAACTTCCCAAAAACCCAAGAGGAAAGACTGGGTTCAGGGAGCTTCCAATTAGCTGAACACATGGAGATTCCTAGAGGGTGGCATCCCAAGGAGGGCATGTGTATTAGTCAGGGATCTCTAGAGGGACAGAACTAATAGTATATATATATAATACATATAAAGGGGAGTTTATTAAGTATTAACTTACATGATCACAAGGTCCCACAATAGGCTGTCTACAAGCTTGAGGAGCAAGGAGAGCCAATTCAATTCTCAAAACTGAAGAACTTGGACTCTGATGTTCTAGGGCAGGAAGCATCCAGCACGAGAGGAAGATGTAAGCTGGAGCCTAGGCCAATCTCACCTTTTCACATTTTTCTGCCTGCTTTATATTTCCTGGCAGCTGATAAGATGGTGCCCACCAGATTAAGGCTGGGTGTGCCTTTCCCAGTCCACTGACTCAAATGTTAATCTCCTTTGGCAACACCCTCACAGACACACCCTGGATCAATACTTTGCATCCTTCAATACAATCAAGTTAACACTCAGTATTAACCATCACAGCATGAAAGCTCCAAACCCCTTCCCCTATACCTTGCCCCTACACATCTCTTCATCTGTGTCCTTTGTGACATCCTTTATAATAAACCAGTAAATGTTGAAAGAAAGAAAGAAAAAAAGAAAGAAAGAAAAAGAAAGAAAGAAAAAGAGAAAGAAAGAAAGAAAGAAAGAAAGAAAGAAAGAAAGAAAGAAAGAAAAGACAAAAATAAAAAGAACTGCCAACCTGTGCCCAGTTTGATTTCAGAATTACTAATTCCTAATCCTGCTTAACAGGGGACCTAACAGAAGCCTGCTAGCTAACTCAAGCTGTGGTCACCGGTTGAAAGAAACTCCTAACTGAAATTTGTGATATAATCTTGAGTGAAGACAAATCCCACTGGCCAGAACTGAGGGGTGAGTGGGAAGTGCACTGTAACCATAGGTGCCAGAGCTGGGTGCTCCTGCTTCATGGGCGGACCCAGAAGGGTATGGTCTGAAAGTTGAGGTTTCTGTGGTAGTTTTGAGTTCTGAGCACAGACTGCCATAAATCTAGTTAGCTGCTGCTAGTGGAACACTACAGGTATGAGATTCACCTTGCCAGTTAGTTCGGTGGGACTTACTGCTTGGTGCTTAGTGCTACTCCTCACTCCCCACACAGACTGTTCTGTACAGCAGAGGCAGCTGTACTCCTCCCTGGAACATTACCCCAGCAGCCAGAGAACTGCCCTCCAATCCCCACTGTGGCTGCAGTCTGTGCCCTCACTTGGAAAGCCGGAGCTCGAACTTGCCTAACCCAGCCCACACCCATTTTTGCACCTCGACCCACTGTGGTAGCTTAACACAAAGGACAGAAAGTTTTTGGAGTTCCATGGTCCCAAAAGCACCAGAGGCACTTGAGGCATCAGAGTATCCCCTCTGAGTAACATAAGGCAAGCACAAATTTCCACCACTACCACCACAGCTGGTGCTTTTGCAAGTGCCACCTCTTGGCTGAAGGCCAACTAGCACAGACATTTCAACATCTGCAGAAACAATACCACAACTCTAGGAAAGAGAAAACTTTGGCACAACCTCAGCTATCACCATTACCTACATCACCCTGGCTAACCAGGAGGTGTTGAGTCTGCCCATGTGCCCAGTACATCACTACTACAGCTGACATTTGAGAAAACTAACATAGTAAGGCTATTTATAACCAAGGAAACTTCAGAGTCTTTGTCGCTCTCCTCCCACCCCCCATCAGGGCTGGTACTGGTACCTGCTACTGGGAGACTAGAGGACAGGTCGCAGCACATTCCTAGCACCAGCCTGGAGTGTGGCAGCCCCACTTGGTGGCTAGACCCAGAGGAGCAGCAGGATTCACAGTAGTCTGGCCGTCAGGGGCTGCTACTCCTAGGCAGAGTGCACCACAGTAAGAGAACACCCCGTGGGACAAAAGAAACCAACCTGGGAAACATGGTGAAACCCCATCTCTATAAAAAATACAAAAATTAGCCAGGCATAGCGGTGCATGCCTATAGTAACTACTCAAAAGGCTGAGGTGGGAGGATCACTTGAGCCTGGGAAGTCAAGGCTCCGATGAGCCATGATCGTGTCACTGCATTCCAGCCTGGGTGACAGCAAGACCTTGTCTCAAAAAAAAAAAAAAAAAGTTGACACCACTAGGGAACAAGACAAGTTTCATGAGACCTCTGCCATTCCAGCCCCACGGCAAACAGTGAACCTGCTCACATACCCACCACGTTGCTGCTACAACCAGCATCTGAGAAAGCTGTTACAAAAAGATTCTCTGTAACCAAGGAATTTATACAGTCTTCACCACTGAATGCACCTAGAGCTGAAGCTAGGCGACAATAAACTACAAACATTAAAGTCACATCCTCAAGGGGAAAAATATTTTAATAAGCCTGTCAAATAAAAAATAAAGACAAAAATAATTAGAAGAAATAGTCCCTACCTGAATGAAAAAGAACCAGAAAAATAATCCAGGCGATATGAAAAAACAGGGTTCTATAACAACCCAAAAAGATCACATTAAAACTTTCCAGAGGAAAGTTAAGCAGAAGAAAAGAAATAACAAAGATCAGAGCAGAACTAAATGAAACTGAAACCAAAAAATGGGAAAGATTAATGAAGCAAAAGGCTGGTTGTTTGAAAAGATAAACAAAATTGATAGATCACTACCTAGATTCACCAAGAAAAGACGAAAGAAGATTCAAATAAGCTTAATTACAAATGAAAATGGAAACAATACAGCTGACACTACAGAAAGACAAAAGATCATTCGAGACTAGTATGAACACCTCTATGAACACAAACTAGAAAATCTAGAGGAAATGGATAAATTCCTGAAAATATACAACTCCCCTAGCTTGAATCAGAAAGAAATATAAATCCCAAACAGAGCAATGACAAGTGGTGAAATTGAATGAGTAATTTTAATAACTGCCAACAAAGAAAAGCCTAGGGCCAGACGGATTCACAGCCAAATTCTACCAAACATTCAAATAATTAGTACCAGTTCTACTGACACTATTCCAAAAGATTGAGAAGGATGGAATCCTCCCTAACTCATTCTATGAAGCCAGTATTACCCTGATACCAGAGCCAGGAAAGCACATAAAAAAGAAAACTACCGGCCAATATCCATGATAAATACAGATGCAAAAAATTCTCAACAAAATGCTAGCAAACCAAATCTAACGGCACATTAAAAAAAAAAAAAAATTCACTGTGATCAAGTGAGTTTCATCCCAGGGATGCAGGGATGTTTCAACATATGCAAATCAATAAATGTGTTTCGTTACATCAAGAGAATTAAAATAAAAATCATATGATCATCTCAATAGACACGGAAAAAGCATCTGATAAAATCCAGCATCTCAAGCAGGATTCAGACTAGAATATAGCTGTTAAGTGCTGTGTTGCCATTTCCCCTGCTTAAAATAAAGTTTTTTTCTTAACTATACCTGTCTGCTATCTGCTGTAGCAGCCAGGGATACTTGGTTTCATACATGTTGAAAGGAATAAATTTAAAAAAACACCAGCATCCCTTTATGATAAAAGCCCTCGGCCAGGCGCAGTGGCTCATGCCTGTAATCCCAGCACTTTAGGAGGCCGAGGCAGGCAGATCACAAGGTCAGGAGATCGAGACCATCCTGGCTAACATGGTGAAACCCCATCTCTACTAAAAATACAAAAAATTAGCCAGGTGTGGTGGCGCATGCCTGTAGTCCCAGCTACTCGGGAAGCTGAGGCAGGAGAATGGAATGAACGCGGGAGACGGAGCTTGCAGTGAGCTGAGACTGCGCCACTGCACTCCAGCATGGGCAACAGAGCAAGATTCTGTCTTAAAAAAAAAAAAAAAAAAGGCCCTCAACAAGCTAAGTATAGAAGGACAAGGACATATCTCAAAAAAAAAAAGCCATATATGCCAACACTACAGCCAACATCATGTTGAACGGGGAAAAGTTGAAAGCATTCCCCTTGAGAACTGGAACAAGACAAGTATGCCTATTCAACATAGTACTTAGTGTAAGTCTTAGCCAAAGGAGTCAAAGAAAAAAATAAATGGCAACCAAATTGGAAAACAGGAAGTCAAACTATCACTGTTTGCTGATGATATGATCTCATACCTAGAAAAACCTAAAGACTGCTTCAAAAGACTCCTAGATCTGATGAATTAATTCAGTAAAGTCTCAGGTTACAAAATCAATGTACACAAGTCAGTAGCACTGCTATACAACAAAAATGACCAAGCTGAGAATCAAATCAAGAACTCAATTTATTTTACCATGGCTGATGAATGAATGAATGAATGAATGAATGAATAAATAAATAAATAAAATAGCTAGGAATATACCTAACCAAAGAGGTGAAAGATCTCTACAAGGAGAACTACAAAACAATACCAAAAGAAATCATAGCTGTTACAAACAAACAGAAATACATCCCATGTTCATAGACTGGATGAATCAATGTCATGAAAATGGCTATACTGCCCAAAGTAATTTACAGATTCAATGTAATTCCCATCAAAATACAAATGTTTACAATGAACTGATTTTTGACAAAGCATACAGAAACACAAATGGGGGAAAGGACACCCTATTCAGTAAATGATGCTGGGAAAATTGGCAAGCTACATGTAGAAGAATGAAACTGGATCTCTATATCTCACCATATATGAAAACTAACTCAAGATGTATTAAAGACTTAAATCTAAGACCTGAAACCATAAAAATTCTAGAAGAAAGCCTAGAAAAATCTCTTCTGGACACTGGCCTAGCTAAAGAATGTATGACTAAGATCCCAAAAGCAAATGCAACAAAAACAAAAATAAATACTGAGACCTAATTAAATTAAAAAGCTTCTGCATAGCAAAATAAATAATCTGCAGAGCAAATGGACCACCTTTTAGTATGTGAGAAAACATTTGCAAATTATGCATCTGACAAAGGATTAATACCCAGAATCTACAAGGAACTCAAACAAATCAGCAAGAAAAACAAATCCCATTAAAAAGTGGACAAAGAATATGGATAGTCATTTCTCAAAAGATATTATCTTTAAAGATATAGAAATGGTCAACAAACATACAAGAAAATGCTCATCACAAATCATCAAGGAAATGCAAATTAAAATCACAATGAGATAACATCTTACTCTAGTCAGAATGGACATTATTAAAAAGTCAAAAAAGCCGGGCGCGGTGACTGAAGTCTGTAATCCCAGTACTTTGGGAGGCTGAGGCGGGCGGATCACGAGGTCAGGAGATCAAGACCATCTTGGCTAACACGGTGAAACCCTGTTTCTACTAAAAATACAAAATATTAGCCGGGCGTGGTGGCGGGCGACTGTAGTCCCAGCTACTTAGGAGGCTGAGGAAGGAGAATGGCGTGAACCCAGGAAACGGAGTTTGCAGTGAGCCGAGATCACACCACTGCACTCCAGCCTGGGTGACAGAGCGAGACTCCATCTCACCAAAAAAAAAAAAAAAAAAGTCAAAAAATAATCGATGTTGGTGTGGATGTGGTAAAAAAAAAAGGGGGGGGCGGAGCAAGATGGCCGAATAGGAACAGCTCCAGTCTCCAACTCCCAGCGCGAGCGACACAGAAGACCAGTGATTTCTGCATTTTCAACTGAGGTACTGGGTTCATCTCACTGGGGAGTGCCGGACGATCGGTGCTGGTCAGCTGCTGCAGCCCGACCAGCGAGAGCTGAAGCAGGGCGAGGCATAGCCTCACCTGGGAAGCGCAAGGGGGAAGGGGATCCCTTTTCCTAGCCAGGGGAACTGAGACACACAACACCTGGAAAATCGGGTAACTCCCACCACAATACTGCGCTTTAAGCAAACAGGCACACCAGGAGATCATATCCCACACCTGGCCGGGAGGGTCCCACACCCACGGAGCCTCCCTCATTGCTAGCACAGCAGTCTGTGATCTACCGGCAAGGCAGCAGTGAGGCTGGGGGAGGGGCGCCCGCCATTGCTGAGGCTTAAGTAGGTAAACAAAGCTGCTGGGAAGCTCGAGCTGGGTGGAGCTCACAGCAGCTCAAGGAAACCTGCCTGTCTCTGTAGACTCCACCTCTGGGGACAGGGCAATAACAAACACAGCCGAAACCTCTGCAGACGCAAAACGACTCTGTCTGACAGCTTTGAAGAGAGCAGTGGATCTCCCAACACGGAGGTTGAGATCTGAGAAGGGACAGACTCCCTGCTCAAGTGGGTCCCTGACCCCTGAGTAGCCTAACTGGGAGACATCCCCCACTAGGGGCAGTCTGACACCCCACACCTCACAGGGTGGAGTACACCCCTGAGAGGAAGCTTCCAAAGCAAGAATCAGACAGGTACACTCGCTGTTCAGAAATATTCTATCTTCTGCAGCCTCTGCTGCTGATACCCAGGCAAACAGGATCTGGAGTGGACCTCAAGCAATCTCCAACAGACCTACAGCTGAGGGTCCTGACTGTTAGAAGGAAAACTATCAAACAGGAAGGACACCTACACCAAAACCCCATCAGTACATCACCATCATCAAAGACCAGAGGCAGATAAAACCACAAAGATGGGGAAAAAGCAGGGCAGAAAAGCTGGAAATTCAAAAAATAAGAGCGCATCTCCCCCGGCAAAGGAGCGCAGCTCATCGCCAGCAATGGATCAAAGCTGGACGGAGAATGACTTTGACGAGATGAGAGAAGAAGGCTTCAGTCCATCAAATTTCTCAGAGCTAAAGGAGGAATTATGTACCCAGCGCAAAGAAACTAAAAATCTTGAAAAAAAAAGTGGAAGAATTGATGGCTAGAGTAATTAATGCAGAGAAGGTCCTAAACGAAATGAAAGAGATGAAAACCATGACACGAGAAATACGTGACAAATGCACAAGCTTCAGTAATCAACTGGATCAACTGGAAGAAAGAGTATCTGCGATTGAGGATCAAATGAATGAAATGAAGCGAGAAGAGAAACCAAAAGAAAAAAGAAGAAAAAGAAATGAACAAAGCCTGCAAGAAGTATGGGATTATGTAAAAAGACCAAATCTACGTCTGATTGGGGTGCCTGAAAGTGAGGGGGAAAAGGGAACCAAGTTGGAAAACACTCTTCAGGATATCATCCAGGAGAACTTCCCCAACCTAGTAGGGCAGGCCAACATTCAAATCCAGGAAATACAGAGATCGCCACAAAGATACTTCTCGAGAAGAGCAACTCCAAGACACATAATTGCCAGATTCACCAAAGTTGAAATGAAGGAAAAAATCTTAAGGGCAGCCAGAGAGAAAGGTCGGGTTACCCACAAAGGGAAGCCCATCAGACTAACAGCAGATCTCTCGGCAGAAACTCTCCAAGCCAGAAGAGAGTGGGGGCCAATATTCAACATTCTTAAAGAAAAGAATTTTCAACCCAGAATTTCATATCCAGCCAAACTAAGTTTCATAAGTGAAGGAGAAATAAAATCCTTTACAGATAAGCAAATGCTTAGAGATTTTGTCACCACTAGACCTGCCTTACAAGAGACCCTGAAGGAAGCACTAAACATGGAAAGGAACAACCGGTACCAGCCATTGCAAAAACATGCCAAAATGTAAAGACCATCGAGGCTAGGAAGAAACTGCATCAACTAACGAGCAAAATAACCAGTTAATATCATAATGGCAGGATCAAGTTCACACATAACAATATTAACCTTAAATGTAAATGGACTAAATGCTCCAATTAAAAGACACAGACTGGCAAACTGGATAAAGAGTCAAGACCCATCAGTGTGCTGTATTCAGGAGACCCATCTCACACGCAGAGACATACATAGGCTCAAAATAAAGGGATGGAGGAAGATTTACCAAGCAAATGGAGAACAAAAAAAAGCGGGGGTTGCAATACTAGTCTCTGATAAAACAGACTTTAAACCATCAAAGATCAAAAGAGACAAAGAAGGCCATTACATAATGGTAAAGGGATCAATTCAACAAGAAGAGCTAACTATCCTAAATATATATGCACCCAATACAGGAGCACCCAGAGTCATAAAGCAAGTCCTTAGAGACTTACAAAGAGACTTAGACTCCCATACAATAATAATGGGAGACTTCAACACTCCACTGTCAACATTAGACAGATCAACGAGACAGAAAGTTAACAAGGATATCCAGGAATTGAACTCATCTCTGCAGCAAGCAGACCTAATAGACATCTATAGAACTCTCCACCCCAAATCAACAGAAAATACATTCTTCTCAGCACCACATCGTACTTACTCCAAAATCGACCACGTAATTGGAAGTAAAGCACTCCTCAGCAAATGTACAGGAACAGAAATTATAACAAACTGTCTCTCAGACCACAGTGCAATCAAACTAGAACTCAGGACTAAGAAACTCAATCAAAACCGCTCAACTACATGGAAACTGAACAACCTGCTCCTGAATGACTACTGGGTACATAACGAAATGAAGGCAGAAATAAAGATGTTCTTTGAAACCAATGAGAACAAAGATACAACATACCAGAATCTCTGGGACACATTCAAAGCAGTGTGTAGAGGGAAATTTATAGCACTAAATGCCCACAAGAGAAAGCAGGAAAGATCTAAAATTGACACTCTAACATCGCAATTAAAAGAACTAGAGAAGCAAGAGCAAACACATTCGAAAGCTAGCAGAAGGCTAGAAATAACTAAGATCAGAGCAGAACTGAAGGAGATAGAGACACAAAAAACTCTCCAAAAAATCAATGAATCCAGGAGTTGGTTTTTTGAAAAGATCAACAAAATTGACAGACCACTAGCAAGACTAATAAAGAAGAAAAGAGAGAAGAATCAAATCGACGCAATTAAAAATGATAAAGGGGATATCACCACCGACCCCACAGAAATACAAACTACCATCAGAGAATACTATAAACACCTCTACGCAAATAAACTGGAAAATCTAGAAGAAATGGATAATTTCCTGGACACTTACACTCTTCCAAGACTAAACCAGGAAGAAGTTGAATCCCTGAATAGACCAATAGCAGGCTCTGAAATTGAGGCAACAATTAATAGCCTACCAACCAAAAAAAGTCCAGGAGCAGATGGATTCACAGCTGAATTCTACCAGAGATACAAGGAGGAGTTGGTACCATTCCTTCTGAAACTATTCCAATCAATAGAAAAAGAGAGAATCCTCCCTAACTCATTTTATGAGGCCAACATCATCCTGATACCAAAGCCTGGCAGAAACACAACAAAAAAAGAGAATTTTAGACCAATATCCCTGATGAACATCGATGCAAAAATCCTCAATAAAATACTGGCAAACCGGATTCAGCAACACATCAAAAAGCTTATCCACCATGATCAAGTGGGCTTCATCCCTGGGATGCAAGGCTGGTTCAACATTCGCAAATCAATAAACATAATCCAGCATATAAACAGAACCAAAGACAAGAACCACATGATTATCTCAATAGATGCAGAAAAGGCTTTTGACAAAATTCAACAGCCCTTCATGCTAAAAACGCTCAATAAATTCGGTATTGATGGAACGTACCTCAAAATCATAAGAGCTATTTATGACAAAGCCACAGCCAATATCATACTGAATGGGCAAAAACTGGAAAAATTCCCTTTGAAAACTGGCACAAGACAGGGATGCCCTCTCTCACCACTCCTATTCAACATAGTGTTGGAAGTTCTGGCTAGGGCAATCAGGCAAGAGAAAGAAATCAAGGGTATTCAGTTAGGAAAAGAGGAAGTCAAACTGTCCCTGTTTGCAGATGACATGATTGTATATTTAGAAAACCCCATTGTCTCAGCCCAAAATCTCCTTAAGCTGATAAGCAACTTCAGCAAAGTCTCAGGATACAAAATTAATGTGCAAAAATCACAAGCATTCCTATACACCAGCAACAGACAAACAGAGAGCCAAATCAGGAAGGAACTTCCATTCACAATTGCTTCAAAGAGAATAAAATACCTAGGTATCCAACTTACAAGGGATGTAAAGGACCTCTTCAAGGAGAACTACAAACCACTGCTCAGTGAAATAAAAGAGGACACAAACAAATGGAAGAACATACCATGCTCATGGATAGGAAGAATCAATAGCGTGAAAATGGCCATACTGCCCAAGGTAATTTATAGATTCAATGCCATCCCCATCAAGCTACCAATGAGTTTCTTCACAGAATTGGAAAAAACTGCTTTAAAGTTCATATGGAACCAAAAAAGAGCCCGCATCTCCAAGACAATCCTAAGTCAAAAGAACAAAGCTGGAGGCATCACGCTACCTGACTTCAAACTATACTACAAGGCTACAGTAACCAAAACAGCATGGTACTGGTACCAAAACAGAGATATAGACCAATGGAACAGAACAGAGTCCTCAGAAATAATACCACACATCTACAGCCATCTGATCTGTGACAAACCTGAGAGAAACAAGAAATGGGGAAAGGATTCCCTATTTAATAAATGGTGCTGGGAAAATTGGTCAGCCATAAGTAGAAAGCTGAAACTGGATCCTTTCCTTACTCCTTATACGAAAATTAATTCAAGATGGATTAGAGACTTAAATGTTAGACCTAATACCATAAAAATCCTAGAGGAAAACCTAGGTAGTACCATTCAGGACATAGGCATGGGCAAAGACTTCATGTCTAAAACACCAAAAGCAACGGCAGCAAAAGCCAAAATTGACAAATGGGATCTCATTAAACTAAAGAGCTTCTGCACAGCAAAAGAAACTACCATTAGAGTGAACAGGCAACCTACAGAATGGGAGAAAATTGTTGCAATCTACTCATCTGACAAAGGGCTAATATCCAGAACCTACAAAGAACTCAAACAAATTTACAAGAAAAAAACAAACAACCCCATCAAAAAGTGGGCAAAGGATATGAACAGACATTTCTCAAAAGAAGACATTCATACAGCCAACAGACACATGAAAAAATGCTCATCATCACTGGCCATCAGAGAAATGCAAATCAAAACCACAGTGAGATACCATCTCACACCAGTTAGAATGGCGATCATTAAAAAGTCAGGAAACAACAGGTGCTGGAGAGGATGTGGAGAAATAGGAACACTTTTATACTGTTGGTGGGATTGTAAACCAGTTCAACCATTATGGAAAACAGTATGGCGATTCCTCAAGGATCTAGAACTAGATGTACCATATGACCCAGCCATCCCATTACTGGGTATATACCCAAAGGATTATAAATTATGCTGCTATAAAGACACATGCACACGTATGTTTATTGCGGCACTATTCACAATAGCAAAGACTTGGAATCAACCCAAATGTCCATCAGTGACAGACTGGATTAAGAAAATGTGGCACATATACACCATGGAATACTATGCAGCCATCAAAAAGGATGAGTTTGTGTCCTTTGTAGGGACATGGATGCAGCTGGAAACCATCATTCTTAGCAAACTATCACAAGAACAGAAAACCAAACACCGCATATTCTCACTCATAGGTGGGAACTGAACAATGAGATCACTTGGACTCAGGAAGGGGAACATCACACACAGGGGCCTATCATGGGGAGGGGGGAGGGGGGAGGGATTGCATTGGGAGTTATACCTGATATAAATGACGAGTTGATGGGTGCAGCACACCACCATGGCACAAGTATACATATGTAACAAACCTGCACATTATGCACATGTACCCTACAACTTAAAGTATAATAATAATAAATAAATTTAAAAAAAAAATTAATGCTTACAGTCTGCTCCTGGGAACATAAATTAATACAGCCTCTATGGAAAACAGTATGGAGATTTCTCAAGGAACTAAAAATACATCTTCCATTCAATCCAGCAATCCCACGACTGGATATCTACTCAAGAGAAAAGAAGTCACTATATCAAAAAGGCACCTGTATGTGGATGTTTATTGCAGCACAATTCACAAAGCAAAGATATGGAATCAAGCTAAGTGCCCATAAACTGATGAATGGATAATGAAAATGTGGCATAGATACACCATGGAATACTAGTCAGTCATAATAAAGAAAAAAATCATGTCTTGCAGCAACTTGGGTGGAACTGGAGGTCATTTTTCTAAGCAAATTAACTCAAGAATCAAAAACCAAATACTGTGTGTTCTCGCTTATAAGTAGAAACTAAGCTATGGGTACACAAAGACATGCAGGCTGGTATAATGGACATCGGAGACTCAGAAAGGAAGACGATGCAGGATGAAACACTACCTATTAGGTACAATGTACTCTGCCCAGATGATGGATGCACTAAAATCCTAGACTTTATTACAATACATTTATCCATGTAACCAAAAACCACTTGTACCACTCAAGCTAGTGAAATAAAAATAAGGAAAGAATTACTATGGACCGATTACTTCTCTCTATCTTCCATTTTTCCTTTTAAAAGCCTTTTTAAATAAGATTGTCTACTGTGGCTATGCTAGGCTTACCCACTATTGTAGGTTGCCTATGGAGGAATAGATAACCTGTTTCTTCAGTTCATATGTCTTTAGATTGAGAGGAATGGTGTAGTAAAGCTGTACTTAAGGCACTACAACCAAAGAACTTCATCCACACTTGGACCTGATTTTGAAGCCAACATCCTGGATTTTGAGCTGATAACATAAATGGATGTGAGTTTGGGGGAGGGGGAGCAGTAGGAAGAGTTTATGGTATTTTTCATGTCGAGGTAATATAAATAATTTGTGGCCAGAGGAAGAACTGTGGTGGTTTTTAAATATGTCCACAAGTTCTGTTATAGTCCTCCTTTCAAAAGATGGAGCCAATTCCCTCTCCCTTTAAGTGTGGCATTACTTAATGACTTGCTTTTAACAAATAGGGTGTTGTTAAAGTGACAAGTTTTGATACCCGAAAGTGGGACATAAAGGGCATTGTGGACTTCTCCTTACCCTGTCTCTCATTTGGTCAGGTGTTCTGGGAGATACCAGCTGCCATGATGTAAGAACACTCAAGTAGCCCTATGGAGGAGTCCAAGTGGCATGGAACTGAGGCCTCCAGCAAACAGGCTTGTGAGCGAGCCCTCTTGGAAACAGATACATCAACCCCACTCAATGGTAAAATGATGGCAGCCCTGGCTGACATCTTTACGGTGACTTAATAAGAAACCCTGAAACAGAACCACCCAGACAAGCCACTTCAAATTCTTGTCTCACTGGAACTACAAGATAAAAACTATTTGTTGTTTCAAGTAAATGTCTAAGTTTGTGCAAGATATGGTTTGGATTTGTGTCCCCACCCAAATCTCATGGAATTGTAATCCCCAGTGTAATCCCCCAGGAAGAGCCTGGTAGGAGGTGACTGAATCAAGAGGGCGGATTTCCCCCTTGCTGTTCCCCTGATAGGGAGTGAGTTCTCATAAGATCTGGTTGTTTAAAAGTGTGTAGCACCTCCCCCTTCTCTCTCTTCCTCCTGCTCTGGCCATGTAAGATATGCCTGCTTCCCTTTCCGCCAGGACTGAAAGTTTCCTGAGGCCTTCCCAGTCATGCTTCCTGTGCAGCCTGTGGAACTGTGAGCCAATTAAACCTCTTTTCTTTATAAATTATCCAGTCTCAGGTAGTTCTTTATAGCACTGTGAGAATGGACTAATACATTGCATTAATTTATTATACAGTAATAGATAATGTATACACTGGGTAATTACAAATATTTCTTTTATTCAGTCAGCACCATGTGCTTTTCTAGACACTGGGGATATAGTGATGAACCACACAGCCATAATCTCTTCACTCAACCAGACTGGTGGGAAAGGCAGAAATTAAACCAATAAGCACATAGAGCCACATTTACAGATTGAGATAAGTGCTGAGATAGAAGCCTATGCCCATGAGGAGAAACACAGGAGAGACATAAGTTAGATTTGAAGGATCTCTCTAAGGATGTGGCATTTAAGTATAGCTCCAAATGAGACAGGATTTAGCCAGGTGCAAATTGTGGGAAGAGACTTCCAGGCAAAAGGAGTAGCTTGCACGAAGCCCATGAGTTAGAGAAGGACGTGGACAAGTCAAAGAACTAAGGGAGGGCAGGGGCAGTGACTTGAGTGTGATGGACAAGAGGGAGCTGGTTGAGCTGAGGTTGGAAAGGAGGCCAGAAGTAGATCAACGCAGGAACTTGGTGGGTGATAATGAGCATATTTTAGCTGAGGGAAGCCTCTGAAACTTTTAAACGAAGAATAATGAGGTTCAGCTTATTTTATTAAAATGACCATTCTGGATGTCATATGGTGAACTGACTGGAAGGGGGCAAGAGTAGAGAAGGGAAACCAGCGAGGAGCCTCTGGCTGTAGACCAGGAGCTAGAAGAAGGTGGAATGGCTGTGAGAGGTAGAGATGGAGAGAGGTGGATGGATGCAAGCAATATTGATGGGGCAGAATTAACCAGCTTTTAATCTATCAAGCCCAAACAGAACAAGCAAAACCTCTAATTAAGATCATTCAAAGCAAAAGCCAGATTCCCTAAAAATTTTTCTGTGGTTTATTATCTAATATTTGACTACTTAATGATCATTCTGCTTTTTCTAAAATGACTCTCCAACATATGAACTCTATTGTTAATGCATGGAGAAAGAAAATAGAAAGGTAAGTTTTGAACTTTTGACAAAAATTTGAATTATAAGCCTTTTATAAAGTGACCCACTTATATAGCTGAGCTAAGAGCTATCCTTTGAAAAGCTAGACCCATTGTACCAGGTCAGTTTCAAACATGCTGCAATCAAGAGGTATGTTTTAAGCTAGATACTTCCTGTTCTGGTTACACAAACTATACCAGCCCTATGTTAAATACCACATGTGTCTGTGTTTACAGTAGGAAAGCCTAGAAAGGAATAAAGAACTAAACATACACTTCTTTGATAGCGGTTTTTGTTTTTTTTTTTTTTTTTTTTTTGACATGGAGTCTCGCTTTGTCGCCAGGTTGGAGGGCAGTGGCACAATCTCGGCTCCCTGCAACATCCGCCTCCCGGGTTCAAGCAATTCTCTTGCCTCAGCCTCCTGAGTAGCTGGGACAACAGGTGTGTGCCACCACACCCACCTAATTTTTGTATTTTTAGTAGAGACAGGGTTTCACCATGTTGGCCAGGATGGTGTCGATCTCTCAACCTCATGATCCGCTCGCCTCAGCCTCCCAAAGTGCTGGGATTATAGGCGTGAGCCCAGCCAACAGCATTATTTTTTAAATTGAGGTCATGCCATGTAGAAGAATTTTCTTAGGTAACTGCTTCAATTACCAAGGTTCTCAGAATGTTTTTCTTCAAGAAGAAGCATTTATCCTCTATAGCAACATTCCTCAAGAAGTGCTCTAGAGACCATTAGCAGGTATCTGCATCACGTGAGGTAAGGCACTGCAAATGCTGACTCAGTGAGTCTTACATGGGACCCCTGAACTGTGTTTTAAATAAGCAAAGAAGTAATCCCTATTTTTATTCACTAGAACCTGCATCAGAGATGCACTATTATGGCTTGCATGAGAACTCTGAGTAAATGCAAAGTTGTGGCTTGATAGGACAAATGATATCAAACTTTTTCTTTTTTCTTTTTTTTTTTTTGAGAAAGGGTCTCACTCACTGTGCACTCTGTCACCCAGGCTGGAGTGCAATCATGACTCACTACAACTGTGACCTCCTGGGCTCAAGTAATTCTGGCCCCAGGCTCCTGAGTAGCTGGGATTACAGGCATGCATCACTGCACCCAGCTAGATTTTTTATACTTTGTATAAATGAGGTTTCACTTTGTTGCTTAGGCTGGTCTTGAACCCCTGGCCTCAAGCTTTGGGCCACCCAAAGTGCTTGGATTACAGGTGTGAACCACTGTGCCTGGCCTCAGACATCAAACTATTTTAAAAGAAAGGGAGATTTGGGGCCAAAATTATAAATTCACTATCCTACTTTGTGAGGAGAGTAACCATCTTAAATATATATGAACCTTTCCAAATCTTCAAACCTTCACAATCAGAAAACTTACTGCTGACTGTTAAAACTACATTGGTCAAGCAAAGTCAATTTTCTTCCTCCAGAGGTTTTCACCATACAGTTTTTTTTTAATGGTCTTTGGAATGAAGCACAAGGACAGCTTTGGTGTACGGGTAATGTTCTGTTTCTTGATCTAAATGTTATCTATGAAGCTGTGTTCCATCTGTGAAAATTTCTCAAGCTAAACACTTGTGATAGGTGAACATTTCTGAATGCATAGTATCCTTCAAAAACTATAATTGGTCTTTTAAAAATATTCAAACTTATTAGTTACACTAAAATATTTTAGCATTACACTTCTTACCTTTCAAATTAATAACCCTCAGTGTTGATGACTGCTGAACTGAAAGGAACATTCTCAGATGCACTGCTTTTGGAAAATATAAACTGATGTAAGCCTTTTGGAAAGCAATTTGACAATCAATAGCTGTCCAAAGCTCTGAAAACAGTCATAACTTAGTAATTTAGTTCTCAGAATCTATCTCAAAGAAATAATCTTCACTATGGGAAAGTCCTATTCCCAACATCAAAAAACATAAACCCACCTAAATAATCACAATATGGTAATTATTAATTAGGTTGTAGCATATCTATATCATAATTTGTATACATTGATGGTAAAGCTAAAAAGCAAAGCAAGGAAATCATTGATACAAAACTTCTCTATGCATCTGGGGAAGAACACAAATGCACTCCCACGTATGTAGTAATATTCTATTTAAGCTGAGTGGTGCATACACAGGTACTCCTATTATTATGATTATTTAAACTATACATATATTTTATATACTAACGTGTGAATATATATTTTATAATATAGAAGTTTTGGTATATTCAGAACAATTAATGTTTACTAAAAGTTTGTCAACATGAAAAATGCTTATGTCATGCTCACTGTGGCAGCACATATAGTAAAATTGGAATGAAAAATGGTCATATCATAATTGTGAGTAAAAAGCTAGGGCACCATCAATGGATAGACTAGATAAAGAAAATATGACACATATACACCATGGAATACTATGCAGTCATAAAAAAGGATGAGTTCATGTCCTTTGCAGGAATATGGATGGAGCTGGGGGCCATCATTTTCAGCAAACTAACACAGGAACAAAAAACCAGACACCACATGTTCTTACTCATAAGTCAGGGTTGAACAATGAGGACACATGGACACAGGGAGGTGAACATCACACACTGGGGCCTGTTGGGGATGGGGGTGGGGGCAAGGGGAGGGAGAGCATTAGGACAAACACCTAATGCATACGGGGCTCAAAACCTAGATGACGGGTTGATAGGTGCAGCAAACCACAATGGCACATGTATACCTATGTAACAAACCTGCACATTCTGCACATGTATCCCAGAACTTAAACGGAAGTAAAATAAAAATAAAAATAAAAACTAGGGCACTAAATTAGTCATAAATTATGGCACACAGATCTTGTAAAAGGAGGTTGGAATAGTCATACAAAGACACTCATTTCAACTATGACTTAACGTCGTGCTGAGGATCCCAGTCAAGAATTCCTCTCATAAAAACAAAAGAAAGGACCCACTTAAATTGATATTCTTTTTTTATAATTGTGTACCTAGAACATTCAACACAATCAACTGACAATGTACCAATACCAATAAGAGTTTAGTAAACCAAGAACTGTTCTAGATGCGAAAAGAAATGACGGCTAACAGTTTTTGAGGGCTATGTACCAGGCACTGAATAAGGTGCTTTTCATGTATTAACTCCTGAGGGAAGCTGGTATTATTATCCTGACTTTCAAATTTAAAAACTCCTAAGAAACAGAGAGGTTAAATAACTTGTGTAAGGCCACACAGCTAGCAAGGGACAGAGTTTGGCAATCTTTGCACATAACCATTACATTTTATTACCCCAACAATAAGCAGTTAGAAAATGTAATAGGTAGCCAGGCGAGGTGGCTCATGCCTATAATCCCAGCACTTTGGGAGGCCGAGGCAGGCAGATCACTTGAGGCTGGGAGTTTGAGACCGGCCTGGGCAACATGGCAAAACCTTGTCTCTACTAAAAAAAATAAAAAGTTAGCCAGGCACGGTGGCACATGCCTGTTATCCCAGCTACTTGGGAGGCTGAGAATCACTTGAAACCGGGAGGCAGAGGTGGCAGTGAGCCGAGACCAGGCCACTGCACTCCAGCCTGGGCAACAGAATGAGACTGTGTTTCAAAAAAGAAAAGAAAATGCAATAGATCACAGGATCTCCTTCATAATACAATCAAAAAGCAAACAACCAACAAAACAAACAAAAAACAAACAAACAAAAAACACACACTAGGGAACATGTTTTTAAGAGTTATATTTTTAAAAATTTAAAGCAAGACCAAATTGAATACTCGAAATTATGTTACATGGATGTGAATTCTCCAAAACAACAAAAAAACTTTGGGGATAGGGTACGCAAAGGAAGCTGTGCCCTCCAAATAGTCTCATCTTTTGGCCAGTTGTCACTTAGGGAATTCTCTGGAGATGGAATGGTGCATGGTGCTCCGGTCATACAAAGATAACTAAAATTCAGGAATCTGGTTTAGCTACTTTGAGAAAAGGTCTTGCAAAAGAAAAAGGGTTAATCAGGAACCCCAAATAATGAATGGTAGGCCATGGAATGAAGGGTTCTGCCGAGCTGTCATCAATGTGACAGCCTGCGGTGGATAAGCAGATCATACCACCACTGTAGCCTTCCACTTACATCAAAGTTGTTGAGCTGAATTCAACATATGCTCCAATCCAACTCTTCCTATTTATAGACAAAGAAACTGAGGTCTAGAACAGGCTTCCCCTCCCAGCTCACAAATTATTTTAAGGCAGAACCAGAGAGCTAACTAAGCACTCCCCTTCCCCAAGTTTCCTGAAGACCAGTCTGAATATATGTATCCAAATGACTGCACCCATTTAAGCACACTGTATTGAATTTCTATTTATAGACTAAGTCAGCATTTTCCAACCTTCAGACATTCACCTTCCACCTTATGATTTTGTCATATTCATATATCTCTACTATAATTCACTTTATTTTTTTTAAATCTATATACTTTTTTACATGAATTTAGCTTCATCCTAAGCAATAATATTAATAAAATAATACATGAAGTGTGTATTTTTCTAACACATTAAGACAAATATGTATCTATTGAAGTTTCAGTGTTTGCATTTGAACCACTTGTCAGAAAAGTAAACCATCCTTTGCTGTATTTGAAAAGACTCTCTCCAGGTGTTCCAAGGAATTCTAATCTGTTTAATGTTAATGGGTGTTATTGATGAAAGAGTACTTGATCAAATAAATCTGGGGAATGTTAGGTTTTTTGTTTGTTCGTCTGTTTGTTTAGAAACAAGGTCTTGCTCTGTCGCCTAGGCTGGAGTGCAGTGGTGTGATCATAGCTCACTGCAGCCTCAAACTCCTGGGTTCAAGTGATCCTCCTGCCGCAGCCTCCCAAGTAGCTGAGACTACAAGCGCATGCCACCATACCCGGCTAATTTTTCTTTTATGTTTTGTAGAGATGGGGTCTTGCCTTCAAGAGGTCCTCTCACCTTGGCCTCCCAAAGTGTTGGGATTACAGGTGTACAGGCGTGAGCCACCACACCCCAGAATATTTCTCTGATTATTTAAAAAATCAGAGGTAAGGCGTGAAAAAAATTTTCCCTAGTGTGAAACACAGGGTGTTTCACAACATTGTGCAATGAGATTATTGTAACAGGTACAGCACTTAACAAGATTTATTTGACCATGAAACCTTTTTTTCAAGACAATATTAGTGTTGATAACATGTTCTAAGCTGTATTAATTTTCAGAGGTTTTGTTTTTCTTTTTGACCCCATAATTGATATAAGTAGATACGGTGTATAATAATTTACACTGTATCCATATTAGCATACTCAGAATATTTTATGGTAGAAAAAAGTGGGTAGAAAAGCATAGTATTTCCTCTTGTCATTTTCAAAGTGTCAGTGTCTTGGAGAAAAGTGACACACCTTGTTCAGAATGAAACATCTGCATTAAACTTGGGCATTCTAAAATAATACAAATAAATTTTAATAAGTCATCCAGATAGCCTACATTAGTAAGGCTTTCCATTCATGTTTGTTTTTGTTGTCTTGGGGACTTCTAAACTTCTAGGTGGAACTTTAAGAGTGATAAGCCCATAATATCACATTTAATCTGTGGGTGTGACTGGGAGAAAATGTATCACTCACTCATTTACAACCCATTCGTTTCCTCTTTCTTTCTTTTTCTTTCTTTCTCCCTTTCTCTTCCTTTCCTTTCTCCCTTCCCTTCCTCCTTTCCCTTTTCTTTCTCTCTTTCTCTCTTCTCTTTCTTCAATGTTTTGATATAAAAAACTGAAAAAGATATTTATTGCATTTTTATCTTTCTGTATATTTGTGTTATCATAGGAAAAACATCTCATAGTTAATAAACTAATGCTTTAAAGCCAAAATATATGAATATTTCTTTCTAGTGCACTTTTAGTTAAAATTAAGAACTAAGATTCAAGGCAAAGAAATGCTGTAATACTCTTGATTCAGTATTCATGTTAGCGAAATTAAGTACAGTAGTACCCTAATATGGGAGGAAAAATAGTGATGTGTTAAGGACAAAGTGTTTCATCATCCGGCCATACACCAATTCACAGACCATCTCAAGTATGTTACTCTTAAATACTTTTTGTTCCAGCAATCAAAGTTTCAATATATCTTCTTCTACACCTTACAAAAATTATCAAATTTTAGAGCGAATTTTTATTCTTAGAAATGCTTTTTATTCTCTAATTCACAAATATTTATTAATTAAAAAGTTGTGTTCTTCTGAGATTCCTCACCAATCCATGGAGTCAGTTAGGTATTTGGGAAGTTGTTCAGCTCTTACAAATATCCACATTTGACACTAACGCACCACAACAGAATAACCTGAGTAAGCTCGATTCTCTGAAATAGTCAGAGGAACCGAAAAAAATAACTATTAGGTACTAGGCTTAGTACCTAGGTGCCAAAATAATCTATACAACAAACCCCTGTGACATGAGTTAACCTGTATAACAAACCTGCACATGTACCCTTCAATCTAAAAGTTTAAAAAAAATAGTTTTCTCTCCTCTCTGGTTATAGAGTCAATTGTGCACTCCACTGCATTTATAATGAGGAAATAAACAGCATACCCTTTTAGTATGGGAGGTAAACAAGAGTTAACTTGTATAAATATAATTTAAAATGTGTATTCTACTTAACACATGAGAATTATCAAAATACATGTGCATCAAAAATTAACTAAAAAATAGAAATAATTAATAAGTGCCGATCCTTTAGCAGAATATTTCCCAGAGCTCGATTATGTAGCAAACTTCTATGCCATAAGTTTGAAATGATTCCATTTTTCAAATATTCATTTTTGTGTATATTTAAACATCATAGAGTGTCTACTCAATAAAGTTGTTTTAATAATCGCAATTCATCTTTTTAAAAAATAATTTACTCTCCGTTTGGCTTCCAAAATTTTATTGCAGTATTTAGATTCAGTTAGTTTCTAATAGCTGAAAACCTTCAGACTTAAATGTTTGACCCAAATGCACTTGGTTCCTGGCCTCTTCAGTTTGTGTCCTACTGCTTCCAAATGACAAATGTGGGCACTTTGTGTAAAGGCATTGATTGTACTGTTACATAGATTCTAATTAAAAAGGCATCTTTTTATAGGTGAATATGCCTTGCAGGATCCTGTATCCTAGGTGAGATTATTTTCATAGTTACATATTTAATGATAATAATCACTTGCATCTATGTCGCTTTCATATTCTCTTGGCACCAAGTTTGCCTTCCAAAGCAAACTTTGACTAAAGATCTTCAGGGCTCATCCATAGCTGCGTAGGCAAAGAAGTTCTCATACATACAACCATCACACGTTTGCAAAACCACCATTTATTAGGGTCTCTTAGAATGAATTCTGTACATATGTATGCTAAAGATGGAAAAGATGTTTCATTTTTTATGCATCACTGGATGGGTAGTGGGGGCTTAGACGAAGCAGTGGGGTTGTTGATCAGCAATGTCTACAACATGTATAGGAAGAAGGAGAGGGGCAGATGATGTATTGCTCCCTCTCCCTATTTGTCATCCCTGAAACTTTCTGTCCCATAGCCATTTCCACCCCATCTCCCACAAAAAAAAAAAAAAAAAAAAAAAAATGCACCAAATGAATGCAGATTTCCTTACTGACTTTACATCCTCATAGAGCAATAGATGATAAAGCTCATGTTCTTATGGAGCCAAAAAAAGTCTCATAGTATGTATATTACGGCCTGTTAGTGTTGAAGCCATGAATAAGCATGTGTGAGCTGTTTAGTGACAAAAAGAGAGCAGAGATTTGGGCTATTAGAGGCAATCCTGGCAGTGACATCTGTTGACAGAGCTGGGAAGTTAGATAACACCAGTAAAAACTGACGGCATAAGGAAAGGAGACCTTCGGGAAGTTACTTTGCCTGATCTTCCACTCATCACGCTAGACCACCTCCCTGTAGCTGGGTGGTTAAGCAACCACTCTCTTGTCCTCCTTCCTTCTTTCAAAAGCCCAGTTCATTCCTCTGCAAAATGGAACAATCATGCGTGGAGGTTTACCATAGGCTTAACTAAGATAAATATTAAGGGCTTAGTACAATCCTTGGCAGATAGTTTGCACTTGTTCCGTGTTTTTTTCATGATATTGACACAATTGTTCACTTCATCACTATGTACAGGCTCAACCTAAGCAGGAAAGTTGATTTCAGCATGTGTTTGTGAACAGAATAAGCCAAGACTTCACAAGGAAATATTTAATCATTTAAACGTCATAGAAATTATTACCAATCCCCTTGGCAGTTGCTGCAATGGTAAGTTAACCCCACATGAAATAGAAAATTAAAATACGTGGCTACAAGATTAAATCAGAAATGCTGTGAAACATTTTCTGCTTCCTGTTTCTGGTACCAGCTTCCTGAAGGCACAGGGATGGATGGTAGGTGGCTAGACTGAATATACCATTATTATTCAGAGAATTTTCACCTTTATTCCTTTATTGAAATGGGGTGGCTTTTGTTCTTTTGTGTTTTTAGGAATGGAGTGAGGAGTTTAGGAATGGGACAGTATAACTCAGTGGTCAGTAACACACATACTCTGCCATAGCACTTATGAGTTTGTGACCTTAGAAAAATTACTGAACTTCTCTCCATCTCAGTATCCTCATTTGTAAAACAGGGGGAGAAACTCACTAAAAACCTTTTCACGTTGCCTGGTACGTAGTGAGTGCTTAATCATGTTAGCTACTGAAGTTGATACAGAGTGAGAAATGAAGGAAAGAATGGAAAGAGAGAAAACAGAAATAGAAGAAAGGAAAGAAGGAGTAAAGCTCTGCTTGGCTTAGCTCTGCAAATCATTTTGGACAGGTGCCTAGAGTCCTGGTTGTCTACATTCCCGGATTTGCTGATTCAGGGCTTAATACATGAGTGCTATTCTAAGGTGGAGTGGTGGGGCCACCACTGTCATAGAGCAGTTTCTTAAGGAAAGGGCTGTATTAAAAGGAAGCTCCCCATGTCAGGTGCAGTAGCTCATGCCTGTAGTCCCAACACTTTGGGAGGGCAAAGTGGGAGGATAGTTTGAGCCTAGGAGTTTAAGACCAGCCTGGGCAACATAGTGAGACGTCGTCTCTACAAATAATAAAAAAAAAATTTAATTAAAAAAAAGGAAGCTCCCAAAGTGACCCTTAAAATGAATTCTAGGAAAGCTTTTATCATTATCATGGATGGAAAGGAAAATGAGATGTTAGCATCCGCTCCAAGCTTAAAATGTCACCACAATTAACACAGTAGCTCAGTTGACACTGGCTCTGCAAAGGAAATTATTCCCCCAAGCTTCTAAAAGCAAACAAGCACCCCCCAACCCTGCAACCATTACACAGAAATCTAGGAATTACCTGGACAGAACTGAACACTTTCTGATAAATATGGCTTTCGTAAAGCTACAGAAATCTCAGGTATTTCTCTCCAAAAGTGAATGTGCTTGTTCAAATTTGTAAACAGTAGACTTGATCTTCTAACCCTTTTGTACAAATCTTATCTCATAAAAACAGGGAAAAAGTCAAATGCAAAAACATGTTTTGTCCACTTCCAAAGAGAATAACCTCACCCTGAAAAAAATGCCAAGGGAAAATGTTTAAGATATGTAAGTAAAATACTCATGGAAGAACTGACTGCTATCAAAATTTAAGTTGAACACAGTTCAATTCGTTTCAGAGTAAATCACATTTTAGGCAATGTACTGACTTCATATCTTTTCAAATCCCTGCAGCAGTGATGGGATATGATCAGAGACTAAGACATATCATTAAGATAGCAAGATAATTTTGAGAAGTGTATGCTGTTCAGCCACCAAAATTTCAAAAATTTATTAGTTCTTAACAGCTGACACTTTTACATTAATTCAGGATTCAGAGAAAAAAGTCTACATTTGATTTCTCAGCCCTCAAATTAGATGTCTTCAATAGGCACTTACTTTTCTTTGGTTAGATTAAACAAGTTAATCTTTCTACAGATCTGCTTTAGGCAAATTTTATGACTCTTTTAACATACAATCAATAATTTTCTTTAAAAATATACTCAAAATATAATTTGGCATCAGAAAAACTTATAGTAACAAAAATGGTATTCATATGAAAAATCAAATCTCCTTTGTTGTTACATCAAACACTGTAGCTTTTAAAAAGAAAAAAAAAAGCATAAGTTGGCTGGGCGCAGTGGCTCACGCCTGTAATCCCAGCACTTTGGGAGGTTGAGGCGGGTGGATCACTAGGTCAGGAGATCGAGACTATCCTGGCCAACGTGGTGAAACCTCATCTCTACTAAAAATACAAAAATTAGCCAGGCGTGGTGGTGCACACCTGTAATCCTAGCTACTTGGGAGCCTGAGGCAGGAGAATTGCTTGAACCCCGGAGGTGACGGTTGCAGTGAGCCAAGATCCCACCATTGCACTCCAGCCTGGGTGACAGAGTGAGACTCTGTCTCAAAACACAAGAACCAAACAAACAAACAAAAAAAAAAAACCAGCTCGTCTAATTCATTTATTTTGAAGGAGCTGACTTTCCTCAGACTTTCACATCTTCAGATCTTCTTAAACTGCAGCAGAGTTTTAACTCTTGAGTTTCCTCTGTGATCCAAACCCATTAACCTGGAAGGCAAGGAGCACACCAGGCCTAAAACTAATTCTTGGCTTGAGTTTCAACAGATTGTGATATTGGTATTATCGTCAGAAAACAACGCTACTTCATCTCTCCTCCCCACCAGTTAAGAGATTTGGACTTCTGTTGCAGGAGTTCACTAGGCAACACAGTTAAGTGACAGATTCTCTTGAGTCATAAGTTCCTCTTTTCAAACTTGAATAGTTTCCTATATTTCAAAGCTTCTCACTCACACATATCCAGTTCCTAGTTTCCTCAAGATGCACTCTCTGAATTCCCAAAAACGTTCTGGGCTCCAGTTCTTAGTCTGAAGGATCTCAACCGTCTTCTCTGAGGCATCAGAGTAGATATGAGGCCTGGAGCCAGAAAGTGCTTACTGCTTCCTGGTCTTGGGGTGGAAGAGAAACTATTCTTGTTGTTAACAAGAGAGGTATTTTGAAGAGAAACAAACAATACCCTTCTTCAGAATGTGCCACTTCCTCAGAATGTCCATTCCTGATCTCAAATCTAAAGGAAATCTGTCTTGTTCTTTTCTTTCACGGCATTGATCAGAGTGTGTAAATGTATGTTTGTGTGTGTTTATTTGTACATTCAATGTCTGTTTCCATTTCTGGACTGAAAGCTTTCCCCTACTGCACAGTATGCTATATGAGGGCAGGGACTATTTATTTTATTCAGTGAGCGAACTCAGAGGCTAGCACAGAGTTATATGCAGTCGGCTCTCCATAAACACTTGTTGAATGGATGAATGAATGGAAAGAAGAAAGGAAGAAATTTCTGTGGTTGGCCAGCTCAAGCACAATGAGTATACCAGGCAAATGCCCCCTGCTCACTGGAGAATGAAAACATCACACTTCTCTGTGTTCTAGGTCAACTGGAGAGAACTATGTCTGAAAATGCATGAGGAACATGTTTATTGGTGGGGTGAGGGCAGTGACATGTGCCCATGCGTCTTCAGGTTAGGTGTGTATCTACATGTATATAGGTATTATAAGCAAAGAGATTGTTTGAGACTAGCTGCAAAATGGAACTTGTATGGATCACAAAGATCAAGGGGTTAATTTCTTGAATGCTCATGCCACTCTTGCTGTGCCAAGGATTGTGCTAGAGCACTGGCAGTCTTTGCAAGACAGGGTCCCAGTTGTGCTCAAGATAAGCTGATGCCAGGGAAATGGACTCCGTAGCTATAGTCTCTGACAAGGCAACCTGAGTCCTTTGTCAAAGAGCAGCTTCCTTCCTGAATACATCTTTGCTTACAAAGACATTTGTTCTTTTTCTTTCCACTTTAACTGAAAAAGTCCTTCTCTCAACTCTCCCTCCCACCCCCAACCCCACCCCACCCGCTTAATGCCATCATACTCATTCCTTGTTTCCAGGCAGATTCGCATTCATCTCTCCAAATAAATGTGCCTCCGTTTTTCTTACAGACATCTCAAAATTAAAAATTAGAAACATATTCTGGGAGAAAACCAGGTGAATTCTGTGTCTGGGGTAAAATTCACTAATTTTCCTCCGTAACAGCTACACTGTAATTACATAGTCAATACTAAATGTGCCCCTAAGCAATAATCTTACTGAATTTATGCAGTGTAAGTAGGCAATAGAAATCATCTCACTGAAAGTAATTCTTTCCTTCTCATCAAAAGGAAGGGAGGGGTTGTCTAAGTTATCTAAATAATTATCTTAATTCCTTCTTTGTGGTTACGTACACAACCAGTCTTTGGATATTTGGGGTTAGGCCCAGGCAAAAATCAGTTCCATCAAAGTTATATATATTCAATTTATCACAATGCCCTCTAAATACATTATGGCCAAAAACTACACAATCATTAGAAGTGAATTTTGAAAACATAACTAATAATAGGCTAATATTTTTAACGTTTTAATATGTACCAGACACCTTATTTGTATTATATTACTTCATCTTTGAAATGATCCATTTAATGAAAACTCCTTTTTATTAAGCCTTAGGCAACTTACCTACTATGGCCTTGAACCCAGATTATCTCTATCCCAAAGGCAATGAGGGAGAAAAAAGAGGACTAAGAGTTATGTGGTTTGAGGTCGAGTTTACGTTAAGATACATAGAGGTTAGGGGTACACGTTTGGGGATCAAGGAGACCTAGATTAAAATCCTTGCTCTACCATTTATCAGAACTGTGATCTTAGAGAGTTTACTCAATTTTTCTGTCTTGGGTAGGCTTATTATTTGCAAGCAACAGAAACTGAGCATGGTCAATATAAGTAGGAAAGTAATTTATTGGAAAGACAACCAATTACACAAAGAGTCAACAGGAAGGCTGCCAGCAGGAAATTCAGCCAAGGTTGCACCATCCTAACCAAGTAGTTAGCATGCCTCAACCAACAGCCATTATCACTACAGGACCCTTGACACCACGAGCCCCAAACAAACTGCTGCTGTGAATGACTTCTGAAATTGCTCTTATGTCTTTGTGCCACTCCTTCAAGATTAAATTTCTAAACAGTGGTATCTGATAAGCCAAGCAAAGGTCATATGCTCAAGCCCTGGCAGGGGATGGAAGGAGAAAATCCAGCCCATTTAGCTTCTCTCATGGCAGGCTAGGTCTTGCCTCCAAATAATATTATGCAATGGAAGATTCTTACTAACAGAAAAGGAGTTCAGCTGCTGGGCAGCCTTTCAAAACTGACAACACCTGGTCTGGGTGTGGTGGCTAATGCCTGTAATCCCATCACTTTGTGAGGTGGAGGCGTGTGGATCTCTTGAGCTCAGGAGTTCGAGACCAGCCTGAGCAACATGGGGTAACCCTATCTCCACAAAAAATACAAAAATTAGCCAGGCATAGTGGCACCTGCCTGTAGTCCTGGCTTACTTGGGAGGCTGAGGATCACTGGAGCCCAGGAGGTGGAGGTTGCAGTGAGCCAAGATCGCCCCACTGCACTCCAGCCTGGGTGACAGGGTGACGGAATGGGACCCTGCCAAAAAAAAAACAAAAACAAAAGAATAAAACAAACCAAAAAAAAAACACTCCCAGCATTCATTACCCAAACTTTGGTTTGCTCATCTGTGAAAGGGGCATCTGACTGCCTAGTACCTTCCTCATAGGTTTGCTGTGAGAATTCGACAGCATATGCATGTTGCAGTTAGCATGATGTCTCACATAGGCTGAGCACTGGATAAATTTCAGCTATTCTTACTAATTCTTGTTACTCTGAGCAAGCCACGTAGAATCTCTGTGCCCACATTCTCACTCACTGAAGGAAGATGACATCAACCGTACTAAATTAGTCGACATAGGCTAATTGTTGAAACAAGGGGCCCCCCAAATCTCAGTAGATTATTTCTCATTCACTTCATCATCCAGTGAGGGCTGCTGAGATTTGAATGAGATCCATATAGGCATTCAGAGGCCAGGTCACCTTCTATCTAGTGGCTCTGCCATATACCCGGGACCTGTACTATGTTGGCAGAGGACCAAAGATAGCACAGAGGACCAGGGTCTTTTAGGGACCAAGCCTGGAAGTGGCATACATCAATTCTACCTCTATTCCATTGGCGAGAATTCAGTCACATGAGCTGCACCTCACCACAGGAAGTCAGTTTGGGAAATAATACCAAGCTATGTGTTCCAGAGGAAATGGAAACAAGATTTGGTGAAACACAGCAGTCTCTGTCACACCTACCTAACCTCCTCAGGGGGTTGCTAATAAAAGCGCATGTGAACACCAGTGTCAAAGTGCTATGGAAAGTGATAAACTAACATGAGCTACAGGTGATGCTGCTGTTGTTGATTAAGCTAGGAAGTTTCTGTGCATCCTCCACATTGCTAAAACATACAGCAATTTGGGTATGAGAAGAAACTGAAATATAATCAGAAGGTCCTTCCTCCTGTACAGAGACTCCTGAACTAGTAAGACTTTATTTCTCCACTTGTATCTTCAAAAGTAGGCCACTCCGGGCATGGTGGCTCATGCCTGTAATCTCAGCATTTTGGGAAGCCGAAGCAGGGGTAGATCACGAAGTCAGGAGTTCGAGACAAGCCTGGCCAATATGGTGAAACTCCATCTCCACTAAAATTACAAAATTAGCCAGGCATGGTGGTGCATGCCTGTAATCTCAGCTACTCAGGAGGCTGAGGCAGGAGAATTGCTTGAATCCAGGAGGCAGAGGTTGTAGTGAGCCAAGTCGCACCACTGCACTCCAGCCTGGGTGACAGAGTGAGACTCCATCTCAAAAAAAAAGGGGGGAGGGCCACTGCAGGTATATAATCTCCTTTCTTTGTCCATTGGTCCAATCCACATGGGGGTGTAGTGAAACTGGAGGGAAAAAAGGGGAGACAGCAGAATAAAAGAACAGGAAGCTATTACTTTGAGGAATGTAATTGTCAGAGCAGGCTGTCAGGGCAGCCTGAAGCAATCAGTAGGTAGTGGCCAGCCTCCACAGCAGTAGTTTATCGCCACATGAAGATGCTGGGGAGTTAATCACACCACTGATAGGTGTCAGCTCCAGGCATTGGACTCAGCATAAAATGAAAATCATGCTTAGAAAATGCTTAGAAAATGAAAATAATTAAGAGGCCACACATTTGAAATGTACCACTAAAAAGGGAGGGCAGTCATCTTAGGGTTAGGTGAATGCCATGTTTGTAATCCACTGAACCAACTGGATGAGCCTGTAGAGGGTAAATGTGTCCAAGGGTACTTTGTTATTTGTACCTGATAGATGCCTTTCACACTCTGTTTTGAGTCTCTGCATGGCCTGTCATGAAAGACAAAAGCAAACACAATTTGCCCAGGCTTTGCTACATGAATATTAGTGCTTCAGGAATGCTCTAAGATCCTGCCAGCTGTGGCTCAGGAAGGGGTCCAGGCCAGATCTGACTCATCCTGCTGCCTTCCTCCTGGAAATGATCCCCTTTCTCACCCCACTCCTGCTGGCTGAGCCCAGGTCCTGTCTGTCCCATATTTCCTTTGATCCAAGGAAAACTAAAAGTGATTACTAGCTCCCAAGCAGCCTTTGTTTACAAATGGGTTCCCACCTGAATATGTTTACTCAAAAAAGTAGTCAAATAATTAGCTAGAACAGAGCAATCAAACTGATCAGACAATTCCTGGAGTAGGTCAAACCTTCAGAGCTATTTAACGACAGTTTTAAAGAACTGAACTGGGGTCTTCCAGCATAGAGAAGCAGGGATTGTGGCAGAAACTGCGAGGGAGAATTTTAAAAGTGCTTAGAATAAAAATCTTTTCATTGAAAAAAAATGACAAGAATTGCCCACATAATTATGGCAATTCTTCCTTTCCTTTTGCAATGCAAATTCCTGGCAGAGTGTGAGAGAAACTGAATTCTACTGTCCTAGTTTTTCAAACTAAGAAAATAAAATAATTTGTTACCGAAACTTTCAACTTCTACTTTTGAAAGCTACATTTAAGTTTTAAGAATCACATAACAAAAAAGACTACAGATAAACCTCATTACAATTTTTTAGTATTGAGTATTAGGTTATTTACTTTTCTTCTTCCTAAAGCTACTGTAGAAAGAAAATTCAAAGGACTAGTAAGAAGAATAGCTCAATTGATAACAAGTCTGGTTTGTCAATGACATGCTAATACCTGTAACAGTTATTAATTATCTCAGCAGCATCTGTTTTTATATGTAATATATTCTTCATCATACTTAAATTAATAAATAGCAACCAATTGTTGTCTCTTTTACAAGCTTCATATGGAAAGAAAACTGAAAAAAAATATATTTGTATTAGCAGAAAGTGAGTATAAGGAACTTCCCAGCCTCCCCTCCATATATTTACTGACAAGCAACTGACATGAGTGATAGCAAAGCAATGCGGTTAGTGAGGAACGGCGCAGAGTGTGCAGTTTCCTTTTCTCTAATGTTGATTTGTTTTCTGTGCTGACACAGTCCTAGAGGTTACTGTTCAAAGGAAGCATCAACAACAGAAGTAGTTAGAGTGCTGATTAAAGAAGATTCTAAGAAAATGACCAATCACCATCAATCTTTTTAATACTGGCTAACAAATATGTATTTTTCCTTCTGATATTATTAATAGTATAAACAGAACAATTCTATTTTAATATATCCATATAGTGCCTTATGCAAGTAAATATGATTCTGGATATTTTATGACCTGTAATTACTTGAAATCGGAAAGTCCTCTTAGTTTCTCCTATTACCCATGTGTTGCTGAGACCAACTGAAGAACCAGTTAGGAGGTTTGTTCATTCAAGAAATAACATTTAAGAAATGGGTACCTGCTTATCATATAAAAGAATCCAGTTATGTACTTACCCTGTGAGGAGACATACGTTAAAATGCCTGTACACTGCAGATGGGAAGAGGTTTTTCCAGGAATTTAAATTGTGCAATAGGGCCACACAATCTTACTTAAAAAAAAAAAAAAAAAAAAGGTAAAGGGATTTTAATTACACCATGAAGTTTTACAATTTTTTAAGTTTTTAGTTCTAGTTTTAGAAAACAGAGTAGAAGGAGTACAGAGAAAAACTTCACCATTAGACAAGTCAAACTAATTGTAAGGGCCGCGCAAACAGGCTTTTCCAAGAATTAATCATGAGGTGGTGCTTGGAGAATTCCTTTACCCCAGTGACTTTCAAACCCCCTTCTCACCCTCCACTAGTCTTTCAAAGGATTTATGGTGAATGGGGTCTAACGAGTATAACACGGCCGAAGGCATGAAGTTCACTCTACCCTTTCAGGGCGGAGAAGTTCCCCGGAAAGAGAATGGAGAAAAAGATCGCAGTTAGGCAGTCCTCCCAACCCCACCAAGGCTCCACCTCTCGAAAGCTGCAAGGTTCTGCCACCTGCGCCGGGAGAGGCTGCAGTCACTGTCTCCTCCTCTTTTTTTTTTTTTTTTTTTTTCCTTTTTCGCCTGGGGTGCCCTACCAAGCGCAGCCCGCAGCCCGGTCACTGCCAAATTACTCCAACTCCTTTTATGGTGAGAGGATGGATTCTTCGTTATTTCCCCGCCCAACCTGGTACCCACTCACCCACCTACCACGTCCGCTGGGCGCACCCAAGTCTAACCCAGGGGCGCACGCGCTAGCGCACACAGACACCCCATTTCTCCTCCTCTCTCGGCCAACCCTAGGTAGAATGCTAAAGCAACTGCCCTCTCTTCCACGACCTAGATGTTGCGGCCTGCGGGCAGGAGGTTCAAGAAATAGTCCACTCCAAGCGGCAGGCAGCAAGGCGGAAAGGGTCGCTGGTTTCAATGGTAGCCCCACTGGAAGCCGAGTTCAGGAGCGGCTAAGCGGTTGCCGGGGAAAGCACCGGGGCTTCCCAGGGTCTCCTCCCGGCTCCCACTCCGCAGCTCAGGGGGCGGGAAAACCACGGGAGCCGCCCCGCCCCACGCAGCCCAGCCCCGCCCCAGCCCGAACACCGCCCCCCGCCGGGCTCCCCAGCGGCGCCCAGGGAGGACGCGCTCCGCCCCCTTCCAATCCGGCCAATGGGCATCCGGGCAGCGCACGGTTTGCCTCCGCCTCCGCCAGGGAAACTTGGAGGAGGAGAAAAGTTTGTACAGAGGGTGGAAAGGCGAGAGCGGAGCTCTAAGCCCGGCAGCCCGAGAGGAAGATGAACAGCCCCAGGCCAGAGCCTCGGGCAGAGTGGACCCCGAGCCGCCCCCAGGTAGCCAGGAGCGGCCTCAGCGGCAGCCGCAAACTCCGGTAGCTGCCCGAGCTGCCCGTGGCTGGGGCGGAGGGCGGCCAGAACTGGGGACCGAGGCTCCGCGCCACCTGCGCGCGTGGCCTCACACCTGAACGCTGTCCTCCAGCGGACGAGACCAGCGGGCACTGCGAAGCTGGGACTCGTCTTTGAAGGAAAAAAAAAAAATAGCGAACAAGAAATCCAGCACCGTTCTTCACTGACCCATCCAGCTGCCCCTCTTGTTTCCCAAGTTTTTGAAAGCTGGCAACTCTGACCTCAGTGTCCAAAAATCGGCAGCCACTGAGACCGGCTCTGAGAAGCCGAAGGTTTGGCAATTTCCAGACTGAGCGGGACAAGGTGAAAGCAGGTTGGAGGCGGGCCAGGACATCTGAGAGCTGACCCTGGGGGCTCGCGAGGCTGCCGCCGCTGCTGCTGCTACAGGTGAGATGGCGTTGGGCTGGCGTTGGGGTCAACGGGTAGCGAACGCGGAGATGAGGCGCTCGCCGAAGAGAGCCAAGAAGGGAAGAGCGCGCTCTCCAAATTGCTTTTGTAACTTGTTTTCAGTGAGAATTTCATTGACTCAGAATCTATCGGGAATAGCAATAGGGAGCTACTTTTCCCTTGAGATGGCTCTTATTCATCTTGGCAATGGAGTGAGTTGGGTTGAGGGGAGGAAGAGGAATGGGAGAAGCAGTTTATAAATATTAATGTCAGCAAGAGTGTGCTGCTGGCAGGACGTATCAGGAGCCTAGAGATTTTGGTGGCCGCAGTTGGTAAGTGGCTACAATCCAGAAAGTAGGATCGAGTTGCTCCCCTTGGCTTATCAGTGTATCGTTTCTTGGGCGCGGGTCTGACACCTTACAAGTGGTAATTTCCGCTCACGGCAGCTTTGTCTCTCTTCTACCATCCCCAGACCCAGCCTTGCACTCCAAGGCTGCGCACCGCCAGCCACTATCATGTCCACTCCCGGGGTCAATGCGTCCACCTCCTTGAGCCCCGACCGGCTGAACAGCCCAGTGACCATCCCGGCGGTGATGTTCATCTTCGGGGTGGTGGGCAACCTGGTGGCCATCGTGGTGCTGTGCAAGTCGCGCAAGGAGCAGAAGGAGACAACCTTCTACACGCTGGTATGTGGGCTGGCTGTCACCGACCTGTTGGGCACTTTGCTGGTGAGCCCGGTGACCATCGCCACGTACATGAAGGGCCAATGGCCCGGGGGCCAGCCTCTGTGCGAGTACAGCACCTTCATTCTGCTCTTCTTCAGCCTGTCCGGCCTTAGCATCATCTGCGCCATGAGTGTCGAGCGCTACCTGGCCATCAACCACGCCTATTTCTACAGCCACTACGTGGACAAGCGGTTGGCGGGCCTCACGCTCTTTGCAGTCTATGCGTCCAACGTGCTCTTCTGCGCGCTGCCCAACATGGGCCTCGGTAGCTCGCGGCTGCAGTACCCAGACACCTGGTGCTTCATCGACTGGACCACCAACGTGACGGCGCACGCTGCCTACTCCTACATGTACGCGGGCTTCAGCTCCTTCCTCATTCTCGCCACCGTCCTCTGCAACGTGCTTGTGTGCGGCGCGCTGCTCCGCATGCACCGCCAGTTCATGCGCCGCACCTCGCTGGGCACCGAGCAGCACCATGCGGCCGCGACGGCCGTGACCTCGGTTGTCTCCCGGGGCCACCCCGCCGCCTCCCCAGGCTTGCCGCGCCTCAGCGACTTTCGCCGCCGCCGGAGTTTCCGCCGCATCGCGGGCGCCGAGATCCAGATGGTCATCTTACTCATTGCCACCTCCCTGGTGGTGCTCATCTGCTCCATCCCGCTCGTGGTGAGTGACCAGGGCTGGGGCCCCACCCGGCCCTTTTCTCGCATCCACCTCCCTCCTCCGTTCCCCGCTCCCCGCTTTCCCTCTCAGTCTTTGGCAGTGAACGTGTCTCCTTTAGGTCGGGGCTGGGATTCCCACACTTTCTCAGAGCGGGCCCAACCCTCTTTGAAGTCCCAGTCCTAATGAGATTTAGCAGGTGTTTTGCCCCCACATCCCCCAGTTTATGTTCCCGAAAGCCTGGGTTTTTTTCTCTACCGGGACAGTCCTTACCCCTCGCTGCCTGACATTGGCCGAGTCTTCCAAGAAAACCCCCCACCCCCTCTGTTAGATGTGGAGGGGAACCTGCTGTAGTGTAACTTAGCCCACTCCTCCGTACTGTGAACTGTGAACTGCAGAACCTGAAACGTCAGGGATGGTGATCTGTTCGTTGTAAACCATTTCTAAGGAAAGTGGGGTTTTTGGTGTTTTGATTTATGCAAGTTTTTTTGACTTTTTCCCCCCGGTGGATTGCGTAGAATTTTAAAGCTAGAAGAGATATCAAGAGGTGTTTTAGTCTAACTCCCTCACTTCACTGAGGGAGTGAATGATATGCTTAAAATAATCCAGCCAAACCTACAGAGTCAAGCTAGGCTCCCTGCTCTACCATGGTGTGCCCTGGGAGGGCAGCTTAAAGCACACAAATTCTAATTCATACACGGGGCAGGGTCCAGACTCAGTTTCTTTCATTCTGTGTAGTCCAGGAAAGCAAAGTTTCTCAGGGTGACTAATTATGGAAAAGCTGGTATACATGGGGTATGGGATTTGAATTCTCTACAACTGTGCAAGAAACAGTACCATTTTAGAGAAACCGAGATTTAGAGATGGCTGTCTTCGTTTCTTCAAGCCAAAGCTCTACAGCTTGTAATGGACCTTTGGCCTGTCTGAGGCCAGACCCAGCTCATGTGTTATTACATCACGTCTCCCTCCTAGAACATTTCTCATTTTGGCCTTTGTAAAGCGTGGGTTGGAGTTTTGGTACACTTCATTTTTAGTTCATCTTTTAAGAATTGCCTTTGGATTAACTTTTAAAATATGATAAACAGAAAGGCTCAAACCCTACCTAGTTCTTTACTTTGCCTCTGACTAAAATGGAATGCACCAGAAGCAGATGGGCAGAAGAATGCAATACTTTATCTAGAGTTTCTCTTGAAAGCAACTAGTTATGAGTTCTTCCATCTTCCAAAAACCCACATTCCTGGAAATTCTAAACTACCAACTCAAAAAGAGATAACTGCTTTTTCTTATGCTTATTGGGAACAAGAGAAAAAAAAAATGTAATAGGCTATTATTCCTTCCTTTTCCTTATTAATACTGTCCAGGGATCTTTGGTGTAGAAATATTATATCTCTGATAAAAGTGACTGTAAATGGAAGGAACTTAGAGGGGGCTGAGAGCCAGAATACAGTAGCTTCTTACCAATTTGTATAAACAGTAATAAATATAATTGGCCATAAGAGCCTTTAAGCCATTCCAGGACCCAATATAATTTACAGAGTTAAGTCACACTTGAGCCACATAAATACATTTTATTGTCTGTAATGGCAACCTAGAATAAAGTGAGATTTTGGACAAAAACAACTCTGCTCCTGATGGGGCCCCTGTTCCTGGGCCTCTGCCTTGTGTTTTACAAAACAGTAAATGACAAAGTGAATGGTTGTTATTCTCAGAACATCCACTTAAAGGGACAGAGGAATTAGAGCTAGAAGGTTAGCAACATGCACATACTTTACATGTGTTTTGGTTGGAAGTAAGCCTGTAAAGCTATGGATTTCTGCACAGCCACGGATGAATTATTTTCTTCTAACATCTAGAAAGACATACAAGGCTTAATTCACCTCGTGGGCTGAAGTGGTAGACCTGGACCTAAGATTCAGGGCCCTTACACAAAGCCTTAAAATTATTTGAGGACCTAGAGGCGAGAAATTATAGGAGCTGTATTTGTGGTTTGCAGATTAACCACATTTTAACTAACAAGAAATACTGTTCACCTGTATGATGTTAGTAACATGATGTAAATTTTCAGTAATCTTAACCTGAAAATTGAAACTAGCTCAATTAAGAAGTAATCCCATTAGTCAAGTATTTATGTAGCTTTTTGAGAAATAAGGAATCCTACAAATAGCAGTGGCATCAGTTTGTCGCCCTTAGTTTTGGGTACTAAAATCTAATTTCAGAATCGGTTTATAAATCAGTGATAAATGATGGGTTCATTATACTACCCCCCCACCCCCCCACAATTCAGCAATTACTGAACTAATCGAAAACCCTTCTGCAAATACAGTTTTCCTTGGCTTCCTTTTACAACTTTCTTTTTTCATGTTTTCATATTCATATTATAAATTAAGATTAAAGCTCAGAACTCTCTGATATTGAAAGCAGATGAGCCTATCTTCAGTTCCAAAGAAACTAATGAAGCATCTAATTTTATCAAATCAAGTGGTTGCTAATCCCATTTAAGGAAAATCAAAGCGTTGGAATTATTTTAAATGCTTTGGAAAGGCTAACAAAGCAAATATAGCTTACTTGGAATTTCAGAAAGCTTGATATAATACATAAGGAAAACAAGCAGCCATTGAAAAGCAGCCAAGGTTTTGCCTCTTGGACACCAGGGAAGAAAGAACTACAGCTCTTAGAGGGGGTTGGTATTGAGTTTAGTATAAAAAATAAAATTTAATTTGCTATCCAAAATATACATGTTTCATAAATAGAGCTAAGATTGGAGTAGAAATTTGAGAAAGGTTGGGAAATTAGTTGTGGATATAAGGAACTGTGCTGAACCTTCAGAATTCTTTGAACTGGGTCATAATGAATGATCAGAGAAGGTGTAAGTATGATCTACAAGGAACATCACATGACAAGATATTGTAATGGGTAGGTGGTTCTTGTCATTTTGTCCTTTCTTCTATTTATAACCAGTCTCAGGGTTTTTTAAAATATAGGAGAATTTTGGAAGTGAGAACTTCCAAAATTTTGTGAGAACAAGAAGTGAGAGTCTACATTTCAGATAAACAAAAAGGACTGCATTCTTTAGAAATATGCAAGCAAGACAGCCCCTTAAGGTCCTGGTGCTAAATGCTGTAGCTAGATGAATTTCTAGTGCCTAATTTTTCAGTTACTAATGAATATTAAGATGATTATTATAATCAAATATTTTGCCTCAGGGCTAAACAGTTACTATAGGGTTTGGAAGGGCATTTTCCCCCATACACAAGCAACCCAAAACTGTATTTATTGCTTACTTGTTTCTTTTATTTTTTAACTCTGAAGTAACAAATATTTATCTCAGCTAGGGGCAGAATGGCTAATTTGATTAATCTTCTGCCTTGGTGAAGTAAAACTTAGATTCTTAGGAAAATACTTCCTGTGAGTGTTTACTTGGTTCCCTACTGTAAACTCGTCGTCTCTATAAAGCTTTCACCAGCATTTGATCAGCAAAAGTTTATAAGGACAGATGAAAACTTTGTAAATAGATATACTTTTGTTTACTGTAGGCAAACTGGAAGTGGAGTCATAAAACAACTGATGGGATGTCAGATGAGTGTGAAGCATATCTACACATACAAGAGAAATGCCATACATTTGGGTATGACTACAAGAGAATCTAAAAGACTGGATTTGTTCAAATAAATTTGGCTAAGTTTAAAAAATGGCAATGCCCAGAAGCAAGTTTTAAGTCATAACATGAAATTGTAGACCCAGTAGTAGTAACTTGAAGACTATTGAGTTCCATAAAAGTAAGTTATTTCCACATCTAGCATTTCATTTGAATCTTGAAAAGCTCTAAGGAGAAAGTAGGGCTGACCAGTATTTTCACTCTCTCTACACCTCAGTTTTCCCAGCTGCAAATGAAGAATTTATATCATTCTGCAACTTACAGGGTAGCTATAGGTGAGTCCTCATCTAATGCTCATTTCACCATGCTTTGCTGACCTGTCAATTTGTTTGTATTGAATATCTCCTAACAAGTTTTTTTTTTCTCAGCGCTGAAGTGATTCTTGTAGTCTCTTATTAGAGTATTCAATGTGAGAGCTTAAAAAACAAAACAAAACAAAAAAGAAACATTCAGTGTAGAGGTTGACCTATAAAGCCTGTAGAAATTTAACTTGCCTTCTACAAATGGCCAGTTAGTGGCCTAGAAGGAACAAGAACCAAGCTCTCCTACACACCACCCAGTCAAGAATTCTTTCCACTATTCTTTACTTGAAAAAAAGAAAGTGATAAGAACTTCTAGTAACAGCTGTGTCAATTTTGGACTCTTCACAAGGCAGTGAGATAACTGAGCACATACAGATAATTCCTTTTATGTGCTTGGAACAGAACAAGTAGCACACACATTCAAATCCAGCTACAGATCTTGTCACTTACTGGAAAGCATTACTACTGTTTTGACAGTCGATTACTAAATCTGTCTAATCAAGAATTCAACATTCTTTCTTCAACATTCCCTGCAAAAAGATTATTAAGTAGGAAGTACATGTTTTTGATGTCATATTATTAACTGTATCCCAAAGCTACCTCTAAGCTACAGTTTTCAAATTATTGCTATATTCCACACTGGGCAAGCTTCCACATATGGGTTCAAAAAACGTAATGAGAGCCAACATACCTGTTCTATGATAGGCGCTGCGCTGTGCTAAGCACTTTGATCATTTGTACCTATGTTATAAGGAGTGGAGCCAGGATTTGAACAGAGGCTTGTTTGCTTCCAAAGCTTGGGCATCTATCTCTATAGCATATAGCCTCCTTACAGCTTTCTTGTCACCACGTCTTCTTCTGAACTGATTGCATTTTCTGCAAGTTATGTTCCACTGCTCCTGAACCCTAATCTCTAATCATCCTAAAAAGGTGTGAATAACATAATTTTTAAAATGTAGCTTGGTGTGTTGGCATGTGCCTGTTTCCCAGCTACTTGGAAGGTTGAGGCTAGAGGATTGCTTGAGTCCAGGAGGTTGAGGCTGCAATGACCATGTTTGTATCACAGCACTCCAGCCTGGGTGACACAGTGAGACTCTTTCTAAAATAAAATAATTTAGAATACTGTAATATGCCAATATGAACAACAAACCACATATACACATTAGCAGCTACTAAGAAAAATACTTAAAATTGGAAGAAAGGAGATATGTCATTAGTATTCAGTGAGTTTTTTTGTTTTTGTTTTTGTTTTGAGACGAGTTTCCCTCTTGTTGCCCAGGCTGGAGTGCAATGGCACAATCTCAGCTCACCACAACTTCCGCCTCCCGGGTTCAAGCGATTCTCCTGCCTCAGCCTTCCAAGTAGCTGGGATTATAGGCATGCGCCACCATGCTCGGCTAATTTTGTATTTTTAGTAGAGACAGGGTTTCTCCATGTTGGTCAGGCTGGTCTCAAACTCCCAATGTCAGGTGATCCGCCTGCCTCGGCCTCCCAAAGTGCTGGGATTACAGGCGTGAGCCATCGCGCCCGGCCGTATTCAGTGAGTTTTTTAATGATTTTTTTCCGTCCTGACTCAGAGGTTTTTTATCAGCAACACACTCCTCCAACACTGAAAACTGCCTGAACTTGTTTAGTCGTGTAACGTATAGGGCCTGTTAGACAAGAATTCCGAAAAGTGCTTTCACCCGCTCACAAGACATTGAAGCACTACTCCAGATGTTCCCATCTCAACTGCGGTTGTCCCTGCCCTCTTGGAAACAGCAAGTCAAGTAGCCCATTTAAAGTGAAGCAGAGGTTGCTATATGTTTTCAAACATTGCAAGATGCGTGGAGTTTTTGTTTGTTTTGTCTTTTTTCTTTCCCTACTTGAAGTAAGTCTCAACTGAGATATGTTGCAAAGTAAAACTCATATTGATTCTTTCCAGTTTGACCAACTTTTGAGGATGTTTTTACCCAAATTTGAACTTTTGCTCTTTAAACTCATACTTTTGCTACCCTGTGAATTCCCCTTTATTGAAAAGACATTGAATGACCAGGTTCAGTGGCCTGGACTAATTGTAAACTTTTCCTCCCCCATTTCCATAATTTTAATATACTTTTAATATAGCCTCCTTTCCCTCCTATGCTAGTCAAAATCCATTGCTGCTGTAGATAAGATGAGGCACAGAAATGATTCTTTCCTTGCCTCTCATCACCTTTGATTATGACAACCTATTATTGTTTTACAACATTCCGACCTTTCTAAAAGGCCACAGAAATTTTAAAATGCTAACTCCTAATATACTTCTTTGAATGGCTACAAATTCCATTTTAACTGTTCAAAATTTTTCTTCCTTTCAGTAGTAGCCATGTTTCCTTTGAGGTTGTCGCAGGAGAAGCAACCAGCAATAAAACATTTTCAGTGTCAAAAATCTCAGAAACGTCAGGTTGAGACTTAACCAAAATTCTGTTCTGCGAGTCTCAGAGATGGCTTTACACAGTGCTTATTAGGGAGGGAGGATCAGAAACTCTCGAGTGGAGCAACACTGCCACCTGGAGGCTTGAAGGCTCAAGTTCACATAAACCCGGCCGTAGGTCTTTTCCAGAGACCACACACAGGACTTGATACTAACAGATTTAAATCCATCATTTCTTCTACCCTTAGGAACATAGTACGTGATGTGAATAAAATGTAGACCTCATGCTTTTTACCAATAACTCCATTGTCAAGAAATAATGATTAAACAGAAAGCCAGACTGGTAGAACAGAAAAGGCAACATGGAGGTCCAGACCAGATTGCCACCAACAGGGCGGGGGACATCCTAAGTTCCTCAAAAGCTCTGGGTCTCAGTAACAAATACCTCATCTGAGAAAAGGCCTGTACAGTTGAGGGAACTGCTGAGTTTCCAGACATAGCTGAAGACCACAAAGCTTATGGAAGCAAGAAACCAAGATGCTTTATTTTACTAGTAAAATATTTTTTTTTATTTTTTATTTTATTTTTATTTTACTACTAGTAAAGATTTTTTTTTAAATCAAGTATGCTTTGCCTTGTTACTATCATTTATCCCAGCATAGTTTCTAAAAGTATTTTAAGAGGCGATATTACATACTGATGTTCATTCCAGTTCATTCTTGATTTAGCTGTCTTCCAAATATCAAGATATTAATTTCATCTTGGCTAGAGGCTTTGACTATTTTATTCTCTGAGATTTACAAGCCCATAATCCCATATCCGAAATATTTAGGGGCAGATGAGTTTCAGAATTTAGAATTTCTTGGCTTTTAGAGAAGTAATCAATAATATATTGCAAAATATGTAATATCCTCATCAGAATTGGAACAGTACTCCTGGACCAGAACATAGGAATATTCACTCTAAGTGGAATAAATTGAACTAAATGGCTTCACAGTCTGTTCAGTTCAGTTTTTGCTGCCAAAATAAGTTTAGGTCAGATTTTGCAATAAGTGTAAGTTCTCAAAACAAAACAACAACAAATGAAATGAACAAAAATCTTTTGATAGAGGATCAGAGACCTATAGCTAATTAAGATCTAAATTCCAGTTAAGGAAGAAATAGAAATGCAGTTCTACGTTACTGATCCAGTATTGTTCTAGAATAAATTTAATATAAGTTTAATTTTGCAGGTTAATGAAACGTATTTCTTCAAATATTTTAAACTTCCTTCTTTTATCCAAATTGTTGAAAATCTTTCTGAAATATCCCGACCCAAATATTGTTACATCTAGTAAGTGCCAAAAGAACACATGCAAATGGTCAATGAATCGCCTTTTCCATTGTGAACTGGCACCAGCCTCAACTAAACTATCCCTGTTCTAGGTGATTCATGTACCATGAGTCATTCATTGTTATGCTGTATATAGTAAGGCAGCAATGTCCTCAAGTCTTGTTAGAGATATTTGCCCCTAGTTAAACGGCTCCAGCTGTGCTTTTGTGAGTTCTTCTTGCTCCTTTTTGTGGTTTTTATGTATCTTCCTTGACTGTGAGACTCAACCTCTTCTCCCTAACCTAAAATAATTACTAAAGGCAAGAAATAATTAGTAAATAATTACTAAAGATAGATGGCAATTATTTTTATTTCGATACTACTATTTCTATTTCTATATGAATTACTCCTACTATTTCTATATGAATTGCAGATGAGATTTTTATATAAATGATCCCAGTGGAATTAGAAGTAATATCTAGGCAAAAAAAAAATCATAATACTTTGAGAGTGAATTTGAGGCTGAGCATGGTGGCTCACTCCTGTAATCTTAGCACTTTGGGAGACTGCGGCATGCAGATCACTTGAGCTCAAGAGTTCGAGACTAGCCTGGGCAACATAGAAAGACCTCATCTCTACAAAAATAATAAGTTAGCTAGGCACGGTGGCACACACCTGTAGTCCTGGCTACTCAGGAGGCTACGGCAGGAGGATTGCTGGAGCCTAGGAGCTCAAGGCTGCAGTGAGCAATGATTATACCACTGCACTCCAGCCTGGGCGACAAAGTGAGACCCGGTCTCAAAAAATATATATACATGTACATTTAACAAATGCATTTTCCTCTAAGGAATAAAATGATCATGTAAGTTTACACAAATTCATGCTCCATTCGCTGAATCATTTGAAGTTCCCAGATGTTGACATATCATTTCATCCTTCCATGACTTTGCACGTGGAGCTACGTCTATTTGAAATGTGATGTCCTTCCTTCTAAATTTAGCAAATTCCTACTCATCCATCGTGATTACTATAACTGGGGAACAGAGTCATAGAGAAAATGAAAACTATTCTGTGGTCATTCTGGGTGACAGGAGATCCTGCTGTTGGTGTAAAACTTTTCAGCATATTCTTTCTAGACTAAAATAAAAGAATCTGGCCTTATTCTGATGATTAGATGGTTAACTGACTTATAAAATGAGTTCCCTTTAAATTATGTAAAATGACAGCTGGAATAAGAGAAATCAGTAGCTTTTGGGGGAAAAAAAATTACTTCATTAGAGTTACAAAAACTTAAAAGCACTCGCAGAAATGAAGTTAATAAAATGTTTCTCAAGAACACTTTATACATATGTGACCTGCACTCACATTGCATTTTTGTATACTGTCTTTGCTCTAGGGAAGATAATCATAAGATAGTTACAAAAATATTAAAGCCATACTAACTCAGAACATATTAATTGCATTTTTCCAGTGACTGGTTTTTCTTTTTCTTTTTCTTTTCTTTCTTTTTTTTTTTTTTTTTTTTTTTTTTTTTTTTTTTTTTTTGAAACAGATTCTAGATCTGTGGCCTTGGCTGGAGTGCAGTGGCGCCATCTCAGCTCACTGCAACCTCTGCCCCCCCCCGGGTTCAAGCGATTCTCCTGCCTCAGCCTCCTGAGTAGCTGGGATTATAGGCATGTGCCACCACACCTGGCTAATTTTTGTTTTGTTTTTATTTTTTTGAGATGGAGTCTCACTCTGTTGCCAGGCTGGAGTGCAGTGGCGTGATCTCAGCTCACTACAACCTCCGCCTCCTGGGTTCAAACGATTCTCCTGCCTCAGCCTCCTGAGTAGCTGGGACTACAGGCACATGCCACCATACCCAGCTAAATTTTATGGTTTTAGTAGAGATGGAGTTTCACCATGTTGGCCAGGATGGTCTCAATCTCTTGACCTTGTGATCCGCCCACCTCAGCCTACCAAAATGCTGGGATTACAGCCGTGAGCCACCGCACCCAGCCTAATGTTTGTATTTTTAGTAGAGATGGGGTTTCGCCATGTTGGAAAAGTTGGTCTGGAACTGCTGACCTCAAGTGATTCACCCACCTCGGCCTCCCAAAGTGCTGGGATTACAGGTGTGAGCCACCATACCCAGCCCATGACTGGTTTTTCTGAGGCTTGTTATGTAGCTTCCTCTTTTCCTGGAACTTGAGAAATGAAGGCAGGTTCTTAATATTGCTAAGGTAGACATAGCATTTATATGTTTTCCCAGTTGATGAATGATGAAATCTAAATGTGCGGATCTCACTTATGCAGGTGCGAGTATTCGTCAACCAGTTATATCAGCCAAGTTTGGAGCGAGAAGTCAGTAAAAATCCAGATTTGCAGGCCATCCGAATTGCTTCTGTGAACCCCATCCTAGACCCCTGGATATATATCCTCCTGAGAAAGACAGTGCTCAGTAAAGCAATAGAGAAGATCAAATGCCTCTTCTGCCGCATTGGCGGATCCCGCAGAGAGCGCTCCGGACAGCACTGCTCAGACAGTCGAAGGACATCTTCTGCCATGTCGGGCCACTCTCGCTCCTTCTTCTCCCGGGAGCTGAAGGAGATCAGCAGTACATCTCAGACCCTCCTGCCAGACCTCTCACTGCCTGACCTCAGTGAAAATGGCCTTGGAGGCAGGAATTTGCTTCCAGGTGTTCCTGGCGTGGGCCTGGCCCAGAAAGACACCACCTCGCTGAGGACTTTGCGAATATCAGAGACCTCAGACTCTTCACAGGGTCAGGACTCAGAGAGTGTCTTACTGGTGGACGAGGTTGGTGGGAGCGGCAGGGCTGGGCCTGCCCCTAAGGGGAGCTCCCTGCAAGTCACATTTCCCAGTGAAACACTGAACTTATCAGAAAAATGTATATAATAGGTAAGGAAAGAAATACAGTACTGTTTCTGGACCCTTATAAAATCCTGTGCAATAGACACATACATGTCACATTTAGCTGTGCTCAGAAGGGCTATCATCATCCTACAACTCACATTAGAGAACATCCTGGCTTTTGAGCACTTTGCAAACAATCGAGTTGACTCACATGGGTCCTGAGGCCTGCAGCACGTCGGTTAATACCCCACTATGACAGAGGATTGTGGTCACAACTTGATGGCTGGGAAGACCTACTATCAGTTTTTCTACTGGAGAGGAGGATGGCAGAAGTTTGGCTGCTTTCCTAACATCCAGAGCTTCGTCGTATTTGGCACACAGCAGAGGCCCAGATATTAGAAAGGCTCTATTCCAGTAAACTATGAGGACTGCCTTATGGATGATTTAAGTGTCTCACTAAAGCATGAAATGTGAATTTTTATTGTTGTACATATGATTTAAGGTATTTTAAGTATTTTCTTCTCTGTGAGAAGGTTTATTGTTAATACAAGGTATAATAAAATTATCGCAAGCCCTCTCCTTCCAGTATAACCAGCTGAAGTTGCAGATGTTAGATATTTTTCATAAACAAGTTCTAGTCAAAGTTGAAAATTCATAGTAAGATTGATATCTATAAAATAGATATAAATTTTTAGGAGAAAGAGTTTAGTATTATCAAAGGGATAAAGAAAAAAATACTATTTAAGATGTGAAAATTACAGTCCAAAATGTTATTCTTTCCAGGCTATGTATAAAATACATAGTGAAAATTGTTTAGTGATATTACATTTATTTATCCAGAAAACTGTGATTTCAGGAGAACCTAACATGCTGGTAAATGTTTTCAACTTTTTCCCTCACTAATTGGTACTTTTTAAAGCATAACGTAAATTTTTTAAAGTCTTTAATAAATAACCCATAATTAAAGTGTATAATAGAAAAAATTTTAAAAATCTAAGCAGCTTATTGTTTCTCTGAAAGTGTGTGTAGTTTTACTTTCCTAAGGAATTACCAAGAACATCCTTTAAAATTTTAAAGGATGGCAAGTTGCATCAGAAAGAGCTTTATTTTGAGATGTAAAGATTCCCAAATGTGGTTACATTAGCCATTCATATATATCAGAAGTGCAGATTTGGGGCACTTACTGGTCACCTTGTAACAGTTTTGTGTAACTCCCAGTGATGCTGTACACATATTTGAAGGATCTTTCTCAAAGAAATATTAAGCATGTTTTGTTGCTCAAAGTGTTTTTGTGAATTGCTTGGTTGTAATTAAATTCTGAGCCTGATATTGATATGATTTTAAGAAGCAGTTGTACCAAGTGAAATTATTTTGGAGGTTATAATAAATATACACATTCAATCTGAGTTGCATATCCTCAATTTGGGAAAACTTGTGGGGTGGGGGTTTGTTGTTTCAGGTCATCATCTATATCCTTTTTTATATATTTTTTAAATTTATTGGGAAATAATTTTAAAGAAATGTTGCAAGAAAAGTACAAAGCCTTGGATACACTTAGTAGAGAATGACACTTTACTCAAAGCCTCCAGTTTGTATGGGTGATGGATTGAGACAGTATTATGCCTAGCTTGTGACATATAAAGGACTCAAATAATTATTACTAAAATTAGCATATTTTACATTTTGCAGTTTTTTAACTGCCATTTATTTATTTATTTATTATTTATTTATTTATTTATTTTTGAGACAGAGTCTTGCTCTGTCAGCCAGACTGGAGTGCATTGGCACAATCTCGGCTCACTGCAACCTCCACCTCCCGGGTTCAAGCAATTCTCATGCCTCAGCCTCTTGACTAGGTGGGATTACAGGCGTGCACCACCATGCCCGGCTAAATTTTGTATTTTTAGGAGAGACATGTCATGCCATGTTGGCCATGGTTGGTCTCAAACTCCTGGCTTCCAGCAGTCTGCCCACCTCAGCCTCCCAAAATGCTAGGGTTGCAGGCAAGAGCCACCATGTCCGGCCCTTTTTACATTTTTAAATGCAAATTTTGTTCATTTTTTGAGTGAGTTATGTATCTGCATTAGTCAGCTAAGGCTGCCATAAAATACTATAGATGGGTGGCTTACACAACAGAAACTTATTTTCTCACAGTTGTGGAGGGTGAAAGTCCAAGACCAAGGTGTCAGCAGAGTTGGTTTCTCTTGAGCCCCCTCTCCTTGGCTTGCAGATGGCTCCCTTCTTTCTGTGTCCTCAGATAGCCGTTTCTCCAGGTGAGCACATCCCCGATGCCTCTCTCCTTATAAGGACACCAGTCATACTGGATTAGGGCCCCATCCTTATGACCTCATTTAACCTTAATTCGTCCCTTAAAGGCCCTCTCTCCAAATATAGTCACAATGGGGGTTAGGGCTTCAACAAATGATTTTTGGGGGGCAAGTGTCTTTTTCATTGTTGAGCCTGATTTATTCTTAAACTAGCAACCAAGAAAAATGAATTCCAGCACTGCTCCATCATCTATTCCATATTTATTTATAAGATTTAACAGCTATGCAATGCAAAGATTATTTTTTATTTCTTGCTATGGGACACTTGTTCCAGACCATTTAGAGAACTTCGAATTTTCTACACAGGAAAGTTCTGATTCTTTATCGGCTACTATTAAGTCCTAACATCTCAAAAGGATATAACAGACAAGAAGGTAATTTTAACACCATATTGTAATCTTTGAGCAATCTAACCAATTAAATCAAGTATGTTAGAAAAGATAGATTTGCAGGACTGTTAAAATGGTACCTTAGGCCAGGTGCAGGGGCTCACACCTGCAATCCCAACACTTTGGGAGGCCAAGGCAAGTGGATCACTTGAGGTCAAGAGTTCAAGACCAGGATGGCCAACATGGTGAAACTCTGTCTCTGTTAAAAATACAAAAATCGGCTGAGCGTGGTGGCTCACGCCTGTAATCCCAGCACTTTGGGAGGCTGAGGCAGGCAGATCACGAGGTCAGGAGTTCAAGACCAGCCTGGCCAATATAATGAAACCCCATCTCCACTAAAAATATAAAAATTAGCCAGGCATGATGGTGGGCGCCTGTAGTCCAGCTACTTGGGAGGCTGAGGCAAGAGAATCGTTTAAACCCTGGAAGCAGGGGTTGCAGTGAGCCAAGATTGCACAACTGCACTCTAGCCTGGGCGATACAGTGAGACTCTGTCTCAAAAAAAAGAAAAATACAAAAATTAACCAGGCATGGTGGCATGCAGCCAGCTACTCAGGAGGCTGAGGCAGGAGAATCACTTGAACCCAGAATCACATGAGCCAGTATCGGCCTCTGCACTCCAGCCTGGGCGACGGAATGAGACTCCATCTGAAAAAAAGAAAAAAATGGTACTTTGTGCAGCCATAAAAAAGAAAGAAATCATGTCCATGTCCTTTGAACCAACACGAATGAAGGTGAAGACCATTGTCCTAAGTGAACTAACTCAGAAACAGAGAAGCAAACACTGCATGTTCTCACTTATAAATGAGAGCTATACAATGGGTACACATGGTCATAAAGATGGAACTAGTAGATGCTGGGGACTCCAAAAGTGGGGATGTGGGGGAGAGCAAGGGGTGAAGAATAACCTACTGGGTACTATGTTCACTATTTGGGTATTGGGTACACTTGAAGCCCAATCCCCACCAGTATGCAATATACCCATTTAACAAACAAACACACATACCCCCCGAATCTAAAATAAAATGATAAAATAAAAAATAAAATGGTACTTTGACCAAGGGACCACAGAATTCAAGAGTTCTTTCCCAAACCATAGCTAGTCTTCTCCACAAGTTTTCTCTTAGGGGCAATAAATACAAAAGGGACATGGAAAAATCAAGGCACAGTAATATTTACTGTTAGCTATCCACATGGCCTCAAATGTTAATGCAGAAAAATTTCCGTTACACAAATATTCATTTTTCCTAAACTACTTGTACTAGTCTCAGAACAAACCATGTTTGCTTTCTTCCAATACTGGCCCACCTCATGCCCTTCCCCCATTACATCCAAGCCTGAATCTAAGATGCTGCAATTATGATCTCAAGATTGTCATCCAGACACATGAAAAATGGAACCAGAAAAAACAAGACACTTACAACAAGAGAGAACATTTGGTCCCATTGCTTACTGTGGGGTTTCTCTGGGCTACAGCTGGTGCTTTAACCCCAAACTGGAAGTACCCTGGCAGAAAGGAAGAGAGAAAGAGAGCTGGGCCTTTGGTCCTTGTATCAACATCTCTACCATTCAATCATTTATCCATTCCCTTTACCTTGCCAGGCCATCCACCCCATTTCCCACCATGGAAGAGAAGAACAGAAGAGAACACCAGTCATAACTTTTTCCTAAGAACTTTTAACCACAGCAACTCCACACACTAAAATCTGAATAATTAGGTAAGTATTTCTCTTTCTTGAGAAGGGTGAAACGGGATTTAATACAAAGGAGGAGAAAAAGAATTCCAAGAACAATGAACAAGAACCCAACGCAACAGCTCTGCAATAGGCAGAGCACAGTGAAACCAGACTGAGGCAGGAGGGAAGGCTCTCTGATGTCCCCACAGTAGAAAGAAAGGAAAGAAAGAAGGAAAGAAAGAAAAGAAAGTAAAGGAAGGAAAGAAAGAAAGGAAGGCCAGGCACAGTGGCTCACCCCTGTAATCCCAGCACTTTGGGAGGCCGAGGCAGGTGGATCACCTGAGTTCGGGAGTTCAAGACCAGCCTGACCAACATGGAGAAACCCTGTCTCTACTAAAAATACAAAATTAGCCAAACGTGGTGGCACATGCCTGTAATCCCAGCTACTTGGGAGGCTGAGGCAGGAGAATTGCTTGAACCCTGGAGGCGGAGGTTACAGGGTGAGCCGAGATCGCACCATTGCACTCTAGCCTGGGCAGAGAGTAAAATTCTGTCTCAAAACAAAAGAAAACAAGCAAACTAAAAAGAAAAAAGAAAAAGAAGGAAAATTAATAGATTATTTGATGTTTGGCAAAATTGAGGGTAGCATTATAGTTCTATTAGAAAAATTAGTAATATATATATACATAGGAAACTAATGAATTAAAAAAGGCAATTATTGACTCCATGAAAAACAAACAGAGGTGGAAGAAAGGTAAAATAAACATAATATACAAAGTGAACTAAATTATGTGTAATGATTATACTCATATCAAATAATGAATATACGGTCAGGTACAACGGCTCACACCTGTAATCCTAAAGCTTTGGGAGGATGAGACAGGATTGCTTGCACAAACTCCTCTTGGGCAGCCATAAAAAAGAATGAAATCATGTCCTCTGCAGCAGCACAAATGGAACTAGAGACCATTGTCCTAAGTGAACTAACTCAGAAACAGAAAACCAAATACCACATGGTCTCACTTGCGGAGTTCAAGACCAGTCTGGGAAACACAGTGAGAGATCCTGTCTACAAAAAAAAAAAGAAAAAAAAGAAAAATTATCCAGGCATGGTGGCACGTGCTTGTTGTGTCCTAGCTACTTGGGAGACTGAGGCAGGCAGATCTATTGAGCCGTGAATTTGAGGTTACAGTGAGCTAAGATGGTACCACTGGACTCCAGCCTGGGCAACAGACCAAGACTCTGTCTCTAAAATGTAATAATCATCATCATCATCATAAATGTAGATTGAAACCTAAATTATAATTATACTGAGAATTAAGAAAGAAGTAGTAAATATCTTGGGAAAATACAAGACAGCTAAGTTTTACTCATCTATAGTACAATGTCAGTACTTAATGTCCTAAATTTTTTAAAATTAAGAAATAGCAGTGAAACCACAATAATACACCCTTATACTCCAATCATATTTGCAAAATAAGTAAAGTATGAAAATACCAAGTATGCTTCAAAAAATATACTGTTCTTGGGAGTATTAAACTGATACAACCACTTTGAAAAATGAATTTAGTATTATTTGCTAAAGTCCAGGATGTATATGCCATCAATGAAAACAGTAACTGCAGAGATTGAAACATATCAATTATGTCTCCATGCATTACTTTATAATGATACAACAAAACAAAATACCTCATTGGTCACCTTTGGAGGATTCTAGGGAGCCAACTAATTATTTTGAAAAGTGGTAAGAAGACAAAGAACAAAGCCTTTATTATATAAACAGCCTTTACTCTGTAGTCTTTCCAGCATAAGAAAATAGTCGATGAGGGAAAGTTTTTCTTTAAAGTTTTCTAGTACCAAAAGAGTAACAGAATTATCACCAGTTTGTAGCCACTGATGAAATAATGGATCTAGACAATCATAGTCAATAGCTCTGACATTACAAAGAGAAACAGATGGCAAGAAATATTTAACTTCTAGTGATGTACCCACAGCCACCCATGATGTATTCTTGCCAAAAAAACTGAATGAATCTGATCAAACCTCTAGATCTAAGTCCAATGAAGAGGAAATATAGGAACAGAAAAAACAGTAATGACACCAGGTACAATGCCATAGGCAAAATAGAAAACGTGGAAAATTCTAAAGACAAATGAGCCAGTTCCTTTAAAGATGAGCTGGAAAAAAAAAAAAAAAAAGAGGAAGGGTAAGTCATAGATTATAAAGGATGAAAAGACATAGCAATAGATGCAATGAATGGACTTTTTTGGATCCTGATTTAATCAAACTACACTATCAAATGTGATATAATTAATAATATTTACACAATAGCTATTTTTAAAACTGAATTTGTAATTAAAAACTTTACCCCCCAAAAAAACCGTAAGCCTAAGTGATTTTATTTGTGAGTTCTTTTAAACATTACAGAAAGACATGACACCAAATCTACAGAAACTATATTGAAAAGAGTAAGTGAAAATACTTCTCAACATTTTTTGTGAAGTCAACATATCATGACTTGAAACCCAGACAAAGATATGACAAGAAAAGGAAACTATGGGCCAATATCCCTCATGAACACAGACACAAAAATCCTTCATAAAATGTTAACAAATGGAATCAAGCAATATCTAAAACGGATAATCATCATGAGTAAGGAGGGTTTAATCCCAGAAATGCAGTTGATTTAACATCTGAAAAATAAATGTAACTTACCATACAAAGAGAATAAAAGAGAAATATTATCTCATAGATGCGGGAACTATAATTAACAAAATTCAACACCCATTCATAATAAACAAGTGTTCACAGATTAGTAAGGGAATTTTCTCAATTTAATTTAAAAAAAAGTATAAAAATCTACATCAATCTTCACACTTCATGGGGAAAGACTAAAAAGTTGTAAATAAAGTTTATTCTCACAGTTTGTGTATACTGAAAGTTCTAGCAAGTGCAATAAGGCAAGAGAAAGATATAAAAGACACACAGTTTGGAAAGGAAGAAGGAAAACTGTCTTTATTCATAAAGACATGTTATGTATGTGGAACATCCCCAGGCATCTATAAAAGAGCTAATGTAACTAATAAATGAATTCATCAAGGCTATAGATTACAAGGTCAATATACACAAATCAACTGTATTTCTATGTAATAGTTATCAAAATTGGAAGATGAAAATTTAAAAAGACTTCTTATAATTGCATCAAAAATGTGAAACATTTAGGGATAAACTTAAAACATGGGTAAGACGGAGTCATTGAAAACTAAAAAGCAGGTCCACCAGGCGCGGGCCTCCAGCCACCCCCTGCCCAGAGCTATCAAGCCAGTACTAACTCAGCAACTCCCTGAACAGAGCCTCCAGGGGCAGCTGAAAGCCTCTCTGCTACTGCCTCTGCAGTGAAACTGCCCTTGCCACCCTTGGACTAACAAAGGAGCAAAGACCCTAAGTTCCTTATCCATACCTCCAACAAGGTGCAGTCGACCCAAGGAGAGGAGGCCAGTCCATCTCCCATGGGTTGCACACACCCCCATGGCTCGTTACCAGACAGGGACTGACTGCACTGCTTGGACTGACTGCACTGAGTGATTCCTGACCTGCATTTCTCTGGAGTGGAGCCCTCAGGAGTCAAGCAAACGACCCTTGGCCACAACCCCTATTAAGATATCTTCCTCTGCTGCCTCTATGATGGGGAAGGGACATAAACACTGAGATTGCCCCAGAGCTGCCGTAGGCAGCCCATGAGTACCAAGTTGTGAACTATAACCAGCTCTCAAGGGGTAGAGGAACCCACACTTTCAGAGCACTGAAAGGGAACATGACTGCAACTGTGAGGAACCATAGGGGAGCCATACAACTGAGCAAGAATCTACACACTGACCAACAAGCCTAAGTGTCACCTGCTGGATCACACCCCAAAACTTCAACACCAAAAATACCTCACTAACATACCCTGACTCTGAAACCAGAGAAAAGAAGTCAATTTCAAATAAAGACCCTACATAAAGCCTCAGCCCAGTGAAAACATCCAGAAAAGAAGTCTATTGACTGTACTCAAGCTACACTGCAGTTAAAGAAACATCCACATGCAGAGATGAGAAAGAACCAATGCAAGAACTCCAGTATCTCCAACAGCCAGGGTGTCCTCCGAATGACTCCACCAGTTCTCCAACAAGAGTTCTTAACCAGGTTGAACTGGCTGAAATGATAGAAATAGAATTCAGAATATGGATAAGAACAAAGAACATCAAGATTAATAGGATGGCAAAACCAAATCCAAGGGAAATAAGAATCACAATAAAGTGATAAAGGAGGTGAAGGACAAAGTAGCTGGTATCAAAAAGAACCTAACAGGTATGACAGAGCTGAATAACACAATACAAGAATTTCACAATACAATCACAAGTATTAACAGCAGAATAAACCAAACTGAGGAAAGAATCTCAGAACTTGAAGACTGGTTCTCTGAAATAAGACAATCAAACAAAAATAAAGAAAAAAGAATACAAAGGAATGAACAAAACCTCTGAGAAGTATGGGATTATGTAAAGGGGCCAAATCTACGAATCACTGGCATTCCTGACAGGGAGGAGGGAGAAAGCAAACAAATTATAAAATATATTTCAGGATATCATCTATCAACTTTCTCAATTTTGTAGGGGGGACAACAGTCAAATTCAGGAAATACAGAGAACTCTGTAAGATTCTGCACAAGAAGATCATCCCCAAGACACATAATCCTCAGATTTTCCAAGGTTGAAATGAAAGAAAGAATGTTAAAGGCAGACAGAGAGACAGTGCAAGTCACCTACAAATGGATCCCCGTCAGGCTAACAGCAGACGTCTCAACTGAAAGCCTATAAGCCAGAAGAGATTGGGGTCTTATGTTCAACATCTTAAAGAAAAAAATATTTGGCCAAGAATTTCATATTCAGCCAAATTAAGCTTCCTAAGTGAAGAAGAAATAAGATCCTTTTCAGATAAGCAAATTTTGAGGGACTTCATTTCAGCCAGATCTGCCTACGAGAGATCTTGAAAAGGAACACTAAATATAGAAAGGAAAGACCGCTAGCAGCTGGTACAAAAACACAAACACAGAAACCACTGTCACTATAAAGCAACCACACAAACAAGCCAATATAATAACCAGCTAACAGCACAATAACAGGATCAAATCCACACATATCAATACTAACCTTGAATGTAAACAGGCCAAATGTCCAACTTAAAAGGCACAGTGGCAAGCTGGATAAAAAAGCAAGACCCAATGGTATGCTGTCTTCAAGAGACCCATCTCACACATAATGATACTCACAGGCTCAAAATAAGGGACAGAGAAAAATCTACCAAGCAAATGGAAAACAGAAAAAAGCAAGGGTTGCAATACTAATTTCAGACAAAACAGATTTCAAACCAAAAAAGACAAGGAAGAGCATTACCTTAGTGGTAAAGGGTTCAATTCAACAGGAAGACCTAACTATCCAAAATATATATGCACCCAACACAGGAGCACCCAGATTCATAAAGCAAGTTCTTAGAGACCTAAAAAGAGACATAGATTTCCAAAGAATAATAGTGAGAGACCTCAACACTCCACTGACAGTATTAGATACATCATCAAGGCAGAAAATTAACAAAGATATTCCAGACCTAAATTCAGCACTGGACCAAATGGATCTGATAGACTTTTACAGAAGTCTCACCCAAAAACAACAGAATATATATTCTTCTCATTGCCACATGGCACATACTCTAACATCAACCACATAATTGGACATAAAAACAATCCTCAACAAATGTAAACGAACCAAAGTCATACCAAACACACTCTTGGACTGCAGTGCAATAAAAATAGAAGTTAACACAATGAAAATCACTCAAAACCATAAAATTACATGGAAATTAAACAACATGGTCCTGAATGACTTTTGAGTAAATAATAAAATTACAGCAGAAAGCAAGAAGCTCTTCGAAAATAATGAGAACAAAGATACAACATACTAGAATCTCTGGAACACAGCTAACGCAGTGTTAAGGGAAATTCATAGCACTAAATGTCTGACTCAAAAAGTTACAAAGATCTCAAATTAACAACCTAACTTCACAACTAAAAGAAATAGAGAAGTAAGAACAAATCAATCGCAAAGCTAGCAGAAGATAAGAAATAACAAAAATCAGAGCTGAATTTCAACAATTCAAAAACATTCAAAAAATCAAAGAATCCAGGGGTTGGTTTTTTGGAAAAAATTAATAAAACAGGCCACAATCTACACTTATTAAGAGAGAAGATCCAAATAAACACAATTAGAAATGATGAAGGGCATGCTACTACTGACCTGACAGAAATAAAAACCACCACCAGAAACTACTATGAACACCACTATGCACACAAACTAGAAAATCTGGAAGAGATGGATAAATTCCTGGACACATACACCTTCCCAAGACTGAGCCAAGAAGAAATCAATTCCTTGAACAGACCAATAACAAGCTCTGAAATTGAATCAGTAATAAATAGCCTGCCAATCAAAAAAAGCCCAGGACCTGATGGAGTCACAGCCGAATTCTACCAGATGTACAAAGAAGAGCTGGTACTATCCCTACAGAAACTATTCTAAAAAATTTAGGAAGAAAGCCTTCTCCCCAACTTACTCTATGAGGCCATCATCAGCTTAATACCAAAACCTGGCAGAGACACAACAAAAAAAGAAAACTTCAGGCCAATGAATATCCTTGATGAACATCAATGCAAATATTCTCAACAAAATACTTGTAAACCAAATCCAGCAGCACATCAAAAAGCTAATCCACTATGATCAAGTAGGCTTCATCCTCAGGATGCAAGGTTGGTTCAACATATCAAAATCAATAAATGCGATTCAGCACATAAACAGAACTAAAGACAAAAACCACATGATTATCTCAATAAATGTAGAAAGGCTTTTGATAAAAGTCAACATCCCTTCATGCTAAAAACTCTAAATAAACTAGGCATTGAAGGAACAAAGCTCAAAATAGTAAGAGCCATCTATGATAAACCCACAGACGACATTATACTGAATGGGCAAAAGCTGGAAGCATTCCCCTAGAAAACTGGCACAAGACAAGGATGCCCTCTCTCACCACTTTTATTCAACATAGTATTGGAAGTCCAGGCCGGAGCAATCAGGCAATAGAAAGAAATAAAGGGAATCCAAATAGGAAGAGAGGAAATCAAACTATCTCTGTTTGCAGATGACATGATTCTATATCTAGAAAACCCCATAGTCTCAGACCAAGAGCTCCTTCAACTGATAAACAACTTCAGCAAAGTTGCAGGATACAAAATCATTATACAAAAATCACTAGTATTCCTATACACCAACAAGAACCAAACTGAGAGCCAAATCAGAAAGGCAATCCCATTCACAACTGCTGCAAAAATAAAATAAAATACCTAAGACTACAGCTAACCAGGGATGTGAATGGTCTCTACAATTAGAATTACAAAACACTGCTCAAAGAAATCAGAGAAGACACAAACAAATAGAAAAACATCTCATGCTCATGGATAGGAAGAATCGATATCATTAAAATGGCTATACTACCCAAAGCAATTTACAGATTCAATGCTATTTCTATCAAACTACCAATGACATTCTTCACATAACTAGAAAAAAAATATTTTAAAATGTATATGGAACCAAAAAAGAGCCCAAATAGCCAAGGCAATCCTAAGCAAAAGGAACAAAGCTGGAGGAATCACATTACTTGACTTCAAACTATACTACAAGGCTACAGTGACCAAAACAGCATGGTACTGGTACAAAAACAGGCACATAGAATAATGGAACAAGTAGATAGCCCAGAAATAAGGCCACACATCTATGAGCATCTGATCTTTGACAAAGCTGATAGAAAGAAGCAATGGGGAAAAGACTTCATATTCAATAAATGGTACTGGGATAACCAGCTAACCATATGCAGAAGACTGAAGCTGGACCCCGTCCTTACACCATATACAAAAATCAACTCAAGAAGTATTAAAGAGTTACACATAAAACCCAGAACTATAAAAACCCTGGAAGACAATCTAGGCAATACCGTCCTGGACCTAGGAATGGGCAAAGATTTCATGACAAAGACACCAAAAGCAATTGCGACAAAAGCAAAAATTGACAAATGGAATCTAATTAAACTTAAGAGCTTCTGCACAGCAAAAGAAACTACCAACAGAGTAAATAGACAACCTACAGAATGGGAGAAACTATTTGCAAACTATGCATCTGAGGAAGGTCTAATATCCAGCATCTATAAGGAACTCAAACAAATTTACAAGAGAAAAACAACCCCATTAAACATGGGCAAAGGACATGAACAGGTACTTTTCAAATGAAGACATACATGCAACCAAAAAGCATATGAAAAAAAGCTCAGTATCACTGATCATTAGAGAAATGCAAATCAAAACCATGAGATACCATCTCACACTAGTCAGAATGGCTATTATAAGAAAGTCAAAAAATAACAGACGCTAGCTGGTGAGGTGCGTAGAAAGGGGAACCCTACACACTGTTGGTGGGAGTGTAAATTAGTTCAACCATTGTGGAAAGCAGTATGGTGATTCATCAAAGAACTAAAAGCAGAACTACCATCTGTCCAGAGCTGCGCGCCCCAGCCATAGCAAATAATAATTAATGATTAAACGCCCGAGCTCTATTCCTTTCCACCTTCTACCTCCTCCCTAGATTTGTTGTCTCTCTTTTGTATCAATACCTCATAATAGATGGCGCTCTTTCTGCTTCTTCTTCACTTGTTTTTCCCCCCGCGGCCTCGAAAATTGTTACTTTGTAGCACAGGCACCATCCCGTGCCCGGGAAAATTACCAACTAACAGCGCAGGTGCAACATGACGTTCGACCAGAGAAACCAATACCTACTTGGTCACGCCCTCTGCGATGAGATCATCTCCGCCTCTGGCCCAACCCCTTCCCCTCCAAGTGTATATAAGGCACTGCATTACCGCCATTAAACGAGACTTGATCAGAGCACTGTCTTGTCTCCATTTCTCGTGTCTCTTGTCCCCCAAATTCCCACTCCCTCCTCCAGGGCCTGCTTCGACGATCCCGCGGGCTGGGATAACCATCCAATCCAGCAATCCCTTAACTGGGTCCCTTTACCCAGAGGAACATAAAGCATTCTACCATAAAGACACATGCATGCAAATGTTCATTGCAACACTGTTCACAAAGACTTGGAATCAACCTAAATGCACATCAATGACAGACTGGCTAAAGAAAATGTGGTACATATACAGCATGGGATATTATGCATCCATGAAAGAGAATGAAATCATGTCTTTCATGGGAACACGGATGGAGATGGAGGCTATCATCCTTAGCAAACTAACACAGGAACAGAAAACCAAATACTATACGTTCTCACTTAAAAATGGGAGCTAAATAATAATAACTTGTTAACACAATGAAGGAAACAGCAGACAACGGGGTCTACTTGAGTAGGGAGGGTGGCAGCGGGGAGAAGAGCAGAAAAGATAACTATAAAAGATACTAAGCTTAATTCCTGGATGATGTAATAATATGTACAACAAACCCTCATGACACATGTTTATCTTAGTAACAAAGCTTCACATGTACCCCAAACCTAAAATAAAAGTTAAAAAGTAAAATAAGCTTAAAACAAAAAGTTAGGGGACCAGGTGAAAATATGAATAACAACAACAAAATTAACATGAAATGGATCATGGACCTAATCATAAAAGTTAAGCCTATAAAACTTCTAGCACAAAACAGAAAATCTTTGTGATTTGGGAGTAAGGACAGGTTTCTTAGCACACAAAAAGCACAACCATAAAGGAAAAAAAAAAACTTATAAATTAGACATCATCAAAATTAAAAACTTCCACTCTTTAAAAGGTATCACTAAGAAAACAAACAAGCAAACTGCAGATGGGAAGATAATATACACAATACTTACAGCTCATGAAGGACTTCTATCCAGTAGAAAGGAAAACTCTTACAACTCAATAATAAGATAACTTAAATTAAAAATGGGCAAAATATTTGAACAGGTACTTTCCAAAAAAGATAGAGAAATGTCAGATAAGCCTATGAAAAGATGCTCAACATCATTAGGGAAATGCATATTAAAACCACAATGAAATACTACTACATATCCATGAAAGTGGCTAAAATTTAAAGGACTGACAACATCAACCATTGACAAGGATATGGAAAAACTGAAATTAATTTAATACATTGCTAGTAGAAATCCCATATGGTACAGATACTTTGGAAAACAGTATGGCAGTTTCCTTTAAAGTTATGTATAAACTGGTCATAAGACTTAGCAATTCCATCTCTAAGTATTTACATAGGAGAAATGAACACATATGTCCACACACAGAATTGTGATTTATATACATAGCAGCTTTATTCATAATAGATCAAAACTTGAAACAACCTAAATGTCCATCAATAAGTGAATAGTTAAACAAATTTTGGTATATCCATATACTAGAATACTATTCAGCAATAAAGACAAACTTATTACTGATATGCACAACAACATGGATGAATCTCAACATGGATGGGTTTCAAAAGCATTATGCTAGGCAAAAAAAAAAGTTAGACACAAAAAGAGTGCATATTATATGGCCTATTTATTTCAAACTCTAGAATTCTGAAGTTAAATCTAATGTATAGCCACAGAAAGCAGACAAGTAGTTGACTAGGGATGGCTGTTGGGATGGAGGGGAACCAACTGCAAAAGGGCTTTAGAGAACTTTTTGGGTGACGGACATATGCTATATCAGGATGGTAGTGGTGGTGAAGTGGGTGTTTACATTTGTCAAAATTCTCCCAACTATAACGTTAAAATACTTGCATTTTATTATTTCTAAGTTATACTCATTTACAAAAGTTAATAGAAGTGAACAGAGGATATCCTAATTCGTTTCACATTCTTCCCTTCCAGTCCAATCTAAAGTCAACAATGTGGTCTGTCACAATTCCAAGTCAGCAGACCTTTTAAATATCCTGAACAAATATTTACTTGTTGCCTTGTAATTAACACTACTCAATTTCAATAGAATTTCCATTATTTAAAAAAAAATCTAAAATTAGGAAAGAATTCCCACATTTGGTTTTTAATATATCTCATGCTTACTTTGAAATATAATCTGCACTAGTCTTTGTTAAGGTTTGAGGGAGTCATAAAATAATGTCCTTGTCCTCTCCTGACATCTGAACCACTTGAGAGACAGACAGATGGAGATTCAATATATTAAGTTTATTGTTGAAAAAGGCTAGGTTAGAGGATGTACTTTAAGTTTATGCCAACAATAGCCACCGGATATTGAACTCAGAATTAGACAGACCTGCTCACTAAGGCATGGGCAGTTCTGCACAAGCACAGATCTCCCTTTGCAGAGGCAAAGAACTTTCACTGCAAGGTTCACAAGGTGGCTGGTAAGAGACCACACCATAGGCTCTCTGCAGTTATGACAAATCCACAAAAGGGGAAAAAGAGGCTAGCATGCCCAGTTCTATATCTTAAACTGCCTCCTTTCCTGGTGAAGTGAGAGGAAGAGATTAGAGTTCCTTGGTAAATGGATAGCCTAAGAAGCACTGTGAGAGGAAGCCATCCCCAACCACCGCTACCTTCTCACCAAAGTAGTTCATGTATAATGCATATTAGGGCATGATTCATGTTACACTAGCTTTAGAGCCACACTTCTTCTTCCAAAGTAACCATATTTAATTGCAAGTAGCTAAGATAAATGACTTTAGGGATAACCTCCTTTATTTCATTACTTTTTATAATTTATATATTTCAGTATCTTATTATTGGTTTGAAAAACTTACTTCCTCAGTCCCAAAATTCTTTATCAAATACATCAGTTTAATAATAATCTCTAAGGAAGAAGAAAACACATTTAAGATATCCATTGATTTGAAGATAATTATTATGGAACTATGATTCTTATGTCAACTCAAAACTCATTTAGATATTGATATATGTATCATGAAATCATAGCTCAGAATGGCTCGTCCAGAGTCACTTTAGAAGGGCTTCTGACTCAAGGAAATTAAAAGAAATGATTGTTAATTTTCTTAGTGCTGGGAAAGGCAGTGAAACAAGCTTTTGAATCATTATGTAATTTTCAAACAACTAAAAGGGCTATACTGTTCAGTTATAATCATCAAAATTCTAGCTGAGACAGAGCTTTTAAAAAATCTTTATAGTTTTACCATGCAGCATCAATTCAAAAGATTGTCATACTGAAACCACTGCCATAAAATTTTGTATGTAGGCCCCAGCTGCAGTAGATCTGGCTCCTGTGATCTATAACTTGCACAGCTTTTCAATGTTTATGTAGTATCTGTTAATAAATTTAAGATAAATACTCTATAACCAAACAGCCTGTTTTCTAGAGAATGACATATGATTCTTGTGTTATCAGGCATGGTCTGGATGTCTAGACACTCTGACTAACGATTGTCTATGCCATACAATTCTCAAACAAGAATAATGTAAATTACAGTCAATTTAACTTGAACACTAAACAGTGTTATTTCAGAAAGTATATTAAACATCTATATCAATATCATGAACATCAATTATTTCTCTTCAGATTCATAAAGATTTGTCATTAAAATTAACAAGCTTAGTCAATGTTTGTGTATCAGTATTCACATCCTTGTATAAAATAATGGGTACATTTTTCTCTTCATGCATGGAAGAGTATGGGCTAAAATAAGCATTCTTGGGGGCCTGCAGAAATCAGCTGCCTTCCTTCTTCATAACTTGCTGTTTCTTTTTCTCCTCTATCTTATGTCTAAACTAATTTATGTCTTATATCTGGGTAAGAAAGAGACTAACTTGGCTTACCACGCCAATACAGAGGAAAAACTAGGTTCTTATAACAGGGCCTAGCGGCCACATGCATTCCATCCTGAGTCTTGCCTCTTTGGGGCTTGAGGAATAGACCCTGTCAAGAAAAATCCCACTATCTCTCCTATAATACTAGAAGCAGAGACTTCTTACTTTCAGATAAGGAAAGGAATACAAAAAAAGTTCTCCTTTTTTAAAATCAGAGGAAATTGAGGTTAAATATCTCCAAACTAATTCAAGTTTTTCATAGAAATAGCTAGCGTTTACTGAAATAGCTAGCATTTCTTCATGTGTGAGGCACCATGCAAGGTACTTTAAATATATTATGTTCATATAAGAAAGATATTAAGTAGATGAATCTAATTTTTCAAAAGCTAACAATACAAAATAATAGGAAAATCTTCAAAATGCAGAAAAAAACTATTTATTCACAAATTACACAATAAACAAACATCCATTATGCAAAACAATATACCAAATGTTGAGTACTCACTTCTCTAGATACCTATTTACGTTTTGAGAATGTTCTTTATTAAACAAAATAAAATAACATATTTTTTGGAGCACTCTGAAACTAACCTCTCTAACCAGGGCTAATTTTCTGATGATATAACTTAAGGAAAGAATATTCTTTTCAAGGCAAATGCTAATTTCTCCAACTCTGAAAAGAGATATGCATTCCAATAAAACAAAAGTTTTAAAAACCATCTTCATAAAAAATGTAGATCATTACTTACATGCTCCAACATTAGTAAGATCTTTAACATAAAGTGGGCTACTTTCATCTCTAACAAAGATAAAATTAATACACCTATAGTATCTTCCTGAGTGTCAGAAGTAACGGAACCCAACAGGTCTATATTATTGTACCACAGTATATGGTATAAAAATAATAGTTCAGATTAGCAATGACCGTATTGGTTTGTGAATGTGATTGTGGCCTTTCAATAAAATATTTTTTTAATATAGCCTTCTCAAACTCATGAGATTGTACTATAAATCACATTCCATTTTCTATGTATTTTGTGCTTAAGTTATTTATTCACTGGCACTCTAATAATAGCCCTACTTTTTTATTTTTAGAAAGATATAATTAGCTATTTAAAATTGTAATTATTTTTCATTTCACTGAGTAGTTTCAAAAAAAGTTATCTAGAAAAGTAATTCCCAGTCATCAAATTGAAAGATACAAGCAAGAAGTAAGTTGTTTCCAGGGTTTTTAAAGCTTTGTAAAATAAAAAAGAGAAAGTATTGGTTTTGACTAGGATAATATAGCAGTACAATTGTCATTAACCTATCTGTAAAAGCCATTCATTTAAAAATGCATATTTTTAAAATGACTCATTTGTGGTAAGGAATACTTACTGTAACAATTAAAAAATAAAACCATCATTCTCATATTTATCAATACTTCACACTTTTACCAAATACTGAAGGAAACAACTATCATTGTTATAACTTCAAAGTCAAAACAGAAACACAAATCAGAATTAAAAGAAACTTCAGAAAATGTTCAGAATGTACACATTTGCGTGCATTTTCAGCCAAACTTTCAAAGATTCCACATATGACCAAATGACAACTTTGAATCAAAATGAATGTCAAAAATATTCAAGCTTTCTGACAGACTTACTCTAATGAAGCAAGAAAAAGACAGCAAATAGTAAGAGCAGTATATTTCTCAGAGGGAGGGAAATCACATACTTCCTTTATCATACAACAAAAGTTGAAACAGCATTTCAGTAACATTGATCAAGTTATTCACTATTCAAGAATACATTTTTCAAGTTTTGTCTTTAAAATGTATTCATTTACATATTCAGATTAAACTAAGTTTATTAATCAAAAACCATTTTACTCAGAATTTTAACCTTGAGAAATATAAATCATAGCTTATTAAAGCATATTCCAAACACTATACAATAATCCTGCCATTTTAGTTTTTATATGCCTCATCTGAAAAACGTTATTTTACAACCAGGAGTTCTCCTATCTATCTCCAGAGTAAATGTCTCTATGTCAAAACTTCAAGAGGCAATCAAAGATTCAAATAATCCTATGCATACTGCTTCATCGGGCTTTGATAAAAACAGAGCCATCTGGTGGTGTAGCACCATCCTCCTTTTCAGTTACAGTCTCTACAGCCCCAGAAGCGGACACAATAACCATTGTTTTATTTGCTGAAACTGTCTTCTCTTTCTCAGCAATAGCCGCACAAACAGCAACAATCTCATCACTTTCAAAGTCATAGTCTGGAATTGACTTTGGTGAAAAGTGTGTTACTTCAGCTGGTGCTTCACTTTTTTTAATCCTCTGTGCTACCTTCTGCTGCTCCTGGAGCGTTCTTGCCCAAGAGAGGTCTTCTTTCCATATCTCAGGGTTCATTGGATAGATGTGAAGGGCTACTTGAAAACTTCGAATTGCCTAGAAAATAAGGTCAGAGTTTTTTTTGTTTTTAAAAATTAGTATGTTTAATATAATCCTGTGTGTTTGTGTACGTATATACTGTACCCATACACATCCTAATGCATTATTTTAATATACTAGAACACAAAAGATGGAAGCTACCGTGTTGCCCTAAGCACTGGGAAAAAAAAATTATAGAAGACTGAAAGAAAGTGACTGACAATATGCTTATGGAATAAAAGCCATTAAAATGGGAGTACTCATAATAGGGCTAAAGATAAAGCAAATACATTGTCAGCTTCTGTAGACCAGTAAGTACGTACATTTGGGGATTTCCCGAGCTAAGCCACAATCACAAAGGTACCGGGAGTGGATATCTTTGAAGTTAACAGTTTAGATCCTAACAATGCTAACATTTATTGAGTGTTTACTACATTCTAGGCACTAAAGATTTACATGTATTGGGCCAGGCACGGTGGCTCACACCTGCAATCCCAGCATTTTGGGAGGCCAAGGTGGGCGGATCACCTGAGGGCAGGAGTTCAAGACCAGCCTGGTTAAGACGGTGAAACCCCGTCTCTACTATAAATACAAAAATTAGTCAGGCCTAATGGTGGGTGCCTGTAATCCCAGCTACTCAGGAGGCTGAGGCAGGAGAATTGCTTGAACCCAGGAGGTGGAGGTTGCAGTGAGTTGAGATCACGCCACTGCACTCCAGCCTGGGCAAAAAGAGCAAAACTCCATCTCAAAAACAAACAAAAAGAAGATTTACATGTATTAACTCATCTAGCCTCACAATAATCATACAAAGTAGGTATGGTTATTGTTTTCAGTACTATTTTAGAGAAGCACAAAAAGAGTAGTAACCAAAAGTATCAGCTAGGAATTGGCAGAGCTGGGATGCAAATTCAGGCAATCTGGCTTCAGAGTCCATTCTCTTATTCATTATATTATACTGCTTAGTCACAAGAACTCCACTACAGTGTGGATAAAGGTCAACCTCAGTACTACCGACATATTTGGCTGAATAAGTCTTTATTTTGGAAGGGCTGTCCTCTATAATGTAGAATATTCAGCAACATCCCTGACCTACACTCACTAAATCCAACACAGTTTCCTTTCCTAGTTGTGATAAACAAAAATGTCTCTAGACATGGCAAATGTTCCCTGGGGACAAAACTGCCCTCCAGGTGAGAACCATTGGTCTAAATCTATTATATGTTGTTTTCTCTGAGTATAGTCTCTGGATAGAAGATTCTCATGCAAACAGCTGTTTTAAGATTGCACGTAATCGACCAGGCACGGTGGCTCATGCCTGTAATCCCAGCACTCTGGGAGACAGAGGCAGGCGGATCACCTGAGGTCAGAAGTTCAAGACCAGCCTGGCCATGGTGAAACCCCATCTCTACTAAAAATACAAAAAAATTAGCCGGGCGTGGTGGTGCAGGCCTGTAATCCCAGCTACTCAGGAGTCTGAGGCAGGAGAATTGCTCGAACCCAGGAGGCGGAGGTTGCAGTGAGCAGAGATCACGCCATTATGCTCCAGCCTGAGCAACAAGAGCAAAACTCCGTCTCAAAAAAAAAAAAAACACACAAACAAACAAAAAAAAACTTGCACGTAATCTACAGATATACAATCTAATCAGCCCTTTAGAGAAGTCATAAAGACGACAGACACATGATGGCTCATGTCTGTAAATCTAACTCTTTGGGAGGCTGAGGCAAATGCATCAATCACTTGACACCAAGAGTTCAATGACAAAACCCGGTCTCTACTAAAGATTCAAAAAAATTAGCTGGGCATGGTGGTGGTGCCTGTAATCCCAGCTACTCAGGAGGCTGAGGCAGGAAAATTGCTTGAACTCCAGAGGCAGAGGTTACAGTGAGCCAAGATCGTGCCACTCACTCCAGCCTGGGTGACACAGCAAGACTCTGTCTCAAAAAAAAAAAAAAAAACATAGAGATAGGTATATATAGCAGTATTCGGCTGGGCATAGTGGCTCATGCCTGTAATCCCAGCACTTTAGGAGGCCGAGGTGGGCAGATCACGAGGTCAGGAGTTCAAGACCAGCCTGGCCAAAATGGTGAAACCTCATCTCTACTAAAAACACAAAAATTAGCTGGGCGTGGTGGTGGGCACCTGTAATACCAGCTACTCGGAGGGCTGAGGCAGGAGAATAGCCTGAACCAGGAGGCAGAGGTTGCAGTGAGCTGAGGTTGTACCACTGCACTTCAGCCTGGGTGACAGAGCAAGACTCGGTCTCAAAAAAAAAGAAAAAAATTAGCTGGGTATGGTGGTGTAGGCCTGTAATCCCAGCTAATCTGCAGGCTGAGGCAGGAGAATCACTTGAACCCAGGAAGCACAGGTTGCAGTGAGCCGAGATGGTACCACTGCACTCCAGCCTGAGCAACAAAGCGAGACTGTCTCAAAAACAAATAATAAATAAAAATAAAAAATTAAGGAACCATGGGAACTGTGCTTTATATGTTCTTAATATTCTAATAAAAATCCTCCTATACAGAAGTGTTAAAAAAATAAATACCTCTTCATGGCATAAAGCTAATGCCTTAGGAAACATTAAAAGGTATTTTATTCATATTTACTAAAATTTTAAAACAGCAATAAAGCTCACCCATTTAAAACATACAATTCAATATTCCGTTACAAAGCCATTACCCATAATCAATTCTAGAACATTTTTATCACCCCCAAAGAAAATTCCATACCTACTGGCATTACTCCTCATTTCTCCCCAAAACCCCAGCTCTAGGCAAGCATTAATTTACTTGCTATCTCTATGTATCTGTGTATTCTGCATATTTCATATAAATGAAATCATACAGCCTTTTATGTTTGGTTTCTTTCACTTAGCATATTGTTTTTAAAGTTCATCCATCTTGTAACAGGCATTATTTCTTTTTAATGCTGAATAATATTTCATTGTATGGATATACCACATTTTGCTTATCTATTCGTCAGTTGATGGCATTTGAGTTGTTTCCACTTCTTGGCCATTTTAAATGCTGCTGCTATGAACGTTTGTGTAAATGTTTTTGTGTGGACATGCGTCTTCATTTCTCTTCGGTATAAAGAGTGGAACTGTTTTGTCATATGGTAACTACATGTTTCGTTTTTTTCAGGAACTGCCAGACTGTTTTCCAAAATGGCTATAACATTTACATTCCCATCAGTAATGTACGAGGGCTCCAATTTCTCCACACCCTCAGCAATACTTCATATTGTCCATCTTTTTTATGATAGTGAATGTGAAGCAGTATCTCACTGTGGTTTTGATTTTTATTTCCTTGACAAGTAACAATGTTGAGCATCTTTCATGTGCTCAATAGCTGTGTGTGTATCTTCTTTGGAAAAATATCTTTTCAAATCCTTTGCCTATTTTTAAATTACATTATTTTTCTTTTCGTTATTGAGTTGTAAGAGTTTTTTATATAGTCTACATACTAGACCTTTATCAGATATATGATATTTTCTTCCATTCTGTGAATTGCCTTTTCACTTTCTTAACAGTAACTTTTGAAGCACGAAAGTGTTTAATTTGAAGTCCAATTTTTATCTACTTTTTTCTTTTGTTACTTGTGCTTCCAATGTCATATCTAAAAAATATTAATATATTGCTGAGTCCAAGGTTACAAAGATTTACACCTATGTTTTCTCCTAAGAGTTTTATAATACTTTTAGTTCTTATCTTTAGGTCTTTCTTTGGTTTTGAGTTAATTTTTATAGCCAATGTGAAGTAAGAGTCCAGTGTCAATCATTTGCATATGGATATCCAACTGTCTCAGCACCATTTGTTGAAGACTATTCCTTCCCACATTAAATTGTCTTGACACCCTTGTCCAATTAACTGTAAAAATGTAGGTTTATTTCTATACTTTCAGTTCTATCCCACTGATCTATATATCTACATTATGCCTATCTAAGTACTATACTGTCTTGATTACTAACGTTTTCATATTTACTAAATTGAAATATACATATATATTTAAAGTAAATCCAAAGAGCTGCAATTACATTTTTAAATTTAAGATAGTTTAAAATCTCCCACAAAACAAAATGGCAGAGCAGTAACATCAGCAAGATGGCAGAGTGGGAAGCCCTGGACCCTCCTTCATTCAACAAATACACCAATTCAGCAACAATTCACAAACAAAATTCCTTTGTGAGAAATCCAGAAACTAACTGAAAGGCTCCTGAACCCTGGATGAATAAGAATCCAGACTCATCAAAGCCAGAAGGGAGATTCAGGACACCCTCTCGCCAGAATCCTACTCCCAGCAGAGCCCCATAGGATTGGGAAGAACCCTGCAGCTCCCAGCTACCCTCAAGGGAAAGAATGAGTTGGTGTAAGTGTTCAATGCCCCAACTTCTACAGTGGCTACCAAAAGGACTGGTTTCTGTCTTGCCTGTTTTTTGGACCACTGGTAAAACAAGTCCTACATAATCTAAACACCTACAGGAGACCAGAGATAATGGAGGCTTGGGAAGAGTAGTTGCCCTATCTGTTCCCCCAGCTCAGCATAGAGTGAAGAAAATTCCCAGCCCCCAGATTTTGCCTACGGAGGAAAAGAACTGGTCCACACTGTGTCCAATGCCCCAATTTTTATGGGGACTACCAAAAGGACTGGCTTCTGTCTTACCTGTAGTGGAGTACTGATAGGATTTGGCAAAATCCAGCTGCCTGGGGGCTAACAAGAACAGAGAAGGATATTTGGGCTAGAAGTTGCTATTACCCCTTCCCTGAGCTGGGCACAAAGTTTAAGTGGACAAAATCAATTTTAGAAGTAAGAACAAAACTAGGGGCATCACACTTACGAATTTCAAAATATATTACAAAGTGACAGCAAACAAAACAATATGATTCTGGCATAAAGTCAGATACATAGACCAATGGAACAGAATAGACAGTCTACAAATAAATTCACACATAACATGGTCAGCTGATCTTCAACAAGGGTACCAAGTATACATAATGAGGAAAGTCTAGTTTCTTCAACAAATGATGCTGGAAAAATTGGATATCCACGTGCAAAAGAATGAAAATGGATCCTCATCTTACACCATAAACAAAAGTCAACTCCAAGTGCATTAAAGACTTAAATGTAAGCCCTGAAGCTACAGGCTCCTACAGAAAAAACAAAACAAACAAAAAACATTGGTCTTAAAAATTATTTCATGAATAAAACACCAAAAACATAGGTAACAAAATCAAAAATAGGCAACTGAGATTACATCAAACTAAAATGCTTCTGCATAGCAAAGGAAACAACCACCAGAGTGAAAGGAAACCTATGTAATGGGAGAAAATATTTGCAAATCATATCTAAGGGTTTAACTTTCAAATATATAAGAAATAACTCAATAGCCAAAAAACCTAGTAACCTGATCTTAAAATGGGCTAAACACTTGAATATACTTGAACAGACATTTCTGTAAATGGCTAACAGGTGTATGAAAAGATGCTCAATATCACTAATCAGGGAAATGCAAATCAAAATCACCATGAAATATAACCTCACGTCTGTTAAAATGGGTATTATCACCAAAAAAAAAAAAAAAAAATAGGTGGCCAGGTGCGGTGGCTCACACCTGTAATCCCAGCACTGTGGGAGGCCACGGCAGGCAGATCACCTGAGGTCAGGAGTCCAAGACCAGCCTGGTCAACATGGCGAAATGCTCTCTCTACTAAAAATACAAAAATTAGCCAGGCGTGGTGGTGGGCGCCTGTTATCCCAGCTACTGGGGAGGCTGAGGCAGGAGAATAACTTGAACCAGGAGGCAGAGGTTACAGTGAGCTGAGATCACCCCACTGCACTCCAGCCTGGGCAAGAGAGCAAGATTCCATCTCAAAAAAAACAAACAAAGGCAAGATGTGTCAGTGAGGTTAGGGAGAAACTGGAACCCTTTTGTACATTGTTGTTAAAAACGCAAAATGGTGTAGCCATTATGGAGTTTCTTCAAACACTTAAAATTAGAACTACCATGCAATCAAGCTATCTCATTTCTGGATATTTATTCAAAAGAATCAAGATCTCAAAGAGATATTAGCACTCCCATGCTCATTGCAGCAGTATTCACAGTAGCCAATATGTAGAAACAACCTAAATGTCCATCAAAGGAAGAATGGATAAAGCAAATGGTATACACATAAAATGAAATATTATTCAGCTTCAAAAAAGAAGCAGGCCGGGCACAGTGGCTCACCCCTGTAATCCCAGCACTTTGGGAGGCCGATGTAGGCAGATCACAAGGTCAGGAGATCGAGACCATCCTGGCTAACACGGTGAAACCCCGTCTCTACTAAAAATACAAAAAACTAGCCAGGCTAGGTGGCGGGCGCCTGTAGTCCCAGCTACTCGGGAGGCTGAGGCAGGAGAATGGCGTGAACCTGGGAGGCGGAGCTTGCAGTGAGCCGACATCACGCCACCGCACTCTAGCCTAGGCGACAGAGCTACACTCATTCCCAAAATAAAAAGAAGCAAATTCCACAATATCTAACATGAATAGGACCTTGAGGACATTATGCTAAGTGAAAGAAGTCAGTCACAGAAGGCAAATTCTGCATAATTCCACTTATATCTCTAAAATAGGCAAATTCATTGACTCAAAAAGTGAAATTGTGAGGCAAGGCACAGTGTACTCACGTCTGTAATCCCGGAACTTTGGGAGGCTGAGGCAGGTGGGTCATGAGGCCAGGAGTTCGAGACCAGCCTGGCCAACATGGTGGAGCTGCCTCTACTAAAAATACAAAAATTAGCCAGATGCAGTGGCACATGCCTATAGTCCCAGCTACTTGGGAGGCTGAGGCAAAAGAATTGCTTGAACCCAGGAGGTGGAGGCTGGAGTAAGCCGAGATCACATCACTGCACTCCAGCATGGGGAACAGAGCGAGACTCAAAGTCTCAAAATAAAAACGAGAACAATAATAAAGCTCATAATCAAACTTTATTTTTCAAGGAAAAAACTCCTCAATTCTTAAGTGTCAACATACAACATTTATAAAGGCTATAATTCAAGAATTTGTACTAATTATAGAAAAGATAATGCAGCTTGACTCAAACAATATCTACAGTAATTAACTAAACTAAAAATTTACAAGTGAATTTTTTTTTTTTTTTTTTTTGAGATGGAGTCTCATTCTGTCACCCAGGCTGGAGTGAAGTGATGCGATCTCAGCTCACTGCAACCTCCACCTCCCAGGTTCAAGATATTCTCCTGCCTCCTGAGTAGCTGGAACTACAGGTGCATGCCACCACGCCTGGCTAATTTTTGTATTTTTAGTAGAGATGAGGTTTCCCCATGTTGGCCAGGCTGGTCTCAAACTCCAGACCTCAGGTGATCAACCCACCTCAGCCTCCCAGCTGGGATTACAGGCATGAGCCACCACGTCCAGCCAAATTTTTTTTTTTTTAATATGGGGTCTCCTTATGTTACCCAGGTTGGGCCAAACTCCTGGCTTCAACCAATCCTTCTGCCTCAGCCTCCCAAAGTGCTGAGATTATACACATGAGCCAGGATGTCAGCCCCTCAAGTGAAATTTTAAAAACTCTCAATCATCTTCCTTTTGTCTAGAAATTATCACTTGTCCATCCCATTACTACCATTACCAAAGCGAAATAATAAAAAGAATCAAATGATGCAACTGAAATTTCTAATTAAAGATTTGCTCATGCAAAATATTAAAACCAATGGCTAAAATGAGAGTTGGAAAACAGAGAAAACATCAGTAAACAAAATTAATTTATTACATATTGGCATGAAGAAAAGCAAAAGCTGGCAATGAATTACACAGAGTCTGAATGAGGGAAGCCACAAAGCTAGTTCTAGCACTGAAGGCTAAGAACCCTGGAAAGCCAACAGAAGAATCCTTCCTGATACTGTTACCTCCTGGTATTCATTACCTTTCCCAATCTCCTTTCCTTTCTACCTTCTTCTTCAGGATAAATCCCTTATATATTCCTTTCTCAACATCCCTATTCCCTCATACAGAATTTTTAACTCCCAGAACCATTCTCTTCAGCTTTCTTATTCTCTCATCCTTCCACTTCTTAAAATCTCATTCTCATAAGGTCACATATATATATACACACACATACACACACGCACACACATATATATATAATGTATACCATATCCATATATATAATGTATACCATATACATATATATATCTCTCCTATAAACATTTTCCAACGTTCACATCCAACTCTTATAAAGTTTAAATAATTATTCATGGAGATATGCCCAACTACTGACTTTTAATTTACTGCCTGTGCTATTTACATATGCAATTTCCTATGGTTTTAGTCCATATGTGTATATATAGTAAGAATTGTTAGATGTTAGAGATTCTAGCTTGCTTTCAATAGATTTTTACATAGCGTCCCTTCATTATGACATTTTGAGTCGTCTTTTTACCATTCTAGTCTTTTAAGAGAACAGCTTAAATCTACATAAAAACAGAGAAGATTCCTAAAAATTACATTTAAATGGCAAAAAAAAAAAATACATTAAATTCTACTAAGAATTTCACAGTATTAATGGATAGAGCCATATCAACAGGAAAAAAAAAATTGAACTGGTACTGTTATTCAAAAAAATTTCAAGATTAAATTATTTTTATTGGATGATACAAAGTGTCTCTGTCTCACCTGCAGTGTATTTTCCTTCTTTATAAAGGAAAATCTTTACTAAATATTATATCCTAGAGATTTGTTCCATTACCATAGACTCTATAAGCAAAAGAGATAATGATTTATATATTTTTAATGGAGGCAAGGAAAAAGTATTATATGATAGGGTTTTCTTCCCCTGTTAATCTGTTAGAAAACTAAATTCTTTGAAGTCTTTTTTCCAACTCTGGTATGATTTAAGTCTTCATGTAAAAAGAGAGAAGCTGACAACACTAAAGGGCAAGAAAAAAACAGTACTTGGTTAAAATGGTTTCTATCACTGTGAATCTCATTTAGCTTATCATTAACTTACTTTAGTCAAATCAATTATTTTCTCACAGAAATTCCTTACTATATCTGAGAATTTGACAAACACCTTTTTTGGGAAGTAGAAATAATGATACATTTATAAGAATGCCAGAAAAAAATCTAAGTCATCCACAACTTACTGAAACCATTGTTAGTAAATTTAAATTTTGAATTTATCAGTAATTTTAGTCTTGCAAGAAACTTTTAAATTTGTTTTATTTTGAACTGTTAAAAACTAATAAAACCATTTTTAAAATCTTAATTTACTTAATAACAAGGAAGAAATTTGGCACTGTATATTAGATTTGCAAACACTTGTTAGGAAGTTAAATTTCGTTAGCTATCAGGTGTATACAGCCCTGCCAAAAGAAAATCAACAGGAAAGCTGTCACAGCTAATTCTTACCTGGATAGCCTCTGCCACTAACAAGGTATAGTCCAGACAAGTTGAGAGATGCATTAGGTACCAGCTTATGGTAAACATTACACAATGAGTATTTCATTTGCACACATTTCTACTCTTCCTCTTTATCCCCTTAGTAAGCCTAGCAACTTTTCAGTCTAAATGTTCATGACCATTACTCTCCCATATTCTACTGTCTTCCTTCCCCTATATAATCTTATTATTATTATTATTTTTTTTTTTGAGACAGAATCTCACTCTGTTGCCCAGGCTGGAGTGCAGTGGCTGGATCTCAGCTCACTGCAAGCTCCACCTCCCGGGTTCACGCCACTCTCCTGCCTCAGCCTCCCGAGTAGCTGGGACTACAGGCGCCCGCCACCTCGCCCGGCTAGTTTTTTGTATTTTTTAGTAGAGACGGGGTTTCACCGGGTTAGCCAGGATGGTCTCGATCTCCTGACCTTGTGATCCGCCCGTCTCGGCCTCCCAAAGTGCTGGGATTACAGACTTGAGCCACCGCGCCTGGCCGCTTCCGCTATATAATCTGTTAGCAGTTTTGTCTCCACAGTGATACTAATACCACTTTACAATGTGGTAAATTTAATGATCCAAAGAACTAAGCCAAAAAGTTGCCCATTGTCTATTTAAATAAGGTTTACCAAATGCCAATGTTTTATGTTAAATGTTTTTTAATTTCCATGATGTCACGTAACTGAAAAAATTCTGATCATAATATAATTAGTGTCTATAATAAAAAAGATATTCAGTAATACCTCTGAATTGCGTTCATGGATTAATATCTTTAAGAAGTAATTTGCTAATTATTTTTTGTATAGATTTGATAAATGGCTATTCACTTTTGGGTTCAGTTAATCAAAAATATGTCAAAATAGGCTGGGCACGTTGGCTCACGCCTGTAATCCCAGCACTTTGGGAGGCCGAGACTGGAAGATCATTTGAGGTCAGGAGTTCAAGACCAGTCTGACCAACATGGTGACACCTGTCCCTACAAAAAATACAAAAACATTAGCCAGGCATGGTGGTGCATGCCTATAGTACCAGTTACTCGGGAAGCTGAGGCAGGAGAATAGCTTGAACCCAGGAGGTAGAGGTTGCCATGAGATGAGACTGTACCACTGCACTCTACCCTGGGTGACATCAAGACTCCATCTCAAAAAAAAAAAAAAAGTCAAAATATACTTAAAATTGCTGCATTATAATAATCTGACTTCCTCACCAGGATTATCTCTCCTAAACCAAGTTGAGCACGTCCCAAAGTTTGCCAAGACTCCCATGAATGTGGATTTCGCTGGACAGCCATTTCTGCTGCATGTACTGCTGGGAACATTTCATGAAGAGACATTAGCACCTATAGGCAAAAAAAGACCAAAAAATCTGTCAGTAATATTCATAAACTAGCAACTACATTAAAAACCCTTTTCATTTTTTAGGATACATTTTTAGTCCAGTAAAAATAGCATTTTGGTGATTCTTACCCCTTACTCTGCCATTCAGGGTAAGAAATTATAGTTTTCTTTTCACCCCTGATATAACTAGGAAAATATAAACCATTCTCTTTCCAGTTATTGAATCTTATGTCCATCTGGTCAAAACCAAGTGTTCATATCCTAACCATGGTGGCTCAGAGGTATTTTGAACTTCCAGTTCCACTTCTATTTATTCTATTTACAATGTGGTTTTCAGGCAAACACAGGTACTGCCATTAAACTAGGGGAATAAATTTGTTCAACCAGCCATCCTATCCCTAATGAACATCTTTCTGTTACAAAAATTATTTTAAACATTGCCTAGGCCTTCTCACTACTGGGCTTTTCAAATCATATATACCAGAAAGTTAGGGTTAGGGTTAGGGAGAGTTAGGGTGACCAGAGAGTTCTAGCTCCACTGTGGTCTGTGGGAAAGGGCTGGATTTTATCTATAATCTTTAGGACCATTAACACTTTAAAAGATTTGTGACAGGAACATTATTATCAGATTCCAAATTAAACAAGTCTTCATAAAGTTTGCCACAAACCTGTCATTCATATATACATATTTAAGATTGAAAATTAAAGGCATCCAAATGAAGGTCCTCATATCACTTGATTCAGATGACATAATTTATTTGAGTTTTTCCTGGATAAACTAAAGTCAAAGGTGACAAATGGTGTGTCCTATATTTGAGATCATCATTTGAAAAATATTTGTTAGGTGTGCAGATTAAGGCTGAATTGCAACAATTCCCTGCCAAAAATATGTTTAATGCTCTGTGTGAGACTTTTAAAATCACTTGGATAACCTATTCAAGTGCTCAGAGGTTTTCTTTACAGACTTTCCTACAAAATATTAGAAACATATTTTTAAAGTAAAATGTTATTTTTAAACTATTAATAAAATTGCATCTATACTGACCTTTTGCTAAGAACTAAGCCATTTTTAGAAATATCTCATCTAGAACCCAATCCATCTTCATTTTTAAGAAAACTGAACTATTTTGCTAAGTCTACTACATTTAATTCACAAGGAAAGCATATGTTTTTCATCTAAGAGATCGCCAGTTACTTTTTGTTTTTTATTTATTTATCTTTTTTTGAGATGGAGTCTCACTGTGTCACCCAAGATGGAGTGCAGTGGCACCATCTCAGCTCACTGCAACCTCCGCCTCCCACATTCAAGTGATCCTCCTGCCTCAGCCTCTGAAGTAGCTGGGACTACAGGCATGTGTCACCACTCCCAGCTAATATTTGTATTTTTAGTAGAGGCAAGGTTTCACCATGTTGGCTAGGGTGGTCTCGAACTTGTGACCTCAAGTGATCCACCCACCTCAGCCTCTCAAGTTGCTGGGATTACAGACATGAGCCATGGCACCTGCCCACCAGTGACTTTAGAAGATAGCCATCTATTCCTATCTTACAATAGTTAGGCTAAAATAACAGTTAACTTCATTGTGAAGGCAAATGAACTTCCAATTTTATGCATGACAGAGCCATAAATAATGGTGAAATATTTTTTCCCAAAGAAATTGTATTTGAAAAAGAAAATGGGAGAAAATGCTATTTTGCTTCATCATTGCTCACTCACCAAACAAACATAGCACAATTTCATAAGGAAAGTGAAATTCGTCATAATTATTACCTGTGATTTCATCTCGTATAGGGTAGCATCATTTGGAGTTAACTGTAGTGCTTCATCCCACTTCTGAATTGCTTCCCGATATCTGTGGTTGTTAAAGTTATACGAATGCCATATTTTCAATATGTCTTTTTTAGACTTTCAAAATAATTTTTTATTGTGGTAAAATATAAAATTTACCATCTTAACCATTTAAGTGTACAGTTTAGAGGCATTAAGTAGCATTAAGTACATATAGTTCATTCACCTTTTTGTGCAACCACCACCACCATTCATCTCCAGAACTTTTTCATCTTCCCAAACTGAAACTCCGTACCCATTAAACAACAACTGCTCATTGCCCCCTCCGCACCCCCAGGCAAACACCATTCTACTCTTAGACTACTTTCAGGAGGAGTAGTCATGTACTTTCAACAGTTTTTTGGACTACTTTCTAGTCCATGAAATACATGTAAAAATTCAAAGTAAAGGATTAGCAAATTAAGTCCAGCAACTTATTCAAGTACAAAATCCACATGATCATATAGTGTATGCTCAGAAAAACTTAGAAATGGGCTCATATGTAACAGATAAGGGAGAAAAAAAGTACATGCCACTAAACAATACTTAGTATAATTTAACAACCATTTCTGATTATTTATAATAATAAAAGTATACACAACATTAAAGAAATTCAGTACCGTGGTGCCATTATCTACTAAGCTTTAATGATACAACCTCTAAAAGTAGTAACTATATCACCTAAAAAGAAAGTGCTTGTGCTTTTTTAGGCATATTGTGGGTGATTTCAAGCCTCTCTAAACAATATTTCCAAATGTTATTATAAATGCAACAGGAAAAACTTTGGAAATTAATTTATCGATGTATTCCTTCATAACAATCCTTCCACTCACAATTTTCTAATAAAGATAGCAGTAATAAATTCTGCAAGACTTAATAGTAGCAAATGTCTTTCCTCCAGCATTAGGAGGAAAAGGTTGGACTGTTTGTCCAATCTTTTTTCTACCACTCCCTACGCATAGCTGTGCTCCACTCGGCAGAGTTTTTATAGTCCCTACCCACATATCATGCCTTTGTTAGTATGGATCCCCTGCTACACATACACACACACATCTGTATTAGTCCATTCTCACGCTGCAATAAAGAACTGCCCAAGAGTAGGAAATTTATAAAGGAAAGAGGTTTAATTGACGCGTACCGCAGGGCTGGGGAGGCCTCAGGAAACTTACAGTCATGGCAGAAGGGGAAGCAAACACATCCTTCTTCACATGGAGGCAGGAGAGAGAAATGAGTGCTGAGCAAACAGGGAAGCCCCTTATAAAACTGTAGATCTCGTGAGAACTCAGTGTCATGAGAACAGCATGGCAGAAACTGCTCCCATAATTCAATTATCTCCACCTGGTCCCATCCTTGACACATGGGGTTATTACAATTCAAGGTGAGATTTGGGTGGGGACACAGAGCCAAACCATATCACGTATCTAAGATTGCCTTCCTACTCCTCTTCATCTATGCAAGGGCTCCTCCTCTAAGACCAAGTTAAAATGTTCCATTCTTCATGAAGACCTCCTCCAGTGGATCTAGCCCACTAACGATGAGTACCACTTCAGACCACATAGCAATACTTGTATTTCCAAAGCATTTTATGTTTTACAAAGCACTTTCAATACAATTATTTAACATACAATTATTTTCCCAAAAAGTTAATTCACTCTAAGTAAGTGAATATAAATTTGGTATTATTTGCTTTTTAAAAAATTATTTTGAGAGATATAGTCTTGCTCCGTTGCACTGGCATGATCACAGCTCATTGCAGCCTTGAACTCTTGGGCTCAAGGGCCTCCCACCTCAGCCTCGCAAGTAGCTAGGATTACAGGCACATGCCACTATCCCCAGCTAATTTTTTTATTTTTTTTATTTTTGTAGAGACAGGGTCTCACTATGTTGCCCAGGCTGGTCTCAAACTCCTGGCCTCAAGCAATTCTCCTGTCTTGGCCTCCACAAGTGCTGAGATTATAGGGGTGAACCACCATGCCTGGCCTCAAGTTTGGCATTACTTGTTCTCACTTTATTGATGAGGAACCAATGGTTGAGAGCAGCTAAAGGACTATCCAAGTCCTACAAAAGATAGGATTTAAAGCTAGCTCTTAAAAATACAAGACCAATACTTTCTGTAACTATATCAGGTATGCCTCCCATTTAGTTCTGCTCTAATTCCTCCTTGTATTTTTGTCTTCCCTTCTCTAATGAGTTCAGGAACCAAAGGGTAGATTTGCTTATATGCTCTACAGTACCCAGAACATTTCTGGGAATGTAGAAGGTAATAATATAACAGATTTTTTTTTTTTTTTTTTTTTTTTTTGAGACAGTCTCACTCTGTCACCCAGGCTGGAGTACATGGAGTACAGTGGCATGATCTCGGCTCACTGCAACCTCCGCCTCCCGGGTTCAAGTGATTCTCCTGCCTCAGTCCCCCGAGTGGCTGGGACTACAGGCACACGCCACCACACCTGGCTAATTTTTGTATTTTCATAGAGATGGGGTTTCGCCATGTTGACCAGGCTGGTCTCAAACTCTTTACCTCAACTGATCTGCCCGTCTCGGCCTCCCAAAGTGCTGGGATTACAAGCATGAGCCACTGTGCCCAGCCTAATATAACAGATTCTATCTGTCTCATTTGTCCTACCTTCTCCAACTCCTGAAGGCAGCAGAGAGAAGCATATAAAGCATGAAAAGAGGGGACAGATGTAGCATGCTCTCAACAGGAAAAAAAAAAATGGTAATAAAAACAAATTCTATCCTAAGACAAAAGTGGTAAAAATGTTAATTCTTAACTTTGTTCCATTCATTATTTCAAGTATAGAAATTATAAGAAATCCCAAGACTAGGGGAATGTGAATGTGGGTAGAAAAAAACAAAAACATTAGAATTCTAGGTTTAGCAGAGGGACCTCATGACCTTGGATGTTTGAGGTTTCAGGAGTCTTTGACAGCTTGTGAGGAAGAAGCTGAAGGTCTTTGGTCTCTAGAGTAAGGGGTGACATAGTAAAGGTCCATATAGTAAATATTTTAGGCTTTGTGAACCATACAGTCTATCACAACTATTCAACTCTATTACTGTATCCCAAAATCAGCCATAAACAATGCATTCAAAAAATGGGCATTGCTGTGTCCCAATAAAACTTTATTTATAAAAACAGGCTGTTTTCATAAATAAAGTTTGCCAACCGTAGATCTACTTGTCCCAACCACTGTTAAAAGCTTATCATATTTGTCAAATTTACTTTTTACTTCCAGTCCTATTTTCTGCCCAACTCAACCAGAGGAAGTTATCGCCCCACAGAAGGCATTTGTGGTCATCACTGTGACTTGGAGGCACTAGTGGCAGAGGGTCAGGGATGTTAACAGTCTTCAAGGCAAAGAGCAAGCCTGCACAATAAAGATCTATCTTGCCCAAAATACCACTAGCACTACTGCCGAGAACAGGATGGCTTATCCCATCCCCAACCCCACAAAGCTGCTTATGTTCCCAAGCTTAAGTTGTCCGAAGTACAAAATAAACTAAGAGGTTCAAGGTGACAATGACCATCACTAGTTTTTTCTTTTTATTAAGCAGGTATGCATGTGTGCATATACATATACATACAAACACACATACACACACACACGTGTAAACACAGGCTCACAGATTTGAGAAAAAAGAAAAATGTCCTGTCTTCTCGACTGCACTGCCTTTTATTTTGAAAACATAACCATTGCTGCCAGCAGAGGCATCACTCAATGAAATGTGCTTTGTTGCCAAGGAGGCCTATAAAGGTTTAAAGGAACAAGTGAGCTGTTTTCCACGCTAAACAAAGCAAGAAATGGTGGACATTTACTTCACTATCATCAACTTACTCAATTATTCTCCCTTCTCATCTCTCTTTGGTTTACTTCTCTTGGCCTGCAAACAAAGGGTGGCGCCACTTAGTTCCTCCATTTTTAGATCACAGGAAACTTGGCACTGAACAAATCAATAGTCTCTGGTAACTTCTGCAGCATATCTCTTAATTCAACTTCAGTTTGGAACAGACTGAACAGACACAGCCCTACTGCAGCTGTTGGATAGGAAGCATTAAATGATAAAAACTTGGTTTAAAGTCACTGTGGTTAATAAATGACCAAAGTCTGATTCTGCCAGTTTAAGGACAATCTTAACAGTATGCAACTGAACTAGCACAAGGAAGGAAGCAAAGGGAATAGTTCCATGGACTACAATAGGGCAGGATGAGATAATGCCCTACACTGAGGTAAAGAACAGCTGGTGATCAAGCTAAATATGTTAGATAGCACACTCATTTACCAGATAGAAATGTCAACGTGTTTAGCTACTTTACTCCCAATTAGGTTTCTAATTTACTGTGGCTTTAAATTTAATGAGCTATATAGTTAACAGCTTATTCACTTTATAAATATTTACTGGGCACCTACCCTGGCACAGGTAGAATTCTAGTAATAAGTACTAAGTATGCAGCACCCAACAAGATATAATAGGTCCCTACTATTCTTCTAGATTTTACTTTCTAAAGTGTATGCATGTTAGAAGGGGAAAGAGAAAGAAAGACAACAAACTAAGTTAAAATATAAGTGCCATGATAAAAGACAAATGGAGGAATGTGATAGGGAGTGACCTAGTGGCTACTCGGAATGGGTGGTCAAGAAAGGTCTTCCTAGGAACGCATTGAAGCTGAGACCTGAGTGACAAAACGGGGTCAGACAACTGAAAATCTGGAGAAAGTCCATTCCAGGCAAAGGGAAGAACCTGGGGAAGGACCAAACCATGTTTTTGTGGAAAGGAAATAAAACCAGAGGAAGGGAAGTCAGAGTTCAGGGAGGTGGGCCGAAGCCATGATCACAGAGAATACAATAAGCCATAGTTATGCATGTGGATTTAACTGTATGTGTGATGAAGAATCCACAGAGTTTTTATACAACAGTGAGACATGAATTATTGATTTACATTTTTAAGAGATCAGTCAGACCCAGGGGAGAAGAACAGACAGTAAGGGTACAAAAATGTGCACAGGGAGGCTAGATATGAGACAACCAAAGTAATTTAGGTATGAGATAACCATAGATAAGGATAGCAGCAGTGAAAACAGAAAGGGGAAAAAGATTTACAATACACTGAAAATGTAAAGTTGGCTCAACTTGGACTTGGTATGAGTGAAAAAAAGAAAGAAATCCAGGATAATCTGGGTTACCTGGAAAACAGAGCCTGATGCCAAAGCTTACTGGCTAAATCTTTATTGAGTGGGTAGGATCCTAGGCAATCAAGAGCGAGGGAAAAACAGAAGTAAGGCATGAAGAAAGAAGAATAAATACAAGGTCTATGTTAAGCTGGCAATAGCTCCACAAACACAGATGATTGTTGATCTGGAGAGCAAAAGGAAAGGAGCCAGCAAAGATTAAAAAGGAGAAGACATGGAGACAAGGACAAGCATGACAGCATGGTGGTGTGGAAGAGGAGACAGCAGTGCATTTAGGAAGAGCGTGGTCACCTATGCTGAATGATAAGAAGCACAATAAATGAGAACAGAGGCTAGATTTGACAACACGGAGGTCATTGATAACCCTTACAAAAGCAGTTTCAGTGGATTCACGGGGACAGAAATATGACTGGATGGTTCATCAAGAAATGGAGTTTGTAGTCCAGGGGGAGCAGAGAAACGGCACAGCATTTGGAGAGAAGCTTTTTAAATGGATGTTATCAGGGTATGTTTGCATGCCAGTGAGAAGGAGCCGAGAGAAAAGGAGAAACAGATGATATAAAAATGAGAGGACTATTTTAGAACAACGTTCCTGAGAAGGCACAAAGGGATGGGGTCTAGAGTACAAGTGGAGTGGTGGGCCTTTGATAAGGGCAGGGCACTTCATTACAATGGAATGATGACAGATCATATAGGCACAAATACAATAAGGTTGGAAGATGTGCTGGTGAGAAAATAAAGTCATTCTACAAGAATTGTATCTATTTTTTTCCACAGAACATGAGGCAAAACCACTGTCATTAAATATACTGATGTGGGTAATCTGTAGAATGTAGGTCACACAGCAAGATCACCCTCAAATTTACATTAGTAGGTATACTTTTCTACACAAGAACAAAATGCATGGTAAATTCTAATTTATATTCCTGCTTCATACACATACAACTGATTCTAACAGAAAAATTAGACCAGTTAGCTAGACAGTCAAATATCACCATCTAGTGGCTGAAACTTTAAAAGCCAACATGTCAAAGTTGGGACTAACACCGTGACTCTTGAGCAGGTATAACCTAGTTTGTAATAATTCTAGAAAAAGACATTTGAACAAAATAATTTACAAAAATATATATATTAACACTGCAGGAAATATACCAAGAACATATAAAATCCTAAATTGTTGTATCTAAAGTACATTTCACTTGGTGCTTATCAGGTGCTAGGTAGCATGCTTTTACATGGACTTTGCTCTTTAATCTTCCAAAATTCTAAAAGATATGTATCACCATTTGACCAATGAGGTAGAAATTGACAAAGAATAACTGCCCAAAGTTTATGTAGATAGAAATGATAAAGTTGGGATTTGAATGGAGGTAACCTGACTTCAAAATCTACATTCTTAACCACTATACTCACTATACTATCTCTATTAAGCACCAAAATTTCTTGGGGGTTGGGTAGAAGAGTAAATCAGATTTTTGTAAAAAGAATCATGAATACTCTAAGGTAAGACTTCTGAATTTAAAAACCACTCAAGGTTGATCATGGTGGCTCACGCCTGTAATCCCAGCACTTTGGGAGGCTGAGGCGGTAGGATCACCTGAGTCCAGGAGTTCAAGATCAGCCTGGGCAACATGGCAAAACCCCATCTCTACTAAACATACAAAAAATTAGCTGGGCATAGTGGTGCACACCTGTAGTCCCGGCTCCTCAGGAGGCTGATGGACAAGAATCGCTTGAACCTGGAAGGTGGAGATTGCAATGAGACAAGATCGTGCTACTGCGCTCCAGCCACCTTGGCAACAGAGCGAGGCTCCATCTCAAAAACAAAAACCAAAAACAAAAAAAAGACTGGGGACTTCTGCTACTATCCTACAAGTGATGCACAAGAGTTACTAAAGAAGGCTGACAGAGTGATAAAATAACCAAGACCCCAAAATACGTAACATTCAGATTTGAAATTTTACTGAAATCTAAATTATCTCTTCTATCAATTAACTTGCAATATAACAGCAAATTCAGAACACAAATACATCATGAACACATATAAAGATATATGAAACAAATATAGAATTATTTTACATTTGACAAGCACTCAAAACTTTGTTTTTTTAATCAAATTTACTAGTGTGTAATTTATATATCAAAAAATGTGTCCACTTTAAGCATACTTTTTGATGAGTTTTAAGAAATGTATACACTCATGTAAATACAACCACAACCATCACAACAAAGAACATTTTTGTCAATCCAAAAAGTTCTCTGTGCCCCTTTCTCGGGAAACCTACCCCAACTGCTGACCCCAGGCAACTATTGATTTTTTCTGTCACTGTGGATTAATTTGTCTTTAGACAGATTTATAAAATGAGAATCAGATGGTATGTACTCTTTCTGACTTCTTTCCCTTAGCACAATGTATTTGAGATGTCAATCATTTCTTTTTACTGCTCAATAGAATACTACTGTATGGAAATACCACAATTTATTCATTCATTCACCTGCTGATGGACATTTAGGTTGTCCCAGTTCATGGATACTATTAATAAAGCTGCTAGAAACATTGTTAGAACAGTCTTTGCGTGGATACATGCTTTCATTTCTTCTGAGTTAGTATCTAGGAATAAAACTGTGAGATTGTACAGTAAAGTATATATTTAACTTTATGTGAAACAGGCCAGGCATAGTGGCTCACCTCTGTAATCCCAGCACTTTGGGAGGCCAAGGCAGGCAGATCACCTGAGGTCAGGAGTTCAAGATCAGGCTGGCCAACACAGTGAAACCCCGTCTCTACTAAAAATTCAAAAATTAGCCAGGTGTAGTGGTGCGCACCTGTAATCCCAGCTAGTCGGGGGTGCTGAGGCAGGAGAATTGCTTGAACCCGGCAGGTGGAGGTTGCAGTGAGCCGAGATCATGCCACTGCAGTCCAGCCTGGGCAACAAAGCAAGATTCCATCTCAAAAATAAAATAAAATGAAATAAGTGAAACAACCAGACAGTTTGTCAAAGAGGTAAAGCTATTTTACATTTTCAAGAGCAATGTATAAAAGTTTAACTTGCTCCATATCTTTGCCAACACTTGATACTGTCAATCATTTCAATGTTAGCATTCTAGTAACTAGGTAATAGTATCTCATTGTGGTTTTAATTTGAAAGTTCTTGATGACTAATAATGTTGAGCAACTTTTCGTATGCTTCTTGGCCATTCATATATTTTCTTTTGTGATGCATCTGCTCCAACTTTTTACCCATTCTTTACATGAATACCTTGTCTTCTTCCTACTGAGTTGTAAGAGTTCTTCTATAGGCCGGGTGCAGTGGATCACGCCTGTAATCCTAGCACTTTGGGAGGCTGAGGTGGGCAGATCACGAGGTCAGGAGATCGAGACCATCCTAGCTAAGACGGTGAAACTCCATCTCTACTAAAAACACAAAAAATTAGCCTGGCGTGGTGGCAGGCTCCTGTAGTCCCAGCTACTCGGGAGGCTGAGGCAGGAGAATGGCGTGAACCCGGGAGACGGAGCTTGCAGTGAGCCGAGATCGTCCCACTGCATTCCAGCCTGGGCGACAGAGTGAGACTCCGTCTCAAAAAAAAAGAGTTCTTCTATCTTCTGGAAACAAGTCCTATGTCAGATATATGTACTGGAAATATTTTCTCCCAGTCTGTGGCCTGACTTTTCATGTTCTCAATTAAGCCTTTTAAAAACCAGGAGTTTTCATTTGTATCAACTTACCACATACATGTGAGTCATTTCTGTATCACAGATTATTTTCATTGATCCACATATGTCTATCTTTAGTACTATGAAGGTATAACATTTAAAAACACAGTAAGGGTTGAAATTAAGTAATGTAAGTTCCCTAAGTATGTTTTACTTCATAAAATTCTTCTGGCTAGTCTAGGTTCTTTGCATTTCCACATAAATTTTAGAATAAGCTTGTCAATTATCTCAAACGCAAGTTTGCTGGGATTTTGATTGGAACTGCACTGAGTTTACAGATCAATTTTGGGAGAACTGATGTATTAACAAAATACAGTCTTCCAATCTATAAGCATTGATATGGTTTGGATCTGTACCCCACCCAAATCTCATGTCAAATTGTAATCCCCAGTATTAAAGGAGGGGCCTGGTAGGAGGTAATTGGATTATGGGGGCAGATTTCCCTCTTGGTACTGTTCTCATGATAGTGAGTTCTTGCAAGATCTGGTTGCTTAAAAGTGTGTAGCACTCCCACTCCCCTCACTCTCCTTTCCTCCTGCTCCAGCCGTGTGAAGTGCTGGCTCCTACCTTTGCCTTCTTCTATGATTACAGCTTTCATGAGGCCTCTCCAGAAGTTGAGCAGATGCCAACATTATGCTTCCTATGCAGCCCTCAGAACCGTGAGCCAATTAAACCTGTTTTCTTCATAAACTATCCAGTCTCAGGTATTTGTTTATAGCAGTGTGGGGACAAACTAATACAAGTATAGTGTATATTTATTGATTTATTTAGGTCTTTTAACATTTCAGCAACATTTTGTAGTTTTCATATAGTTCTTATACATGTTTTGCTGAGTTTTTTTCCTAACAATTTTAGATTTGGGAATAATACTACAAATGGTGCTTTTTCAAAAAGGAAAAAAAGTATTCAGCTTCTAATTGTTTTATTTAACCCCATTATTGGCTTATAAGTCTTTTATTATTTTTTAATGGTTTCTCTAGGGTCTAGGTTTGAATACAACATAACAGCCTAAGAGCAATATAATTCCATTTATCCCTTCATGCTTTCTATTACAGTTGTTATATATTTACTTCTATATAATTTTGCAAAATGTTGTTGTTGTTATTTAATACCAATCATCTTTTTAAAGAATTTAATTGTTTTTTAAATCAGTCTTCATACTTACCCATGTTTACCACTTCCAAAACTCTTTCATTCTTTACTTAGATACAAATTTCTATCTGGTATGATTTTCCTTCTACCTAAATAATTTTTTATTTTTTATTTTTTATTTTTTTGAGACAGAGTCTCCGCTCTGTCGCCCAGGCTGGAGGGCAGTGGCCGGATCTCAGCTCACTGCAAGCTCCGCTCCCCGGGTTTACGCCATTCTCCTGCCTCAGGCTCCCGAGTAGCTGGGACTACAGGTGCCCGCCACCACGCTCGGCTAGTTTTTTGTATTTTTTTTAGTAGAGACGGGGTTTCATCATGTTAGCCAGGATGGTCTCGATCTCCTGACCTCGTGATCCGCCCGTCTCGGCCTCCCAAAGTGCTGAGATTACAAGCTTGAGCCACTGTGCCCGGCCTCTTTTAATATTTCTTGAAGTCCAGGCCTACTGGTAATGGGTTATCTCAGCTTTTGTTTGTCCGATAAAGTTATTTTGCCTTCATTTCTGAAAGACATTTTTGTGGTACAAAGAATTCTAAGTTGGCAGTTTTACTTTCCTTCAAAACTTTAATGATGTCATTCCATTATCTTGCATAGACCTCCAGCTGACCTCAGCTGCTACACTCTGAAATCCATAGCCACATTTGCAGCAAGGATAAATATCTCACGGCTTTTCTCCACATTAACTGCAAGTATCAGAAATAAGACCAGTTCACTTCTGAGGGGCATGGGACTCCAATGAGGGACAACTCTGACTTTAGGACTATCCAAGGTATTGTCCAACTTTCTTTAGATTATATGACAGCCTAAGACATTTCCATCCAATCTTCCCTCCCTCTCCCCTTCATTGGGGGTCAGACAAGCATAGCTCTCCCAGATTTACTCAGTTCCCACCCCATGTCCTCTCATACAGTGATTCCCCTAAGGAAATCTTTGCATGTTTAAGCCAGTCTTGGCATGTGCTTCTAGAAGGACCCAGACTAGCATAACTGTTCAGTGTATTTTTTATTTTAGATATCGTATTTTTCATTTCTAGATGTTCCTTTTTTAATATATCTTCCATTTCACTCCTCATTGTGTTTGTTTCCCTTTAATTATCTGAATATAGTTATATCACCATTTTAACCTCTTTGTACACTACTTCCATCATCTATGTTATTTCTGAATCTGTTTCTATTGACTGATTTGTCTCCTATTTATGGGTCACAGTTTCCGACTCTTTGGCATGTCTAGTAATTTTTTATTAGATGCTGAATATTTTAAACATTACACTGTCGACTAAAAATACTGGGCTCTATTCTGGCAGGCAGTAAAGTTTGAAAGTATCATTTGAACCCTTCAAAACCTATTTTTAAAGCTTTTCTAGGGAAGGTCTGGAGTAGCCTTCCCTCCAAGGATAGTGTAGTCATTCTACTAAGAAATAAGCCCCTGTGACTCCAGTAAATATTTCTGGTGACCATCAAAGACACTCCATTCTGAATGGTTGAAGCTTGAATAGCTCTCTGCTCTGCATGAATGCTGGGAATGGTTCAGCTTACAACTTCTCTGTCATTTTCTCTGGATTTACAGAAATTCCCCCATAGTTGCATGGCCTAATGTTCAAAAAAGACTCAAAGGGACCTCATAGACTTCTGGAGCTTTTTCTCTGAGTAGCTTCCTCTTCTCTGGTACTCTATTCTGCAACTTCTAGCTGTGTCAGCCTCTCCAAAGTCCAATCTCCATCTCCTCACTCAGTAAGACCACTGTGGTCTATCTGCTTTCCTCTTCCATGTGCCCATTCCCTGCAGGCGACCTTCAGGCAGAAATTAAGGGAGCTCAGCCACGCGCGGTGGCTCACGCCTATAATCCCAGCACTCTGCGAGGCCAAGGACAGCGGATTACCTGAGGTCAGGAGTTCAAGACCAGCCTGACCAATACGGTAAAACCCCATCTCTACTAAAAATACAAAAATGAGCCAGGCGTGGTGGCACACACTTGTAATCCCAGCTACTCGGGAGACTGAGGCAGGAGAACCACTTGAGCCTGGGAGACAGAGGTTGCAGTGAGCCGAGATTATGCTACTGCACTCCAGCCTGGCCAACAGAGCGAGACTCTGTTTCAAAAAAAAAAGAAAAAAAAGAAATTAAGGAAGCTCATAGGGATCATCTTGTTTTTGCCCCTTCTCTCAAAGATAAGAGTCCTATGCTGACTATTGTCCAATGGTTGAAAACAGTTTTTTTATATCTTTTGTCCAATTTTCTAGTTGCTTGGGGCCATCTAGGTCTAGTTCTAGAAACTCTCTCATGGCTGTCAGTAGAAATCCATGCCTAATTTTTAAAGTATTTTTGTATCCGTTATTGGATTTCAGCCTTATAAGAACCCCATGAGGCAACTGCAAGTGAAGAAATATATAGCCAATCAAGGACACAGAATAATTAGGACCATTATAATAGTAATAATAATAATAACTAATATTTGCTGAGTATTTACTATGTGGCAGGCAATATATTAAGTACATTACATATGTGAATTCATGTCACATCACAACAGCATTATGAGGTAGATATTTTTTGCAGAAAAGGAAACTTAAACACAGAGAGGCTGAATAACTTGCCTAATATTGCAAAGCTAGTCAACAGCAGACCTACTATAAGAAACAAGGCCATCTGGCACTAATGCCCAGACCATAATTACTACATTGTAAAATCTGTTGTTATTTTCCTATTGTACAAACAAAGCCTTCTGTACACAAAACAACAGGGGAATGGGAAGAGTAAGAGTTATGAGAAAAAGAATTCTGCCATCCTTGTGAAATTAAAAAAAAAGAGAAAAAGAATAAGACTCAGAATAGAGCAATTACTATCAAGTGCCATATTCTCATTCAGGAGGAGGGTGAGAAAATTTTACTCCCAAAGGCCCTTTGTGGTTTGGGTATGAAATAAAATATATTCTCAGAATACTATATTCTAATTTGGAGTTCTTAAATATATATTCTATAGATATCATGCAGTAAATGGTAGCTAGCTTACAAAAACCTTTTTAGCCATAATATAGCCAAAAAAATCACAGCTTTATAAATATTTACTGAGGGCCTAGTAAGTACCACAAATTATTCTAAGAGCTGAAGACACTATACAAGTTAGATAAATTCCTTACTATCCTGGAGCTTACATTCCTACAGAAGAAAAACAACATATAAACAAAATACACTAAACACACTAAATAAGTGTATACAGTAACTTCAAAAAGGGAGAAATGCTAAAAAACAAAATGGGCTGATGTAATAGAAAAAGGGTGAGTAAGGGATGTTACTTCAGACTTGGTAATCAAAGAGGGAACTGCTGAGAAAATGACAAATGAGCAGAAATCCAAAGGACGGGAAGACAGGCATCAGAAAACCAGAGAAAAAAGGTTTTCAGACAGAGTCATAACACAAAGTTGCACAATAACTATGTTCAAAAAAATGAAGAAAGCCCATCTGGCTAAAATGTAGTGAAAATAAGCACAGTTTAAGATGAAGTTGATTTGGTAGGCAGGGACTCAGTCTTTCTTAAATCTAATTTAATTATTCTTCCTTATATTACTTTCAATCAAGTTTAATAGCCTGTTAAATATTTTTTGGCTGGGCACGGTGGCTCACACCTGTAATGTCAGCACTTTGGGAGGCCAAGGCAGGAAGATCACTTGAGGTCAGGAGTTTGAGACCAGCCTGGCCAACATGGCAAAATCCCATCTGTATTAAGAACACAAAAATTAGCTGGGTGTGGTGGCACACACTTGTAATCCCAGCTACTCGGGAGGCTGAGGCAGGAAGAATTGCTTAAACCTAGGAGGAGGAGGTTGCAGTGAGCCAAGATCACGCCACTGCACTCCAGCCTGGGCGACAGAGCAAGACTCCACCTCAAAAATATATATATCTTTTTAGTTATTTTCTAAAGCAGTATATACATTACTCAAAAATAAATGCTAAAGAGCAAAAAACTTAATCATGTTACAGTGTTCTCCACCCAAAACAAAGCATCCAATCCCACTGGTTTTAGTGAAATGACTCAATCTTTCGACATACAGGCAGAAAACAAAAGTTATTGTGCTTGTCTACGATGCTGATATCTCTTCTCTGTCACAGGAAATTCAGAGGGAATCCAATGGCAATAACAGAATAGCTTTTCCTTCCACACATTAGTGTGGTCCAGGAAAACAGCAAAGTTAGTGAACTTTTAACAGGCATTTACAGGAGTTTCTAAAGATGTTTTATGGATGTACTCAAAGTATTCATAATTAAGGATTTACATTTGGTTTTCTTCTAAGACACACTAGTTAATCTTACACAGTTCTGTAAGATAAAAATCTTTATGCCTAAAATACCACAAATGAGAATTCACAACCTAACATTAGGTAGTTAAGTTAATAGATCTTGATTGTTATTTATTTTCCACCCTTTATTCCCAATTTGAGATGCTAGTATTTCATACCTTAAGCACCATTTTAAGTTTTATATTAAAATATAATAAAAGATTACACCAGAATCAAAAATAAAACAGACCTAAAAGCTAACATGTTGGTTCCTCAACTTTGATTCATTTTTACAAAAATTATTAACAAGAAATCTTATCACCACTCTTACCAGTTTTGTTTTGTTTTTAAGGAACAAAGAAAAAAGTGCTTCTTGCTTAGTATTACTTCATTTTCTTTTAAATTCTCAAACTCTTCAACACCACATGGAAGATACCAGTCAAGGGCACACAGGCCTGATTTTACATTTCTGAATGATCTGAAGTGTATTCTGTCCCAACCAAAGGCCTGTTAGGCTACTATTCCTGCTGGTCATATATACATCTTCTAAAAATCATATATTTATTCAAATCAACAATTCTCATACTGTCAAGTGTAATTTTTCTAATATATTTTCTTCGCAGAGGACAATGCTTTAAGATTTTTATGCCGGGCGCGGTGGCTCAAGCCTGTAATCCCAGCACTTTGGGAGGCCGAGACGGGCGGATCACGAGGTCAGGAGATCGAGACCATCCTGGCGAACACGGTGAAACCCCGTCTCTACTAAAAAAAATACAAAAAACTAGCCGGGCGAGGTGGCGGGCGCCTGTAGTCCCAGCTACACAGGAGGCTGAGGCAGGAGAATGGCGTGAACCCGGGAGGCGGAGCTTGCAGTGAGCTGAGATCCGGCCACTGCGCTCCAGCCCCGGCGACAGAGCGAGACTCCGTCTCAAAAAAAAAAAAAAAAAAAAAAAAAAAAAAGATTTTTATAAAAATATGGCTCTCAACAGATACCAAACAGAGCAAAGAGACAGACATAGGCACAATGTCTTTCTAATGGCTGCACTAATAGAGAGGGCAATATAATGTTATTTATCTCCCAATATGATGCAGTATAAAGCACAAATGTTACCTATGACATATACTTGCCAAAAATATTTAGACTCTAAATTTAATCTCTACACCTAACTTTCATTTACAAGAAACACATGAGATAGAGGAACAAATTAAAGGACACACACAAGGAAACAATCAAACAGAAAATTGGTCTGGACTCTTCCATCAGTCAATGTCATGGGGGATAAAAGTAGAAAACCCAAGGACATCAAAAGACACTAAAGAGACATAATAACCAAATATAATGTGTGAACTCCTTAGATCCTGGTTTTAAAAACATATACTGTAAAAGACATTTGGGGGAAAACTGGAAAAACCTAAACAGGAACTAATATTAGATATAAAATTGTTAATTTTCTTAGGTTAGGTAAAGATATGTTAGATAACACCCTTATTCTTAGAAGAAACGTGAGGAATTAGGAGTAGGTGCCATAATGTCTGAAACTTACTTTCAAATAGAGCAGCAAAAAAACCCTGTAAATATGCAATTATGTATGCCTGTGTATGTGTGTGTGTATGCATGTGTAGAAAGACAGGGATAAAGCAAATATTAAGAATTGTTGAGTCTAGATAGAGGAAATATGTGATTGTCCTATTATTTTGTTTTGTTTTGGAGACAGTGTCTCACTCTGTCACCCAAGCTGGAGCACAACAGCAGAGTCACAACTCACCGTAGGCTCAACCCCTGGGCTCAAGCAATCTTCCTGCCTCGGCCTCTCAAAGCACAAAAATTACAGACACAAGCCACCACACACAGCCAGAATTTTTTAAAACTGGAACTGGAATCATACTAGATATACTATTTATTTATTTATTTGACAGGGTCTCACTCTGTTGCCCAAGGTGGAGTGCAGTGGCAAGATCATAGCTCACCACATCCTCGAACTCCTGGGCTCAAGCAAATCTCCCACCTTGGCCTCACAAAGTGCTGGGATTACTAGTATAAGCCACCACACCCAGCCAATTGTACTATTCTTTAATATAGATTTGAAATTTTTTCAAAATAAAAAAGGCCTTTTCCACCATAGATTATAGAGATACCATTCTATATTTTCTTCTATTAACTACATAGTTTTACCTTTCACAAATTTTTAATCCCTCCAGGGTCCATCTTTGTACATGGTATTAGATACAGATCCAGTTTTATTTTCCTCTATGTAGTAATCCAGTTTTCTCAACAGAATCTACGAAAAATTTGTCTTTTCCTCACTGACTAATGAAAAATGATTTTTGGTCCCTCTTAAAAATCTAAGCAGAAAAAGGAGAAAAGGAATAAAAAAGTAAGAAAAAGAGGAAAGGAAAAAAGAAATGGGTACATATAGGAACAACTTAGGTAAGGAAGGGCTAAAAATAAATGAAGCTATTATCAAATTCCTATACAGTAAGTCATATTTATTCAAGTATATAATAAGTAAATGGCAAAGAATAACTAAATACCTGTTTTTTTAATCTACATGCCCTCAAAGCTATTCAGGAAATGCCTAATTTACCTGATACATAATGTCATAAGCAGAAAGTTTCCAGCGATAAGACCACCTTTTACTGACCAATCACTTGAATTACATTTTACTTAGCATTTACTCTTCTTTAGGCACAACAAAAATGACGGCAAAGCAGGGACATAATTAGCATCCTGAAAACTATTTTACAAACTTTCATTGCATCCTGAAAACTATTTTACAAACTCTCATTTTTCAGATGACTTTGAAACACTTTATTTCTTTGACTAATTTAGCACCTAAAATAGATTTTAAAACATGAATTTATCAAATTCATAACTCTTCATCCCATTACTGACACTGAGCTAGAAAATGTAAGCTGTTCTCCATTAAAAAAAAAAAACAACAACTTTAAATACATACCTTTTATTTTCAGCCAAACTGGCTCCTTCGTCCTTCAGCTGTTTACTTTTCTCAGCACAGCCTTCAAGAAGAATTTCTTTCCTACGTTTAATGGCATGAAGCCAGTTCCCTTCATCGTTGTCAACTACATCCTTCTCATCAGCAGCTTCAGCTTCAAACTGCTGGGAAGTGACCTTTGAGACCTTCTCACCAATTTTCCTCTTCCACCCAAAGGAAGCCATTCTGGAAAATTAAAAAGAAACAGCTTTAAAATTCAAACTTGGTTCTTTTTTTTTTTTTTTTCCAGATGGAGTCTCACTCTTGTGGCCCAGGCTGGAGTGCAGTAGCACCATCTTGGCTCACCACAACCTCCGCCTCCCGGGTTCAAGCGATTCTTCTGCCTCAGCCTCCCGAGTAGCTGGGATTACACACATACACCACCCACGCCAGCTAATTTTTGTATTTTTACTAGAGACGTGGTTTCTCCATGTTGACCAGGCTGGTCTCGAACTCCCGACCTCAGGTAATCTACCCACCTCGGCCTCCCAAAGTGCTGGGATTACAAGTGTGAGCCACCGCGCCTGGCCCAAAACTTGGTCTTTTATGGAAGTATTCCAACCAATAGGTAAAGAGAAAATAACAGGATTAGACTATCACCATTTTTCAACCCTAATTAGTGGCTGTAGGCAATAATCATCAATGGCCACTAACATCACTAAGAAAGACAACTGGACATCACACACCTCCTGATGGAGGTAGCATGCCACTCATGAAGTAAGTACTCCTACAAAAATTAACACTGAGTCAGATCAGGCCTCTACCATTTTATAAGAAATAAAGTGAAGCATGTTCAATAACATATCAGAGATGCAGATAGCAAAAAACAGAAACTAAAGGAAAATAAAGCTGGTTTCTTCAAGAAATAAACTGCCAGGAAAGAAAGAAGAGAAGGAAGGGAGGTGCCACCATGCCCGGGTAATTTTTTGTATTTTTAGTAGAAACAGGATTTCACCATGTTAGCCAAGCTGGTCTCAAACTCCTGACCTTAGGAGATCCACCCGCGTCAGCCTTCCAAAGTGCTGGGATTACAGGCGTGAGCCACCACACCCAGCCAGAAGGAAACATTTAGGAAAAAGGAGGAATGGGAACACTGATTTGATATTTGATGATATTAAGGAATTACTGCTACTTTTTTTTTTTTTTTTTTTGAGATGGAGTTTCACTCGTTCCCCCAGCTGGAGTGCAGTGGCGCAACCTCAGCTCATTGCAACCTCTGCCTTCCAGGTTCAAGCGATTCTCCTGCCTTAGCCTCCAGAGCAGCTGAGCTTACAGGCATGTGCCACCACGCCTGGCTAATTTTGTATTTTTAGTAGAGATGGGGTTTCGCTATGTTGGTGAGGCTGGTCTTGAACTCCTGACCTCAGGTGATCCACCCACCTCAGCCTCCCAAATTGCTGGGATTATAGGTGTGAGCCACCGCACCTGGTAAATTACGGCTATTATTTCTTTGGTGTGATAATAGTATTGTAATTACGCTTATAAAAAGAACCCTTAGCTTTTAGAAATACAAACTGAAATATTTCATATGAAATTATAAGACATCTAGGAATTGTTTCAAAGTAATCAGTGGAGGTTGGGAGTACAATGGAAGAGAAAATATAGATGAAGTTAGATTGCTTTTAATTGATAACTAATGAAATTGAGTGATGAGTACATAGTGGTCATTGTACTTTTTCCTTTCATATGTGTTAAAACTTTCCAAAATAAAAAGGTTTTAAAAGATTCAAACTTGGTAAATGACTTAACTCACAAAATTATTGGGTAAATTTTAAAATAACAGATGCTGACTGGGCATGGTGGCTCACGTCTGTAATCCCAGCACTTTGGGAGGCCAAGGCCAATGATCATTTGAGGTCAGGAGTTTGAGACCAGCCTGGCCAACATGATGAAACCCCATCTCTACTAAAAATACAAAAATTAGCCAGGCGTGGTGGTACACGCCTATAATCCCAGCTACTTGGGAGGCTGAGGCAGGAGAATTGCTTGAACCAGGGAGGCAGAGGTTGTAGTGAGCCTGGGCAACAGAGCAAAACTGCATCTCAAAAAAATAAATAAATAAATAACAGATGCTGAACTTCTTGGTAAATCTGCAATGATATACAAATGTAAGAAATAAAGAAAGACAAGATAAACGATAAAACAAAGTTAACGGAAATCCTGAAATAATTCAACAAATATTTATTTAGAGAAGAGATTAACTGAGGGATCCAAAAATTTACTAGTTGTATAGATGGTCTTCAAGATACTGAGAAACACCGGGAACTGTATATTAATTGTATAAAATTCTTTATATCTGTGTACATTTTGGAGAATAGTGTTTAAGGTTTCATTCCATTCTTAAAAGAGTCTATAACCACAAGGAGATTTGGATCAAATGATCAACTAGAGAAATAGAGAAAAAAAGCAATGAACCAAAAACATAAAGAAAAGCAACAAATCAGAGGGCTTTATGAAACTACCAAAGAATGGGCATTGTGGGAGTATGGGAGGGAGAGAATTGAAATAGTGTGTTAAGTTCGAGCAGGTTTCAAGGTCCTCATCACTGATGCACATGGCTGAAGTGATATATAAGCACAGGCCTATCTCAGAGTTGTTGCACGGTCCGTTCCAGACCACTGCAATAAAGTGAATAATACCAAAAAGTGGGTCACAGAAATGCTTTGGTCTCCCTATGCATATAAAAGTTACATTTACACTACACTATAGTCCATTAAGTGTTATAGCATCATCTTTAAAAATGTACACGCCTTGCTAGGCACAGTGGCTCATGCCTGCAATCCTAGCACTTTGGGAGGCTGAGGCGGGCAGATCACAAGGTCAGGAGTTCGAGACCAGCCTGACCAACATGGTGAAATCCCATCTCTACTAAAAATACAAAAATTATCCGGGCGTGGTGGCATGTGCCTGTAATCCCAGATACTCAGGAGGCTGAGGCAGGAGAACCACTTGAACTCAGGAGGCAGAGGTTGCAGTGAGCCGAGCTCGCACCACTGCATTCCAGCCTGAGCGACAGAGTAAAACTCCGTCTCAAAAAAAAAAAAAAAAAAAGTACATGTCTTCATTTAAAAACATTTTATTGCTGAGAAATGCCAGTGATCATCTGAACCTTCAGCAAGTCCTAATCTTTTTACTGGTGGAGAGTTTTTCCTCAATGTTGATGGCTGCTGACTGATCAAGGTGGTGGCTACTAAAGGCTGGGGTGGCTGTGACAATTTCTTAAAATAAGACAACAGTGGTCAGGCATGTTGGCTCACGCCTGTAATCCTAGCACTTTGGGAGGCTAAGGCAGGTAGAGGTGTTGAGCCCAGGAGCTTGAGACCAGCAAAACCTCATCTCTACAAAAAATTTGTAAAAACTAGTCAGGCGTAGTGGTACACATCTGTAGTCCCACCTACTCAGGAGATTGAGGCAGGAGGATCACCTGAGCCCAGGAGGTTAAGGCTGCAGTGAGCCATGATCATGCCACTGGACTCCACCCTGGCACACTGGGTGATAGGGTAAGACTTTGTCTCAAAAAAAAAAAAAAGACAACAATGAAGTTTGCTGCATCGACTGACTCTCTCTTTCATAAAAAATTTTTCTATAGCATGCAATCCTATTTGGTAGCATTTTACCCACAGTAGAACTTCTTTCAAAATTAGACTTAATACTGTCAAACCCTGCCACTGCTTTATCAACTAAGTTTATATAATGTACTCTAAATCCTTTGTTGTCATTTCAACAATGTTAACAGCATCTTCACCAGGAGTAGGTTCCATCTCAAGAAACCACTTTTTTTGCTCATCCCCAAGAAGCAACTCCTCATCCTTTCAAATTTTATCATGAGATTGCAGGAATTCAGTCACATCTTCAGGCTCCACTTCTAATTTGAGTTCTCTTACTATTTCCACCACATCTGCAGTTATTTCCTGCACTGAAGTCTTGAACCCCCAAAAGTTATCCATGAAGGTTGTAATCAACTTCTTCCAAATTCCTGTTGATGTTGATATTTTGACCACCTCCCATGAATCACAAATATTATTAATGGTTATCTAGAATTAGAATCCTTTCCAGAAAGTTTTCAATTGACTTTGCCCAAATGAAGCAGAAGAATCACTATCTATGGCAGCTACAGCTTTACAAAATGTATTTCTTAAATAGTAACACTTGAAAGTGAAAATTACTCCTTGATCCATGGGCTGCCGAAAAGATGCTGTGTTAACAGGCATGAAAACAACATTCATCTTGTACATCTCCATTAGAACTCTTAGATGACAGGGTGCACTGTCAATGAGTAATATTTTGAAAGGAATCTTTTCTTCACGAGCAGGTCTCAACAGTGGGCTTAAAATATTCAGTAAACCATGCTGTAAACAGATGTGCCATCACCCAGGCTTTGTTGTTCCATTTATAGAACATAGGCAAAGTACATTTAGCATAATTCTCAAGGACCATAGGATTTTGAGAATGGTAAATAGACATTGACTTCAATTTAAGGAGTCAGCCTGTCTTCTGATGCTTTAAAGCCAAACATTGACTTCTCTGCAGCTATGAAAGCCCTGGAGAGTATCTTCTTCCAATAGAAAGCTGTGTCATCTACACTGGAAATCTTGTGGCCGGGCGCAGTGGCTCACACCCGTAATCTCAGCACTTTGGGGGCCAAGGTGGGAGGCTCACAAGGTCAAGAGATCAAGATCATCCTGGCCAACATGGTGTAGCCCTGTCTCTACTAAAAATACAAAAATTAGCTGGGCGTGGGTGGCGCATGCCTGTAGCCCCAGCTACCGGGGAGGCTAAGGCAGGAGAATTGCCTGAACCCAGGAGGTGGAGGTTGCAGTGAGTCAAGATCATGGCCATTGCACTCCAGCCTGGGCAACAGAGCAAGACTCTGTCTCAAAAGAAAAAAGAAAAAAAAGAAAATCTCATTTAATGTAGCCAACTTCATCAATTATCTTAGCTAGATCTTTTCTGGATAACATCAGCATGTGCTGCTTTACTCTGCACTTTCATGTTATGAAAATGGCTTCTTAAACCTCATAAACGAACCTCTAGTAGTTTCAAACTTTACTCTGGCAGCTTCTTCACCTCCCTCAGCATTCACAGAATTGAAAAGAGTTAGAAACTTCCTCTAAATTAGGCTCCTGCTTAAGGGAATACTGTGGCTGGTCTGATCTATCTAGACCACTCAGAGCTTCTCCATATTAGCAATAAAGCTGTTTTTGCTTTCTTATCATTTGTGTGTTTACTGAAGTAGCACTTTCAATTTCATTGAATAACTTGTCCTTTGCATTCACCACTTGGCTGTTTGGTGCAACAGGCCTAGCTTTCATCCTGCATTGGCTTTCAACATGTCTTCCTAAAATCATTTCTAGCTTTTGATTTAAAATGAGAGATGTGTAACTCTTCCTTTCACTTGAACACTTAGAGGGCATTGTAGGATTAACTGGCCTAATTTCAATATTGTTGTGTCTCAGGAAACAAGGAGACGCAAGGAGAAGAAGAGAGATGGGAATAGCCAGTTGGTGGTACAGCATTTAAAACACACATTTATTAAATTCACCATCTCATATGGGCATGGTTCATGGCAGCCCAAAATGATTACGACTGTTAACACCAAAGATCATCGATTACAGATCACCATAACAGATATAGTAATAATTAAAAAGTCTGAAATATTTCAAGAATTACCAAAACGTAACACGGAGACACTAAGTGCACACATGCTATTGGACAAATAGCACGAAAAGACTTGCTCGACACAGGGTTACTGTACAGTTGCAATGTGCAAAAACTCAGTCTCTATGAAGTGCGATAAAGTGAAGCACAATAAAATGATCCCTGTAATCACTAGAAGGAAGGTGAGAAAAAAAGTGAGGGTGGCTGTGAGGTCATTCACATGGAAAGACCTACGATAATGGCAGAATTTGGAGGGGTAGGAAAATTGTGAGTCATATGTCTGAGTTCTTAATGAATATGAGAGAGCCAATAAATCACAGCAATCAAGAAATATACAGGCTTGGCTGGGCACGGTGGCTCACGCCTGTAATTCCAGCACTTTGGGAGGCAGAGGCGGGTGGATCACCTGAGGTCAGGAGTTCAAGACAAGCCTGGCTAACATGGTAAAACCCCGTCTCTACTAAAATACAAAAAGTAGCTGGGCATGGTGGTGCATGCCTGTAATCCCAGCTACTTGGGAGGCTGAGGCAGGAGAATCACTTGAACTTGGGAGGTAGAAGTTGCAGTGAGCCAAGATTGTGCCATTGCACGCCAGCCTGGGCAACACGAGCAAAACTCCATTTCAAAAAAAAAAAAGAAATAAAGAAATATACAGGCTGATATAGGTGAACCACAAGCTTTCCACAGGAACTGAGATTTTTTTTTTAAACCTGGAGGACTAATGGATTATAAATTATGCTGGGGAATAAGGACAATGCGAACTCTCTCCCCAGACTGATCATAATATAGGAGAATGAGTTTCCCATGTTTGAAGATGATTATAAGTATCACAGGGGAAGATGGCTGAAAACGGGAAGTGTGGATATTATGGAACAGAAGTTGAAAGGCACACAGTGAGGACAACCTGAGAAAATACAGATCATTAGGAAAGACTCACAAGATATCAGTGTAAGACAAGATTAAAAAAAAAGTCTTGTATTTATGATTATCCCTAATGGTAACAAGAATGATGACCACGTTTTCCGGTTTCAAGTTTCCAAATGAAACTTTCTTTATTCATAATGTGAGGCACCAGGCACTGTGGGAACCCTACTAATACTAAAGGAAACCTAGTGTGTTTACTGGAGGCAAATTACAATAAAAATCATTGATCAAAGGAAAAAAAAAATCATTGATCAGATCTGTAGATTATATGAGGGGCTGTGATAGGGTCGGAAGGAAAGGAAAAAGTGAGATACAGACCTACAGATTTTTTTAAATTCATAGGTCATTCAGACTCCGATTACCCTCCCCATCTTCCAACCCAAACCACTGTTACAAATGCTGGGGACAAGCACAGGTTAAGGCCCAAGGTGGTGGTTCTCAACCATATGTGAAAAAGCCACGCACACTGTTGCCTCAGGTGTTTGAGTCATTCTCCTCCACAGATCCCTTGAGACCTTCTAGAGATCAGAGGCTGCAGAGGCCAGGACAGAATGAGGTAATGAGGGTGTGGGAGGCCTGATGCCGCTAGCAATCGACAAGTTTAACCTGAAAGAGGGAGACAAAAATACATTCCTCTCAGACAAAAAGAAGAGTTAATATTGAGTGAAACATACAGGCAAGTTCAGGGATGGAGGGAAAGGAAAATGAGGAATTTCATGCCCTAAGCTTCACATTTCTCCAGCAAACAGCGGCTAGTCATCTGCTCAAAGTAAAAGGAAAATAACATATCTGAGTTCTTGAGAAAAACGGAAAAGATCTAAAATAGTTACTGCGGAGATAAGGAAAAGCAACAAAGGATAAATAGAGATACCAAACAGTAGTATCAAGGGCCCACTACGGTGTAAAAGCATGAATCTGTTATCAAGGCCATTAGCGAAGTTTTATATTTTCTTCAAAAGTGTCTGGAAACCACAGAGTACAGTCAATTTCAATACACGGTAAGCGCTACAAGAGAGTAAACAAAGGATGCCATGACATCAGAGAAGGGACACTTGAGGCTTTCTGGAGGACTTAAGCTTTGAAGTAAACTTAGCCAGGCTTAAAAAGGTGTGTGAATCCTAGAACATGCAAAGCACTTTCTGCATTGGAAAATTTAACACTCCCAGTTGTTTCAGATATCTTAAGCCGTACGAGTTTATTGTTCCTCTGTGACTATCTGAACATGAAATGAAAACTTCTTATGAAGGAGGGTTTCCTAAGTCTAGTTAGAAGCCCGAGGTGCCAACATCCTAGACTTAACATTTTTTTACCAGAATAAGAAACCATGTGGGTAAACCACGATCACACCGGTTTCATGTTCATGTTAAACTCATGAAACCAGACAAATTCAACCTTTTATACAGCATTATATTTCAGGAATGGCATAACAACTCTAAACAACGACGCTGTATTCTAAATTCCTGTACTGTTACAATGATCCCTATAGTAGGCGCTCAATAACTGTTGACGGCTTGACATTTACCCAGCTGCCAGAGAGGGCTTGTCTTGACTGTCTGAGGATGCAGCACCCAAAGGGAAAAACCACTACATGAACAAGATCAGGAAATCACAACAGCATCCTTCTGGGTAGAAGGAGGTATTCAGAGGTGAGGAATCCAAGAAACGATTTACCAAAAAACGCCACCGCAAGAGAAAAACCAGTATTAGCGACTTTCCCTTCATTGGTCAACAATAAAAAAAATGCTCAGAAAGGCTGCCCCGGACGTCACCTGCGCCTGCACGGACCGCCCCGGGCCGCAGACACCTCTCCAGCGGGGAGCGGCCGGCTCGACCCGCCCCTCCCACCGCGCAGGGAACGTTGCGGCCGCGCAGCCTGGCGAAGGTGCCACTGCGGGCCCGACCCCTAGACTCGCTTGTCCCTGGAGACCAACCCTAGCGAACAGGCTCTACCGGATCCCGTCGGGTTTCTACTCCTACTCCGAAGGTCCTTTCTGCCCTAATCACAGCACCCACTCGCCTCGTTTTCCTCTTCTTCAGCTTCCACCGCCGACCGGGCAACCCCAGTTACCTGATAACACCTCCCAAGGCCCCGTGTTTACATTCTGGCCCACTGGAAGCAGAAATTATCACGCCCAAATTCCTACCTGCCTGCCCTGGATCCCTGGTTTCCTAAGAAACGGGTTTGGCCCACCCCGCGGCGTTCGAACAGTCCACAGAAGCAGGCAAAGGAAAGACGACTCTGTCTTTCTCCTCCGCCAATCCCTTCTCCGAGACCACAAATCCCAGAAGTCACCGCGGCCGCCCCCACCGCATGACCTTCTGGGATTTGTAGTAATCAGGGCCACGCGGCTGGGCGCGCCCTCTAACGGCAGCACCGAATGACCGCAGCGCAGGAGCGCGGGAAAATGAGGCTGCGCGGGGTGAGGAGCGCACCAGGAGGAGCCGCCCCAGCGGTACCGCGCAGCGTCGCGTCCAGTCAGTGGGGAATAAGGTGAGGGGAAAACGATTTTACGGGATTCAAAGGATTAGGATATGCTCCTGCCTAATAGCCTAGCTGATGAGGTCGGCCAGACGCAGAGAACAGCGAGGCAAAACTCGGTTATAAAGGGCTCGAGGCGGCGGGGCGGGGAAGCTGGTCAGGGAGGCTCCAGGCTGAACTGCAGCCTTCACGTGAAAGTTACAATGAGTTGGACTCGGAAGGCAGTATTACGGCCTGAACGTAGCTGTGCGTCATGTCTTGAAAATAAAAGAGCGCATGTAACAAAGGTAATCAAGATTGTTAATTTATCCAACTCTCCTGCCCAATACACTCGTTTTTGGAAGTCATGCTTTCTCAGCCTCAGCGCCATTAACATTTCAAACTGGATAATGCTTTGTTGGGGGACGGGGTGTCCTGTGCATTGTAGGGTACTTAGCAGCATCTCTGGTCTCTCCACGGGATGCCACCACTGGTCAGTTGTGACAGCCAATGGTTTCCCCAGACAGTGAAATTTCCCCTGGAAGAAAAACCACCCCTCCCACCCTGCCCCATTGAGAACCATTGATGTCGACCAACATTGTCCTGAGGGTCACCGACACTCTTTCAAAGCCAAAATTATTTTCATACTAATATGAAGACGTGATTTGCCCTTTGCACAATGCTGACGTTTGCACTGATGGTGGAAAAGCAACGGCAGGTCAAGGTGCTGGCGCCTCCGCAGGAATTACAGTAATGACACCAAACCGTACCGGGAGCTCTTCTTCACCACCACACGCTCACAGTAGGAAAAATGGGCCGGGGGCGGTGGTTCACGCCTGTAATCTTAGCACTTTGGGAGGTCAGGAGTTCGAGACTAGCCTGGCCAACATGGCGAAACCCCGTCTCTACCAAAAATACAAAAATTAGCCAGGCCTGGCGGCGCGCACCTGAATCCCAGCTACTCAGAGGCTGGCTTGGGAGGATCCCTTGAGCCTTGGAGGTCGAGGCTGCAGTGAGCCGAGGCCACGCCAGTGCACTCCCGCCTGGACGACAGAGCGAGGCCCGGTCTCAAAAAAAAAAAAAAAAAAAAGAATGCTGTCTCCAGCATAATAAAGTTACTTTATTACTTTATAAGAAGTTAACTTTATTATAACCACCCTGACACTTAATATTCTTTGTAAAAACTTGGAAGTCCTCATAAAGTACTTCTGCTGCCTATTGAAGTATGATGTATCAAAGAAGAGCTATTGTGAGATGGCATTATTAACTACTTTTTGTCCTGGAACACAAATTTTACTAAGATGAGTACTTGGGTATTTGACAAACCTTTCTTAAAAAATGAACGAAGGGAATCCGTAACTTCAAGAAAAACAAGGAAAGGGAAAGGGGAAGAGGAAAGGAAAAAAGAGAGAGAAGGAGGGAGGGAGGAAAGAGAAAAAAAAATTGAGTTTGTTGCCAATGACAAAATTCAAGACTTTAGGCAAAAAACTATGATTTTGGAAAAATGGTATTCACCATAATGATCTTGGCAGCTTCCCAGTATCTCCAGAATTTTGTGATATCAGTCATTATTAGTTGTGACTTTTATTTACATTGTTTGCTTAAATACGTCAATATTTGTGCAGGCTGCATAAGTGAACCAGTAATATTTGAAAACGATCAATGCATGACTGCAGTAGCCAGGCTCCAAGATGGCATTCACTCCTGGCATTCACATCCTTATGCACTGCCTTCCTACGTTGTACCACGGTTGGTCTGTGTTACTTACAGAAGGCAGAAGTGACCGTTTGCTTCTGATATTAATTATGAAAAACACGAAGGTGGTGGCAGTGTTTCTTAATTTGCCTAGAGGTTTACATGGTCATGTTTCCTGTATACCTGAAACACTGAAAATTCATTAAGCCAAATACTTATTTGTACACTTTTCTGTATATATGTCTATGAAAGTCTTAAATAAGAAAACATGTACCTCTAACAAGACATCCAGAGGAGGATTTATCTTATGGTCACATTCATAGTGTCATTAGTTCATAGTAGCCATTAGAAGGAATAGAGTTTGCAGAGCGAGTAAGTGGTGCTTGAAGCTGTGCCCCCTACCTAGGGGTCTTTGCTAAATTTCTCAAGTAACCTAACCCTGATCTCCACTACTATGTTTAAGGGTAGCTCCCACTAAGTTTTTATACTTCACTCACCACTTCTCTACTAACTCTGGTCTATGATCTTGATTCACGTAACATATTTAATATATGTCTTATGCTGTCTTTTTAAGACATGATCACTTGCCAAAATCCTTTAAATTTAGTCATAATTTATTGGCATTTACAGTAAATTGAAGTTTATTTACAATAAGACTTCAAAAATTCTGATTTTTCAAACAAGAATTTCTTGGACAATTCTTGTACAGCCAAGGTAAATACCTATAGCAATTTATACATTCCCTAAAAAAAACCTTACATACATTCATAACACTCTTTAGCAGTTTTCTTTTGTTGTTTTAAAGATAACAGAGTGTCAACAATCTAGCACAAGCCCCTGCCTAACAATGCCATGTGGATACAATATTTAATACTAATTGAATTCTAACAGTAGTAGGACTATAACCAAATCAAGTGTTAGCAACTGATAAATGGTAGTTACTTTGGCTTTTATTGTATCTATCATAATGTTTTGTTCAAGTGGTTGGTTTTTAGATGAAATCAAGACTCATGTAGTCAAGACAAAAATCACAATGTTTGAGAACTTAAATGTGGTCAGGCACTATATTTTATATTTCTAGGTACATTTTGTTGTTGTTGTTTTGGTGGGTTTTTTTTTGAGACAGAGTCTCGCTCTGTCACCCAGACTGGTAGTGCAGTGGCACGATCTCAGCCCATTGCAACCTCCACCTCCCAGGTTCAAGTGATTCTCGTGCCTTAGCCTCCCAAGTAGGTGGGACTACAGGCACCCGCCACCACACTGGCTAATTTTTGTGTTTTTAGTAGAGATGGGGTTTCACCATGTTGACCAGGCTGGTCTTGAACTCCTGACCTCAGGTGATCCACCCACCTCGGCCTCCCAGAGGGCTAGGATTACAAGTGTGAGCCACCGCAAGGTGCACAGATACTTAGCCTTTTTTTTTTTCCCACTGAGTTTTCCCAGAGGTTAAAAAACATAAGTACATTGTAACAGATTATAAATGAAGTTTTTCTTTATTATATCATATTTCTAAATCAAGGAAGTTGAAATTGTATACTTAAATATACTCTGGTCAAAATATACATGAACCACAAATATTAACTTCTACCTACCAACAATTTACAGTTATGTTGTATGTGGAATTTCATTCTTGTCAGAACTCACAGTGGAAATAAAATTTCTATTATGGGTGGGAAGAGGAGGGAAGGAATTAAGGGAAAAAAGATTTGGACAGCACACACTTTTCTTTCATTCCAAAGGTGCCAGTCAGAACACAGATGCATGGAGTTCCCACATATAGCCACAGGCTACCAAGCAGTAATTCAATGTGAATGGTGTCACTACAACATCAAAAAGAGCAGTGCTGGGCAGAGGATTTTGTATAAAATCATCTAAAACTCTGAAAAACTACAAAAGCATCTCAAGAAAAAGTTAAGTAAAAGCAATGGAGTTTATTTCACTGAAATTATTTTAAATTAGATATGATATATTAAGCTCCCATATGCCCCAACCTGGTAGAAAAGTTCCTCTCAGTGAGAAATCAATTATTTTAATGGCAAAATTTTTACACATCAGTAAAATCTGTTATATTTAAAACTATGTATACAGTACATTTCTGGCAAAAAAAAAAACCTTATACATCTTTCAGTTGTCAAGACAAAGTAAAAATATGGTTGCATAAAGTCACAAAAAATATAAATTGCTGAAAAGATAATAAAAAAAGATTAAAAATCATTTGCATTGCCTCCCTTACCTCCCTCTTTAATATTAGTAACAATTTGCAAACAACAAAAAAATTGTGAAAATTCTGTGCAACCTTGACACACTTAACCAAAGGTTGTCATTTCAAATATCCTAGCTTAAAAAAGAATTTACTGCAATTGTCTGTGCATTTATCATACTATTTATAGAAGTGCAATATTTAAATATTTTCAAAATAAAATGCAGTAACTAAACTGAATCACAATAACTTATAAGAGAAGCAAAGTTTACAAAATTAACAATTTTTAGAAGGTCCTATTTAATTGGTTCCTCCTTTTCTTCCCTCCTCCCCACAACAGCTTATATAGCGCCATTACTTAATTCTATATACAAATTTGTAACTTTAAAAATACAGTCTTCTGTTAACATCAGGAACATTATGCTGCATTTAGAGACCCTAAGTAAAATTAGAATCCCCTACAGAGAGGGCTACATAACAAGTTATAAATACAGTTTTGAACTCATATTTAAATGGAACTTCTATTACTTTGTACAGCTTTCAAATTAGAAGTTGAATAGAACAAGCCCCGGATAAAAAGCAGCAAGATTTTTCTTTTGAATTCAGTGCATGATTCTACAAGTGCTTAAGTCAAATCTACTAGAGTCACCATTTATGCAAGCTATCATGACATTTGAGTTCATTATCATCTGGTTACATAAGTGCTCACTGTATTTGCCAAAAATAATCCTAAAATATGATTCTTAAAATAGAAAAAATATAGCTCTGTTGCAATGGGAAAATGATTAATACAAAAAAATCAATTTCTTAAAGTTAACATAAGGCAAATATAAATGATACAATATTATCATACACATGATACCAATTTTATCTGAGGTGACTAAATCTTCATTTACATCTATTGTGTGATGCAATTATTAAGAATGAGAAAAAGAAAATATCAATGTAAATCAGAAATCTTAGGAAAATGCAGTATCTTTAAAAAGTACTTCAAGCCCAAAACAAATGTGACCACTTATTAATAGAATTGCTTTGTTCCACATTTTATCAAAATAATAATAATGTTATATCCAACTAAAGAGTTATCACCAAGTGTCAAATGTAAAGTTTAATTGGATCCTGGTTTGAAATAATCAGCTATAAAGAAATTTGGAGGTAACTTCAGAAATTTAAATATGGCTTGATTAGATGATATTGGGGAATTATTAATTTTACAATGATATTATGGATTTTTAGGAGAATGTCATTATCTGTAGGAGATACTTGAAGTATTTTCACGGTGATATGTCTGTAACATCCAAATGGTTCAGGAAAAAAAAGCACATATACATATACACACACACACATATATGCATGTATATGCATAACTAGCTGTATCTATACATAGGTATAGAGAAAACAAATCACAAAGCATTAACAACTGCTGAATCTAAGTGGTAGATATACATGTGCTTACTGAACAGGTTTTCGATGTTTCTGTTTTTAAAAATGTTCATAATAAAATTTGGGGGGGAAGTCATATCAGAGCACTTAAAGTTTGTAAGAGATAGTCTTTCTATGCACTGAATCAACTTAAAAGATACATAATCAAATAACTAGCAATGTTTGCATATACTCAATAATGACTGACATGATGAGCCAGAGGAATTTGTGAAATTGGCAAAAATAATATGATTTATTTACAGTATATGCAACTCAGCTCTTGTAACAAAAAAAGAACATTTTGTGTACAGAATATAGTGGGAATATTTTAAGATTAAAATTAGTCCTAGAGTATCTGAATATATAAATTCTGTGTTTTTGGACTTGTAAAGATAAAATAAAATTTAAATTAGATCTGATATCTGATATGACTTACCATACACTACAGAATTTTTAAAGGGGGATATGGAGGCCGGGCACTGTGGCTCACACCTGTAATCCCACCTCTTTGGGAGGCCAAGGTGGTGGATCACGCGGTCAGGAGTTCGAGACTAGCCTGGCCAACACAGTGAAACCCCGTCTCTACTAAAAATACAAAAAATTAGCCGGGTGTGGTGGCACGCGCCTGTAGTTCCAGCTACTCAGGAAGCTGAGGCGGGAGAATCACTTGAACCCGGGAGGCGGAGACTCCAGCCTGGGTGACAGAGTGAGACTCTGTCTCAAAAAAACAAAGAGGGAGGGATATGGAAGAAGTTATCTAGACTGTTAGTACTGCTGGAAGATACTAGCTATTTAAGAAGTTAAGGAGCCCAGAAAACAAAATCACCTATAAAGGTCTTGAGAATTCTAGGCAAATATTTATTGAATAAATTTATGAAGCAAATATATAACATGTAATAATATATGAAGGCCTTTATGTAAATTAATATTTTCAAAGCCCTGTGTACACTAAATATAAAATAGCCAAAAATCAGGTGAGCCTGAGAGACCTATAATTCACTGTGTATATTATGCTATATACGTACTGCACAATGAACAACAAAATGATCTTAATTCATTTCTGCATATTAGCTTTTAACTATAAATCATGTTCCAATCCCTGTGCAAATTGCATTTCAAAACGCCAGCCCTCAGTTATAATTATGTATAACTTGATTACAAATGGAAGCATTTGGCTATGACTTATTATGCATGCTTATTGCTACAAAAGAAATAAGCAAAGTTTTCTGTTTATTGTGCAAGAATTTTAATTAGATTTGCACACATCTCAAAAAATTCTATTGTGTGACTTCCAGGTCTTGGAGTTAGGTCAACAGGAGAAGAGTCAAGTGAGGTCACAGATGAGGTAAGAGAAACTTCTGAGGATTTTCCTTGAGCCTCAGCATCTGAATCACTCCTTTGGCAAGATCGATAGTTGCTAACTGATCCCGATCTCTGTGGAGTAGCAGTCCCTGATTTGGCTTCTGTAATTTCATCTGGGTAAAAAGAATTTCAATTTATTATAGTCTATGACCTTCTCCCAAAAAGTTTTGTAACAGTATTGTATTTGCTTCTTTAAGTGGGGCTGCTGGCCAGCTATCAAGAGCACGTTTATTCTAAATACCTTCTAAAATAGAGTCAATGAGCCTGTATTAAACTATTCACCTTTTTTACATTCAGTATGTATTCTCAAGATGGCTAATCAAAGTTGGGTACAGTATAGCTACTCATCAGCTGCAATCCAAGGTTAAGAGCCCAGTAAACCAACAATCTAGGGATTAATAAATATTATTCTACAGCAATAAAATGTAATCCCTCTATACTAAAATCATAGAATCAATGCACTTCAAATTTGGAAGGTATACTCGAAACCATCTCATCCAACCCCTCACTTTATTGATAAGAAAACCAGAGAAGTGACTTGCCCAAGGTAACAAATGAACAAAAAGGTAAGTCTAGAACCCAACTCTCCCAATGCTCGGCTTAGTGCTTTTTACTTTCCACTTTCCTTCATATTTCATTTAGTATTTCATAAAAGAGCAACAATTCCAATGAATAAAAATCAAAGAACAACTAAGGTTGGGAACACAATACAAAAACAAAAATGGGCATTCAACTGGTATACCCCAGTACTAGTAAAACTAAGGTTGCAAATTTGATCCAAATACAAGAAAAATAAAACACATTCTGTGTTTCAGATTTCAGACTGCATTAGTATATGTTAGCAGATACATACTATATAGACCTCAAGATAACCAGACAAACTGGTTTGGCCAACATATCATGCCTCAAACCTGTCTTTCTGCTACTATGTGTGTACTATCTTTTAGTTTATAAAGAAGAAAAAATTTCATAGGTGAACCTCATCTAATAATTCTATGCAACCTTCCATAAGCAAAGGTGATACTATATATATTGTTTTTTTAATATTTTGTAAAGACACAGTGTCACTATGTTGCTAAGGCTGGTCTCAAATTCCTGGACTCAAGCAATCCTCCCACTTCAGCCTCCCAAAGTGCTGGGCTGTTTATAGGCATGAGCCACCACACCTATGCTCAACACTGTAGCTTAATGCAACTGAATTGGCCGATGAAGAATTGCCGTAACTTCATTCTTAACTGAAAATTTATTTAATAATAAATAAAAGCTTACAGAAGAGTCAATATTTATTTCTAAATAAAACATTTATCTTACCAAAATGAACTACACCAAAAAAACAAATGCAGCAGAAAACTATCACCTTAGGATCAGACTTCACCTGGCTTTAAGGATTTTACAAGATGATAATCTTAAAAGGACAATATGCTATAAGACTACAATAATAAGATTCATAAATGTTAATATTGCAAAGGCACAAGAAGTCACATTTTCTATTCCTTTGCAGTTGAATTACTAGGAACAAGTCAAGAAGCCTCAAAAGAATCAAAGAGTAAAATATCAAGTTAGTAACAATGTCTAATCTATGTTGTTTTGTGTGACGTACATACCATCAATACTACGGAAATCCAGTAGATAAGTTCTACTATCCACCTGGTATAACTGTAGACTCATTTTGGAGTAAGTGCTTGTCACAGGATTCTTCCTTCGTACACGCAAATAATATGGGTTTACAACCTAGCACATGGTATAACAAAAACCAAGTCAAAAGTAATTCTTCTATAAAACATTTTATAGACTGTGGGTTTGCCAAATATGCTAATAATCAAAATGTTATCTCTTTCTTACCTTCCATTCATAATCCAATTGTTTAATTGCTCTACATACTTCTGCCATAATATCATTTGGACGACTTTGACTTCTAATTCCTAAATGCCATTTTGCTTTCCTTACACCTTGGTGTTTGGATTTCTGCGGATTTAATTCATCAAGGGTATGGCGTGCCCTTGGTGTTTCAGCAACCAAGAATGGTACTCTTTCAGGATGGGGCCGAGACAGGTGATGATCATCAAGAAAAGAATCAGGTGGGCTTGTCGCCAAATAGAAATCTTTGGCTTCATTCATTATTCTCCTGTTATCTATTATGAGATGGTATGCAACTGCCAAAGGATCCTGGTGATTTCTGTTATAAAGACAGCTGAGAACTTCCTCTTCTGAGCACTCAAACTTTTCACATACTTCTTTTAAGGCTTCATCGTCAATCATGGTTGAACTATATGATGGATCCTCAGGAAAGAGATACTTTGGAAGGTCCTGTTTAAACCATTCATGTTCCCTGAGAGAAAAAGGCAGGATCAGGAGAATGATTTTGAATACAGCTGAGACTGAAAGTAAGTTTGGGGAATTTAGAATATGACCTAATTTATATTTATACTCATACTGTATTACTGTCACTTTTTGCACTGAAATTTTCCTCTTCTAGCTCGCACTTCATTGTGTATGTTGAGGAAAATGCTCCAATCTCCCTCCGGTTTTAAGAGAGAGAATGCACTGAGGTAGCAATGGGGGGAAAAAGTTATGGGACAAATGACAATGACAATGACAAAGAACAGCTTATTTCCAGCTTAGAAAGAGAACATATTAGGTAGCTTCATTATAATACTCTTTTGATATGTTAAGTGAAAATAATGTAACAACAAAAATAGTAGACAACTATTGAGTACTTACTATATGCTAAGTTTTATGCTAAACACTTCATATACATTATCTCCCCTCATCATCGAAACAATTACATGAAGATAATATCTCTTTGTTTTAAATGAAGGAACTGAGGTTAAAAAAAAAAAAACTATGAACATGCTCAAGGTCACAAAGACAGTAAGTGACAGAACCAGGATTACAACCCAGTCCTATGTGACTGGAAAGGCCATACCCTGAATGATTTCCTATTCTAATTCCCTAACTTCATATATTTAAGAATATGTTTGACGTGAACTATGTCAAACACTTTGCTAAAACTAAATAAAATCCAGAGGAGAAAAAAAAAAAAAAAAAAAAGAACAATGGTTATCTTCTGGGTCATGGGATTAAAGATAATTTTTATTCTCTTCTCTATTTTTGTTGGTGTTTTTCTAAGTCTTTAATTGTCATGTATTACATTTTAATTGGAAAAAAATAGGTAAAACACAAGCAAAAACATTTCTTACCTAGATATCTTAAAATATAAATTTTAGAGAATGATTTGTCCTTTCCCTTTGGTGATAAAATCATGCCCTGCCATTGATGGTCTCTTTTTTAGCTAGTCTAAAACATGTGTAGTAAGTGGAAAGTAATCAAGCTTCAAGTTCCACATATAATCTTTCCTTCTTCTTCATTACACTAATGCTTTCGTATTTACTATTCCTAGATCCATATCTGATTTCTTTCTTCCCTCTCAGATAAATGTGCAGTCTAGCCATTAGAAGACCAAAAGAGACCAAAATTTCCATAGGGGGTTAAAAAAAAAAAAAAGGAGAAACAAAGCTTGCAGTAAAATGGTTTAAGTCTTCATCAGAAATGGCTCACCCAAATTTGAGAAGAAAATTTGTCATCATCATTTTTGTCTAATTTAAACTATTAGGTTGAACCAGATGAAACTGGTAATACTGACTTTTACCTACAAAATAGGAATTTTGCATGTAATTCAATGTATACTACCAGGAAAAATATGTCAATTAAATTAAAATTTTCTCATTCCTTGGGATTAAAAAAAAAATACAATAATTCATGAGATAAGAAATCAAATAGCAACCCACAAATTTACTACTGAAAAGTATTAATCCTAACGCCAGGCATACTGGCTCACACCTGTAATCCCAACACTGTGAGGGAAAGGCACAAGGATCACTTGAGGCCAGAAGTTCAAGACCAGCCTGGGCAAAAATAGCGAGACCCTGTCACTCCAAACAAAAACAAAAAACAAAAGAAAACAACAACAAAAAGCAGCCAGGCGTGATGGTGGATGCCTATATTCTCAGCTACTAGGGAGGCTAAAGTGGGAGGATCACTTGACCCAGGAGTTACAGGCTACAGTGAGCTATGATCACAACACTGCACTCCAGCCTGGGTGACAGAGCAAGACCTTGTCTCAAAAATAAATAAATAAAAATAAAAGATATACATATATATGGAGTCTCTCTGTGTTACCCACGCTGGTCTCAAACTCTTGAGCTCACATGATCTTCCCTCAGCCTCCCAAAGTGCTGGAAGTACAAGTGTGAGCCACCGCACCAGCCTTTCATTAGCTTTTTTATTAATTTAAAAAGTAATATAATGTTCACTGTAAACATTTCAAAACAAAGATGTGTAAGTAAAAAGTGAAAGCCCTCCCTCTTACTATTCTTACTTCCCTAAGGTAATCAGTTTACTATGTATTTTTAATAACAAAATAAAATGAATGTGTCTCTACACTCTATTTTTTCACATAAAAACAGGATTATACTGTATATTCTGTTCTGCAACTTTTTTTTTCACATAACTTTTATCATGGATACTATTAGATCTGATAACTTCCAAATTGCTTTATTACCTGATATCTTTGATTGTGGCCCTCTTCATGGGATCCACCTGCAGCATATGTTTCAAAAGGCTAATCACAGAAGGATTTAAATATTGAGGGGTATAGAAGATCCCATCACATATCTTCTTAAAAAGAGTTGGCACATGGTCATCATCAAATGGAAGGGTTCCACATAATAAAGCATAGAGAATAACCCCACTGCTCCATATATCTACCTCTGGGCCTGCATACAATCTGTAACAGGAAATAACAATTGGATTAAGGAATCATTTTAACCTAAGGATCAGTTAATCAAAAATTTCAAATATGGATATTTCATAAAGAATTCATAAGCAGAATATGGTTTTTATAGCCACTACTACATGTTACACATAAAGTTAATTCCATTAGTATTATCTTTGAAAACAAAAGTCAAGAAGTTTTGTAAATTACACACCATGGCTAAAATTCTGTTCTACTATTTACTATGGCCCTGATTGGATCTAACAATAGGGCCAAACCTTGAACAAACATATCACTATTCAATTTAAAACCATTAGTTTTTGTTACAGAGGAGAGATTAAGTGATATTTCATCAACTGAGAATGTTCTTTAGTAATGGACTCTGAACCCACAATCCCAATAACGCAAGACCCCTTACACCAAGGTGAAAGGATCCTGAGGCTATGAAAGAAAGCCAGGCAAATTGGTTCACAGATTTTTTAAATCTCATTTGCAGTGCACTGTAGTTAACCGCAGACTAGTTAGATCACCCATTCAAAGTTTGGATTCAGGAAAAGGATTTCTTTAAAGTTATGTATTGCTGAACTGATCGATAAATATTATTTTGAAAGTAAAAGTTCTCATACACCAAGAGCTTGAAGAAAGACCTTATCCAAACTAGAAAAACTACATTTCAGTAACAGCCCATTTGCATATATGCACAGTTATAACACTTTTTTTTAATTTAAATAACACTTTCCACAGTCTCCATGTCCTGAATTGTTTTATTCCTAAAAGAATTAAGACAGACAACACAATTTTTTAAAAATATTTAAAAGAATTTTTGACATTAATATTTTAAAAAAGATGAAACTTGACAAATCTAAAATTAGGTACTCCTGCCTTACTCATAGCCATGTTTTTACACAGCTCTCATTTCTTTGAGCAGTCTAGGCCAACAAGCTTATGAAAACAGAAAGAAAACAGTATTTCTGCATTCTGAGTTAATCAAGATGGGAAACATTCACACAAATAAGCATGGTTTGGATGAAAAGTTATTAAAAGTTCATTACAAAACTAGCAAACTTCAGCTTCTGTTTTCAATTTCAGTAGTATAGTGAAGGACAAAGGGTTACTCTTAAAAATATTAAATTCTCCTGTTTTCCAAACTATTCAAAAAGCGACACTATACAAATATCTTCATGTTCTCAATGCCGGTAATTAGTAAATTGAGAGGTTAAAATTCTTATAATATTGCAGTCTCTAAAAGGTTTAAAGAACAAAGATTCAACATAAATGAAGTTTAAAGATTACTTCAGCCCAATTCCCCAAGACATTTTATCATGAAACATAAAGGTACTACAAAATGCCATCTATGTAAAAAATGAAAGCTACACATTACATGTTTAATTTTTCCTCTAAGTAAATAGTAATCCTTTTCTAACTACTAGATATGTTTGCATTATTCAAGTTTCCAGTGTCTTACCTACTTTTTAAACACCCTAGGTTTTAAACTTTCCATTTCTTCCACCTGGGAAAAAAATTAATGTACTCTCTTCTAACAACTTTAATATAATGTTGACTTGTAGTCCTTAACCCTCATTCACATATAAATGTGGTTAAGAATAAGCCTTATTTTTCTTTCTTTTCATTAGAATTAACTATGACACTATAGACTGACAGAATCTAGGATAAAAAGACAATTTCAAATGTATTGAGGGTGGTGGGGTATCAAATACTACCTTCCTGAAATTACTTCTGGTGCAGCATAGTTGGGTGAGCCACAACTTGTTCTTAAAAATTCACCATCTGACATCATGTTTGAAAGACCTGAAAGTGCACAAAATCAGCTACTCAAAAGATTTCCCAAAGACAAAAATTAAAACCCCATTAAACAGTAAAATTGAGTTTGCATTAAAAATGACAAATCATCATTTTGTTATTTGCTTCAACAAAATCCTATGGTCTATTGTAGCCAAATATTCTGCCATTATGCCCTAAAATGTGTAATCTATTTCAACATTTAAAGTTAGTGCACTGTTAAGAGTTTAATGCAAATATTAAGCTATTGGTTATTTTGCTTATTAGAAAAAACTTGGCATGTTTAAGTTTTATTAATACAGAAATTACTAGAGAAAATAATCTATAACAGATGAATAGAAGGATTAAAATTCAAAGTTCCTATTAATCCTGTTCTGATTCTTTAAAAAAATTTTTTTAAAAAAGCCAGTAATTTTGAATTTCAAAGTTCCCTCATAGTTTTACTCCAAAAAGAAACCATTGCTCCCCCAAAAATGCACCCTATAAAAATAATCAACTGAGGAATAAGAAATTCAAATAATTAAGCCAATTACTATTAAAAAAAGAAAAGAAAAAAGAAAGAAACACCAAAACAACCAGCTCAGGTTTGGTTGGCATTTTTCAGTTAATATCTAAACATTTAAGTAGATATAGGTGTAAATATAGATATATAGATGTAGTCAAAACTAAGGAAAATATTTATAAGAATGTTCTCTGGGCCAGACATGGTGGCTCACACCTGTAATCCCAGCACTTTGGGAGACCAAGACAGGCAGATCACTTGGGCTCAGGAGTTCGAGTCCACCTGGCCAACATAATGAAGCCCCATCTCTACCAAAAATACAAAAAAAAAAAAATGTAGCTGGGTGTGGTGGCACGCATCTGTGGTCCCAGCTACTTGGGAGGCTAAGGTGGGAGAATCACTTGAGCCTGGAAGGCGGAGGCTGAAGTGAGCAGAGATCACACCACTGCACTCCAGCCTGGGTGACAGAGTGAGACTCTGTCTCAAAACAAAAAACAAACAAAAAAAATTTATCTGATTTGAACTAAAACCAACCTAAAGAAAAGAAGTGCAGAGATTCCTTTTTCACTTAGGTTTAGTAAGGTCAATGGCAATTTATATAGGAAATACAGAAAAAACAAACTTTTTTTTTTTTTTTTGAGACCATGTCACACTCTGTCGCCCAGGCTGGAGTACAGTGGCACACTCTCGACTCACTGCAACCTCCACCTCCTGGGTTCCAGTAGTTCTTCTGCCTCAGCCTCCCAGGTAGCTGGGACTATAGGCGCGCACCACCATGCCTGGGTAATTTTGTATTTTTAGTAGAAACGGGGTTTCACCATGTTGGCCAGGCTGGTCTCAAACTCCTGACCTCAGGTGATCCGCCCGCCTTGGCCTCCCAAAATGCTGGGATTACAAGCGTGAGCCATCATGCCCAGTCAAAATAAATTCATTTTTAACAATCAAAATGTTCTTTAAACAAATTATAATTTACTATCATTTAAAACATTTTAAAATAATTTTTAAATAAATTTTTTTAATTAAAAAATTGTTTTAAATAACTTTAAATAATTATAATTCACATAGTTCACTTCTGGCTTTCAAAGTTTTAAATAATTTCATCCCACTCACTTTCCTTCTTCTCCATACTTGATTCTTTTGAACATACTGGAAATAAAGCTGCTACCTTCTCTTCACAAATAATACTCTCTTTTTGAATAGTCTCTCTAATGCTACCAACTTAAGTTGTTTAAAATTTAATTTTAAAGATATTTAAACAGCCAGGTGCAGTGGTGCATGCCTGTAATCCCCATACTTTGGGAAGCTGTGTGGCAGGAGGATCACTTGAGGCCAGGAGTTCGAGAGAAGCCTGGACAACATAGTGAGAACCCGTCTCTACAAAAATACAAAAGTTAGCCTTGCATGGTAGTGCAGACCTGCAGTCCCAGCTACTCAGGAGGCTGAGGCAGGAGGGTCGCCTGGCCCAGCAGTTTGGGGCTGCATTGAGCTATGATCACGTCACTGCCCTCCAGTCTGGGCAACAAAGCGAAACTCTGTCTCTATAAAATAATAGTAATAGTAATAAAGGCATTTAAACCTAAGAAAAGATGATTTCTTAGCTTTTCTTATTTTTGCATGTTCATAGACAAAATAGAATACTTTGACATACTCAGTCTATTACTTTATGTCATCTTTTACAGTTTTCTGAAGAATTCTATATAGGTTCATTGAAACTATAAGAACATTAGAAATGAACGTAAGAAACTATAAAATTATCCTTACCAAAATCGGCTATCTTTGCATTCATGTGTGCATCAAGCAGGACATTTTCAGGTTTCAAATCTCTATGGACTACCATATGCCTGTGACAATAATCCACACCAGAAAGGATCTGTTGGAATAGACGTCGACTTTCTTTTTCATCCAGCTAAGAAAAGTAGAGAGGCATTTTAAAGGTGTGTCTTTCAAAGTAAATTGTCCTATATATAATTCTCCAACATATAAAATTGTCAAAATACATGAAAATCTTCCAAATGAACTTATGAGATACTTTTGACAGGAGGAGGAGATACCTGTAGCACAAAACAGAAATGCTAAGATGGTCTTGGAACCCAAATCAGTAACTCAAGTTTCTAATATTATCATTTGCATATGACTACATTGTAACAGCTTGCCTTCCTCTATATCTCATGAGTTATTTCAAATAATTTCAATATCTACTTGAAATGTGGCATATTTTCTTTTATAAGCTGGAAATGTTTAATTTTTCATTCTTATAACAAATATTTACTAAATACCTTCAATGTGCTATACATTGTTTTAGACATTCATTACACAGCAATGAATAAAACAAAGGCCCTAATCTAGTTGATGAAAATAGACTAATAAATATAGTCTGAAGGAGTGATACTGTTTTGAAGAAAAACAAAGCAAAATATGGGTACAGTGAGTGACAGTGGGATGGGGGATACTATTTTAGACCATGAGGAAGTAATATTTAAGCACTATTCATAAACCAGCACGCAACTATGTTGCTATATGTCCCAAAATATAAGATATTTTAACAAGAAATACCTTAATTAATTTAATAAAATATCATAGCATTTTATGTTTAATATGCTTGCTGGAAAAAAAAATCTTATGTAGCAACTACCTTTTTGTTTTTGTTTTTGTTTGTTTTGGGTTTTTAAATTTATATTTTGAGACCCAGTCTCATTCTGTTATCAAGGCTGGAGTTCAGTAGTGCCATCACGGCTCACTGCAACCTCCACTTCCCTGGGCTCCAGCAATCCTCCCACCCCAGCCTCCTAAGTAGTTGGGACCACAGATGCATGCCACCAAGCCCGCTAATTTTTGTATTTCTGATAGAGACAAGACTTTGCCATGTTGCCCAAGCTGGTCTCGAACTCCTGAGGCCATCTACCTCCTCAACATCCCCAAGTGCTGAGGATTACAGGCATGTGCCACTGCATGCAGCCTGAAGTATTTTTTTTAAACTTCTCTATGTACCTATATATTCTTATCACTTTTTTCAACATAAGTGACAATCATTACTTGGATGTGCCTGCTCCCAAGAAGTCATATTTAATAAATAAGCTATAAATCCTCTAAGCGAAGGACTCCAATATGCAATTCTCTAACACAGGTCACAAATTAGCATTCTAAAACCAGACTTACACCTTAAAGGGCATGGATAATCTGGGAGAAAAGACAAATCAGTAATTTATTTTGAAAAAAGAAAGTATTATAAGATACCGTTCCTCTAGAAAAATATTAATCCTTTGGCAATCTAGTACTTTTATTTCTAGAAGATTTGTAAGTTCATGGAGGAAAAAAAGAGTATCTGTTCAAATATGAAAAAGTAGGAGAAAACTTGATTAAACAAAATATAAAAAGTAAAATAACTAGGCAGGCTACGAAAATGAAAATTATACTGTATTCATAACAAGTACAATTACAAAGGATGGAGAAAGGGATGTCTATCAAGAAAGATTAGAAAAGTCAAAATACATTTCCAATTAAACATAGCAGATTAAATCTTTTGTCTCCAACTCTTGAAACATCACTAAAATGACATCAGCAATAAAAGAGGTATATAAAGACAAAAAGAACAAAAGAGACAGCAGTAATCAAGAGGAGTCACCAAGGAGGACAATAGATGAACAGTAATAAAGACTAAGCCTACAAGAGAAAGCTGAAACCTAAGCCTACAGGGGTAGAAACCAGGAAAAAATAAACATCTGCACACAAAGCCCTGGGAAGCCTCAGAAATTGGAAACATAGGGAACTGCTCAAGGTAGAAGTGAGAGATGAGCTGAAAACAGGACAAGTGCTTGAAGAAAGAAGCTTTTAAACTCACCCATATTGGGAAATAAGACCTATAATTTACTCTAGTAAGGCTGAACCAGCTCTGCTCTCAAGGACACCAAGGCAGGGATAAGGCATCCTAAGGAAAACATGGGGGCTAAGAGAAAGTCAACATACTAACTAGTGAGACTTGCATCTCTTTTCCCCACTCAGCTCCTGCAGCACTGGCAGTTAAGCTAAGGCCTTTAAGGAAATGGGAAGGTTTCTTCTAGAGCAAATATCTGATCCAAGAAAACATATTTGTTATTATTAACATTTGGTGTACAGTAATAAAATAGACAAGTCCCTACGTATTCAAGCTATGGGAAAAGCCAGCAATCAATAAGTTCCACCCACATAAGCCTGGCATTTAGTACCTCATTCTTAAATATTTAGTGGACAGCCAAGAATCACCAAATGTCTGAAAAAGGGCCATGCATCAAAGACAAAAATGAATAAAATGAACAGAAAAAAATGGGGAGCAGAGAGCACAGAAGGTACAGAACAAGATGGAACGGAGGAAAACTTGTTTTAAAATGCCATCCTCAGACTAGGTTATTACATCTGTGAGGCAAATAACAGCAGACTAAAGAAATGAAAATTTCAGAAAATAAGAAACCTTTGAAATAGAAAATATGGGTGCTGAAATTTTAATATTCAACTGGTAAAAATGAAGAAACACCCACAAGGTAAAACCAAGAAATAAACAACAGAAAAGATAAGAAAAAAATATATCAATTGTGCCTGTTTCCCATTTCTCCAGGCAGAACTTTTGTTTGTTTGTTTGTTTTGGTAAGGAGAAGCAGGAGTAAAGAAGGGGAGTACCTGAAATAGAAATGAATCATATTAAGAAATAGTAAAATCAAAATTAACTTGGTTAATAAGTTTGATTTTGTTGAAAGTAAACAGACATGCTATATAGAACAAATTAATGAGTAATGTAAATAACTTAAGATTGGGAGTGAGACAAGCTTTCTTTTCAGGGCTAGATACAGCTCTCCCACAAAGGGGCTTTTGCATACCACATAACCTGGGTATGAGAAAAAGTATGGGCAGAGGGCAGTGTTGAGTTTTTGTATCTGTAACTTAAGGTAGTGTTCAAAATGTCCTGTAAAATTCCTGCCACCTCTAAATTCTTTGTATCTAATTCCTACCTCCTTCATGGAGCCTGTTTTTACTACTCTAGGTACATCAGATTTCTGAAACCAAAACATGAATGCAATTTAAATGTGGCTAGAATTGACTAGCAAGGCCTAGATCTTTAAGTAATAATATATTTTGTAAGGATTAAGATACATATACAAAGTGTTTGTATACTCTGGAAGCATAAGTCTGAGGATTATGAGTTCTGGGGCTCAAGCCAATTCTGTTATTAATAAATCACATTACTGTAAGCAAACATGTAAGCCATGAGGCTCAGTATCCACATCTGTATAAACAGGCTAAGGAGATAATCTTGAAGATCCTTTCTAGTTCTAAACAGTTTATGATTCTAAACAAATATATGACTAAGGGAACTGGTTATTAAACAGACCTCTTAAAATTGCTTGCTGACATTTTGATGCTAGTAAAGGATAAAGGGGAGTTACAAAATACATAAAGAATTAAATCAGAACAGCTTACCCTTCCATTCTTACAGATATAATCAAATAGCTCTCCTCCTGAGACATATTCCATCACCATGAAAATATCAGATGGTGTACTGATGACCTGGTACCTGGTGAGAGAAAACATTGTCTACGAATATTAAAACACGTATATTCATTCATTCAATAAATATTTACTAAGCACCTATAGTATACCAGGTACTATGCTAGGAGCTGGAAAAACTGCAGGAAACAAAAATTCTCTGCTCTCATGGAGTTCATGTTCCAGGAACCAGGAAACAGACACTAAATAAATAAGCAGTATCTCAGGTGGTGGAACATGCTATGAAGAAAAATAAAAAAAATTGAGGGGAATCTTTGTATACAGAGTACTCAAGGAAGGCCTCTAATAAAGTAACATTTGAGCTGAGCCTAAAAGAAGAATGGGAACAAATTATGTAATTAGGAGGAAAGTGAACCCAGGAGAGGGAATAACAACTGCAAAAGTCCCCAAGTAGAAGCCTGCTTGGCATGTTCAAGGAATATTAAGAGAGAAATCGGATGTAGAGTCAAAGGTGTTAACTGCAGGCCAGAGGACACGGAATTTTACAAGCCATGATAAGGCTTTGGCTTTTACTCCAAGGAAGATGAAAAGCTATCTTCTTTAAGATAGCTTGAAAAGTTTTAAGCAGTCATGTGATCTGGCATATTAAAAGGAAAACTATGGCAGCAGTGTGAAGAATTAACTGTCAACAGTAAAGGTAGACACAGGAGGTTACTTCAGGATTTCATGAGACAGATGAAGGTGGCTGAGACCAGGTTGACGGTGGTAAAGGAACTGGGAAGCAGTCACATCCTAGCTTGATTGTGAAGGAAGAAATGAAATGGATGGTAAGAAAGTGAAAGAAACAGGGAAGTTAAAAATGGTTCCTAAGTTTTAGCCCTGGGTAACTGGCTATTAGCCAAGATGGTGCAAACTGTGGGAAGAGCAGGTTTGGGAGAGTAATAAAGAGTTCATTTTGGGCCGGGTTGAGTTTTAAATGCCTTGCGAATATACAAATGGAAATGTAAAGTCAGCAGTGAACATATGAGTCTGGTGTAAGAAGAGATCTTAAAGCAAGAGATGTCCATTTAGGGGTGGTCAGCATATGGATGGTATTTAAAACCATAGCACTCAACAAATGAGAAGAGGTGAGAGTGAAACAAATTTGAGTTAGCCAGTTCAGCAGAAAAACCTAAGCAGCTTTAAGTTATTGCCTGCATAACAAAGCAGAAGCTGAGCAGGAAATATGTTATTTGTAGACTCTACAACTGGCAACTGTAAAACAACACTAAGATTACTGCCCTTTTGAAATACTGGATTCCTGAAATTTTGTTATCTGTATGGTCAGGTATAAGCAGGATGGGGAAAAACCCTTTCTACTACCGCATTCTCGCTAGTGAGGCTAACTGACATCATGTGGGCATTTGGAGGTCAAGAGTTTTTACTAGCAGATCATTGTTGGTTTTACAGCAAGCAGTGGGGCACCAAACATTATCAGAAGGGCATCTTTCCAGAAGACCGGAAAGAATGAGAAGATAACAGCTGATAAGCACAAGGGCAAAACATGAACATAGGCTTAAATGACCATCAGTGGGGTTAGAAAAATACATGAACGGGAAGAAACTTTTTTTGTTTGTTTGTTCGAGACAGAGTTTCGCTTTTGTTGCCCAAGCTGGAGTGCAATGGCATGATCTCAGCTCAATGCAACCTCCACCTCCCAGGTTCAAGCCGTTCTCCAGCCTCAGCCTCCCGAGTAGCTGGGATGACAGGCACCCACCACCATGAGCAGCTAATTTTTGTATTTTTAGTGGAGACAGGGTTTCACCATGTTGGCCAGGCTGGTCTTGTACTCCTGACCTCAGGTGATCCGCCTGCCTCAGCCTCCACTTTGTAATTCCAAAGTGCTGGAATTACAGGTGTGAGCCACTGCACTCGACCTAGGGAGAAACTTTTCAAAACCCTCAGGAAACAAAAAGAAGTGTCACTCATTTTTCTCGCTTGTCACATTAAGTAGGTTAACAAAAAAGATGAAAAGATAACTGGACTATATTTAATATAAACAGAGCTTACAGTTTAATTATATGAGGATGCCTGAAAAGCTTGAGGTTCTGAATTTCTCTGCGGATTTTTCCTACCACATCAAGGCTCCGAATCTTCTGTCGATTGAGTATCTTCACAGCAACTTTATGCCCAGTCAATTCATGTTTGCCAACTGTAAAAGAAGTAGTTTTAATAAATTAGTACTATGATTAATAATATATTTACATATATTCTGGCCGGGTGCAGTGGTTCACACCTGTAATCCCAGCACTTTGGGAGGCCAAGGCAGGTAGATGACTTGAGGTCAGGAGTTCGAAACCAGTCTGGCCAACATGGCAAAACCCCATCTCTACTAAAAAATACAAAAATTAATGGCTGGGCATGGTGGCTTATGCCTGTAATCCCAGCACTTTGGGAGGCCAAGGCGGGCAGATCACCTGAGATAAGGAGTTCGAGACCAGCCTGGCTAACATGGTGAAACCCCGTTTCTACTAAAAACACAAAAATTTGGTGGCACGTGCTGGCGCGCAGCTGTAATCCCAGCTACTCAGGAGGCTGAGGCAGGAGAATCGCTTGAACCTGGGAGGCGGAAGTTGCAGTGAGCCGAGATCATGCCATTGCACTCCAGCTTGGGCAACAAGAGCAAAACTCTGTCTCAAACAAACAAATAACAAAAATTAGCTAGGTGTGGTGGCACATGCCTGTAATCCCAGCTACTTGGGAGGTGAAGCAGGAGAATCACTTGAACCCGGGAGGCAGAGGTTGCAGTGAGCCCAGATCGCACCACTGCACTCCAGCCTGGGGTGATGATTGAGATGCTGTCTCAGCAAAACAAAAGTCATAATATATTTAGACGTATTATAAGAGTAGTTATCTAGCATTCTCAGAAAATAGCTAAGCAAATGTAAGTTCTTTTCTCTTTTGCCAGATTCATCCCAAATGTTCAGATGTTTAAGAGTGATTACGTAGGAGAATACATAAGAAATTGGTAACAGTGGTTTCTTCCAGAAAATAAAGCTGGAAGACTAAAGGAAGAGAGGAAGAAAGGAGATTTCTTTTTCGCTGTATACCTTTTTGTATTTTTTTTTTTTTTTTTTGAGACGGAGTCTGGCTCTGTCGCCCAGGGTGGAGTGCAGTGGCCGGATCTCGGCTCACTGCAAGCTCCGCCTCCCGGGTTTACGCCATTCTCCTGCCTCAGCCTCCCGAGTAGCTGGGATTCCAGGCACCCGCCACCTCGCCCGGCTAGTTTTTTGTATTTTTTAGTAGAGACTGGGTTTCACCGTGTTAGCCAGGATGGTCTCGATCTCCTGACCTCATGATCCGCCCGTCTCGGCCTCCCAAAGTGCTGGGATTACAGGCTTGAGCCACCGCGCCCGGCCCACCTTTTTGTATTTTTAAATTCTTTTAATTTTTCACCTTTTAACCTATCATACATATAGACCGAAATTTTTCTTATAGTATCATTTATATGGATATTAAAACATATAGAAATTGGTGTAACCAGCATTATATAGTCAGATACAGAACAGTTCCATCATCCCAAAAGACTCTCATGCCATAGATACATTTCCCCATCCATAACCTCTTATACCTTTGAAATTCTGGTTCATGTGCATGTGGTTTCTAGTTTTTTTGGTTTCTCTATTTTTATTTTTTTTTCTGTTTTTTAATTTATTTTTTATTTATTTATTTTTTTTGAGACAGAGTGTCACTCTTATCACCCAGGGTGGAGTGCAGTATCACAATCACAGCTCAATACAGCCTTAACCTCCCCAGGTTCAGGTGATCCTCCCATCTCAGCCTCCCAAGTAGCTGGGACTATAGGCAGACCCCACCACACCCAGCTAATTTTTTTGTATTTTTCTGTAGAAATCAGGTTTCACCCTATTGACTAGGATGGTCTCAAACTCCTGGGTTCAAGCAATCCACCAGCCTCAACTTCCCAAACTGCTAGGATTACACGTGTGAGCCACCATGCCCAGTCTTTATTTTTTAAAATGCAGTTAAAAATAAAGGGGAAAAAAATCAAGTCATTTTGTCTTTCCATTTTAAATGCTATCACTAGACAGTCAGTGGTGACAGAATCTGGGTTTAGGACATAATCCCAAAAGACACAATCCCAAATGCCATAATCCCAAATGTTGAAATCCCAAAAGATCAAAATCCCTGAAATCTAAAATTCTAAAAATCACAATCCCAAAAGAACAAAATCCTAAAAACAGAATTCCGGAAAAATAATTTGTAGAAAGTTATCTAAAAGACACTTATTTCCATTTTTAATCCCTAAAATCTAAAATTCCAAAAATCACAATCCCAAAAGAACAAAATCCTAAAAACAGAATTGTGGAAAAATAATTTGTAGAAAATTATCTAAGAGACACTTATTTCCATTTTTAAAAGATTTATTTGAGAAACATAAAAACACAATGGGATAGTTCATAGGCCCCTTTACACAATAAAATAAGCACTAATAACCTATTTTTGCAATCATAAATACTCAGGTATACTAACAACCATTACATGGGTATAATAGGAACAGATAAACTGTATTCATGAAGAAATAGATTAAAAGCAAAATGGATAAACACATATCACTATGGTTGGTAATCAGGTGCACCCAGATTCATAACTGCGGTCATCTGACATACCAGACAACCTGAATCTTCTGACAAGATCAATCAAAAACTGCAATGGGTCACTACCACTTGCACAAAAACCGCAATAGAGTCACCCAAAGAGCCAAGATCTTGAGAAATTTTATCTTTCACAAATACAGATGAACAAAATGGACATCTCTTCATTTACTGAGCAAGTTTCAACATTTTTATGTACATGCACAATGCTTACACATTAAATCACATCATGATAATGCACTTTCATGGAGTCAAATATGCAAAAAAAAGTGCATAAAATGAGTTAGAATTCTCTAAAAGCCTTTACAAAATTTATACCTTCAGTATTAGACATGAGGCAAAGATAAAATACATAGCATAGCAAATTGGCACTATGTGTGAAAGGGCAGAAGTCATACCTGATTGAATAATTTGGCAGGGGAGCTTTCTTATATTTTTCACTTGCATATTCACTTCTGTGATCTTCAAAACATTCACTTGTGTTTAGACTAGAGCAGTTGTGGCCTAAATATTTTGTAAGTATATGCTGACCATTTGGAAATTATTGCTTGGTCATTATAATTAAGTGATTTTCTGTTTTCACAACACCAATAATAATTAGCTTTTAAACTTTTCTCTTTCACCATTAAGTAGCCTAGTATACTTAATTTATCACAGACTTTTTGCAAGGGAACAATTTCACGGGTCTCTTCCATTGTGCTGTAAGGAATACAGTAAGAAGGAATGATATTTGGCTTTCTCAATACCAAATCTGTATTAGTCAGCATTCTCCAGAGAGACATAACCAATAAGATGTATATATACGTAGATATATGAGAGATGATTTATTAGGGGAATTGGCTCATGTGATTATAGTGGCTGATAAGTTCCACAACAGGCCATTTTCAAGCTGGAGAGACCCTGGCATGCTGGTAGCTTGGCTCAATCTAAAGACCTCAGAACCAAGCCAAACCAGGTCTCAGTCTGAGGCTGAAAGACCAGGACCCAAGGGGCTGCTGCTGTTATGTCCTAGAGTCCAAAGACCAACAAGCCTGGAGTTCTGATGTCCAATTCAGCAGAAGAAAAGTCTGTTCCAGCTCTCAGAAAGGCAACAATTTGTTCTCTCTGGGCCCCCAGCAGATTTAGTGGTGGCTACCAACATTGAGGGTAGATCTTCCCCACCTAGTCCACTCAGACTCACATGCTAATCTCCTCACAAACCCAAAATAATGCTTTAACAGGTTTCTAAGTATTCCTTAATCCAGTCAAGCTGATACTTAAAATTAAATTCATGAATCCACCCCTCAATTTGACACCTATAAACCAACTCCTTAAACCATACTTAATTTCCAAATAAATACAATAAAAAGGCAATCCGTTCCACCTAACATGATGCAAGTGAAATGATGCAACTATCTTTCATACAACCGAATATGCACTAATTTCTACCCCAGGTGTTGGCTTGCAGCATTTCAACATTTGGGATTTTAATATTTCACGATTATGATTTTCAGGATTTCAGATGTGTGAGATTTTTAGAATTTAGGGATTCTGATGTTTGGAGATTTTGATCTTTCAGTATTTCAACATTTGGGATTATGGCATTAGGGATTGTGTCTTTTGGTGTTATGATCAGCATCAGTAGAATTTAGACAGTCATGAGGCTAAGTCTCCAAAAATTTAACCTTTGTGCACTCTTTCTCAGGAACCTACTGGAGAATATATATTCCATCAAAATGAGGAAGAAACCCAAGAAAGATGGCATGGAATCCAGTAAAGAAGGGATCCAATATAGTAGAAAAACTAAGAGAATCTCAAAATGGTGAAGCAAAGTCACAGTAACAGATATGGAGAAGGCCTAGAAGGCAACAAATCCAGATAGGAATGTGACAAAGAATCCAAAATAGTTATTTCTGGGGGTAGGAGGAGAGATAATCTAACAAGTTTAGACATATGGAATATCATATTGAGAAATTTTACAAAGGCACTGGAAGATGTGAGAAATTAAGCCTTAGGTTAAAAAAAAATTAAACAAATGAAAAAAATGAGATAATTCATGAATGCCAGTAAAAATTAAAGTTCTCTAAGAAATAAAACATAGTCATAGATACTGACTTAGCAAATAGTGTTTACACAGCCACAATTATGAAAAACTAAATATAGGTTTTTTAAAAGTATGATATAACTATATTAGAAGGATGGGGGTCTAGTATGAAATGTACAAGATAAAGAAGGAGGGCAACCCTATAATCACAGCTGAAATCAACTGTGAAAATGAAGCACATTTTGCTTTCTAGTAAGACGTTCTCCAATCTCCAGTACTAATTAGATGTGATTAAGAGCAGCCAATTTGACTGTTAAAGCTTGCTTCAGGAAGTACCTTCTTTCTTAGAACAAGTAGGCTGAAACCGAAGCATGGTGCTAAACACATCCTCCAATAATCTCCAAGCTCTGGCTTGGCACAGACTTTCTCTTGATAGCTGCTCAGCTGAAACAAGACTGGGAAATACCCACAGTACTGGATAATACTGGTGGACTCAGACTTGGAACGAATACTAAGACAGAATCCCTTTGGGCCTGAACTCCCAAACCATCACAAACCAACCAAACTCCTATGATACCCTGCTCAACTGAATTTCAACCTCAATTAACTTTAAGAAACAATTGGAGGCCGGGCGCGGTGGCTCAAGCCTGTAATCCCAGCACTTTGGGAGGCCGAGACGGGCGGATCACAAGGTCAGGAGATCGAGAGCATCCTGGCTAACACGGCGAAACCCCATCTCTACTAAAAACACAAAAAAAATTAGCCGGGCGAGGTGGCGGCGCCTGTGGTCCCAGCTACTCGGGAGGCTGAGGCAAGAGAATGGCAGGAACCCGGGAGGCGGAGCTTGCAGTGAGCTGAGATCTGGCCACTGCACTCCAGCCTGGGCGACAGAGCGAGACTCCGTCTCAAAAAAAAAAAAAAAAAAAAGAAACAATTGGAGCTTATCCAAAACTCTGGACATATATTCTGTCATTTAATAAGGAACTGGAATCAGAATTCAAAGCATTCTCTTAAATTCATTATTTTGGCATTATGTACTGAGCATCTCCTACATGCCAGTTAATGCTGCTGGGGAAAACAGTATTGACCAAAAGCAACCTGGGCTATGGGACCTTCCCGGCCTGTAATGATGAAAAAAATAACAGTAAAGTACGAAAGAGCAAAAAGTCTTATAATACAAAAGAATAAAACAAAAAAAGAATAGACATTAAACTCATCTATGAAATGCATTGATTGTACTAGCAAAATGTGTAACTATTTTCAGAGTGATTAGAAAATATAGGAGGTATGAAATCAGAGCGGAGCAAGAAGAATTTTACAACAATACAATTAAAATCATGTAGAAAACAGTAGGTTGTAGCAGTAATAATGTGATGGGAAATTTTATAGAACACATAACAAAAAATGAGGAGGAAATTAGCAAAAATAGGAGGGAATGTGGTAACTATGGAATAGGGAATTGAGTATAATTTAACTCACGAGTAATAAGGAGCAGAATATTAACCCACCTGTAAATAACAGAAGCCCCCCAACCACCCAAAAGGCATAATAAACAGAACAAAATCCATAACCAATCAAGATATACCATAAAACTTTTTTCTAATACTTGAGCATTTCATCAAATTATAAATTAATTGTTTTAAAGTATGGTGGTATAACTTCTTCCCTTTTGAAGTAATAGAAGAAATAACAAAAGTATGATTGTATCACAGTGGCAGGAAAAGGGGCAGTGCCCTGACAGCAATGTCAAGAGACCATTCAAATTCATAAACACACACACAAATTACATGATCAGGATCTTTTTTTTTCATCTGTAGTTTTCCAAGAATTTGATTTAAAAGTCGATGAAAAAATGTGCATAAATATGTTCATGACAGCGTATTATGTAAGAACAAAAGGCTGACCAATTTCAGAGAACAGTTTAATACACTGTTATTCCAACCTAACAGACTCTCATAGGAAAACTATAGAAAATGTTCTTATAAACATGAAAAACAAGTTATATATGCACTTTACATTTTTTAGCTACACAAAAAAATTTATATAAAAATGGTAATATGCTAAAATGAAAATAGTTATTCCACTGTGATCCTTTTTTAATTTTACTTGCTATTTTGTATTCTTACCAGTTAGAAAAAAAATTTCCAAGGCCAGGAGTGGTAGCTCAAGCCTGTAATCCGAGCACTTTGGGAGGACGAGGTGGGCGGATCACAAGGTCAGGAGTTTGAGACCAGTTTGGTCAACATGGTGAAACCCCATCTCTACTAAAAATACAAAAAAAATTAGCCAGGTGTATTGGCATGTACCTGTAATCCCAGCTACTTAGGAGGCTGAGGCAGGAGAAACACTTGAACCTGAGAGGCAGAGGTTGCAGTGAGTGGAGATCATGCCACCGCACTCCAGCCTGGGCAAAAGAGCAAGACTCCATCTCAAAAAATAAATAAATAAAAATATTTTCCAAAGAGGGGAAAAAAACAATTACAAGTAGTATTAGCAGATTCACCTTTTTTGGGAGTAGAGCTGAATAGGGTTGAACCCCTCATTCTAGTTGCACAATATGAAAGCAATATGTATACAAAGCATAGATTTTATAGTCGCACAGACCTCGGTTTTATTCCTGTTTGAAGGTACTTACTAGACGTTTGACTTGGGCAAGTTAAAAAAACTTCAACCTTCTATTTACTCATCTGTAAAATAAGAATACCACATACTCCATAAGGGTGACTATAATAAATACATGAAATAGTGTTTGTAAAGCACTTTACACAATGCCTGGCACATAGGAAGTGATTGATAAATGGTAGCTATTATTATTTAGGGTTATTTATTTTCCACTGCTCCCAGACCTGTTCCCCCATCTTTATCTAATCAGCCCTGAATTATTTGTTTTAATCTCTGAATAGCCAGTTTTATCTCAGCTCTGACTGGTGCTCCCTATCCATTAGATGCAATAGCATTCCTTTATCCAGGTACATAAGTGCTAAATAAATAATAGCTGTCATTTTAATGTATCTAGCTCCCATTCCCATATACTTCAATCCCTCCAACCTGCTCCACCACCCCTACCCCACCACCACTACCATCAATCCTCAGATTTCTACCTTCCAAAGTTCAACTCATTTCCTGACTTTGGTTAATGTTCAACAGATTACTATCAGACATATATACACATAACACCAATCCTTGACAGTGATTTCACCTACTACAGGAACACTTGTTTGGTCACAGAAGAACACAGAGGAAAACAGCAACTTAATTTGATGTGAGTTTTAATAAACAAGGGTTTTTTTTTTTTTTTTCAAAAACAATTTTTTACAACAAAAATCTAGTTCCATTATAATACATAATTAAGGTATACAACTTACTAGTTAATATTTGTACCATACTCACTTTGTACCCAAACATACTGACACACTCTTACCAAACTGGAAGATCTGGCAGTAGCAACATTTTACAGGAAACTGAGGCGCAGAAAGATGAAATAACTTGCCCAAAGTTACACAGCTAATGAATGGAAAAGCCAAAACTTCAACCCAGGTCAAACTCGAAAAGTTAGCTTTTTCCAAACATGGTAAGTGAAATTTGATAATTTTTTAAAAAGATAATCCTCAGAAAGACATATAAACATACACATCCTTTCAATAAAACATAAATGGAAGTTAAACATATCAGAGAAATTCTTAATGTATACACAGTTTTGAAAAGAACAGACTGAATTCCCCGTACTAATAAGAATTACCCAAAAATGCATTCAATCATACAAATTCACTCATTCAAGAAATATGTGAGTACCAGTTGGTACTCCTACTATGTTCCAGGCACTGCTACTATGACCTCCTTCCTGTATCAGAACATGAATCTAGTGTACTGAAAACCTGCCTCATATCAATTTCAATGTCTTAGGATTCCACAGACATTTTATTTTATTTTATTTTATTTATTTTTTAAGATGGAGTTTAGCTCTTGTTGCCCAGGCTGGAGTGCAATGGCGTGATCTCGGCTCACTGCAACCTCCGCCTCTTGGGTTCAAGCGATTCTCCTATCTCAGCCTCCCAAGTAGCTGGGATTACAGGCACCTACCACCTCGCCCAGCTAATTTTTGTATGTTTAGTAGAGATGGGGTTTCACCATGTTGGTCAGGCTGGTCTTGAACTCCTGACCTCAGGTGATCTGCCCCCCACTCAGCCTCCCAAAGTGCTGGGATTACAGGCATGAGCCACCGTGCCCAGCCCACAGACATTTTATTAATACATTCTATCAAACCAATTTAAAAGTTACTCAAAAACTAAGAAAGAAAGCATAAAACTAAAAGCATACAAAATATAAAAACAAGTGTAGTGAAGTGAATAACGTCCCCACAAAATCCATGTCAACCCAGAATCTCTGATTGTTATATTATTTGGAAATAGGATCTTTACAGATGTGGTTAGTGAAGGATTTGAAGATGAAATCTTACTGGATTTAGAGTGAGCCCTATATCTAAATGCCTGGTATCCTTACAAGAAGAGGAGAAAACACACACACAGAGAGAGCGAGCGAGCGAACTAGCTAGCAAGCAAGAGAGCGCAGCCATGTGAAGACAGAGGCAGAGACTGGAGTTATGCTATTACAAACCAAGGAACATCAGGAGCCACAAGAAGCTGGAAGAGGGCCGGGCACGGTGGTTCACGCCTGTAATCCCAGTACTTTGGTAGGCCGAGGCGGGTGGATCACTTGAGGTCAGGAGTTCGAGACCAGCCTGGCCAACATGGCGAAACCCCATCTCTACTAAAAATACAAAAATTACCCAGGTGTGGCAGAACGCGCCTGTAGTCCCAGCTACTTGGGAGACTGAGGCAGGAGAATCACTTGAATCCAGGAGGAGATTGCAGTGAAATGAGATCACGCCACTGCACTCTATTCTGGGTGACAGAATGAGACTCCGTCTCAAGGAAAAAAAAAAAAAAAAGCAGCAGCAGCTGGAAGAGGCAAGGAACAGATTCTCTACTAGAGCCTTCAGAAGAAACATGGCCCTGATGGCCATTTGATTTCAAATTTCTGACCTCCAACACTGGCAAAGAATAATTTTCTGTTGCTGTAAGTCATTGAATCTGTGGCACTGTTACTGCAACCCTAGAAATGGATATAGTTAGTTTATCAGTTGAAAAGTGGATTTTCTAAAGAAGTACATAATCACAGAGCTGAAGAATAGTGTAACTGAACTGAAAAATTCAATCAAGGGGTTCAACTGCAGGCTACATCAAGCAGAAGAAACGATTAGTAATTAGAAGACAGGCCACTGGAAATCATACGACTTGAGGAAGAAAAGGATAAAGAATGAAAAACAGTGGTCAGGCATGGTGGCTTCTGCCTGTAATCCCAGCACCTTGGGAGGCCAAGGCAGGCGGAGCACTTGAGGTTAAGAGTTCAAAACAGGCCTGGCCAACATAGTGAAACCCTGTCGCTACTAAAAACACACACACAAAAAAATTAGTTGTGAGTCATGGTGTACGCCTGTAATCCTAGCTACTTGGGAGGCTGAGGTGGGAGGATCGCTTGAAAAGAGCAGGCAGAGGTTGCAGTGAGCCGAGATCTCGCCACTACACTCTGGCCTGGGCAACAAAGTGAGACTTCGTCTCAAACAAACAAACAAAAAGAAACAGAAAAAGAAATGGTAAAGGAAGTTCTTTAAGCTGAAAAAAGAGGACACTAATGAGTAACAAGAAAATACATGAAAAGTATAAAACTCAATGGAAAAAGTAAGTATACTGTCAAACCCAAAACACACTAATACTGTAATAGTGGTGAGTAAATCAATTATATATCTAATATAAAGGTTAAAAGAGAAAACTACTAAGAATAGTTAAAGCTGGCCAGGCACGGTGGCTCACACCTATAATCCCAGCACTTTGAGAGGCCGAAGCAGGTGGATCACCTGAGGCTGGGAGTTTGAGACCAGCCTGACCAACATGGAGAAACCCTGTCTCTACTAAAAATACAAAATTAGCCGGAGGTGGTGGCGCGTGCCTGTAATCCCAGCTACTCACAAGGCTGAGGCAGGAGAATAACTTGAACCCCTGGGAGGCGGAGGCTGGGGTGAGCCAAGATCGCGCCGTTGCACTCTGGCCTGGGCAGCAAGAGTGAAACTCCGGGCCGGGCGCGGTGGCTCAAGCCTGTAATCACAGCACTTTGGGAGGCCGAGGCAGGCGGATCACAAGGTCAGGAGATCGAGACCACAGTGAAACCCCGTCTCTACTAAAAAAAAAATACAAAAAATTAGCCGGGCGCGGTGGCGGGCGCCTGTAGTCCCAGCTACTCAGGAGGCTGAGGCAGGAGAAAGGCGGGAACCCGGGAGGCGGAGCTTGCAGTGAGCGGAGATCGCGCCACTGCACTCCAGCCTGGGCAACAGCGTGAGCCTTTACAAAAAAAAAAAAGAGTGAAACTCCGTCTCAAAAAAATAATAAAGCTACAATAATCTGTTAAAGATACAAATTATTTTTAAAATGTATATTGTGACATCATGAACATAAAACATGGAGGAGGGGGAGTAAAAACAGAATTTGTGTATGTGATCAAAGTTAACTTGTTACCAGCTTATATACCAGTTATAAGATGTTTTATGTAAGCCACAGGGTAACTACAAAGCAAAAGCCTTTGCTTTTGCAAAAGATAAAAAGAAAAACTCCAAAGCGAACCACTACAGAAAGCTATAGAGCCACAAAGGGGGAAAGTAATCGTGAAAGGAACAAAGGTTCTACAGAAAAACTAGAAAACAATTAACAAAATGGCACTACTAAGTCCTTACCTATCAATAATTACTTTGATTTTAAATAAAATTCTCCAAACAATAGGCATAGAGTGGCTAAATGGATAAAAAACAAGACCCAACTCTACGCTGCCTATAATAGAGACTCACTTCACTATAAAGGACACTCACAGACCTCATAGACTGAAAATGAAGGGACTGAAAAAGATATTCCATACAAATGCAAACAGAAAGAGAACAGAGGTAGCGATACTTATTTCAGACAAAATAGACTTGAGGTCCAAAGAGAACAAAGCTGGAGGCATCACACTACCATGTCTGAAAATATATTACAAACCTATAGTAATTAAAACAGCATGGCACTGACATAAAAACAGACATGTCAACCAATGGAATAGGATGAACAGCCCAGAATAAACGCATATATCTACAGTCAATGGATTTTTGACAAAGGTGCCAAGACTACACAATGGGGAAAGGACAGTCTCTTCAATAATGTTATTTGAAAAACTGGGTAGCCGCATACAGAAGAATGGAAATGGACCCTTATCTCACCCCTTAACAAGTATCAACTTAAAATGGATTAAATTTAAGACCTGAAATTATAAACCTACTAGAAGAAAACTTAGACGAGAAGCTCCATGACACAGGGGTGGACAATTATTTCTTGGATATGACCCCCTAATGCACAGGCAACAAAAGCAATAATAAACAAATGGTATGACATCAAACTAAAAAGCTTCTGTACAGCAAAAAACAAACAAACAGGCCGGGCGCGGTGGCTTACGCCTATAATCCCAACACTTTGGCAGGCTGTGGCAGGCGGATCAGAAGGTTAGGAGTTCGAGACCAGCCTGACCAACATGGTGAAGCACCGTCTCTACTAAAAATACAAAATTAGCTGAGCGTAGCGGTGCACACCTATAGTCCCAACTACTCATGAGGCTGAGGCAGGAGAATCACTTGAACCAGGGAGGCAGAGGTTGCTGTGAGCCGATTGCACTCCAGCCTGGGCGACAGAGCAAGACTCCATCTCAAAAAAAAAAAAAAAAAAAAAAAACACAAATAAACAAGAACAAATAGAGTGAAGAGACAAACTAAAGACTGAGAAAACATATTTACAAATAAAGCATCAGATATATAGCTAATATCCAGCCAGGCACAGTGGCTCATGCCTATAATCTCAGCACTTTGGGAGGCCGAGGCGGGTGGACTGCTTGAGCCCAGGAGTACAAGACCAGTCTAAGCAACATGGTGAGACCCTGTCTCTATAAAACATACATAAATTAGCCAGGTGTGGTGGTGTATGCCTGTAGTCCCAGCAGAGGTGGGAGGATCGCTTGAGCCCAGGAGATCAAGGTTGCAGTGAGCCATGATCATGCCACTGCACTCCAGCCTGGGCAACAGAGTGAGACACTGTCTAAAAAATAAAAATAAAAAATAAAAAAGACAAATAAATGGCCAACAGATAGATGAAAAAAATGCTGAACATCTCTAATCGTAAGAGAAATGCAAATTAAAGCCACAATAAGGTATCGCCTCACACCTGTTAGACTGGCTATTATCAAAAAGATGAAAGATAAGTATTCACAAGGACACAGAGAAATGGAACACTTATACACTGTTGGTGGAACTATAAATACAGCCATTTTGTAAAACAATATAGAAGTTCCTCACAAAACTAAAAATAGAATTACTATATGATCCAGCAATCCCATTACTGAGTATAAATCCAAAGGAATTGAAATCAGTATGTCAGAGGTGTCTAAGACTCACTTATATTTGGAATCTAAAAAGGCAAACTCACAGAAGTAGAGAGTAGAATGGTGATTACCAGTAGCTGGGGTAAGTGGGGCTGGAGGGGAAAAGGAAGATATTGGTCAATGGCTACATAAAATTAAGGGAACAGGATCCTGGTGTTGTATTGCATAGCATCATGATTACAGTTAATATATTAATTTTTCAAAAGAGTTAAAAAAGGGAACTTTAAATGTTCTCACCACAAAGTAATGATAAATATTTGAGGAGATGGATATACTACTTGGCCTGATTTGATCAGTGTAGAATGTATGTATACATGTATCAAAACATCACATTGTGCCCCATAAATATATACAGTTGTTATTTATTCATTAAAGATAGATTTTCTTTTTTATTTCTTTATGGTAGGAATGGCCTTTATTGGTTGCAATGGGAAGCAAAAGAGGAGACCTGAAATCAAATGAGAAAGCGTAAGCATCCTCAGGAGCAGCCCACTGGATCTCAGTTCTGCCCTGCTCAGAGAAGTTCAGTATCCAGGCAACTGAGGACAGAACCGGCTGGCACCAAAGTCATGATGTTGAGGGGGCCAGAGCCCCTTTCCCTCTGCCTCCATACATAACAGGGAGCAGGACCACACAGTCAGTCCCTGACAAGAAAAGGAGGGTGGATTTTCTGAAATATGATATTCACCATTAAAATTAACAAGTTAACAAAAGTAATATTTTTTGAAAATATTAATGGAACACACTGTACATGAAGACTGGGAACCAAGCAAATGTTAACTTATGAGTATCAACTGCTCCTTATACCCTCACACAGTGACAACAGTGGGAGTTATTTAGTGGCATAGGGTTTTTTGCTCCCAGCCTAGAATGTTCCAGCTCCTGTGGTTTTCTGCTTTTTGAATTTGTATCCCAGCCTTTATAGCCTATCAGGAATCAACTCTTTTTCTTTTTCCTTTTTTTTTTGTTGAGATAGAGTCTCACTCTATCACTAGGCTGGAGTGCAGTGGTGCAATCTCAGCTCACTGCAACCTGTGCCTCCCGGATTCAAGTGATTCTCCTGCCTCAGCCTCCTGAGTAGCTGGGACTACGGGAATGTGCCACGCCCAGCTAATTTTGTATTTTTACTAGAGATGGGGTCTCACCATGTGGGCCAGGGAGGTCTCGATCTCCTGACCTCGTGATCCACCCACCTCCCACTGTGCCCAGCCCAGGATTCTACTCTTAAATCCCCTCTCCAATGTTCTCCGTGGGGATTCTAATTTTCTATGGGCTAGAAAAATAATAAAACGAAAACTATTAGAATAAATTTTCTAAAGTACGCTCTACAACACACTAGAACTGAAGACTCTCCAGGGAAAAAGATTGCATAATCAAGTATGTCTGGGAAAGGATGTATATTTCCTATATTTCCATTTGGTAGGAAATAACCTTTTTTTTTTTTAAGATGGAGTCTCACTCTATCGCCCAGGCTGGAGTGCAGTGGTGCGATCTCGGCTCACTGCAACCTCCGCCTCCCGAGTTCAAGCGATTCTCCTACCTCAGGCTCCAGAGTAGCTACGGCTAAAGGGGCCCGCCACCATGCCTGAGTAATTTTTGTATTTTTAATAGAGACAGGGTTTCACCATATTGCCCAGGCTAGTCTCAAACTCCTGACCTTGTTATCCGCCCGCCTCGGCCTCCCAAAGTGCTGGGATTATAGGCATGACCCACCACGCCCAGTCACATTTATTATTTAATGTGTCAATAATAAGCACAGTGAGTCCCTTTCGTACACTCACTATGCTTATTAACACGTTAAAGCTCTGAGAAGTCCTAAAGAAACCTCGTAAATTTTGTATAACATGATTATTCCCGATTTTAATTTGATACAAATTTTTTCCTCTAAGAGTCTGAAATAATATCCCAACACTGATGACTCTAAAATGTTCTCATTTAGGGTGGGCAATATCCCCTCCACGTTACCCATTCTTCCCCTCCCTCTTTCATCTCAGCAAAATCTTGGTAATTGAAGGCCATCATATTATAATCTGTTACATTTCCCTTACTCGAAGCAACAGAAATATTTGCCTGAATCCAGTTACCAACATACTTCACTATTAAAATTTAAGTAGCATAATACTTTTTCTTTTTTTTTTGAGATGGAATCTCGCTCTATTGCCAGGCTGGAGTGCAGTGACACAATCTCGGCTCATTGCAACCTCCACCTCCCGGGTTCAAGCGATTCTCCTGCCTCATCCTGCCAAGTAGCTGGGACAACAGGCGCATGCCACCACGCCCAGCTATTTTTGTATTTTTAGTAGAGATTGGGTTTCACCATGTTGGCCAGGATGGTCTCAATATCTTGACCTCGTGATCCGCCCACCTCGGCCTCCCAAAGTGCTGGGATTACAGGCATAAGCCACCGCGCCCGGCCTTCAGTAGCATAATACTTTTTAAAACATGGCATCTAATAGCTTAGGAGACACTCACATTATCACATTTGAGCATAAACCTACGATGGAGGTATTGCCCTTTACAGATAAAGAAACTGAGGTCCTAAGAGATTCTATAAGTTGTGGAAGTAAAGCTATTGTGATCAAGTTGGGACAGGTCTTCTGACTCCAAGTCTTTTGACCTATCCATTCTCCCCAACATCACTGTGCAGTGAGAGGGACAAAGGGCTTGGCATGGTATCAGAAACTAAACTGTTTTCTCAAAACCAGGCTAAATATTCTCCCCAGTGAGTAAACTCAGCTGTAGCCAAACTAAATGCTGTTCCATAGTCAATCAATGAATGTAGTAAATGGACTTTGTCAGGCATATGCATTACTAAGGGATTCCCCCCTTTTTCAAAATTCAAACTTTACTCTTCAGACTGTTAGTTTTTAGAATAGTGCTAAGGTTTTGCTTTTAAATGAAATGGAAGATAAATATTTTGGCCATGGAAGACTTGCACGTTACTCAGAGCAAAGGTTACCAGCATTCACAATGCACTCCTCACAAGAATAGCAGATTAGTCAACTAAATATTAGCTAACAACCATGCTAGTGCTATCTAAGGGAACTTTGTCTAACTGCATAACATTGTAACAAATGCTCTTCTAATTGGATATATAATCCTGCAGGGAAACAAGATCATACTTTGAAACAGAGGATTTTAATGGGGTAGAGAAGCAGCAAAGATAGAAATATCTACTAAAGATATTCCAGATGCCTAACCATTTCATTCCCACTTTAAAATCGAAAGAATAAAAACGTGTTAAGGAAATAGCTTAATCCTGGGGAAGGGCGGGCTTTAAAAGCTATGGGTGGTAATTTAAGAAAGCAAACAAAACATTTCAAGCACATCAAGGGCATTCCACATACCCATGAGCCACCATCAGCTTAAGCAATAAAACATTACAGATACAACTCAAGCCCTGCATGACTCCTCCCAGATTCCCTTATCCTTCATCTGTCCTCAGAAGTAACCACTATCCTGAATTTGATGTTTGTGTTTCCCACGTTTATATATTTTCACATGGTTATGAATCCATAAAAAATACAGTAACATTATTTTTCATGTTTTTTATAAATGTAATTGTATATATTTTGATAACACAATACCTGCACTATACACACAATTCAAAAGTACAAAAGCATCTACAGTGCAACAGTGTCCTCCTGTACCTAGTCCCCTATATTGAGCAACTAACATAACGAAGCTTGTGTGTATCTTTAAAGAGACACACTCTATATATAAAAGCAGTCACACTTAAGATACAGATTTGCCCCTGCGTTTTATACATAAGTGGTAGGCATATTAAACACACTGTTCTACTTTTTCCTCTTAAAAATACACCCTGGAAATTGTTCTCTAAAATATACAAAGTTCCTCCCTTTTTCTTTCTTAATGTTTGAAAAGTATTTCACTACATGGATAAACCATTACTATTACATTATTAGAAAGGTTACTTCCAAAGTTTTGTATTAATATTTACAACAGGCCGGGCGCGGTGGCTCACGCCTGTAATCCCAGCACTTTGGGAGGCCGAGGCGGGCGGATCACAAGGTCAGGAGATCGAGACCACGGTGAAACCCCGTCTCTACTAAAAATACAAAAAAAATTAGCCGGGCGTGGTGGCGGCGCCTGTAGTCCCAGCTGCTCAGGAGGCTGAGGCAGGAGAATGCCAGGAACCCGGGAGGCGGAGCTTGCAGTGAGCCGAGATCGCGCTACTCACTCCAGCCTGGGAGACAGAGCGAGACTCCGTCTCAAAAAAAAAAAAAAAAATTTACAACAATATGGCAGTGAATAACCCATTATTTCATACACATGAGTACATCTATAGACTAATTCCTAGAAGTTGAATTGTTAGGTTAATTTTAATAAATGCTGTCACACTCATGTAGAGGTAGGATACCAATTTATACTCCACCAGCATAGTATGAGTGGTTCTGTAGGTTTTTAAAATGTATATAAATAACAGCAGACTATACATATTCTTATATAACTTGCTTTTGAGGTCTAACCTTACACTTTTAAGACTCATTCACAATGATATATATAGCTCTAGTTCATGTTTATATATATATATATATATATATATATATTTTTTTTTTTTTTTTTTTTTTTTCTTCGAGACGGAGTCTCGCTCTGTCGCCCAGGCTGGAGTGCAGTGACGGGATCTCAGCTCACTGCAAGCTCCGCCTCCCGGGTTTACGTGATTCTCCTGCCTCAGCCTCCAGAGTAGCTGGGACTACAGGTGCCCGCCACCTCGCCCAGCTAGTTTTTGTATTTTTTTAGTAGAGATGGGGTTTCACTGTGTTAGCCAGGATGGTCTTTATAATTTTTACTTAAAGGAATTTTTAAATAACTTCGATGATTCATTCACAAAGAGTACAGTTACCTATGTAGTTGAAATTGCAGTTTTACACAGAAATACGAACTTAAGCCAAGCTTGGTGGCTCACGCCTGTAATCCCAGCACTTTGCGAGGCCGAGATGGGTGGATCACCTGAGGTCAGGAGTTCGAGACTAGCCTGGCCAATGTGGTGAAACCCCGTCTCTACTAAAAATACAAAAAAATATTAATCAGGCATAGTGGTGGGTGCCTATAATCCCAACTACTTGGGAGGCTGAGGCTGAAGAATCGCTTGAACCCAGGAGGTGGAGGTTGCAGTGAGCTGAGATTGCACCACTGCACTCCAGCCTGGGAGACAAGAGTGAAACTCCATCTCAAAAAAAAAAAGAGAAATACTTACCAATTTAATAGTTTATATGTATAAATAACTCATTGGCCGAAGACATACCCAGCCTACCAAAGAGATCATCTTCTCTAGAAAAACTAACAAAGACTGCCATTTTAATGATATGACTCTGCTCATCCATGCTTTTTTTGGGCAGAGGGAAGGCCCACAAGGGCATGGAACCTAACACCTTGATAACTAGAAGTTAAAAAAAAAGATGCGTTGGAAACAATAAAGACAATTCAAGCATAATCACAAAATAACCCTAGTTTTCTGTAAACTTTCCCCTCTAAATGCTACCACTAAGTAACCAAACAAATTTTTTGGCCTATAAGAGGAAACAATCACTCCGAACTTCCAGCCTACTCTCCCCGCAAGATTAAATTTCCTATAAGCATGGAATATCATGCTGGGACTTTTTCTGCATATCAATATCATATATTTTATTAGATCCCTCTTCATGTTAAATTTACCAATATATATAACTAATTTTTAAAGCTTTCTTTATTCCAAATTGTCTAAATATATGGCTAACCCTATTATTTGCAAGAATTCTTGCATAATTAAGGCTACTGGTGTTAATTACCAACATCATCACGATAGTGGCCATTTCTGCCTGTTCACTGAGTATCCATGTCCCCCTTTCTCTCTCCTAACAACACCCATTTATGTGTAGGTATCTACCCTGTCCCTCTACACTATCCAAGTACTTAGAAGATGTCTCCTGGCCCAGCACGGTGGTTCAGGCCTGTAATCCCATCAGTTTGGGAGGCCGAGGTGGGTGAGATCACCTGAGGTCAGGAGTTCCAGACCAGCCTGGCCAACATGGTGAAACCCCATCTCTACTAAAAATACAAAAATTAGCAGGACGTGGTGGCTCACATCTATAATCCCAGCTACTAGGGAGGCTGGGGCAGAAGAATCACTTGAACCCAGGAGGCAGAGGTTGCAATGAGCTGAGATCACGCCAGTGCACTCCAGCCTGAGTGACAAGAGTGAAACTCTGTCCAAAAAAAAAAAAAAGTGTTCCCTGTTCACCACATCCACACTAACATTTACTGCTTTTTGATTTTTTTATTATGGCCATTCTTGCAGGAGTGAGGTGGTATCACACTGTGGTTTTGATTTGCATTTCCCTGATCATTAGTGATGTTGAGCATTTTTTCATGTTTCTTGGCCATTTGTGTATCTTCTTTTGAGAATTATCTATTCACATCTTTAGCCCACTTTTTGATGGGACTGTTTGTTTTTTTCTTATTTGTTTGAGTTCATCATAGATTCTGGATATTAGTCCTTTTTCAGATGTATTGATTAGGAAGATTTTCTCCCACTGTGTGGGTTGTCTGTTTACTCTGCTGACTGTTCCTTTTCCTGTGCAAAAGCTCTTCAGTTTAATTAGATCCCAGCTATTTATCTTTGTTTTTATTGCATTTGCTTTTGGGTTCTTGGTCATTAAATCCTTGCCTAAGCCAATGTCTAGAAGGGTTTTTCCAATGTTATCTTCTAGAATTTTTATAGTTTCAGGTCTTAGGTTTAAGTCCTTAATCCATCTTGAGTTGATTTTTTATGAGGTTGAGAGGTGAGAATCCAGTTGCATTCTCCTACATGTGGCTGGCCAATTATCCCAGCACCATTTGTTGAAAAGGGTAAACAGGGAACATTTCTACACTGCTAGTGGGAATGTAAACTAGTACAGCTGCTATGGAAAAGTGTGGATATTCCTTAAAGAACTAAAAGTAGAACTACCATTTGATCCAGCAATCCCTTCTGAAAAGAAGTCATTATTCTAAAAAGATACTTGCACATGCATGTTTACAGCAGCACAATTCACAACTGCAAAATCATGGAACAAATCCAAATGCCCATTAATCAATGTATGGATACAGAAACTGTGGTATATATATACACGACGGAATACTACGCAGCCATAAAAAGGAATGAATTAACAGCATTTGCAGTGACCTGGATAAGAGTGGAGACTATTATTCTAAGTGAAGTAACTCAGGAATGGAAAACCAACATAGTATGTTCTCATTACTGATACATGGGAGCTAAGCTATAAGGACGCAAGGCATAAGAATGATACAATGGACTTTGGGGACTTGGGGGGAAGAGTGGGAAGGGGGTGAGGGATAAAAGACTACAAATATGGTGCAGTATATACTACTCCGGAGATAGGTGCAGCAAAATCTCACAAATCACCACTAAAGAACTTACTCATGTAACCAAATACCATCTGTACCCCAAAAACTTAAAGAAAAATTTAAAAAATAAAAGAAATTTTTAAACAAAAGAATATGTCTCCCACCCACCCACCTCCTTTGCACACACACATCAAAGGGTCACATTCCTCCAAGGGCAATGCCATCCCCCTTGCTAACGCCTGCTTAGGAATACAAGCATAAGCCAATTGGCCCATGGCATTCCTAGCCACAGGGACTGGATGAGCCAATGAGACTCATAAGAGGTATGCTGGCCTTCCCTGCTCTGGAGAACCACAGACAAGTTCTTCACTAGGTGAAGCTGGATTTTCTATTACTTGTGGCAAAAAGCATCCTAACTGTTAACTTAAAAAATGAACAGGTTAAAGATTCTGATCGGCCAGGCGCCGTGGCTCACGCCTGTAATCCCAGCACTGAGGGAGGGAGGTGGGTAGATCACCTGAGGTCAGGAGTTCGTGGCCAACACAGTGAAACCCCATCTCTACTAAAAATACGAAATTAGCTGGGTGTGGTGGTGGGCGCCTGTAATCCCAGCTACTCGGGAGGCTGGGGCAGGAGAACTGCTTGAACCCAGGAGGCGGAGGTTGCAGTGAGCCAAGATCGCACCACGGCACTCCAGTCTGGGCAACAGAGCAAGACTCCATCTCGGCAAAAATAAAAAAAGAAAAAAGAAAAAAAAATAGACCTGACTTTATTCAAGCATTCAAGTCTATATTAGGGGAATGATGAACACCCTAATCCAAGCAGAACTCTGGGAAGGGGTGGGGGCAAAAATGAACTTTTTTTTTTTTTTTTTTTACAAACACCTGTAAACTAAAAAGCAGTTTGTAATTGCTAACAAGAAATATCATAGCCAAAGATAAAGTTAAAACTTCCAGGGCACAGAAACATCTTATTGGCCTTATATGGACCTGTCCCAATGGCTGTTATTACCCAATTCTTGCATTTGCTTCTTAATTTGCTTCTTACTTCCTCCTGACATTGTCAGCCTTGCCGATTTTCATAAGAAGGTTCAGGCAGTTGCTTCCCTGTGGGATATACAACAATTTTCCAATTCTATGACTCAGAAAATGGCAAGAGAAGGAAGGGTTCTTCTCTTCTAACCCTAGACAAAATCAGAAAATGTTTATTTAGCTCTGGGAGAGTAAGGCTCAGTTGAGTTACGGTACAGACTTTCACAAACTTTTTTTCTTTCAAGTCAAATATTTACCAAGAACGTAGTATATGCAAGTCAGTCTATTATTTATCCAAAGCCAATGCATGAATTATTTTCATCAGTTCCAAACTTCCTTTCTCTGTATCCCTTATAGCAAAGTCAAATATTTTAAAGAAAAAAAAAAAAAAAATCACACCTCACAAAACTTGCAATTAAACGTTTTTTTGCCAGGATTGGTGGACTGAAGAGCAAGCTTATTTCCAGAATATTGTTTTGAAAGAGTACACATTTTTCTTTCTTTTAATTTCAATAGCTTTAGGGGCACAAGTGGCTTTAGGTTACACAGATGAACTGCATAGTGGTGAAGTCTGGGCTTTTAGTGTACCCGTCACTCGAATGGTGTACAATGCACCTAATATGCCTTTCTTAAAACAAAAGTTCAAATGTTTATTAGAATAATCGTTTATTAGAATACAAATAGCCTTTGAAAATAAGTGGAAACGAACTGTATTAATAAAGTAATAAATACTATCTGGAGGCAACATCTGAACTAACAACCAAGTTTCGCACGGAGAAACTCCTGTTAATTCGGAAACACTAAAGGCACAGTCTCATTCAGAACGTAAAGCATGCATCGCAAATACTGAACCAGTTTATATTCATTAACTGCTCCGAAGGAAACCAGTGATCCTTTCCGACGAGATGGCCTTTTTTAAAAAATGATGTCGGCTACCCACAAAGAAACCTTACTTCTGCGGAAACACATGTCGCTCTCGGGAAACAGCAGGGGCCGGTAAATCGACGGCCTCCTACAGAGGACGGAAATATGGACAACGCCAAGGACCGCCAAGGAAGCGATGGGCTGGCCCTGAGCCAAGGGAGCACAACCCGGGCGCACAAGAGGCTGTCTCCCCAGGGATCGCGCCCGGCGCCCCCTCTCAGCACCCAGAGCGCGCCACGCCGCCCGCCTGCCCCACCTGGGAAAGTTTGCACCTCCTCATCCCCGCCCCTCGCACCTACCAGCCCCTCCGGCCGCGGCGCCGTCGCCATGGCGACTGGTCCCCACCCCACCCCCACCCGGCTGTGCTGGCCGCGCCGCAGCCCCGCGGCGGCTGGGGAGAGCTCCCGCAGGATCCGGGACAGGGGCTGCCCAGCCCTGGAAAGGAGGGACGCAGCGGACGGGGGAGGATGAAGAGGGGCCGAAAGCGGAAGTCGTGCGGCTCCCCAGCTGGGGTCGAGCCTAGCCCCGGGGGTTCTCACCCTTCACTTTGCCGAAGGTGCCGACCCCCAGCGTGTCACCCAGGATGTAGTGGCCGATCTTCACCCGCCCGTCGTGTTTCTGCTTCTCGGCTGTCGCCATCTTTCTCCAGGAACTGAGTCTGCGCATGGCGCTGCGGGAGGGGGCGGAGGGGGCGGGCAGGGCCGCGCCGGGGGCGGGCGGGGAGGGGGTGGGGACGCGGGAGGGCAGCCGCCGAGCTGAGCCACCGCCCTGCGCCGCCAGCCCAGGCCCCGCAGCCGCCGTCGGGCGCAGACGCTCCCCCTGGCGGGGCTGGCGGGGGCTGCCGGGAGAAGCACCGGTACCCGCCTCCTCGCCCCGCATCCTCGGGCCTGGGCGCCCGCCCACCGGCACGCGGAGGGGCTTACTGGAACGATTAAGCGAACCGTCGCCCCCCCCGGCTCCTTTCTCCTCTGGCAGAGTTTCTGCCGGCAGTGAGCTTCCCTAATTACCACTCTGGGGTCGGAGAAGACCCTTCTGCGGGTGATTCCAGAGGGGAGATGAGGACTGGGAAGCCCGCTTGAGTGATGCAGATCCGTGGCTTGTTACAAGGGGCGCGTGAATTAAAGCAAGGCAGGGGGCACCGCCCTGCCACTCCTTTCTCATCTTGATTCTGATCTTTCCTTCTTGGATGGAATCTAGAAGCCGCAGGAGTTTTCACTTGCGTCTGTGATGGAGTTTCCCGCTCCCCCCTCCCCGCCCCCGCCGCCAACCCGCGCTCTTTTTTCGCTTGGAGCCCGTAAATTGCTACTGGACACCACGATGGCTCTAGGAGCGCTGTCGGTGTTTTCTTCTGGAGGTGATCCTGAAATTTCTTCCCCAAAGCAAACTCTGTTGCGAGGAGCAGGCTGGGGATATGTACAAGTGAATGTGTATTCCAAGAGGGGGATGATACGCAAATCTTTTGGTGTATAGGAATTAATACTTTCAGATTATCGGTAAAATGTATACGTTCACTGGACTGAGAACAAGGCTTACAGTTACATCAACCGGATCAACAAATATTTATTGTACTTACAATGAGTAATACTTAATGTATTATATAAACATAAATGGAACCATACCATAGCATAAAGTCTGCTTATTTTTAATAAAATGTTTGAGTTTGTTACTCAATTCCACTCCTCTAATTAGTAGTCAAAATCAAGTGTTCTGTTTTAAAACGTTTATATTCTCTCAGTTTTGGAATGTCATAGCACTGGGCCAGTGTCAATGCCCCTCCCCCCCAAAAAAATTGCATCTTCATGAAAAGAAAAGTAAAAAACTAATAGTCATTTTTAATCCCAACAAAAATCAGTTACCCAATTCTCCTGATTTTCTCCTCTCTGTTTCTGAAATCAAAGTAACATGCATTAGGCACCGTTTTCTTCCAAGGAAGATATTGCAGGGGAAGCAAAAGTTTCTGCCTTTGAGCTTAGAATTACACCAGATAAGCAGAGAACAGTTCCAGCTAGCCTTCACCAAGTTCCTACTGTATTGAGGACTGCACATTGTTTGAAGAGCAAAAAGTTAAGAAATCTTTGATTACTGATGTATTTGGGGGGCAGGTGGTGTGGTGGTTACTGTTGTAACTTTTGGTGTCTCGCTTTTTCACTTTTATCTGTTCGCCTTGTGAATTTCTACACAAGGCATCTCTGCAAAGCAGAATTTTTGGATTTTGGATCTCTGTAAAGCAGAAATAGCTCTCTGGATTTCCGTGTGCGGCAGGGAACCTTAAACTCCCTCCCCTCCCCAAATAGCATCTTAAATTACTTTAAGTTTTTATTATGTCTAGAATTTAACCCAGGAAAGTTCTGCCATTTCTTCTAACCTGAAAGAAAAAGATCTGACATCTCTCCTCAGGCCCAAGGGTGCGAGAGAGAGTACCCTAGGGAAAAAAACAAGGAAAAGATAGCAAAGGACCTTAACTGTGTACCACTCACTGAGCATGTTGCAAGGGAACAAACTGAAGCTGAGTTTTGCAAATCCATTTGCCAATCTCTTCTTTAAACTATGAAAATTCAAGAAAGTAACATAACTTTTTTTTTTAGTAGAAACATCGGTTTGTTTCTGCTTTGTGCCATTGTAGATTATAATTCTATTTAATAAATAGTCATTAACTGGCATTTACACTTAAAAGCGTTTTTGGGGAGATAAAACCTAGAATTATAGATCAAAAAATTGGATAGAAGCTTAGACATCATCTTATCCAGTTTCCCATAGTCTCTGTTTAAAGCAGCTTTAATTGCTCAGTGTTTTTAATTTTGGTTTTGTTTCTTTTCCATTCATGTTGAGTTAAAAACTGAATCCAATTCACTGTTTGTAAGACTACTGTATTAAGAAGTCTCCTGTATTCCTTTGCTTTTTCTCTTAATTACCTTTTTAAATTTTTGTCACATTTTCTTCCACCCTGTCTTCCTTTCATTCTCCCATTGATCTATTCCCCAAATGTTCACTTCCTTCATTCTTCAAACTTTTGTTAACTGCCAGACACTATAGAAAATTTCATTTTTCTAAAAAATGAAAAGTCACGGTCCCTACCTTGAAAGAGCTCATGGTCTACAGTAGCAGTCCTCTATATTCCACCATCCCCGCACCCATCCAGGAGAGATAATATTTACATACTCAACATTCTACCAGGGGGAAGCAAAGATAAGGTAGACTGTGACTTACACCCAGTTTCCTGACCTATCTGTTGTAACTGTACACCATCTCAGTAAAATGTATTGGAATATACATTTCATTACATTACTCCGAGGAGTGGGCAGACTCCTCGGAGTCATCTTCTCAAGGTTATTACAGCATTACTGGACTCTATACTGCCAGGTGGATATTACACTTCTCCAAGGACTATCTCTAAATATGGTGGCTGGAACTAAAACTTCTGAGTACTACACTGCTATTAATGCAGGCTAATATTTCCTTAGCTTACTTGTAGCTACATTGTAACTAATATTTTATTTGTATTAAACAAACACTATGTACTGGGCAGTTCGCTAGATCCTAGGGACTTAAACAAAGGAACATGGTTCTGCCTTCTAATAGGAGACAAAGCAATGTTATAGGTGCTATAATAAAAACAAGTCTAGACAACATAGTGAGATTCTGTCTTTACAAAAAAAATAAAAATAAATTCAAAATTAGCTGGGTCTGGTGGTTCTCACCTATAGTCCTAGATCCTTTGGAGGCTGAGGTGTGAGGATCAGTTGAGCTCAGGAGGTACAGGCTGCAGTGAGCTATGATTATGCCACTGTACTCCAGCCTGGGTGACAGAGCAAAACGCTATCTCTTAAAAAATAAACAAAATAAAACGCATATATGGTGCTAAAGGCCATCATGAGAGATCAGTATAACCTTTATCTGTGGAGGTCTGCCAAAGCTTTAACTTGAATATGTTTATGGTGAAGTATTAAGAGATGATGTTTTCTACACACAAAAGGGAGGCCACCCAGGCACAGTGTCTCACACCTGTAATCCCAACACTTTGGGAGGCCGAGGCAGGAGGATCACTTGAGCTCAGGAGTTTGAGACCAGCCTGGGCAACATTATGAGACCTCATCTCTACCAAAAATCAGCCAGGCGTCGGGGTGCATGCCTGTAGTCCCAGCTACTCAGGAGGCTGAGGTGAGAAAATCATCTGAGCCCAGGAGGTCAAGGCTGCAGTGTGTCGTGTTCATGCCACTGCACTCCAGCCTGAGTGACAAAGTGAGACCCTGTCTCAAAAATATAAAAATAAAAAAGTAAAGAAGGCCAGGCGCAGTGGCTCACACCTGTAATCCTAACACTTTGGGTGGCCGAGGCAGGTGGATTGCCTGAGCTCAGGAGTTGGAGCAGCCTGGGCAACATGGTAAAACCCTGTCTTTACTAAAATACAAAAAATTAGCCAGGCATGGCGGTGTGCACCTGTAATCCTGCTACTCGGGAGGCTGAGACAGGAGAATCACTTGAACCTGGGAGGCAAAGGTTGCAGTGAGCCGAGATCGCGCCACTGCACTTTAGCCTAGGGGACAGAGTGAGACTCCATCTTAAAAAAAAAAAAATTTTTTTTCACAGAGGGAAGTAGGCTGCTTAGGGAAGAGCTAATTGTTACAGGGGCTGGAATCTGATGTATAGAGGGACTTGTTAGAAGAAATGAGAGGTAAACCCACTAAAGTTAAACAGACCAAATCCTGAAATGCCTCATGTGCTTCTCAGTTTGGACATTATCTTGTAGAGTGATAAGCTTTGGAAAGATGTGAAGTAGATGCCGTGTAGAAATAAATTATTTTCTCCAAAATTGGTAGCTGTGGGTACATTTGGGAAGAGAAATGAGGTGACTAAAAGTCAGGGGCAAGGGGCAGACTTTTCTCTGTATACCCTTTGTAAATTTTGATTTAGAGCCTTATGACATATAACAGAATCAAAACTTTTAGAAAAATTTCTAAAAACTCTTGACTTTATTTTGGAGGATATACATTAGAGAAGGGCAACACCAAAGTGGTAAATCAGGAAACTTGCAATCATCTAATGAAGAAATGAGGCAGTCACCACATACGAAAAGGAAAAACTCAAGACCTTTTCATAAAGTGGAATTAGAAAGGAAGGAATTGAGTTATGTGCAGAGAGAGGGAAAGGAAGGAATCTGTTTTTTTTGTTTTGTTTTGTTTTGTTTTGACGAAGTCTCACTCTGTTGCCCAGGATGGAGTGCAGTGGCACGATCTCCGCTCACTGCAAACTCCGCCTGCCAGATACACGAGATTCTCCTGCCTCAGCCTCCCGAGTAGCTGGGATTACAGGCACCCGCCACCACGCCCGGCTAATTTTTTGTATTTTTAGTAGAGACGGGGTTTCACTGTCTTCGCCAGGATGGTCTCGAACTACTGCTGCCTCGGCCTCCCAAAGTGCTAGGATTACAGGTGTAAGCCACCGTGCCCATCCAGGAAGGAATCTTAATTACCTCCCAGGATTCTGGTAGGATTTTAGAGGAATGGGTGTTCAACTGAAATTATGAATATTTGTAACATTAAGACATCAAAGAGGCCGGGTTTGGTGGCTCACACCTGTAATCTCAGCACTTTGGGAGGCCGAGGCAGGCGGATCATGAGGTCAGGAGATCAAGACCATCCTGGCTAACATGGTGAAACCCCGTCTCTAAAAAAAATACAAAAAATTATCCAGGCATCGTGGCACACACCTGTAGTCCCAGCTACTTGGGAGGCTGAGGTAGGAGAATCGCTTGAACCCAGAAAGTGGAGGTTGCAGTGAGCCGAGATCGTGCCACTGCACTCCAGCCTGGGTGACAGAGCAACACTCCATCTCAAAAAAAAAAAAAAAAAAAAAAAAATCAAAGAGACATTCAGGTAAAGAGGTAAAAATATCCATGATGATACCGGTCATGCAGGTCTATAGGTCCAAAGATAAGGCAGTCTAATGGTTAACAATGTGTTATATATTTCAAAATAGCTTAAAGAGATCATCTGAAATGTTTACAACACATAGAAATAATAAATACTCAAAATGCTAGCTATCCTAAATACCCTGAGTTGATCGTTACATATTCTATGCATGCAACAAAATATCATATGTATCCCACAAATATGTAGAAATATTATATATCAATAAAATACTTATTAATTTCTTTTAAAAGTCAGTCCAGTGTTACAGATCGTTTGTCATCACCGAACAGATGGCAGATGAAGTAGAGCAGTGAATATGGATGCGATCTCTCCAGTTTATAAAGGGATCCAAGGACAAAGCACTTACTTAGAAAACATGGATAATTAAAGGATCCAGAAGCAATACAAACCTGTGGAAGAGACAGAACAGCAGTCCATTTATATTAGAAGCTCCCCAAGAAGTTACAGTGATTAAAATTAGCTTGTAGAAAATTGTCTCCCCTTAGCTATGATAGATGATTTCTAGACCCTGGTTTAGAAAGAGACAGGCTTTTGCTTTGTCGCCCAGGCTGCAGTGCAGTGGTGTGATCATGGCTCACTGCGGCCTCAGCCTCGGGACTCAAGGGATCCTCTCATGTCAGCCTTCTGAGTAGCTGGGACCACAGGCATGTGCCACCACGCCCAGCTTATTTCTTAAATTTTTTGTAGAGACGGGGTCTTGGTGTGTTCCCCAGGCTGGTCTTCAACTCCTGGGCTAAAGGAATTCTGCCTCAGCCTCTTAAAGTGCTGGGTACCGGTGTGAGCCACCACACTGCGTCTTGAAATTATTTTAGGCTAAGATATTTGCAATCCCTTCATAGTGATGAATTTTAAGCTCAATTGCCCTTGTAGAACAGGCCCAGACCTGTTTTTTATTTTTTGTGTGCTTTTTTTGAGACGGAGTTTTGCTCGGTCGCCCAGGCTGGAGAGCAGTGACATGATCTTGGCTAGCTACGACCTCCATCTCCCGATTTCAAGCGATTCTCCTGCCTCAGCCTCCCCAAGTAGCTGGGACTACAGGCGCGCACTACCATGCCTGGCTAATTTTTGTATTTTTAGTACAGACGGGGTTTCACTATGTTGGTCAGGCTGGTCTTGAACTCCTGACCTCGTGATCCACCCATCTCGGCCTCCCAAAGTGCTGGGATTACAGGCATGAGCCACACAGTTTTCCCAGAACTGTCTTCTAGGGAAAATTTTTGCACTGTTCACAAGGACTCTGTTGGCCCATCTCCATGTGGATGTGGTTGGTTAGTCCTGGTTGGATTCCTTAGTGTTAACAAGAAGATATCAACCCTGTCCACCCCTCAGTTGACTTGCTGATTATCAGATGTATGGATCTATACATAATCAGCAGTACAAAGTATATATATTTACCAAAAGACGTAACTCTAAATTCTTTGGTGCCCTATTCTTATCAGCTAAGAGAAGGTATATCCTCGGATGGGCACCTGAAGAATATGTTGATAGTCTAAACTGTACCCTTGGATCATTTGAGACCATCAGCAAGGGAGAGTAATTTGTCCTGTTTTTTGGTCACTGTTAAAATTGCTTTTACTGAATTATACTTTGGTACTACAAAGAGCCGATAAACATGTAGATGCCTTTAGTAAGCTAATTATTCGACTCTCCATTCAAACCAGGAATTTGGTCTCCTTCAAAACAAAATTATTTAAAATCTATCCAACATTAACCGGGCATGGTGGCTCACACCTGTAATCCCAGCACTTTGGGAGGCCAAGGCAGGCGGATCACGAGGTCAGGAGATCAAGACCATCCTGGCTAACATGGTGAAACCCCGTCTCTACTAAAAATACAAAAAATTAGCTGGGCGTGGTGGTGGGCGCCTGTAGTCCCAGCTACTCGGGAGGCTGAGGCAGGAGAATCGCTTGAACCCGGGAGGCAGAGATTGCAGTGAGCTGAGATCATGCCATTGCACTCCAGCCTGGGCTACACAGTGAGACTCCATCTCAAAAAAATAAAAAATAAAATAAATAAAAAATAAAAAAAACTATCCAACATTTATTTAAGTGGAAAGACAGAGAAAGAGGACTGCTGAATCAGTGCCCCAGTGAACAAAGACCTTGTGGTAACCAGACCCTGACTTCTTAGACAGCAGTTAACAGGCCATCTAAGTGTGTTTGTGGGTCGGGGAGTTTTATCCGCCCCGACCAAGTGGATTGTCAAAGTTGTTCTGTTTAGCCACATCCCTCTTAGAAGAGCTCAGGCAATTACGAAGCTCAGGTAAATAGAAATTCTAGTGATGCTTTCAACCCTCGGGGTTGGGGGGCGCAGTGGGGCAGTGTATAATATCACTTATAGATTACCTCCTGTGCAGCCGGCCCAGCTTAGCTCCCTCCAACCTTGAGCTGCTGCCCTCTAGCCTCAGGCCCTGGGGGATGCTCTAAGAAACAAATCTGCAAAGCTTTTTCAATTCAGCTGACTCACAATGACAGCTAACTCTAACAAAGATGTAGTCTCCTAAAGGCATACATTTTAGTCTTCTAACCTCATGCCTTGATTTATCTTACTTTCCTTCCCCTAAGATCCTTATTTCCTTGTTTATTTATTACTTACTTTGCTGGATATTATTCTCTAAGCTTCCCAAATGCTTTTTGGTTTGTTTTGTTTTGTTTTTTGGGGATGGAGTTTCACTCTGTCACCCAGGCTGGAGTGCAATGGCACGATTCCAGCTCACTCCAACCTCTGCCTCCCAGGCTCGAGTGATCCTTCCACCTCAGCCTCCCAAGTGGCTGGGACCACAGATGCATGCCACCATGACTGTCTATGATCTTTGGTAGAGATGGGGTTTCACCCCGTTGACCAGACTGGTCTTGAACTCCTGACCTCAGGTGATCCGCCTGCCTCGGCTACCCAAAGTACTGGGATTACAGGCGAGAGCCACCGCGCCCGGCCTTCCCAAATGCTTTTTGAAAATAGACTTTATTTTTCAGAACAGCTTTAGATTTACAGAAAAGTTGTTAAACTAATACAGAGTTATCATATGCCCTACACGCAGTTTTCCCTATTGTCAACACCTTACATCGCGTGGTACATTTGTTATGATTTATGAACCAATCAATATTGATATATTATGAGTAACTAAAGTCTTCACTTTATTCCAACTTCCTTAGTTTTTACCTAAGGTCCCTTTTTTGTTCTAGGATCCCATCCAGGATACTTTATGTATTTATTTATTTATTTTTTAGAATGGAGTCTCGCTCTGTCACCCAGGTTGGAGTGCAGTGCTGGGATCTCGGCTCACTGCCACTTCCGCCTCCTGGGTTCAAGTGATTCTTGTGACTCAGCCTCCCAAGTAGCTGAGACTACAGGTGTGTGCCACCTGTAGCAGTGCTAATTTTTATATTTTTAATAAAGACGGGGTTTCGCCATGTTGGCCAGGCTAGTCTCGAACTCCTGACCTTGTGGATCCACGTGCCTTGGCCTCCCAAAGTGCTGGGATTACAGACATGAGCCACTGCTCTGAGCCTTGTCTTATATTTAGATGTTATGGATTGAATGTTTGTGTCCCTCCCAAAATTCATATATTGAAATTCTAATTCTCCATGTGATTATATTATTAGGAGGCGTGCCTTTGGGAGGTAATTAGGTCATGAAGGTAGAGCCGTCATAAATGAAAGCGACTCCAGAGAACTGTCTGGCTCTTTCCTTCCACCACCTGAGAGTATGACAAGAAGTCAGCAGTCTGCAAACTCAAAGGAGGCCTGCATCAGAACCCAACCGTACTGGCACCCTGATCTCAAGCTTCCAGCCTCCATTACTGTGAGAAATTCCTGTTGTTTATAAAGCCACCCAGTCTATGGTATTCTGTTACAGCAAGTGAATGAGATAGGGGAAAAAAACAAAAAACAGACCAAAAAAACACTTTTTTATAGTTTCAAACACCACTCAATACAACACTTTTGACACCAGATCTCCAGCAGACACCAACTGCATGTCCTGTAATTCCATTCTGACTTATTTCTATCTCTGTCTACTTAGAGGTAATGCCAGATCCCATAGGTTAAGGGTTCAGTCTTGAAAGACTCTCCACCCCCACAACTCCAGGTTGTGACTTGTGTATGTTTCTGTCCAACTAGGTATAAATCAGAGGTTCCCACAACCGCCTCCTCGGGTTCTTTTAATTTGTAAAGCACTCACAGAACCCAGAGAAACAGTTTACTTCTGTTTACTGGTTTATTATAAAGGGTATTATTACAAAGGATACAGATGAACAGCTGGATGGAAGACATTCATAGGGCAAAGCATCTGGGAAGGGGCATGGAATTTCCATGCCCTCTCAAGGCACGCCGCCCCCAGGAACCTCCACATATCCAGCAATCCAGAAGTTCTCCAAACGCTGTCCTTATGGATTTTTATGGAAGATCCATTAAATAGGCATGAGTGATTACATCATTGGCCATTGGTAATAAACTCAACCTTTAGCCCCTCTCCCCTCTCCAGAGATTGGGAGGTAGGACAGAAAAGTTTCAATCCTCTAATTACATAGTTGGCTCCCTTGGTACCCACCCTCCATCCTGAAGGCTGTCCATGAGCCCATCGAAAGCTGCCTCATCAGAACAAAAAATGTTCCTATTACCTAGGAAATTCCAAGAGATTTAGGAGCTCTGTGTCAGGAAATGAAGACAAAGACCAAATATTAGAAGAAAAGATTTACCTGGTGCCCCTGTTTATGAGTGCTTTAGGAACCAGTGGCAGAGACCAAATATATATATACACACATACATACATATATATACATACATATATACACATATATACACATATATGTATATATACATACATATATACGTGTGTGTGTGTGTGTATATATACCAGTAAACATAAGTAAACTGTTTCTCTGGGTTCTGTGAGTGCTTTACAAATTAATTATTTGGAATTCTTCGTGGAAGATTTGTCTCTTCTTTTCAATTTATGTATTCAGTGAGTCATTTATTTATAGCAGTGTGGACTCATGGGCTTATTTTATGCACTGGATTATAAACTAATGTCAATTTATCTTATTGCTCAGGTTATTCCAGCTTTAGTCCTTGGGTGCTCTTTCAGTTGGCTCCTGTATCCGTTTGATATACCTCCATCAACATAGTTTGTATTGTTTCTTTGTTTAGCACTTTCTTACTTTCTGCCACTACAAGATGCTCCAGACCCATTTTGTATATCCCCTGCTCTAGTTTTAGAATCAGTCATTTCTCCAAGGGGTCCTGATTACTTTTATTGGAGAATGGTAGTAGAAACCAAGATTCAGCGCTAGCTTTGCTCATTGTTTCTGGGGTGCTGTGGCATCTAGATCCTATCTGCTGACAGAGCAAAGAAATAGATGTGTGTGTATTAACCAATAAAAATACCCATATTTCTAAATATTTCCACATGTGGAACCATCCTGTCTTAATATGATTGAGCTGCTACAACAAAACACTATAAACTGGGTAGCTTATAGACAACAGAAATTTATTTCTCACATTTCTGAAGGCTGGAAGTCCCAGATAAAGGTGCTGACAGAGTTGGTGTCTAGTGGGGGCCTGTTTCCTGGTTCACAGATTGTGCATTCTTGCTTTGTCCTCACATGGTAGAAGGGGTAAGGCAGCTCTCTGGCTATAAGGGCACTGATCCCACTCATGAAGGCTTTAACCTTATAACCTAATCACCTCTCAGGGCCCCACTTCCTAATACTATCACATTGGTGATTAACATATAAGGTTTGGGGGGACACAAACATTCAGACCATAGCACATCCTTATATATGTTAAGCTAAACGTGACTTCACACTGATCCATACAAGCAATTCTAATCCACTACCCTATGGATTGTTCTAGCCTCCTACCTTTGCTTATCTATAAACTCCCACTCCAAGAGTAAGGAAGCTAACTTCCATAATCTACTATCCATTTACCTAATTGTTCAAGTGTACATTTATACAAATATGCAAATTGTTAACCTTTATCCTTGTCAATATCAATTTTTTTTATCATCTTGTTAAGTCCAGTGCTTTTGTGCAATTCCTTTTGCGTTTAATCTTACAGCCTCCACTGATTTCCAAGGGTAATTTTAGACTCTACCGTTTCCCTAGATAAGCAAGTATTTCCTCCACTCTTTTCTTTCCTTCCTTCCTTCCTTCCTTCCTTCCTTCCTTTCTTTCTTTCTTTCTTTCTTTCTTTCTTTCTTTCTTTCTTTCTTTCTTTCTTTCTTTCTTTCTTTCTTTCTTTCTTTCCCTCTTTCTTTCTTTCATTCTTTCGTTCTTTTCTTTTTCTTTCTTTCTTTTTGTTTTTTGTTTTTTGGGTTTTTTTTTTTTTTGGAAAGACTAGGTCTCACTATGTCCCCCCAGCTGGAGTGCAGTGGCACAATGTTGGCTCACTGCAACCTCCACCTCCTGGGTTCAAGCCACCTTCCCATCTCAGCCTCCAGAGTAGCTGGGGCTACAGGCACACGCCACCACACCTGACTATTTTTTTGTATTTTTTGTAGAGATGAGGTTTCACTGTGTTGCCAAGGCTGGTCTCGAACTCCTAGGTTCAAGTGATCCACCCACCTCAGCCTCCCAAAGTGCTGGGATTTCAGGCATGAGCCACCATGCCTGGCCATCCTCCACTTTTTTTTTTTGAGACAGAGTTTTGCTCTTGTTACCCAGGCAGGAGTGCAATGGCACAATCTCGGCTCACCCTGCAAACTCCACCTCCAGGGTTCAAGCAATTCTCCTGCCTCAGCCTGCCGAGTAGCTGGGATTACAGGCATGCACCATCACCCCCAGCTAATTTTGTATTTTTAGTAGAGACGGGGTTTCTCCATGTTGGTCAGGCTGGTCTCAAACTCCCGACCTCAGGTGATCCGCCCGCCTCGGCCTCCCAAAGTGCTGGGATTACAGGTGTGAGCCACCGTGCCTGGCCCATCCTCCACTCTTTTCAGTGAGGTTGTTTCATACCTGTATCATACCAGATAGGTCATGTTGTCACAATCTGCATTCCATCTGAGATTTCCCCCAATCTCTGTTTTAATCACTTGCTATTCTCCCTGTTGGTGAGGGAGGGATTTGTACCCTAGGGTAATGGGGATGACCGAACACATAACACCCAACACAGAACAGATGATGTGAACAGCAGTCTATTAGTTACATATACTCACAGCCTGGAAAAGAATACTGCATACCACTCAGGGCCACACTCTGCATTCAGGAGCAGAATTAACAATCAAGCTGTGGGAGGCAGGCTCTGTGGTATCAAGAGGATGTGGTGCTCCTGGTTCCCGTGGAGGATGTAATTGGTTGTTTGAGTAATTCCAAGAGCTGGCAGGAAACTGAAACCCGCTCCTCAGGGATTAGCAGGAACTTTGCCTGGTCCATTTGACAAAGAGGGTTGTTTGGCTGGGGGAGCTTACACATGGGAGCAGAGTGGGGAGGAGAACTTAACACTAGGCAATTCAAGGCCCTCCCAGTTTTACCAGATGTCAAGACACCACGTAATATTGAGCCTTAAGTTTAGGCCTTACATCACAACCACAACCTCCAAAATGTTTTATGGGGTGTTTTGTTTTGTTTTTTAGACAGGGTCTCACTGTGTAGCCCTGACTAGAGTGTAGTGACATGATCACGGCTCACTACAGTCTCAATCTCTCGGGCTCATCTGATCCTCCCAGTTCAGCCTCCTGAGTAGCTGGGACTACAGGAACACATCACCATGCCCGGCTCATTTGTTGTATGTTTTGTAGAGACACGGTTTCACCATTTTGCCCAGGCTGGTCTTGAACTCCTGGGCTCAAGCGATTTGCCCACTTCAGTCTCCCAAAGTGCTGAGATTACAGGCATGAGCCACCACGCCCAGCCCAAAATGATTTTTTTTAAGGATGTGCATACTTTAAGGTTCACTTTGTGCTATAAAGTTCTGTAGGTTTTGACAACCGTATAATGTCATATATCCACTATTACAGTATCATATAGAATAGCTTCATCACCTTAAAATAATAATCCCCTGTGCTTCACCTATTTAACCCTTCACCTCTTTTTACTATCTCTATAGTTTGCCTTTTTCAGAATGTCATATAATTGGACTCATACAGTATATAGTCTTTTCAGACTGGCTTATTTCCCTTAGCAATGTGCATTTAAGGATCTTCCATATCTTTTCTGACAGCCTCAGATGCTTTTGCAATAATCAAAATATAAGATATAAAAACATTTAAGCAAGATTGGTCTCCACTTGAATATATTTTTTCAAACACTTGAAAATAGTTTATACTTTTTAAAGGAATCTTACAATAGTGTAGTTTTGTCAAATATTACATTAAATGTATATTTCTCTTTTTTGAGACGGAGTCTCGCTCTGTCATCAGGCTGGAGTGCAGTGGCATGATTTCGGCTCATTGCAACTTCTACTTCCCAGGTTCAAGTGATTCTCATGCCTCAGCCTCCCGAGTAGCTGGGACTACAGGCAAGAGCCACCACACCTGCCTAATTTTTTTGTATTTTTAGCAGAGATAGGGTTTCACCATCTTGGCCAGGATGGTCTTGATCTCTTGACGTCGTGATCTGCCTGCCTCGGCCTTCCAAAGTACTGGGATTATAGGTGTGAGCCACAGCACCCAGCCCATTAACTGTATATTTCAAGATAAAATACTCCAAAGAACTAAGCAATTATATAGCTTTGGTGGTTTCAGTAATTAATAATGAAAGAAAGAAAAGATAAAGACCTAATTATTTTTCTTTTTCTGTAAACGGCCGGGCGTGGTGGCTCAAGCCTGTAATCCCAGCACTTTGGGAGGCCGAGACGGGCGGATCACGAGGTCAGGAGATCGAGACCATCGTGGCTAACACGGTGAAACCCAGTCTCTACTAAAAAACACAAAAAACTAGCCGGGCGAGGTGGCGGGCGCCTGTAGTCCCAGCTACTCGGGAGGCTGAGGCAGGAGAATGGCGTAAACCCGGGAGGCGGAGCTTGCAGTGAGCCGAGATCCGGCCACTGCTCTTCAGCCTGGGCGACAGAGCGAGACTCCGTCTCAAAAAAAAAAAAAAAAAAAAAAGAACATTATTCCTTATGTAATGCTATGGTGTGAATGTTTGCATCCTGCCAAAATTCACATGTTGAAACCTAACCCTCAATGATATTAACAGGTGGGACCTTTGGGAGGTGATTAGATCATGAGAACTTTGCTCTTGTGAATGGGATTTAATGGCCTTATTAAAATGGCCCCAGAGAGCTGCTTTTCCCTTCTGTTACATGAGGATAGCAAGAAGAAGGCACCATCTTTGAAGTAGAGAGCCCTTACCAGACACCAAGCCTGTCTGTGCCTTGATATTGATTCACAGCCTCTAGAACTGTGAGCTATACATTTCTATTGTTTATACATTATCCAGCCTAAGACCTTTTGTTATAGCAGCCCAAACAAATTAAGACGCATACATAATCAGTACATGGAATTACTAATTTAATTCTCTCAGTCTTTGTATCTGTTGTTTCTCTTACACAGAGTAAAACAATTAAATTCAAATATATCATGAAATGTGTTGAGATTTTAATTTCAGAAATTAAGTTGGTTTTGCAAGGGAATTTCGCTTTCTTTCTGTTAGGAATTTGTTCAGATATACTTTATTTTTTCTGAAATGGGTCTTGATTGCTTAACTAAGAAATTTTAACACAGAGGATCTTCTAGGTGCTTCATTGGATTACATACACTATAATTGGCCTTTACTAAAAACTTTTTTTTTTGGTCTGGAATTAAGACTTTATCATGTTTTTTACTTGCTTAGACTTCTATGTACTTATTATTAATTCAACACAAACTCTCTACCAATTGTCTGAAATATTTCAAGACATTGAAATGCATACAGTGTATTATCAGTTTCATCTTGAACACAGCTATCCTGGAGCTTTCTTACCTGCTTCAGTTGTTTGCCTCCTACTCCCATCTCACAGTTATCATCCAACATTCTTCCTTCAACACCATCCTGGATACGCCCTTTCTCCTTCTCTTGTGTTGGATTTATTGTTTTCTGTATGCCAAAGTTTTCCTTTTGTGTGTTTTTCTTTTTCTTTTTTTTTCCTCCCTAGTTTTAGGAGAAATGTGTCCCACAAGTAGTTTCATGAGAAAGGCTCAGGGAAGCACATTTTTCTGAGACTATATTTGTTGGAAATCTTTATTCTATTCTTACACTTTATAGTTTGGCTGGATATGTACAGGGTTTTAAGTTGGAAAACATTTCCTTCAGAATTTTGAAGGTATTGCTCCATCATCTTCTAATTTCTCTTATTCTTTCTTTTCAAAGACAAGTTTACTAAAGTATAATTTACATACAGTAAAATTCACCCAGCCGGGCGTGGTGGCTCATGCCTGTAATCCCAGCACTTTGGGAGGCCAAGGTGGGCAGATCACGAGGTCAGGAGTTCAAGACCAGCCTGGCCAACACAGTGAAATCCCCTCTCTACTAAAAATAGAAAAACTTAGCCGGGCGTGGTGGCAGCCTCCCAGCTACTTGGGAGGCTGAGGCAGCAGAACTGCTTGAACCCAGGAGGCAGAGGTTGCAGTGAGCTGATATTGCGCATTGCACAGCCTGGGCGAGACTCTATCTCCAAAAAAAATGCGAGACTCCATCTCCAAAAAAAAAAAAAAAAAAAATTAGTCAAATTCACCTTTTCTAGGTGTAGAGTTTTATATATAGATATATGTATGTATACATATGTGTGCATATATATGTGTGTGTATATATGTGTATGTGTGTGTGTGTGTATATATATATATATTTTTTTCTTTAAGTAAAGACAGAGTCTCACCATGTTGCTCAGGCTTGTCTCGAACTCCTGAGCACAAGTAATCCTCCTGCCTTGGCCTCCCTGCTAGGATTACAGATGCAAGCCACCCTGCCTGGCCTAAGTATACAGTTCTATGAGTTTTGAAAAATGTATATAGTTGTGGCCAGGTGCAGTGGCTCATGCCTGTAATCCCAGCACTTTTGAGGCCAAGGCGGGCAGATCACCTGAGGTCAGGAGTTCGAGACCAGCCTGACCAACATGGAGAAACCCCCCTCTTCTACTAAAAATACAAAATCAGCCAGATGTGGTGGCACATGCCTGCAATCCCAGCTACTAGGGAGGCTGAGGCAGGAGAATCACTTGAACTCGGGAGGTGGAGGTTACAGTGAGTGAGCCAAGATTGCGCCATTGCACTCCAACCTGGGCAACAAGAGCAAAACTCCATCTCCAAAAAAAAAAAAAAAAAAAAAAAAAAGAAAAGAAACTGTATATAGTTGTGTAAATACCACGATAAAGATATAAAATACCTCCATCATCCAAAAATATTCCCTTATGCCTTTTGACTTCTGTCCCTATAGTTTTGCCTTCTTCAGAATGTCATATAAAGAGAATTGTGGCCAGGTACAGTGGCTCATGCCTGTAATCCCAGCATTTTGGGAGGCCAAGGCAGGTGGTCCATTAGATGTCAAGAATGCAAGACCAAGCTGGGTGTGGTGGCTCACACCTGTAATCCCACCACTTTAGGAGGCCAAGGCGGGCAGATCAACGAAGGTCAGGAGTTGGAGATCAGCCTGGCCAACATGGCGAAATCCTGTTTCTACTAAAAATACAAAAATTAGCCGGACCTGGTCGTGGGTGCCTGTAATCCTAGCTACTAGGGAGGCTGAGGCAGGAGAATTGCTTGAACCCAGGAGGCAGAAGTTGCAATGAGCGAGATCATACCATTGCACTCCAGCCTGGGCAACAGAGCGAGACTCCATCTCAAAAAAAAAAAAAAAAAGACAAAGAGTTCAAGACCAGCCTGGCCAATATGGTGAAACCCTGTCTCTACTAAAAATACAAAAATTAGGCGGGCGCGGAGCTGAGCACCTATAATCCCAGATGCTCCAGAGGCTGAGACAGGAGAATTGCTTGAACCCAGAAGGCAGCGGCTTCAGTGAGTCGAGACCTCGCTACTGCACTCTAGCCTGGGAGACAGAGCAAGACTCTGTCTGAAAAAGAAAAAAAGGACCTGTATAGTGTGTAGCCCTTTGTATCCAACTCCTTTCACTTAGTATAATCCTTTTGTTTTGAGACTCATCCATATTGTGTTGCGTGTATCAGTAGTTCATTTATTTTTATTGATGAATAGTATTCCATTGTATGCATATACCAAAACTTATTTGTCCATTCTCTACTTATAATGTTTAAGTTGTTTCCAGTTCTTGGAGCAGGAATAGTCTGCTATACACATTCACACACAAAACTCTGTGTTTTCATTTTTCTTGAGTAAATATAGTTAAGACTGGGATTGCTGAGGTTGTATAGTAAATGTATTGTTCACTTTATAAGAAACAGCCACATTTAAATAATTTCTATTTCAATAGTTTTTGGGGTCTAGGTGGTTTCTGGTTACATGGATACGTTCTTTAGTGGTGATTTCTGAAACTTTAGCGCACCCATCACCCAATCAGTGGACAGCGTACCCAGTGTGTAGTCTTTTATACCTAATTTTCCTCCTGAACTTCCCTAATAAGTCCCCAAAGTCCATCACATCATTCTTAGGCGTTTGCATCCTCATAGATTAGCTCCCACTTATAAGTGAGAACATATATTTGGTTTTTCCTTCCTGAGTTACTTCACTTAGAATAATGGCCACTAGCTCCATCCAAATTGCTGCAAAAGATATTATTTCATTCCTTTTTATGACTGAGTAGTATTCCACTGTGTATATATAACACATTTTCTTTATCCATTCGTTCGTTGATGGGCACTTAGGTTGGTTATCTTTGCAACTGAGAATTGTGAGAAACAGCCAAATTTTTTTCAAAATGGCCATATCATTTTTCATTTCTACCAGCAAAGAATTTCTCATTGGCACTTGATATTGTCATTGTTTATTTTTTATTTTAGCCGTTCTAGTAGATGTGCAGTACTATTCCATTGTATTTCAATTTGCATTTCCCTAAGGATTAATGATGTTGAGCATCTTTGCATCTGTTTATTTGCCATGCATATTTATTATTTGATGAACTATCTTTTCAAATCTTTTGCCCATTTAAAAAAATTGGTTTTGGCCGGGCGCGATGGCTCAAGCCTGTAATCCCAGCACTTTGGGAGGCCGAGACAGGCAGATCACGAGGTCAGGAGATCGAGACCATCCTGGCTAACAGGATGAAACACCATCTCTACTAAAAATACAAAAAAAAAAAAAAAATTAGCCGGGCGTGGTGATGGGCACCTATAGTCCCAACTACTCAGGAGGCTGAGGCAGGAGAATGGCATGAACCTGGGAGGCAGAGCTTGCAGTGAGCCAAGATCAAGATCATGCCACTGCACTCCAACCTGGGCCACAGAGCGAGACTCTGTCTCAAAAAAAAAAAAAAAAAAGTTTTTTGTTTGTTTTTTGTTTCCTTCCTTCTTTCTCTCTCTCTCTTTCTTTCTTTTGATAGAGTCTCGCTCTGTGCAGGGGCATGATCTCCGCTCACTGCAACCTCTGCCTCCCAGGTTCAAGCGATTCTTCAGCCTCAGTCTCCTGAGTAGCTGGGACTACAGGTGCACGCCACCATGCCCGGCTAATTTTTGTGTTTTTAGTAGAGGCGGGGCTTCACCATATTGGCCAGGCTGGTCTCGAACTTCTGACCTCATTATCCGCCTGCCTTGGCCTCCCAAAGTGTTGGGATTACAGGCGTGAGCCACCACGCCCGGCCAAAAAATTTGTGTTTTTTGTTTTTTTTTTTTTTGTTTTGAGACGGAGTCTAGCTCTGTCGCCCAGGCTGGAGTGCAGTGGCCCGATCTCAGCTCACTGCAAGCTCCACCTCCTGGGTTCACGCCATTCTCCTGCCTCAGCCTCCCTAGTAGCTGGGACTACAGGCGCCCGCCAACACGCCCGGCTAGTTTTTTGTATTTTTTTAATAGAGACGGGGTTTCACCGGGTTAGCCAGGATGGTCTCGATCTCCTGACCTCGTGATCTGCCCGTCTCAGCCTCCCAAAGTGCTGGGATTACAGGCTTGAGCCACCGCGCCCGGCCTAAAAATTGTTTTGTTTTAAAAAAAAAATCTAGTTCTTCGGAATACAAGTCGCTTGTCATATATTTATATAAATACACATCATATATGTTCAATACATATATGTATATAAATATATGTATTTATATATTTTCTCCAAACCTGTCTTTTATATTCTTGTGTCTTTTGAAAAACAGAGGGTTTAGTTTTGATAAAGCCCAATGTATCACTTAAAAAAATAGATAGTGCTTTTTATGTCATATCTAAGAAATATTTGGCTAACCCAAAGTCACAAAGATTTTCTCCTGTTTTTCTCATAAGTTTTTAGAATTTTAGATTTTACATTTATATCATTGATCCATCCTGACTTAGTGGTACAAGTCAAGGTTTGAGAGTCTTTTAATTTTATTAAAAGCGTTCTTCCTGTTCACCTGCAGTTCCATTCAGAGATTCTACTTATTTATTTATTAACTCTGCTAAGTCTCAGAACAGAGACTCTATTTTTATTTTATCTTTGCATATGGATGTCTAGTTCTTCCAGCACCATTTGTTGAAAAAATTATTCTTTCTTGATTGAATTACCTTGGCATCTTTGTCAAAAATCAATGACCATATATGTGTGAGCCTATATTTGGACTCTATTAATAATGTTTCACTGATCTATTTATCTATTATTATACCAATACTCACTATCTTGACTATTGAAGCTTTATAGTAAAGCCTTGGTTGTTTTTGTTTGTTTGTTTGTTTGTTTGAAGAGCTGTTTTACTAGTTCATTAATATGTGCCATAATTTATTTAACTCAACCTCAACCTCTAGTTAGGGGATTTAGTTGTTTCTGCTTTTCTTTTTGTTTTTTTCTTTTTTCTTTTTTTTTGAGATGGAGTTTTGCTCTTGTTGCCCAGGCTGGAGTGCAATGGTATGATCTTGGCTCACTGCAACCTCCACCTCCTGGGTTCAAGCGATTCTCCTGTCTCAGCCTCCTGAGTAGCTGGGATTACAGGTGCCCACCACTATGGCCAGCTAATTTTGGGTGTTTTTAGTAGAGAGGGAGTTTCACCACATTGGCCAGTCTGGACTCCTGACCTCAGGTTATCCACCCACCTCAGCCTCCCAAAGTGCTAGGATTACAAGTGTGAGCCACCGTGCCTGGCCTTCAGTTTTCACTTTTGTTGCCCAGGCTGGAGTGCAATGGAGGTGCGATCTCAGCTCACTGCAGCTCTGCCTCCTGGGTTCAAGCAATTGTCCTGCTTCAGCCTCCCAAGTAGCTGGGATTACAGGTGCCTGCTAACATGCCCAGCTAATTTGTTGTATTTTTAGTAGAGATGTGGGTTTTCACCATGTTGGGTAGGCTGGTCTTCTAGTGATCTACCCACCTCAGCCTCCCAAAGTTCTGGGATTACAGGCATGAGCTACACCCTGCCAGTTGTTTCTACTTTTCTACTTTCTTTTTCTTTCTTTTTTTTTTTTTTTTTTTTTTTTTTTTTTTTGAGACAGAATCTCACTCTGTCACCCAGGTTGGAGTGCAGTGGCATGCTCATGGCTGCAGCCTCAACCTCCTGGGCTCAAGCAATCCTCTCACCTCAGCCTCCCTGGTAGCTGGGGCTGCAGGTATGTGCTATGATGCCTGGCTAAATTTTGTATTTTTTGTGGAGATGGGGTTTCATCATGTTCAGGCTGGTCTTGAACTTCTGGGTTCAAGCAATCTGTCCACCTTGGCCTCCCATAGTGCTGGGATTATAGGCATGAGCCACCACATCCTGTAATCCCAGCACAGTTGCTCTACTTTCTTGTATTATAAATAATACAGCAACACATTTCCATGGGTAAAACATTGTGTCTTTGTGATAGTGCACATGTTTAGAGTTGGGAATGCTGGTCCAATGTTTCCCAAAATTTCCTCCTAGTTATTAGGTCTAGTTTCAGGTCCAGGCCCACTTGCATCACCTGTATCATGTAATCAACCAAGTTGTGGGTGGCTGTGTTCTAAGGCACTATGTCTGATCTTAAATAGTATGCCTTAGCTGCTAGCTCTATGTTAAAGATTCCCTACTTTCTTGCCTCTTTGGTCAGTTCATGCAAGCTATAGAAAGGTACTTCCTTAACGAAACAAATATAAGATGCCCTTTTGGAGTTGAGAAAGTGTGTGTCACGTCATCACGGATAGTCTGCCTGTTTGACAATTATTTTTGATCATTAGCAAACCAATGTTCAAACAAGTTTTGATTGGGAGTGAATTAATCACTTTGCTGATTAACCACTGAGGCAAGCTGTAAAACTATTCTCAGTCTGTTTGGGCTGCTGTAACAAAATACCATAAACTGGGTAGACTGTTCTGTTAGGCTATGCTTGCATTTCTATAAATAAATACCTGAGATTGGGTAATTTATAAAGAAAAGAGGCTTCATTAGCTCATAGTTCTGCAGGCTGTACAGGAAACATGGCAACGACATCTGCTTGGCTTCTGGGGAGGCCTCAAGGAGCTTTTACTCATGGTGGAAACCAAAGCGGGAGCAGGCATCTTACATGGTAGGACAGGAGCACGCGAGAGTGGTGGAGGTGCCACATGCTTTCAAACGACCAGATTTCATGAGAATTCACTATCTAGAGGTGGTACCAAGCCATGAGGGATCCACCCCTCATGACCCAAATACCTCCCACCCAGGCCCACTTCCACCATTGGGGATTACTGTTGAACATGAAATTTGGTGGAGACATATATTCAAATGATACTATATATTCATATATATAATCAAGCTATTTCAATTATATACAAAAGAAATGTATTTCTCACAGTTCTGGAGGCTGGGAAGTCCAAGCTCAAGGCATAGGCAGATTCAGTGTCTAGTGAGGGCCATTTCTGCTTCCAGAATGGTGCCTTGAATGCTGCATCATTACAAATGCTGTGTCTTCACATGGTGGAAGCGATAGAAAGACAAAAGCGGACAAATGCTATTTCCTTATGTGATGGAAGGCTTAGGGCAAACAGGGCCACACTGGGTGTGAAGCCTGTTTTATAAAGTCCTTGTTTACATTCATGGGGACAGCCCTCATGACCTCACTACCTCCTAAAGGCTCCACCCCTCAATGCTAGAATAATGGGACATTAAGTTTCCACTTGAATTTTGGAGTGAGCTATTGTTAGAATATTTATCCCCATCAAAATGTAAGTTGAAATTTAATTGTCATTATAACGGTGTTAAGTGGGACCTTTAAGAGGTGATCCTGGCTGGGCAAGGTGGCTCACACTTGGAATCCCAGCACTTTGGGAGACTAAGGTGGGTGGATAACTTGAGGTCAGGAGTTCGAGACTAGCCTGACCAACATGGTGAAACCCCATCTCTACAAAAAAAAAAAAAAATTTGCTGGGTGTGGTGGCATGTGCTGTAGTACCAGCTACTTGGGAGGCTGAGCCAGGAGAATTGTTTGAACTAGGGAGGTGGAGATTGCAGTGAGCCAAGATGACACCACTACACTCCAGCCTTGGTGACAGAGCGAGACTCCATCTCAAACACAAACCAAAAAAGAAGAGGTGATCCTGCCCTCATGAGTAGAATTAATAAGGGTGAATTCAGCCTCCTTTTGTCTCTCTTGCCCTTCTTTCTTCTGCCATATGAAGATGCAGTAAGAAGGTCCACACCAGCTGCCTGCACCTTGATCTTAGACTTCCAGTCTCTAAAACTGTAACAGTATAAATTCCTGTTCTTTGTAAAGTACCCAGTCTCAGGTATTCTGTTATAGCAGCAAAAAAACAGACTAAGACAAAGGAACACAAACATACAAACCATAGCAAGCTCTAAGCTGTATTAAAATGATATTTGGGACCAGGCGCAATGACTCACACCTGTAATCCCAGCACTTTGGGAGGCCGAGGCGGGCGGATCACCTGAAGTCGGGAGTTCGAGACCAGCCTGACCAACATGGAGAAACCCCATCTCTACTAAAAATACAAAATTAGCCGGGCGTGATGGTGTATGCTTGTAATTCTCGCTACTCGGGAGGCTGAGGCAGGAGAATCGCTTGAACCTGGGAGGCAGAGGTTGCAGGGTGAGCCGAGATCATGCCATTGCACTCTTGCCTGGGCAACAAGAGCAAAACTCCATCTCAAAAAAAAAAAAAAAAAAAAAAAAAAAAAAAGATAATTGGTAAATGTCAGAAAGGGGCCTGCCATTCCTCTCATTCCTCCAGGGCTAGGCTTCTACAATGTGGGTGGCTTCTCCGGCGTTAGGCTCCTGCCATGTGCACTGACCAGAGGCACCTCGTGACTACAAGCTTCCCAAAGAACCTTTTTGAGCAGCTTCACAGCAGAATGCTGTTGACAAGGCAGCTCCTTGGTGCCACTGGTGCTCCTTCTGGTGGTTTTCCAGAATGTCCCAGGGGCAAGACACATCATCTAGTGAGCTATGTTGCACTTTTCCTGACATCTAGATCTCAGCTCTGGGCATGCGGAAGACTCTTCTTTGGGTGCTCTATCAGCTCCAGGGGCAGTGGCTACTCCATTTCTGCTTTCTCTTTATTCTACAGAGTTTTCTTTAACTTTTAATACCCAGTCCCTCATTACCTGAATCCCTTAAACTTTTCATGTTCAAGTTACTGTGTTGTTTTTTTCTTGTCACTGAACTCTGATACGCTGTTTTTATTAGATGTTTAAATGTTTTTTATTTTACATTCTGCTGCTGACCAGAGAAATGTTTAAATTTTTATACACTACATGTTATTTATATGTATGTAGTAAATTACCGTGTTTTAGTCCAATAACTAAGGTGTTTTTTGTTGTTGGTTTTTTTTTTTTGTTTGTTTTTTGAGACAAGAGTTTTGCTCTGTCACCCAGGCTGGAGTGCAGTGGCGCGATCTCATTTCACTGCAACCTCCGCCTCCTGGGTTCAAGCAATTCTCATGCCTCAGTCTCCCGAGTAGCTGGGATTACAGCTGCTTGCCTCCACACCCAGCTAATATTTTGTATTTTTAGTAGAGATGGGGTTTCAGCATGTTTTCCTGGCTGGTCTCAAACTCCTGAGCTCAGGCAATCTGCCTGCCTTGGCCTCTCAAAGTGCTGGGACTACAGGCGTGAGCTACCATGGCTGGCCCAAGGTTTACCTATTGCAAAGAAATAAGAAAATCTTGGTTATTGGACTAACGCATGGTAGTTCACTACATACATCTAGTGCCTGTCTATGCTTGCATCGACAGATTTTCAACACTGGTCTGCACTCAAGACATTGAAAAATGCCAGAAGGCAGAATGTGATACTATCCTTAAATCTCCAGGTAGTTCATCTATTCGGACCCCAAGAGTTGTCTCTCTGACAAATATGAAATCTATTCAAATTTTAACTGTTCAAAAATGTTAAAACTTGAGGATTTTACTCCACAATATGTGCTCTTCTAGAACCTTTCCTGTGGTAGTGGGGGGATCAGAAAAGGGCAGATTTGATCTAATCACAGTTATTAGAAAATGGCTTGCTATTACCTTTTAGATGAGCTAACCCAATGCTAAAATTATTATTATTGAGACAGAATCTCACTCTGTCGCACAGGCTGGAGTGCAGTGGCAAGATCTCGGCTCACTGCAACCTCCGCCTCCCAGGTTCAAGCAGTTCTCCTGCCTCAGCCTCCTGAATAGATGGGACTATGGGGCGCGCCACCAAGCCCAGCTAATTTTTGTATTTTTTAGTAGAGACAGGGTTTCAACATATTGACCAGGGTGGTCTCGAACTCCTGACCTCATGATCTGCCTGCCTCAGCCTCCCAAAGTGCTGGGATTACAGGCGTGAGCCACCGCGCCTGGCCCAATGCTAAAATTATTATATGTATTAATGGTGTCTTAGATCTCTGTACTTTATGGCTTATAATTAGCATTGTGATTCCACATCTAGGCCATATCCTAAGTATGGATTCTATTTAAGACAAATTTGCTGCAAAATAATATTTCATTGTACAATATCTTTATTAAAGGAATGCATTCCAGCAACACTGTCACCATCTTTGTTACCAAAGAAATATATCCTTTTAACAAATAATCTGTATCTTAGTTTTTTCCTTTCCAAAATAAATGGTGTATATCAACTCTCGTACGATTCTAAAAGCATTGTGCTGTGCTGCCTCACAGGGGTATGTTCCCAGAGGTTTCTCTCTAGAGCAATCCTAATAGGACAATTGTTCTCTCTGAGGCTTCTTGCTTCCCATCGCTCCTCCCTTGGGGAACTGCTGCTTCTCTGTAGTTTGCTTCCCTGTGACACAGGGACCATAGTTTCTGCTCTAATTACACCTTTTCCACTCTGAGGTAGCCGAACCATATACTACATTGCCTTAGTCCTGTTCACCCATGGTGATTCTTTTCCATTTGCCACCCGGCCTCTTCCTCCTTAGTCACTTCGTTTTTTTGTTTTTTTTTTTTTTGTTGTTGTTTTTTTTTTTTTTTGAGAGACAGAGTCTTGCTCTGTCGCCCAGGCTGGAGTGCAGTGACAGAATCTCGGCTCACTGCAACCTCTGCCTCCTGGGCTCAAGCAATTCTCCTGCCTCAGCCTCCCAAGTAGCTGGGATTACAGATGTGTGCCACTGCACCTGGCTAATTTTTATATTTTTAGTAGAGACGGGGTTTCGCATGTTGTCCAGGCTGGTCTCAAACTCCTGACCTCAGGTGATCTGCCCACCTCAGACTCCCACAGTGTGTGGGATTACAGGTGTGAGCCACTGCGCTCAAAACGCTCCTCAGTCACTTCTAACAATTGTCCTCACTTGAGGAAGCTGGCCTTTCTCCTGTACCCTGTTTTACCAGTTGTCTTTTTAAAAAGTAACTTTCCTCCAAATAACTTACTAATTGTATTCATATAGCACTCCTCAGGAGCTCAAATAATTTTAATCATTTTTTAAGGCAAAGAAAATACTTTTTACATTTGCTAGATGTTTATTTGCAGAGCTACATAAATGTAACACCATTAGAATGGGATTCTTCCTACTTTGGGAAACTACCAAAATAGTCACACACACTCTCACACACATATACCCCAAAGAAAATATATCCAAGAACGTGGTCACAGTTTTCAGTTTTTATCATTTAAAAAAATTTTTTTATATCCCAGCCCTCACATGTAAGACTGGTCAGTTTTTAGAATCCTCAGCCATATCAAGGATATAGAAGGGGTCCAGGATAGAGACCAATGAAGAAATTTCTTTGAAGAGAATTATAAGTGCTCAATTCAGCCTTCTTGGACAAAGGAGTTACTACCTTCTACTTTGAAACCCAGTGAACTTCAAGGAAACCCTTCAGAGAACTTTGAAATGTGTTTTCTACAACCATTTAGTTGGGGAGCCCAGACAGGGCTGCTGCCATGCGATCTCCCTGAACTTGTTTATTTTTTCAGGCCAGGGATGTGGGAATGTTTCCTGAGGACCAGATGTGTGACACTCAGGACAGAGTCAGCATTAAATAGCCTCAAGAAGTAAAGAAAACCTCAGGACAGAGGCTGGATACTAGGGGCTAGGAAATAATTACAGACTTTTTTTTTTTTTTTTTTTTTTGAGACAGGGACTCTCTTTGTCACCCAGGCTGGAGTGCAGTGGCACAATCAAGGGCTCACTGTAGCCTTGACCTCCCAGACTCAAGTGATCCTTCCACCTCAGCCCCCTGAGTAGCTGGGACTACAGGCACACACCAGCATGCCCGGCTAACTTTTCTGTATTTTTAATAGAGAAGAGGTTTCACCAGGTTGCCCAGGCTGGTCTCAAACTCTTGGGCTCAAGCGAATGGCACCTCTGAGCCTCCCCAAGTGCTGGGATGACAGGTAGGAGCCTCCGAACCTGGCAGAAGACTATTTTAAATTGAGATGGGTCCATCAGATACCAGGGAACTACAGGAGAGGTAACCCAGCAGAGAACCTCCAAAGAGGTCATACAAATGCCTGAGAGAGAAAAGGTCGGTTTAATTATCTGCAGGGTCCAGGGATTATGAAGCCAGCCAGCCAAGGAAGAACCACCCCATCTCCTCACTCCTCACCTTTCGTACCTCCAGTCTACACTTTAATCCCACTGAGGAGTTAACTTGCAGTTCACAGTTCCAGAAAAGTATAAGGAGAAAGCTGAAATCAGAGGCATCATGCCCTCTCCACTGCCAGCTTGCGGTTTAAAGCAGGCCCGAGCTGGAAGAAGTGAGTTAAGATTATGTTCTGATGATTACATAGGACTGCACATATTACTTATTGAAATAAAACTGTTTTCGCAACCAATCATGATGAAGATATTTTCTGTTATCTGTGAGTAATCTAAAAATGTATGGGTCAGGTCAAGTCTTCATCCTAGGGCACCAGAGTATACTCCCACCATATAAAGACACAAAAGTAAAAGCAATCTTTTAATCTCAATCCAATCCACACATGATGCTTATTCTACATACTCATGTACATGAGAACCATTTTTTCATGGCAACTTTTCTTGTCAAAACATCCTTTTTCTTACAAGGAAGATTTTGTTTAAGTCCTTCCTTTTTTTTTTTTTTTTTTTTTTTTTTTTTGAGATGGAGTCTCGCTCTCTTGCCCAGGCTGGAGTGCAATGGCATTATCTCAGCTCACTGCAATCTCTGTCCCTCTAGGCTCAAGTGATTCTCTTGCCTCAGCCTCCTGAGTAGCTGGGATTATAGGCATGCACCACCACGCCTGGCCAGTCTTTCCATTCTTAGTTCCTGAGGTTATTCATAGTCTTCACCCTGTGCTTCTCTTGTATTATGATCCAACTTCTTCGTTAAAAAAACAAACAAACAAAACACCTAAATATAATCCAAATGTGAAATAGCCTCTTTCTCTGAAACAAATTCTTCAGTAAAATAATTCTGTAATATATTAGTTTCCTTTTGTTACATGAAGTTATGCCATTATAAAGGAAAGTTTCAATTACAGGCAAGGTTAAACTCTGCAAGCAACCCAAAACTCAAAAAGGGCTGAATAAGTCAATCAGGTAAAGACAAAAGAATGGCTCCTTATCATTCAGCTTTCTTAACCACCTTTCTAAAGGTTCCTCCATCCCCACTGTCTATTATGCTCATGGTATCCTTGTCTTTACACACTTATCACTATCTGTAACTGCCTATTATGTCACCTTCCACATACATACATATAGTACATGCATACATGATTGAAATGTCAGAGCAGGGTCTTTGTCTTGTTTTCCACTTAAAAGTTTCTGGGCATAGAATAGCTTTTGACACATAGTGGTCACTAAATAGGTATTTGCTTCATGAATGAAGGGCACCATTTAGTCAGTAAAAATAAAAGGGAACCACAGAATAGGTAAACTTCCGAGTGTCTAGTGTTGTCTTTAAACTAAGCTCCCCATTCCTCACTGCCCAGTCTCCCGACCTCTTGGCAAACTGGTTTTTCTTTGATGCTCTAACATGAGAGAGGTTTATGAAAAGTAAACACTAGCCTAAATTTTGCCAAATCCAGAATTTTAAAATATATCTTCATTCTCTTTGGCCTCAGCCACATGTGACCGATTGCCCCTCTCAAACAATCTCCTTTCTTGGTTTGTGTGACTACGTCCAATTCTAGTTTCCTGAGCTAATTCTGCAACCACTTAAGTCAACTGTCAACTTTAAGAGGGCAGGAACCACATCTGGTTTTGCTCCCACTGTATCTCTAACATGGCTTGGCACACAGTAGGTGCTCCACACATACATATGTGAACAAATGAACTTCTCCCTCTCTCTACTTCTGTCTCCAATGGACAACTCCCCACATCTTACTTTGAGCCTCTAAATTATCTTTTGTTTTTGGAGTCTGTAAATTTACAAATGGTTTCCATCAATACTAAATCAAGGATAGTTACTGAAGTTCATTGATGAACTCAAGTTCTCTTGCTTACTCTGATGTCTAAATGCCTATCAAATCTCATTATTACCTCATTTCCATGCTTATATTTTTACCATTCTAACTCTTAAAATCAGTTTCCATTCACAATTGTTACTTCCAAATGTAGATATCCAGTCCTGACTTTCCAACTCAACTGCTTCCTAAACACTTCCCTCCCCCTTGGTGTCCCCACAGGCATGTCAATAAAACCCAACTTTACTATTTTCCCCTTATTACCTCTTTTCTATATTCCTTATCATCCTATATCTCAATGGAGCAACCACCTCCTCCCTTGCTTTTGTCCAGAAACCTAAGGCATCCCAAAACACCTGTCTCCCTGTTATTTTTGAGGCTTGCTGTATTAGACACAATGCTGTTGTTACATATATGATCTCATGTAATCCTCACACACCTTATGAGATGCAGAAAATCATACAGAAAGAGGAACTTGGAAGTTAGCTACTCACTTGCATTCAAGTTTCAGATCAGAGAACTCCCCAACAGCCCCACAGCCACTGCCTTAGTCTGAGTCATGATTTTCACATGAACTATTTAAGAACCTGTTACCTAGTTTGCAGCTTCAAGACTCATCAATGCACACTAACACTTTCCACATTCATCTTGCTAAACAACTATTCCTAACATTCTGCTTTAAATCCTCCATAATTTGTCAAGACAAATTCTTCATAATCTGATCGCTGCTTTTCCCTCAATTCTTTTCTTACCAACCCTACATCCACCTTCTTCTAATCTGACACCCAGGGTGTCTGCAGTTTCATAGCTATGCCCTCCTCTGACTGGTTACCCTTATGTCAGCTGTTTCATTGCTGGCAAAGCCACTTACCTCCTCTCTCATCACGATTTCTTCAAGTCTTCCCTGGTTCAGCTTAAATCTTAGCCTGGCTTCACCTATTAAGTGACAAACTCCTTTCCAATGCTCTCACAGCAACTGGTGCATTTATCCATCATAGTGTGTGTGTGTGTGTGTATGAACAATATGTAATTATCTGTGTCTCAATTAGAGGTGAGGCCTCTGAAGAAATTGTACTTTCAACTTTGGCTCAATAGTTTACTGAATGAATCTGCCCGTTACTACTTTTTATTAAGTGCAGGGCAGTTACTGTGGGAGTTACAATTAAGGTATGGTTCCCAAAGGTTTTCAATGCCATAGACTCAACCTTTCTATTTATTTTTTTTTTGAGGCAGAGTTTCGCTTTTGTTGCCCAGGCTTAAGTGCAATGGCGTGATCTTGGCTCACCGCAAACTCCACGTCCCAGGTTCAAGCCATTCTCCTGCCTCAGCCTCCCGAGCAGCTGGGATTACGGCATGCACTACCACGCCCGGCTAATTTTTTGTATTTTTAGTAGAGACAGGTTTCTCCATGTTGGTCAGGCTGGTCTTGAACTCCTGACCTCAGGTGATCCGCCCACCTTGGCCTCCCAAAGTGCTGGGATTACAGGCGTGAACTACCGCACACCACAGATTCAACCTATTAGCCTTTCTAATTTTGTAACTTTACAGAACATAACCAGTTACATGTGTAAACAGGTAGTCTGCTTTATTTGACAGTCGGGGGCAAATCAACCTGACTTTGTGAACTGAGATGGGAGGGAAGTAGGGGCTGGAGGGAGGCTTTTCAGGCAGAGGACAGAGTTGAAAAGCATATGGGGTACTTAGGAAAAATAAATTTAACATTTATTTAAATTTAACATTAAATTTAATTTTTGCACACCGAAACACAACACTGCAGAAAAAAGCATAATTTCTGCTGAAAAATTTAAACTATAATGGGTGTTTATACATAACTATAACTTAAGGCAGGACTAAGTGCTGTTAAAGACAAATATTGACAACAGGTGGGGTGTGGTGGCTCGTCCCAGTAATCCCAGCACTTTGGGAGGCCAAGATGAAAGGATCACTTGAACCCAGGAGTCCAAGACCAGCCTGGGCAACAGTTTTAACTCCATCTCCAATGCAAAATCCACTGCTTATTTTGTTTCATTTGAAAATTTGGCAGCGATTCTCCTGCCTCAGCCTCCCAAGTAGCTGAGACTAAGGCACATACCACACCCAGCTAAATTTCGTATTTTTGGTAGAGATGGGGTCTCACCATGTGGGCCAGGGTGGTCTCGATCTCTTGACCTCGTGACCCGCCCACCTCGGCCTCCCAAAGTGCCAGGATTACAGCTGTGAGCCACCACACCTGGCCTCAAGGGTTATTTACATGAGGGTCAGGGTACTTTCACAGCCTGGGCAACAAGAGTGAAGGTACTTTCACCAGACTGAAAGTCCAGTCTATCTTCAATAGACTATCTTCACTTTAAAGTTTGGTGACGACAGCCAGGCGCAGTGGCTCACGCCTGTAATCCCAGGACTTCGGGAGGCCGAGGCTGGCGGATCACGAAGTCAAGTTTGAGACCAGCCTGGTCAACATGTTGAAACCCAGTCTCAACTAAGAACACAAAAAGAATTAGCCGAGTGAAACTCCATCTCTACAAAAAACACAAAAATTAGCCAGGTATGGTGGTGTGCATCTGTAGTCCCAGCTACTCAGAAGGCTGAGGCAGGAGAACCACTTGACTTGAGCCCAGGAATTAAGAGGCTGCAGTGAGCTGGGATTGTACCATTGCACTATCTCTAAATAACAAAGGCAATGGCAACTGGACTCTAACCATACATCATCCCTTTTTTTTTTTTTTCTCGAGAGTCTCGCTCTGTTGCCCAGGCTGGAGTGCAGTGGCACAATCACGGCTCACTGCAAGCTCCGCCTCCCGGGTTCACGCCATTCTCCTGCCTCAGCCTTCCGAGTAGCTGGGACTACAAGCGCCTGCCACCACACCCAGCTAATTTTTTGTATTTTTAGTAGAGACGGGGTTTCACCGTGTTAGCCAGGATGGTCTCGATCTCCTGACCTCATGATCCACCCCGCTCGGCCTCCCAAAGTGCTGGGATTACAGGCGTGAGCCATTGTGCCCAGCCCTAACCGTGCATCTTTAAAGTATAGTCTCACATTACGGGAAGAAGCCCAAGAGAGATTTAATCAGCAGGGTTTCTTTACCAGTGAATGTTCAGAAGCTGAGACCTGAAGGGTAAATTACGAGTTAAAATACAGGATGAGAGTAACAATTAGGTAGCACATTATAAAGCCATTCCAGGTTACACGTAAAACGGATACCCTTCCAAGGCCAGGTTAAGAATCTCAGATGTTCTAGTATTCAAGTTCCCTTCAATTGCCCCTGCCGTCTCACTCAGCAGTTGGTTGACTTTGTCCCTTTATTTCTTAAAAAAACCCCAACCCTGTCAATAATCCACCAAAACTGTGAAGGCATGACAGCAAGTTTCAGCGCTTCCTTCAGCACAGAAACACCCAAGTTAATTTAGTTGAGGGCTAAAAAAATTCGACCAAGTAGTCCCACATCATTGCCTTTAGTCTACAAATCTCAGGGTTTTTACTTGATTTTCCTTTATTTCCTGCTCAATCTTTACTTGTACCCAGCCCTACCTTTTCTCAAACCTACTTATTTCTGAGTCACACCTAGCAGGCTTTTTTCACTTAGCTAGTCACCTTACACAGCCCACCAGCCAGGTGTGCCAAGTGAGCATTAGATACTAGGATTAGATCATCTTTTGAAAAACAGAAGCCACCTAAACTCCTACCTGTATGTTTCCAGTGGTACTCCGAGGCTCTATGTGACCAATAATCATCCCCCTAAAGTCATGACAGTATAGCAAACGAACATGCTACTAAAGGTAATTTAAACATCATGCTCTTTCCAATTTACTCGAATGTCTTAAATACCCATCTATGCCACATGAGCTGTGCTATTTTAATCTGCTGTACTGTCTTCCAGTGCCCTCTGCTTCAAGGACTCCTGGAATTCTGCTTGTTAGTCATTGCCTTAAAACGCGTTACAACCCCAGTCCAAAGGAAACATTCCAAAACAGTCACTTAACAAGTAAATCTGATATTAAGCTAGCCCAGTCCTTAAACCTACATTATTTCACTGATACTACAAGTCTAACTGATTAAAAATACCTCAGCACACACCAGATATGTATTTTTTAAAACCAGAACATTTATTGCATGACTAATCGTTGACATTCTTAAGATGAACTAGATGCTGCAACAGCTGCCCTCTTGGGTTTAGGTGTTGTTCCTTCACGGAATCCATGCCTGCACGATGTCAAAAACAAGAACAAGTTACTTCAGCAACATCGATGAATCAATTTTAATTTTTGTTAAACAGATTTCAATGCGCTTATCTCAGTTAAATGCTGAAATCAGTACTGCATTCATATGTTCAGACATTTATTTTTACAACATCACTGATAAGCTGCAATTCTTCACTTTGCTTAAAGATACCCATTTTCAGATATAGTTAATCGCAATTGCAATTAAGGCTCAAACACTTATTTGGCTATACTAGTCAAGGGCCAGTATGTTTGTGCTTACTTGGCAAGAGATCAAAGATTATTTGTGAAAATGGTTCCCTATGCTGAGAATAGATCACAACCGCTTTGACTAAGCAAGGAAAAAACAATGAGCATGTTTAATGGCAGACATTTTCTAAACCAAGAGCTTTGCATTTTAACTTACTAAACATCCATATCTACTCTAAGAGAGGTCAACTATCCTACTTTTAAAAGCCTGGCTTCAGTTCAAGCTCCTAACTCCTATATCGTACTAACAGCCCATTCAACATTAAGCCCACAAAAACGTATGACTCTAAGTGCAAAGAAAGTTGCTTCAGCACATGAACACATCTATGGCTGTCCTTAAGGCAACAGCAACAATCAGGGCTGTTTTCTATAGCACTCTTGCCCACAGCCACTATACTGAAGATTGAACAAAGCCTGACTCCCAGATCTTATTCACTACTGTCTTGACAAATTTTGACACCAATTAAAGATAAACATAATAAATATCAACTCTTTGGGACCCTGGCTCAAAAAATGCTCCTGAAACTTAATTTATACTATTGTTTAGTGAAAAAACTAATAAAATCCAAAGTAACTGATCTCAAGGTTACAGTGGCAGAAGATAAAAGTTTTCAACATCTGGCCTGCGGCGGTAGCTCCCGCCTGTAATCCCAGCACTTTGGGTAGGCCCATGGCTTCAGCCCAGGAGTTCTGAGATCAGCCTAGGTCATGGCAAAATCCCATTCTCTACAATAAATACTAATTAAAAATTAGCTGGGCATGTGGCAGCGCACACCTGTAGTCCCGGGTACTCGGGCGGCTGAGGTGAGATCACCTGAGGCTGGGGAGACTGAGGCTGCAGTGAGCCGTGATCGTGCCACTGCACTCAAGCTTGGGCAACATAGTGAAGCCCTGTCTCAACAGCCACCAAAAATAAAAATGCTTCCAACAACTCATCCCCAGTAACCATCAGGGTAGTGTTATTTTTACAAGTAAACACGAGGGTTTCATTCAAGCCCATAGGACCAATTATGATCGAACATACAAACTGTACCTGAATCTGCGGTATACAATTTTTAGGTGCCTCATTCGACCAGTTCCGGTGGTATTTCGTCTTTTAGCCTTGGCACTCCAGTTATCTAAGACAAAGTTCAGAAAAGATTTCAAACGGTTTTCCCCCACACACCTTGTAGGTATTGTTAACACACGAGTTTTATGCCACCTCATCGGCATACAGATGTACAAGTTTTAAGATAGGCACCAAATGAAGTTCAAACCTATGCCCCCACTTAAGTGCAATACAAACAAAAGCTAACACAGTTGGTCTGAAAAATGTTACTTACACTTTCTCTTGCGCTTGGCAGGGTAGCCACATTTGCCACAGGTCGACTTCTGAAGGTGGTAGGCCTTAGAGCCACAGCGGCGGCACAATGTGTGCGTCTTATTGCGACGCTTTCCAAACGATGACGTTCCCTTCGTCTGCACATTAAAGGAATAGCTAATTATGAAACGCGGCAATTTCTAGATTTACTCGAGTTCTTCGGGAAACCAAGCACTGATAAAATCTAAAGGCAATCATAAAGGTCGGAACTGTGGGAGAAGACTCCACGAATTCCAAGTCAGAGACCACTACCAGCATTTCACGTTACCTAAAGCCCTCCACAAGAGTTGCAACGTTCTGAAATATACCTTATCTTTATAGACTCCGGCCAGACAGCATCACCAATGAATTATTTGTTACACACAGCCAAACATTCCCAAACTCCTTCCTTCAGCTCCCAAACAAGGCTAGAGCTATGAAAGGTCTCCAAAGGTTGTACAGAAGCAAGGGACACAATGCGGCTCTAGCTCCACAATTACGGCGGGATCGGTCCCCCAAGCACCAATTAGCAGCCATTCTTCTGGCTCTTGAGGGCCACTGCATGCCTCTTTTCTGCCCACCAGTTCCCCTTATCCGGAATCTTGCCAGACCCCCAAGGACAGCAGACAGGGAGGCACAAAGAACGAGGATGGAACGCGATTCACACAGACCCTCGTCACAACTCACCATCTCGCTTCTGCAGCCGAGACCAGAGAGACCGGAAGAGAAGGCACTTCCGCTATATCACGCTCAGAAGCTTCCGCCCAGGGAAGTACTTCCTGCGGAGGGCTGTGCAGCGTTCCCAAGCGTCCGTCGCCGTAGTGTCGGTGGGGTCAAGAGGAGGATGCGGTACCAGGCGCGGCCAATCGCGTCTTCAGTGCCGGAAAGGTGGGTGGGACTCCCAGTTGGCTGGCGACCGGTTGGCCGAGTGTTTGCCTGCCCCGCTTGGACCGTGAGCGGCTTTTCGTGCCGCCGTTCCTGGTGCTACTGTTACTGCTGATCGGTTTCGCGCGTTAGCAGGCAGATCTGTTGCCGTACCGTGGATTACTGTCGTCTGGGCACATGGAGAACCTGGAATGCGTGGCTGGCCCTGCCTGGGGGTACACGCACCGACTGAGCGTCCCCGGCGTGTAATGACCGTGTGCGTCTGGGATCAGCCCTATTCAGGAGAAAGCAACTTCTCCAGCCGCCTCCTCATTCCGATCCCGGAAGCTCTTGGCCGACGCTGACTCTCCCTGTGAGAGGTCGCGAGGAGTACGGAGGCCTGGAGCTGGAGCTTAGGATGTAAAGGGAAAGGCAAATAGTGATTTTTGTTATTGTTGTCGTTACTGTAGTAAATCAGAGGCAAGTTATCTGATCCCATATTTCATTGTGCCGAGGAATCACACATGGAACTTGTTCAATGGTTTCCAGGGGCCTGGCCCCGTGGCTTAACGCCTGTAATCCCAGCACTTTGGGAGGCTGAGGCGGGCGGATCTCTTCAGCCCAGGCGTTGGAGACCAGCCTGGGCACATAGGGAGACCCTGTCTCTACAAAAAATTAGCCAGGCGTGGTGGCGCGCGCCTGCCATCCCAGCTACTCAGAGGGTGGAGGTGGAGGTCGCAGTGAGCTGAGATGACGCCATTGCACTCCAGCTTAGGTGACTGAGTGAGACTGTCTCAAAAAAAAAAAAAAAGAAAAGAAAAGAAAAGAAAACTAAAAATAAAATGTTGCCGGAGCTGCTTTTCTTTCTTGGAGGTTCTAGGAGGGAGAATCTGTTTCCTTTCTCAGCTTCTAGAGACTGCCCAAACTCTGGTTTATTGCTCCCTTGCATCTTCAAAACCTGTGATACTGTAGTTTCCCTCCTGTTTCTGTGGGGTTTAAGTTCCACCACCCTCAGTGGATGCCTGAAACCACAATACCAAACCCTATATATACTGGTTTTTCAGTACATGTGTACCTGTGATGAAGTTAGATTTATGAATTAGGCACCATAAAAGATTAACAACTAATAGAGCAATCATAACAGTATACTGTAATAAAAGTTATGTGAGTGTGGTCGGTCTCTTTTTCTGGAAATACCTTATTGTCCTGTACTCACCTGTTTTTAAACCATGGTTGACCATGGGGTAACAAACCCTGAAATCCTGCAAAGGGAAACCTTGGATAAGTGGAGACTACTGTAGGCTTTCTCACATTGCATTACTGTTTATTCTGCATCCCTCTTTTTCTTTTCCTTTTATTTATTTATTTTTTTTTTTTGGTAGTAGAGACAAGATCTCACTATGTTGTCCAGGCTGGTCTTGAACTCCTGAGCCTTCCTGTCTTGGTCTCCCAAAGGGCTTGGGTGCCCTGCCACTCCTCTCCTACTTTTAAGGCCGCCTGTGATTACATTGACTCCACCCAGATAACTTCCTTATCTCCAGTTTGGCTAATTAGCAACCTTAATTCCCTCTGCAATTTTAATTGTCCTTTGCCACATAATCTAATTTATTCACAGGTTTAGGGGATTAGTACCTTGTTATCTTTGGAGACAGCCATTATTCTGCCTACCACAGGGGCTGTGAGAAATGAGGTCAGTGTAGAAAGGGTAGGACAGGTGTCAACCATTAAGGAACCAAGCAGTGTGACAGGCATTATGTCAGTCTCTTTACTCCAGACATTCCCAGAATTGAAGACAGGAGAGAGAATGACTTTTCCTCCTCTCTAGTGTGAGGTGGTTCTTTTTGGTGTATGTCAAATCATGTAAATTTTGCCCTGGTCAAGCAAACTCTTGGCTTTCTAGAGGTCTATGAAGGCTAGTCAGACCCTCCAACTTTCTATACAATTGCTAGGTTTAAGTCAGGACTAGAGACTATATCAACTTTTTTTTTTTTTTTGCGCGACAGGATCTCACTGTGTCACCTGGGCTGGAGTGCAGTGGTGCCATCTCGGCTCACTGCAACCTCTGCCCTCCCGGGTTCAAGCAATTCTTGTGCCTCAGCCTCCCAAGTAGCTGGGACTACAGGCACACGCCACCACACCAGGCTAATATTTTGTATTTTTAGTAGAGACGGGGTTTCACCATGTTGGCCAGGCTGGTCTCGAACTCCTGACCTCCAGTGATCAGCCCCCTACTCAGCCTCCCAAAGTTCTGGGATGATAGGTGTGAGCCACCATGCCCAGCCAGGACTAGATCAACGTCTGAAATGGTTGATCTAAGGCTGTTAGCCTAGGCATTCACCCCCTGACATTTTGCTTTTTGGCAATGACAGAAACTATATTAAGTCCTGCATCCATGGTTCTGATACAATCAAGTCTCTTGACCACCAGGACTCAGCACTGAGACCTGCCTCTTTTTATTTCTACAATACATGAAACTACTGTTGACTTTTGTCTTGAAAACATCACATAAATTCGTTAGCAGCAATTCAAGGGAGAATTTTCTATACATTCATATCTATGATAAAGTTTAATTTATGAATTAGCACAGTAAGATTAACAACTAATAATAAGGCCAGGTGCAGTGGCTCATGCCTGTAATCCCAGCACTTTGGGAGGCTGAGGCAGGCAGATCACCTGAAGTCGGGAGTTCGAGACTAGCCTAGCAAAAAAACAAAAAACAAAACAACAATAATAAAATAGAGCACATTTAAGACTTTTAGTCCTGTGTTATTCATTCCGATTTGAGGTCTATACTTTCAATTTTGTACCTCCTGGCTATATTTTATGTAATAAAGAACATCCTGGTTACACTCACCCTTCCCCCAACTCACTTCCTTTGCATTCTAAGGCTGTACTATGCAAATTTCTGTTATCAAGAAACAATTTCTTTTTGAGAGGGAGTTTTGCTCTTGTTGCCCAGGCTGGAGTGCAATGGTGCGATCTCGGTCACCACAACCTCCACCTCCCGGGTTCAAGCAATTCTCCTGCCTCAGCCTCCCAAGTAGCTGGGCTTACAGGCATGTGCCACCATGCCTGGCTAATTTTGTATTTTTATTAGAGATGGAGTTTCTCCATGTTGGTCAGACTGGTCTTGAACTCCCTACCTCAGGTGATCTGCCTGCCTCGGCCTCCCAAAGTGCTGGGATTACAGGCGTGAGCCACCATACCAGGCCATCAGAAAACAATTTAAACTAGACAGCCTGGCATGGTGGCTCACACTTGTAATCCCAGCACTCTTGGAGGCCAAGGTTGGAGGATCACTTGAGCTCAGGACAGCCTGGGCAACTTAGGGAGACCCCATCTCTACAAATAATAAAAAAAAATATGGTTCACGCCTGTAATCCTAGCACTTTGGGAGGCTAAGATGGGAAGATTGCTTAAACCCAGGAGTTCGAGACCAGCCTGGACAATGTAGTGAAACCCTGTCTCTACAAAAAAATTTTTTTTTTTTTTTAAAAAGCTGAACAGATTGGCACAGGCCTGTATTCCCAGCTACTCAGGAGGCTGAGGTGGGAGGATTGCTTGAGTCTAGGAGTTTGAGGCTGCTGTGAGCTATGGTTGCACCATTGCACTCCAGTCAGGGCAACAGAGTGAGACTCTGTTTCAAAACAAAACAAAACAAAAACTTCTAGAAGGAAGTTTAAATTTCAATGCTAAGTTTTCCACTTCAAGTGAACACTTTTTTCCTATCGGCTTTGAAATCTCAGAAAGGTTATTGTGAGAAAGGAGCATACTTAAGGTGGAGCATTGGAGAGGAGACTGGTGGTTTGAGAGACCTGTTATTAAAGTACCTTCCTGATTAAGTTGAACAACAACAACAAAAAATTGGCAATCTTTATGACAGTGTCAATCAAATTGTGGGCCTGAGGTGGGATGCATCACTTGAAAGCCATACTTTTGAAATACATATTTAAGAACTCTTACCTAGAGTATGATGGTGGTTACCAGAGGGAGGCTGGGAGTTGCGGGGAAGGGAAGGGTGCTGGTCAAGGGATACAAAGTCATAGACAGAAGGAATAAATTATAAGTATTGAAGGTGATGTATATGTTAATTTCAGTGAATCATTCCACACTGCATACATATAAAATTACTGAATATCCCATAATTATATATGATTATAATTGGTCAAAATAAATAAAAATTTTAAAACTCTTGAATTTTATAAAACTCTTACCTAATATTAATTTTTAATATCATATGAGGATTTTTTTTTTTTTAAAGAGTCTAGGCTAGAGTTACTTACTACAACCTCGAACTTCTGGGCCAAAGCAGCTCTCCTGCTTCAGACTCCCATCCCGAGCAGCTGGGACTACAGATGTGCACAACCACAACCAGATAATTTTTACATATTTTGTAGAGACAGGGTCTTGCTGTGTTGCTCAGGTTGGTCTCAAACTCCTGGTCTCAAGTGATCTTCCTCAGACTCCCAAAGTGCTGGGATTACAGGCATGAGCCACCTCGTCCAGTCAGGATTTTAAAATACTTTTTTAACCTTGGAGATACCGGAATTGGATTACTCATTATCCTTGGTTCCTAATAGCATTGGTTCATGCATGTTCTGCTTTTATTTACATATTAGCTATTTACCTTTAACAATATAGTAGCCCTGATAAGCCCAACTCCTACATTGTAGGATATCCATGATCTCCTTCTCAATCCCATCCCATCCCCAAGCTTCCCTTATGTGAGATAACCATCATTCTGAATTTCATATTCATCATTCTTTGATTTTTGTGTTGTAAAATTTTAATGACTTGATGTGTACCCTTAAATGTAAGTGTGTGTTTATTTTGAACTTTTAAAAAAGGTGTCATATTATATATAATCCTTTGGGATTTACAGTTTTTCCTTACTATTATTATGATTTCTCTATATTGTGGGTCACTGAAGTTCATTCTTTTTGGATGCCATGTAATATTATGTTATAAGAAATATCACAGTTTATTCATCCAGTATCCTGTTGCTAGTTATGCAGAGCAGATCGCTTTCAGGTTCTTGTGAACTATGAAGGAGTAAATAAAGACCAACCAGGTAATTTTCTTAAAATAAATATAATAAAAAATCAAAAATATAAAATATTAAATAGTAATGTTTAAGGTGGAAGTATAAGTTTCCCTGTAATCATATTCTCAGAGATAACCAGTGTTAAAGTTTGGGATATCTCTTGACTGTCTTCTTTAAAATATAATGTATACCTGTATACACATATTGTATACATATACTATATACACATTAACTTTTTTAAAACACAAATGAGATCTATAACTTGCTGTTTCCATAGCAATATATCATGGATATCATTACTTGTCAATAGGTAGAGATGTACTTTATCCTTTTTAACAATTCTTTAGTGTTTCACTGTCGACATGTCAATATTTATTCCCTAAACCTCAATTTTGGTTATTTTCGATTATCTACTATTGTAAACAATGTTATAATGCAGATTCTTGTACATACATCTTTGGGTATTTGCTTCATTATTTCCTTAAGATAATTTCCTAGAACTGGAATTGCTGTGTTGAAGGATATGAAGTTTTATTTTTATCTGTCTTCAACTTTATTTATTTATTGCTGTATATTGCCAGATTGCCCACCAAATATTAATTAATAATTTACAATCTTGGCATCATAGTATAGTTCTATGAACAGGGAATACCTAGTCCAACCTGAAGTTCAAGAGCGACTTCTTGGAGGAGGTGACCCTGGGTCTGAGTCATGGTGAGAATTTATCAAGCCTTCAAAAGAGCAGATAAATAATCCACAAGGACCCCGGATCAGAGAGTGCTCTGAGCTGGGTTGCCCCACTGTGCTTGTATCTGCACTCTCCAACACTAGGCATCATTGACATATTAAAGCTTAGCCAAATAAAATTGTTCTTTGTCATTCTGTTTTCAACTTTTACTTATTCATTAGGATGATTTCATAATCCATTTCCTGGTTTAGAGGAAACAGGAACAATGGCTACTGAGAGTACTCCCTCAGAGATCATAGAAAGAGAACGAAAAAAGTTGCTTGAAATCCTCCAACATGATCCTGATTCTATCTTAGACACGTTAACTTCTCGGAGGCTGATTTCCGAGGAAGAGTATGAGACTCTGGAGAATGTTACAGATCTCCTGAAGAAGAGTCGGAAGCTGTTAATTTTGGTACAGAAAAAGGGAGAGGCGACCTGTCAGCATTTTCTCAAGTGTTTATTTAGTACTTTTCCACAGTCCGCTGCCATTTGCGGCTTAAGGCACGGTAAGTTGAATTTGTATACTTTCCGGGGTGAGAGGGAGGGGGCAGACTTTCTGAAAAAGAAAGAAAAAAAAGAAAATTGTTGCCTTTTATTTTTGTTAGTCTTTTTCCAGAGATAATTTTTACTGAAATATGAAACAGGGAAAAACTGGAATTTAAAAAGTTTCTGAAATTTAACATCTTACTGGTTTACGGAATCGATAATTTGTTTTTCAGACTGTACTCAAAACTTGCAGTTGTTTGAATGCTAACGTAAACTGCTCATTATACTGACCGTAACATGCTGAACTCTCACAGTTGGAAGGAAAATCCTGTTAATAATAACACAATCCAGGGTTTGTTTTTCAAGTAGGTGAATTCGTGGATATTTACAGTGCCAAGACCACAAGCTGTATCTTTCACTTAGTATAGCCATTTTGAAAATACAAGGAAAATAATTTTTAACACATAGATGGCAGATCAGTAGTTTCATTTTTTTGGTGGTAAGAATGCCAGCAGCAGCTGTTTTCCAGAGCAGTTCCAGTGCTAATTCTTAAATGGTTCAAAGATAACTAGTAGTCCACGAAAAAGCAATTCTTCCAGTTGCTTAGCAATTCTGTAAATTACTACTAGGACTAGGTGTAGCTCCTTTGCTAGGAATCTAAAAAAAATTCAAAATTATTTTAAGGGATGTTAGAGGTAGAGGCTCAGTTAAAAAGGTGAATGTTAATGATACCTAATTTAGGACAAGATTTATATGCTTAGAAATTTTTTTTTTATTATTTCTAAAGCACACTATTCCAAATTAGAGCCATTTGTTTACTGATTAGAAAGTATTTGTGATCAGATTTCATTAGCAGTGGCCCCAGGAGACGTGAGTCTGTTGTGAGTCACAGTAAGTCCACAAGTAAACACTGTTCATATGATTCAAATTTTTTGTTTTACTCACTTACCCTGGAAGGTTGCTGGGAAGGACTCAAACTTTAAGCAAGACAGTGGTGTGATCTGATTTTTTATTTTTTAGTGGAAAAAAGAAAGTTCTGAAAGTTGATATGTTGACATGCAAGTTATATAGGAGGTGTTAGGTATTTCTGTCCTCCAGTGAAATAAGAGGCGGCTGGGCAATCCCAGCACTTTGGGAGGCCGGGACAGGTGGATCACCTGAGGTCAGGAGTTTGAGACCAGCCTGATCAACAAAGTGAAACCCCGTATCTACTAAAAAAAAATTAGCTGGGCACGATGGTGCATGCCTGTAATCCCAGCTACTTGGGAGACTGAGGCAGGAGAATCACCTAAACCCAGGAGGTGGACGTTGCAGTGAGCCGAGATCGTGCCATTGCAGTCCAGCCTGGGCAACAAGAGCGAAACTCTGTCTCAAAAAAAAAAAAAAAAACAAAGAAAAAGAAAAAGAAGAGGGATGATGCTTTGAGGTCTCAGGAACTCCAGCTATTATACAGTTTCTTTTTCTTAATTGGGAAAAACAATTCTTTTTCTTTTCTTTGCAGAAGTTTTAAAATATGAGAATATAGTGCCTCCTCAATCTATGGAGGCAAGCAAGAATTCAGAAGATGCTTTTTCTCCTGGAATAAAAGAGCCTGAGACCCCTGAGATCACAGTGTTCTTCAGTGAGAAGGAACACTTGGATTTGGAAACCTCTGAGTTTTTCAGGGACAAGAAAACTAGTCATAGGGAAACAGCTTTGTCTGCCAGGAAGAATGAGAAGGAATATGACATGCCAGAAGTCACATTATCATATTCAGTTGAGAAAGTTGGATATGAAGTTCCAGCAACTATTACATATATAAAGGATGGACAGAGATATGAGGAACTAGATGATTCTTTATACTTAGGAAAAGAGGAATATCTAGGATCTGTTGACTTCCCTGAAGATGGAGAAGCCACTGTGGAAGAGGAGGTTTATGATGACCCAGAGCACGTTGGATATGATGAAGAGGACTTTGAGAATTCAGAAACCACAGAGTTCTCCGGTGAAGAACCAAGTTATGAGGAATCAGAAACCAACCTTTCATTGGAGGAGGAACAGGAGAAAAGTATAGAAGGTATGGAAATACCTTGCATAGTTAGTTAGGCAACAACTTAATAAGTTAATAAGCTTGCCATGACATAATGGGGATAGGAGGATGACAAAGGCACAGATGTCAGCAGAAAATCAACTACCAAGAAATTCCGGCCGGGCGCGGTGGCTCAAGCCTGTAATCCCAGCACTTTGGGAGGCCGAGATGGGCGGATCACAAGGTCAGGAGATCGAGACCATCCTGGCTAACACGGTGAAACCCCGTCTCTACTAAAAAAATACAAAAAACTAGCCGGGCGAGGTGGCGGGCGCCTGTAGTCCCAGCTACTCGGGAGGCTGAGGCAGGAGAATGGCGTGAACCCGGGAGGCGGAGCTTGCAGTGAGCTGAGATCCGGCCACTGCACTCCAGCCTGGGCGACAGAGCGAGACTCCGTCTCAAAAAAAAAAGAGAAAAAAACAAAAAAGAAATTCCTTGTGCCTCTCTGATCTGGAATCTCCTTGAGGTAGGTGTTGACTTAAAGGAGCTCCCAGGACCTACGAAATGATGGACAGCATACACAAAAGTAAATATTGATTGTCAGTTTGTAAATTTCTGTAGTTCGTATAAGGAGCTGCCAATCATTAATTTCCCATAATACGTACAAGGAGTTACTAATCATTAATTTCAGGCTAACCTATTCCTCAGGTTAAATCACTTTGTTTATTTTAATGCCTTTGTGACCAGAGAGATGTGGGAATTATGGGTTTGACTATTTAAGTGAAAACAGTCAGTAAATGGCTAAGATCCCAAAATATTGTTACTTGGCTTGATCCAGTCCACATAATGCCATCTTGATGAGAATTATATTTGTATCTTGAATCTGAATATTTCCTTATTTAAAAAAGAATGTCTTTGAGACACAGTCTCATTCAGGCTGGAGTGCAGTGGCACGATCATGACTCACCACCGCCTCTAACTCCCAGGCTCAGGTGATCCTCCCACCTCAGCCTCCTGAGTAGCTAGCATTACCGGTACCCGCCACAATGCCTGGCTAATTTTGTATTTTGTAAAGATGAAATTTTGCCATATTGCTCAAGCTGGTCTCGATCTCCTGGACTCAAGTGATCGGCCCAGCTTGGCCACCCAAAATGCCGGGATTACAGGTGTGAGGCACTGCACCTGGCCAAATCTGAATATTTCTTAATGAAAATTCAAAATGAGAAGTGTTTCATTGGAGTGATATTGCCTGGGAAAATAAACATCACTAAGTTCTGAGTAGAGGATGAAAATGTAACTACCATCTCACATTCATTTCAAATCTTGGGGACTCGTCATCCACTTATGGGTAGGAAGAGAGTCATTTCTTCCTCATCACACCTTATATTAGTTTGTGAGGGATGCTGTAACAAAATACCACAAAATTGGTGCTTAAACAATAAACACAAATTTCTTGTGGAGGCTAGAAATCTGAAATCAAAGTACTGACAGGGTTGGTTCCTTCTTTTTTTTTTTTTTTGAGACAGAGCGAGACTCTGTCACCCAGGCTGGAGTGCAATGGTGCGACCTTGCTCACTGTACCCTCTGCCTCCCGGGTTCAAGCGATTCACCTGCCTCAGCTCCCCAAGTAGCTGGGATTACAGGTGCGTGCCACCACACCTGGCTAATATTTGTAGTTTTAGTAGAGACGGGGTTTCACCATGTTGGCCAGGCTGGTCTCAAACTCCTAACCTCAAGTAATCCACCCACCTCGGCCTCCCAAAATGCTGGGATTACAGGCATGAGCTGCCACGCCTGGACAAGGGTTGGTTCCTTCTGAAGGATGTGATCTGAAGGATCCTAGCTTTCCTGGTGGTTTGCTGGAAATCGTTGACACTCTTTGGCTTGTGCAAGCATCCCTCTGATATGTCTTTACCTTCAAATAGCCTTGTCCCTGAGCGTGCATCCCTTTGGCCAAAATAAAAGACACGAGTCATACTGGATTAGGGCCCACCCTAATAACATTATTAAAACTAATTACATCTGCAGTGGCCCTATTTCCAAATAACATCACATTCTGAAGTACTAGGGGTTAGGATTTCAACATACGAATTTTGTGAGGGACATAATTCAACCCATGCCTCTTACCCCACCCCCAAATAACTTCTTAATACATGATTATTTTGGGGCCCCATTCTTAATTTTTATTTATTTATTTATTTTAGTTGGCGCATAGGGTTGAATTAATTAATTCATTGCATAGTGTCATCATTATTCTGCAAAAATCCCGTTTATCTATTCTGTTTTTTTCTCCATTTCCCATTTACTTTCTTCCATAGGTAACATTCTAATATTGCAGTGTGTCTCTTACATATTGTTTTATTTTCATGAAAATTTTTTTTCTGTATCAGGTACTGACTGGATTTCACCAGGCTGTCCAGGCTGGTCTTGAACTCTTGGCCTCAATAATGCTACATAACAAATCATCTCAAAATTCAGTCACTTCAAACACTAGAGAGTTTATTATTGTTCACATGTCTGTGGTTGGCTAGGCAGTTCTCTGGTCTTCCCTGGGTTCACTCATGCATGTGTGATGAGGTAGTTGAAGGCTGGTCTCTCATCTTCTAGCAGGCTACTCTGGGCTTGTTCTCAGAATAGATGCAGTATATATATATATATATGTGTATATATATATATATATTTTTTTTTGAGATGGAGGCTCATTCTGTTGCCCAGGCTGGAGTGCAGTGGCATGATATTGGCTCACTGCAACCTCTGCCTACCAGGTTCAAGCGATTCTCCTGCCTCAGCCTCCTGAGTAGCAGGGATTACAGGTGCCCACTACCATGCCTGGCTAATTTTTGTACTTTTAGTAGAGACGGGGTTTCACCATGTTGACCAGGCTGGTCTTGAACTCTTGACCTCAGGTGATCCGCCCATCTCGGTCTCCCAAAGTGCTGGAATGATGGGCATGAGCCACTGTGCATGGCCAAATATATTCTTATGACGAGGGTAAAGGAGAGAGAAGGGGAGAGAGAGCAAGGTGGAGGGAGGGAGACAGAGAAGTAGTGAAGGCTTTTTGAGTCTTAGCTTGAGAACGATCATCATGCCATCTGTATTAGTTTCCTAGGGCTGCTGTAACAAAGTACCACAAATGATTGGCTTTAGAACAACAAAAGTTTATTGTCTCACAGTTCAGAAGGCCAGAAGCCTAATGTCAAGGTATCAGCAGGGTCATGCTCCCTCCGGAGGTGCTAGGAAAGGATTTGTCTCAGGCTTCTTGCCTAGCTCCTGGTAGCTTCGTGCATTCCTTGACTTATAGATGACCATTTTCTCCCCGTGTCTCTTCACATCATCTATCCTCTGTGCATGTCTCTGTGTCTAAATTTTTCTTTTTTATTAAGACACCAATTATATTGATTTAGGCCCCCCAACCCCCAAGACCTTATTTTAACTTAATTACCTCTGTAAAGATATAGATGCTGTTTATAAAATTACGCCACATTCTGCAGTACTGGGGGACTTCATATCTTTTTGAGGGGGACAAAATTCAACCCATAACACCATTACTTCTGCCACATTCTGTTGACCAAAGCAAGTCTAAAAGCCAACCCAGGTTTAGGGTTGGGGGAAAACAAGTTCTACTTCTTGCAAAGTAAGAGAGCAAAGAACCCATAACACCATTACTTCTGCCACATTCTGTTGATCAAAGCAAGTCTCAAAGCCAAATCAGGTTTAGGGTTGGGGGAAAACAAATTCTACTTCTTGCAAAGTAAGATAGCAAAGACTATGGATACCAGAAAGCCATTAATTGGGGACATTATTACAATCAATCAAACATCTTTAGCAAAACAGATCAAGAGAAGTCTTAATAATAATGTAGTTATGATCTGTAATGTAAGTCTAATGGCCGCCCATCCACTCTAATTGACTGGAGGCATGTGGCTATTCTTTGTTTCTTTCTCAAGTAATATTTGTCTGTGCAGCTGAGAACTGAAAAAAAAAGTTCTAACTCAAAGGGAGGTCTTCATGCTTTTTGTCATGCAAAATTTTATGTAAAAAATATCACAGTGTCAAAGTCTCAGAAAGGCTTAAACTATTGCCTTGTGTGCTCTGCACTATAGAAGGTCAACTTGTGTAGACAGTATCAATTGACTCTCTTCCCCCTCCAGCTTGTAGTTGGGTTCAACCATTGGGTGGAACTAATATGTCTCCCTTTCCCTGTGGCCTTTCTTTTTTCCTGAAGATCTAGGTTTTCATTTTATATTATTTTCCTTTAGCCTGAAAAATTTATTTATTATTTCTCTTAGTACAAGTCTGCTGGTGGTAGATTCTCTTAGTTTTTGTTTATTGAAAGATGTTTTTGTTTTGCCTTCATTCCAGAAGGTTGCTTTTGCTGGATATAGGATTCTACAATGTTTGCCTTTAACATGTTATGGATGCCATTTCTCTGTCTTTTTTTTTTTTTTTTTGGAAACGGAGTCTCATTCTGTCACCCAGGCTGGAATGTGGTGGCATGATCTTGGCTCACTGCAAGCTCCGCCTCCCGGGTTCACGCCATTCTCCTGCCTCAGCCTCCCAAGTAGCTGGGAGTACAGGCGCCTGCCACCATGCCCAGCTGCTTCTTTGTACTTTTTAGTAGAGACAGGGTTTCACCGTGTTAGCCAGGATGGTCTCGATCTCCTGACTTTGTGATCCACCCGCCTCGGCCTCCCAAAGTGCTGGGATTACAGGCGTGAGCCACCGCGCCCAGCCTTCTCTGTCTTGTAGCTTCCATTGTTTCTGATGCCAAATCTTCAGTCATTTTATAAGTGCTATGTCATTTATCTCTGGTTGTTTTCAAGATTTTTTTCTTAATTTTTTTTTGAGCAGTTGACTCTGATGTATCTAGGTGTGATTTTTTTTTTCTCTTAGTGTTTGCAGAGTTTCCTGAATCTATAAAAAAACCTTTTAATCAAATTTGGAAACTTTTCAGCTGTTATTTACCAAGATTTTTTTCTTTCTCACTTTTTCTCTTCTCTCTTTCTGAGACTTCAAGTACCTGAATTTTAGAGTTTTAAAAGTATTGTTCTACAGGTTCCAGAGACTCTGCTCATTTTTCTTTAATATTTTTTCTCTCTGTTCTTCAGGTTGGATATTTACTTTCTTCTGTCATCTCCAGTTTGTTGTTAGCACAAGTAGTGATTTTAAACAAATTCATATATTGTGATTTTTAATTCCAGAATTTCCTGTTTAAAAGTAGTTTCTATTTTTTTCCGGAGAAATCCTATTTAATCATTCATTGTGGATTTAATTTTAATTTTTTTTTTTGCGGGGGGGACAGAGTCTTGCTCTGTTGCTCAGGCTACAGTGCAGTGGTGCAATCTTGGCTCACTGCAGCCTCAACCTCCCAGGCTGAGGATCAAGCCATCCTCCCATCTCAGCCTCTCAGGTAGCTAGGGCTACAGGCACAGAAAATCATGGCTGGTTAATTTTGTATTTTTTGTGGAGATAGGGTTTTCACAATGTTGCCTAGGCTGGTTTTGAATTTCTGGGCTGAAATGATCCTCCTGCCTCAGCCTCCCATGGTTTTGGAATTACAGGCATGAGCCACAGTGCCTGACTGTAAAATTCTTATATGCTAAATCTAACATCTGGGTCATTTTGGAGTCAGTGTCCATTGAGTATGAGTTACATTTCCTACTTCTTCCTATGTCTGTTAGCTTTGGATTGTGTTCTATCCATTGTATATAATAGGTCATACTCTAGATTGTTATATTTCTTCCAAGAGTCTGAATATTATTTTGGTCTGTTTTTGTCTCCAATTAACCTGACTGCGCTTAAATTAAAAATTTAGACTCCTTTTCCATGGGTGGCAGCTGAAATCTCTGTTTATTTCTTTTTGCCTTAGTTGAGTTATTTTTATGAATTTTTAATTTATAAAACAGATTAGTTTCTTGATACTTTTTTCACCTAGCTCTGTGCTTAATTAGATACATCTCTGTTTTGTGTGTACATCTACTCTGTTGCTTTGATCTGCTCCATAGTGACACTGTTATTACCTTGTGGACATACCTGGCTTGGATACTGTGGGTACTGATGTCTTTCTTTTTTTTGAGATGACAGGCTGGAGTGTAGGGGCATAATCTCGGCTCACTGCAACCCTGCAACCTCCATCTCCTGGGTTCAAGTGATTCTCCTGCCTCAGCCTCCCGAGTAGCTGGGACTACAGGCACCTGCCACCACACCTGGCTAATTTTGATATTTTTAATAGATGGGTTGTCACTATGTTGGCCAGGCTGGTCTCAAACTCCTGACCTCAAGTGTTCTGTCCACCTCAGCCTCCCAAAGTGCTGGGATTATAGGTGTGAGCCACTGCACCCAGCCATGAGTACCAATTTCTGCCTGAAGAAGTAGAGAATTGCTTTCCTAAGGGAAAGTATGAGACAGGAAAAAGCAGAACTTAAAAGCTGTCCTGCAGCCTACTCTCTCACTGCTTCCTCTGTGAACTCTTCATGATAGATTCAACTTCCCCCTCACCGTTTTGCCCCAACACATATACCAGTTCAAGCAACTTTGAGACTACTCAAAGGCTTCTTATAGTTACTTTTATTAATTCCTAAAATCCATGCTTTTCTCTTCTGTTGTTTCTTCAAGGCTATTTTTAAGGGTAATTTTACATTTTTACACTAGCTGGCCATCTGTCAGGAGTAGGAAATCCAATCTGATCTTCTCTCTCTGTTATGCACTATCTCTGTATTTATAAGAAGTAGGTAGGCCAGCCAGAGTGGCTCGTGCCTACAGTCCCAACATTTTGGGAGGCTGAGGCGGGCAGATTAGTTGAGCCCAGGAGTTGAGACCAGCCTGGGCAAAATGGTGAAACCCTGTCTCTACAAAATGAAGAAATGAAAAGTTAGGTGGGGTTGATGGTGTGCACTTGTGGTCCCAGCTACTCTGAAGGCTGAGGCAGGAGGATCACCTGAGCCCAGGAAGTTGAGACTGCAGTGAGGTGAGATTGCACCACTGCACTCCAGCCTAGGTAACAGTACAAGACCCTGTCTCCAAAAAAAAAAAAAAAAAAAAAAAAAAAAAAAGTAGAAGATAGTTTGGAAAATGGGAGATCAGGAAAAATTAGGTATAGCCTGTAAACTCTGAGAAAAACTTTGAAGGAAATAAAATCTTCAGTTCCTGTAAACTTCAGCAAGAGATAAATTTAAGAAAGAACCAGTATCGGCCAGGTGCGGTGGCTCACATCCGTAATCCCAGGACATTGGGAGGCCGAGGCAGGCGAATCAAGAGGTCAGGAGATCGAGACCATCCTAACTAACATAGTGAAACCTCATCTCTATTAAAAATACAAAAAATTAGCCAGGTGTTGTGGCACCCGTATATATGGTCCCAGCTACTCGGGAGGCTGAGGCAGGAGAATCGCTTGAACCCAGGTGGTTCAGGGTTTCACCATTTTGCCCAGGCTGGTCTTAACTCCTGGGCTCAACTAATCTGCCCACCTCAGCCTCCCAAAATGTTGGGATTGTAGGCATGAGCCACTCTGGCTGAGGTGGAGGTTTCAGTGAGCTGAGATCATGCCACTGCACTCCAGCCTGGGTGACAGAGCAAGACTCCGTCTCAAAAAAAAAAAAAAAAAGAAAAAGCCAGGCACAGTGGCTCCCGCTTGTAATCCTAGCACTTGGGGAGGCTGAGGCGGGTGGATTGCCTGAGCTTAGGAGTTAGAGACCAGCCTGGGCAACATGGTGAACTGTCTCTACTAAAATACAAAAAAAAAAAAAAAAATTGCTGGGCGTGACAGCGGACGCCTATAGTCCCAGCTACTTGGGAGGGTGAGACAGGAGAATCACTTGAACTTGAGAGGCGGAAGTTGTAGTGAGCCAAGATTGAGCCACTGCACTCCAGCCTGGCGATAGAGCGAAACTCCGTCTCAAAAGACAACAACAACAACAACAACAACAAAAAACCAGTATCAACCTGGAGTATTTCTCATAGATGTATATAATTTAACCTTAACAAGATGTTTTGCATTGCTGCATGTAAATGTTAGCACATTTTTAAAAAATAAAAAACCTAAATGATCATCCATAGGCAATTGTTTAAAATAGTTACATCCATCCAAACCATGGAGTACCATGAAAGAGCTAAAGTGAGTTAGGTAGATCAGTATGTATGCTGACTTGAAATAATTTGCAAGTAATACCACTAAGTGAAAAGAAGCTGAAGAATTATTTGTTTCGTATAATATCATTTATGCAAAAAAAAAAAAAAAAATAGCATGGGCTGGGTACGGTGGCTCACGCCTGTAGTCCCAGCATTTTGGGAGGCTGAGGCAGGTGGATTACTTGAGGTTAGGAGTTGGAGATCAGCCTGGCCAACATGTTGGAACTCCCTCTCTACAAAAATACAAAAATTAGCTGGGTGTGGTGGCGCACGTCTGTAATCCCAGCTACTCGGGAGGCTGAGGCTGGGAGAATTACTTTAACCTGGGAGGTGGATGTTGCAGTGAGCTGAGATCTTGCTACTGCACTCTAGCCTGGGTGACAGAGCCAGACTCCATCTCAAAAAAAAAAAAAAAAAAATAGCATCTACTAAGTAAAACTATTTATTTCTATATATGCATGCATACTTAAGTACTTGCATAGAAAAAGGATGGGATGCAAATATACTGTACCATATTGATATCTCCCCTAAAAACAAAGATGACTTGCCAGAATGGTGAAAGGAGACTTCTACTTTATTTATATTGTTTCGGTTTTTTTGCAATGAAAGTGTAGATTAGACCAGGTGTAGGGGCTTATGTCTATAATCCCAGCACTTTGGGAGGCTGAGGCAGGCTAATCACTTGAGGCTAGGAGTTCAAGACCAGCCTAGCCAACATGGTGAAATCCCATCTCTACTAAAAATACAAAAATTAGCTGGGCATGGTGGCACACACCTGTAGTCCCAGCTACTCGGGAGGCTGAGACACAAGAATAGCTTGAACCCAGGAGGTGGAGGTTGCAGTGAACTGAGATGGCTCCATTGCACTCCAGCCTGGGTGACAGTTTTCTTTCAAACTCTGTCTCAAAGCAAAAAATGATGCAGATTATTTATTTAATTTTAAAAGTCACGCTGAGCACAGTGACTCATGCCTGTAATCCCAGCACTTTGGGAGGTTCATTTGAGACCAGGAGTTCAAGATCAGCATGGGCGATATAGCAAGGTCCCATCTCTATTAAAAAAATGAAAAGTAGCCAGGCATGGTGGTAGGTGACTGCAGTCTCAGTTACTTGGGAAGCTGAGATGGTAGGATCCCTTGAGCCCAGGATGATGATCACGCCCCTGGATTCCAGCATAGATGACAGAGTGAGACTGTCTCAAAAAAAGAAGTCGATGGGGGAAATTGAGATTCTGAACATGGCATTCACTATTATCTTCTCTCCTACAGAAAGAAAAAAGGCGTTTAAAGACATCCTGTTATGTTTGAACATGGATAGAAGCAGAAAGGTTCTGCCAGATTTTGTTACACAATTCTCCTTAGATCGAGGATGTAAGTGGACCCCGGAGAGTGCAGCAGACTTAGCCTGGAATTTCCTGATGAAAGTTCAGGCACTAGATGTGACGGCTAGGGATTCAATCCTCAGGCACAAGGTTCTGGATGAAGATAGCAAGGAGGATTTGCTGCCTGGAGTGGAGAATTTGGAAATTCGAGACATACAAACCATTAATCCCCTTGATGTCCTTTGTGCCGCCATGCTGTGTTCAGATAGCTCTTTGCAACGCCAAGTCATGTCAAACATGTATCAGTGCCAGTTTGCTCTTCCCCTGCTACTGCCAGATGCAGAAAACAACAAAAGTATGTTAATGCTGGGGGCCATGAAGGACATTGTGAAGGAGCAGTCCACACAGTTTTCAGGAGGGCCTACAGGGGAGACAGAAAAGTTTCTGACTCTCATGAAGATGCCTGTCATCTCTTTTGTGCGTCTAAGATACTGTAGCTTCTCTAAGTCCAGAATCCTCAACACACTTCTCAGCCCTGCCCAGTTGAAATCACACAAAATCTTTCTTCATCAAGATTTGCCTCTTTTGGTGCTTCCCCGGCAAATCTCTGATGGCCTGGTTGAGATAACGTGGTGTTTTCCTGATAACGATGATAGAAAGGAAAACCCCTGTTTTTTCCAAAAGCCTGTTGCTCTGGCTAATCTCCGTGGAAATCTAGAAAGCTTTTGGACTCAGTTTGGTTTTTTGATGGAAGTTTCTTCAGCTGTGTTTTTTTTCACTGACTGTCTAGGTGAGAAGGAATGGGACTTGCTAATGTTTTTAGGAGAAGCTGCCATTGAAAGATGCTACTTTGTTCTCAGTCCCCAAGCCAGGGAGAGTGAAGAGGCTCAAATTTTTCAGAGGATGCTGAACTTGAAGCCAGCACAGCTACTGTTTTGGGAAGGGGGAGATGCTGGGGACAGAAGGAAGAACATGGAGGGCCTTCAAGCTGCCCTCCAGGAAGTGATGTTCTCTTCTTCCCTCAGATGTGTGTCTGTGGAGGATATGGCCGCCCTGGCCAGGGAGCTGGGGATTCAGGTAGATGAAGACTTTGAAAACACTCAGAGAATTCAAGTTCCCTCAGGAGAAGACATGGCTGGAACAGCTGAAGATGAGGGTCAGCAAAGACGCAGTCAGCTAAAAAGCTCATCTAAAAGCCAAGCTCTAATGCCAATACAAGAGCCTGGAACTCAATGTGAGCTCAGCCAGAATCTTCAGAATCTCTATGGTACCCCAATATTCGGGCCTCTTCTAGAGAACTCCTGGCCCTTTCCAACCAGAATTGGAGGTAACTTTAACCATGTTTCCTTGAAAGCCCCCTGGGTTATGGGCCACCCCTTTGGGTCAGAGCAGAGACCCAAGTGGTTCTGTCCTTTGCCCTTTCAGAATGCAAGGGCCCGGGGCCGAGGTAAAAGTTTTAGTATTCAATCCTTCCATCCCCAGGTATTTTATTCAGGTGAAAGATTCTTGAAATTTTCCAGAGTTGCTCGGGGAGGTCACTTGAATGGAACATTTGGGAGACCGCCAAGACCCATTTGTCAGCATGTACAGGCCTGCCCTGAGAGACCACAAACGATGGGAACTCTTGAAAGGTCTGGGACACTAGTCTCCCAGGTAGGTCACTCCTATTCCCTGGGTTCACAGCCAGCAAGAGCAGTAAGGAAGCCATGGCCTCAGCAAGCTTGTACTAGGGGAACAGAATTAACTGAAGCAACTGGAAAACTGATAAGAACATCCCATATTGGAAAGCCTCATCCTCAGTCCTTTCAACCAGCAGGAGCCACACAAAAACTAAGACCTGCTTCTCAGCAAGGAGCCCAGATGAAGATGCAGGTTAGGGCTTCAAATCCAGCTCTCCAAATAGGGTCCTATCCCATATCCAAGAGCTCTCAGTTCAAATCCGATCAGTCCAACGCATCCACAGTCAAACACTCCCAGCCTAAACCCTTCCATTCTGTGCCCTCTCAACCTACACTTTCTCAGAAAAAATCCTGTCAGTCCCAGCCCTCCCAAACTAAACCTTCTCCATGCAAGCCCACTCAACCTAAGCCAAGCCAGCCCCAGCCTCCCAAGTCTAAGCCTTCTCAGCCCAGACCCACTCAACCTAAGTCATCTTCAACCAATCCTTCACAAGCTAAGGCACACCACTCAAAAGCAGGGCCAAAGAGGGGAGGGAAGCATTAAAGAACTAAGTCCATCTTCATTACAGCTGAGTCAAGGAAAAATAGGATTGGACTATTTCTTGAGTAAGTCATCCTGTTTGACCAAATATTGTATAATAAACTTGAAATTATTAAAAAAAAAAAAGAAAGAACTAAGTCCAGAGATCTATAAAGCATATCCTTTACCCAGGCCATCCCAATCATATAGTAAGCAGAAGAGTTGCCATGAAGGTGAAAGACTACTGTCACTAGCATGTAAAACAAAGAAAGATATACATGACCGAATTGGATATCTTTTTGTTTGTTTGTTTGTTTGAGACAGAGTTTTGCTCTTGTTGCCCAGGCTGGAGTGTAATGGCACGATCTCGGCTCACTGCAACCTCCGCCTCCCAGGTTAAAGAGATTCTCCTGCCTCAGCCTCTCGAGTAGCTGGGATTACAGGCATGAACCACCACACCCAGCTAATTTTGTATTTTTGGTAGAGGCAAGGTTTCTCCATGTTGGTCAGGCTGGTCTTGAACTCCCGACCTCAGGTGATCCACCCACCTAGGCCTCTCAAAGTGTTGGGATTACAGGTGTGAGTCACCGCTCCCAGCCTGAATTGGGTATCTTTAAGATATCTGTGAGAGTTGTATTCATAACCAAGAAGAAAAATATGAAAATAAGACTGGAATCAAGCAGTAGATAATTGAATCCAATCTTGAGTATTATTAGATAATGTATAGCTTGCACCCAGGGAATGGGGGTCTATGAGACAGCCCCACTTGGAGAAGAATGGGGTTAGGGTCTCTAATTGCAAAGTAACTGTAAAATAGGACGAAAGTTGCCTCTGTGTCTGAAAAAGTGTCTTAGTTGTTGGCTGCTCCAGAAATGTCTTTGTCAAAAGTTTCTGGTTCAATATCAGCCAGTGAGCAGATAACCCTGCTTATTTGGTGTGGTTAAATCAACTAGCTTCTGCTAATAGCCCCAATTTGCTTGAATGGTAAAACTCTCTCATTTAACCCTTATAGGTAGAAATAATGAATTAACAGCCAATAAAATTAATTATTTGGCATTAACTTTGGAAAAGATCTATGTTTGTTTCATATTTGATACCATTTGGCTCTGTCTTCACCCAAGTCTTATCTCGAATTGTAATCCCCATGTGTTGAGGGAGGGACAAGGGACCAGGTGGGAGGTGATTGGATTATGGGGCAAGTTTCCTCCATGCTGTTCTTGTGATAGTGAGTGAGTTCTCATGAGATCTGATGGTTTATTTTTATTTTTTTGAGATGGAATCTCACTCTGTCACTGAGGCTGGAGTGCAGTGACGTGAACTTGGCTCATTGCAACCTCTGCCTCCCAAGTTCAAGCAATTTTCCTGCGTCATCCTCCCAAGTAGCTGGGATTACAGGTGCCTGCCACCACACTTAGCTAATTTTTGTATTTAGTAGAGATGTGGTTTCACCATGTTGGCCAGGCTGGTCTCAGACTCCTGATCGCAAATGATTCACCTGCCTTGGCCTCCCATACTGCTGGGATCACAGGCGTGAGCCACCACGTCCAGCAGAGATCTGATGGTTTAAAAGCGTGCCACCTACCCCCTTGTTCTCTCTGTCTTCTGTCGCCATATAAGCTACCTTGCTTCCTCTTCACCTTTCATCATGATTGTAAGTTTCCTGAGGCCTCCCCAGCCATGCAGAACTGTGAGTCAATAACCTCTTTCCTTTATAAATCACCCAGTCTCAGGTAGTTCTTTCCTTTTTTTAGACGGAGTCTCGCTCTGTCACCCAGGCTGGAGTGCAGTGGTGTGATTTTGGCTCACTGCAACCTCCGCCTCCTGGGTTCAAGCGATTCTCCTGCCTCAGCCTCCCGAGTAACTGGGACTATAGGTGCCCACCACCACGCCCAGCTAATTTTTGTATTCTTAGTAGAGACAGGGTTTCGCCATATTGGCCAGGCTGGTCTCAAACTCCTGACCTTGTGATCTGCTTGCCTCAGTCTCCCAAAGTGTTGGGATTACAGGCATGAGCCAGCACGCATGGCCTCAGGTAGTTCTTTATAGCGGTGTGAAAACAGGCTAATACAATATTTTAAATATTTGTAACAGTTAAGAAAATTGAACTTATTAGAGGGTCTGGTATTAATATACTAATACTTCATGATTAAAATTTAAAATGTTACTGAGTTTTCAATTTTAGAGTTGTAATTTTCTTAAGTTAAAAGATAAGTTTACAAAAGTTTACAAAAACATTGAAATGTTAAAGAGAACTTAAGATTCACAGAATTTATATTTTTATTAGATTCATATTATTCTAAACATTTGGGTAAATTCTGCTTGTTAGAGGCATTAAGGAAAAATAGTGTATTAAATTTAAAATATTTAAGTGACATTTAGTTAACTAGGTTTGTAAATGACATCAAGTATGGATAAAAGGACACTTTAAAAATGGGTGTTAAAATTCACTAGATTAAGAATAAAATAATAACGTTTATAAATTGAACTTAGCCTCAGTTTGTGAATTGGTAACTTTAGTAAAATTTCTTAATTTAAAGCACTACAATAGCCCCCAAATAGTCTTTTATGTGTAAAAAAAGTACCTTCAAGTACATTAAAAAAGAAAAAGTCATATTGACATATGAATGAAAGCTGGTCTTTGAAAAGGAATAATTAATCCTTGAGATTATCCTATCACAATATATTTCCTTTGTACATGTATTAAACAATGAATATTGAGTGGTTTTTTTTTTTTTTTTTTTTTTTTTGATGGAGTCTCACTCTATTGCCAAGGCTTGGAGTGCAATCTCAGATCACTGCAACCTCCTCCTCCCGGGTTCAAGTGATTCTCCTGCCTCAGCCTCCCGAGTAGCTGGGATTACAGGCATGCACCACCAAGCCCAGCTAATTTTTGTGTTTTTCGGTAGAGACAGGGTTTCACCATGTTGACTGGGCTGGTCTTGAACTCCTGACCTCAAGTGATCTGCCTGCCTTGGCCTCCCAAAGTGCTGGAATTACACGGTGTGAGCCACCGTGCCTGGCCCTAAAGGAAGTATTTCTAAAGGACTGAACAAGATAAAGGAAAAGAAAATGCAAAGGAGAGTGCAGTACCTTGGATCCGGTAAAAGCACTCTATAGAAGAGAAGAAAGTACCTTCCCCAATCAGAAGAGCTGTTTGGAAATGGCCTTGGGTCTAGTTCGTTGAGGGATACAGCAGGCTACAGTGAGTGACCTGAAGGAAATAAGTATCTCCTCCCTACCTCTGGTCTGCTGCTGGTGCATCCCCTTGGCCAAACCCAGTCAGAAGCCAGAGGGTAAGGTAGCCTGTCCAGGCAGCCCATGTAGTCCAGCCTTTTAGGATTTAGAGCAGAATGGACAGTGGATTTGCAGGGGCAAGCAGGAGACATCCAGCAGATTCCTCTCTTTCCATCCCATTCTTCTTTCTTTTTCTTTTTTTTGTTTCTTCCGTCTCTAACATTTATTTATTGAGCATCTATTATGTGCGAGGCTTTGGAATGTTTACAGGTAGCCAATCACATTTTTGAGTTTGTACTAGGGTTGAATGTGTCAAAGTCAAACATAGTGTTAGGAGTAGGCAGTATAGATAGCATGAAATGTTGGTTTTTTCAGATGTATTAAGAAAGTCTGGGCCAGGAGCAGTGGCTCATGCCTGTAATCCCAGCACTTTGGAAGGCCGAGGTAGGCAGATCACAAGGTCAGGAGACCAGCCTGACCAACATAATGAAACCCCGTCTCTACTAAAAATACAAAAATTAGCTGGACATGGTGGCAGGTACCTGTAATCCCAGCTACTCAGAGGCTGAGGCAGGAGAATTGCTTGAACCTGGGGAGGCGGAGGTTGCAGTGAGCCAAGATCACACCATTGCACTCCAGCCTGAGCGATAGGGTGAGACTCCATCTCAAAAAAAAAAAAAAAAAAAAAAAGCCTGAATTCAGCACGTGAAACAACATTTTAAGAGTACCGCTGCATAAAGCACAAGTCCAACTGTACTCAGTCAAACATGGAAAAACTCAAAACTTGTTTATAAGCCAGGAGCAGTGGCTCACACCTGTAATCCCAGCACTCTGGGAGGCTGAGGCAGGTGGATCACCTGAGGTCAGGAGTTCAAGGCCAGTCTGGCCAACATGGTGAAACCCCGTCTCTACTAAAAATACAAAAATTAGCCAGACATGGTGGTACACGCCTGTAATCCCAGCTACTTGGGAGGCTGAGGCAGGAGAATTGCTTGAACTCAGGAGGCGGAGGTTGCAGTGAGCCAGGATGGTGCCACTGCACTGCAGCTTGGGGCGATAGAGCAAGACTCCGTCTCAAAACAACAATAACAACAACAACAAAACACAAAAACTTGTTTATATATATACATTATATATATATTATTTACTACATTGAAAGCATTCAAGTTTGTACTTGACTATTTTTGTAAGCAGATGCCACTCAATGATTTACCACTTTCGACACCTGAAAATCTTATCTTCTTCTTTCTATATTGCCCAGCCTGGTCTCGAACTCATGGGCTTAAATGATCCTCCCACCTTGGCCTCCCAAAGTCCTGGGATTACAGGCATGAGCCACCCTGCCGGGCCTGAAAATTCTGTCTCAAACGTCTTAAATTCATTTATATTTTGTACAAGAAAGTAAATAAAAGTTGTCTTTTTAACATTAAAAAAATTGTGTTCTTTGTTGAGATGCTTGAAAGGCATGCATACCAATGTGATACAAAGACTGGGTGTTGGGCAAAGTTGTGCATTTAATGAATCAAATTAGCTTCATAAACCTAGGTTTTGCCTGTTTCACTTGATCTCCTACATTTTCTTAGGTATTTGAATTTTTCATGGTCTCTTCTTGTGATTAAGGTGTTTGCTATATAGGATTCACAGAACCAAAATATTTGGTGGGGAAGATAAACATCATTCTGATTGCCAGTGGTTCAGTCTGACTTAATAAGTGCCTTTAAGTGCTAATTAGCTAAGGGCATCTTAGCCTTTACTCTAACAAATACCAGTGCCTTTAAGTGCTAATTAGCTACTAGTATTTATTAGAGTAAAGGCTAAAATGCTGTAGTAAAAATAAGGCAAAAGTATAATGGCTTAAATACTATGGGAACTTATTTCTCTCTCATGTAACACTTCAGCCTGTCTAGTTTGATGGAGCAACTTTTCTTAGTAGGGTTAATCAATAACTAAATTCCTTCTGGTTTGTTATTCTTCCATTTCCTTGGGCATCATCCTGTTCTGTATGAATGAAGCTGGTCTTTCTCATTTCTTTGATTCAGTTTACAAAACAACGAGAAAAGGCAAAGTTCAGAGGGACCAACTTGACTTTAAGTTAGAGATGACTTGGAAATGTTAGATGTTTTACAATCAGCTCCCATTGGCTCAGACTTGGTCATATGGCCATATGTAGCTGCAAGGGAGGTTGGGAAATGCAGTTACTAGTGGCATGACTGTGCATCCAGGAATAAGAGGAGGAGAAACAGTCAATCACAATATTGTAGAATATCAAAAACACCAGGTTGGGCATAGTGGCTTACACCTGTGATCCCAGTACTTTGGGAGGCTGAGATGGGAGGACTACTTGAGCCCAGGAATTTGAGACTAGCCTGGGCAACATAGTGAGGCCTCATCTCTACCAAAAGTAAAGAAGATTAGCTGGGCGTGTTGGCATATGCCTGTGCTCCTAACTGCTTGAGAGGCTGAGGTAGGAGGATCCCTTGAGCCAGGGAGGTTGAGGATGCAGGGAGCCCAGATCGTGCCACTCCACTCCACTGTGGGCAACAGAGTGGGATCTTGTCTCAAAAAAAGAAAGGAAAAGAAAAGAAAGAGGCCCAGGTAAAGTCAACAGATAGTACCCCAAAACAAACATTGATCACAATTTACTACTTATAGACGATACATTATTTTAGTGATGGGGAGTGGTAGCAATGGTCTAAATTGAAGAGCAAATCTTGAATGATGTTTCAATGACAAAAAATTTTTAGATTGTACACTCGTTTGATAAAGGAATGTTGCTATTGTGATCTGGGTATGGCTGCTCCTTACCCTAAAGCACACATGAAAGCTGTGAAAGTTATCAGAATCAAAATGGAGTCACTAACGTTAAGAAAACCCTGAAAAAGGGAGCGAGGGAAAGCCATAAAGAGAGAGTTCTCGGCTGGGCGTGGTGGCTCATGCCTGTATTCTTAGCACTTTGGGAGGCCAAGGCGGGTGGATCACCTGAGATCTGGAGTTTGAGACCAGTCTGGCCAAACTGGTGAAACCCTGTCTCTACTAAAAATACAAAAATTAACCGGGCATGGTGACACGTGCCTATAATCCCAGCTACTCAGCAGGCTGAGGCAGGAGAATCCCTTGAATCTGGGAGGCAGAGGTTGCAGTGAGCTGAGATCGCGCCACTACATTCCAGCCTGGGTGACACAGCGAGACTCAATCTCAAAAAAAAAAAAAAAAAAAAAAAAAAAAAAAGAGATAGTTCTCAACCGGGCATGGTGACTCAGGCCTGTAATCTCAGCACTTTGGGAGGCCAAGGCAGGTGGATCACTTGAGGCCAGGAGTTCAAACTCAGCCTGGTTAACATGGCGAAACCCTGTGTCTATGAAAAAAGAGAGAGAGAGAGAGAAATCTCATGTATTATGCCTAATAACAAAAAAGACTACAAAAAACATAATCTTACACAAAGACCATCTCAACCTTATACAAAAAAATACTGCTACAAGGACATCTGCCTAGCAACTGTCTATCTGACCTTGGACTGGTGTCACCCTTGTTACTGATCTTTGTAGCCAAAGGTAATTATCTCAAAACAATTATATAATCCTCCTCATTCTTGCCTTTAAAAACCTTTGTCTTCCTTTTCCTCCCCAAATACATAGTTTACCAAGACATGCCTATTCCCATTGCACACTGTATTCCCAGATTAACATTTTCCATTAGAGAGCCTCTCTGCTTATAATTGAGGTTGACAAGGCCATAAAGATTTATTTTCTTCATGTTTAAAAAAAATTTTATTCACCAAAAACCTTGCAAGGCCATAAAGATTTCTGTTATTCCATAAACTAGACTGTAGACTGTCTTGACTTTTCTTTTTTCTTTCTTTTTTTTTTGAGACAGTCTTGCTCTGTTGCCCAGGCTGGAGTGCAGTGGTGTGATCTCGGCTCACCGCAACCTCCGCCTCCTGGGTTTAAGCGATTCTCCTGCCTCAGCCTCCAGAGTAGCTGGGATTACAGGCACCCACCACTGCACCCAGCTAACTTTTTTGTATTTTTAGTAGAGATGGGGTTTCACCATGTTGGCTAGTTGGTCTCGAACTCCTGACCTCATGATTCACCCGCCTCAGCCTCCCAAAGTGCTGGGATTACAGGTGTGAGCCACCACTCCTGGCCTTGTCTTTTCCTTCTTTCATTTTGTCTTTTTTTTTTTTTTGAGATAGAGCCTTGCTCTGACACCCAGGCTGGAGTGCAGTGGGCCATCTCAGCTCACTGCAACCTCTGCCTCCCAGGTTTAAGATATTCTCCTGCTTCAGCCTTCCGAGTAGCTGGGATATTACAGGCACGTGCCACACACCCGGCTGATTTTTGTATTTTTAGTAGAGACAGGGTTTCAGCATGTTGGCCTGGCTGGTCTCGAACTCCTGACCTCAGGTGATCTGCCCTCTTAGACCGAGCCCGGCCTAGATTGTATTTTCTTTCTTTCTTTTTTTTTTTTTTTTGAGACAGAGTCTAGCTCTCTCACCCAGGCTCTGGAGTGCAGTGGCATGATTTTGGCTCACTGCAAGCTCCACCTCCCAGGTTCACGCCATTCTCCTAACTCAGCCTCCTGAGTAGCTGGGACTACAGGTGACCGCCACCACACCTGGCTAATTTTTTTTGTACTTTTAGTAGAGATGGGGTTTCACTATGTTAGCCAGGATGGTCTTGATCTCCTGATCTTGTGATCCACCCGCCTCGGCCTCCCAAAGTACTGGGATTACAGGTGCACGCCACTGTGCCTGGCCCCTACATTGTCTTTTCTAATCCAAGGTGTCAGTATTCTTCATACCCTCCTGGCCCGGCTCAGTGACTAACGCCCGTAATCCCAGCACTTTGGGAGGCCGAGGCAGGCAGATTACCTGGGGTCAGGAGTTCGAGACCAGCTTGGGCAACATGGGGAAATCTCATCTCTACTAAAAACACAAAAATCAGCCGGCTGTGGTGGCATGCGCCTGTAATCTCAGCTACTTGGGAGGCTGAGGCAGGAGAATTGCTTGAACCCAGGAGGTGGAGGTTGCACCGTGGCTGAGATTGGGCCGCTATACTCCAGCCTGGGTGATAGAGCCAGATTTCGTCTCAAAAAAAAAAAAAATCTAAAGCAGTGGTTTTAACATTTGAGTGTGTGTAAAAATCGTATAGGGTAGATGTTAAAATTGCATATTGCAGAGCTTCACCCAGAGATTCTGGTTCACTAGGTCTGGGGTGGGCCTGAGAAATCAGCCTTTTTTTTTTTTCATTTAATTTTTAAAATTTTCATTTTTTTGTGTGTGGATACAGGGTCTCACTGTGTTGCCCAGGCTGGTCTCAAACTTCTGGACTCAAGCAATCCTTTCTGCCTTGGCCTCCCAAAGTGCTGGGATTACAGGAGTGAGCCACTGTGCTTGACCTGAGAAATCTGCCCCTTAACAGGAACCCCTGCTGAGGCAGATCACAGGGGTTTACTATTAAAAACCCAGATATAGCCTGGGCGAAAAGCCTGTTTTCAGGTGCTCAGAGAAAGATATTTCCATCTAGGCCAAGAATCCGTTACTCTTATTAAACTCATTATTCATCTCCTGCTGGAAAATTGGGCACAAAAGCTGGTGGAATGTGTTGCCTGAAGTCAGGGACCCTGAACAGAGGGACCAGCTGGAGCCTCAGCAGAGGAACATAAATTGTGAAGATTTCATGGACATTTTTCACTTCCCTAATAATACTCTTATAATTTCTTATACCTGTCTTACTTTAATCTCTTAATCCTGTTATCTTCCTAAACTGAGGATGTATGTCACCTCAGGATCACCGTGATGATTGTGTTAACAGTACAAATTGATTATAAAACTTGTGTGTTTCAACAATATGAAATCAGTGCACCTTGAAAAAGAACAGAATAACAGTGATTTTTAGGGAACAAGGGAAGACAACCATAAGGTCTGATTGCCTGTGGGGTCGGGCAAAAAGAGCCATATTTTTCTTCTTGCAGAGAGCCTATAAATGGACGTGTAAGTAGGAGAGATATTGCTAAATTATTTTGTTAGCAAAGAATATTAATATTAAGACCCTGGGAAAAAAATTGCATTCCTGGGGGAGGTCTATAAATGGCAGCTCTGGGAGTCTTGTGAGTTTGGCCCCAATCTGATAAAAAGCCTGAGTTTCCATTGTCTTCTTGAAAGCGCCCCATTCAGGGCTTCCACAGCACTCCTTGGGGCTCCTCTTCCCCATCCAGACCTCACCCAGACTGGGGAATTGACCTTACTGACTTCTTAATGTGCATTACAGGCTGCCCTTGCTCAAGCCACTCTTGCCACTCTGTCCCCAAGGCCCAGGTTACTGTTGTGTTGGGATGATATCTCAGGTATTGGTTGACATATTTTTGTTTTTGCCTTTTTTTTTCTTTTGTTTTTGAGACTGAGTCTCGCTCTGTCACCCAGGCTGGAGTGCAGTGGCGAGATCTCGGCTCACTGCAAGCTCTGCCTCCTGGGTTCATGCCATTCTCCTGCCTCAGCCTCTTGAGTAGCTGGGACTACAGGCGCCCGCCATGACACCTGGCTAATTTTTTGTATTTTTAGCAGAGAACTTAGCTAGGAAGGTCTCGATCTCCTGACCTTGTGATCCGCCCATCTCGGCCTCCCAAAGTGCTGGAATTACAGGCGTGAGCCACCGCGCCTAGCATATTTTTGTATTAATAGTATTTCCTGCTCTCTTACTCCATCCCTTCATTGAATTCAACTATGGGAGATAGGACAGATATTAAAGGCATGCAGTAGTCAAACCTGTCTTCGGGTTTTATTCTTTTTCCTGATACCCAGGAGTAGGGGTGGAGATTACCAAGGACAGGGACTAGGCCTGTCTTATGAGTTTGAGATAATGACTGAAATACGCCCTGGTCTCCTGCAGTACCCTCAGGCTTATTAGGGTGAGGAAAAAAATCGCTCCCTGGTAAATTTGAGGTCAGACCGGTTCTGTGCTCTCGAACCCTGTTTTCTGTTGTTTAAGATGTTTCTCAAGACAATACGTGTACAACTGAACATAGACACTTAGCAGGAGTTTTTGATTTTGCTCTTTGCCTTGGGATCTTTGCTTTGCCCTTTGCCTTGTGATCTTCATTGGCCTCAGAAGTATGTGATTTTTGTTCTCCTTTTTGCCCTTTGAAGCATGTGATCTTTGTGACCTACACCCTGTTCGTACACCTCCTCCCCTGTTGAAGTCCTTTAACAAAAACCTGCTGGTTTTGCAGCTCAGGTGGGCATTATGGTCCTACTGATATGTGATGTCACCCCTGGAGGCCCAGCTCTAAAATTCCTTTCTTTGAACTCTTTCTCTTTATTTCTCAGACTGGCTGACACTTAGGGAAAATGGAAAGAACCTATGTTGAAATATTGGGGGCGGGTTCCCCCGATAGAAATGAGATGAGAATGAGGTAAAAATTTATAGCCCTTTAAGATTAGGGCTGTTCTACTTATAAGTTTCTATATCTAGCACTTTTAATTTTGTCTGCAAATTTTGTACCTGATTAAATGTAAGTGACCTCCTTATATTTTTCATAATGTGCTTCTTTCTCCTTGCTCCATGGCTAGGACTTGATTTTTTTTCCTTAAGTCTCAATCCTTCCTTCTTCTTGCCCAGTGTCACTGGGGGATATGATATCATTCTTTCAGCATTGAGAGAATCACTTTACTAGAGTAACACACAGTATAATTTTTGGCCTGGGGCTCGATTTGATACTGCCATATCTTTAGGCCTCATGGACTAGATGAATTTTTCAGGGACGGTCGAGGCAGAGAGAGTGGAGAATAGATCAAGATATTGAGATACACTTGTAATCCCAGCGCTTTGGGAAGCCGTGAGCGGATCATCTGAGGTGAGGAGTTCAAGACCAGCCTGGTCAACAGGTGAAATGCTGTCTCTACTAAAAATACATAAATTAGCTGGGCGTGATGGTGCATGCCTGTAATCCCAGATACTCAGTAGGCTGAGGCAGAAGAATTGCTTGAACCTGGGAGGTGGAGTTTGCAGTGAGCCGTGATCATGCCACTGCACTCCAGTCTGGGCGTAAAGAACAAGACTCCATCTCAAGAAATTTAAAAAAAAATTTTTTTTTAAAGATATTGAAATACTGAGATGCTGTGAGTTCTCCTGAAGAGGCTCGGCTCCCTAGTCCCTGTCCTTGGTAATCTCCACCCCCACTCCTGGGTATCAGGATAAAGAATAAAACAGGTTTGACTACTGCATGCCTTTAATACCTGTCCTATCTCCCACAATTGAATTCAATGAAGGGATGGAGGAAGAGAGCAGGAAATACTATTAATACAAAAATATGTCAACCAATACTTGAGATATCATCCCAACACAACAGTAACCTGGGCCTTGGGGACAGAGTGGCAAGAGTGGCTTGTGCCAGGGCAGCCTGTAATGCACATTAAGAAGTCAGTAAGGTCAATTCCCCAGTCTGGGTGAGGTCTGGATGGGGAAGAGGAGCCCCAAGGGGTGCTGTGGAAGCCCTGAATGGGGCGCTTTCAAGAAGACAATGGAGACTCAGGCTTTTTATCAGATTAGGGCCAATTTCCTTACTTTTGAACAAAACCTACTTCAGGTTCTTTTAAGATAAGGAATGAGATAAATGTTTCAGAAACTAAGAGACAGCACCACCAAAGGAGTATTCTGCTGCCTCTTTACTCTGCCTAAACTATGTTTTAAATTATTGAGATGTCAAAAATACAGTTGCAGTCCAGGGTTGCCTGATGAGAGTGTTGCTTCGTTCTCCCTTCACAATAGCTGTTATGGTGAGGAGTGTGCTTGGCTGGCTATCCCCCTGTGACACCTTAGGGATCCACTCTGCAGCTTTGCTGAGGCCACACTCGCATAAGCTGCTTCCAGCCAGTGACTGGGCGTGGTGGTGTAATAGAGCTGGGCCAGTCTTTACCATGTGGGACTCCTCTACCAGTCAATCTTTGACCTGGGGCTCTTTGTTGGCCTGGTTGAGACTTTCTCTGAGCTGTGCTGTTGTCAGAAGCTCGTCCATTCCTCCATCCCCTCTCTTTCTCTTTATAGGTATCAGCCCTGCATGGCAGTGTGAGGCTCTCCCTGCCTACTCAGGCTCTATCCTCCCTTCATGCTTCAAAGACTTTTCTTACACTTCTAATTCCATCTCACCATCTGCTTCCCAGCGGACCAGAACTGGCACAGGATCTTTGTGAAAAGTGTTTATTCTTTTTTCAAATGTCCGAGCGGTTTCACATACTTACCCCACCCTCCTTTTTGTGAGAAAGCAGACCCAGGGATTTTTGTCTGTAACTATTGAGATGGGATTTTTCCCTTGACCTTGACCCCCTTCGTGGGAAGGAACTGGAGTGTCTCGTTTCACTCAGCCTGCAGTCCATGGACGGCTAAATGTTAACAGCTCAGTGAAGGGTCAGGGTGACAGCCTCCTGCACCTGCCCTTTTTTGACACCCAAGTTCTTGTTCAGCGTCCAGGAAGGATCAAGTCACAGGAACTGTTTGAAAGATGATGAATGCGGAAGACTTTATTGAGCAGTAGAAGTGGCTATCATGGAAGGGGAGCTGAAAAGAGGATGGTGCAGGAAGAAGGTGATCTTTCCCTGAAACTCAGCCATCTCTGACTGGGCTCCCCTCCAAAATCACACCATCAGAAGTTAGCCACATTTTTCCATAGTCTCTCAGGCTTAATTGTTTCTCTGCTCGTCTCTCAACCGTTTGCATCCCCAAGCCGCAGCAGCTTGTATCCCTGAGGCTCAACCACTTGTGTTGCTCTTTCTTTCCTTCTTTTTTTCTGCCAGCTGGTCTGGATTTTACAGGATAGTGGAAGGGGCTGTCGAGGCGTGTAAACCAGAGCAACTCCATCTTGAATGCAGCTAGGTAAAATGAGGTTGAGACCTACTGGGTTGCATTCCCAGATGGTTAAGGCATTTTAAGTCACAAGATGAGATAGAAGGTTGGCACAAGATACAGGTTATAACGACCTTGCTAATAAAACAGTTTGCAGTAAAGAAGCCAGTTAAAACCCATCAAAACCAAGATGGTGACAAGAGTGACCTCTGGTCTTCCTCACTGCTACAATCCCACTAGTGCTATGACAGTTTATAAATGTCATGGCAATGTCAGGAAGTTATCCTATGTGGTCTATAAAAAGGAGGCATGAATAGTCCACCTCTTGGCATATAATCAAGAAATAACCATAAAAATGGGCAACCAGCCTCCCTCAGGGATGCTCTGTCTACTGAGTACCGATTCTTTTATTCCTCTACTTTCGTAATAAACTTGCTCTCATCTTACTCTATGGACTCGCCCTGAATTCTTTCTTGTGCAGGATCCAAGAACCCTCTCTTGGGGTCTGGATCAGGACCACTTTCCTGTAACAGAGTGGGCCCAAAAGGCAATCATTTGGGCCGAAAAACAGGGTCAGCTGTTTTCACTTAAGGCCAGAGTTCCAGGCTTGAGGGAGGCTTTTAGCTGGGAGCCCAACAATTCTGTATCATTGTGAGAGTCTACTTCAAAGAGTAAAACGATTTGACTCTGTTTAAATTTTTCTTTTTTTTTTGAGACGAGTCTCACTCTGTCACCCAGGCTGGAGTGCATTGGTGCTATGTCGGCTCACTGCAACCTCCGCCTCCCGGATTCAAGCAATTCTCCTGCTTCAGCCTCCCGAGTAGCCAGGATTACAGGTGCTCACCACCACACCCAGCTAATTTTTCATTTTTAGTAGAGACGGGGTTTCACCATGTTGCCCACGTTGGTTTACGAACTCCAGGGCTCAGGGAATCCTCCCGCTTCAGTCTCTGAATGTGCTGGGATTACAGTTGTGAGCCACCGCACCTGACCTAACTCTTTTTTTTATTAACTCTCTTGGGGTGGAAATCATTGACAGAAATTATTAAATCCAATCTAAAGTAAGTAAATTGATTTGGAGTGGGCTAATGAAAAAAGTTTCTCTCTTTTGGTGGTGAAGCTGCCTTTGCAAAAATTGTAGTAGAAAGGGAAACCTGACATAACTGACTCCGTCTTGCTTCTACCAGGCTAAATTTTCTTTTCTTTTCTTTTTTTGAGACAGTTTTGCTTTGTCACCCAGGCTGGAGTGTGGTGGTGGAATCTTTGCTCACTGCAACTTCTGCCTCCTGGGTTCAAGTGATTCTCATGCCTCAGCCTCCCAAGTAGCGGGGATTACAGGCATGTGACACCACACCCAGGCACTGATTTTTGTATATTTTGTAGAGATGGGGTTTCACTATGTTACCTAAGCTGGTCTCAAACTCCTGGCCTCAGGCAATCCTCCCTCCTTGGCCTCCCAAAGTGCTGGGATTGCAGGCGTGAACCACCACACCTGGTCTACCATTCTATCTTTAAATAAAACAGTAACAAAACTTCTCTATTGCTTCCAGTGGTTTTTCTCTGAAAGTGTTTGTCAAATTTCAGTGTGCACATGAAATCCCAAGAGACCTTGTTAAAATGCAGATTAAGATTCATTAGGCAGAGAAGCGTGAGGAGCTGGGATTCATCTGAATGTTCATGCTGATGCTGGCAGCTCACAGACCACTCTTTGAGGAACAAAGTGCTGGAGCAGTGGTCCTCAACCTTCACTGCATTATGGGAATCACCTACAGAGCATTAAAAAATACTGGTGTTTGAGTGCCACTCGGAGATTCTGAGGTCTTTGATATGGGCTGTGGGCTTGGTCTCAGAATTTTTTTAAAACCTCCTCAGGTTATGTAATATGTAGCCAATATTAAAAACTCCTCCTAGCGGCTGGGTGTGGTGGCTCACGCCTGTAATCCCAGAACTTTGGGAAGACCTGAGGTCAGGAGTTCGAGACCAACCTGGTCAACATGGGGAAACTCCATCTCTACTAAAAATACAAAAATTAGCCAGATATGGTGGCACATGCCTGTAATCCCAGCTACCCCAGAGGCTGAGGCAGGAGAATCGCTTGAACTCGGAAGGCGGAGGTTGCAGGGAACCTAGTTTGCGTCATTGCACTCCAGTCTGGGTGACAGAATGAGACTCTGTCTCGAAAAAAAAAAAAAAAAGCTCCTCCTAGCTATAGGGACATCCTACACCACATATTTCTACACAGTTTGAATTTTTTTCTGAATATTATGTTGCCTTGGATTTTAAGAAAAGGAAGATGAATTGGAAGAATGAGGAGAAGGAAAAGGAAAGAATTAAAGAAGAAAGGGAATGAGGAAGAAGGGAAAAGAAGAAAGGAAGAAAAACCTTTCCTGGCCCTATAGATACAGCCCTTTCCTTCTCAATCAAATTTCATAAATGTCCACTTCCACACTTCCCATTCACACCTCAGCCCTTCTCAGCCTGGCTTCTGTGTCCTTTTCTTCCTTAAATGTACTGACAATGACCACAATGCAAGGAGACACATCTGTTATTATCTTACTGATTTTTCTGACTTCTTTGATACAGCTGGCTAATGTTTTAGGAGCCCCTAGGAAGCAAAAGCATTGTCCGTTATTTTTCTCTTTATATGAGAATAGTACATTATAAAATGATTATTGTCACCAAGCAAAAAACAATGTTTAATGATAGATGGGAACAGATAAAATGCGCAATGCATGCACAAAGTTCTAGTTAAAAAGAAAAATCTCTTCATGTCCACAACTGTGATTGTTTTTTACTGTTTACTATTGCTACTGAAAACCAAAATGAGTGACCAAGGCAAGGATCTCAATCAACTGAAGTTTATTAAGCCAGCTTTATGGTGTGCCTGAGAAAAGTACAAGCTACAGACACATCTGTGACTGTTTTGTCCAGAGATTTTCGGGAGATTTAGTATTTCTACATTTATACAGGAGGGGAAAGCATCTAGGAAGAGGGGCAGGTAGGCGGTAAGGCAAATGGCTTCATCTTATGAGACTTTAGCTAGTGCCCAATAAATCTACACTTTATCTATGATAAGGTGAATGTCTGAATTAAAAAAAGGGAGTAAACAAAGAATCAATTACGCAGACCAATCTGGGTGAGTGGAGGAATGGTTGATCTCTTCCTGTCTTTGTTCCACATCTGAAAAGATAGGTTTGTAATTGACATTATCAGTGTAGAATTGAACAGACTTTAGTTTTAGGAGCTAGACTTAGATTGCAGATGGAAAGTTACAGTTGGCTGTCCTTGTTTATGGGAGGCCAGAAAGGAATTTACTTATGAATGATCTGTGGGGGCTGTCATTTCCAGATGCCTGGGTTTTTTACCTTTCTACAGGAATCTGACAAATGCACAGTGCTAGTAACAGCCACTCATTTGGAAGAGGGTGTTGCATGACTCAGCCTCCAGGCTTTACTTTCCTTTTGGCATAAGGAACTTGAATCTCCTGAGATTTTTTATTTTCCTTTATACTGTTGTTACAGCCTGATGGGTTCTTCTTGCCTGCTGCCTGAAAAAAACAAATGCACCGAGAACAGCAGGTTTTGCAGCAAAGAAAGAGTTTAATTATGGCAGGGCCAGCCAAGCTTGAGGATGGGAGAAATTTCTCAAATCTACCTCCCCAAGAATTCAGAGGCTGGGGGGTGGGATTCATTTTTTTTGTGTGTGTGTCTGTTTTTGAGATAGGGTGTTGCTCTGTCTCCCAGGCTGGAGTGCAGTCATGGTACAATCGTGGCTCACTTGTCTTCCAGGGCACAAGCTATCCTCCTACCTCAGCCTCCTGAATAGCTGGGACTACAGGTGTGTGGCATCACACCCAGCTAAGTTTTGTATTTTTGTATACAGATGGAGTTTCACTATGTTTCCCAGGCTGGTCTCAAACTCCTGGGCTCAAGCTATCCACCCACTTTGGCCTCCCAAAGTACTGGGATTACAGGTGTGAGCCACCACACCTGGAAGAGGCTAGAGTTTTTAAGGGTACTTTGGTGGGCAGGGGTCTGGTGAACTGAAACAATTGACTGCTGGGGATGAAATCACAGACAATCTAAACTGTCTTCACGCCACTGATACAGGTCATGGGAGGGGGTCTCAGGGCCAGTTGATGTCTTCTTGGTCTGCTAAAATGATAAATTGGAAAAATATCTCAAAGACCATTTCTTTAGGTTTTATAATAGTGATGTTATCTATAGGAGTAGTGGGGGAAGTTACTAATATTGCAGTCTCTGGTTACATGACTCTGGGGCAGTAAGCAACTTATAGAAGAGCAAGCTAGAGGCCGGGCACAGAGACTCACGCCTGTAATCCCCGCATTTTGGGAGGCTGAGGTGAGAGAAGAGAGATAGACCCTCTCATATTGTTTTATATTGTTTTATACTCAGAAAATGAAAGAGACGCAAAACTAAAGGCAGGTAGCCCGCGCCTAGAAACCAGACTCAAAACCAAGGAACCAGAACCAAAACCAGGCCTGGGCCTGCTTGACCTAAGCCTGTTAGTTAAAATTCCACCCCTGACCTAGCAACTGATGTTATCTATAGATTGCAGACATTGTATGGAAGGACATTATGAAACCTCCTGTTCTGTTTTGTTTCACTCTGACCACCAGTGCATGCAGTCCCTGTTACGTACCCCCTGCTTGCTCAAATTGATCACAACCCTCTCACACGGACCCCCTTAGAGTTGTGAGCCCTTAAATGCCTGCAATCCCAGCACTTTGGGAGGCCGAGGCAGGTGGATCACGAGGTCAGGAGATCAAGATCATCCTGGCTAACATGGTGAAACCCCGTCTCTACTAAAAATACAAAAAATTAGCCGAGTGTGGTGGCAGGCGTCTGTAGTCCCAGCTACTTGGGAGGCTAAGGCAGGAGAATGGCGTGAACCCAGGAGGTGGAGCTTGCAGTGAGCTGAGATCGCGCCACCGCACTCCAGCCTGGGCAACAGAGCAAGACTCCATTTCAAAAAAAAAAAAAAAAAAAAAAAAAAACAGAGTTGTGAGCCCTTAAAAGGGAGAGGAATTGCTCACTCGGTGAGCTCGGCTCTCGAGACAGGAGTCCTGAGGATGTTCCTGGTGGAATAAACCTCTTCCTTCTTTAACTCAGTGTCTGAGGAGTTTTGTCTGCCGCTTGTCCTGCTACATTTCTTGGTTCCCTGACCGGGAAGCGAGGTGATTGGCAGAAGGTGGAGGCAGCTCCTTAGGTGGCTTAAGCCTGCCCTGTGGAACATCCTGCGGGGGACTCCGACCAGCCCCAAGTGACACGGATCCTGAGAGCACTCCTGGGTAGGCATTTGCCCTGGTGGGATGCCTCGCCAGAGCAGTGTGTGGCAGGCCCCCGTGGAGGATCAACACAGTGGCTGAACACCGGGAAGGAACGGGCACTTGGAGTCTGGACATCTCAAACTTGGTAAGACTAGTCTTTGGAAGTTGCCCACTCCATTTGAGTGAAAGTGTGGCCTGATCAACCACGGTGTGCCTGTACCGGCACTTTGGTTTTTGTTTTTGACTTGGCTTGGATTGCCTGATACTTTGGTTTTGGTTTTGACCTGGCTTGGATTTCTGGATACTCTGATTTTGGTTTTGATTTTGGTTTGGTGTAAACTGCAAAAGCGTGTGTGTGCCCTTTTAACCCGTTCTTTGTTTTGTGCTGTGCGTGTGGTGTGAGCATGGTGTTTTGTCTCAAAGAAGCATGGGTCAGGCACAAATAAGCCCACCCTACTAGGAACCATGTTAAAAATTTCAAAAAAGGAAAAAAGGGGGAAGGGTGGAATTTATATAAAAAGACTATTATATGGTAAATTCTTGTCCTGAAATAAATTAACTGGTTGTTTAAAGAAAGAAATATTTGTAATAAGTCAGAAAGTTAAAGCATGCCAAAGAATTGTCTACGAAAGTTGTGAAAGAGAAAAATGTTAGAAAAGAAGAATTTATGCAAGAAATGTTGGATAATTTAAAAGTAATTAGGCCTCCTGAATGTAAAACTATTGAAGAGACAGTTTATGTGGAAGGTGTATAAGGAAAGTAAAGTACACCTTTGGTAAAAGGATTATAAGGAGGCATAAGAATATAGATTTTTTTACCTACATTAAAAGGTTAAAAAAATTGTTTTAAAGGTTAAACAAGTTTTAAAACGTTAATTGTGTGTAAATTCTGTGTGTAAACATATTAGGTAAAGTTAAAGAGGTATCGTCCAGTTTTTCTGTAAACTGGACATTAAAATAAAAGCATAGCAGGTTTTTCTTAAAGCACCAACCTGCTCTTTAGCAAAAATTATAAAAAGTTACAAAGAGTCTATAAAATCTTACCTTATGGTCAAACATTAAAAATTAGATAAATATGTCTACAACGTTTTATTAAAATTAGGTTTAACATTAATAACCCACTAATATAAAGGTAAAATTTAGCTTATCTGATATAAAAATCATACAGGAAGCATTGTTAAATGTAAAGTAGTATTTGGCTTTCTTTGGTTTAAAAACTAATAAAAATAGGTGCTAAAGGAAATTTCTCAGTAAAAAGGCACTACGGACTGTAAAGTCCATTGCCAAGGTCCCCACATTTAAAACAAAACGTCAATTTCTTAGAAATTATACACTTGGTTTATCTTCCACTTTCCTTTCCCTCAAAAACTAAAAGTCTTTTAGCACATATACCACCCCTAGAATTTCCGGTAAACCAGTGCCAGCCTGAAGATCACGTTCTCGTTAAAAGGTGGAAAGAAGAAAAACTTGAGCCAGCCTGGGAAAGACCATAACTTGTGCTGCTAACCATTAAGACTGCTGTTCATACAGCAAAAAAGGATAGACTCACATCCGAGTCAAGAAAGTGCCACCCCTCCAGAGTCGTGGGCCATAGTCCCAGGGGAAAACTCTACCGAACTAAAGCGGAGAAAAATTTAACTCTTTTCATCTATTCTATTACTCTTTCTTCTTTCCTCATTCTATTGCTGACCATCTAGTTATTAACATAACCAAGTCAATTTTGCCTCAAACGATTGCATTTAATGCTTGCTTTGTTATATATACCCTGTGGAGACTTGCCAAGTCAAAGACAACTTTCTACTTCAGAAAAGTACTTCTGTCCCTCCTGACTGTCCTCAGACTAAGCATTAGTAAACTAGGACCATTTAATCCAGGGAGATTTCGATAAAGACCCCAGTGCCAACCAGGAGTCTTGCCCCCCAGTGTGGAGCTTTTATGCTGTAGTTGGTCTAACATTCTGTGGACCACTAAAGAGCAAGGATGGACTGCCCCAACTGATTTTTGTAATTTCCTAAAATCATACATTCATTTTACTAGAGGATCATAGAAGTCGAAGACTTAAAACAAACTTTAGCAATTAACACAGGATACCAAGATGCAAACGCCTGGTTAAAACGGATCAAATATTCCATCTGCATGTTAAACAAAAGCAATAGTTATGCTTGTGCACATGGCAAGTCAGAGGCTCAGATCGTCCCCTTAGTGGAAACTAAGGTGATCCTCTGGTCGACCAGGTGTAGGCTGCATGGTAGCTGTTTTCCAGGATTCTACAGTCTAGAGTAGTAGGTCATGTCAAGCTCTCTCTGCTATATCCCGAAGTCCAGCACCCTGTGGGTCAGCCCCTGAGGGCCATCCAGCTTCCGTCTCCCAACACTAAGTTCATTTTGTGTCTCTCACGACAGAGAGGAAACTTAGCGTTCCTTGGAGACCTGAAGAGATGCGGTGAGTTTAAGAATTTTCAAGAGCTTATCAATTAGTTAGTCCTTGTTCATCCCCGAGCTGATGTGTGGTGGTATTGTGGTGGACCATTACTGGACACTCTGCTGAATAACTGGAGTGGCATTTGTGCTTTAGTCTATTTGGCTATCCCTTTCACCCTGGCATTTCATCAACCAGAGGAAAAAAAATATGGCAGTTAGAGTCTTAACCCAGACTGTGGGGCCCTGGCCAAGGCCAGTGGCCTATCTCTCAAAACAACTAGACAGAGTTTCCAAAGGCTGGCCCACATGTCTAAGGACCCTAGTAGCAGCAGCCCTGTTAGCACAAGAAGCGGATAAGCTAATTCTTAGGCAAAACCTAAACATAAAGTCCCCCCATGCTGTGGTGACTTTAATAAATAACAAAGGACATCGTTGGCCAACAAATGCTAGACTAACTAGATACCAAAGCTCACTCTGTGAAAATCCCTGCATAACCATTGATGTTTACAGCATCCTAAATCCCACTACCTTGCTCCCGGTATCAGAAAGCTCAGTTAAACATAACTATGTAGAGGTATTGGACTCAGTTCATTCTAGTGGGCCCAACCTCTGAGACCATCCTTAAATATCAGTAGACTGGGAGCTGTATGTGGATGGGAGCAGCTTTGCCAAACCCTGCAAAGTGACTCTGAAAAAGACAACAAGCCCTGCTCCAGTCATATCCAGAAACTGACTGGTCCACGCATGGCCGAAGCATGAGGAGACTCATCACGGGACTCATTTTCCTTAAAATTTGGAGTTGTATAGTAAGAACTTCAACTGACTTTCTTCAGATTGAGGGCTGTTCCCAGTGTACACATCAAGTCACTGAGGTGGACAAAAGGTTGATACGGTCATATTATTTTACGGTTATTATAAGTGTACTGGAATTCTAAAAAAAAAAAAACAAAAAAAACTTGCTTGTATAATATTATTATATACAAGATATGTAGCCCAGGAAATGACCAACCTAATGTGTGTTATGACCCATCTAAGCCTCCCATGGCCACACTTTTTAAAATAAGATTAAAAACTGAAGACTGGTGGGAGCTCATAAACGATATGAGTAAAGTGTTAGCCAAAACAGAAAGAAAAAGAGGTGCCCAAACGAGTCACCTTGAAATTTGATGCCTGTGCTGTCATTAATAGTAATAAGTTAAAAATAAGATGTAGTTCTCTTAATTAAAAAAGAGGCTATATGGCAGAAAATAAGTACATTTATCATAAATTAAGACTGTGTAAAAATAAATGTAGATACTGGTCTTGTGTCATTTAAGCTACTTAGATAAGAAATAAAAAAATCCTGTCCACCTTCAGCAAAGGAAAATTGGTCCTTCCTGTACCAGTGGTCATTACCCTTAGAACTGGTAATAACCAACCCCCTTAATCCTTGCTAGAAAAAAAGAGAACGTATAACCCTAAAAATTAATGGAGCTGGACTGGATCTTCAAGTAAATGTCGTGGTTTGAGAAAAAGTTTTTAAATGCTCTCCTGAGCCAGTATTTCAAACCTTCTATGATGAACTGAATGTACCAGTACCAGAAATTCCAGGAAAAACAAGAAGTTTGTTTTTGCAATTAGCCGAGCATATAGCTCAGTCTCTCAATGTCACTTCATGTTATGTATCAGCACAAGTGCACTATATGAATCATTATCAATCTATTACACAGGAAGACATAAGTAGTGAAAATAAGAGTGAGAACTCCCACTAATAAAAAGTGAGAGCCTCAAAGGGGGGAAATGAGAGAAGAGAGATAGACCCTGTCATATTGTTTTATATTGTTTTATACTCAGAAAAGGAAAGAGAAGCAAAATGAAAGGCAGGTAGTCTGGCGCCTAGGAACTAGACCTGAAACCAGGCCTGGGCCTGCCTGACCTAAGCCTGTTAGTTAAAATTCCACCCCTGACCTAGCAACTGATGTTATCTATAGATTCCAGACATTGTATGGAAGGACATTATGAAACCTCCCGTTCTGTTTTGTTTCACTCTGACCACCGGTGCATGCAGCCCCTGTCACGTACCCGCTGCTTGCTCAAATTGATCACGACCCTCTCACACGGACCCCCTTAGAGTTGTGAGCCCTTAAAAGGGACAGGAATTGCTCACTAGGGGAGCTCGGCTCTTGAGACAGGAGTCCTGCTGATGCTTCCGGCCGAATAAACCTCTTCCTTCTTTAACTTGGTGTCTGAGGAGTTTTGTCTGCAGCTTGTCCTGCTACAGAGGCGGGAGGATCACCTAGGTTCAGGAGTTTGAGACCAGTTTGGCCAACATGGTGAAACCCCGTCTCTACTAAAAATACAAAAATTAGGTGGGCGTGGTGGTGGGCACCAGCTACCATGGAGGCTGAGTCAGGAGAATGGTGTGAACCGGGGAGGTAGAGGCTGCAGTGAGTCAAGATGTTGCCACTGCACTCCAGCCTGGTGACAGAGCGAGACTCTGTCTAAAAAAAGAAGCAAACTAGGCAGTGGCAGGTCATTATTTAACTATGCTTATTCTTTTTTTTTTTTTTTTTGAGATGGAGTCTCGCTCTGTTGCCCAGGCTGGAGTGCAGTGGCCGGATCTCAGCTCACTGCAAGCTCCGCCTCCCGGGTTTACGCCATTCTCCTGCCTCAGCCTCCCAAGTAGCTGGGAGTACAGGCGCCCGCCACCTCGCCCGGCTAGTTTTTTGTATTTTTTAGTAGAGACGGGGTTTCACCGTGTTAGCCAGGATGGTCTCGATCTGCTGACCTCGTGATCCGCCCGTCTCAGCCTCCCAAAGTGCTGGGATTACAGGCTTGAGCCACCGCGCCCGGCCACTATGCTTATTCTTTAGCAAAGGTCAGGCCCCTTACATAATTCTAACCTGAGACCTATTGTTAGTTTTCACAAATATGGTTGCAATTTTTGAAAACGATGGGGATCAGTTCAAGGAAAGGACTGTTATGTCCTCAGCACAAGAATGAGCAAAAGTGGCCAGGCATAGTGGGTCACACCTGTAATCCCAGTACTTTGGGAGGCCGAGATAGGCAGATTGTTTGAGGCCAGGAGTTCGAGACCAGCCTGGGCAACATGGTGAAATCCCATCTCTACCAAAAAATTAGCCGGATATGGTGACACATGCCTGTAATCCCAGCTACTCGCAAGGCTGAGGCATGAGAATCACTTGAATCCTGAGGGCGGAGGTTGCAGTGAGTCATGATCACCCCACTGCACTCAAGCCTGGGTGACAAAGCCAGTCCCTATCTCAAACAAAAACAAGAAAACAAGAAGATAGAATGAAGTCATATGTTTATATGCTGAAAAGAAGAAGCTAGAAATGGAGAGCAAGGCAAAGTGTAAGACAGAATGTCATAATTGGTAGGGTAACATCTCAGAAGAGGTGGTAGGAATAGAATTGACAGCTGTTGAAAAAAATGAACTTAGAAAAGGAAGGGGAATTTGTCTTCTGACACTGAAAGGAGGAGGAGATGGATGATAGACTTACAAGAGAGTTTGAGGGTTGGGGGGAAGGAAAGTGATGGAGTTGCCTCCTGCAGGTCTTTGCCTCCTGTTTTTCTCAGGGAAGTAAGAGGAGAGGTTATTTGCTAAAAATAAATGGGTCAAAGATGAATAATGGCTATTGAACATTTACTATGTGCCACGGAGGGCTTTGCATACAAAATCATGCACAATCCTTTCAATAGTCCTATTACAATTCTGCTATACAGATGGGCACATTGATGCTCCACTGGATTCTCCTGTGCTCAGTCTCTAAGCACCTATTCTGAGGTTCCTTCTCTATTTCTCCACTTCTTCAGTGATATCTGCCAGTCCCCTGACTGTAAATATTATTTATAAGACTCACCTCCAGATCTACATTTCTAGTCCTGACTTGTACTGCAAATTCCACCCAACAGTTTATCTTGCATTTCTAAAAAAGGCTCTTGATAGTAATCTCAAAACTACCATGGACAAAATAGAACTCTTCCTAACCCTGTACCCCCGCCTCCCTACAACCTGTCAAAATAATGCTAAAAATTCAGAAATTACCTTGAAAGTGCATCTTCCCTTTCCTTTCCCACTCACTTCAACCCCATCCCAAATCATCAAGAAATTTTGTCAATTTGATTTCTCTAGTATTTTGAGACCATCCACTTCTCTAATATCTCCATCACCACCACTAGTCCAGTCCACCAGCTCTTCATACGTGGATCACGGCAACAGTGTACTAACTGCCATCTCTGCTTTCACTACTGCCTCCCTGCAACCCATTCTCTGCATTTCAACCAGAGTGAGGGATGTGTGTATATACGGGGAAATTTAAAAACATATACATAATATAAAAAATTAGCCATAAGTCGTGGCATGTTCCTGTAGTCCCAGCTACTTGGGAGGCTAAGGCAAGAAAATCACTTGAACCTGGGAGGCGGTGGTTGCAGGGAGATGAGATCACTCCACTGCACTCCAGTCTGATAACAGAGTGAGACTCTGTCTCAAAAAAAAAAAAAAAAAAAAGAAAAAAAGAAAAGCAAAACGGATCAGAACAAAACAAAACCAACAACTACCACCACCACTACCACCAACAAAAACACAAAAAACCCCATACACATAAATAGAATAGTATATCACATTTCTTTATCCTATCATAGCAGCTCCAAAAGCTATCAATAATTTCCCCATCTTTATCTATTTTCCCACTAACACATTTTCTTTTAAGTATTTTAAACCAATTCCAAGATATATCATTTCAACCATAAATGTTTCAGTAGATATCTCTAACGGGTAAGAAATTTAAAGAGTAAAACCAGTATGCAATAATTACACCTAAAAATGGTCAATTATTTCTCAATATATGCTTCGTTATTTAATTATCATTAAATTAAACACATTGGCCGGGCGCGGTGGCTCAAGCCTGTAATCCCAGCACTTTGGGAGGCCGAGACGGGCGGATCACGAGGTCAGGAGATCGAGACCATCCTGGCTAACACAGTGAAACCCCGTCTCTACTAAAAAATACAAAAAACTAGCCGGGCGAGGTGGCGGGCGCCTGTAGTCCCAGCTACTCGGGAGGCTGAGGCAGGAGAATGGCGTAGACCCGGGAGGCGGAGCTTGCAGTGAGCTGAGATCCGGCCACTGCACTCCAGCCGGGGCAACAGAGCGAGACTCCGTCTCCAAAAAAAAAAAAAAAAAAAAAAAAAAAAAAAAAAAAAATTAAACACATTGCATTTGGTTGATATGCCTCTCTAGCTTTTCTTTTGTGTTTTGTAAGACTATACTAGTATACCTATTTTATTCATTTGTTTTTTGAAAATAAAAAAGTTATTTATCCTGGGGAATACTCCACTTTCTGTATCTAGCTAATTGATTCCTTTTAGTGTTGTTAAACTGTTCTTTTAACCTCCAAATTTCCTGTAAACTGGTAGGCAGAGCTTGAGGCTTAATTAGATCCAGGTTCAATTCATTTGGCAAGAATACCTCATAGGTTGTACTGTGCTTTTCCTGTTGCATGACATTAGGCGGCACAAGTCATGTTAAGATTGATTAGTATCAACTGCACTCCAGCCTGGGTGACAAAGTTTACTTTGTTTTCAAAAAACAAACAAACAACTCCATCTCAAAAATAAAAAAATAAAGCAAAATGTTCTTCTGCTCCTATTTTGTCATGATCTGCTCCTCTTTGTCATTAATATTCAGATAGTATATTTCAGATTCATTTCTTTTGTCATTCAGATTTCCCTGACCACTCCCTTTAGAGTATCTACCGTGTCATTCTCTATTACATCACCTTATGCTAATTATCTGCATATAACTTTCTACATTTGCCTTCTTTTGGGTTTATTTATATGCTTGTAGTTTTCTTCTCCCAACATCTCAAATTATAAGTTTCATGGGTCCTTAAGTAGTACCCAACATGAAAATATTTATATCCTGTTTTACTCCATGTTCGTTATTTCAATCAAACCTGAATCTTGACTCTAGATGAATTGTCACCACATTCAGATTCTTTTATAACTTGTTCAAATGTTTAGGGTCTTTTCATTTATAGTCTTATTACTCAAAATGTGGTCCTCAGATCAGCAGCACTGACATCACCCGGGAGCTTTTTAGAAACATAGACTCTGTTATAAATACAGTTTTGGTGCCACCAAAGAAATAGCACTCAAATACAAAATTTTCTTTTTTTCTTCTCAGCAAGGCAAATTACTTCTATAGATGGGTGCACCGTCACAGATGGAGCAATGGTGAGTGCACACCTGGACAAGGGAGGGGAAGGGGTTCTTATTACTGACGCACGTGGCCCCTGTTGCTGTGTCCTTCCCCTATTGGCTAGGGTGAGATCACACTGGCTAAACTAATTCTGATTGGCTAATTTAAAGAGTGACAGGGTGAGTGGTTTGGCGGGAAAAATGGTTATGGCAGAGCCGGAAATCGGAATGAGTCAGGGTGGGGAACGAGTCAGGGCAGAGCAGGTAATCAGAATGAGTCAGGGTGGAGCAGGTAATCAAAATGAATCAGGGGGGAGCAGGTAATCGAAAAAGGTTGCTTTACAAGGAAGTTAAGTTTAAAAGTAGAAGGCACAGAATTGAACATACTGGCATATTGATTCTTTGAAGAGAAATTTAGAACTCATATCTAACAACTCTCAGGGTACCTCCCAAATTATGATTTAAATAATAATCTCCATGTGAATGATATCTCCAGGTAACTTGTTCACCTAAAGTTTGAGAAGCACTGGCATGTAGTCAGCAACTATTAGCCCTAATCTGTGCCTCTCTGTAATGCAACTCTAATTGATCTTATTTACCTAATTTCTAGAGAAGTCAAATTATTCATTCATGGCCTTCCAAACACACTCAGAGTTGTACCACTCTTATCTCTGAAATACCTTCCTTTTCTCTTCTCCTTCAAATATCAAATTCTTTACTTTTTTTTAGGTGAAGACTTTTCAGACCATCATACCCGCTGGAGACCTTTTTTCTCTTCACCGCCTTGCACTGTTACCTGTTTAGGTAATTCTTTCCCTACCCCTTGACGAGGAAGGACATTCTCCTGTGTGTCTTATTACCCCTTTTCAAGACGTAGGTCTTTAACATAATAGGTTTTTATTATATACATGAGGCTTTTATTTCATTGTTTCCTAAACAATAATTTTATTCTAAGTCTTTGAGTAGTTCCCTACAGAACTGCATAAAATAATATTGATTGGGTGGGGTGCGGTAGCTAATGCCTGTAATCCTAGCACTTTCGGAGGCTGAGGCAGGTGGATCACTTGCCGGGTGTGGTGGCGCATGCCTGTAATCCCAGCTACTCGGAAAGCTGAAGCAGGAGAATCGCTTGAACCCAGGAGGTGGAATTTGCGGTGAGCCACTGTACTGCAGCATGGGCAACAGAGGGAGACTCTGTCTCAAAAAAAAAAAAAAAAAAAAAAAATTGGTTGAATGCTTGTTACAGTCTTATGTTCCAGTATGCCCTGTACATTTATATAATTTATCTCATTTAGTCTTCACAGTGGTCTTGTGGGTGGACATTGCCATATGATTTCACCTACAAGGAAACGTAGACTTCAAGATTAAGGGACTTGCCCAAGGGGCTGAAATTTGTAGCGAGTTCTCTAATTCCCTACCTGAGCACATTCCATCCCCTCACGGTTCCTCTGTTCTGTAAGTGTGTGGAGGTTTCCTCCTCTTGTTCTTTAGTGCCTTGTATTTTATGATCTTGCATCACTTTAAGAAAAGACAAAATAAAAACAGGAACAATGTATATATTTTCAGATAATCTGGGTCCAAAATTTAGGAAAACATTATTATACTGCCACCTTCTGGATCTTTTGAATATTTACACATTAATAACGGATACCTAAAACCAGATCTGTCCGGCTCTTTCAAATCTGGTGCTGACATATTACATTTTGTTTATAATTATTTTTCTTTAAAGACAGAAATAGTAAAAATTTTTCTTTAGTGAATTAAGAGAGTTCTTTTTAACTTAATAAATATCAAATATGGAGGATAAAATTAAATGTATTCAGAGGTTGGTAATTATTTTTGTTTGTAGAGGATGGAGAAAAACGTGTACAGTTAAATTTTACGAGTAATTCAACAGCCACCTTTTTTTTTTTTTTTTTTTTTTTTTTTTTTTTGTGGAGACCGGAGTTTTACTATTACTCAAACCAGCCTCCCCGAGCATTCGGTGAGCAGAGTTGTTTTTGTTTGTTTGTTTTTTGTTTTTATTTTTGAGACCGAGTCTTGCCCTATTGCCCAGGCTGGAGTACAGTGGTGCTATCTCGGCTCACTGCAACCTTCGCCTCCCAGGTTCAAGTGATTCTCTGCCTCAGCCTCCTGAGTAGCTGGGCGTATGGGCGTCCACCACCATGTGGCCCAGCTAATTTTTGTATTTTTAGTAGAGACGGGGTTTCACCGTGTTGGCCAGGCTGGTCTAGAACTCCTGACCTCAAGTAATCTGCCCGCCTTGGTCTCCCAAAATGCTGGGGTTACCGGTGTGAGCCACCGCGCCTGGCCTGGAGCAGAGTTTTTAAGGATAACTTGGTCGGAGCGGGGAAGCCAGTGAGCCAGGAGTGTTCACTGGTCAGGGATGAAAGCATAGGGAGTGGAAGCTGTCTCTTGGGCTGAGTCAGTTCCTGAGTGGGGGCCACAAGATCAGATGAGCCAATTTATTGATCTGGGTGGTGCCAGCTGATCCATCAAGTGCGGGGTCTGTAAAATATCTCAAGCACTGATCTTAGGAGCAATTTAGGGAGGGTCAGAATCTTGTAGCCTCCAGCTGCATGACTCCTAAACCATAATTTCTAATCTTGTGGCTACTATTAGTCCTATAAAGGCAATCTAGTCCCCAGGCAAGAAGGAGGTCTGCTTTGGGAAAGGGCTGTTACCATCTTTGCTTAAACTATAAACTATAAAGTGTCCCCCAAAGTTAGTTCAGCCTATGCCAGGAATGAACAAGGACAGCTTGGAGGTTAGAAGCAAAATGGAGTCGGTTAAGTTAGATCTCTTTCACGGTCTCAGTCATAATTTTGCAAAGGCAGTTTCAATCACTCCCTTTGGATTTTATAACACCTTAATCTTAAGGTCAACAGCCACCTTTTGGCTGTTAGGTTCAACCTCTTCCAATTACAGTTTTTAAGATTAATGTTAATAAAGGTGTGGGTAAAAAAGCACATTCACTGCATGTGAGGATATAAATTATTATTGCCTTTGGGGAAGGCGATTGTATTTCATTCATAAAAAATTAAAATAAAAGCCAGGCATGGTGGCTCACCCCTGTAATTCCAGCACTTTGGGAGACTGAGGCAGGTGGATCACTTGAGGTCAGTAGTTTGAGACCAGCCTGGCCAACATGGTGAAATCCTGTCTCTACTAAAAATACAAAAATTAACTGTGTTTGGTGGCTCATGCCTGTAGTCTCAGTTCCTTGGGAGGCTGAGGCAGGAGAATTGGTTGAACCCAGAAGGCACAGGTTACAGTGAGCTGAGATCATGCCACTGTGCTCCAGCCTGGGCAACAGAGCAAGACTCCATCTCAAACAAACAAACAAACAAACAAACAACAAACAAAACCATGGAACCTTTGACCAAGAAAATTTACTTTATGAATTCAACTTACATATATTCTTTTTAATGTCTGTAAAGATGTATATATGTAAAAGATGTACAATTTTACATTGTTTATAAAAGATTAGGAAAACCCAGAATACTTAAGAAAATGATGATACTATGCTTATGCAATGTCATTCTATGCAAGTGATATAGTTTTGCTGTGTCCCCATCCAAATCTCGACTTGAATTATATCTCCCAGAATTCCCACATGTTGTGGGAGGTACCCAGGGGGAGGTAATTGAATCATGGGGGCCAGTCTTTCCTGTGCTATTCTGGTGATAGTGAATAAGTCTCACAAAATCTGATGGGTTTATCAGTGGTTTCCACTTTTGCTTCCTCCTCATTTTCTCTTGTTGCCACCATGTAAGAAGTGCCTTTCACCTCCCACCATGTGGAACTGTAAGTCTAATTAAACCACTTTTTCTTCCCAGTCTCTAGTATGTCTTTATCAGCAGCATGAAAACAGACTAATACAGTAAATTGGTACTGGGAGTGGAGCGTTGCTGAAAAGATATCCGAAAGTGTGGAAGCAACCTTGGAACTGGGTAACAGGCAGAGACTGGAACAGTTTGGAGGGCTCAGAAGAAGACAGGAAAATGTGGTAAAGTTTGGAACTTCCTAGAGACTTGTTGAATGGCTTTGCCTGAAATGCTGATAGTGCTATGGACAATAAAATCCAAGCTGAAGTGGTCTCAGATGGAGATGAAGAACTTGTTGGGAACTGGAGCGAATGTGACTCTTGTTATGTTTTAGCAAGGATACTGGTGGCATTTTGCCCCTGCCCTAGAGATTTGTGCAACTTTGAACTTGAAAGAGATAAATTAGGGTAGCTGGTGGAAGAAATTTCTAAGCAGCAAAGCATTCAAGAGGTGACCTGGATGTTGTTCAAGGCATTCAGTTTTATAAGGGAACCAGAGCATAAAAATTTGGAAAATTTGCAGACTCTGTGATAGAAAAGAAAAACCCATTCTCTGGGGAGAAATTCAGGCCAGCTGCAGAAATTCGCATAAGTAACAAGGAGCCTAATGTTAATCCCCAAGACCATGGGGAAAATTTCTCCAGGCCATGTTAGAGACTTTCACAGCAGTCCCTCCCATCACAGGCCTGGAGGCCCAGGAGGAAAAAGTGGTTTTGTGGGCCAGGCCAAGGGTCCTCATGCTGTGTGCAGCCTTGGGAGTTGGTGTCCTATGACCCAGCTGCTCCGGCTGTGGCTGAAAGGGATCAATGTACAGCTTGGGCTGTGGCTTCAGAGGGTGGAAGCCCTAAGCCTAGGCAGCTTCTATGTGGTGTTGAGCCTGCGGGTGCACAGAAGTCAAGAATTGAGGTTTGGGAACCTCTACCTAGATTTCAGAAGATGTATGGAAACACCTAGATGCCCAGGCAAAAGTTTTCTGTTGGGGCGGTGCCCTCATGGAGAACTTCTGCTAGGGTAGTGCAGAAGCAAAATGTAGGGTTGGAACACCCACACAGAGTCTCTACTGGGACACTGCCTAGTAGAGCTATGAAAAGAGGGCCACCATCCTCCAGACCCCAGAATGTTAGATCCACCAACAGCTTGCACTGGGAAAGCCACAGACACTCAATGCCAGCCCATGAAAGCAGCTGGGAGGGAGGCTGTATCCTGCAAAACCACAGGGGCAGAGCTGCCCAAGACTATGGAAACCCATCTCTTGCATCAGTGTGAGCTAGATATGAGACCTGGAGTCAAAGGAGATCATTTTGGAGCTTTCAAATTTGACTGCCCCTCTGGATTTCAGACTTGCATGGGCCCTGTAACCCCATTGTTTTGGCCAATTTCTCCCATTTGGAACTGCTGTATTTACCCAATACCTGTACCCCCATTGTATCTAGGAAGTAGTTAGCTTTCTTTACAGGCCCCTAGGCAGAAGGGACTTGCTTTGTCTCAGATGAGACTTTAGACTGTGGACTTTTGGATTAATACTGAAATGAGTTAAGACTTTGGGGAACTGTTGGAAAGGTGTGATTGGTTTTGAAATGTGAGGACGTGAGATTTGGAGGGCCAGGGGTGGAATGATATGGTTTGCCTCTGTCCACACCCAAATATCAGCTTGAGTTGTATCTCCCAGAATTCCCACGTGTTGTGGGATTGACCCAGGGTTGATAATTGAATCATGGGGGTTGGTCTTTCCTGTGCTATTCTTGTGATAGTGAATAAGTCTCACAAGATCTGACGGTTTTATCAGGGGTTTCTGCTTTTGCTTTTTCCTCATTTTCTCTTGTTGCCGCTATGGAAGAAGTGCCTTTTATCTCCTGCCATGTGGAACTGTAAGTCCAGTTAAACCTCATTTTCTTCCCAGTCTTTGGTATGCCTTTATCAGCAGCATGAAAACAGACTAATACAACAAGTGACTTAATAAATGGTATAAGCATGCTGGTAATAATAATTGATATTATAAGAGCTTTGTAATGTGTTTTAAATATTGGTCTGAAACTGTGAAATATTATACAAAATAAGTACTGTTTTTATATTTCTTACTAGCAGATATTTATGCAGTAAAAACTGCATTTTGGTTTCTGCTGCTAGAAGAGAGATGCACTCAGATTTTTAAAAATGGAACATGAGGCAGTAAAATATAATCTTAGCTTTATAATCTATGATACAATAAATAAGATAAAAATAACTTGAGTATAAGTTGTACTGTGTAGTTTCTACTTAATAAAAATGTGAACTAACAAAAAGAAAAATTTAGTGCTTCGTGAAATGCATGCTATGAGGCTGAATCTACCGTACAATGTCTTTTTACTTATATTCATTACTTTATGAATAAAATTTTAAATAGTTATGATAATGATGACTGATCTAATTTATTGAGTATTTTCTACATGCCAAGTGTTGTCATAAGTGCTTAACAGGTAATGTCACTTGATCCTCTCTATGATTCTGGAAAGACTTGTAAAGGTAATATTCCTATGTGATAAAATTGAGAGTAAGGGAGGTTAAGTGAGTTGCTAAAGATCACACAGCCTGAGTGGTCAACTCAGGACTTAAGCCCAAATATTCTGAATTTATATGAAATGTTTTTTCAATTATACCAGAATGGGTCAAAAGGGAAAAAAATAGTGCAAATGCCTATATTAGAATGTCTGGTAATGTATATGAAGTACTTAACTCACTGGCACACAGTAAGTACTGAGTAAATGTTGAGTCTTCTTCCTTCTTCCTTTCTCCCATTATCCTTCTCCTTCTCCTTTTTCTCCTTCTCCTTCTCCTTCTTCTTTTTGAGACAGAGTCTTGCTCTGTTGCTCAGGCTGGAATGCTGTGGCATGATCTCGGCTCACTGCAACCTCCGCCTCCTGGGTTCAAGCAATTCTCTTGCCTCAGCCTCCCTAGTAGCTCAGATGACAGTTGCCCACCACCGCACCTGGCTAATTTTTGTATTTTTAGTAGAGACAGAGTTTGACCATGTTAGCCAGGCTTGTCTTGAACTCATGACCTCAGGTGATCCACCCACCTTGGCCTCCCAAAGTTCTGGGATTACAGACATGAGCCACCATGCCTGGCCCTCTTCTTCTTATTATGTTGAAAGAGAATAAGAGTAGGTCTTTTTCTAGTGATGTCGACAAGAATCTTTTCCATTCAGCCCTTTCACTGAAAATCCTGAAGGGCATTTTCATGTTTTCACACGAATATGCAGTGTAAGTCCAGGAGAGCAGGAGCTTTGTCTGTTCTGTTCACTGCTATATTCCTGAGGCCTGGACAAGAGCCTTGCTCACATTAGGTGCTCACTAAACATTTGACAACTAGATTGAGAAACCATAACATTTTCCTGTTTCTTTTTTCATCTTTTTGACTGTGATATTATTGACCTATTCTAGGTCTGCTATTTTGCAAACTTTGTGTGCTTTAGAGTAGTACTTTTCAAGTTGTAGTGGTGGATGAAACCTCCTCAGCACTTGGATGGAGTACACAATGCCTTACGCCTCTGTTTTAGTTATTTCTTTATTACTAAAAAAAATTTTTGGCCTGGTGTGGTGGCTCACTTCTGTAATTCCAGCATCTGGGATGCTGAGGTGGGTGGATCATTTGAGGTCTGGAGTTCAAGACCAGCCTGGTCAACACGGTGAAACCCCATTTTTACTAAGAATACAAAGATCAGCTACTTGGGAGGCTGAGGTGGGAGGATCACTTGGACCCAGGAGATGGAGGCTGCAGTGAGCCGACATTGTACCATTGCACTCCAACCTGGGTGACAGAGCAAGGCTCCGCCAAAAAATGTTTTTGGGGGGTTGTTATTCTATCAAGTTCTTTTTTTTTTTTTTTTTTTTGAGATGGAGTTTCACTGTTGTTGCCCAGGCTGGAGTGCAGTGGCGCGATCTCGGCTCACTGCAACCTCTGCCTCCTGGGTTCAAGTGCTTCTGCTGCCTCACCTCCTGAGTAGCTGGGATTACAGACGTGTGCCACCATGCCCGGCTAATGCTGTATTTTTAGCAGATGGGGTTTTACCTTGTTGCTGATCTCGAACTCCTGACCTCAGGTCATCCACCCACCTTGGCCTCTCAAAGTGCTAGGATTACAGGTGTGAGCTACCATGCCCAGCCAAGTTTTTAAGGTTTTTTTTTTTTTTTTGAGACAAAGTCTTGCTCTTGTTGCCCAGGATGGGGTGCAATGGCATGATCTTGACTCACTGCAGCCTCCACCTTCCGGGTTCAAGCAATTCTCCTGCCTCAGCCTACCGAGTAGCTGGGATTACAGGCACCTGCCACCATACCTGGCTCATTTTTGTATTTTAAGTAGAGACAGGGTTTCAACATGTTGGCCAGGCTGTTCTTGAACTCCTGACCTCAGTTGATCTGCCTGCCTTGGCCTTCCAAAGTGCTGAGATTACAGGCGTGAGCCACCACTCCTGGCCTTCTGGCCTGTTTTGTTTTTTTTTTTTAGACAAGGTCTCACTCTGTCACTCAGGCTGGAGTGCAGTGGCACGACGATCAGGGATCACTGCAGCCTCAAACTTCCAGGCTCAAGTCATCCTCCTGCCTAAGCCTTCTAAGACTTGGGACCACAGGCACATACCACCATGCCTGGCTAATTTTTAAAATTTTTTTGCAGAGATGAGTTCTCCCTATGTTGCCCAGGCTGGTCTCTAACTCCTGGGCTCAACCAATCCTCCTGCCTCTGCCTCTTAAAGTTTTGGGGTTACAAGCGTGAGCCACCATACCTGGCCTTGCCTTGTGCCTTTGGACAGGAGTCAGCAGCAATCTGTTTGCTCGTAGCAATCGGTTGCATCTGACAGAGCAGCTTAACCCAGTTAATTGAACCACTGGAGTCTTGGAGACAGCAGTGGTGGTGATGTTGCAGCCTAGAAACCCTTTGCAAAGTAGATGACCAGTTCAGTCACGGCAGCAGAGTGGACTGTAGGAGAAGGTGAAGTCAGAGTGGAAATTTTGAGAGCCAGAGGTGTTGGCATTACTTGCTTGGCCTTGCCACAGCTGAGACTGAAAGACGAATACACTGCTTAATTGCTTTCCTGTCTTTCCCTTATTCCCTGATATAATTTGGATGTTTGTCCCTTTCAAATCTCAGGTTGAAATGTGATCACCAATGTTGGAGGTGGGGGGCCTAGTAGCGGATATTTTGGTCATGGGGGCAGATCCCTCATGAATGGCTTGGTGCCCTTCCTGTAGTAATAAGTGAGTTTTCACACTGTCAGTTCACACGAGAACTGGTTGTTAAACAAAAGAGCATGGCACCTCACCTCTCTCTCTTGCTCCCTCTCTTGCCATGTGACACACTGGCTCCCCTTGACTTCCCCCATGAGTAAAAGTTTCCTAAGCCTTCACCAGAAGGAGAGCAGATGCTGGCACCATGCTTCTTGTACAGCTTGCAGAAGCATGAGCCAAATAAACCTCTTTTCTTAAATAAATTACTCAGCCTCAGGTATTCCCTTATAGCAATGCAAAACAGATGAACACACCCCTCTTTTCTCTTTTCTTCCACATGATCAGTACTCTTTTCTAGTATAATACTTTTAAGTTGCCCAGACTGGAGATGAATTGTTTGAAGCAAAGAATCAATTGTTGAGGCTATAATGCCAGACCTCACGAGAGAGAATAGTTAAGTCAGGGGTATCTGGAAAATATGCCTGAAAGTGCACGAAAATTTACAATGAAGAACTTTTTGGTTGAAAGAGAAGCAAAAAAAGGCAGGGCAGGGGACAGAGGCTGGGTCACAGGTAAGTCTTTTCAATGAACTTGTGTTACCAATAACTCATGAGAAACACTGCTTTAATGTATCCCAGAATAATCAGGCTCAATAGCACCTTTCATTGCCTAAGAGCTTGATTCATCAGTGGCATTCCTCTCATGATGTTTTTGAAGGTTGCTCTCAGATGAAATATAAAATGCTTAAGAAACCCAATTTTAGTTATAGGCAGTGTCATACTTTTTGTATTCTTGCTAAAGGGACTTAGGGTGAATAGAGGGTCAATTTTATCTTTTTGCACTAGAAGGGCATACAGGCAATTACTCAGCAGAGTATTTACTAGTTATGAGAGTGAAAAAAGTTCCCTTGGTGTAAAGTATGAGGAATTTATTGGATTAGATCATATAATAAGCTTTCTTGGAACGGGCCTCATCAATATATTTTATAGCGCTTTACTGGGATCATTCATGAATAATGGATCAAGCTCTAGGTAAAACTTTTCCTAGTTAGAAACTCTCTGGCTGAAGTTGCAGCCCTGAAATCTGGGATTGTGTCTATGAATGTTAGTCAATGTGCAAAATGCTATGAGCATCTACTATGGGCCCAAAGGCAAAGCATAATTGAGTCTTAAAATGCAGCTTGTTTGGAGGAATGCTTACAAATGTTTGCTGGAAGAAGGGCCACGTAATTTCCCTGCCGTGCAAAATGAATTGTGAAGGGAGTGGGGATGCAATCTCATGTGGTGCAGGGCTGTTCCTGAGCAGAGGTTTTAAGATGGATGAAGGCTGGCTTTTCAGGTTTGTGAATGGACAGGATGGAATCTGGTATACAAATGGAGGAATTTGCCTCAGCAAGTAGCACGTGGAGTTCACCTACAGTGACAAAAGGTAAGGCAGAGTATTTTGGGCACAGATGTTGGTGGGTGGATTGATAGGAATGTGTATAAACACTCTTGCAATGGATTCCATTTTATCAATGAAATAAGAAAGTTATTGGCTAAGAATGAATATGAGACAGTAGATATTAGAAGTATGAGGGAAAAATGAAGTGTGAAATAGTTATCCACAGTCTTTCAGTGTAAGAATTCTTAGATTCTTTCAGTCTAAGCTATACTCATCAACTTTCCCCATCACATTCACCTATCCCTGGCATCCAAATTATCAACATTATATAGAAACCAGTGAAGAACGATTCACGATGATGAACAAGAGAAGAATATCACAGGGCACAGACATGCAATGATTAAGCTCAGTACCGATTCTACTAAGTCCCATGGGACTGAGAGGGCGCTCTGTTCCTGTCACCTAAAGTCTTGGTAGCATCAATTAACCCATCTTCATGCCCATCCCAGTGCCCCCCAAAGACATCAGCTTGATTACATGGGTAGGAGTAGGGGCAGAGGCATTTTCCTATCTGGAATGCCTGCCCAAGAGTATTCTTTTTTTTTTTTTTTTTCTGACAGGGTCTCACTCTGTCACCCAGGCTGGAGTACAGTGGTGCAATCTCAGTTCACCGCAACCTCTGCTCTCAGGTTCAAGTGATTTTCGCGCCTCAGCCTCCTGAGTAGCTGGGACCACTGACATGCGCTACCACACATAGCTAATTTTTGTATTTTTAATAGAGACAGGGTTTCACCTTGTTGGCCAGGTTGGTCTCGAACTCCTGACCTCGAGTGATCTGCCCACCTTGGCCTCCCAAACGGCTGGGATTACAGCATGAGCCACCGTGTCCGACCCTGCCCAAGAGTATCCTTAACCAATTTGCTCTGATAAGTACCCCAGGAATTCTGAAGATGGAAAAGATGCAGTTTGAGTCCAGACTCGTCTTCCTTCCATTCAGGGCCTCTCAAGGAGAAACATGAGACAGAATTTCTAGCTACTGAGTTAGGAACACAGAGAAGTAATTCACTGTAACAGGAAGAAAGGCAGGGTACATTGATTCAGTGGGAGTAGGTGCAAGTTTTTTCAGTTAGTTTTGCTTAATGAAGTAGGAAAAAAGATTATTACCAGAAAGTGAGCTTATGGGAATAGGTTTAGAGAAGAAAGTGTGAAATAATCATAGTGAATGGCTCGGTGGACTAGGCAAAGTGGTGTGATTGCCACTTGAAGGGCCACTTGAAGTTCATAATCATGAATTTAAAGTAAGACCAATCACAGAGTATAGTCAGCAAACAGGTGGACTGTATTTAAATAGGGTTGTGATTTAGACGTACTGCATTTTGACATGTTAGTTAGCATGGTAGAGATAAATGAGGGGGTGGAATGAGGATAATTAACAGGAGTAGGTTAGACTGAAAGAATCCAAGGATGCTTAGACTGAAAAACTTATGGCTGTTTCATGCTTTTCTTCTCTTCTCATAACTTCAAACTCTCTCTCTCTCTCTCTCTCTCTCTCTCTCTCTCACACACACACACACACACACACACACACACACAAAAAGACATAAATACAGGGAGTTTGCATATACAACTTATGTGTAAGAGGAGAAATAAAAGCATATATTTGTATTTTTTTCTTTTCTTATTTTTTTTAGATGGAGTTTTGCTCTTGTTGCCCAGGCTGGAGTGCAATGGCGTGATCTTGTCTCACTGCAACCTCTGTCTCCTGGGTTCAAGTGATTCTCCTGCCTTGGCCTCCTGAGTAACTGGGATTACAGGCATGCGCCACCATGCCCAACTAATTTTGTATTTTTAATAGAGACGGGGTTTCACCATGTTGGTTGAGCTGGTTGTGAACTCCTGACCTCATGATCTGCCCTCCTCGGCCTCCCGAAGGCATGAGCCACTGCGCCTGGCCTTGTATTTTCTTATATTTGTATGAAAGGAACACTGAAAGCGTGCCCCAAAACGAACACAAGTGTTTACTAATGAGAAGATAGGGAGGAGGATAGAGATGGGCAGAAATGGAGTCCTTCCAATCCTTTGCAACAGAAGAGGAAAGAACATATTCCAACTCATTCTACGAAGCCCATATTACCTTGAAACCAAAAGCAGAAAAATATATAGGAAGAAAAGAGAACTACAGACCAATATTCCATATTAGTATAGACATAACATTCCTCAAAATACTAGCAAACGGAATTAAACAGTTTATAAAAAGGATTATACACCATGGCCAAATGAGGATTTATTTTAGGAATGTCATGTTTTTTCAACATGAACACCAATCAATCTAATGCACCATATTGAGAATAAGGGACAAAAAGCACATGATATCTGAATAGATGCATACAAAATTTTGACAAAATCCAACAGCCTTTCATGACACAAACATTCAACAAAATAGAAATAGAAGGGAACTTTCTCAACATTATAAAGGGTGTCTATGAATAACTCATATCTAAAATTATACTTAATGGTGAAGAACTTAAAGCTTTCCTTCTAAGATGAAGAACAAGACAAACATGTCTTGTTTCAATTTTTATCTATATAATATTGTACTGTAGTTTCTAAACAAAGTTGTTAGGGCAGAGAGAAAGAGAGAGACAGAGAGAGAGAGAGGAGAGAGAGAGAGAGAGACATCCAGATTGGAGAGGAAGAAGTAAAATTATTTCTACTTGCAGATAACATGATTTTAAATATAAAATTATAAGGAATTCACACACAAAATACTATTACATCTAACAAACCAGTTCATCTAGGTTGTGGGATACAATGTCCACATACAAAAATCAGCTTTATTTCTGTACACTATTAATTGACAATCTGATGAAGTTTCCCTCTGTCTCCCAGGCTGGAATGCAGTGTTACAATCTCGGCTTACTGCAACTTCCACCTCCTGGGCTCAAGCAATTCTCGTGCCTCAGTCTCCTGAGTAGCGGGGATTACAGGCATCTGCCACCACATTTGGCTAATTTTTGTTTTTTTAGTGGAGATGGGGTTTCACCATGTTGGCCAGGCTGGTCTCAAACTCCTGACCTCAAGTGAATTGCCTGTCTCGGCCTCTCAAAGTGCTGGGATTACAGGCATGAGCCACTGTGCCTGGCCAGAAAAAAATTTAAATTCCATCTATAATAGCATAAAACAGAATAGAATAAAATGTTTGGGAATAAATTTAGCCAAACATCTCAAAATTTATACATTACAAATTTTAAAACGTTGCTGAAAGAAATTAAAGAAGTCTTAAATAAATAAAAAGACATATCATGTTCAAGGATTGAAAGACCTAATATTGTTAGAATGGTAATACTACCCAATGCAACCTAAAGATTCAATGCAATTCCTATCAAAATCAAAATGGTGTTTGTTGCAGAAATGAAATAACTGATCCTAAAATTCATATGGAATTGTAAGTAACCCCAAATAGCCAAAACAAACTTTAAAAAGAAGTATGAGTTAGCAGATTCATACTTCTTGATTTCAAACTTTATTACATAATTGAAGTAATTGAAATAGTGTGGTACTAGCATAAGGATAGACATTTAGATAAATGGAATAAAATTAAGGGTTTAGGAATAAACCCATATTCTTATAGTCAATTGATTTTTGATAAAGGTGCCAAGAATATTCAATGGGTAAATAAAAGTCTTTTCAATAGATGGTGCTGGGATAACTGGAGATCCACATGCAAAAGAAAGAAGTTGGACCCCCTATCTCACAACTTATGCAAAATGAACTCAAAATGGATGAAAGACCAGAAAAGAGCTATAAAGCTCTTTGGAAAAAAAAGGATTAAATCTTCATGACCTTTGATTTGTCAATACATTTTTAGATATGACAACAAAAGCATAAGCCCCCATAGACAAATTAGATAAATTGAACTTTATCAAAACTAAAAACTTCAGTCCGTCAAAAGTCTATTAAAACTTTTCTCATCAGAAAGTGAAAAAAGAGCCCCCAGAATGAGAGAAAATACAAGCGTATTTCATTTTATTGTGCTTTGCTTTATTGTGCTTTGCAGATATTGCATTTAAAAAAAAATAAATTGAAGGTTTGTGCTAAATTCTGTGTTAAGCAAATGTATCAGTACCGATTTTCCAATGGCACATATTCACTTCAGTAGCATTTTTTAGCAATAATTATTATTATTATTATTATTATTATTATTATTATTGAGATGGGATCTCACTCTGTCACCCAGGCTGGATTGCAGTGGTATGATCTTGACTCAGTGCAACATCCGCCTCCTGGGTTCAAGACATTCTCATATCTCAGCCTCCCAAGTAGCTGGGATTACAGGCATATGCCAGCATGCTCGGCTAATTTTTGTATTTTTAGTAGAGATGGGGTTTCACCATGTTTCCCAGGGTGGTTTTGAACCCCTGGCCTCAAGTGATCTGCCCACCTTGGCCTCCCAAAGTGCTGGGATTATAGGCATGAGCCACTGTATGTGGCTGAGAGTTTGATTGTTACATGCTTTGGGATAGTCTTATTTGAGTTGAATCTGTTTGATGTTCTCAGATCTTCTTGTGCCCGGATATTTTTATCTTCTTCAAGTTTTGGAAAGTTTTCTGTTATTATTTCTTTGAATAAGATTTCTATCCCTCGCTCTTGTTGAGCTCTGGATTTGTTCATTTAAGGTAATTATCTGTGTCTTATAGGTGGTCTTTTTTCATTTTTGTACTTTTTTCTTCTTCTTCTCTGACTGTCTATTTTCAAATAGCTGGTCTTTGAGCTCATTAGTTTTTTTTTCCTCTGCTTAATCCATTCAGCTCTTGAAAGTCTTTAATGAGTTCTTCAGTTCAACAAATGTATTTCTCAGTTCCAAGATTTCTGTTGGATTTTTTTCGTTACTTCAATATCTTTGTTAAATTTCTCTGATAAATTTCTGAATTGCTTTTCTGTATTATTTTGGAGATCACTGAGTTTCCTTAAAAGTGTTGTTGAATTCTTGGTCAGGGAGCTCACAAATTGCCATTTCATTAGGGTCAATCACTGGATTTTTGCTTTGTCCTTTCGGGGATGGTTGTAGTTCCCTGTTACTGTCGTTTCTCATGGGTATACATTTATGTCTTTGCATTGAAGAATTTATTTATTCCAGTGTACTCTCTCTGGCTGGTTTTGGTTTTTATTGGATGTATTTTCTTAGCAAATTGTTACTACTTGGTCACTGCCTTTTTTCAGCTTTAAGTGGCACCTTAAGGCCAGGTTCTCCTTGGCTCTAGAAAATGACTGAAGTGTTACCTATCCCAAAGGAACTGTCTTGGTCATGTAGGTAAGCTTACTAGCGGTATGCCCAAGGGGACCTATGAAACATACTTCCTACAGTGTGGTGCTGCTGAATACCCACTCTAATTTGGCATTTCCTTTGGCCAAGTCATAGAGCAGAGTTTCTAGGGCTGGGGATGCTAGTCTTGCCTCTACTTTTTGTTGCTGCCCATCCTTAGGTATATTTCTCCCTTTGGAGAGCTACAATGCTTCTCATGGGTTAAGGCAAGGACAGGTCTCCTCCCAGAAAATCCAAGATGTTGGAAAAGCTGGTTGACCACTTCAATCTCAGTTTTTCTAGTGTAGAAACCATGCTTTGGGGGAAGATGTTTTTATGCACTTGTTGTTGGGCAGAATGGGGTGGGCCTTGCAGATGAGGAAGAATCATCTTCTATGACCTGCTCAGATTTTCTTTTTTTTTCATTTCTCTGTAGCCCCAGGATCTGTCTCATTCTCATATTTAAGTTCTGGGTTGTTGCTGGTGAAAATCGTAGTGCTGTACATTTGTTTTAAGTTTTCTGTGGGGAGTGGTGAAGCCAGTTTACTTCTACACCACTATTTTAAAACCTTCTCCCTGACTTATTCACAAATGAGGTAGCCTCTTCTTCATCCTGCATTGGGCTACCTGTTTTGAGAGACTTTTTGTTTGTTTGTTTGTTTTTTGATAATAAAGCATTTATTAACATAATTTGTTTCATCTTTTGCTTAATCAAAGTTATAGTATACGCAAGTGTTAACTGGACCTTCTGATTAATGTGAGCCATACCATCACTATTACAATGCTAGTTGATGTAATCTTCAATCCAAAGAAAAGAGTTTTGATACTTTAATAGGCTGCTGCACTCTCATTTTAGATCATGTAAATTTAAAAACAGCCCTAGGTACACAAGGACTATCTTCACAAACTCATATGAATCTAATTTCATATAGTTGGCAATTACCCTGGTAGTAATTACAGTTGGGTTCTTTCTGGACTCCTGGACTAAGTGTTTGTTAGTTGATTTAATTGTGTATTATTGAAGGCGTATCATTGGATAAACTGTTATTTTTTGTTGTTGTTGTTTGTTTTTTTTTCAGAGACAAAAGTCTTGCTCTGTCACCCAGGCTGGAGTACAGTGGCATGATCATAGCTCACTGCAGCCTCAAACTCCTGGGCTCAAGCTATCCTCCCACCACATCTCCCAAGTAAGTAGGATTATAGGCATGCACCACCACTATATCTGACTTTTTAATTTTTTTTACTTTTTGTAGAGATGAGGTCTCACTATGCTGTGCAGGCTAGTGTCAAACTCCTGGCCTTAAGCTATCCTCCTGTCTGGGTTTCCCAAAATGCTGGCATTATAAGCATAAGCCACTGTGTTTGACTAATAAACTGGTTTGAGACGGAAGGAGCGAAGATGGCTGAAGAGGAGCAACTCCAGTCTGCAGCTCCCAGCATGATCAATGCAGAAGATGGGTGATTTCTGCATTTCCAACGGAGGTACCTGGTTCATCTCACTGGGACTGTTTCGACAGTGAGTGCAGCACACGGAGGGTGAGCTGAAGTGGGGCGGGGCATCATCTCACCTGGGAAGTGCAAGAGGTCGGGGGATTTCCCTTTCCTAGCCAAGGGAAGCCATGACACACTACCTGGAAAAATGGGACACTCCCGCCCAAATACTGTGCTTTTTCCGAGGTCTTAGCAACCAGCAGACAAGGAGATTCTCTCCCGTGCCTGGCTCAGCTGGTCCCATGCCCATGGAGCCTTGCTCACTGCTAGCGCAGCAGTCTGAGATCAAACTGTGAGGTGGCAGCCTGGCTGGGGGAGGGGCGTCTGCCATTGCTGAGGCTTGAGTAGGTAAACAAAGGGGCCAGGAAGCTCAAACAGGGTGGAGCCCACCACAGTTCAACAAGGCCTACTGCTTCAAGACTCCACCTCTGTGGGCAGGGCATAACTGAACAAAAGGCAGTAGACAACTTCTGCAGACAAATGTTCCTGTCTGACAGTTCTGAAGAGAGCAGTGGATATTCCAGCACAGCATTTGAGCTCTGAGAACGGACAGACTGCCTCCTCAAGTGGGTCCCTGACCCCCATGTAGTCTACCTGGGAGACTCCTCCCAGTAGGAGCTGACAGACACCTCATATAGGCGGCTGCCCCTCTAGGACGAAGCTACCAGAGGAAGGACCCGGCAGCAGCATTTGCTGTTCTGCAATATTTGCTGTTTTGCAGCCTCCACTGGTGCTACCCAGGCAAACAGAGTCTGGACTGGACCTCCAGCAAACTCCAACAGACCTGGAGCTGAGGGACCTGAATGTTAGAAGGAAAACTAACAAACAGGAAGGAATAGCATCAAAATCAACAAAAAGGTCATCTATACCAAAATCCCATCTGTAGGTCACCAACATCAAAGACCAAAGGTAGATAAAACCACAAAGATGGGGAGAAAAGCTGAAAAATTCTAAAAATCAGAGTGCCTCTTCTCCTCCAGAGGATCACAGCTCCTCACCAGCAATGAAACAAAGCTGGATGGAGAATGACTTTGATGTGTTAACAGAAGTAGGCTTCAGATGGTTGGTAATAACAAACTTCTCCAAGCTAAAGGAGGATGTTTGAACCCATCGCAAGGAAAATAAAAACCTTGAAAAAAGGTTAGACAAATGGCTAACTAGATTAAATAGTGTAGAGAAGACCTTAAATAACGTGATGGAGCTGAAAACCATGGCATGAGAACTTTGTGACACATGCATAAGCTTCAATAGCCAATTCGATCAAGTGGAAGAAAGGGTATCAGTGTTTGAAGATCAAATTAATGAAATAAAGTGAGAAGACAAGGTTAGAGAAAAAAGAGTAAAAATAAGTGAACTAAGCCTCCAAGAAATATGGGACTATGTGAAAAGACCAAATCTACATTTGATTGGTGTACCTGAAAGTGATGGGGAGAATGGAACCAAGTTGGAAAACACTCTTCAGGATATTATCCAGAAGAACTTCCCCAACCTAGCAAGGCAGGCCAACATTCAAATATAGAGAACACCACAAATATACTCCTTGAGAATAGGAACCCCAAGACACATCATTGTCAGATTCACCAAGGTTGAAATGAAGTAAAAAGTGTTAAGGGCAGCCAGAGAGAAAGGTCGTTACCCACAAAGGGAAGCCCATCAGAATAACAGCAGATCTCTCGGCAGAAACCCAACAAACCAGAAGAGAGTGGGGGCCAATATTCAACATTCTTAAAGAAAAGAATTTTCAACCCAGAATTTCATATCCAGCCAAACTAAGCTTCATAAGTGAAGGAGAAATAAAATCCTTTACAGACAAGCAAATGCTGAGAGATTTTGTCACCTCCAGGCCTGCCTTACAAGAGGTCCTGAAGGGTGCTTTGCAGACGCTGCCGCCGAGGAAAGTCCTGTACTACTAGCCATGGTCAACCCTACTGTGTTCTTTGACATTGCCGTCGACGGCGAGCCCTTGGGCCGCGTCTCCTTCGAGCTGTTTGCAGACAAGGTTCCAAAGACAGCAGAAAATTTTCGTGCTCTGAGCACTGGGGAGAAAGGATTTGGTTATAAGGGTTCCTGCTTTCACAGAATTATTCCAGGGTTTATGTGTCAGGGTGGTGACTTCACATGCCATAATGGCACTGGTGGCAAGTCCATCTATGGGGAGAAATTTGAAGATGAGAACTTCATCCTAAAGCATACAGGTCCTGGCATCTTGTCCATGGAAAATGCTGGACCCAACACAAATGGTTCCCAGCTTTTCATCTGCACTGCCAAGACTGAGTGGTTGGATGGCAAGCATGTGGTCTTTGGCAAAGTGAAAGAGGGCATGAATATTGTGGGGGCCATGGAGCACTTTGGGTCCAGGAATGGCAAGACCAGCAAGAAGATCACCATTGCTGACTGTGGACAACTTGAATAAGTTTGACTTGTGTTTTATCTTAACCACCAGACCATTCCTTCTGTAGCTCAGGAGAGCACCCTTCCACCCCATTTGCTCGCAGTGTCCTAGAATCTTTGTGCTCTCACTGCATTCCCTTTGGGTTCCATGTTTTCCTTGTTCTCGTCCATGCCTAGCTGGATTGCAGAGTTAAGTTTATGATTATGAAATAAAAACTAAATAACAATTGTCAAAAAAAAAAAAAAAAAAAAAAAAAAGAGGTCCTGAAGGAAGCACTAAACATGGAAAGGAACAACTGGTACCAGCCACTGTGAAAACATGCCAAATTGTAAAGACCATTGATGCTAAGAAGAAACTGCAGCAATTAATGGGCAAAATAACCAGCTAACATCATAATGATAGGATGAAATTCACATATAACAATATTAACCTTAAATGTAATGGGCTAAATGCCCCAATTAAAAGACACAGACTGGCAAATTGGATAAAGAGTCAAGATCCATTAGTGTGCTGTTTTCAGGAGACCCATCTCACGTGTAAAGATGCACATAGGCTCAAAATAAAGGGATGGAGGAAGATCTATCAAGCAAATGGAAAGCAAAATAAAAGCAGGGGTTGTAATCCTAGTCTCTGATAAAACAGACTTTAAACCAACAAAGATCAAAAGACACAAAGAAGGCCATTACATAATGGTAAAGAGATCAATTCAACAAGAAGAGCTAACTATCCTAAATATATATGCACCCAATACAAGAGCACCCAGATTCATAAAGCAAGTCCTTAGAGACCTTCAAAGAGACTTAGACTCCCACACAATAATAATGGGAGAATTTAACACCTCACTGTCAATATTAGACAGATCAACGAGACACAATGTCAACAAGGTTATCTAGGACTTGAACTCAGCTCTGCACCAAGCAGACCTAATAGATATCTACAGAACTCTCCACCACAAATCAACAGAATATACATTCTTCTCAGCACCACATCGCACTTATTCTAAAATTGACCACATAATTGGAAGTAAAGCACTCCTCAGCGAATGTAAAAGAACAGAAATCACAACAAACTGTCTTTCAGACCACAGTGCAATCAAATTAGAACTCCGGATTAAGAAACTCACTGAAATGCAAAAACTGGAAGCATTCCCTTTGAAAACAGGCACAAGACAAGGATGCCCTCTCTCACCACTCCTATTCAACACAGTGTTGGAAGTTCTGGCCAGGGTAATCAGGCAAGGGAAAGAAATAAAGAGTATTCAATTAGGAAATGAGGAAGTCAAATTGTCCCTGTTTGCAGATGACACAATTGTATATTTAGAAAACCCCATCATCTCAGCCCAAAATCTCAAGCTGATAAGCAACTTCAGCAAAGTCTCAGGATACAAAATCAACGTGCAAAAATCACAAGCATTCCTATACACCATTAATAGACAAACAGCCAAATCATGAATGAACTTCCATTCACAATTGCTTCAAAGAGAATAAAATACCTAGGAATCCAACTTACAAGGGATGTGAAGGATCTCTTCAAGGAGAACTACAAACTACTGCTCAAGGAATTAAAAGAGGACACAAACAATTGGAAGAATATGCCATACTCATGGATAGGAAGAGTCAATATCGTGAAAATGGCCATACTGCCCAAACTAATTTATAGATCCAATGCCATCCCCATTAAGCTACCAATGACTTTCTTCACAGAATTGGAAAAAAATACTTTAAAGTTCATATGGAACCAAAAAAGAGCCCACATTGCCAAGACAATCCCAAGCAAAAAGAACAAAGCTGGAGGCATCGTGCTACCTGACTTCAAACTATACTACAAGGCTACAGCAACCAAAACAGCATGGTACTGGTACCAAAACAGGTATATAGACCAATGGAACAGAACAGAGGCCTCAGAAATAACACTACACATCTACAACCATCTGATCTTTGGCAAACTTGACAAAAACAAGAAATGGGGAAAGAATTCCCTATTTAATAAATGGTGCTGTGAAAACTGGCTAGCTGTATGTAGAAATCCGAAACTGGATCCCTTCCTTACACCTTATACAAAAACTAATTCAAGATGGATTAAAGACTTAAATATTAGACCTAAAGCCATAAAAACCCTAGAAGAAAACCTAGGCAATACCATTCAGGACATAGGCATAGGCAAGGACCTCATGACTAAAACACCAAAAGCAATGGCAACAAAAGCCAAAATAGACAAATGGGATCTAATTAAACTAAATAACTTCTGCACAGCAAAAGAAACTACCATCAGAGTGAACAGGCAACCTACAGAATGGGAGAAAATTTTTGCAATCTACCCAGCTGATAAAGGGCTAATACCCAGAACCTAGAAAGAACTCAAACAAATTTAAGAGAAAAAACCAAACAACTCCATCAAAAAGTGGGCAAAGGATTTGAACAGACACTTCTCAAAAGAAGACATTTATGTAGCCAACAGACACATGAAAAAATGCTCATCATCACTGGCCATCAGAGAATTGCAAATCAAAACCACAATGAGATACCATCTCACCCCAGTTAGAATGGCAATCATTAAAGTCAGGAAACAACAGATGTTGGAGAGGATGTGGAGAAATAGGAACGCTTTTACACTATTGGTAGGTGTGTAAATTAGTTCAACCATTGTGGAAGACAGTGTGGCGATTCCTCAAGGATCTAGAACTAGAATTACCATTTGCCCCAGCAATCCCATTACTGGGTATACCCAAAGGATTATAAATCATGCTACCATAAAGACACATGCACATGTATGTTTATTGCGGCAATATTCTTAACAGAAAAAACTTGGAACCAACCCAAATGTTCATCAATGATAGACTGGATTAAGAAAATATAGTACATATACACCAGGGAATGCTATGCAGTCATAAAAACGGATGAGTTCTTGTCCTTTGCAGGGACATGGATGAAGCTGGAAACCATCATTCTCAGCAAACTATCAGAAGGACAGAAAACCAAACACCGTATGTTCTCGCTAATAGGTGGGAATTGAACAAGGAGATCACTTGGACACAGGGCAGGGAACATCACACACCAGGGCCTGTTGGGGGTAGGGGCTGGAGAAGGGATAGCATTAGGAGAAATACCTAATGTAAATGATGAGTTGATGGGTGCAGCAAACCAACATGGAACATGTATACCTATGTATCAAACCTGAATGTTGTGCACATGTACCCTAGAACTTAATGTATAATAAAAAAAAAAACTGTTTTGATAAAATTTTGTCTTCGGCTCACATTTACTTATGCATATTTAAAAGAAACTCATTTATTGTTCATGAGTGTGGAGCCTATATGTGCTCAGGATGATGTAGTATGTTTTTTATATATCTTGAATCTCATCAATCCTATAAAAAGTTTCATTATCCTTTTTTATGTAAGAAAATTGAGGCTTATGAGGATAATACAGATAGCAGATTGTGAACTCTAAATTTGAGACAAGATTTGTTTGATGCCTTTTTTGGCAAGCCACAATTTCTTTCCAGAAACAGGCCCACATCAGTAGAAGATGAAAAGGAGCAAGAAGAGAATGGAACCAATTTCTTTGTGACTCTGGGTAATTTATTAAATTTCATGTATATTTAATTACATAGGAGCAGTGATGTTTACTCATATGCTCACTTTGAGAGCTTGCATTTGGAAGCTTGGTCACATAAATATCAAAGAAATAGACTGGTGGTGCACTAAAGTAAAGATATATGAATCACTATATCTACCTTCCAGACCATCCTTTTGGTCCCAGTGACCATGAAGCATTTTAGTAAGATTGCTGTTTCTTTTAGTGCTATGTGTATCCCTACAGTATCCCATGATTCATTCAAATAAACAAATAAGCAAACAAACAATCAAAGGACAAAGAATATATTAAGATGCTTATTCTTTTTTTTTTTTTTTTTTTTTTGAGGTGGAGTCTCACTGTGGCTCAGGGTGGAGTGCAGTGATGTGATCTCGTCTCACTGCAACTTCCACCTCCTGGGTTTAAGTGATTCTCCTGCCTCAGCTTCCCAAGTAGCTGGGACTAAAGGTGTGCACCACCATGCCTGGCTAATTTTTTTTTTTTTGTATTTTTAGTGGAAATGGGGTTTCACCATGTTAGCCAGGCTAGTCTCAAACTCCTGACCTCAAGTGATCCACTTGCCTTGGCCTCCCAAAGTGCTGGGATTACAGGCGTGAGCTACCACATCCAGCCATGATGCTTACTCTTTTGTACTTTGAATTATAAAATAATAAAAGCTAACAAAATAAAATTAAATAATTTTATTTTTTAAAAATCAGAAATACATTCATTAATGTATTAAAACTATAAAATAGTGTAAAGTAAAAGTCTTAGTCCCATCTCTTTTTCTATTCATTCTGTTTTCATCTCTTCACCTAGTTTCCTTCCCACATTAATCCTCAGATAAGAATTTTTATTAGTTTCTTTGTGAAACTTCTATGACAGTTTTTTTCATGCAAATACAAACAAATAGAATATATACTCTTATTCTCCTCCCTTCTTTTAACCCCCAAATACCATCCTGTTCTGTTCCGTTTTTTTCACCTCTATATTTTGTAGATCTTTTCATATCAGTGCATAGAGTGTTTCTTCCATTTTTTTAGCTGAATAATATTCCATTTAATACTTGTACATGCTGTGGTTGGGCGCACTGGCTCAGCAGCTTGTAATCCTAGCAGTTTGGGAGGCCAAGGCAGGTGGATTGCCTGAGCTCAGGAGTACAAGATCAGCCTGGGCGACATGGTGAAACATTGTCTCTACTAAAAATACAAAAAAAATTAGCCTGGCATGGTGGCACACGCCTGTAGTCCCAACTACTCAGGAGGCTGAGGCATAAGAATAGCTTGAACCTGGAGTGGAGGTTACAGTGAGCCAAGATGGCGCCACTGCACTCCAACCTTGGCAACAAAACAAAACAAAAAAAAGTGTGTACATGCTATACATTATTTAACCAATCCATCATTGATGACTATTTGGATTGTTTCACTTTTTTAAAAGTTTTTATTTTTTTGAGATGGAGGTCTCACTCTGTCACCCAGGCTGAAGTGCAGTGGTGCAATCTCAGCTCACTGCAACCTCCACCTCCCAAGTTCAAGCGATTCTACTGCCTCAGCCTCTCAAGTAGCTGGCACTACGATGCATGCCACCATGCCCAACTTATATTTGTATTTTTAGTAGAGACAGGCTTTTACTATGTTGGTTAGGCTGCTCTTGAGCTCCTGACCTCAGGTGATCCACCCACCTTGGCCTCGCAAAGTGGTGAGAGTTTTACAGGTGTGAGTCACTGCGCCCAGCCCTTTTTTTTTTTTTTTTTTTTGAGACGGAGTCTTGCTCTATCACCCAGGCTGGGGTACAGTGGCCAGATCCCAGCTCACTGCAAGCTCCGCCTCCCGGGTTCACGCCATTCTCCTGCCTCAGCCTCCCGAGTAGCCGGGACTACAGGCGCCGGCCACCTCGCCTGGCTAGTTTTTTGTATTTTTTAGTAGAGATGGGGTTTCACCGTGTTAGCCAGGATGGTCTCGATCTCCGCCCGTCTCGGCCTCCCAAAGTGCTGGGATTACAGGCTTGAGCCACCGCGCCGGCCGCATTTTTTTTTTTTTTTTTTTTTTTTTTGAGCCATGTTCTCACTTTGTTGTCTAGGCTGGAATGCAGTGGTACGATCATGGCTTACTGATGCCTCAACCTCTTGGGATCATGTGACCCTCCCACCTCAGCCTCCTGAGTAGCTGGGACCAGAGGCATGTAACCACCATGCATGGATAATTTTTTAAATTTTCTTGTAGATGTGGGGTCTTGCCATGTTGCTCAGGGTGGTCTTGAATTCCTGGCCTCAAGCAATCCTGCTACCTTGGCCTCCTAAAATGCTGGGATTATAGGAGCAAGCCACTGTGCCCAGCTGGATTGTTTATAATAATTTGCATACTAGTTCATATTTATTGGACTAAGCTTACTATATTCTGGGCATGATGCAAATTGTTGTATTTGGACTATCTCATTTAATATAATAACCCTAGGGGTTAGATAATATGATTTTCACCTTTCAGATAAGAAAACAGAACGTCAGAGAGATTAACAAACCTGCCCAAGATTTGAAACCGGATTATCTGTTTTCAAAGCACATATTTGTATAAATGAAACACAAATTAGAGGCCCACAGTACTTTGGAAGGCCAAGGCAAGAGGTTCACTTGAATTCAGCAGTGTGAGACCAACCTGGGCAACATGATGAAACCCTAGCTCTACAAAACATACAAAAATTAGCTGAACATGGTAGCATGTGCCTGTGGTCCCTGCTACTCAAGAGGTGGCTAAGGTGGGAGGATCACCTGAGCTCAGGAGGTTGAGGCTGCAGTGAGCTGTGGTCACACCACTGCACTCCAGCCTGGGTGACAGAGTGAGACCCTGTCTCAAAAAAATAAAAAAAAAAATAATAATAAAAAAACCAAACAAGGGAAATATAAATTAGTACTCTTTTTGCTTTTAGAAAAATTTTCCTCCGAAGAAGTTTCTAGTTAGATATTCATGACTATTCTTCTCTGGTTACTAAGATTTTCTTACAAACATTTTAAGAGGTTGCACAATTCAGGATTTTACTTTTTTTTTTTTTTGAGACGGAGTCCCTCTCTGTCACCCAGGCTGGAGTGCAGTGGTATGATTTTGGCTTACTGCAACCTCCGTCTCCAGGGTTCAAGCAGTTCTCCTGCCTCCGCCTCCTGAGTATCTCGAACTCCTGACCTTGTGATCCACCCGCCTAGGATTTTACTTTTTTTAACCACATTATTTATTCTTTCTTGGCCTGTGGAATATTTAGTGATGAATCTGATATTAAAACATATCTGTTTTAAGATCGTTTAAAGAGTTAAAGCTTAAAACTATGGGGTGGCCTGACATTTTCTGAGTGATTGATTTTTATTTTACGTCTATTGCATGCTGAGCTCTTGGTCTGAAAACAGAAACAACTTTCTATTTAGGCACCACAAGTTTGAAGTGTAGATCAAATAAATGACCTTGTCCTTTCTCACCCTTCCTCCACAGGACTTTCCATAAGGCAGTTACAGAACCACTGAAATCTTTGTATTTTATGTCTTCCTTCTCAGAGCTGTTTGACTTAATTCAAATTTAAGCCAAATGAAATGTATCTTGTACTTGCAGGCTACTGCTACAATGTGCATTGCAATAACTGAAAAACCTAGATGCCATTTAGAAACTCAAACAAATCTGGGCCTTCTCCTAAATTTAGCAAATGCCTGTCGCTATTAAAAACCATAATGACAAAACTTCCTATCTCGTCGTGATTGTAATTTGATTCTTGCCATCTGCAGCCATCAGGGTCACCAGGGCAAAGGCTTGCCCAGTGTGGAAGAGCAGAATGGCGCCTGTCCAGAAGTCTGTCCAGAGGAAGTGTGAAACCTTGTATTTCCTACATATTTAAACCTTAAACAACTTTCATATGAAGAACTGGATACCAACAGAGAGTATTAATCTAGTAGCCTCACTTTAAATTAATGCACAAATCACAGCATTTAATGCAGTGCTTCCAGCAGAGACAGACAGCAACTTATTATGTGTAATGATACAGCATTTCATAATCATCATTTTACTGAAATCTTCCTTTGAATAAGGCATTGCTTGGCAGCCATTTTTCATTCTCAAACTGTTCGCAGTGTGACATTTTAAATGGAAAAAGCAATACCACCTGGAGTACTTATTAGCTTAGCAAGCACTTGCCTGGGAGCCTAGGAAGATTCACTGTGTTTCACTCCCTCCTGAGTGGTTTAACTCCAGAGCTTAACGGTGTTCTCTGACTCCAGGGCCTGGAGCAGTCTGCCACTAGGGGATGCTCTTGCTTCTTCACTCCAACTCCCCGCAGGTTCAATTCTGACCTTATCAGCCTCAATACAAGAGAGGAGGAAAAAGGAGGCTTTTACTTTTCCCCAGTGAGTTTGTTCCTCTGAAACCCCCAGAGTCAGCTAAATCTGTTGGAACAATTCAGAGCAAAATGAAATGACTAGTAAGTGAAATAGCTTCGTTAAAATGTTTTCAAATATCTCCCTGTGGTGGACCAGAATTGCTTCCTGATATAATCGGTGGCCTAATAGTTTCATTAGGGTTTGGGGATGTTAACAGTGTTTGAGGAGCTGCCAAGGGAGGTGAGGGCAAATGGGGAAGAGCTGGTGTCACAGGAGGTGAGGAGAGGGCTGTGCCCTTACTGACCCTTCCCCAGTCTGGCAGAAATCTGCTTTACCCCTCTACTGACTTAGCTTTGACTTAGACACCATTTATTTGCCAAAGCATGCCCATATACCAGTTTTGGGGTTTGTTAGAAATAAAAGTCCAGGGGTTCACATGAACTTGAGAAATTCTGGGTTGAAAAAAAAGTTTTACTTGTTACAGAACTTTCAGAACATTTAATCTACAATGCACTGTGCTTTGCAAATCCAAGGCTGGGCATTTGCTGGGAATAACTGTTGACTGGGCTCTTCATCTTGAAATTCTCCTGACTTGGGTTGATGTTGCATTGTTTTGGTTTTTCTTCTTTCTCTGTAACCTCTCCTTTTTGGCATTTTTTTTTTTCTTCCTACTCCCTGAGGGTATTTCTTGTGGTTTTATGGTTCGTTATGTTCAATCTCTAGAAGATTTGCCCAAGTCCATGATTTTAGTTATGTACTTCCATGCTAGCGGCTCTACCCAGGTACCCCTCCAAGAGACATAGGCGAAGCCTATCTCTTCCCAAAGAGACCTATATTTTCAGTTATATGTTGGATGCTTTCCCCAAAGTAAAAACGTCCCCTCTCCAAAACCATCTCTTCCTTTTTGACTTCCAGTTTTCTTCCTCCTTTACATTTTTCTTAAATTCTTTCAATTCTCTGAATCAATCAGACTTGAAACCATATTTAATCACTAAACCCTGTGAATTCTTCTGGCTCTTTTGTCTATCCTCCTTTTTTTTTTTTTTCTGAGACAGAGTGTTGTTGTGTTGCCCAGGCTGGAGTGCAGTAGCGCCATCTTGGCTCACTGCAATCTTTGCCTCCCAGGTTCAAGTGATTCTCCTGCCTCAGCCTCCCAAGTAGCTGGAATTGCGGTTGCCCGCCACCACGTTTGGCTAATTTTTGTATTTTTAGTAGAGACAATGTTTCACCATGTTGGCCAGGCTGGTCTTGAACTCCTGACCTCCAGTGATTCACCTTCTTCGGCCACCCAAAATGCTGAGATTACAGGTGTGAGCCACTGTGCCCAGCCCCTTCTTTTTTTGTTGTTTCTGTTTTTGTTTTTGAGACAAGGTCTTGCTCTGTCACCAAGGCTGGAGTGCAGTGACCTGATCACAGCTCACTGCAGCCTCAACCTTCTGGGCTACAGTGATCCTTCCACCTCAGCTTTCTGAGTAGTTGAGAGTACAGGCATGTGCCATCATGCCCAGCTAATTTTTGTATTGTTTGTAGACACAGCTGTGTCTATCCCTTCTTAAATGAGGCCTTGATCCCCTTGTCTAAACTACTGAAATAAATTCCAAGTCATGCTTCCTGCTTCCTTTCCTTACCTATTCTATGTAGGCTGCACACAGCTACTGTTTCAATCAATCTAAAGCACTGCTTTGATTCTTTCTTAAAAACTTCCAGTGGGTGAGTTCTCAGTGACTCATTGTGTGAATAAAGTCCGTACAACTTATGCCAGCAGTGAAACTTCCCACAGTATTGCTCCCACGTGCATTTAAAGCCTTTGTGCTAATGGTTCCTCTATTAAAATTGCAGACAGAAGAAATGCTCTTATGACATTACAGATGTGAAGGTAGGAGTGTGCAAGGCATTTGGGGAAAGGAACTTTCTGTAACCCTTTCAGAATTGAATAATCTATGGGATACCTGAGCCGAACAATTCAAGTTCTAAATTACTACAAAAAATCCACATCATCCTCTAGATTAAGGATATTCTGTAAATGGGCTAATATGGTCCTTTATAGCATGTAAAGAATAAAAATAAGGAAGGATATAGCTTAAGGCTTCTACCTGTCAAAGCTGATAGCCTATCATATTACACATTTTACAAAATATTGATCAAATTCAGAATGAAAAAATTCATACATGCGTGTGTACATAAATAAAAAGCTACTGTAGAAGATGCTGTTGATACCCTACCCATATTCCTTCATTGCTCGCCTCTAAATGACAAAGGTAAACACCTGCAAAGATTGCAAATGCTGCAATTCCCTGCTTCAAAACCTTTATTTATGGCTGTAGGTGTGTGCTTAGCTTGCCCCCAGGGCAAGCTGGTAGTGCCAGAGAGCCAATGGGTTCAGAAGCTACCGTAATCAACGATGGGTTTCCTTACCCCTTAATTGGACTAACTCTTTTTTTTTTTTTTTTTTTTTTTTTTGAGACAGGCTCGCACTCTGTCGCCCAGGCTGAAGTGCATTGGTGCAATCTCACTTCACTGCAGCCTCTGCCTGCTGGGTTCTGGTGATTCTCGTGCCTCAGCCTCCCGAGTAGTTGGGATTATAGGCATGAACCACGACGACTGGCTTTTTTTTTTTTTTTTGGTATTTTTAGTAGAGATGGGGTTTCACCATCATGGCTAGGCTGGTCTTGAACTCCTGACCTCAAGTGATCCACCCACCTCAGCCTCCCAAAGTGCTGGGATCACAGGTATGAACCACCACACCCAGCTGGACTAACTCTTAATTGCAGAGTTGGTCTGCTATGTCTTTCAGAGTTCCTCATCAGAACTGAACTCAAATTGCCCACTGGAGTCTCTTGCTTGATAAAACACCCTTTATTGACTTTCTTTTCTCCCCGTCTCACCTTCCCACCTCTAGCAGTACTTTCTAGGATTGTCTCTTAAAACAAAAACAAAAACAAAAACAAATTACTTGCAATTGAATTCTTGTCTCTAAATCTACTTCTGGGGGAACCCAAACAAAGACAGCCAATGAACATGAAATTGCATATTGAGAATTTAAGATGAGTCTATGGCATCTGGAGTTTATGAAGTTGGAGCTGAATAAAAAATATTTCTTCCAGGAGTCAGGATCTTTGTCTCTGTGACGAAATTTCTTCCACTAAAGGTTTGAACAAAAGATGCGGAAGCTTTGTCTCTGGAAACCACCATTAATTTATGAGGGGAGGATAGGGGTTGTCTCTATTATTCCAGTGCTTCGGATATAGGAAGAAAAAAAATCATTAAAACTAGAAAATCTTCACTAACGGAATGTTTACTTATAAAAATTATTCTTAACTCAAATTTTCTTTCCCACTTAACACTTATTCTACCTCACTCATAATGCACTAGCAGCTAGTGTTAGAATATTTGGTCCAACAATACAAATAAAACTGTAGCTCATTTTTCTTTTTTTTGAGATGGAATCTCACTCTGTCACCCAGGCTGGAGTATAATGGCACGATCTCGGCTTACTGCAACCTCCACCTCCTGGGTTCAAGCAATTCTTCTGTCTCAGCCTCCTGAGTAGCTGGGACTACAGGTGCGTGCCACCAAGCCCGGCTAATTTTTTTGTGTTTTTAGTAGAGACGGGGTTTCACCATATTGTCCAGGCTGGTCTCGAACTCCTGACCTCATGATTTGCCTACCTTGGCCTCCTAAAGTGCTGGGATTACAGGCATGAGCCATTGTGCTCGACCAACTGTACCTCAATTTCAATAGGAAATCTGAAATCTTGCAAAATATACAGCATTGTATCAAATGTATGAAGGTGATGTTGGGGACCTTCTAGAATCAATGCAAAGCTATGGACAAATGAAGACTTGGTAGACTAAGACAACATAAAAAGCGAAGGAGAGAAAATGGATGTGGATGATGACCCTGAGAAGAACTTTACAACACAGTGGTCTGATTAGCAAAGGATTAAGTGAAGTTCTTGAGAAAATTAGTGATGTCCTCGAATATGTTTGCAAAAATTGATGCTCTTTGTGGTTATTCTGTGAAAGTTAAGCATGAAGGGATGACTATTAGGTTGTGTTAGGCTGTACTTTGGGGAAAAATTCTACTCCAGAACATTCCATTTACATTTTGAGTGACAGAACTGCATTTAGATATTTTCGCTCACAAAATATTTAATCTCAAAGTCTGGCGTATAATACCCTTTAAGAGAATCATGAAAACATCCACGAGGAGGCTCATCCCTTGCCTTACACAAAGTCTCCTTTGGTTGAAAATCACTTAAACATTGAACTGAGAACATTTGCTGTGTTTCCTGATTTATAGATATGTTTCTAAGAAACATATCTGTAACTTCCAAACAGTCCCAGCTGGCGTAGCTAAGGCTGTGTAATTGATAAGATGCATCTGGCTTCAAGGCACAGATTAAGTACAAGGGCAGGCTCTTGCTGTCGCTGGAGAATCCGGTTGGGGTAGGAGCTACATCTCAGGACCACTTGCTCTATATATGAGTGCCAAGATAATCTAGAGCAGGGAGAGGCAGAGAGGCAGGCAGCCTGCTGGGTTCTTCCTGCTGTTGAAAACTTACCCGGCCCTTACCGAGGAAATTTTCCCCCTCTCTTCTGCCCTGAATGTTTTCCCAAACATGAAGGTAAGAGAATAATTTCATTACTTTTGTAAGTGAAGCTATCTTTTCAAATGAACAGGGGTAATATAAATGTAATTTAAGTGAGGAGGGGTAATACTTAACTGAAAGACATCAAGTAAGTAGAAGGCCAGAGAAAAATACAGAAGAAAAAGATCTGGGGGTGATTTTTAGAAATCCTTATTTAAACATATTTAACAGTTCAGCCAAAGTGAATTCCTTTTTCTTATCTTGTGGTTAAATTATAGGTCCAGAGGTCTGGGAATCAGGAATTGGAGGCAACGTTTCTGAAAGTCCCGATAAAATAATAAAGAAATACAATAGTACTATTGTTATTTCTTGGGAAAAACTTTCCTCTGGTGTATTTTTTTTTTTTTTTTTTGCTTGTTCGGATTTGGAGCCATGCAATAGGGTCCTGCAATTTATCTAAGAGCTAATAGAAAAGTAAATTTGCAGACTTGGAACTTGAGAATTTGAAATATTGGATAAAAGAGTCAGCATTGTGAGAATAGAAGATACGAGTAGATGGAATAAAACTAAACGTCTACCAAGTATACATGTTGGCCCAATGCAAAAAGGCCAAATATTAAAAAGCAAAACAAAACAAAACAAAACAAAACCAAAAAAACTATTCAACTAAAGACAGGACCAAAGACAGAAATCACTATCATAGGCTAAATCTCTGGAATGCAAAAATAAGTTGAGATTGCTATTAAAATTTTATTATTGTAAATTTTGGTATTTAAACTTCAAAAATGTTGCATTGTGAGGAATAATTTGACAGCTCTGTCAGTGGCTAGATTGCTTCCATAGTCACTGTATTGTCCATTGCGGCACCGAATACAAGCTCGCTCATTATTGGGGTTAGAGGAGGAGCAAGATATGGGTCTTGATTAACCCATGCCTTCTGTGAAATTAAATAATTAAAAATTAAACACAAATCACAAAGTTAATATGTTTAAAGTTATGATGGGCAGTCTTAAAAAAGAATGAAATCATGTCCTTTGCAGCAACATGGATGCAGTTAGAGGTCATTATCCAAAGAAAATTAACACAGGAACAGACAACCAAATACCACATGTTCCTAATTTTAAGTGGGAGCTAAATATTGGGTACTTATGGACATAAAGATGGCAACACTAGACACTGCACTCCAGCCTGGGCAATAGGGTGAGACTCTGTTTTGAAAAACAAACAAACAAACGAACAAACAAAAAAAGAATATGACGTTCTTCTGAAAGTCATCTAGCCAAAATGTTTTTTCCTAATATTTGTGTTAACTGTTAATCTTTTACTGTATTTTACAATGAGAAATCTTAATAATTGATTTGTGCTTAAAAACATGTTCACAATCATTGATTATTATAATATTTTACTGCTGTAATAATAAATATACTTTATCCTTTAATTGGTTAACAAAATATCAACAAATAAAGCAATCAATTTTTTAAAAATTTTACATATAGGGGCTTTCCAGCAAAAATTGGGAAGCCTGCTAGACAAATTCTAAAAGAGCTGTAACACTAAAGCGATTATTTCACTCCAAGTTGCATGCAGAATTCTTACCTGTACTTGAAAGTGGACATTCATATTTTACAGTAAACCTGAAGGACATGCTTTGGGGATATGTGACAAAGAAGGACACTTGTGAAAGCCTTGGGCTATCAAGAAGCTAGAAATGGTTTTTATGTCAGACCTTTTAAAAGGAAGCAATATTTTGGCTCCACAGTCCCTATGTGAACTAAATTCAGAGAGACAGTCACAGGATTCCCTTTGGTTCTCTCTGTGTTCTTGGATAGGAAATAACTTGGGTCTGAGGCGTTTGAGAAGACGTCAGGGCCAAGGGACTTCCCTCGGAGCTGGTTGTGACCAGCTATTTGTTCTGTCCATCCAGGACTGAGCTGAGTGTGGGACCTGTGAACCTAGGGAATGGTCATCACAGTGCCTAAGCACAGTGATGTAGTCAAGCCCAGTAATGTCTCAAATCAGGATTGTAGCTGGGATATATTCAAAGAAGGAGGTAGAGCTAATGCTCATTCAGTGATGAAAAAGAGGAGAATATAGTTCAGGGGAATATAGTTCCAGCTTAGCTACATTGACACAGAACAAAAATACCATACACCTTTTCTTTTTCTTTTTTTTTTTTTTTTTTTTTTGAGACAAAGTCTCACTCTGTCGCCCAGACTGGAGTGCAGTGGCATGATCTCAGCTCACTGCAACCTCCGCCTCCTGGGTTCAGGTGATTCTCCTGCCTCGGCCTCCCGAGTAGCTGGGACTACAGGTGTGAGTCACCATGCCTGGCTAATTTTTGTATTTTTTTTTAGTAAAGATGGGGTTTCACCATATTGGCCAGACTGGTCTTGAACTCCTGACCTTGTGATCCACCCACCTCAGCCTTCCAAAGTGCTGGGATTACAGGCGTGAGCCACCACACTTGGCCCCATAAACCTTTTCAACCAAGCAATTCTTTTATGGAGTCAGTTCAGATGTATGTCTGTTACTGTCATTCATGTGATTTATTTGTGTTTCTTCTATCTCTCTTGTTCATTTATAAGGTATTCTTTCCAAAGGTAAGGAAGCATAACTGCTTCCTTTCAGAGAGCAGGCTAGCAAAATTTCAAGAAATGCTTTTGGCTAATAGATTCACTTTGTATAACTCATGAACAGAACTGGTCTTGTAATAAGCAGACTTTGTTGCGTTATAATGAGTATGTATATGAAGAATGTGATGGCAAAGGCATCCATGATGATAAAAAGCAAATTTCCTAAACTTTCATTGAAATTCTTTATTTTAAAAAGTACTTTTAAATTTGAGACAAGATCTTGCTCTATTGCCCTGGCTGGAGTGTAGTGGTGCAATCATGGCTCACTGCAGCCGCTACATCCTGGGCTTAAGTGATCCTTCCACCTTAGTCTTCCGAGTAGCTGGGACTACAGGTGCCTGCCACCATGCCTGGCTAATTTTTGTATTTTTTTGTAGAGATGAGGTCTCACTATGTTGCCCAGGCTGGCCTCAAACTCCTGGGCTCGAGGGATCCTCCCACCTTGTCCTCTCCAAATGCCAGGATTACAGGCATGAGCCACCAAACCTGGCTGAAATTATTTTAGAACACCTGTGACAGAATGTTAGAAATAATTATTTCTGGTATCCACATTTTGGCTGAGAGTCAAAGGCCAAGAACAAGACTCAATATTTTTTGAAATTTTATTCTATTTTTGAAATTTTATTCATTTAGTTATTTTATTTGTATACATTTAAGGGGTACAAGTGCAATTTTGTTACATGGATATATTGGGTAGCATTGAAGTCTGGGCTTTCAGAGTATCTATCTCCCAAATAACGTACATTGTACCCATTAAGTAATTTCTCATCACTCTTCCCTTTCTATCCCCAACTCTCCTGGGTCTCCAATGTCTATTATTCCATACTTTTTGTCCATGTGTAAACATTATTTAGCTCCTACTTGTAAGTGAGAATATGAGGTACTTGATTTTATGTTTCTGAGTTGTTCCATTTAATATAATGGCTCCATTTCCATCCATGCTGCTGCAAAAGACATGGTTTCATTCTTTTTTAAAAAATTGAACAGTATTTCATTGTGTATATACCGCATGTTCTTTATCCAATCATCTGTTGATGGACACTTAGGTTGCTTCCATATCTTTGCTATTGTGAATAGTAGTGAGATAAACATATGAGTACAGGTATCTTTCTGATATAATGATTTCTCTTCCTTTGGGTAGATACCCAGTAGTGGGATTGATGGATCCGATGGTAGTTCAATTTTAGTTCTTTGAGAAATCTCCATACTGTTTTTTATGGAAGTTGTACTAATTTACATTACCACCAATAGTATATATTGGTGGGAATATATACTATTCCCTATTCCCACTTATCTCTGCATTCCTACCAACATCTGTTATTTTTTGACATTTTTAAAGAGAGATGGGATCTTGCTCTGTTATCCAGGCTGAAGAGTAATGGTGCAATCATAGCTCACTGCACCCTTGAATTCCTGGGCTCAAGTGATCCTCCTGACTCAGCCTCCTGAGTGGCTGGCTGGCACTATTTGGTCATGTGCCACCATGCCCAAATAATTTTTTTTTTGAGATGGAGTCTTGCTCTGTCTCCCAGGCTGGAGTGCAGTGGCACAATCTCAACTCACTGTAACCTCCACCTCCTGGGTTCAAGCGATTCTCCTGCCTCAGCCTCCCACATAGCTGAGACTACAGGTGCGTGCCACTGTGCCGCCATGCCTGGTTAATTTTTTGTATTTTTAATGGAGACGGGGTTTTACTGTGTTAGTCAGGATGGTCTCGATCTCCTGACCTCATGATCTGCCCACCTCGGCCTACCAAAGTGCTGGGATTACCAGTGTGAACCATCGCACCCAGCTGCTCAAATAATTTTTTAAGAATTATTTTATGTAGAGACAGAGTCTTACTATGTTGCCTAGGTTGATCTCAAACTTCTGGCTTCAAGCAATCCTCCTGCCTTGGCCTCCCAAAGTGTTGGGGTTATAGGTGTGAGCCATCACATTCAGCCAATTTTTTCACTTTTTAATAGTAGCCATTCTGACTGTGTAAGATGATATCTCCTTGTGGTTTTAATTTAAGTCTCTGATGATTAGTGATGTTGAGCACATTTTCATATGCTTGTGAGCCATTTGTATGTCTTCCTTTGAAAAACGTCTATTCATGTCTTTTGCCCACTTTTTAATGTTTTCATTGTTGTTGTTTTTGTCATTGTTTGAGTTTCTTGTAGATTCTGGATATTAGTCCTCTGTCAGATGCATAATTTACAGATATTTTCTCCCTTTCTGTAGGTTGTCTGTTCACTCTGTTGATTATTTCTTTTGTTGTAGACTAGCTTTTAATTTTAATTAAGTTCCATTTGTCTAATCTTGTTTTTGTTGGTTGTGCTTTTGAGGTCTTAGTTATGAATTCCTGGCCTATACTAATGTCCAGAAGAGTTTTCCCTAGGTTTTCTTCTAGTGTTGTTATAGTTTCAGGTCTTACATTTAAGTTTTCAATCCATGTTGAGTTGATTTTTGTATAAGGTGAGAGAAAAGAGGATCTTCACATTTTAAAGCGAGATGCTAGACATTCTATTCAATATTACAAAGAGAGTATTCCCAAATCTATTTGGTGATCCTTAGGCCATCCCTATTCTCAAGAGAATACAACATAGTGTACAGGAGATATAGGAAATGCTACCCTGTACACATTTGAGAAAATGTAAAGGCACAGACCTCCTTTAGCTGAGTAAATAAACCCAGCAGTATCAGCTACAGCGTGGACATTCAGAGTTTGGCAGGACACGGATGTGTGCAGCGATCCCATGGCCCGCATATGGATGGTTAAAAGAGAGCCAGAGTTGGGTTGTCAGAGACACTGCCTGTGAGAGTGCTTGTCTGCAGGATGAAGCAACCCCAAGAAATAGCATTAGTTTGGAAAGGACCCCCAGGAAGCAGGCATGGGTGAGAATCGAAAGTGATTAACAAAGGGATGAATCATTTGTGCCAGAGTACAGTGGCTACAGAGTAGTAGGAAGACATCCAAAGAATCACAAAAACACTGCGAGAGATAAAGAATCAGCAGTCAAATGTCTAACATTGATTTACTATCACCAGACTCCAACTGGATCAGTCAAGCAAGACTCTGTTTTACTCTTGTCTCTCTCATTCCTGTTGGTCTGATTTTGGAGAGGACAGAGGCAGCCTGGGGAGGTGGGGAAGAGGAATAAGGTGGTGCAATTTTGAAGTGGACTCCACTCCTCCCTCATTACAAGTATCCAGAAACTGAAAGTAAGAGAGAGATTTAAAATTGGAGGATAAATTGAAGTTTGTATATTATAATAGCTTGTTTTCTGAAAACATGACTAGTGGTTAATACCTAATAATGACTAGTAAAGCTGTGAGATAGGCTTTCCCAGGGACAAGAACAAAAATGAGCTGACACAGCACAGAGGAAAGCCACATTGTAGAAAAAGAAAAAAAAAAAAAAAAAAAAAAACCCACATATCTTATAATTTAAAACAAAAAAATCTTAAAAATTATATGCTCTACATGTTTATTGAAGTCAGAAAAGTTTTCATAATCTCACCCAAATAACCTCTCCTAGCATTGTTCACGTTTCCCAACTCCTTGGCAGCTTTTCACCCTTTCAGATATGCTAATCAGCACAATAAGCTTAAACATTTTTAGAACTATAACAGCCAGAAACAGGCAGGTAGAATTTTACAAGTGAGAAGAAGATACCTAATAAGAGAATGGGTTATCTAAGAAGACAGTGGAAATATCCAGAAAATAATGTTAAAAAGACTTTTCATAGGTACATTGAGAAAAAGAGTTTTGGGGAGTTCAAGAAGAAGAGAGAAAATATTGGGCTATTAAAATGTGAGATGATTTTAAAGTCCTTTACCCAGAGTTATAAATTGGATGCATTTGATATTCTTAGAGAATCAGTAAAGATGTGAATTGCATTTTCTCCATCACCTTCAGCTGTCAGTTAAAGTAGGAAAATACATACAGCTAAAGTAGGAAAATATATAAAAGAAACTACTTATAATTTGACAACCAGAAATAAACTGTTATGCTTTATTATTTTTCTTTGTAGATTTTGTTTTTCAATGCACATTTGATTTTTCAAACAAAACGTGATCACATTTTATGTACAATTTTGTAACCTATCAGATCCTCAATATTTAGGCTTGTGCTATCACATAAAGATGATTATAAAAGGCCTTAGGAGAGTTTTATTTTAAACACCAAAGGGACCACCCACAGTACTAAGGAATAACTTGAGAGTCACCACCCCCTGCCTAGCGCTGTGCTTCAACCTTGGTTACTGACTTAGGAAGCTTGGTTTCTTTTTAAAATCAGCCATTCACACTGCTGCTTCTTTCAGGTTTTCTCTCCTCTTGGTATCCTCCGGAGTGCTGTAGTCAGAGAGAACGGGAGTGGAATAAGAGATTAAAAGATGATGGGACCTTAAGGAAATGCTTGAAACCATTTAAGTCTGCTGAATATTTTCAATTTGTGTGTCCATGGCATCACCCAAACCTTACTTGTCTTTACAGAATTCAATGGTAGGAGATAGAGTTTGATAGGATTATACCAAAATTTATTTTTTTAAAAAAACATTTATTTATCTTTGTAATTTATTTCTTTCTTTTAACTGACAAATAAAAATTGTATGATTTATCATGCACAACATGATGTTATAAAATATGTATATATTGTAGAATGGTTCAATTGAGCTAATTAACCATATGCATTACCTCCCATACTTATCATTTGTAGGGAGACTACTTAAAATCTACTCTCTTAGGAGTTTTTAAGAATATAATATATTGGTTCTAGAGCAGCCTGGCCAACAGAGTGAAACCCCGTCTCTACTAAAAATACAAAAATTACCCAGGCATGGTGGCGCTCACCTGTAATCCCAGCTACTTGGGAAGCTGAGGCAAGAGAATCACTTGAACCCGGGAGGCAGAGGTTGCAGTGAGCTGAGACTGCGCCAATGCACTCCAGCCTGGGTGACAGACCAAGACTCCATCTAAAAAAAAGAAAAATAAGAAGCAAATAATACATTGGTATTAATTAAGTCACCATTTTGTATGCTAGATCTCTTGAACTTATTCCTTCTGTGTAACTGAAGTTTTGTATCCTTTGACCAACATCTGTTCAACAATCCCCACCCTGACCCCACAGCCTTTGGTAGCCATTTTACTCTTTACTTATTAGAGGTCAACATTTTTAGATTCCAAATATAAGTGAGATCATTCAGTATTTTTCTTTCTGTGCTTGTTTTATTTCACTTAACATAATGTTATCTGGGTTAATCCATGTTGTCACAAATGACAGAATTTTCTTCTTTTTTAAAGGCCAAGTACTATTTCATTGTGTCTCTTTACCACATTTTCTTTATCCCCTTATCCTTTGATGGACACTTAGGTTGGTTCTGTATCTTTGCTATTGTGACTAATGCATCAATGAACATGGGAGTGCACATTGCTCTTTGATATACTGATTTCATTTACTTCGGATACATACTCTGTAGGGGACTGCTGAATCATATGCTAGTTCTATTTTTAATTTTTTGAAGATCCTTCAAACTTCTATTTGAAATAGAAACTGAAAAGATAAGCAGAGTCACTTAGCCTTCTCCCTGGTTCTTTCACTTTTTATACACCCAAGTCACAAATCTTGACTTGTACAAATGTACTAGTTTTCAAATCATTTAAGAAATGTAAGCTAAAGAAAAAAACTATTAATGACAACTATAGTAGCACTAAAATAACTTATCAAAGGATATACATGATGTAAATTCTGACATCAAAAAATATAAGCTGTTTGATGAGAGAGTAACAACGTAGAGTTGTATGCAAAGTTAAGTTGTAATCACTTTGAAATAGGTGTTGTGATTAAAAGACGTTCTCTGGAAGCCTCATGATAAGCACAAAGCAAAAATCTTCAGTAGAAGCACAAAACAGAAACAGTATTCACAGAATACCACGACTGAAAACCGCGAAACCACAAAGACAGCAAGAGAGAAAGAAAGAAAAATGTATCTTCCAGCCTGGGCAACATAGGGTGGCCCTATCTCTACAATAATTTTTAAAAAATTAGCTGGATGTGGTGGCACATGCCTGTGGTCCCAGCTACTCACAAAGGCTGAGGTGGGAACATCATTTGAGCCTGGGAGGTCGAGGGTGCAGTGAGCTGTAATCACACTACTGCACTCCAGCCTGGGCAACAGAGGCCCTATCTCCAAAAAAAGAGTATGTACAAAACAACAGCAATAACAACAACAACAAAATAACAAAATGGCAGTAGTAAGTCCTTATCTATCAATAATTACCTTGAACGTAAATGAATTAAGTTCTCTAATGAAAAGACATAGAGTAAGTGAATGAATAAAAAACAAGACCCAACTATATGCTACCCATAGGAAACTCACCTCACTTTTAAGGGCACACAGACTGAAAGCTAGGCGATGGAAAAAAAGATATTCCACATCAATAGAAACCAAAAGAGAGCAGGGGTAACTATACTTATACAAGATAAAATAGACTTAAAGTTAAAAACTGTAAAAAAGAAATAACAAGGACATTATATGATGATAAAGGAGTCAACTCATCAAGAGGGTATAACAATTATAAATATATATGTACCCAACCTCAGAGAACCTAAATATATGAAATAAATATTAAGGATATGATGGAAGAGACAGATTGCAATACAATGATAGTAGGGTATTTCAATACCCCACTTTCAACAATGAAAGATAATCCAGAAAATTAGTGAGAAAACATTGGATTTGAATAACACATTAGACCTAATGAATCTAACACACACAAACACACACACACACACACAGAGAGAGAGAGAGAGAGAGAGAGAGAGAGAGAGAGAACATTCCATCCAACAGCAACAGAATACATATTCTTCTCAAGTGCACACGGAACTTTCTCCAGGACAGATAACATGTTAGGGCAAAAAAACAAGCATCAGCAAATTTAAGAAGACTGAAATTATATCAAGCATCTCTTTTTTTTTTTGAATTGGAGTCTTGCTCTGTCACCCAGGCTGGAGTGCAGTGGTGCAATATCAACTCACTACAACCTCCGCCTTCCAGACTCAAGTGATTCTCCCACCTCATCCCCCCGGGTAGCTGGGACTACAGGCGTGAGCCACCACATCCAGCTAATTTTTGTATTTTTAGTAGAGACGGGGTTTCACCGCGTTGGCCAGGCTGGTCTCAAACTCCTGACCTCAAGGGATCTGCCTACCGTGGCCTCCTGAAGTGTGGGGATTACAGGTGTCAGTCACCATGTCCAGCCTCAAGTATCTTTTCTGACCACAGTGGTATGACACTAGAAATCAATTATAGGAGGAAGCTAGGGGTAATGTTATGTGCCTGTAGTCCCAGCTAATTGGAAAGCTGAGGTGGGAGGATTGCTTAAGCCCAGGACTTCAAGGTTGCAGTAGCTATGACTGTACCAGTGCACTCCAGCCTGGGTAACAAAAAAGACCCTGTCTCTAAAAATAAATAAATAAAAATAATGAATGAATATAGGGGGAATTTTGAAAAATCCACAAATATATGGAAATTAATGTGCTTCTCAACAATAAATAGGTCAGTGAAATTAAAAGGGAAATTAAAAATCTTTAGATAACAAGATAAAAATCTTTTATTTTATTTTATTTTATTATTATTATGTTTTTTGAGACAGAGTCTCACTCTGTCACCCAGGCAGGAGTGCAGTGGTGCAATCTCGGCTCACTGCAAGCTCTGCCTCCTGGGTTCACACCATTCTCCTGCCTCAGCCTCCTGAGTAGCTGGTACTACAGGAGCCTGCCACCACACCTGGCTAATTTTTTTTTGTATTTTTAGTAGAGACGGGGTTTCACCGTGTTAGCCAGGATGGTCTCAATCTCCTGACCTTGTGATCCACCTGCCTGGCCTCCCAAAGTGCTGGGATTACAGGCGTGAGCCACTGTGCCTGGCCAAAATCTTTTATCTTAATATAAACAAAAATGGAAACACAACATACCAAACATATGGGATACAGTAAGAACAGTTCAAAGAGGAAGGTTTGTAACAATAAATGCCTACATGAAAGAGAATAAAGATTTAAAATAAATAAGCTAATGTCATACCTCAAGGAAACAGAAAAAGAAGAATAAACTAAACCAAAATTAGTATAAGAAAGGAAATAATAAAAATTAGAGCAGAAATAAATGAAATAGAGACTAGAAAAACAATACAAAAAGATAGATAAAATAAGTTCTCTTTTGAAAAGATGAACAAATTTGACAAACTAGATTAATTTAAAAGAAGAGAGGATTCATAATACCACAAAAATACAAAAGATCATCAGAGACTATCATGAACAATTATACACCAACAAATTGGATAACTAAGAAGAAGTGGTTAAATTCTTCTATCCATTTAGGTCCTTTAAGTGTTTCTGTAAAGTGTTGTTCAAGTTTAATGTTTTCTTATTAATTTTCTGTCTGGATGATCTTCCAGCATTGAAAGTGAGGTATTGAAGTTTTCTACTGTTATTGTATTGCAATCCATCAGATCCTGTGGATCTGAAGAAAGAGATGGGTTGCAATATAATATTTATATTTTGTATACATATAAATATTTGTTTTATGTGTTTAGGTTCTCCAAAGCATACAACATACAAATACTGAATCATAAAAAAATAGAAAATCTGAACAGAACAATAATGAGTAAAAAGATGGAATCTGTAATCAAAGATCTTCCATAAAAAAAAAAAAAAAAAAAAAAAAAAAAAAGCCCAGGACCTGATGGCTTCATGGCTGAATTCTACCAAACATTTATTTTTTATTTTTCCTCACTGTCACCATTTTTATTCAGCATAATACTGAAAGCCCTAACCACAGCAATTGGGCAAGAGAACAAAATAAATGGTATTCAAATTTAAAGAGAAGAGGTCAAGTTGTTTTTGCTTTTAAACAACATGACCTTATATTTAGGAAAAACTGTAGGCTGGGCGTGGCGGCTCACACCTGTAATCCCAGCACTTTGGGAGGCCAAGGTGGGTGGATCACCTGAGGTCAGGAGTTTGAGACCAGCCTGGCCAACATGGGAAAACCCCATCTCTACTAAAAATATAAAAATTCACTGGGTGTGGTGGTGCACACCTATAATCTCAGCTGCTTGGGAGACTGAGGCAGGAGAATTGCTTGAACTTGGGAGGTCGAGTTTGCAGTGAGCCCAGATCGCGCCACTGTACTCCAGCCTGGGTGACAGAGCAAGACTCTGTCTCCAAAAAAAAAAAAAAAAAAAAAAAAAAAGTAAAGACTACACTAAATACATCTTAGCAGTGATAAATGAATTCAGTAAATTTGCAGGCTACAAAATAAACATGCAAAACTTAGTAGCATTCCTACAGGTTAACAGAGATGATTCTGAAAAGAAAATCAAGAAAGAAATCCCATTTATAAAAACTACAAAATAAAATACCAAGGAATAAATTTAATCAAAGAAGTTAAAGATTCTACAAAGAATACTATAAAACACTGACGAAAGTAATTTAAGAGAACATAAAAAAGGAAAGATATCCCATGCTCTTGGATTGGAAAAATTAATATCATTAAAATATCTATGCTCCCCAAAGTGATCTACAGATTCAATGCAATCTCTATCAAAATATCAGTGAAATTATTCACATATATAGAAAAAATTCTAAACATTTATAAAACAGCAAAAGACCCCAAGTAGCTAAACAAATCGTGAATAACAATGCTAGAAGCACTATACTACCTGCTTTTAAATTATACTACAAAGCTACAACAAAAGTAGTCTGTAAAAAAATAATAGTTTATACAAAAACAAGTGGTATGCTAACAAAAATAACATACTAGTGTCCTAAAAACAGACACATAGATGACTGGATCAGGATAGAGAACTAAGAAATAGATTTGTGTACTTACAGCCAACTCATTTCTGAAAAAAGTGGTAAGAACATACATTGGGGCCAGGTGTGGTGGCTTATGCTTGTAATCCCAGCACTTTGGAAGGCCAAGGTGGGTGAATCACAAGGTTGCGAGTTCGAGACCAGCCTGACCAACGTAGTGAAACCCCGTCTCTACTAAAAAAATACAAAAATTAGCCGGGTGTGGTAGCGCATGCCTGTAATCCCAGCTCCTCAGGATACTGAGGCAGGAGAATGGCTTGAACCTGGGAGGCAGAAGTTGCAGTGAGCTGAGAACATGCCATTGCACTCCAGCCTGCGCAACAGAGCAAGACTTTGTCTCAAAACATACAAACAAACAAAAAAACAAAACAACAACAACAAAAAAACAAAAATACATTGGGGACCACGCGTGGTGGCTCATGCCTTTATATAATTCCAGCATTTTGGGAGGCCAAGGTGGGTAGATCATGAGGTCAGGAGTTCAAGACCAGTCTGGCCAACATAGTGAAACCCCATCTCTACTAAAAATACAAAAATTAGCCAGGTATGGTGGCACATGCCTGTAGTTCAGCTACTTGGGAGGCTGAGGCAGGAGAATTGCTTGAACTCAGGAGGCGGAGGTTGCAGTGAGCTGGGCCCATGCCACTGTGCTCTAGCCTGGGTGACAGAGTGAGACTCTGTCTCAAAAAAAAAAAAAAAAAAGAAAAAAAAAAAAGCAGGCCAGGCATGGTGGCTCAGAGTTGTAATCTCAGCACTTTGGGAGGCTGAGGTGGGCAGATCACGAGGTTAGGAGTTTGAGACCAGCCTGATTAACGTGGTGAAACCCCGTCTCTACTAAAAATACAAAAATTTAGCTTGGTGTGTTGGCACATGCCTGTAATAATTTCAGCTACTCAGGAGGCTGAGGCAGGAGAATCGCTTGAACCCAGGAGGCAGAGGTTGCAGTGAGCCCAGATTGCACTACTGCACTCCAGCCTGGGCAACAGAGTGAGACTCTGTCAAAAAAAAAAAAAAAAAAGAAAAAAGAAAAGAAACATTGGGGAGAGGATAATCTCTTTAAGAAATGCTGTTGGGAAAACTGGGTATTTATAAGAATAAAACTAGATTCCTATCTTCTGCCATATACAAAAATAACTCAAATGAATTAGACTTAAATGTAAAATGTGAAATTACGGAGCTACTAGAAGAAAACATAGGGAAACATCATAGATCGATGGTTCAGGCAATGTTTTTTGGGGTAAGATCTCAAAAACACAGAAAACAAAAGCAAAAATGGACAAATGGGATTATATCAAGCTAAAAAGCTTCTACAAAGCAGAACACTCAAAACAGTAAAGAGAAACAACCTGTGGAAATAGAGAAAATATTTGTAAGCTATTCATCTGACAAGGGATTAAGAATCAAAATATATAGGGAAGTAACTCAGTAGTATATATTAATATTAATCTGATTAACAATGGGCAAATGCCCTGAATAGACATTTTTCAAAAGAAGACATACAAATGGCTAACAGGTATATGAAAAAATGCTCAATATCACTAATTGTATTAGGCCATTATTTGTGTTGCTATAAAGAAATACCTGAGACTGGGTAATTTATAAATAAAAGAGGTTTATTTGCCTCATGGTTCTGCAGGCTGCATAAACATGGCATCAACATCAGCTCAGCTTCTGGTGAGGCACTCAGGGAGATTTTACTCATGGCGGAAGGTGAAGCAAGAGCAGGCATGTCACATGGCAATAGTGAGAGCAAGAATGAGTGAGGGGACCAGGTGCAGTGGCTCATGCCTGTAATCCCAACACTTTGGGAGACCGAGGCGGGCAGATCACATGAGGTCAGGAGTTCAAGACCAACCTGTCCAACATGGCAAAACCCCATCTCTACTAAAAATACAAAAATTAGCCAGGCATGGTAGCAGGTGCCTGTAACTGCAGCTACTCAGGAGGCTGAGGCAAGAGAATCACTTGAACCCAGGAGGTGGAGGTTGCAGTGAGCAGAGATTGTGCCACTGCACTCCAGCCTGGGCAACAGAGCAAGACTGTCTAAAAAAAATAAAGAATGAGTGAGGGGGAAAATGTCATACACTTTTAAACAATCAGATCTTAATGAGACTCACTATTGCAAGGATGACACCAAAGGGATGGTGCTAAACCATTTATGAGAAATCCACCCCTCCCAACAAGCCCCACCTCCAACATGGGGATTACATTTCAACATGAGATTTGAAAGGGATATCTAAAGTATATCTTTCTACCCCTGGACCCCTGAATCTCATGTCCTTCTCACACTAAAATAGATACCTGCCCAATAGTCCCCCAAAGCCTTAACTCATCTCAGCATTAACTGAAAAGTCACAAGTCTCAAGAACAAGGTTCAATCTAGAGGTAAGTTTCTTCTACCTATAAGGTTGTAAAATCAAAAAAAGTTACTTACTTCCAAGATATATATAATTGGGGTACAGGCATTGGGTATATGCTCCTTTCCCAAAGAAGAGAAATCTGCCAATAGAAAGAAGCTACCTGCCCCATGCAAGTCTGAAACACAACAGAGCAGTCATTAAGTCTTAAAGCTCCAAATAATCTCCTTTGACTCCAGGTTCCACATCCAGGACACACTGCTGTGAGGGGTGGGCTCCACTTCACCTCTTGGGCAGCTTTACTTCTGTGGCTTTGCAGGGTTCAGTCACCATAGTTGCTCTCATGGGTTGGAGTTGAGTGCCTGAAGCTTTTGGAAGCTCAATATGTAAGCTACTGGTGGATCTGCCATTCTGGGGTCTGGAGGACAGTGGCTCCCTTTCCACTAATTCACTAGGCAGTACTCCAGTGGGGACTGTGTGTGGGGGTTCCAACCCCACATTTCCCCTCTTTACTGCCCTTGTAGAGGTTCTCTGTGAGGGTTCCACCCCTAAGCAGACTTCTGCCTGAGCAACCAGGCTTTCTCATACATCCTCTGAAATGTAGGTGGAGGCTGCCAAACATCCTTCACTCTTGCACTATGTGTGCCTATGAGCTTAACAGCACACGGAAGCTGCCAAGGCTTATAGTTTGTACTTGTTGAAGCAGCAACCCAAGCTGTATCTGGGGTTCACTGGGTTAAGGTTGGAGGTGGAGAGTGGCCTGCATGCAGGCAGCAGTGTCTTAAGGCTGTGCAGGGAAGCAAGACCCTGAACCTGGCCCATGAAGTCATTCTTTCCTCCCAAACCTCCTGACCTGTGATGGGAGGGGCAGCCTCAAAGATCTCTAAAATGCCTTTGAGGTCTTTTCTCCATTGTCTTGGCTATTAACACTTCATTCCCTTTTAGTCGTGCAAATCTTTCTAGCAAGTGGTTGCTCCAAAGACCCCCTTGAATTCCTCTCCTGATGATGCTTTTTCTTTCTCTGCCGCATGGCCAAGCTGCAGATTTTTCAAACTTTTATACTGTGCTTACCTTTCCTATATCAATTCCAACTTTAAATCATTTCTTTGTTCCTAAATCTGGCACAGGCTGTTAGAAGCAGCCAGACCACATCTTGAAACTTGCTGCTTACAAACTTGTTCTACTAGATACCCTAAGTTATCACTCTTAAGTTCAAACTTCTACAGATCCTTAGGGCATAAACAGAATACAGCCAAGTTTTTGCTAAGACATAACCAGGTGACTTTTGCTCTAATTCCCAAAAAGTTTCTCATTTCCATCTGAAACTTCATCAGCCTAGACTTCACTGTCTCTATCACTATCAGCATTTTGGTTACAATCATTTAACCAGTCTGTAAGAAGTTTCAAGCTTTCTTTCATTTTTCTGTCTTCTTTGGAGCCCTTCAAACTCTTCAAACCTCTGCTCATTACCCAGTTCCAAAGCTGCTTTCACACTGTTAGGTGTCTTTATAGCAATGCCCCAATTCTAAATACCAATTTTCTGTATTAGCCTGTTCTTTGTGTTGCTATAGAGAAATATCTAAGGCTGGGTAATTTATAAAGAAAAGAGGTTTAATTAGGTCATGGTTCTGTAGGCTGTACAAGAATGACATCAACATTTACTCAGTTTCTGGTGAAACCTGCAGGGAGCTTTTACTCATGGCAGAAGGCAAAGTGGGAACAGGCATGTCACATGGCAAGGGTGAGTGCAAGAGATAACCCAGACATTCAAAGTAGAGCTAATACTAATCCTTCTCAAACCCTTCCAAAAAATTGAAAAGGAGGGAATACTTTCACATTCTTTTTATGAGGCCAGTGTTATCCTGATACCAAAGCCAAAGAAGTACGTTACAAAAAAAGAAAACTACATGCCAACATTCTTGATAAACATAGTTAATATAGATACAAAAATCTCAACAAAATAGTCGCAAACTGAACAACACATTAAAAGGATCATCTACCATGACCAAATGGGATTTATTCCTGCAATGCAAGGATGGTTCAACATACACAAATAAATAAATAAATATGTTATATGAGATTAACAGAATGAATGACAAAAACTATATGATCATCTCATTAGATGCAGAAAAACGTTTGACAGAATTCAACAACATTTCACGATAAAGACTCTCACCAAGTTAGGTACAGAAGAAAAGTACCTTGACACAATAAAGGCCATATATGAGAAGCCCACAGCTAACATTATACCCAACAGTGAAAAATTGAAAGCCTTTCAGTTAAGCTTTGGATCAAGACAAAAACGCCCACTTTTGCCACTTTTATTCAACATAGTATTGGAAATTCTTGCCAGAGCAATTAGGCAAGTAAAAGAAATAAAAGGTATCAAAATAGAAAGGACAAAGTGAAAATGTCTATGTTTGCTGGTGTCACAATCTTATATGTAGCAAACCCTACATACTCCACCAGAAAACTGTTAGAAGTAATAAATGAATACAGTAAAATTGTGGAATATAAAATAAACACTAAAAGTACATTTCTATAAACTAACAACAAACTATATGAGAAAGAAATTAAGAAAACAATCCCACTTTCAATAACTACAAAAAATATTTAGGAATAAATTTAACCAAGGAAGTTAAAGACCTGTACATTGCAAATTACAAAACACTGATGAGAAATTGAAGAAGACATAAACAAATGGAAAGATATCCCTTGTTCATGGATTGGAAGAAAATATTGCTAAAATGTCCATACTACCCACAGAGATCTAGAGTTTTAGTGCAATCTTTAACAAAATTCTAACATCATTTTTCAAAGAAATAGAAAAAATATCTTAAAGTTTCTATGGAACAACAAAAAACCCCAAATAGCTAAGGCAATCATGGGCAAAAAGAACAAAGCTGGAGGTATTACTTTCCCTGATTTTAAACTATACCACAAAGCTATAGTAATTAAAACATCATGATCCTGGCAAAACCATAGACCCATCAACCAGTGGAACAGAATAGAGAACCCAGAAATGCACCCAGAAATGGTCAATTGATTTTTTTTACAAAGGTGCCAAGAATACACAATGGGGAAAGGATAGTCTCTTTAGTAAATGGTGTTGGGAAAACTGGATATCCACATGCAGAAGAATTAAATTGGACTCTTATCTAGCATCATATATAAAAATCTACTCAAAATGGGATGAAACCTTAAGCATAAGACTAGAAACTGAAAAATTGCTTGAAAAAAAATCTATGGGAAAAACTGTATTGTTCTAGGTAGGGTTTTTTTTGATCTGAATCCAAAAGTGTGGGCAACAAATGCAAAAATAGACAAATGGGATTATAACAAACTAAAAGCTTCTGCATAGCAAAGGAGACAATCACCAGTTTTCAGAGACAACCTGCAAATTGGGAGAAAATATTTGTAAGTCATGCAGTCAATAAGGGGCTAATATCAAAAATATATATGGAGCTCAAACAACTCAATAACAAGAAGACAAAAAACCCAATAAATTATCGGAAAAGTACCAGGAAAGGGAGATGGAAGTAAAGCAAAAATAAAAAATGGATAAGAGACCTGAGTAAACATTTCTGAAGGGAAGACATGCAAATGACCAACAGATATGTTTAAAAAGTGCTCAACATTGCTAATCATTAGAGAAATGCAAATTAAAATCACATTGAGTTATCATCTCACACCCGTCAGAATGGCTACTATCAAAAAGACAAAAGGCAACAAGCATTGGTATGCATGTGGAAAAACGGGAATCCCTGTACACTTGTACACTTGGTAGGAATGTAAATTAGTACAACTATTATGGAAAACTGCATGGAGGTTTCTCATAAAACTTAAGAAAATTATCATATGATCTAGCAATTCTACTTTTGGTTACAAAAGTAAATGTTCATTGCAGCACTACTCACAATAGCTGAGTTATAGAATCAACCTAAGTGTCCCTCAACAGATGAATGGATAAAGAAAATGTGGTGTGTGTACACAATGGAATAGTATTTAGCCTTAAAAAGGAGGAAATTCTGTCATTTATGACAGCATAGATGGAATTGGAAAACATTATGTTAAGTTAAATAAACCAGGCACAGAAAGACAAACAGCACGTGTTCTTACTTATATGATGTAAAACAATCGAACTCGTAGAAGCAAAGTAGAATGGTGGTTACAGAGAGTGGGATAATAGGGCAATAAAGGTCAAAGGGTACACAATCTCAGTTAGCAGAAATATATTTTGAATTCTATTGTACAGTGTGGTGAATGTAGTTAATATTGGTGTATCATACATTTCAAAATTGCCAAGAGTAAATTTCAAATATCTTTACCACAAAAAATGTTAAATATTTTAGGTGATAGAGATGTTAACTGGCTTGATTAAATTATTTCACATTGTATTTAGAAATCATAATATCACTTTGTACCTCATAAATTTACACAATTATAAATTGTCAATTTGTAGTTATAAAAAGAAATGCAAGCTAAAGTAATACTTTATTGTTTTTCTTCTCCAGGCGATAAGCTTATTCATTTTGGTGGGATTTATAGGAGAGTTCCAAATTTTTTCAAGGTGAGGACTTTTTGGGTTGTGTGTAAAAATCATTAAATTAAAAAAAAGTTTTAGAAATTCTTTAGTCTAATTTTGACATTGCAGTTTGAATCTGTGTATCCCTCCAACATATTTTCTCTTTCCATATTTTTATAAAAGACAATGATAACAAAAGTGTGTTTTAAAAATTATTCTTCTTTTACTTAATTTTTCTCCCTGTAAAATGGAAGACTAAAAGTGTAAGTTTTTTGTACCAGTGCTGTGGTTTTATCTGTAATGCAGATAATCACAGTGGACTTATATATCTTAGAGCAATATTTGGTCTTTAAATGTAATCCTTGCAAAACATCCTCTGGATTTTAAAGGTTGAGAGTTTTTTAAGAAAATAGTCTTGTCAGTTCTTGAGGCCTGGAGAAAAGCCAGTATCCTTTATCCAAGGCTTTGTTATTCTCTCACTGTGTCAGATTGACAAGACAGACCCAGGTCAGTTCACTTTATGGAACGATCAGAAAATGTGTCAGGGGCTGTGCTAGGTACTGGGGATACCACAAGGAGCAAGAAGGCACTGGGAACATGCTGGGTGATTCGTATCTTGAGCCAGTTCATGGCAATATGAATGTGCTAAGGGGTCGGACAGAGGCCTGCTCAGGGTGATGTGGGAGCACAGCAGGAAGGTCAAGCAAACTTCCTCTCCTAAGCCTCCATGTTTGGGGAAGCCCTCTGAGTTTCCCCAGGACAGAGACTAGAAAAATAACAATAAGTTCAGATTGTTCAAGGTTGTCAAAAGTATTCAGGTATTTTGATCATTGGTACCCTGTGAAAACCACAGGTTGGCAAGATTGGCCCTGTGAAAGCATCCGAGGCACACACTACAGAATGAGAGTCATTACTTTCAGAGTAACCTGACCCTCTTAAGACATGCAAGAATCATCTTGACTCAAGATATCGCCCAGCCAAGGAATGTGCTGGGAATCCAGAATTCAGGAATACTAGTTCTTTTATCCTTCGTAGAGCATCATTTTAGGCAAGGCTTCCTTAGTCTCTTAAAGCTGACTCAGGTAGTCTTTTCCATATGACACAGCCAGAATGTGAGCATTGTATGAGAGTCAACTCTCCATTTGTACATGTACTTTATTTTAGTGGAGCTGTTTAAGCTCAAATTGCCCTCCTTGGTTGTGTGCTTGAGAAGTGGCCTAAATGAACAGGGGATGCATTTAAATAAATTCCTGTCCATTCAGCCTCTGCCAATTTTTAGTTTTCCACTTCTCATGGGGACTTTTTATAGTTTCTTGTCTCTCAGTTAAGTGTTTCTGGATAACTCTTCAACTCATCATTCAGAATCTCTTCAAAGGCCATAAAACCTTTCTCCCTTCAAAGGTCATAAAACATATTTACACATGTTTTCATCTACCCTCCCAACTCAAACTCTCCCTTATCTATATTCCCATAACACATTATATTGAATGCATTTCTGTTCTGAAATCCATCAAATGAGATATATTGTACTACGATTATTTGTTTATACATCTATGTCTCTGTCCTTCCTTCTATCAATAGTCAATGACCTACCTTTTTTTTTTTTTACAATTAAATTAAATTTTATTTTTTATTTTTTATTTTTTCTGAGATGGAGTCATGCTCTGTCACCCAGGCTGGAGTGCAGTGGTGCAGTCTCAGCTTACTGCAACTTCTGCCTCCCAGGTTCAAGCAATTCTCCTGTCTCACCTCCCAAGTAGCTGGGATTACAGGCATGCACCACAAAGCGTGGCTAATTTTTGTGTTTTTAGTAGAGACGGAGTTTCATCATCATGGCCCAACTGGTCTTGAATTCCTGACCTCAAGTGATCTGCATGCCTTGGTCTCCCAAAGTGCTAGGATTACAGGCATGAGCTACCATGCCCGGCCAATGACCTACCTCTTTTATTATTTCTACAACTCTAGTGTCTTTAGAATCTGGCATATAATCGATTTTTTTTTTTTGAGACGGAGCCTCCCTCTGTCACCCAGGCTGGAGTGCAGTGGTGCAATCTCTGCTCACTGCAGCATCTGCCTCTTGGGATCCAGTAATTTCTTTTGCCTCATCCTCCTGGGTCGCTGGTATTACAGGCACACGCCACCCTACCTGGCTAATTTTTTTGTATTTTTAGTAGAGATGGGGTTTCACCATGTAGGCCAGCCTGGTCTTGAACTCCTGACCTCAGGTGATCTGCCTGCCTCAGCCTCCCAAAGTGCTCGGATTACAGGTTTGAGCCACTGTGCCAGCATAATAGATGTTTAGTAAGTGTTAATCTCTAAGTCGGTGGGGCTCCCTCCATTTTTGTATATTTTAGGATGCTTTTAGTGTCTCTTAGGAAAAAATATTTGAGGCAACATTTAACTATTTTTGACTGTTTTCACTATTCTTTGTGTTCCCTTGTGTATCTTTCTGCTTGCTTTATGATGGACAATTTGACACTGTGGCAGTGCCTCCTCTCCAGTCAACTGCCAGTGGGACTCCTATGCCCCTTGGTCAGAATGCAATGGCTGTACCAAGACTCAGGTAGGAACACGCAAAACTTTGTATTTGATTATTTATGTGCAGAAATACTTAGGCATGGCCAAAATGGTATTATCTTTTGAATGTTCATTAAATAGTGTCAATGTTTTTTGAAAACCATGTTAGTAATTTTGAGGGGAGAAAAGTATGATTTGTTTAATAATTAATATTGTAATAAAGTAACTTGTATATTCATTTTTCTTGAAGGACTTTTCTAGATCTTATCTTGGAGCTAGAAATGTAGATAGGCTAAAAGTTCAAGGCAATTTACTAACTCTTTAACTATGAGAGAAATAGGAATAACATAGAACAAAATTTTTAGATAATTTAAAATGTTTTATATTCACTGAATTCAACTTTTCTTCTCATCTCAAACACACACTAGCAAATAGCAAAATGGCTGCTTGATTTTACTTCACAAATAGCGAACAACCATGAAAAAAAATTTTGCAAAATATCTTAAAGCTTAATTGCTAAGTAATACAAGTACAATGTTGAACTTAATCTGAGTATTATAAAAAGCTTCTAAAAATGTTTGTATTCCTTATAAAATGTTCATTGGAGAAAATACAGAAAATTATAAAGAAATAAAGCATTATTCATAATTCTGCCTTTTTCTTTCTTTCTTTCTTTTTTTTTTGAGTCGGAGTCTCGCTCTGTCCCCAGGCTGGAGTGCAGTGGCGTGATGTCGGCTCACTGCAACCCCCGCCTCCCAGGTTCAAGTGATTATCCTGCCTCAGCCTCCCAAGTAGCTGGGACTACAGGCGCGTGCCACTACACCCGGCTAATTTTTTGTATTTTTAGTAGAGACAGGGTTTCACCATCTTGGCCAGGACGGTCTCCATATCCTGACCTTGTGATCAGCCTGCCTCGGCCTCCCAAAATGCTGGGATTATAGGCCTGAGCCACTGCACCCGGCCAATTCTACCATTTAGAAGAAACAAATTATATAACAGCATTTGGTATTTATTCCCTCAGCTCTGTGTACTTTTTCTCTGTGTATGCTTATAATTTAAAAAAATGAGATTATTTTATCATAGCTTTGTGTTCTGCTATTTTAATCTAACATTATACTATCAGCAAAATAATTTATAACAGCAGTATTACATTCCATGATATGAATATAGCCTTCTTATTTTTCCACTTTTTTATTGTTTGATTTATTTATTTTTTTATTGTTTGATATTTAAATTGTTTCCATTTTTGTTATAAAGAAAACTTTAATAAACATTTTGAATGTAGATATCTGTCCTCTTTTCTCACATTTTTCTGAGAATAGTCCTAGAAATAAAGTGTTCATCTTAAAGTTTCTGAACATTTGAAGAGTTAAATATTCTAGAAATAGTCCAGTTTGGGTAAAAATATATATTTAAAAATCACTTCTAATTAATAAAATAACAGAATCATACCACAGAAGATAATGATTATTTTGAAACATCATCATTATCATCAGGTATTTATTTAGTACCTACATGGTGGTATTTTCAAAACAAATTGCCTGAATAAAGCATTTGGCTTCTAGCAACTATAATAAATAACAACTCTGATTACAGGCAAACAGGTACATGAATAACAAGCAAAGGTCAAAGAAACATCAAACACGTTAAATATTTTTATCATTTAAAAAGAAGAAAGAACACTAATCAGAAGCAGAGAGATAGAGGGTGTTTTTTATACAAGCAATTTTTTTCTTTGAGTGAAGGTGCGATGGATACATCCTAGATTATAAAACCAAAATTTTCATTCAGAGAGAGACAAGTGAAAATGAGAAAGGGCTTGTAGGATCAGACTTTGACAGGTGAGAATGAGACTGTGGAGAGTGGCTGCCATCAAGGGCTCCCTGGTAATATGGAGAAGAAAAACACTTTCTTATGCAAACAATGCCATCTGTGCTCTGGAACTTCACAAAGGACACTGTTAAGTTACACATGAGCGGCATCTTCATCACTTACAAAGAGACTAAAAACGGTATCAAGAAACCTTACCGAGTTCTGTTCCCACTCATATTCCTCTGTGGCTCCTTTGCTTAAACAAATGAAAGGCACTAGAGCCATGCTAGGGCTGGTGTGTACCTGCTCAGAGTTCAAATTACGCCACTGTGACCCCTCATGATAAGGAATTCCCACTTCTAACCCAATTTAGGATGGATGAATAAGTTCGACATTGATATGCACAGCAACTCTTCCCTGTTGATCTTCACTCAAGGTTTAAATCCTCAGGACGCTCAGTTTTGGTTCCATTTTTGTTTTGTTTTGTTTTTTTTTTAATGGAGAAGAGGTGAGTACAGGAAGAGGCCTGGAAGATGCTCACTGATTGCCAGGGGTAGCTCTTTCTTTTTGTTTAAACATTAGATACATGTCTTCGTAGTGAATGAGGATTAAATAAACCTTAGTATGCATTAGTTCTAAGTTTCTCATTTAGTTTGATAATTTCTTCAGTTCTCCTATATTCTTTTCCCTCAAGAGGTTTGTATTTTACATATTCCTTTGTAGACGTAGCTTCATCTTTGGATTACTTAGGTTTCTGTTTTGTAAATTTGACTTCCATATTCATGTACTTCTCTCTGAATTGTTTTGCTTACCTTTCTTCCTGAAGAAGGCTTACAGTTTAGCTGAAAGGAATTGCCATTACTCTTCTGAAGGTTTCTCTAACTCTGCTTCATCTTAACCCTTTCCCAGTACCCTTATCCTCTCTCCAGAAAAAGTCATTTCACTTTCTCTAATGAACTCTTGGAATACAGATTTGGTAAATATATTAATCATTCTATGCTCTAATCTATTTGCTTATGTGTCTACCCTCTAAGCTTTACTCAGGTTACTTTCTTTTTTCTTTTCTTTTTCTTTTTTTTTGAGACAGCATCTCACTTTGTCGCCCAGGCTTGAGTGCAGTGGTGTGATCTCGGCTCACTGCAATCGGGTTACTTTCTTAAAGATTCACTAACATGTTTTTCTTTTTTCTTTTTTTTTTTTTTTTTGCATTTAATCCTGAAAGTCAATATATGCCTGGGAGCTCTCTATAAATAATAGCCAAAATATTGCTGAACTCAAGGACAAGTACATCTGTGGATTCATTGATTTTGAGGTTTTATTTCTGTAGAACACCAGAACAAATTTCCAGACATTGTTTGTCTAATTGTATTACTTTCTCTCAGATTTTATTACTCAGATAAAGGAAACTAGAGATATCTTTGAAAACAAACAAACAAACAAACTACTGCCTGCTTTGTGTTTAGACTCGCAGGCGGTCAGTTGCTGTGTATGGGCAGTATGGGGGCCAACCTTGTGTTGGAAATGCTTTTGAAACACAGTCCTGTGAACCTACAAGAGGATGTCCAACAGAAGAGGGATGTGGAGAGCGTTTCAGGTGTTTTTCAGGTAATTTGTTTTCCATAGGCTCAGCATGCAGATTGTAAATTCAAATGTTATTTGGTGAACTTGCTCATTATATATTTGTTAAATTTTACTGAATTTATATTGGCCTAAAATTAATTCCCCCAAATATCATCAGGATTTTTGTGGGTTGTTAATCACACACTCAGCTATCATTTTTTCAAATGCAAGGGGAAGCATCCGGTAATAAACACAGGAATGCTCTTTGTCTCTTTGAATGGACCTCTGGCTACTGACAGACCCAAATAGTTCTTGACAGTGTATTTTGAGTAAAGATGCAGAGTGAGTCTTGTACATACATTGAGATTAGACAAAAACAATGTTACTGCCTAAATTATTATATCTACAAGAAAAGCTACCCTAATGAACGGATTAAGGAGCAATACAGTTCTCTCTTATGCATGGGGTAATTGAAACATAGTTTTGGCATTGAATATTATTTGACCAATACTCTATGTTGTATTTATGCAGTCAGATTAATGTAACAACATTTAATAAACATTTATGATTCTTGTTTTAAATAGTAGTGAAGCTTGTATATACAAGTGAAACACATGCCTCTTCCCTCACAAATGTTAAAGTTTTATGGGCAGAATAGTACATAAATAATCCCTGTGTTAGAAGTGCTCCTCAATGATACCTGTTGAACGCTTATTTTACTTTCAAAATCCAAATTAGATAACAAATCCTTCAGGAAGCCTGCCCTAAATCCCCAACTGATAGAAGTAATTAACCAATCACTTCCATACGTTCCTTATGCGTATTGTACCATCTGTCATTTGGATTATTTGTTGGCCTGAATGTCTCTCATGGTGAACTGTGAACTCCTTGAAGACATGAATTATATTTCTTTCATGTTGGCTTCTGGAGTCCCTGGTACATAATACGTTCTCAACAAATGTTTGCTGCATTGGATTGAGTGGCAGTATAGCAGGGTACATGTCCTATAAGGACAGCTGTGCACCAAACATCCTATGAGGACATGGAGGAAGAACATGTATCAGGGCCTGTGAGGCAGGGATGGCTTTCAAGAGGAGATAATGTTTAATTTGATTCTTGAAGGACAAGTAAGAGATAGGTAGAGAAAACCCTTCTAGGCAGAGAGAACTAACTAAGTGCAAGATCACTGGAGATGACAGAAAGCTTAGCCTTTTATTCATGCAGGTAGTCCGGTATGACTAGCGTATAAGAAGCTAGTAGGAGAACAGCTGGAGATGATGCTGGGGAGGTAGACCGGAACTGGATCATCTGGTACTCTCCAGTGCTTCCTTGGTACTCTAGATTTATTGCTATCATACCAATTATGATCTATGTCTTTGTAGTATTTCCTATTAGATTGTAAAGTATATGAAAAGTCTGGCAGAGGCCATTTTTATTCACATTTGTATCCCAGCCCCTATTGTGCTAAAGAAATATTGAATTTTAACCTTTTGATAAAATTGTCCTGCTCTTAAAGCTTATAAATTTAAATTACCAAGAAAAACTCAACTTCATCATCTTAGAATGACAGAAACAAACTGAAAGTTGAAGGTCAGGAAGTCAGTCTATCTTCCCAGTAGTTGGAATTATATACTTTAGACAAGCTGCTTGATGATTATGTGTGAGATCCTGAAATTCTGAATTCAGATCCTATTTTCAATTTTGTGTCTAATTGAGTTAAGAACCATTTCCGTGTGCCACAAAATGGAGACAAAATAATCACTAGTCCTTTCCTGGACAGTCTGAGGATTTATCTCCCATTTATATTGGCGTATCAGTGCAGTGTTGCAGGTGGCAGGAAAAACCTTTTTGGTCCTGGGTAGTGTTTCTCTTCTTCCCTCTTTTACATTTGCGCATGGATTTTTCTTGTGTTCAGGTCAGTGCATCAGCAAATCGTTGGTCTGCAATGGGGATTCTGACTGTGATGAAGACAGTGCTGACGAAGACAGATGTGAGGACTCAGAAAGGAGACCTTCCTGTGATATCGATAAACCTCCTCCTAACATAGAACTTACTGGAAATGGGTAAGGTGCTGGGCAGTCTCCTGAGTACATCAACGAATTACAGTTTTAAATTTTGTTTTATTTTATGGTTTGGTAAGTCTAAGAACAAGTCTTCTAATAGGCAAGATTCTTCCTTGTCTCAGAGCTCTTTGCCACATCCTGAGACAGTATTTTTGTTCACACATGTGTACCTATAGATACATGTGGTGAGATGTAGAGTGACCCCTTGTCCTGGGATGGTCCTGGTTTTAGCACTGAAATTCTAATTCCGAGACACCCCTCAGGCCCAGGGAAACCTGGACAGTTGGTCACTTCATGGGGATTGGAAGGGGGAGAGAGAGAGAGAGAGAGAAAAGACTGATTCAATAATGTGGGACTATTCAAGAGAATGAAGAGACAATAGAATGAGAACAGGATGAGAAGAGAGACAGAAGCAAGTGTGTTGTAATACCCAGGCTGAACAGCAATTGTCTAAACTAGTCAAGAAACTTTGTTTCCAACTGAAGATTGGAAAATACTGTGTTTACCTTATCAAAGAGAATTCTGAAGAAGTTTTAAGGGTCATATAACTTGTTAAGGTTTTGAGACCTAAAAATAGCTTATTTTAGAGTGAAAGAAGTAATTTTTCTGAAATATTTTAAAATTTATTAACAGAGAAATAGGGTAAAATTATTTGAAAGAGTATACCATTCAGTATGCTAAGAGGCAATTACTTAAAATTTATTACAGAGAGCTCTCCCTTCTTAAGAGTAACCTTAATTGTATTGGTTTTATCTGCAGATTCAATTCAAAACCAGCTGTTGCCATAGATACAAAAGAGCCATGTGTTTCCTCAATATGTTCTTAGATGGAAAGAATGTTGGACTTTCCGAGCTATTAGTTTTAGTGATTATACCAATCTGGGGAAGCTGGATAATGCTTAGTATGCATTAGGATGCTGTGCCCTTCATTTGAGCTCTCTCGAAGTATTTAACTGTAATGCATTTTAAGAATTTCTAGAGTTCTCTAATAAATTTTTTTTCCCACCAAGTGGTATTTCTGGTTTTTAATGGCTTTTTATCTCCTCCTTCTCCTCCTCCTCCTTTTAACAGTTACAATGAACTCACTGGCCAGTTTAGGAACAGAGTCATCAATACCAAAAGTTTTGGTGGTCAATGTAGAAAGGTGTTTAGTGGGGATGGAAAAGATTTCTACAGGCTGAGCGGAAATGTCCTCTCCTATACATTCCAGGTACTTACGACGTTATTGATTTCTAATCTGGAATTGTCAGAGAGCATTATTTATATGATACTGACTTTTAGGTATATGTTGAGAATTTACTTATAGTCTAATGTGTGGTCAATTTTTATAAATGTTTTATGTTGACTTAAAAAGTATACACAGTGTTTTTGCTTTGGGGTACAGGGCAATGATACTTTTAACATGTGTCATTCAAACTGACATATCCTTATACCTCATTTTCAACTTCATGTTCTATATGGGCCCAAGACCTTATTGTCTGTGCCAGCGCAGGCATTAAAACTTAAGGCCCCATCCATGACTGGTAATGATAGTCTCCTGACACTGCTACAGTGTCAGCTCACTTAAAATGCTTTTATTTTAAAATTGTGAACTATTTCATATATACAAATGAGTGTGGATAACATATATGTGTAATTTGAAGAAAACTGCCCTTATATGCCCACCATCTGCCTTAAGTGACTTAAAGGCACCTTTACGCCCCTCTCTGATCACATCCCTCTCACTCCTCAGGCAACCACTGTCTTATATTTTGAATTAATTATCCTTGTTTTTTCTATAAATGTTTATTCTTTATATGTCTTGGTCCCTAAATACAAATTTGTGATTCAGTTTTGCTTATTTTTTCCATTTGTATTAACAGAATCATATCTATTCTTCTGTAACTTTTTTCACTAAAAGTTATGGTTTTGAGATTTACTCATGCTATTGCAGGTGGCATTTTTATTGCTGTTTCCAATTTTTTCCTGTGAAAATGTCTTGAACATTCTTGTGCCTGAGTCCCATACAAATGAACTAGAGCTTCTCCAGGGCATACACCTGCAACTCAAATTGCTACCTCATAGGATATGTATGTATTAAATTTTACTAGGTAAAATATGCAAAATGGCTGGATCATTTCATTCGCCAGCAGTGGGGATGAGTGGCCTCCACTTCACATTCTTGCCAACAGTGATATTGCCTAACATTTTAATTTTGCTTATGATCGCAGATCTCCTCTGGCTCCAGGCTTCTGTTTCTCAAAAGCTATTTCTGTCATACACACCTAAACTCACCCATGAGTAGGTTTTGATCAAAGCAAAACGTACTCATGCAAAACAGTTATGGCTTTAGGAAACTTTACAGAAGATTTAGAAGGAAGATAGAGATTTTCTGTTGCAGTAATGCAAATATGTTGAAGCAATAGCAGTTGGCATCTTCTATCTTAAAACAATCTTCCACAGCCTTAGCACAGTGAAATTTCTGGTCTCATTGGGTGTTAGCTTCTTTCTTGCTCTTGTCTTTCAAGATCTCCTCTCTCATTCCTTTTTCTTCCTTTGTCCCCAAACTCCAAAAATATCTAATTCAGGTTTTAATATTGATTACTTCTAAATTTGTAAACCCAAACTACTGAAATGTTCAGACAAAAGGGCCTTTTGCTTACCCAAATTAACCTTCTCCAGAAAGCAGCTTTGATTATAAATAGCAAACATACCATCTTCCAATTTACCATAGAAAAAGTTAGTTGCATTTAAGAGTTGTTGAGTAATATAAATGAAAAGTAAAACAGATCTGAAAAATAATTGTAGCTACCAGTTTTTGAATACCTACTGTGGCATCTGCATTATTTTAGGTGATTAGCATAGGTTTAATTCTCACAGAAGCTTTGGAAAGTAAGCAATATTTTACTATTTTATATATGTAGAAACTGAGGCTCAAGAGGACTTCAACTGACATAGTCAAAGTCACCAAATTAAAAAATTGTAGAGCTTAGATCTGGTCTGTCAGATTTCACAGCCTTTTATTTTTCCATTACATTTTACTCGCCCCATGTATTTCGTTTAATTTCTTTTTCAACTCTATTCAACATGGCAAATAACATGTATTACAATTTAACCTTTGGCCAGAAAGGAGAATGTAAAATAGGCATATACAGATAATTTTTTCTCACTCTATTCCTTAGAGAATGTGTTCCTAATTCTTTCATAATTATAATGTGGAGACTTGCATGTATATTTTTAAAAGGGTCAAATTTAGAAAGCTACAGAGCAGAGAAAATAATAAGAAAGAGCGTTTCTGACTTCGTTGCAAGGTAGACAGGCAGGAAGTCTGCATTTCTGAAGAAGAGGGATAATTTAATAACAACGCGATCCTGACATTCATTTTCCTCAGCAGGGCTTGGTCTTTGGATTGACATCTGAAATGCCTTCCCCATCACTGAATGTGAAGGTGTGTGTCAGAGTAGAGGGAAATTATAGCCTGTTATAGAGTGAGGAACAGAGATGTTTTGAGGAGCCAGTCTGAGGGAAGTGAAGTGGAAGCAATAGGCAGTGAGTCAGTCATGCAAATGCTAAACCCAGGTGTGGACGCAGAGGTGGTGAATGTCCTCCATGGTTCAAATAAATTCATCTTGGGTCCACTGGGTATTCAGCTCTCTTTGAGGTGGAAAGTGATGTTTGACTTATTGGAACATAAATATTAGTAAATAAACATAGAATAAACAAACATAAATAAACATAGAATAAATAAACATAAAACAGAATTGGCCATTCTCTCTTATAATCCCTGTTTTGGTTTCAAGCATTGTGGTTTATCCGGGGCAAACCCAATTTCTTGTTGAGTAAGCTACTTAACTTTGATCTTGTGCACATTTTCTGTCTACTTGTATTTTTTATACAACAAGGAAGGCATTTGTGGCTTGGGAAGGTTCCCCTCTGGCTAGTTCAGCCTGAGAGATGGCAGAAAGACTGTTGTGTGTATTCTCAGTGTGGGATGAGTTGCAGAAGGGAATGGATTATGATCCAGGTGGAGAAACGTCATGGCTTCTTCTGTGTTTGGTCTTGAATATACTTCACTTTATATTTTGAAGAGAAATCCTAAGTGCGTATCAAATGAAAAACAAAAACAAATTCTAAAGCCAATTTTAATGAATGCTACATTATCTAAGCCTTTGCTTCCTCTATTGGTATGAGGACTAGATACCTGAGATTTCTAAGTCTACCTTGTTAGCTAGGAATAATTTAAATGATAGTTAAAAATATCTCACATATAAGAACCCTTTATATACTAAGCACTGTTTCAAGAGCTTTACATGGATCTGTTTTCCTTAGAATAACCTAAGGAGGAAGTTACTGGCATCTCATTTTACAAATGAGAAAACAGAGGCAAAAAAGCTAAATAGCTGATCTACAATATAGAAGATGACAAAGGTGGGGTTTGAACTTTAGAAGTCTAGCTCCAAATCCCCTCTTAGCAGACACTATATTTATAAGCATTTTATATAGTATGTATATGTATGTATGTACGGTGAATATCTCTATCTACACGTATATCGTGTTTCATTCTATATGTGGGTGGGAGAGAGAGAAAAAATGAAAAAACAGGAGGGCAAGAGGAACACTTTTTTTTTTTTTTTTTTTGAGAGGGAGTCTCACACACTCATTTCCCCAGGCTGCAGTGCAGTCATGTGATCTTGGCTCACTGCAACCTCTGCCTCTTGTGTTCAAGCGATTCTCATGCCTCAGCCTCACAAGTAGCTGGGATTACAGGCGTGTATCACCACGCCTGGCTAATTTTTGTATTTTTAGTAGATACAGGGTTTCGTCATGTCAGTCAGTCTGATTTCGAACTCCTGTCCTCAAGTGATCCACCCATCTTGGCCTCCCAAAGTGCTGGGATTACAAGCGTGAGCCACTGTCCCTGGCCCGAGGAGCACTTTTGAATAACTGAATGAAGTTCAAACTGGCTGGATTACAGAGTGAAGTGTGAAGAGTTGTAAGAAATGAGGTTATAAGTGATCAGGAAAGTAAATAAAAAATACTTTTTTTCTGGTTAGTTAGGGAGTTTGGATTAAAAAAGTCATTACAGAGTTTAAGAAGGGTTGCTACTTATATGAACAGTGGAGAATAGATTGGAAGGTGGCCGAATCGGGGAAAGAAACCTGGTTAGAAAACTATTGTAATAATCCCTGAGGGACATAATAGCGGCCTGAGAAAACTTGGTGAGTTGCTGAATGCGGGGTATGATGGAGAATGAGCAGTCTGGGATATGAATGGGTTTCTGGGTTTCTGACTTGGACCAATGGCCAGACGAAAATACAACCCTCTGAGATGGGTAAAGAGCCATTTGCAGGGAGAAGACAAATTCAGTTTAGTTATCTAAAGTATGTCCAAGTGCTCAGGAGAAAGTGTTTGAGCTGGAAATATACATTTGGTGATTATTAGTATAGGAATGGTAATTGAAGGCACAGAGTAGAGAACACTGTTGCTCTTGGAATCAGCATAGAGGAGTAATAGAAACAGATGCGTAGAGGAGTCTTAGAAGGAACAGCCACAGAGAAAAAAAGAAAACTAGAAAGCCAACACAAGAGAGTATTTCCGATAGGAGAGAGTGGTCAACAGTGCCAAATATTGTTGGGAGAAGTGTTCACTGTCTGGTGAAATAAGGAAGGTGCCAGCAGCATTGTTGGAATTCAGACCATTGTAGGTGGAAGCGTGAATGGGAGGTGAAGAATTTAAGATAATTAATTATAGTCAACTCATTTAAAGTATTGAGATGGGAAAGTAGGAAAGTAGGAAAGAAGGACTATATAGTAACAGGTAAAGCCTTTCTTATTTTAGTTGGTTGTGTTAGAACATGTATAAGTTTTGACAAAAAGGAGCAAGTAGAGCAAGAAAAATGGAAGCTGTTGGAGAGGGAATGATCAATCCATGTAATCCACCCTTTGAAGAGGTCAGAGAGAATGCAATACAGAGAAGAGACAGAAAATTTAGTCCCAGACAAGGGGAGGGACACCTATGGAGAAAAAGAAGGAAAGAAAAGTTAATAAGTTTGTAGATTTGTTAGCCAGCAGTTTAAGGGGTCTCTGAAGATGGGAGTTTTTGTAAAGAAAGAGGTAAGATCATCTTCTGAGAGTGAAGGAAGTGGCTGTAGAATTGGAGAACTGAATTTTGAAAAACTTTCAAAATTTTGCAGAATATAAAAATAGGTAATATAAAAATAGAGAATGGGAGAAGGAGAGAACTGACTAGAGAAATAAAGTATTGTTGGATGGTATTGAGGATTCTACTGAAGTTGAAAAACACGAATGGATTTGTAGTGGCACCAATCTGTACAGTTGTGCGATTTTTTTTTTTTTTAGATGGAGTCTTGCTATGTCACCAGGCTGGAGTGCAGTGGTCCAATCTTGGCTCCCTGCAACCTCCCCTTCCTGGGTTCAAGCGATTCTCCTGCCTCAGCCTCCCGAGTAGCTGGGATTACAGGCATGTGCCACCATCACCAGCTAATTTTTGTATTTTTAGTAGAGATGGGGTTTCACCATGTTGGCCAGGATGGTCTTCGTCTCCTGACCTGGTGATCTGCCCGCCTCGCCCTCCCAAAGTGCTGGGATTACAGGCATGAGCCACCGCGCCCAGCCAGTTGTGCGATTTTCTGGAGTAGTGCTAAAATGCTTGACTTAGCAAGCCTGGGCTGGGTTTTTGCCAGGAAAAGCATGATAGCAGGTCATCTAGGCAAGGAAGTTAAATCCATTGGCAAGAGAATGGTTGAAGTCATGAGCCAAGACGCCTAAGCTGAAACAGGAAGGAAGTGAAAAAACTTAAAAGTACTGAGAGCGAGAAAGGGGGAGAATAAGTGGAAGGACGTGTTTCTATAATGTTAAATAATAGATGTGACAATAATAAAATGAGAGTTAAAAGAATAAGAGATGTTGGAATATAGGATGGTTGAATTTGGGATTTCAGAGGAAGAATCAGTCTTGGAGAATTCAGGATCTAAGCTGGAAGAAGGAGGGTATTAATTAAGGAAAATTTAATAAGACCACATCACTTTGAGAAGGATGATTCCTGCAGCAATGTGTAGGTAGATAGGAGTGAGAAGCTGCTGAACTAAAGACAGGCTTATTTGTATTTGAATTGTGGCTATAAAGATAGGGGGAAATAGGCTAATTGGGGTTTTTTTTTTTTTTTTTTTTTTTTTTTTTGCATTGAAAGGGATATATTTAACTTCTCTTTCTCCAAAGAGATAATAAACTAATTTTTTAAGTCAATAATGTATATGTGTGTATGTGTATACATGTATATACGTATATATACACACACACACACATATATATATTCTCACAGCCCAAGCTGAATTTTTGCATCTAACTTTTAAACAAACCAATTTCATAATGTAATGGAAATAATACTCTAATAAAAGATTTGCTTAAATCCATCTTCTTATCTTTTTAGCATGCATATCTAATACTCAATAGGGGGTAGTGATAACAGTCATATTATATTTTCTGGCATTTTGGTATATTTCTTTCTTGTATTTTTTGACTGGGCATATACTTGCATGATTGTAGTTAATAGCATTTTCACACTTATACCTGTTTTCTTTTTTTTTTTTTTTTTTTTTTGAGACGGAGTCTTGCTCTGTCACCCAGGCTGGAGTGCAGTGGCCGGATCTCAGCTCACTGCAAGCTCCGCCCCCCGGGTTTACGCCATTCTCCTGCCTCAGCCTCCCGAGTAGCTGGGACTACAGGCGCCCGCCACCTTGCCCGGCTAGTTTTTTGTATTTTTTAGTAGAGGCGGGGTTTCACTGTGTTAGCCAGGATGGTCTCGATCTCCTGACCTCGTGATCCGCCCGTCTCGGCCTCCCAAAGTGCTGGGATTACAGGCTTGAGCCACCGCGCCCGGCCACCTGTTTTCTTATTTAATGTGACAACATGAATATTTTGCCTTCACAAGCATTATTTAGTATGACTGTGTAATATTGTCATTTTCTTTCCTTTTAGTTTTCAAAAAAGTATATCATTTCCATCAGTTCAATTTTCTCCGTCCTTATGCTTTGATCTCAAACACAGACGTATATATATATGTATAAATAATAAAAACACAAATGCTTGTGGAAGGAGAGTTCCCAATTTGAATATTTATATAGAACAAACACAGTGAGAGGGAGTCTTTTTGCTTGTTTTGTTTTATTTCCACAGGGACCGACATTTTTAGCAAATTAGTTGTCTATAATTTTACCAAATCAAGAGATTTTTACATAAAGAGTCAAATTTATCCCTTGGAAAAAATCAGACAATTTGTCAATACTAGAACCTGTAGTTACACCTAGTGACTGTCTAGTGGATTTGAGTGTTGTGTGTCTCTTTTAGACAGGGTGTGTGTTCACTTTTTCATCACCATGCTGTCCACTGGAGGTTTCCAACATTGATATTACTTGCCAGGGATGTGGGCATTTCATTTTGACACTTGATCTAGAGTAAAATAAAGGATAAATGAATGATGTCTTTTCAATAAAAACTGAAGCTGTCACTTCTCATTTAGCTACATGTGACTAACCTATTGTCTACTTTAAAATTCTTTTGGGGTGGCCCTTCTATCTAGCAAAGAAAAAAATGCAATTTTAGCATTTATCCAAGTGAAATAGAATTAGAAAATTAAATCCACTACAGATCACATACAACATTCCAAAACAAAGTCCAAAAGAGCTAATTGTTTCATATCACCTATTTGCATCTCTGTTCCCCTTTATTAGATGAAAAATCAAGAACCAAATTCTTTCTAGTTCTCTGTCAGTGTAAACTTTTGTTAATTTGCTCACTTCTGGGCCAAATGTTGACATTAAAGGAACACAGAAGTTGTTTGTACCTAAACGTGTTTTGTGAATCACTTGGGATTGCCATTGTTGGTACCATGTGTCCTGCTTAATAAAAAATAATCATGGAATGAACTCTTTCCTTATAATCATACAGGTCTAGTCTTAATGAGAGTCACAGTTGCTTTGTGCCAATGAAGAGCTTTTCTCTTTGGTAAGATTGCATGAAGAAAGTACCCATGATAAAGCATACAAAAGTATCTTGGGTATTTCCAAGGCTTAATTTAGTCATAGCAAAATTTTTCATTTTCTTTGTAGGTGAAAATAAATAATGACTTTAATTATGAATTTTACAATAGTACTTGGTCTTATGTAAAACATACGTCGACAGAACATACATCATCTAGTCGGAAGCGCTCCTTTTTAAGATCTTCATCATCATCTTCACACAGTTATTCTTCACAGACCAATGAAATCCATAAACGAAAGGTTAGTATAAAATGTCAACTAACTTTTCCGTGTTTTCCTGTTCTTAAGTACTGCTTACATTAATAAACTTGTATTTATCAAAAGGATCAGCTTTCATATTAAAATTAGTAATAGTAATAGCATTTCCTTTAAAAGACAATGTAGTATCTGTCTCTAAAAGTACAATATTGTCTCATGAAATCTCTTTGATAATATATTTATTTGTACTGGCCAGGCTCAGTGGCTCACGCCTATAATCCCAGCACTTTGGGAGGCCAAGGTGAGTAGATTGCTTGAGCTTGAGCTCAGGAATTTGGGACCAGCCTGGGCAACATAGCAAGACCCTGTCTCTATAAAAATACAAAAATTAGCTGAGCATGGTGGTGCACGACTGTAGTCCCAGCTACTCAGGAGGCTGAGGTGGAAGGATCACTTGAGCCTTGGAGGGAGAGGATGCAGCGAGCCAATATCACATCACTGCACTTCAGCCTGGGCAACAGAGTGAGACCCTGTCTCAAAAAAAATACACACATATATATGTATATTTATTTATAGTTTTAAACTTCTCATTAAAAGTATTTGTTTTTATTTGAAGATGTTTACAAAGCCCTTATTACCTTGAAATCTTCTATTTTAAATGATCTTAAATTTCTTAAATTTGTGATTACTGGTAATACTATTTTAAGTGTCATATACAATTTTAAAAATATAATTAATGCTTATATATGCTTCTTAAATGCAAATGCTAGAGTCTTTTTAGAAGGTGCATGAAGATAAAGGAGTTTAAAAACACTTTACTAAAGATAAAAGACTTTAAAAATAGTTTATTACTTTTGAGATACCAACATTTTTATCTAAGAAAGTTAAAAGACTTATTTTTAAATACTTCATTGTTTTGAAATACCAAAACTTTCCTCTTGAGAAACCTGAATAGTAGAGATGGACTGTACTAATTAATATACAGTTATGGCTGAATAACTTTTTAGGCTGATCATTATTCACAATCTGAACATTTCATCTCATTCTTAAAGTTAGTAACTTGAATAATAAATCACTTAGGAAAATATAAGGTATATTGGTTTTATTTGTTTTATGACTAAGAAGCTGACTATGGAACTATGAGTTGTAAAAACATTTACTGTCTCCACATTACATTGTTCACACAGTGGGGATTTGGCAAAAGTAGATCTGTGATCTGTCTTGGATGTAATGAAAAGATGCTTAGGAAGTGTTTAAAAGACCTCATTATAAAGTAGCTTAACCTGCAAATACGCTAGCATGGGAGATAAATGATACCTACAAGTCATTGTCAAAATGTGGACCATAGGGACACATTATTTTATATACTTATATTTATCAGTTGATGGATTCATTCTCCTTTTCTAGTTGAAGATGGCATAGCAACTTGGTCTTGGGATTTTGGAGGTTATGTAGGAAATTACCATATAATTTCTTCACCTGTAATATCAGCACTTTGGGAGGCTGAGGCAAGCAGATCACTTGAGGTCAGGAGTTCAAGACCAGCCTGGCCAACATGATGAAACCCTACCTCTACTAAAAATACAAAAATTATCTGGGCATAGTGACGCACACTTGTAATTCCAGTTACTCGAGTGGCTGAGGCAAGACAAAGCTGAATTCTCCTGAATTAATTCTGAACCCTGAATTAATGCTTTGTTGATTTCATATTGAGAGAAGGGTCCTCACTATCTGTCCAGATGTAGGAGGGGATGGTGGTGGCTTAACATGGTGTTACTCCGATTTTTCTTTCTTTTTTCTCTTTTTTTGTGATATGGAGTCTCACTCTGTTACCCAGGCTGGAGTGCAGTGGTGTGATCATGGCTCACTGCAATCACTGCCTCCTGGGTTCAAGCGATTTTTCTACCTTAGCCACTTGAGTAGCTGGGATTACAAGCATGCACCACCATGGCATGATAGTTTTTGTATTATTAGTAGAGACAGGGTTTCATCACGTTGACCAGGCTGGTCTCAAGTGCTCTGCCTGCCTCAGCCCAACAAAGTGCTGAGATTATAGGAGTGAGCCACCTTGCCTGGCCATTACTCAGATATTATTAGTATTTGAGACTCCAAGTATTCCTGATTGCATCCAGTAAGTGGGTCCATAGGAGTGCTCATCATGCATCAAAAATAAAAAATTCATGTAGTCTGGGTTGATTGGAGGTGAAAGTTGATGAAGATATAGAACAGAGAACTATTTCCATTGCCTTTTTATCTTCTACCTAAAACTCCTTGTACTCTTTCTTCTTTCCATAGAGTTATCAATTGTTGGTTGTTGAGAACATGGTTGAAGTGGCTCAGTTCATTAATAACAATCCAGAATTTTTACAACTTGCTGAGCCATTCTGGAAGGAGCTTTCCCACCTCCCCTCTCTGTATGACTACAGTGCCTACCGAAGATTAATCGACCAGTATGGGACACATTTTCTGCAATCTGGGTCATTAGGAGGAGAATACAGAGTTCTATTTTATGTGGACTCAGAAAAATTAAAACAAAATGGTATAGTATTAAAAAATTTGTTGTCTAAAAGCATTTCTGGGATTTTAATGAGGAAATAACATGTAGTTAATGTAACTTTTGAGCTTTAAAATTTGACAAATAAAGATTTAAATTGCAAAGGAATCCAAAATTGCAAGAAAGTATTATTCTCTACTTAAAATCTTATATGGTTTAAGAAAAGCCTGTATACTCTTTTGTATAGTACCTTGGAGCTGAATTGTTATCATTATTGGCTATTTCTAGAGGGTACTGGCTGAGTTTTTAGAATGCTTTTTAAATTTTCCACTTTCTCAGACTAAACAGTATTTCTCAAGAAAAATTAAATGAGGAATTTAGTAATGTTTCAGAAATCAAAAAGTTTAAATAAGTATTTCATTTACCTTTGTTTTTTACCACTCACATTCTTTTAAAAAAATCTGCTTTGAGTATCATAAGTTTGTTTACTACTTAATACTTGTAACAATAGCTTAAATTGATGGGTTACCTTCCCCATGACAAGTGAGTTACATATGTTAGTAATAATCCTTACTACTACCCAATGAGATGGGCATTATAATCTCTGTCCCACAGATTGAGAAATAGAGACTCAATGCTAGTAGGAGATTTATCCAAGGTCACGAAGATTGCAAGGAGGGTATTTAAGGCTGGGTCTAACTGGCCTCAAAGTCAGTTTAGCTTATTCCTTATGCTATGTCATTGCTAAAATTGCCTGATTTTGGTTAGAATCAGGACATGCCCCTGAATTAATGCTTTGTTGATTTCATATTGAGAGAAGGTTCCTCACTCTCTGTCTAGATGTGGGAAGGGATGGTGGTGGCTTAACATCCACTCCTCCAAGTCAAACCTTTTTTTCCCTAACTTTGTCTTTTAGCCGATGCTCACATTTCCGTCTCTATTCCAAATCCCTTCTTCAAGGTCTTTCTCTTCAGAAAAGATTCTGTTACAACCTTGGAGAAGAATAAGATCTCTTACATAAGATTCAGAAGAAGTCTTAATAGCTTTTTAAATGGGTAAACTATAATATGTTTTCGTTTCCATTGAGCTGTTTTTTTGTAGGTCTCTACCACATACAATTTCACTAGAATTTGATCTTTTCAAATCTTATAGGTTGGAAATAAGTGCACAAGTATAGGTTTTTGTAGCAAAGAGGAAGGACACTATTTCTTGGAGAATCAATCCAGCAAGTAGCTCAATCTAAATTCAGTTTTACTTCTTTTTATTGCACTTAAAAGAAATGGAGGGGATTTAAAAAAAAAAAACATTCCAAGCTGCTAAAATTTTATTTTTTCAGTAAAAATTTTACTCTTGAGCAGTTTATGTTTTTCCTAAAATTTTTATTTAAATATAACCATAACTTCTGGGATACAGTGGTGCCCCAAATAGTTGTTCTTTAAGAAACATTAAGGTTATTGTAATATAGTTAGTAAAATGAGAAAATACATTTGCACATTTTATTATTTTCTATCCTGGTTTTAAAAAATGCTTTGGCAAAACTCTACTTGATAATGAGTAGAAATGATCACATTCTAAGGTTATAAGTAATGGAAAGGAGTTGTTGGAAGTCACAGATGTTAAAGATGGAGAGACTGAACTTGAGTTTTAGGAGTTAATTCCTGTGGAAACAGAAGCCAACTTTGGGAGCTTTAAGTAGATTTGCTGGAAGAAGCTGTCATGCTGCTACTTTTATCGATTTATTTTATGCCTAAGAAGCTGACTGTAAATGGGTGAAAGATGTCACTCTTTGGGGTCTTCAATTTCTACTCCCTGCATCTTTTTATGTAGAAATCCCTCCTGCCTCCCCTCTGAAGCTTATAGAAGGAAAATAACAAAAGTTGAATACCATTTTTTTCTGATCTTTGACTCTTCTAGAGCGCTTGAAAATGTTCATATCATGAGACTCTTGATTAGATGGCCATAGTAGCAGGGCTACTTATCCCTACTCTCATATCTGAAGATCTTCAAGGAATGCAGAAATTAAACATGTCTCTTTTACATTTTTTCCCCTAGATTTTGGTTCAGTAGAAGAAAAGAAATGTAAATCCTCAGGTTGGAGCTTTATCATTAAGTTTTCAAGTCATGGATGCAAGGAACTGGAAAAGGCTTTAAAAGCTTCTTCAGGTAAATGAAAAAAGAGCAATTTGCATTGCAAGCTTAACTTCTTTTTTTTAAAACTTTTAAGTTCAGGGGTACATGTGAAGTTATGTTGGTAAACTTGTGTCATGGGGCTTTGTTGTACAGATTATTTTGTTACTCAGGTATTAAGCCTAGTACTCACTTTTTTTTTCCTGATCTTCTCCCTCCTCCCACTCTGCAGTATCCAAAAGGCCCCAGTGTGTGTTGTTCACCTGTCTATTTCCATGTATTCTCATCATTTAGCTCCTGCATATATGTGAAAACATGCAATGTTTAGTTTTCTTTTCTTGCTTTAGTTCACTAAGAATAATGGCTTCCAGCTCCATCCATGTCCCTGCAAAGGACATGATCTTATTCTTTTTTTATGGCTCCATAGTATTCTATGATGTATATGCACCACATTTTCTATATCCAGTCTATCATTGATGGGCATTTAGATTGATTCCATGTCTTCACTATTATGAATAATTACAAGCTTAACCTCTACTCCGGTCTTCTATTGTTAATTCGGCTTTTGAGGCTTTATCAGGTGTTCTACTTTGTGTTTTAAAAAAATCTATTTGGCAATTTTTGCCTCTGCTTTCTCTTTCATATGTCATGGTAGTGAGACATCACACAGGTTAAGAAGTTCACCAGGTTATCTCCTCTGTATTATAAATATGTTATCAGTGTGCAGCCCTTTTCTCCCTTATGATGATTGGCAAACAAGCCTAGACAAGTGACATTATCAAGAGATGGTTCAGTTTCACTTGCTGACATGGCTACTCCGTGGAGGTCAGGTTTTTGGTGTATGCCGGTTGGCAGTGGAGACGGAGGAAAGGTGGTATGCTAGTCTTTGGGTGATTGAAGAGGGACTGAAAGGGTAAACTGATCTATACTGTGAAGGTACCATGTTAAGGAGTTTGGATTTCATTCTGATGGCTATTGGGTTCCATTAAAATATTTAATACATGGAGTGATGAGATAAAAGATTACCTAAGTAAAGTTGTAGAGAATAAAGAACAGTGGAGAAAGAAACATTTGGCAGGATTGAAAAACAAGAGATGGAAAGTAAAGGAGGAGTGAGGTCAACAGAGTGAAGATAAGGACCAAAAAATGTTCACTGGATTTGGTGATTAACACTTAGTTGCTGCTTTTGAGAAGTGTCTGTTCATGTCTTTTGTCCATTTTTAATGGGGTTATTTATTTTTTACTTGTTAAGTTGTTTAAGTCCCTTATAGATTCTGAATATTAGACTTTTATCAGAAGCATAGTTTGCAAATATTTTTTCCAATTTTGTAGGTTGTCTGTTATACATTGATAGTTTCTTTTGCTGTGCAGAAGCAGAAACAGGAAACCGAATACTGCATGTTCTTACTTTTAAGTGGGAGTTAAACATTGGATGCTTATGGACATAAAAATGGCAACAATTGTCACTGGGGACTGCTAGACAAGAGAGGGAGGGAGGAATCAAGGGTTGAAAAACTAACTGTTGGGTACTTACGCTCACTACCTGGGTGTTGGGATCAATCGTACTCCAAAGCTCAGTATCACATAATCCACCCAGGTAACAAACCTGAACATGTACCCCATGAATCTAGAATAAAGGTTGAAAAGAAAGTTACTTTTAAAGGAAGAGATTCCGAAGTATAGTAGGGATGGAGGTGAGACTGCATTTCATTGTGTGGGGCCATAGATTGAACAGTATCAGAGCTTAAATCCTCTTGGGGTAATGGCAAAGGTGGACACTGATCCATGTGTCATAGTTCTCGGTGAAGAAGCAGGGATTCTTGGGATATTGGTAGATGAGTGCAAGAAGGAGGAAGATGAGTAGTAAAACCAGGTTTATGTACTCATTCACTTACTTCATTCATCAACTATTTATGGAGTCTGTGGTATGTGTCAGGAATTGTTTTAGACACTCAAGATATAGCTGTGAATATGCCAGAGAAAGTGCTTGTCTTCATGGAGTTGACATGTCAGAAGAGGAAAAGGTTTTGAATGAAGTGGAAAAAGAAGGATCTGAACATGGAAATGGAAGTGAGAGCTTTGAGAAGATGTTGACATCAGTCCTCAGCTGGGCTGGCAGTTGGAAGCCGCTTACCAATTTTATTTTATTTCACATTTAACAAACACAGGGCACCTACTATGTGCCAGCACAATTTTAAGCGATTTACAAAAATTAACCAGTGTACTCCTCCTACCTATGTGTTAAGTATTATTCATATTAACATTTTACAGACAGGGACACTGAGGCCCAGAAATGTTGTCCAAGATTATAGTTCATAAGAAATAGATATGAAATGCAAATGCATAAAATCTGGCTTAACAGTCTGGGGTCTTGACTGTTGCACGGGGCTGCCTTTTCTAGGGGAAAAGAGTTAGCTGGAACAGAGATCTCACTGGGGTATGGAAAGGGAGGCTAAAGCCTTAAAAAAAAACAATGTAATGGTAGAATCTGTAATTCTTAAATAGGTGTGCTGGCTAAGGCAGTGATTCTCAAACTTTAGTATGCATGACGATTACCTGGGGGATTCTCTTAAAGTGCTGATTCCCAAGGTTGTTCATTCTCTCAGATATTCTCCTGTAGGTCTTGGTGTGGGCTAAGAAATCCGCAGTTCCCTCAGATGATTGTGATTCAGTAATACAGGGATGGGACTTTGTGATTCACTGCATTAAAAAGGGTAACTATGTATATATTTAAAACACAGCTAAGAATGAAGATGAGGAAGCATCAGGTAATTTGTTAAAACTATGAAGATTTACAGGCACGGAAAGTCAAATATTGCATGTTCTCATACGTGAAAGCTAAAAAAATTGATCTTATGGAGATAGAGTAGAATGATAATTATCAGAAGTTGGGGAGGAGGAGGGGTCAATGAAGAGAGGTTGCTTAATGGGTATAAACCTGTAGTTAGGTACAAGGAATAAATTTGGCCAGGTGCCACCTGCAATCCCAGCACTTTGGCAGGCTGAGGCGGGTGGATCATGAGGTCAAGAGATCGAGACCATCCTGGCCAACAAGGTGAAACCCCGTCTCTACTATAAATACAAAAAATTAGCTGGGTGTGGTAGCTCATGCCTATAGTCCCAGCTACTCGGGAGGCTGAGGCAGGAGGATTGCTTGAACCTGAGAGGCAGAGGTTGCAGTGATCTGAGATAGTGCCACTGCACTCCAGCCTGGTGACAGAGCAAGACTCTGTCTCAAAAAAAAAAAAGGAAATAAATTCTAGTGTTTGACAGCACAGTCAGGTGGCTATAGTTAACGATAATTTACTGTGAATTTTAAAATAGCTAGAAGACAAGATTTGAAATGCTCTCAACACAAACAAATGATAAGGTGATGGATATCCTAAATATCCTGATTTGATCATTACACATTCTATGCATGTATCAAAATATCACATGCGCCCCATAAATATGTACCATTATTATGTATAAATAAAAAATAAAAAAGCAAAAAACAAACAAACAAACACTGTCAGGCTTTAATGATTTCTGACTATGAGTACAATATGATCATTTTATGAAATTGCAAAATTTGGACAATTACAAGGAAATGAAAACCACTCAAAATCTGATCTACCAGATTGGAAATTTCTTGTCATGACCATTACAAATGGAGATAAAGTATTTCTAAATTTATGAGGCACATAAGTGGGAAAAAAGCTTCCATTAGCATTTCACACTTTTCAGAACACTTTTCATGTGTTAAGTAATAGATTCCTGTTAATTAACAGCTTATTTTACTCATTGTTAGTATACCAGATGCAATAAACTATTTTCCTTCTGATATTTTATTATGAAAATTTTAAAACATATAGACAAGAATGTTGTAATAAATACCCATATACCGATTTCCTATATACAATTAGCATTTTGTAATTTTACTACATACATGTACATATATTATTTATAATATTGACTGATTATTTGAAATATATATTATGTATTTAAAGTGTTTATAATATTTGCTGAACTATTGGGAAGTAAGTTTCAGATATCATAACACTTCATCACTAAATATATGCATGTATCATCTAAGAAGAACATTCTCTTGCATAATGAGATGCTCACACTAAAAATATAAAGAGTACGAACAATAATTCCCTAATATCATCCACTCTCAGGCAAGAGCTGTTTTTCTTTTTAAAAAAATATACCTTAGTTTTGGCTGGGCACAGTGGCTCACGCCTGTAATCCCAACACTTTGGGAGGCTGAGGCAGTCAGATGACTTGAGGCCAGGAGTTTGAGACCAGCCTGGCCAACCTGGTGAAACCCCATCTCTACTAAAAATACAAAAATTAGCCAGGTGTGGTGGCTTACACCTATAGTCCTAGCTACTCAGGAGGCTGAGGCAGGAGAATTGCTTGAACCCGGGGGGCAGAGGTTGCAATGAGCATGCCACTGCACTCCAGCCTGGGCTACAGAGTGAGACTCTGTCTCAAAAAAATATATATATAAAAAAAAATAAAAAGAAAACCACCAAAAATAAAATAAATATACCTTAGTTTTTAGAGCAGTTTTAGGTTCACAGCACAATTGAGTGCAAAGTACAGAGAGTTCCTGTATGTCCTCTGCTCCCACACAGGCAAAGCCTTCCCCACTGTCAACATCTCCCATCAGTGTGGAACATTTGTTACAGTGGATGAACCTACATTGACACATTGTCATCCAAAGTCCATAATTTACATTAGGGTTCATTCTTGGTGTTGAGCATTTAATGACTTTTGACAAATGTATAATGACATGTGCCCTCCATTGTAGTATTATACAGAACAGTGTCACTGCCCTAAATATCCTTTGTGCTCTGCCTATTCATCCCTCCCTTCTTCCTGGCCACAATTTGTCTTTTGACTGTTTCCATAGTTTGGCTTTTTCCAGGATGTCATACAGTTTGATAGATTTTTTTTTTTTTTTTAATACTTGATAGACTTTTCACTTTTCATTTGCTTTCTTCTGTATAGGAACCCAAAACAATGTGTTGCGAGGAGACCCGTTCATCAGAGGGGGAGGTGCAGGCTTCATATCTGGCCTTAGTTACCTAGAGCTGGACAATCCTGCTGGAAACAAAAGGCGATATTCTGCCTGGGCAGAATCTGTGACCGATCTTCCTGAAGTCATAAAACAAAAGGTATATCATGCTTTGTTTAAAGCAATAGGAAGCAGTCATGTTTATTTGCATGAGGAAAATGAAGGTGGTTAAATCAAGATGGTTAAACAGACATGGCTGTAATTAGCATTTTCTGTATCCCAATTATATTTTGTAGAGTAAAATGAATGAACACATAATAATAAGAAACAGAAGGTGTGTTATTCAATTTTAGTAGCAAATGTTAAATGTCTTGAAACTTCCAAGAGAAATTAATGACAAAATTTGCATTTTTAACTTTCAATCTAAGTTTGATTATGTTTTCCTTGGTCCCGAATTCAGAGGAGTTATAGATTCTTGCAAGGGGAAGGCATGTAAGTTTGCCTTCTGTTATGTTCCTATCACCTTTCTTTGTGTGGCCATGGCTTGTGGGCTCCTGAAGTCATACAAATTAGGATAGTAACAAGTTGGCTGGCAGAATTTTAAGATGTTTTATTGTTATCATCAGTTCTTTTATATTGCAATATACGTGTTTCCAAAAATCATTGAGCTATGCAAAATTGCACAATAAAGGGCTTATAGAAAAAAAATCAGGTTAGAGACACAGCACTGAAATTTATCATCTGTGACACTCATATGAAAAAGATAGGTGCCAATAAAAATAGTTGCCTGGTTTTATACATGTTAAATTATTAAAAATGTATCTATACTACAATAAGTGTGGTGCATTACTTAGAAAAAGACCTGAAGCTTTCTGGGTGCTGGAAGGGTTACGGCTTGTGAGTTACCGTGAAGTGGTAGAAGAACAGCAGTCAAAAACCCGACAGACGTTTGTAACAGCAGATGTGAACAGGTATAGTTTATAATGCAGGAAATGAACTGACACAGATGTTGAGGGGTGTGTGAGTGAGTGTCTGTGTGTGTCCATGCACATGAGTACGCATGAGTTTTGTGTATTCCTATGTGGCTTGTTTCAGCTGTGTGAAGCATTTTGTGTTCACCCTGTGTTTCATGTGGATATAGTTGTACATAAGAAAACCCCAAATCTGTGCTATGCTCAGAATTTTCACAGTATATCAATCTCAATGGAAAAAATTCACCTTATCAAAACAAACATTATAGCAGAACCGATTCTATGATCTCTTCCCTGCATGAAAGTCAATGTCCCAGGCAAAGCCTGATTTTCAGAGATACATTTTATAAACTCAAAAATTGCAATAGGTCCTCAAGTACTCTCCTAACCCCCATACAGTACCCATTGGCTTCCAAATACGGGTGAGGGAGGGAGGATGAATTTTTCCTAGAAAGTCTTATCTTAAAGGACCATCTGTTAATATTCGAAATGGCCTATATTCATTGTCAGCATCCCATACAAATCTTCAGAAACTCTTGATTAGATTAAATTATTGATTAGAGAAAGACACATGTTCTTTAACAGTGTCTACGTACTTTTCCACATAGGACTATAAATTTTCATATTTATGCTAACTTTTTAGCAGGGCAAAAAGGGAACAGAGAAAGAAAAGGCACTATGCAGGTACAGGTATATGACTATGCAAAGCCATTGTGTTCGGAAGAGCTTGGGCTCTTAGGAACCAATGGTGCCTATCTCTTCCCAGTTCAGGCATCATGGTGGTAGCCTGAAATTGACTATGGTGAGAGTTGCTACACTGCAGAAACTGGCAAATGCTGCAAAGCAAAGACGTTTTTGTTCCTGGGAGAGCAGACTGTTAAAGTTGAGTTAGTACATCTGTGATTTCACAGTTGCTTTTCTTCTGAAATAGCCAACGCAGAGTAATAATGTTTACCTGTTTTAAATTTCTCCTTGAGGAAAGAATCCATGATTTCCACTAAGAGATATGTTAAATCTCTCAGTCAGGAAATTTAATTCTAAATTTAATTTCACTTGCTTCTTTGCTGTAATTTAAGTACATTTCCTTTTCTTCTGTCTTCAGTAGGGGTGGTAATGTATTATTATCTTCAAAATAATCTTCCATTAACTAGAAAATGAATGACCTTTTTTATTTTATTTTATTTTATTTGAGACGGAGTTTCACTCCTGTTGCTCAGGCTGGAGTGCAATGGCACAATCCTGGCTCACCGCAAACTCTGCCTCCCAGGTTCAAGTGATTCTCCTGCCTCAGCCTCCTGAGTAGCTGGGATTACAGGCATGAGCCACCACACCTGGCTAATTTTGTATTTTTAGTAGAGATAGGGTTTCTCCATGTTGGTCAGGCTGGTCTCGAACTCCCGACCTCAGGTGATCCCCCCTGCCTCAGCCTCCCAAAGTGCAGGGATTACAGGTGTGAGTCATAGCGTCTGGCCTGGTTTTTTTTGTTTTTGTTTTCGTTTTTTTTTTTTTTTAATCTTATGCGTGCACAAAAGATACATAAAAAATTCTTCCCCCATCTGACCCTAATTTTCCTTAAGTTTGTCTTGATTTTGTTGCAAAGAGAGTGCACTGTTTTCTTTTGTATTTGAATAAAAAACAATTGTAACAAACTTACCAGTGGCTTTTGATTTTGTTTTAATGAGAGTCGTGCCTAAACATGAAAAGCAAAATATTCTTGCCTAAATCCCTGATTACTGACTATGATGTCTTTATTTCTATAGCTGACACCTTTATATGAGCTGGTAAAGGAAGTACCTTGTGCCTCTGTGAAAAAACTGTACCTGAAACGGGCTCTTGAAGAGTATCTGGATGAATTTGACCCCTGTCATTGCCGGCCTTGTCAAAATGGTGGTTTGGCCACTGTTGCGGGGACCCATTGTCTGTGCCATTGCAAACCATACACATTTGGGGCGGCGTGTGAGCAAGGAGTCCTCGTAGGGAATCAAGCAGGTCAGTGGGGTGAATTTTCTCTAGTCACCCTGTACACACTGAAAGGGAATTACCCTGTTTCTCTGCCTCTTGAGATGCTTCATCTTTGAAGAGATGAAGTCTCAAATGAATTTAGAATCCTCCTTCCCTTTCCTACTTTCAGATTATAGCTACTGTGATTAAGGCTCTTTGCTGTTATCTCTATTTATCCATCTGAACTAACAGCCCCACTGTGCCCTCCACTTCCCATTCTCTATTAGAAGAGTTACGATTAAAACACCTTCATCCTCTGTAATTATCTCAATAAAATTTTGCTGTAACAAAGGTCTGTGAACTTGTATATTTGCATTGCCTAACCTTTCTGATGGCATGCTCTTTGAAACATTTCTATTTCTTATCTGTATGATGTACTATCAATCACTCACAAATATTTGTTGAACATCTACTTTGTGCTCTACAGTGTACATGGTGCTTCAAGCACTTGGTACAGGGCTATGTGAAATTGACTTTATGAGTAGTCAAAGTATGACTACAATCTATATACTTTTGTTTCTATGGTTATTTACATGTCTGTCTCTTCTAGAACGCTCATTACTTAAGGTCAGGGTTGTTTGATTCCTTTCTTTATTCCCAGAGCTTGACAAAAGGCTTCATTCATAGAAGTCCCTAAATGAATGATAAATGAATAAATATAAGACTAGACTAAAGAGGCTTATAGACAAGCATTACAAAGGCATCTTTATCCCCAAATGTCTCTCCAAGTGGCCTGTTCTGGTAAATTAAAATTGTACAACTGTGATTCATCCCTTTGTGGCTTGGATTTCCCCTTATCTGTTAAAATGGAAGCACCCCCTTCTGCTATCTAATTAAATAGAATGGTAACAGATTTCCAGCCCATCTCCATTCACTGTTGTGAGAAGTAAATAAATGATACAATGTACATAAAAGTGCTTTGAAACAGTGGTAAAATAATCAACAAATAAAGGATATTATTGCAAGAGGTTCACTAAGGCAACCTTAATATGGACATTCCTAGTCTGTGTGTAGAGCCATTCTGAACATTGTAGAAAACCTCAATGAAGGCGAAGGTAATCAATATCCAGAATGATCTCTTCCTCCAATTAACTTGTTAGCAGGAAGCATAGCACTAAGTTCCCAAGTCCTCTTTAAGAACTTATTGATCAACCTCTTTCTCATCTTGTAGGAGGGGTTGATGGAGGTTGGAGTTGCTGGTCCTCTTGGAGCCCCTGTGTTCAAGGGAAGAAAACAAGGAGCCGAGAATGCAATAACCCACCTCCCAGTGGGGGTGGGAGAACCTGCATTGGAGAAACAACAGAAAGCACACAATGCGAAGACGAGGAGCTGGAGCACTTGAGGTAATGGAGACCCGACCCCCTGGCAGTTGCATAGAACACAGTGCCCTCTTCAGTTAGCGTGGAACACATGATTGCTGCTGTCAAGAGATAGAGAGATAAAAAAGTTAAATGGCTATTTTTTACCAGGGACTGCTTTGTCCCTCAGCACTAGGGTGAGTTGAAGGAGCTTGCTCTGTGTGCTTCAGGTTTTCCTGAAACAAGTGTTACAAAAGGGTAATTGGGAAGTAGTCCAGCTGAGTGGATACGATCATTCAATCGTTTGTTTTGGCCACCTACTTGCTGTGTGATGTTGGGCAAGTTACTGGCCACATCTCTAAAATTAGCATGATAATAGCAGATAAACTGATACTAAGATTATCTGTTTATTGTTATTGTCAGAATTAAATGAGATTAGCACCCAAAGTTTGTATTACTTTTCAGATATACCATTCTTACTCATTTATTTTTTGGATTAAGCATAGAGCCAGTTGCTTGAGATGGAGAATATCTTGGTGGGTGAACCCAGTAGCCTGGCACTAACTTCCCATTTGTCAGGACCCTGCAAAAGCCATCTCAGAAATGCTCAGTTGATGAATCATAGCCCTGGGTCAGAATTCTTTATGCCGCACCCTACATTCTCCTTAGTAATTTTTGCAGACTGGAGTTGGCAATATGTTCTAGTAAGATAATTCGAAGGTCATGTGAATTGAAGAAAGAGATGAGGTGTTTGGGTATCTGGTAGAAGCATAGGGAGGTGGGAAGCCTTTTTCCTAAATCTTCGGTGCCTTGTAATCCAGCATTCATCAGTATATCTTGACTGAGGAAGCTGACAAGCACGTGAATTATGGTGGGAAGAGGATGCTGGCTGCTGTGCTCATGTTTCTGGGAGGATGAGGGTCTGGGAGGAGATCTCTGAGAGGATGCATTTTTCCTGCTTTTCAACATAAAGCTAGGGGGAGAGGCACATCCTAAGAAAGGCATTGAAGATATTTTTTCACTCTTGGTGCTCAGGGGAGGGGAAGTATCTTCCTTCTCAGTACGAATAGGAAAATTAAACTTGCCACAGTTTCCTCAAAGTGTGGCAAGATTATAAGGAACTCAGCTGAGAAGGAGGCCACACTCCCAGTCTATTTGTACTACTTTCTCTCAGATTTTGCGTCTCTGGAGTGGAGATAATATTAATGTTATTTTGACTTTAGAGGCATCATACATTTACCTTTTAAAGAAGTTTATATAATTTCTTGAAGTATAATTTGATCTATTAGTTATTTTTTGATCTTGCAGTTTTTTTATTGCTGTTTTCCATGCAGAAGCTGATAAGGACAGTATAAAAATAAACTATTAAAAATGTTAAAAAAAAAAGAAAACCATTGTTTAATGACAGATGTCATCGTTATCAGTATCTTTATTACAGGCTCCCTCAAGAGATAGTCATAGTGATGGTAAAGTGTCAGGATTGGCATTTGTGGGATGATATTAGGACTTCTCTTCTCCCATCTTACTTTTACGTTTAAGATTTACTCCAAGCCTTACTAAAACTTGCCTTCACCAAATAATGTGCTTTCAGTTATCCACGTTCAGAAAGAAATGTAGACACTAAGACTTCCTATTTCTTTATTGCCTTGTGAGAGGTAGAAGGTGCACAATTGTAGGACCCTAATTGACTAGATGTAAATCCAGTTTTGGTATTTATTAGTTCATAATCTTGGACAAGTTATTCAAACTTTCTGCGCCATTGTTTTTTCCATGTATCTCATGGTGTTGCTGTATGAATTGAGATAATACACATGTGCAGAGCAACTGCCATGGTGCCTGACATATAGTAAATGCTTAGTAAAAGGTACTTATAATTTTGTGTTACCTCTCTTTTGGGGTCACTAACTCTAATTAATTACCTTCCTTTTTTTTTTTTTTTGAGATAGAGTCTCGCTCTGTCACCCAGGCTGGAGTACAGTGGTGAGATCTCAGCTCACTGCAATCTCCGCCTCCCAAGCTCTGGAGATTCTCCTGCCTCAGCCTCCTAAGTAGCTGGGATTACAGATGTGCATCACTGTACCTGGCTAATTTTTGTAGTTTTAGTAGAGATGGGGTTTTACCTTGTTGGCCAGGCTGGTCTCGGAACTCCTGACCTCAGGCTATCTGCCTGTCCTGACCTCCCAAAGTGCTGGGATTACAGACGGGAATTGTCGCTCATCGCCCATTACCTTATTTTCAATACAGAATTAATTCTGTATTAAATGAATTTCAGACCCAAACAGCAAGAGGAAAAGTAGGTTTTGAAGCAGGTGACCTCTAGGAAGCAGAAAGTACTATGTTGGCCAAGAGACTTTCTTTTTCTTTTCATTTTTCTGTTTGTTTTTCATACTACTGACCCAGCAGCTATTGAAATCACTGTCTTTTGTTAGCTTGAGTTTATGTTTTGAGTTTTCTACCACAGGATATAAGCAGATATTTGGTTCTAAGAATGACAAAAATATTACACCAATGTACTTAAATGAATAGAGTTCCTTCAGATACAAAGGAGAAATCCAATGTAATGCAAAATAATTATTATACTGTGCAAATCAATCATATTAATTCCTTTTTTTTCCTTCCAGGTTGCTTGAACCACATTGCTTTCCTTTGTCTTTGGTTCCAACAAAATTCTGTCCATCACCTCCTGCCTTGAAAGATGGATTTGTTCAAGTTGGTTATGAAAGATATTTTTTTTCTTTATAATGCTCCAACTTCTATCTCTCTACTGAGCCCATAACCTATTCTCTTCTTTCATGGTGAAGCCGTGAAAAAAATATTTTATATGTGCATATTAGTTTTAGTGGTGAGGGTTTTAGTGTGTGACTTTTTTTCTTTGGCCCAAGGTGATCTGAACTCTGCAGAAGGCAGTGCATCTTCTGTGGTGTGGGAAATCAATACTGCCACCCAGTGAATCAAAAATGTCATCATGCCAGAGGGCTGCTAAACATTGCCACTGGAAACACCAAACTGCGAATCTGCAAGCTTACTCTTTAACTTACAGAACTTCTCTTATTTTTGCCACTGAGAGAAGGCTTTTCCCCTGCTCATAACTGTAGGCCCTGGGATGAAGTATTAGGTTTATTCCAGGAGTCAATAAGACAGTTAGCTAGTGTCTAGTGAGATATGCATCATTCTACTTTGAGCAATTGAAGTTTCCTGTTGAGGAAAGAAGAGTAGTCATCTGCCATTTGTCATTCTAGGGACTTTTGTTGTTCTTGGCTTTTGGGACATTTTAGTTAATGCTACTCTCAGTCTTTATGATGAGGCTTTGGCCTGAAGCCCCAGTGGTGCCTCTTCATGGCTCACACAGGATATTGTTCTTGAGGACTCTCTCTGTTACCAGCACTGCTTTGCTCACGAGGGCTTTTGCTTTTCAAATCTCAGGCCCTTTACCATGCATTCACTGAAAATTTACTGAGGTTTCCCCAAATGTAGGCTCTATTGGGAGATGAAAGTTGTGTGTTCGTGGTGTGTGTGTTTGTGGAGAGAGAGAGAGAGAGAGAGAGAGAGAGAGAGAGAGAGAGAGAGAGAGAATGAACCTAGCATCTCTACCACGCATTCTGTCCTACCACAGTCACCATAATTCATGGAGCTCCTGAATGGAACATATGCTCAGAGAATAGGCCAAGCAAACTCATGCACCTTAGCAAGCCATGAGGCTGCTGTCCCCAACTGCAGTGCATGCGGTGTTGTTTTAGGAGCCAAGAGTCCCAAATATTGCTCTATGGACTGGCTGCATCCGAATTTCTCAGGGAACTTAAAACTAGAGATGACTGTTTCTCCCTTGTCCTCCACATTTTCTGATTTGATAGGTTGGGAGTACAGCCTGAGAGTCTATTTTTTAATTTCTACAAGTGATTATGATCTACAGCCATGTTTGTGCACTGTTGAATCAGACTTCCTCATATAAAAGTTTTTGTTTTGTTTTGTTTTTGCAAGGTAGAGGAAGGAATAGGATCATGGGTCAAAAGAGAAGATGTGCTCCTCCCCATTTCCCTCAAACCTCAGCATCGACCTGGCCCATTCTGTTTCCTACTAACTTCCATGATTGAGCCAGACTGGGCCAGGAAGTGCATACTGACAATGGGAAGGAGATACCAGGAAATCTTGTTTAATCCCTAAAGCAGAGCTGGTCAAGGTCTGAGCTCTAAGCCCTCTCCCAGGCTTGAGTTTTTTCACCATCCCCTTGGGTGGAAGAAAATGAGAAGGGTAAGGAAAGAGAGACCCCGAGTGAGTGTGATTACCCTTCATTCCACCCCCAGGCTCAGACTTCAAATTCCTCCTTGCTTCAACATGAAAGCTCACTTCCTGGCATTATAGGCTAGTGAAATGTTCTTGAATCTGACCCAGCCCCAGCAGCATTCCATATATATGGTGCGGAGTAGGAGGTTAGGATGGGAGAAGATCAACATTATGCTTCCCCTAAAAGTTATCAGTGAGAAACTTAAACTTTCATGAACATACTGATAGGACTGGAAAATTTCTGGGTGTTCATGCTGGCATTTTGTAGGCAGTATTGTCAATGAACAGCTCATAATACCTTTTTTTTTTTTTTTTTTCCAGAGAGTGACAGAGTCTTGCTTTGTCACCCAGGTTGGCATGCAGTGGCACTATCTCGCCTCACTGCAACCTCTGTCCCCCGGGTTCAAGTGATTCTCATGTCTCAGCCTCCTGAGTAGCTGGGACTATAGGCATGCACCACCATGCCCTGCTAATTTTTGTATTTTTGTTAGAGAAAGGGTTTTGCCATGTTGGCTGGGCTGGTCTCAAACTCCTGACCTCAGGTGATCCACCTGCCTGGGCCTCCTGGAGTGCTAGAATTACAGGCATGAGCCACCATGCCCGGCCTAGTAATACCTTAATATGAAGAGCTGACTGACAAAGATGTTCTCCAAATCTGATAAAGAACTGATTTTTCCTAAAAGTAAAAGAAATTAATTGGACAGTGTCCAAATAATTTTAATAGAATGTAATTTTAGTAGAATGCTTAATATAGTCCTTGGTATTATGGGAGCAATCAATACATTATAGACAGTGGTATTAATAGTTTTATTTCAATTAATGGTGGTGCCAGTGTTATTGACTATATAGAGGAAAATGTTTTTATAGACACTTTTCTGAATCAGTTATTTAAATGCAGCTTGCCTGATGATTATGATTTATAGACCAAATGTACGTAAAGAAAACTTTTGTTAATGCAAAATAGACAAACTCTTTCTTTTTCCGTCTTTTACTTTTGTTTAGGATGAAGGTACAACGTTTCCTGTGGGGAAAAATGTAGTGTACACTTGCAATGAAGGATACTCTCTTATTGGAAACCCAGTGGCCAGATGTGGAGAAGATTTACGGTGGCTTGTTGGGGAAATGCATTGTCAGAGTGAGTGGTGTCAGTTGTATATAATTTAAGATGAGAAAATTACGTGGAAGAGAATGAATCAAGCTAAATAACACTCACCATATGGCCCATGTGTTGGCCTTCCTCTCCTGTAAGTCTGATATGATCCTGTTCAAGTTTTAGAAGCCACTTGAATAAGCCCTCCGCCTTCTCTAGTTGGTAATGTTTCCATTCAGTGAGGTCAATTTTATTGCAATATAAAACTTTCTGGTGCAAATCAGAATAGGCCAGGGAACTCTCTTTAGATGAAGACCATAAGGATATTCTTTAGAGTTCAGTTACTCAGGATGTACCACAATCAATCAACTTTCTTCAATGCTTTGCATCCTATTCTATTGGAGAAAGGCATCTGAATAATAGCTTCTGCATGCTGCACCACCCTAAGACTACTCTGGCTTCCATCTCACTTGCAATATAAGTTTGTCAGCAAATAAATAGGTCAAGCTGTAGGGATACATTTTTCCTAAATCAGTTGCTCTGTGCTATATGAGGAAAGCCCTAGTGTACACACACACATATATATATTTCTCCCTTTGGGAATATACCTATTGTGAAATTTCTGAGTAATTGGGTATTCATACATTGGGCATATATACATTTAGATTTAGTGGAGGCTTCCAGCCTTCCAAGTGGTTGTACTGATTTACATCTCTAGCATAATCTGATACGTCAAGATTGCTTTATGTCCTTACACTTGATAGCATCAACCATAGTGGTCAGTGTATAGTGAGATATATATATATGTGTGTGTGTGTGTATGTGTGTATTTGTTTTTTTTTTTTTTGAGACAGAGTCTCACTCTGTTGCCCAGGCTGGAGTGCAGTGGTGCCATCTCAGCTCACTACAACCTCCACATCCCAGGTTCATGTGATTCTTGTGCCTCAGCCTTCCGAGTGGCTGGGACTACAGTTGTGTGCCAACACACCCTGCTAATTTTTTGTATTTTTAGTAGAGACAGGGTGTCACCACGTTGACCAGGCTAGTCTTGAAGTCCTGAACTGAGGCAATCCACCCATCTTGGCCTCCCAGAGTGCTGGGATTATAGGCGCGAGCCACTGTGCCCGGCCTATTTTTATATTTTTTCTAATGACTAATAATGTTAAGCTTGTTTTCATATGTTTGTTGGCCATTGGTTATATTCTTTGGAGAAATGGCTGTCCATGTCTTTTACCCATTAAAAATAATTAGTTTGCCTGTCTTTTTCTTTTTTTAATTTCATTTTTTATTTAATTTTTTTTTTATTTCCATAGGTTTTTGGGGAACAGATGGTGTTTGGTTACATGAGTAAGTTCTTTAGTGGTAATTGTGAGATTTTGGTGCACCCATCACTCAAGCAGCATACACTGCACCCAATTTGTAGCCTTTTTTCCCTTATCCCCTTCCCGCCGTTTCTCCCTAAGTGCCCAAAGTCCATTGCATCACTCTTATGCCTTTGCATCCTCAGAGCTTACCTCCCACTTGTGAGTGAGAACAATGTTTGGTTTCCTTCCTTCCTTCCTTCCTTCCTTCCTTCCTTCCTTCCTTCCTTCCTTCCTTCCTTCCTTCCTTCCTTCCTTCCTTTCTTCCTTCCTTCTTTCCTTCCTTCCTTCCCTCTTTCCCTCTTTCTCTCCTTCTCTCCTTCCTTCTCTCCTTCTCTCTCTCTTTTCTTTCCTTCTCTCTTTTCTTTTCTTTTCTTTTCTTTTTTCTTTTCTTTTCTTTTCTTTTCTTTTCTTTTCTTTTCTTTTCTTTTCTCTCTTTGAGACAGAGTCTCTCTCTGTCACCCAAGCTGGAGTGCAGTGGCATGATCTCAGCTCACTGCAACCCCTTGCTCCTGGGTTCAAACGTTCAAGCAATTCTGCCTCAGACTCCTGAGTAGCTGGGACTACAGGCGCATAATGCCACAACCAGCTAATTTTTGTATTTTTAGTAGAGACAGGATTTCGCTATGTTGGCCAGGATGGTCTTGAACTCTTGACCTCTTGATCTGCCTGCCTCGGCCTCCCAAAGTGCTGGGATTACAGGTGTGAGCTACCGTGCCTGGCCCAATGTTTGGTTTTCAATTCCTGAGTTACTTCACTTAGAATAATAGTCTCCAGTCTCATCCACGTGGCTGCAAATGCCATTAATTAATTCCTTTTTATGACTGAGTAGTATTCTGTCATGTATATATACCACAGCCTTTTTATCCACTTGTTCATTGACTGATGGGCATTGTCTTTTACTTATTAATCTCTCTCTCTCTCTCTCTTTCTCTTGGAATCCTTAAGCAGAAACAAATGAAATACAATATGAATATAAATATTTGCTAGTTGGGAGTAATAAAGCCAAAAGTTTATTCTTAGAAAAGATTAATAAGAAACTTCTACTTGAAGGGCTTCTTTTCCTTTATTATGAATCTACTGATGAAACATTGTCCCAGTTTTTGTTTATCTAAAGTGTCTGTCTTTCACCTTGACTTTTTAAAGGACTTTTTTTTTTTTTTTTTTTTTTTTTTTTTTTTTGAGACAGAGTCTCGCTTATCACCAGGCTGGAGTGCAGTGGCATGATCTCGCCTCACACTGACCTCCGCCTCCTGGGTTCAAATGATTCTCCTGCCTCAGGCTCCTGAGTAGCTTGGACTACAGGTGTGCACCACCATGCTCAGCTAATTTTTGTATTTTTAGTAGAGACAGGGTTTCACTATGTTGGCCAGGATGGTCTCTCCATCTCTTGTCCTCGTGATCTATCCACCTTGGCCTCCCAAAGTGTTGAGATTACAGGCATGAGCCACCACGCCTGGCCAGGATATTTTTTATTAGGTAAGACGTTCTAAGCTAGCAGTTGTTTTTTATTTTAATTAATTAATTAATTATTATTTTTTTGAGACGGAGTTTCATTCTTGTCTCCCAGGCTGGATTGCAATGGTGCGATCTTGGCTCACTGCAACCTCTGCCTCCCAGGTTCAAGTGATTCTCCTGCCTCAGCCTCCTGAGTAGCTGGGATTACAGACACCCACCACCACGCCCAGCTAATGTTTGTATTTTTAGTAGAGACACAGGGTTTCTTCATGTTGGCCAGGCTGGTCTCAAACTTCTGACCTCAGGTGATCCCCACCCCTCGGCCTCCCAAAAGGCTGGGATCCCAGGCATGAGCCACCATGCCTGGCTGCTAGCAGTTATTTTTTTAAAGTCATTTGAAGATATTATTAATATTACATTGCCCTCTGACAATTGTTTTCTAGGGAAAAGTCAACTTTTAGTCTTGCAATTTTTTCTTTGGAAATGATGCCTTTTCTCTCTGACCACTTTCAAGAAGATTATTAGTAATTATTATCATTTTTTGCTTTTTCAATAAGTTTATTGTCCTTATCTGAAAAATCCTCATGAAAAATTGTTTGGTTTAGCTCTCAGCAGCCTGCTCCTGAGCTCTGAGGAAGTTTGCCTTATTCTGAGCTAACCTATCTTTCTTCTGGGCAAGTGACATTTTGGGAAGGTTCCACTTCTTTTTAACTTCTTTCTTGGTCTTCTTTTCATAGACTGGAATGTCTCGTATAGCACCATGAACCTTCTTATACATCTCCTCCATCATGTCTGGAGTTACGCCATTCTTTATGTATTGAGAGAACGTTTTCTTGTAAGCATCTTCATCTTCTTTCCTTAAGTAGTGCATGCAGTCTGCAACATTCTGGCCCATGATGTGATTCCGGTGTAGTTCTGCATTTAATTTCTTGCTTTCAGAATCATAACCAGGGACTTGTTTGGTACTGTGAGGGATAGATAAGCCTCCATCCACAGCTCCCTTTAGGGTGCTAAAAACTTTATTGCCACTGGTAGTTCTGGCCAGACCTGCATCCAGATAGCAGGTAAAGGCACCCGGCTGACCATCGATACTTTTCACATTGTATTCATCTCCAGTCAACTCCACTTGGCCTTCATAGATCCTGTCCATGCCAAACCTATTGAGAAGCCTGCGGGCCAGCAGCAGACCAGTACAATATGTTTTAGCATCATTTGTCAGGCCAATCTTCACACCATATTTTGGCAGTTTATGTGCATACACTGCACAGACTATCATGATACAGGACTAAGCATTCTGACAAATGATACCTCTGTTTGTTACACAAAGTATCATCCTGTATTTGGGTGTGCTGTATTTATTTTTATCCGGTATCACCAAGCATTTCCAAACATAGTAATCAGTTTTACCCTCTTGTCATCTTCTAAATTTCACTTAGTATCTTTTAAAGTAGGCCTTATTATTAACAACTTTAACAAACCCCATCCTGTGGAACAGAGACCTGCATTTGTGGTTTGACAGAGACCTGCAGGCCCAGTAGTGCTAGGGTAGGAAAGGGGTATTATTAATTATTTTTTGCTTTTGGTTTTCACCAGCAACTTTACTCTGGTGTTCCTAGGTATAATTTTCTTTACATTTTTCCTGGCTGATATTCAAAGCACTTATTGAACCTGTGCTTTAAGTCCTTTGTCAGTTTTAGGCGATTACTTAACCATTACATCCTAAAACATTGCTTCTGTCCCATTCTTGCTCACTTGTCCTTATGAGACACAAATTATACATTTTTTGGACCTATATATATATATATATTTTTTATATATATATAATATATAATATAAAATATAATATATATATTATATTTTAAGTTCTAGGGTACATGTGCACAACGTGCAGGTTTATTACATATGTATACATGTGCCATGTTGGTGTGCTGCACCCACCAACTCATCATTTACATTAGGTATATCTCCTAATGCTATCCCTCCTTGCCCTCCTCCCCACAATACGACCGGTATGTGATGTTCCCCTTCCTGTGTCCAAGTGATCTCATTGATCAATTCCCACCTATGATGAGAACATGTGGTATTTGGTTTTCTCTTCTTGCAATAGTTTGCTGAGATTGATGGTTTCCAGCTGCATCCATGTCCCTACAAAGGACACAAACTCATCCTTTTTTATGGCTGCATAGTATTCCATGGTGTATATGTGCCACATTTTCTTAATCCAGTCTGTCACTGATGGACATTTGGGTTGATTCCAAGTCTTTGCTATTGTGAATAGTGCTGCAATAAACATACGTGTGCATGTGTCTTTATAGGAGCATGACTTATAATCCTTTGGGTATATCCCCAGTAATGAGATGGTTGGGTCAAATGTTATTTCTAGTTCTAGATCCTTGTGGTATTGCCACACTGTTTTCCACAATGGTTGAAGTAGTATACAGTTCCGCCAACAGTGTAAAAGTGTTCCTATTTCTACACATCCTCTCCAGCACCTGTTGTTTCCTGATTTTTTAATGATTGCCATTCTAACTGGTGTGAGATGGTATCTCATTGTGGTTTTGATTTGCATTTCTCTGATGGCCAGTGATGATGAGCATTTTTTCATGTGTCTGTTGGCTGTGTGAATGTCTTCTTTTGAGAAGTGTCTGTTCATATCCTTTGCCCACTTTTTGATGGGGTTGTTTGTTTTTTTCTTGTAAATTTGATTGAGTTCTTTATAGGTTCTGGATATTAGGCCTTTGTCAGATGAGTAGATTGCAAAAATTTTCTCCCATTCTGTAGGTTGCCTGTTCACTCTGATGGTAGTTTCTTTTGCTGTGCAGAAGCTCTTTAGTTGAATTAGATCCCATTTGTCAATTTTGGCTTTTGTTGCCATTGCTTTTGGTGTTTTAGACATGAAGTCCTTGCCCATGCCTATGTCCTGAATGGTATTCTCTAGGTTTTCTTCTAGGGTTTTTATGGTATTAGGTCTAACATTTAAGTCTTTAATCCATCTTGAATTAATTTTCGTATAAGGAGTAAGGAAAGGATCCAGTTTCAGCTTTCTACTTATGGCTAGCCAATTTTCCCAGCACCATTTATTAAATAGGGAATTCTTTCCCCATTTCTTGTTTTTGTCAGGTTTGTCAAACATCAGATGGCTGTAGATGTGTGGTATTATTTCTGAGGACTCTGTTCTGTTCCATTGGTCTATATGTCTGTTTTGGTATCAGTACCATGCTGTTTTGGTTACTGTAGCCTTGTAGTATAGTTTGAAGTCAGGTAGCGTGATGCCTCCAGCTTTGTTCTTTTAGCTTAAGATTTTCTTGGCAATGCAGGGTGTTTTTGGTTCCATATGAACTTTAAAGCAGTTTTTTCCAATTCTGTGAAGTCATTGGTAGCTTAATGGGGATGGCATTGAATCTTTAAATAACCTTGGCAGTATGGCCATTTTCACGATATTGATTCTTCCTATCCAGGAGCATGGTATGTTCTTCCATTTGTTTGTGTCCTCTTTTATTTCACTGAGCAGTGGTTTGTAGTTCTCCTTGAAGAGGTCCTTTACATCCCTTGTCAGTTGGATTCCTAGATGTTTTATTCTCTTTGAAGCTATTGTGACTGGGAGTTCATTCATGATTTGGCTCTCTGTTTGTCTGTTACTGGTGTATAAAAATGCTTGTGACTTTTGCACATTGATTTTGTATCCTGAGACTTTGCTGAAGTTGCTTATCAGCTTAAGGAGATTCTGGGCTGAGACAATGAGGTTTTCTAAATATACAATCATGTCATCTGCAAACAGGGACAATTTGACTTCTTCTCTTCCTAACTGAATACCTTTTATTTCTTTCTCTTGCCTGATTGCCCTAGCCAGAACTTCCAACACTATGTTGAATAAGAGTAGTGAGAGAGGACATCCCTGTCTTTTGCCAGTTTTCAAAGGGAATGCTTCCAGTTTTTGCCCATTCAGTATGATATTGGCTGTGGGTTTGTCATAAATATCTATTATTTTGAGACACGTTCCATCTATACCAAATTTATTGAGAGTTTTTAGCATGAAGGGCTGTTGAATTTTGTCAAAGGCCTTTTCTGCATCTATTGAGATCATCATGTGGTTTTTGTCTTTGGTTCTGTTTGTATGCTGGATTACGTTTATTGATTTGTGTATGTTGAACCAGCCTTGCATCCTAGGGATGAAGCCCAGTTGGTCATGGTGGATAAGCTTTTTGATGTGCTGCTGGATTCGGTTTGCCAGTATTTTATTGAAGATTCTTGCATTGATGTTCATGAGGGATATTGGTCTAAAATTCTCTTTTTTTGTTGTATCTCTGTCAGGCTTTGGTATCAGGATGATGTTGGCCTCATAAAATGAGTTAGGGAGGATTCCCTCTTTTTCTATTGTTTGGAATAGTTTCAGAAGGAATGGTACCAACTCCTCCTTCTACTTCTGGTAGAATTTGGCTGTGAATCCTTCTGGTACTGAACTTTTTTTGGTTGGTAGGCTATTAATTATTGCCTCAATTTCACAGCCTGCTATTGGTCTATTCAGATTCAACTCCTTCCTGGTTTAGTCTTGGGAGAGTGTAAGTGTTCAGGAAATTACCCATTTCTTCTAGGTTTTCTAGTTTATTTGCATAGAGGTGTTTATAGTATTCTCTGATGGTAGTTTGTATTTCTGTGGCGTTGGTGGTGATATCCCCTTTATCATTTTTCATTGTGTCGATTTGATTCTTTTCTCTTTTCTTCTTTATTAGTCTTGCTAGCAGTCTATCAATTTTGTTGATCTTTTCAAAAAACCAGCTCCTGGATTCATTGATTTTTTGGAGGATTTTTTGTGTCTCTATCTCCTTCAGTTCTGCTCTGATCTTAGTTATTTCTTGCCTTCTGCTACCTTTTGAATGTGTTTGCTCTTGCTTATCTAGTTTTTTAAATTGTGATGTTAGGGTATCAATTTTAGATCTTTCCTGCTTTCTCTTGTGGGCATTTAGTGCTATAAATTTCCCTCTACACACTGCTTTAAATATGTCCCAGAGATTCTGGTATGTTGTATCTTTGTTCTCATTGGTTTCAAAGAACATCTTTATTTCTGCTTTCATTTCGTTATGTACCCAGTAGTCATTCAGGAGCAGGTTGTTCAGTTTCCATGTAGTTGAGCAGTTTTGCTTGAGTTTCTTAGTACTGAATTCTAGTTTGATTGCACTGGGGTCTGAGAGACAGTTTGTTATAATTTCTGTTCTTTTACATTTGCTGAGGAGTGCTTTACTTCCAACTATGTGGTCAATTTTGGAATAAGTGTGATGTGGTGCTGAGAAGAATGTATATTCTGTTGATTTGGGGTGGAGAGTTCTGTAGATGTCTATTAGGTCTGCTTGGTGCACAGGTGGGTTCAATTCCTGGATATCCTTGTTAACTTTCTGTCTCGTTGGTCTGTCTAATGTTGACAGTGGGGTATTAAAGTCTCCCATTATTATTGTGTGGGAATCTAAGTCTCTTTGTAAGTCTCTAAGGACTTGCTTTATGAATCTGGTTGCTCCTGTATTGGGCGCATATATATTTAGGATGAATTCCTGATGAATTGATCCCTTTACCATTATGTAATGGCCTTCTTTGTCTCTTTTGATCTTTGATGGTTTAAAGTCTGTTTTGTCAGAGACTAGGATTGCAACCCCTGCTTTTTTGTTTTCCATTTGCTTGATAGATCTTCCTCCATCCCTTCATTTTGAGCCTATGTGTGTCTCTGCACGTGAGATGGGTCTCCTAAATACAGCAAACTGATAGGTCTTGACTCTTTATCCAATTTGCCAGTCTGTGTCTTTTAATTGGACTATTTAGTCCATTTACATTTAAGGTTAATATTGTTATGTGTGAACCTGATTCTGTCATTATGATATTAGCTGGTTATTTTGCTCACTAGTTGATGCAGTTTCTTCCTAGCATCGATGGACTTTACATTTTGACATGTTTTTGCAATGGCTGGTACCTGTTATTCCTTTCCATGTTTAGTGCTTCCTTCAAGATCTCTTGTAGGGCAGGCCTGGTGGTGACAAAATCTCTCAGCATTTGCTTGTCTGTAAAGGATTTTATTTCTCCTACACTTATAAAACTTAGTTTGGCTGGATATGAAATTCTGGGTTGAAAATTCTTTTCTTTAAGAATGTTGAATATTGGCCCCCACTCTCTTCTGGCTTGGAGAGTTTCTTCCGAGAGATCTGCTGTTAGTCTGATGGACTTGCTCTTGTTGAGGACTATCTTTGTGGCGTTTTCTGTATTTCCTGAAATTGAATGTTGGCCTGCCTTACTAGGTTGGGGAAGTTCTCCTGGATGATATCCTGCCGAGTGTTTTCCAACTTGGTTCCATTTTCCCCATCACTTTCAGACACACCAATCAGACATAGATTTGGTCTTTTCACATAATCCCATATTTCTTGGAGGCTTTGTTCATTTCTTTTTACTCTTTATTCTCTACACTTCTCTTCTTGCTTCATTTCATTCATTTGATCTTCAATCGCTGATACTCTTTCTTCCAGTTGATTGAGTCAGTTACTGAAGCTTGTGCATTTGTCACATAGTTCTCGTGTTATGGTTTTCATCTCTATCAGTTCTTTTAAGGTCTTCTCTGCATTGACTATTCTAGTTATCCATTCATCCGTTCTTTTTTCAAGGTTTTTAGTTTCTTTGCGCTGGTTACATAGTTCCTCCTTTAGCTCTGAGAAGTTTGATCGACTGAAGCCTTCCTCTCTCAATTCGTTAAAGTCATTCTCCATCCAGCTTTGTTCCGTTGCTGAGGATGAGCTGCATTCCTTTGGAGGGGGAGATGCGCTCTGATTTTTTGAATTTCCAGCTTTTCTGCACTGCTTTTTCCCCATCTTTGTGGTTTTATCTGCCTTTCATCTTTGATGATGGTGACATACTGATGGGGTTTTGGTGTGGGTGTCCTTTCTGTTTGTTAGTTTTCCTTCTAACAGTCAGGACCCTCAGCTGTAGGTCTGTTGGAGTTTGCTTGAGGTCCACTCCAGACCCTGTTTGCCTGGGTATCAGCAGCGGAGGCTGCAGAAGATAGAATATTGCTGAACAGCGAGTGTTGCTGTCTCATTCTTGCTCTGGAAGCTTCATCTCAGGAGTGTACCCTGACATGTGAGGTGTGAAGTGTCAGTCTGCAACTCAGTTGAAAATGCAGAAATCACCCATCTTTTGTGTCACTCACACTGGGAGGTGGAGGCTGGAGCTGTTCCTATTTGGCCATCTTGGGCATGCCGACCATTATATTTTTTAATGTCCTTTTTTGTTTATTTGTTTTCCATCTTTTCCCCCTCTGTTTCATTCTAAATATTTTCTTTTTCTTTTTATTATTTTTTATTTGTTACAGTTTATTGTGCAGGCTGTAGTGCAGTGGTGTGATCTCGGCTCATGGCAACCTCTATTCCTAGGTTCAAGCGATTCTCCTGGCTCAGCCTCCTGCATAGCTAGGACTACAGGTTGCAGCACTGCATCTGGCTAATTTTTGTATTTTTAGTAAAGATGGGGTTTTGCCATCTTGGCCAGGCTGGTCTTGAACTCCTGACCAAAAGTGATCTGTCTGCTTTGGCCTCCCAAAGTGCTGGGACTACAGGCATGAGCCACCACACCTGGCCTCATTCTAAATATTTTTAATTGACCTATCTTCCAATTTATTAATTATCAGTATATTTCTCTATAATCTCCTTTTAAGAACTCTATTATAGAGTTTGAAACTTTATCAATTTTATTTTTCAACTTAAAAAACAATTTTATATATATGTATATTTTCAAGACAAGTTTTACCCCTGTCACTCATCCTGAAGTGCAGTGGTGCCATCTTGGCTCACTGTAATCTTTGCTTCCTGGGCCCAAGCAATTCTCCTGTCTCAGCCTTCTGAGTAGCTGGGATTATAGATGCTTGCCACAGTGCCCAGCTAATTTTTGTGCTTTTTAGTAGAGACAGGGTTTCACCATGTTGCCCTGGCTGTTCTCAAACTCCTGAGCTCAAGTGATCTGCCTGCCTCAGTCTCCCAAAGTGCTGGGTTTATAGGTGTGAGCCATCGTGCCTGGCTATTTTTCAACTTTAGAGGTTTCATTTGTCTACTTTGTTATTGCATAGTGAATTTTTAAATTCATAACTTCATTTTTAGAGCAGTTTTAGCTTACAAAAAATTGAGTAGAAAGTACAGAGAGCTCCCATCTACTTCCTTACTTCCCAGTCAGTTTCCCTATTAGGTATTAATATCTTCCATTAATGTGGTTTATTTATTATAATGAATGAGCATATATCTTACATTATTATATTTAAAAATATTAAAATTTTTTCTTAAAATATTTTTAAGCGATATTTTGATATGTGCAAATCAGAGTAAATAACACATTAATTACTTCAATCATTTATGTTTATTGTTTTATATTTTCTAATTCTCTGTTGTAATTTTCCATCTTGTCATTTAAAAAAATATATTAATTTCAGTTGTTTCAGGGCCTGTATCTGTTAATTTCATTATTTAGATAAGTCTGTTACTCTAAGTCTGTTTCTATTTTTTTTTTTTTGGTTAGAAGTTGGCCAATTATTGTCTTTTTGAATGTTAAATTAGTTTTAGTTGAATGTCATACTTTACATATGAAAATTTAAAAATTGGATGATGCTATCTTCCTCTAGAGAAGACTAACTTTTGTTCATGGCAACCAGGGGGGATGGCTTATGTCTGGGTTATCTCTATTCCAAGGATGTGGCCATTAAGGGATTCCAACTTAAGGTATGGGCTTTCTACCTGGCCCCTTCTTTTTGACAGGACTGTACTCTAAGTTTTAAAACCCTTGTCCTGTCAGACTGTTAAAAACTTTTTATCCTTTTAGCCTCTGAGCTAAAGTTTTCTCCTCAGTCTAGCAACTTTTCAGCATATTTTCTTTTTTTTTTTTTTTTAATTTACAAATACCTCAAGGAAAAATGTGTTACCAAATGTAAATGTAATCACCACATTAGATTTCCCTTCTCTCTGAAATCTTGGACTTTCAAACTTACGCTGCCTTGTTAGTGCTCCAATTCTTTCAGAAATATTTTTCTTTTTCATTTTGTACAGTCTTTCTATTGTTCGTCTTGGTAGGAGATTTATTGTTAAAACAGCAAACGCATTGGAAACAAGCAAATTCAATACTAGATTATGAAGTTTTGGAGGGCATAAGATGTGACTTGTACCTTGCTGTGTCCCAAGCAGTACACAACATTTTGGCAAAATATAGGCACTTAAAAAATGCTGTGGATTTTTGTATATATTCATGGGGTACTAGCTCAATTTTGCTACACTGATGTATCTCATTGTGGTGAAGTCAAAGCCTTCAGTGCATCCATCAAATGCTGTTTTTGAATGAATAAATGAATGAATGGGTTTTCTGATGACAATGCTGTAAAGATACAGCAATACTTTGTAGAATATTGTCCAAAGTCCGTTAGAGATATTAGCAAGATTTTTTTTTTAATCGTGAATTCTGACTTGCTGTTTATACTATGTGTCTTTTTTCTTTTTCTCTGTTCTTTTTTGAAGTAAGCAATTTGAGCTAATGAATGTAATTGAGTGAGAAAGAATATGGATGAAGAATTAGGGAACACTGAACACCTTTATGTCAGCAAGGTTAAAGGTGGTGCTTTAGCTGTGTGTGGTGGCATGTGCCTGTGATCCCAACTACTCAGGAGGTTGAGTCAGGAGGATTGCTTGAGCCTGGGAGTTTTTAATTAAAAAAAAATTTTACTTTAAGTTCTGGGATACATGTGCTGAACGTGCAGGTTTATTACATAGGTATACATGTGCTGTGGTAGTTTGCTGCACCTATCAACTCATCATCTAGGTTTTAAGCCCCGCATGCATTAGGTATTTTTCCTAATGCTTTCCCTCCCCTTTCCCCCTATCCCTTGACAGGCCTCAGTGTGTGATGTTCCCCTCCCTGTGTCCATGTGCTCTCATTGTTCAACTCCCACTTATGAGTGAGAACATGCATTTTCTGTTCCTCTGTTAGTTTGCTGAGAATGATGGTTTCCAGCTTCATCCATGTCTCTGCAAAGGACGTTAACTCATTATAGTATTCCATGGTGAATATGTGCCACATTTTCTTTATCCAGTCTATCATAGATGGGCATTTGGGTTGGTTCCAAGTCTTTGCTATTATAAATAGTGCTGCAATAAACATACATGTGCATGTGTCTTTACAGTGGAATGATTTATAATCCTTTGGGTATATACCCAGTAATGGAATTGCTGGGTCAAATGGTATTTCTGGTTCTAGATCCTTGAGGAATCGCCATACTGTCTTCCACAATGGTTGAAGTAGTTTAAACTCCCACCAACAGTGTAAAAGCATTCCTATTTCTCCATATCCTCGCCAGCATCTGTTGTTTCCAGACTTTTTAATGATCACCATTCTAACTGGTGTGAGATGGTATCTCATTGTGGTTTTGATTTGCATTTCTCTGGTGATCAGTGATGATGAGCATTTTTTCATATGTTTGTTGGTCACATAAATGTCTTCTTTTGAGAAATGTCTGTTCATATCCTTTGCCCACTTTTTGATGGGGTTGCTTGTTTTTTTCTTGTAAATTTGTTTAAGTTCCCCGTAGAGTCTGGATATTAGCCCTTTGTCAGATGGATAGATTGCAAACATTTTCTCCCATTCTGTAGGTTGCCTGTTTACTCTGATGATAGTTTCTTTTGCTGAGCAGAAGCTCTTTAGTTTAATTAGATCCCATTTGTCAATTTTAGCTTTTGTTGCAATTGCTTTTGGTGTCTTAGTCATGAAGTCTTTGCCCATGCCTATGTCTTGAACAGTATTGCATAGGTCTTCTTCTAGGGTTTTTATGGTTTTAGGTTTTATATTTAAGTCTTTAATCCATTTTGAATTAATTTTTGTATAAGGTAAAAGGAAGGGGTTCAGTTTCTGTTTTCTGCATATGGCTAGCCAATTTTCCCAGCACCATTTATTAAGTAGGGAATCCTTTCCCCATTGCTTGTTTGAGCCCAGGAGTTTGAGACTGTAGTATACATTGATTAAACCTATGAATAGTCTCCAGCCTGGGCAACATAGAGAGACCCTGTCCCTAAAAAATAAATAAATAAATAAAAGTGGTGTTTTAATAATTTCAGATGGCAAAATATCTAACTGGATGAAAGTTAATGAAACTGAAATGAATACAGCCCAGGAAAATTCTGATGGAACATCACTAGAGTACAGAAATAAGTGACAGTTGTGAAAAGTTTGGTTTCAACAGTAGGCTGGGCATGAGGACTCTACTGGGGCTGTTCATTTTAAGTTGTTACATCGTTTTGAGGGGAGGGATGGGAGAGGGGGAGCTGTTTTGATTTTAGTTATTCATTGGTCAATTACATGCCAGGCTCTGTGTGATATGTCTTTCAGTCCACCCTAACAGTGAACTCACGTCTTCTTCCTTGTCCTCTAATATGAAAAAGCAGAACAAGCGTATCAGCATCACATAAGCCTTTTTAAAAAGATGGTTTAGGAGAGCAATGACCCTTATATTTTGCTCTCTTTTATCTTTAGAAATTGCCTGCGTTCTACCTGTACTGATGGATGGCATACAGAGTCACCCCCAAAAACCTTTCTACACAGTTGGTGAGAAGGTGACTGTTTCCTGTTCAGGTGGCATGTCCTTAGAAGGTCCTTCAACATTTCTCTGTGGCTCCAGCCTTAAGTGGAGTCCTGAGATGAAGAATACCCGCTGTGTACAAAAAGGTGAGCGGCTTCTGTGTCTATCCAAGGACACTTGTACCCAGGCAAGTGAGAGTCCTTGTGGCGACCTTCATGGTACTGTATCTCCATAGCTGTGAGTCATTCCCTCCATTCTTGCTCCCTAAAATGGAGGTCAGCTTGTAGACTGAATAACAGATTTTCTTCACATGGCACAGAAAGACTCATGAATGTAAAGAAAGGCAAGGATAGCCTGGTGATTCTGAAACTTTTAACTTAAACCCTCCTTGTGAAAGATTAGCTTTATATCTGTTATGGTGCGAAGACAATAAAAGATTTTTAAATCCTGTTTTTTGTTGTGGTTTCCTCTTGATTTTTTTTCCTCTGCATTTTTCTTAAGTACAGAGTTGAGTTCATAATTTATTTAAAGTTCTGTATGTTTCATTTTTGGGCTTTCAAAGAGTTTATCAGTATTTCTGAAATTGAAAATTTAGAAAGCATTTTTATTTAACACTTTAAAGCAGACATTATTGAAGGAAAAGTGTTGTGATTCATGAAATTGTTCTTAATGTGGAAACCCAAACATCCAGTATTTTAACACCAAGAAAATTTAAAAAAATGGTCTTTTAAGAACCTAAGGTAGAAAGGGTTTAGAAAGCCAAATTATTTCTTTTTAGAGGTAATTTTAGATGAGATGGATTTGTTTGAAAATAACCCATTTATTCTCTGTTTACATTTTTTAAATAAATGGAAAATATTATATTTGTAACAAAAATGAGAATGAAGAAAAACTCACTTGCATACTATTTTATTGATGTTATCTCTCTAGTATGTGATTTTTAATTAAGCTCTGAAATTTATTTTTAATAGTGAGGATGAAGGACTAGATTTCATACGTGATGGTGTGAGATGAATTAGATGTTTCTAACTAAGTTCTCCATGCAGCAGGGTATGGAACACTCAGATACTGATGATAGATATGGGTTGTGATGTTAAGTGGATGAGAGGCAGAACAATGGGCAAGGCGCAAGTCCTTGGAGTGCCCTTCCTGCCTGTCCTGATGTGCTCTTAAGTTGTCAAAGCCCCATCACAGGGGACAGTTGTTTTGTGTTCTGTAAACACTGAAGTATAAATATGAGTTTACTTGGGATATTTAAAGTAATGAACCAGTACTTATAATTCTAAAATGAAAGAGAACAATATACAGTTGATGAGGTTGCACTTTTGTTCCGAATGAGATTGTAGACTAGTCTGTCTAAAATGCTACTTCAGCTATTTTATGGTACAGCTTGGTATGAAGTTTCTTTTACCCAGTAGAAAATTCTATTAAAGTGGGTTTTAATTAAGGATGTTTTTCAGATCTGTGTGTTTTTCTGAAGATGTGAATAATAGTAACTACTTCCAAGCCTATAACAAACAAAAAAATCCAAGACTTACCAGCCTCCAAAGTTGATGTTTTAAAATGTTGGCTGTTCTAGTATTTAGTCTTTTTTTATTGTAATGAAACATACATAACATAACATTTACCATTTTATCCATTTTTAAATGTATAGTTCAGTGGCATTATGTAATTCCCATTGTTGTGCAACCATCACCACATTTTTTTTCATCTTCCAAAACTGAAGCTCTATATCTATTAAACATTAATTCCTCACTTTCTCCTACTGTCCTTGTAGTTAGTCTTGATGGGAAGAAATTTGCTTTGAAAATAGCAAAAGCACATATTTTGGTGGACCTTAAGAGTGTGTTTATTTGGTTAACCAAGTTGTAAAGTAACAAAGCTATGTTCTTCTTAAATGCAAAAATTCTTTGGGCTAGGTAATTCTATCATTTTTTTTCACAAAGACATTAAAGACATTATACATATATACACACTTTTTTTTTTTTTTTGAGATGGAGTCTCGCTCTGTCACCCAGGCTGGAGTGCAGTGGTGCAATCTCAACTCACTGCAAGCTCCGCCTCCTGAGTTCACACCATTCTCCTGCCTCAGTCTCCTGAGTAGCCGGGACTACAGATGCCCACCACTATGCCCAGCTAATTTTTTTGTATTTTTAGTAGAGACAGGGTTTTACCGTGTTAGCCAGGATGGTCTCGATCTCCTGACCTCGTGATCCACCTGCCTCAGCCTCCCAAAGTGCTAGGACTACAGGCATGAGCCACTGTGCCCGGCTCGACATTATAATAATTTAAGCAAACTTTTAAAATCTAAAATTTCAGGATTTGTCCTAAATTTTTAACCACAGTGCATTTACATGGCTTGATCATTGATCTTAAGTTTTGGTACATCTAGATTAAGGCTTCTCAACCTCAACGCTATTGGAATTTTAGTCTGATAATTCTTTGCTATGGGAGCCTCTTCTGTGTGTTGCAGGGTATTTAGCAGCATCCCTGGTCTCTACTTACCAGTAGCATCCTCCTATGCCAATAACATTCTGCAGTTGTAAAAACCAAGGATGTCTCTAGTGATTTCCAGATGTCCCCTGGGGCACAAAACTGCCTCTGGTTAAGAAGCACTGATGTAGATAATACCATTTTTGAAAAACTTCATTTTGGAATAATTTTAGATTTCAGCAAAGTCACAGATATAATGTCTACACACCTTTCACCCATCTTCCTTAATATTAACATCTTATATAACACAACTTGGTTAAAACTAAAGAATTAATATTAGTACAATGCTATTGACTAAACTACACACTTTATTCAAATATCTCCTTTTTTACCGCTAATGTCTCTTTGATGTTCTAGGGTCCAGTTCAGGATACTATGTTGCATTTAGGATAATACCATTTTAAAGAGAAGTGTTTTTTGTTTGTTTGTTTTTTGTTTTTTGCTTTTATTTTGAGACAAGTTCTTGCTTTGTTGCTCAGGCTGGCTGGAGTGCAATGGCGCAATCTCGGTTCACTGCAACCTCCACCTCCCGGGTTCAAGTGATTCTCCTGCCTAAGCCTCCTGAGTAGCTGGGATTACAGACACATGCCACCATGCCCGGCTAATTTTTGTATTTTTAGTAGAGACAGGGCTTCACCATTTGGCTTGGCTAGTCGCAAACTCCTCACCTCAAGTGATCCACCTGCCTTGGCCTCTCAAAGTACTGAGATTACAGGCATGAGCCACCGCGCCCAGCCAAGAGAAGTGTTTTAATAATGAGTCCTGTTATTGAGACTGCTAGCCATGGCAGGCATACTTCACATTGCCACCATTTTTACAGGTTTATGAATGTTCACAAGATTGTAATGTCATGTCCCAAGCTCTTGAATTTTCCAAAGTAAAGCAGTATTCCATAGTCTGTGTATACATAAAAACATGCTCTTCAGATAAACTACCTTTATAGATATAGTAAATGACTATCTAGTTTTATGATGCAAAAGTGTATGGCAATGAATTTCATTGTAATAAAGCTGTTAGGAGGTGAAAAAAATCAGGATGTTTTTAGATCTTTCCCTTTGCAATCAGGGATAGGTGAGGGGATGGCAGTCACATTATGCTCTTCTAAGCTGGACCAGGGTGTGTCGAAATGGAAATGATGACTGAATTGTAATTTTCTACAAAACACAAAGTTATAGAAAGGATTTTATTAATGTAAGGACCTCCAGACATTTATTCACTGTTGAGGGAGACCACTTAGACATTCATATGTAAGAGGCTATTGCAGATCTTCTCGGCATTCCGGGGAGTTCTCCATGTATAAGTCAAGTGATGTTGCTGTTTTCTGCCTCATTATGGGCAAAGCAGGCGGAATGCAGTCTATACAACAAACAGTTTATAAGCACCAGCTTCTTGAAAGGGAGCCACTTTATTTTCCTTGGATGCAGACCAGTGTAGAATTAAATCCTGCCTGGGCCAATTTGTTAAATGTGTGAAGTAGTACCAACTTCCTAACTTTTTTTACTCTTAATTTTCTGATTTCTTAGGTGGGCATTTGTTAGGGAGGCATAAATATCCCCGTGTATAAAAAGTGCATGACAATTATAAATGCTCACGAGATGGTAGCTATTACTACCAATGCAGTTATTTGTAATGTGGCTCTTGAAACTCTCTATAGCTTGCAAAATGTATTACAGCTTGATTATTATTACTATTGTTATGTGCAAATGCATTGCAGTTTGAGAATACTACAGACCCTGGTCCAGCAATTCAAATAACACCTTGTTTACTATGAAGAAGCTTTTCTCCTAATGACCACATCTCCCTTATCCTTTTTCAGACAATCCTTTAACACAGGCAGTGCCTGAATGTCAGCGCTGGGAGAAACTGCAGAATTCAAGATGTGTTTGTAAAATGCCCTATGAATGTGGGTAAGTGCCGCCTTATCTCACTTCCCTGTCTTATTTCATTCATGATAAGGGATAATTTGTTAGATGCTAGTCTCTGTTGGATGGAAGGTGTAGCTTACCAGGAGTTAAGGGTCTTTGTTTGCATTTTGATGTAGTCCCATCTGCTGCCTGTTATTTGCCTGGATCACTAGGGTTGACAGCCATGACATTAAGCGTGTTCTAATCTGGCTGGTGGAGAAGGCTGCAGGACTACTCGAGCACTGCTTGTTTCATATATAAAATGGAGCAAAATGACAAAACTGTCAGCTGAGGATTTAGAACTTTAGAGGATTAGAGGATTAGAACTGAAATTCCTTTGGGACATAAACTCTTAAAGCGATACTGATAGGGAAACAGCAGCTTCTTTTGTTGATTCTTGAACCATCTTCTCTAGATTTGCACTGTTAAGAATGCCACCATCTTGAAATCATTCCATTGTAGGAGGATATCTGAAGTAGTTAGTACATGTCTGTGTCATGGTCCTAGTAGAATAGAGATGGCACAATTAAATTAGGACAAGAAAAGTTTTATTAGTGGGAATATTTACGAAAATGTGAAGAGAGGAAAGGAAATTACAAGTCCCATGGCAGTATTCCTAGACTGCTAACAGCTTGACCGTATAGTCGTATCCGGGTCCAAGGAGTAAGGAGAGGGACACTCAGGAAAAACTGGAGACAGAGAGGGCTGTGTGGAGATGGCCCTGAGGAGGAGCTGACACTCTCATTTTAGGGACCTCAGAGATCCCACAGGCATGAGCCAGGGGAAATAAACACCTCAACTGCACTCTCTTTCCTGCCCCGAGTCTCCTGCTAGTCAACACTCACCACTGATCAAACCAACTGAAGCTAGATGCCGAGGAAGCCCACAGTGTGGCCCACACACGTCAGCCTCCCAGGCAGGTGGAGAAGAGTGGAAAGTGGATCTGGGGAGGAAATAAGAAATATCCAGCCCCTAGACTTACTGGTCGTTTTTAAAATTAAGAACCGACACATGACCTGGTGCGGTGGCTCACGCCTGCACTCCCAGCACTTTGGGAGGCCAGGGTGGTCCAATTGCTTGCACTCAGGAGTTCAAGACCAGCCTGGGCAACATGGTGAAACCCCTTCTCTACAAAAAATACAAAAGTTAGCTGCGTGTGGTGGCGCACGCCTGTAGTCCCAGCTACTCAGGAGACTGAGGTGGGAGGATGGCTTGAGGCCAGGAAGGTTGAGGCTTCAGTGAGCCATATTCATACCACTGTACTCCAGCCTGGGTGACAGAGCCAGACCCCATCTCAAAAAGAAAAAAAAAAAGAACTAAAACACTAATTACTTGGTTGTGAATGATTTTAGTTATCAAAACCTATACCCAACTTCTTGAAGCTACAGTGGTTAATAGTTATCGTATATAGTAATTTCTGGTGTGAAGAAGAATGTAACTAACTGGCATGATGGAAATAGTGGTCAGCCTAGATACATTCTGATTCTAATATTCTGACTTTACTGCGAATCTCTAACAATTATTGTTTATTTTGAGCCACTTTCATCCTCTTTCCAACTTCCCCATTTCATTTAGTTTATCTGCAACTCATTGTTAATAGTTATGGTATAAATTTCCATGTCATTCCATGGTCTCAGATACTGACGACAAGGTGGTATTGTAAGTTCTTTGCCCTTTCAGCTGTTGTAAGTAGTTCTATTTAAAGTTTAAATAAACAGATGAAAAGATAGACTCAAAACAACAGGATTTGTTTCTGTTTTATAAATAACTCTAAGTAAATTTAGCTTTTGGTAGAAGAGGAAAGTATTTGAACTAAATGAAGCGTGTGAATATAGACTCTGACTCTATCTGGTATACAAAAATGCGTGTTGTCTAAGGTTTCAGTGACAGTAATGTCCTCCTTGTCTATCAGCATTCAGAAATGTGGAGTTTTCTGATAGTGACGTTTCTAAATGGCTATTTTTTCCCCACTATTTTAGCACCAATACTTATGAAAAACGTAACACATTTTATGGAAATATTTCTTTTTTTTTTTTTTTTTTTGAGACACAGTTTCATTCGGTCATCCAGGCTGGAGTGCAGTAGTGCAATCTCAGCTCACTGCAACCTCTGCCTCCTGGGTTCAAGTGATTCTCATGCTTCAGCCTCCCGAGTAGCTGGGATTACAGGTGTGGGCCACCCCATGCCCAGCTAATTTTTATATGCTTAGTAGAGATAGGGTTTCGCCATGTTGGCCACCCTGGTCTTCAACTCCTGACCTAAATGATCCGCCTGCATCGGCGTCCCAAATCACTGGGATTACAGGAGCCCAACCTTATGGAAATATTTCTAAACTATTTTGTAAACATAGATACTTTTAAAAGTAACATTGAAAAATACAGTTTCATCTTCCCATGATGATTTAGGGCCATCCATTTTTGGATGATGCTGTTTTATGGACATGAACTCTTGGCTGCTGGGCTGGGATGAGCTCATTTCTCCTGCAATTAGTAGTCCCATTTGACTATGATCACATTGAATGCTTGGTCTCCACTGGCTTTCTGACTCCTTCTTTGTCAGCTGTTGTTAGCAGACCTTGCCTTCTCATCTAATTTGCTGTACCTGATCTGTTCTAGATGGAACTAGATCAACACTAGATATCTACACTTAGAAAAACTGTGAGCAAATAAACAGTAAATACAAATATGTTCATTTTAAAGACCTAAGTGAGTTGGACCTAGGAATGAAGGGGATTTGAGTTTCCATCCTTTTTTTTTTTTTTTTTTTTTGGCTGTGGGTGATAACATCTGGGGGCACCGAGCTCAGAGCATCACTTTTCATTTCTCCTCAGCTTTTAAGAACAAAAATCTTGTAAATAATGCCATTAAAAATTCTTTTCAGACCTTCCTTGGATGTATGTGCTCGAGATGAGAGAAGCAAAAGGATACTGCCTGTGACTGTTTGCAAGATGCATGTTCTCCACTGTCAGAGTAGAAATTACACCCTTACTGGTAGGGACAGCTGCACTCTGCCTGCCTCAGCTGAGAAAGCTTGTGGTGCCTGCCCACTGTGGGGAAAATGTGATGGTAAGGGGCCTTTCATATTTGTAAGTATAAGAATGCTAAAGTCACAGTACTGAGGAATTAAAAAATGTGGTTTCTAGTTTAGCAGTGGGCCGAAGCAGATACTTGAGGATGTTAAAGACTCAGAGTGATTTGGCAGTGCACTGACCTCTCCTATACCCCTCACTGGAGAGGGACAGAGATCACAGACCTCAGAGGATAAGCGTCCATTCCTGATGTGGGAATGTTCTCCCAAACAGGGGTGATTCCATGCCACCATCATGATTTTTACTCTGTCCTTGTATTATCCATATTGTGTACTCATTTTTTAAAAGTCTGGCATAAAAGTAACTTTAAAATGAAAACTTCATATCACGTCCTTAAAAGGAGGTATTGCTTGCCATAAATACTAGGTAACTATAAAAGTTATATGTAATGGAACAAAATAAAGTTGTGGATTCTAGCCAGATACTGGTCCAATATTGACTGTGCTGTTTCTCTGTGAGTTTAGCAAGTGTTAGAGGGGTGTTAAAAACATACTAGGACCAAGCTGACACTTTCTTCTGGAAGTAATCAGACGGATTTGAAGAGAAAAAAAGAAGTTACTTTCTCATGTTGTGATTCAATATTTGCTAATGCTATGTTTAAGTAGCACTTACAGTGATCTTGCCTTACCCCCAAGGGCACGGCAAACCTCCCATGGTTTGGGCAATACTATGAAAGGGGAACGGCTGGATCTCCAGAGCCAAGTTACTGCCTGGGCTTCCCTATCTATAAATTTGGGAGCTGGACTCTATGACTTGTAAGGTGTCTGTTGGCTCTTCACTCTCTGCCCTCTTGGCCTGTGCCTGCTGGCACCTGTCCCCTCACTCCCTCACGGTTTGCAGCACAGACTGATGACATATGTGACTCTAGCCATGTCTGGGACACTTTTGGTTAGGCGGTCACCACTGTCTGCTGGCTGACCTTGTTACTCATCTTTGAAAGACTCCTGGCTGGCGTATTCCAACCATGGACTTTCCATGCACAGACCCCTTGCCTCCCTAACTCATTTCTGGTTTGTTTTTCGGGATTTGTAGCCTTTTGCATGTCATACTCTCTCTCAAAGCAAGTTAAGTTCTCTTTTTTCCTCTCCTCTTTAAGTCTTGATTTGGTTCTTTGTTGAGGGCTTCTCATTTGACCTCCATTGCTGGCTCATATGGACAGCAGCATGTATGTATGAGATAGTTAAAGAGCTCTTGACTTGGATAAAACCACCCCATGTGGGTCTAACCAATAGAAAGCCTGGTACCAACTTCAAAACCTATTCCTTTGGAGTGGAGCAAAATGCCCCAATTTCCTGGTCCTACTGCTTTTCCAGGGGATAATTTATTATATCATTCCAGGCAGGAGCTTCGATAGCTCTGGTCACCACATTATTACTTTGGAGGTGATGTGCTTTGACTCCCCCACCTCCATAATGTGCCATTAAGCCTCTTTCACTTACTTTTCCAGCTGAGAGCAGCAAATGTGTCTGCCGAGAAGCATCGGAGTGCGAGGAAGAAGGGTTTAGCATTTGTGTGGAAGTGAACGGCAAGGAGCAGACGATGTCTGAGTGTGAGGCGGGCGCTCTGAGATGCAGAGGGCAGAGCATCTCCGTCACCAGCATAAGACCTTGTGCTGCGGAAACCCAGTAGGCTCCTGGAAGCCCTGGTCGACTTGCTCAGAATCCAGCAGGCAGCTGGGGCTGAGTGAAAACATCTGCACAGCTGGGCACTGGACAGATTTCCTTCTTCTCCAGTATCTACTTTCCCCCTCAGCTCCCAGCCATCTGTAAAAACACAACCCTTTGTTCTCCCAAATCTGAATCAAATTACTCTTTTGCCTCCTTTTTAATGTCAGTCAGGATATCAGCCTTTGCACAGGCTGGCTGCGTGTTCTTGAAAAACATGTTACCTTCTGTGAGCCTTGGTTTTTTCAAATCTGTAAAATTAGAGGATTGCGCTAAAGAAACTTGAATGCTCCATTTAGGCCTATCATTTTATTAAGTATGATTGACACAGCCCATGGGCTAGAACACACTCTACAAAATGACTAGGAAAACAGAAAGAATATGATTTCCTGATTAGAGAGGTTGATTTTCCTCAATGAAACCAAATACAAGGAGGACCTTGAACAAAAATGACAGATACAAAGTATTTCTATCCTGAGTAGTAATCTCACACTTCATCCTACGGAGTCAACCACCACAGATAGGAATTCCTTATTCTTTTTTTTCTTTTTTTTTAAGACAGAGTCTCACTCTGTTGCTCAGGCTGGAGTGCAGTGGCGTGATCTCATCTCACTGCAACCTCTGCCTCCTGGGTTCAAGCGATTCTTGTGCCTCAGTCTCCCAAGTAGCTGGGATTACACATGCCCGCCATCATGCCCAGCTAATATTTGCATTTTTAATAGAGATATGGTTTCACCATGCTGGCCACGCTGGTCTCCAACTCCTGACCTCAGGTGATCTGCCCGCCTTGGCCTCCCAAAGTGCTGGGATTACAGACGTGAACCACCACGCCTGGCTGGAATACTTACTCTTGTTGGGAGAACGAACCACTAAAATGTCAGAGCAGAATTCATTATGTGATAGGTGTCTTGTCTGAGAACAAATACAATTCAGTCTTCTCTTTGGGGCTTTAGTATGTGTCAAACATAGGACTGGAAGTTTGCCCTTCTTTTTTCTTTTGAAAGAACATCAGTTTCTTTTGAAAGAACAATCAGAGATTGTGCATTTGAGAATAGTTTTCCCTAATGTGGATACAGTCCCAGAGTTTTCAGCGAGTACACAGGTAGATTAGTTTGAAGCATTGACCTTCTATTTATTCCTTATTTCTCTTTATCAAAACAGCGTCTGTGGGAGGAGAAATGAGAGAGCTTAAATGAAATGTAAAATATGCTTTATTATACAAATACTGTCTCTGTATTGTTCTGACCCTGGTAAATATATTTCAAAACTTCAGATGACAAGGATTAGAAAACTCATTAAAGATACTATTCTTCAGAATTGTTTCATTTGTATTATGTTTCATTTTAGAGAAGATTTTCATGATGAATGGTTAATGTGTTCTCGCCTGAAGTTTTATGTCTGATCCAGATCTAGCTTTTTGTAACAAAGTGTGCCTTAAGGGAAGATGCAGACACAATATGTTGAAGTTACAAGGAGGCAGGTTTCAACTGGTTAAAAACAGTGGCATTCAGACATTGCAACTGCATTTCTCAGAGGTTATTACAGAGTTAATTTCTACCCCGGATGGAAGGACGCATTTGAAAATGCAGACCCTGAGACAAAAGGTTGAACAAGTAATTCATTTGGAAGGAAATACCTCAGTATCCTTCCAATAATTTCTCCTCTTAGCTTAAGCTAGTATGGAGTTAGATTCCTACCGCTTATGTATTACCATACCCCCTTCCTAAATAATACAGAGGATAGGGTCAGCATATGAAATATCATCAGAGATTGAGGTCTGAAAAAAAAGGAAATGATTAAATGTAACTAAGAGGTTTGAGAAGGGAATTTCAGCAGAGTTATTGAAGGAGAAGTCAAGGATTAATGAATTGTTGGCAAAGGAGAGGAGCAGTGAATGTGGTCGTGAAGAGGTGTTGTCTTGAAATACTGTATTTTTTTCTCCTTTTCTTTGCTGAGCATTCTTGTGCTGACCTTTCCTCTAGTCCGACAGAGGCATTCACAATTGCCTACGGAGAATTAGGATTGTTGCAGCAGGTCAGCAAGGGGAAAGTCATTTTTAAGATTAAATTTTTAAAAATGTTTTGAAACTTCCAAAATAAGTTCTTGAACACCTATGGAGAGGCTTTGAGGAAAGCTAAGAGAACGGTTTTATACCACAAAAATCAATGGAAAAAGAATAAAGAGTGTGAGAATTCCATCTGCCTGCCCTTCCCTGTGCCTCAGATCAGGTGAGGGTCATCTGGATTAGAAGGGGATAGAGCCTTGGAGGAGGCAGAGGGCAGAAAGCATTGCTGAGATTAAAGTCATTTGGCCCTCAGAAGGAACAGATAGAGAGAAGGAAATTGGCTGGTGCATTAATCATCACTAGCTGCAGGGAGCTATGTGGAGGCCAAGGCACATCCTACAGATCATCGCTTACCACTCATGAGGATGCTACAAGTTACCTGGGCAGAGAAGGTGCCTGGGAACGTTACATTATTAAGAGACTGAAGACACTTTGGAAGGCTCATTATCATCATGCCAAAGCTACTTAATCCTATAGGGTCACAAGCGGGTCCAGTCAGTGGGCTTGAATGCAGCTTTATATAATGCCTGACTTCAGGAGTTGCTTTTGGTGCTATCTGTGCACAGAAGAGTTTCTGGACTTAGAGTTCAGTTGTGGCGCCTTATTAAATACTTTCACAATGCACACGTGGGTTGTTTATAGCCTAATGATACACCAGTCGTGAGCCTGTCATGTTAATCCCTTTTCTCTTAGGGATGCCAGGCAAAACTTTTTCTTTAAAAAGAAAATTCTATTTTACTATTGCTGAAAATTCCTTGACCTCTCTGTATTCCCAGTTGACTTGGGTAGCTGATTATTTTGTAATAGACCCTCAAGCCAACATCACATGTATTTTGTTTTTCAGTCAATGTCTCTCTGTCTTGGACATCATTGATCTGCCATGTACCTAAGTCCCCTTCCCTGGAATTCAGTGCAAGTCTCATCTCATAGAGATGCATGGAAATAACAGTGATAAAAGAGCATTTCCTAGGTTTGTCTTTTCACAGGAAATTGTCCTCAGCCTATGAATCAAAAAGAACATTTTCACCTTCCTTCTTCTCCTGCGCACCTTCTCACCTCCAGCCCACCCCTTCTGAAACAACGGCACACTGGTCTTGTTAACCCTTGGTTGAGAAAGCCAATTTTTCTATGTGATTGATATCTTGAATGTAAATCTAGAGCTCTGCCTTCACAGCCTGACAGGAATAAATAAAAAGACAAATCGTAGGCGCTTTGGTTGTCATAGCAGGGGCTCCTATCATGGCATCAGCTTTGTGTCTACAAATGTGTGAATGGCCTGAAAGGCCAAGGAAATTGAAAGTCAGGCATAAACCTTTCTGTTTTCTCAGATATTAACGGAAATTGCCTCCTACTGAGAGGTTGCTTTTCTGGCTTAGCGTTCTGAGGAAAAAACAGGCCATTCTGTTTCTAACACAAGTATCGAGTACACTTTAACTAGTCCATCAACGAAGAAAAATCTCAGTAATGATTGGCTGTTTAGCATGGACATAGGCACAGATTCATTACATGTGGCAGAGAAAGGCACTTTTGAGGAAATCTGGTTCCCAAATCCCCTATAGCTTGGTGAAAATAGTGACTTATCCTTATGGTTCTAAGCTCCTCATTGCTCAGTACACTGGCTGTATATGCTTAATAAAATGCCCATTTTACAGTCACTTTCCACAGTCTCACAGCTAGTTAGCAGAAAGTCTAGTCTTAAAGAACCTGTTTATCTCCCAGAGTAGAGCTCATCCTGTTTCACTCCAGCACCGGCCCCTTTACTATCTTGTAGACCTTGTGGATATTTTATGCTAGTTGTGTCTTGCCAGACAGCCGCATAGTTAATGAGTCGTGTAGGGGTGATTTCTTGCTATAGTATAGTGCTAGTATTATGAAATGCCAGCATAGACTTAAATAAGCAAGACTTTTCTTTTGTTCCATGGGTAGTATGATCCTCCTAATTATCTTCCTTCCTTGTGTTGAATATAGATGGAGGTTTCCTATAAATTTCCCTGTGGGGCATTGATTGAGGGTGAGAAAGTTGAAAATTGTGGTAGACAAGGAGCCAGAAGGCTTAAGGAGGAAGCTTAGCAATTACTGAGATCTAAACAATGTTGACAAATAGGCCTGAGTTTTGGAAAAGTTGATCTTGGGACTTTGGCTTATGAAGAGACTGCTAGTCCTGCTTCTAACAGTGGAGGTGACTGCAGCCAACAGTTCTTTTGGATGTATACTGGGAATTATGATCCTGCAATAAACATTCTTTCCCTTTAGATGGGAGAAAGGAGGGGACTGTCTTAGTTGGTTCAGGTCTCTATAACAGAATACCACAGACTGGGTGGCTTAAACAACATTTATTTTTCACAGTTCTGGAGTCCAGAAAGTCCAAGATGACAAATTTAGCGTCTATTGAGGGCCTGCTTCCGAGTTTGCAGATGGCCACCTTCTTCCTGTGTCCTCACATGGTGGACAGAGAGGGAGTTCTGTTTGCTTACTCTCCTTATCAGGGCACTAACATCATCAAAAGGGCCCCACCCTCATGACTTCATCTATACCTAATATCCCCCAAAGAATCTACCTCCAAATATCATTGTATTGGGGATTACAGCTTTAACATATGAATGGGTAGGGGGACAAAAACATTCAGTCGGTAGTAGAGACTGTGAACTGGTGTGATTTTTTGGGTGAAACTATTGCTTCATTCAGTGAGTTTGTGAGGAATTTTGCTTCAAAAGGTTGCCCTTTGGCAATCCTGGCAAGTAATGCAAAGAGATCAAACTAAATTTGTAAATCTGATATATTGTGTCTGCAGATGCTGGGGAGACAGTTTTCTCTCATATTGAAATAGCAGTGCCTCAGAGAACTAATCCAGGGCCTCAGCAACGTAGGCTGGAATTACCATCTCTTCTGAGACAGAACACAGGTCCTCAATCTTCAGATGTGTAATGCAAAGACCTGAATACCAGAAAAGAGCGATGTTAACATTTAAAGCTAAAACTTCAGTAGTGCTTATTATGTGCCAGTAAATGCTGCTAGTTGCCTAGTTCCTTGCTTCTTATAAGTGGTTGATCAGAAATATCCAGTGCAGTTATTTCATGTATCTCTATTACCAGTTCATGCCATGGTGCGTAAGTGCTCTCTTTACTACTGGAAATAGAGTCATTAGCATCTTTTTTTTTTTTTTTTTTTTTTTTTTTTTTTTTGAGACGGAGTCTTGCTCTGTCACCCAGGCTGGAGTGCAGTGGCCGGATCTCAGCTCACTGCAAGCTCCGCTCCTCCCGGGTTTACGCCATTCTCCTGCCTCAGCCTCCCGAGTAGCTGGGACTACAGGCACCCGCCACCTAGCCCGGCTATTTTTTTTTGTATTTTTTAGTAGAGACGGGGTTTCACCGTGTTAGCCGGGATCCTCTCTCGATCTCCTGACCTCGTGATCCGCCCGTCTCGGCCTCCCAAAGTGCTGGGATTACAGGCTTGAGCCACCGCTCCCGGCAGAGTCATTAGCATCTTTAAGCTTAGATCCAAATCAGAAAACTTGTCTTTGAAATTCTGTTTCTCTAGAACCACTCTCAGTAAATAAATCTGTATTAGGGTTCTTCAGAGAAACAGAACCAGTCAGATAGATATAGATATATGATATCATATATATCCTAAAGGATATATATAATATATATTTATATAATTTATTATTTTTTAAATATCTTCTATATTTGTCCTCATTGTCTTGAGCATATGGAGCACATTTTTAACAGCATTAAAAGTTTTAATATATTAATTCAATCAATTTTGGCATTTATGGGTCCATTTCAATTATTTTTAAAACGTTTCTTCTGGTTAATATTATTTCTTTTTTGAATGACATAATTTGTTGACAAATTTTACATTCTTTCATGTTGGATTTGATCCTAATGCACAGCTAACTTACTTAGAATACGTTAGATCTTTTAGTACAATCAAGAGCTACCATTATTATAGAGTTTATATTACATCCTTCCATTCTGGTTGGTACAAAATGATCCCTCCTTGTGTGAGTTAGGAATTGTTAGACTTAGTGGTTTCTGGTGCCTCTCTCCCTCACTTGTACACAGCTCAGCTTCCAGTCAGCATTCAGCATAGATCAGCAAGAGCCCCCCTCTGCTGAGCTCCGGAGCTCTCATTCCTCCTTGTGCAGCTCCTTTGTCTCAAGCAGTTTACTCTCTAAATTCTAATGCCTTGACTCCCCAAACTGAGATTTTAGCTCTTCAATTCAGTGAAGCCAATGGACACTGTTTGAAATCCACCTACCTGTGCAGTGGCCTGGAAATTGCCACAAGGAAGTAAGCCGTGGCAAGTCTAAGTCTCGCCTCATTTGTTTCCCTTCTCTTGAGGATGAGAATCCTTCAATGACTGTTGTCAAATGTTGTCAAATCAACTAGAAGTTGATTAAGGTGGAAGAGGAAATCTAATTCCTATCACTCCATATTGGTCAAAAGCAGAAATTTCTTTAATATAATAGCATTTAAAATAAGCCTCTCATTCAAGTCCAAACATGAACTGTGTGGTGGTGTGCTTCCCAAAAGTGGAATGCAGCATCAATGAAGGTACTTTTTTATTTGTTTGTGTTTGAGACAGAGTTTTGCTCTGTCACCCAGGTTGGCGTGCAGTGGTGCCATCATGGCTCCCTGCAGCCTCAACCTCCTGGGCTCCAGTGATTTTCCCACCTCAGCCTCCCGAGTAGCTGGGACTATGGATGCATGCTACCATGGTCAGCTAACTTTTTAAATTTTTGGTGGAGATTTTTAAATTTTTTAAATTTAAATCATTATGTTGTCCAGGTTGGTCTTGAACTCCTGGGTTCCAGCAGTCCTCCCATCTTGGCCTCCCAAAAGGCTGGGATTATAGGCGTGAACCACTGCCCCGGCCTCTGAGGGTATTTTCTGATTTCCACGCTGTTCAGTTTTGGGAACAAGCACTTCTCTTGGGAAGAAAGTAGCTTCATTTTATTATCCTAGTCATTTAAGCTTAAATTCTCAGAGTTTTCTTTGATTCACCGCTTTAAATCTTTCAAGCAAAATTATCTCTGTCATTTATCTTTTATCTTTTTTTAAAAAATTATACTTTAAGTTCTACAGTACATGTGCACAACGTGCAGGTTTGTTACATATGTATACATATGCCATGTTGGTGTGCTGCACCCATTAACTCGTCATTTACATTAGGTATATCTCCTAATGCTATCCCTCCCCCCCTTCCCCCACCCCATGACAGGCCCTGGTGTGGGATGTTTCCATTCCTGTGTCCAAGTGTTCTTATTGCGCAATTCCCACCTATTGTGAGAACATGTGGTGTTTGTTTTCTGTTCTTGCGATAGTTTGCTGAGAATGATGATTTCCAGTTTCATCCATGTCCCTACAAAGGACATGAACTCATCTTTTTTATGGCTGCATAGTATTCCATGGTGTATATGTGCCACATTTTCTTAATCCAGTCTGTCATTGATGGACATTTGGGTTGGTTCCACATCTTTGCTATTGTGAATAGTGCCGCAGTAAACATACGTGTGCATGTGTCTTTATAGGAGCATGATTTATAATCCTTTGGGTATATACCCAGTAATGGGATGGCTGGGTCAATTGGTATTTCTAGCTCTAGATGCTTGAAGAATTGCCACACTGTCTTCCACAATGGTCAAACTAATTTACAGTCCCACCAACAGTGTAAAAGTGTTCCTATTTCTCCACATCCTCTCTAGCACCTGTTGTTTCCTGATGTTTTAATGATTGCCATCCTAACTGGTGTGAGATGGTATCTCATTGTGGTTTTGATTTGCATTTCTCTGATGGCCAGTGATGATGAGCATTTTTTCATGTGTCTGTTGGCTGCATAAATGCTTTCTTTTTTGATAAGTGTCTGTTCATATCCTTTGCCCACTTTTTGATGGGGTTGTTTTTTTCTTGTAAATTTGTTTGAGTTCTTTGTAGATTCTGGATATTAGCCCTTTGTCAGATGAGTAGATTGCAAAAATTTTCTCCCATTCTGTAGGTTGCCTGTTCACTCTGATGGTAGTTTCTTTTGCTGTGCAGAAGCTCTTTAGTTGAATTAGATCCCATTTGTCAATTTTGGCTTTTGTTCCCATTGCTTTTGGTGTTTTAGACGTGAAGTCCTTGCCCATGCCTATGTCCTGAATGGTATGCCCTAGGTTTTCTTTTTGGGTTTTTATGGTTTTAGGTCTAACATTTAAGTCTCTAATCCACCTTGAATTAATTTTTTTATAAGGAGTAAGGAAGGGATCTAGTTTCAGCTTTCTACTTATGGCTAGCCAATTTTCCCAGCACCATTTATTAAATAGGGAATCCTTTCCCCATTTCTTGTTTTTGTCCGTTTTGTCAAAGATCAGATGGCTGTAGATGTGTGGTATTATTTCTGAGGGTTCTGTTCTGTTCCATTGGTCTATATGCCTGTTTTGGTACCAGTACCATGCTGTTTTGGTTACTGTAGCCTTGTAGTATAGTTTGAAGTCAGGTAGCATGATGCCTCCAGCTTTGTTCTTTTGGCTTAGGATTCTCTTGGCAATGTGGGGTCTTTTCTGGTTCCATATGAACTTTAAAGCAGTTTTTTCCAATATTGTGAAGAAAGTCATTGGTAGCTTAATGGGGATGGCATTAAATCTATAAGTTATCTTGGGCAGTATGGCCATTTTCACAATATTGATTCTTCCTATCCATGAGCATGGTATGCTCTTCCATTTGTTTGTGTCCTCTTTGATTTCACTGAGCAGTGGTTTGTAGTTCTCCTTGAAGAGGTCGTTTACAGCCCTTGTCAGTTGGATTCCTAGATATTTTATTCTCTTTGAAGCTATTGTGAATGGGAGTTCATTCATGATTTGCCTGTCTGTTACTGGTATATAAGAATGCTTGTGATTTTTGCACATTGATTTTGTATCCTGAGACTTTGCTGAAGTTGCTTATCAGCTTAAGGAGATTTTGGGCTGAGCAATGGGGTTTTCTAAATACACAGTCATGTCATCTGCAAACAGGGACAATTTGACTTCTTCTCTTCCTAACTGAATACCCTTTATTTCTTTCTCTTGCCTGATTGCCCAGAACTTCCAACACTGTGTTGAATAGGAGTGGTGAGAGAGGGCATCCCTGTCTTGTGCCAGTTTTCAAAGGGAATGTTTCCAGTTTTTGCCCATTCAGTATGATATTGGCTGTGGATTTTTCATAAATAGCTCTTATCATTTTGAGATACGTTCCATCAATACCAAATTTATTGAGAGTTTTTAGCATGAAGGTCTGTGGAATTTTGTCAAAGGCCTTTTCTGCATCTATTGAGATCATCATGTGGTTTTGGTCTTTGGTTCTGTTTATATGATGGATTACATTTATTGATTTGCATATGTTGAACCAGCCGTGCATCCCAGGGATGAAGTCCACTTGGTCATGGTGGATAAGCTTTTTGATGTGCTGCTGGATTTGGTTTGCCAGTATTTTATTGAGGATTTTTGCATTGATGTTCATGAGGGATATTGGTCTAAAATTCTCTTTTTTTTGTTGTATCTCTGTCAGGCTTTGGTATCAGGATGATGTTGGCCTCATAAAATGAGTTAGGGAGGATTCCCTCTTTTTCTATTGTTTGGAATAGTTTCAGAAGGAATGGTACCAACTCCTCCTTGTACCTCTGGTAGAATTCGGCTGTGAATCTGTCTGATCCTGGACTTTTTTTGGTTGGTAGGCTATTAATTATTGCCTCAATTTCACAGCCTGCTATTGGTCTATTCAGGGATTCAACTCCTTCCTGGTTTAGTCTTGGGAGAGTGTAAGTGTCCAGGAAATTATCTATTTTTTCTAGGTTTTCTAGTTTATTTGCATAGAGGTGTTTATAGTATTCTCTGAAGGTAGTTTGTATTTCTGTGGGGTCAGTGGTGATATCCCCTTTACCATTTCTTACTGCATCTAATTGATTCTTCTCTCTTTTCTTCTTTGTCTTGCTAGTGGTCTGTCAATTTTGTTGATCTTTTCAAAAAACCAGCTCCTGGGTTCATTGATTTTTTGGAGGATTTTTTTGTGTCTCTATCTCCTTTAGTTCTGCTCTGCTCTTAGTTATTTCTTGCCTTCTGCTAGCTTTTGAATGTGTTTGCTCTTGCTTTGCTAGTTCTTTTAATTGTGATGTTAGGGTGTCAATTTTAGATCTTTCCTGCTTTCTCTTGTGGGCATTTAGTGCTATAAATTTCCCTCTACACACTCCTTTAAATGTGTCGCAGAGATTCTGGTGTGTTGTATCTTTGTTCTCATCGGTTTCATAGAACATCTTTATTTCTGCCTTCATTTTGTTATGTACCCAGTAGTCATTCAGGAGGAGGTTATTCAGTTTCCACGTAGTTGAGCGGTTTTGAGTGAGTTTCTTAATTCTGAGTTCTAGTTTGATGGCACTGTGGTCTGAGAGACAGTTTGTTATAATTTCTGTTCTTTTACATTTGCTGAGGAGTGCTTTACTTCCAACTATGTGGTCAGTTTTGGAATAAGTGTGATGTGGTGCTGAGAAGAATGTATATTCTGTTGATTTGGGGTGGAGAGTTCTGTAGATGTCTATTAGGTCTGCTTGGTGCAGAGCTGAGTTCAATTCCTGGATATCCTTGTTAACTTTCTGTCTCGTTGATCTGTCTAATGTTGACAGTGGGGTATTAAAGTCTCCCATTATTATTGTGTAGGAGTCTAAGTCTCTTTGTAAGTCTCTAAGGACTTGCTTTATGAATCTGGGTGCTCCTGTATTGGGTGCTTATATATTTAGGATAGTAAGCTATTCATGTTGAATTGATCCCTTTACCATTATGTAATGGCCTTCTTTGTCTCTTTTGATCTTTGATGGTTTAAAGTCTGTTTTATCAGAGACTGGGATTGTAACCCCTGCCTCTTTTTGATTTCCATTTGCTTGATAGATCTTCCTCCATCCTTTTATTTTGAGCTGGTGTGTGTCTCTGCATGTGAGATGGGTGTCCTGAATACAGCACACTGATGGGTCTTGACTCTTTACCCAATTTGCTAGTCTATGTCTCTTAATTGGAGCATATAGCTCTTTTACGTTTAAGGTTAATATTGTTATGTTTGAATTTGATCCTGTCATTATCATGTTAGCTGGTTATTTTGCCCATTAGTTGATGCAGTTTCTTCCTAGCATCGATGGTCTTTATATTTTGGCATGCTTTTGCAGTGGCTGGTACCGGTTGTTCCTTTCCATGTTTAGGGCTTCCTTCAGGAGCTCTTGTAGGGCTGGCCTGGTGGTGACAAAATCTCACAGCATTTGTGTGTCTGTAATGGATTTTATTTCTCCTTTACTTATGAAAGTTAGTTTGTCTGGATATGAAATTCTGGGTTGAAAATCCGTTTCTTTAAGAATGTTGAGTATTGGCCCCTACTCTCTTCTGGCTTGTAGAATTTCTGCCAAGAGATCTGTTGATAGTCTGATAGGCTTCCCTTTGTGGGTAAACTGACCTTTCTCTCTGTCTGCCCTTAGCATTTTTTCCTTTATTTCAACTTTGGTGAATCTGACAATTATATGTCTTGGAGTTGCTTTTCTCCAGGAGTATCTTTGTGGTGTTCTCTGTATTTCCTGAATTTGAATGTTGGCCTGCCTTGCTAGCTTGGGGAAGTTCTCCTAGATAATATCCAGCAGAGTGTTTTCCAGCTTGTTTCCATTCTCCCGGTCACTTTCAGGCACACCAATCAGATGTAGATTTGGTGTTTTCACATAGTCCCTTATTTCTTGGAGGCTTTGTTCAATCCTTTTTACTCTTTTTTTCTAAACTTCTCCTCTTGCTTCGTTTCATTAATTCGATCTTCAATCACTGATACCCTTTTTTTCAGTTGATTGAGTCAGTTACTGAAGCTTGTGTATTTGTCACGTAGTTCTTGTGCTGTGGTTTTCAGCTGTCAGGTCATTTAAGGACTTCTCTACATTGGTTATTCTAGTTAGCCATTCGTCTAATATTTTTTCAAGGTTTTTAGCTTCTTTGCCATGGGTTCGAACTTCCTCTTTTAGCTCGGAGAAGTTTGATCATCTGAAGCCTTCTTCTCTCAACTTGTCAAAGTCATTCTCCTTCCAGCTTTTTTCCATTACTGGCAAGGAGCTGCATTCCTTTGGAGGGGGAGAGGTGCTCTGATGTTTAGAATTTTCCGCTTTTCTGCTGTGTTTTTTCCCCATCTTTGTGGTTTTATCTACCTTTGGTCTTTGATGATGGTGATGTACAGATGGGGTTTCAGTGTAGATGTCCTTTCTCTTTGTTAGTTTTCCTTCTAACAGTTTGCAGGACCCTCAGCTGCAGATCTGTTGGAGTTTGCTGGATGTCCACTCCAGACCCTGTTTGCCTGGGTATCAGCAGCGGAGGCTGCAGAACAGCAAATATTGCTGAACAGCAAATGTTCCTGCCTGATTGTTCCTCTGGAAGCTTTGTCTCAGAGGGGTACCCAGCCGTATGAGGTGCCAGTCTGCCCCTACGGGGGATGCCTCCCAGTTAGGCTACTTCAGGGTCAGGGACCCACTTGAGGAGGCAGTCTGTCCGTTCTCAGATCTCAAATTCCATGCTGGGAGAGCCAATACTCTCTTTAAAGCTGTCAGACAGGGACATTTAAATCTGCAGAGGTTTCTGCTGCTTTTTGTTTGGCCATGCCCTGTCCCCAGAGGTGGAGTCTACAGAGGCAGGCAGGCCTCTTTGAGCTGTGGTGAGCTCCACCCAGTTCGAGCTTCCTGGCCACTTTATTTACCTACTCAAGTCTCAGCATTAGTGGGTGCCCCTCCCCCAGCCTTGCTGCAGTCTTGCAGTTAGAACTGACACTGCTGAGCTAGCAATGAGGGAGGCTCCGTGGGTGTGGGACCCTCTGAGCCAGGAGTGGGATATATTCTCCTGGTTGCCCTTTGCTAAGACCCTTGGAAAAGCGCAATATTACAGTGCGAGTGACCCGATTCTCCAGGTGCTGTGTGTCATAGTTTCCGTTGGCTAGGAAAGGGAATTCTCTTACCCCTTGCACTTCCTGGGTGAGGCTATGCCTCACCCTGTTTTGGCTCTCACTCGGTGGGCTGCACCCACAGTCCTGCACCCTCTGTCAGACAGGCCCCAGTGAGATGAACCCGGTACCTTAGTTGGAAATGCAGAAATCCCCCATCTTCTGTGTTGCTCATACTGGGAACTGTAGCCTATAGCTTTTCCTATTTGGCTATCTTGGAACCGCCTCTGTGTCTTTTCCTTTTTGTTTCTTTTCTTTTTTTTTTTTTTTGAGATGGAGTTTCACTCTTGTTGCCCAGGCTGGAGTGCAATGGTGCAATGTCTGCTCACCACAACCTCTGCCTCCTGGGTTCAAGTGATTCTCCTGCCTCAGCCTCCTGAGTAGCTGGGATTACAGGTATGTACCACCATGCCTGACAAATTTTGTGTTTTTAGTAGACATGAGCTTTCTCCATGTTGGTCAGGCTGGTCTCAAACCTCCCAAAGTGCTAGGATTACAGGTGTGAGCCACTGCACCTGGTCACCTCTGTCATTTATTTATATATTTCCTTAGTCTAAAAACCATTCGGCTAGTGTCTGATTTACCAGTTTATCTATTCTGTTAATCATGTCCTAAAGTGCTGATATTATCATTTTGCTATCTGGATCAAGAACCCCTTTTGGTTACCCACTGTCTTCTGAATAAAGATTAACTTAATTTGTCATTCAACGTTTGGTCCCTTTGCTGTTTGGTCATCTTTATCTCTTAACAAAACATTTCTGCTATTGTCAAAAGGGCTTCACTTTGTCCTCTGTTGAATGTAACAGATCAGGAAACTGGCACCATCAAGCCCTGCCCACAGGCCTATCTGCCCCATCCACAGGACAGGCACATTCCCACTGTCTCTACCCTGAGCACAGCCTCTCAGGATTGGGTAATGAATGGTTTTCTTACAATTCTACTGGAAGCAGAGTAAAGATAGATTCGAACACCCCCTATTCTCTTTGAAAAATTGAAAAAGTCCTGGTTAACCTGTACTGCAGGCTAATAAGCAGTTTCCCAGGCTCTCCATCTCCATGATAGAGCCTCTTTTGACCACTGTGCAGTTAAGAAAGTGCTAGGGTATTGACTATTTTAATCCTCAGACCCAGAGTATTTGGAGGAAGTGGTAGGTAATGTAAGAGAAGCAATTTCTTATCTTGTGTTTTTCAGTGGCTCCCAAACTGAAAAAGAAGCTGTGAGTCACATATATTTGGAAAGTTATATTCCCCAAATTTATCTTGCCTTTAGGATAACCACATAGCTCAAGAAATAAAATCCAGGACAGTTTGTCCAGAAGGAATACAAATAAGTAAGGATGTTTTTGTTGGATAGAGAAAGTCTGACAAAGTAGAAGTAGAAAGCAAATGTCCTTTTTTTCAGGTCATGACTTGGTGATTATATACACACACAGACACACACATGTACATACACACACACACACACACATTTTTGTAATGAATTCCACTGTCCCTCCCTCATGTTCCTCTCCACTCTGCCACATTTTCTACTTGGTTTAAGGGATACCAGCAGTGAATAAGATCCCTGGTTTAAGGGATACCAGCAATGAATAAGAAAGAGAAATCCCAAGAAATGATAATTCCCAGGCTGCAGCTACATAAAATTGTTTATCAGAAAGTTTTTCTCTGCCAGGACTTTTGATTAGCTCACAGGTTACTAGCCCTTCTAATTGACTATGCATTCTCTACTTCTATACTCAGGAACTCTGAAGGATGATGGCGGGGTTGGAGACTAGCTCAAGTAAGAGTAAAGCACCATTAGAAAACTTTGCTCTAATTTTAGAGCCTGGTGAGTGCTTCAGAAGTGCCTCTTTCTGTACTTTATCCTTTGAAACAGTGGCAGTACTGGGGCAATTCCAGTTGAGCAATTTCTCTGGCTTCTTTCACTGGAAGCCTATTTGTTTCTTCCTGTCTGAGATCTTTGTTCTTCTTTATTTCTGGTAAAACTGCCTTCATGGCAGGGTCAGCCAAACTAAACAGGCCTGATTTACCAGCAGAACATTGGCTTCCACTGTTGGGTTAAAGGGCAGAGTTCTGAGTATCAAAATAACAAAATTCAGAGTTCTTCAAAGCAGTGCTCAGCCATTAGGCAGTTCATGAACATTACAAAATCTCCATCCTAAAGTAAACATAAATTGAAAAATGATTATGTGTGCAAATAATAGTGAGAAAAACAACAGGAGTGAGACTAAAAGAAATCTGTAATTTCTCCAAGAATACTTGAACATGCTATTCCTCTGCAACTCTATTTCCACGAGACCCTCAAGGAGACTCTATTAGCCCCTTCTCACACTACTATGAAGAAATACTCAAGACTGGGCAATTTATAAAGGAAAGAGGTTTAATTGGCTCACAGTTCTGGAAGGATTCAGAAAACTTACAATCATGGGGGAAGGGGAAGCAAACACATCCTTCTTCACATGGCAGCAGGAAAAAGAAGTGCTGAGAAAAGGGGGAAAAGCCCCTTATAAAACCATCAGCTGTCATGAGAACTCACTTGCTATCATGAGAACAGCATGAGGGTCATTGCCCCCATCATTCATTTACCTCCCATCAGGTCCCTCCCATGACATGAGCATTATGGGAGCTACAATTCAAGATGAGATTTGGGTGAGGACACAGCCAAGCCATATTATTCTACCCCTGGCCTGTCCCAAATCTCACGTCCTCACATAAAACACAGTCATACCCTTCCAACAGTCCTATCAAGTCTTAACTTATTCCAGCATTAGCTCAAAAGTCCAAGTCCACAGTCTCATCTGAGACAAGGCAAGTCCCTTCTGCCTATGAGCCTGTAAAATCAAAAGCAATTTAGTTACTTTGTAGATACAATGGAGGTAGAGGCATTGGGTAAATACACCCATTCCAAATGAGAGAAACTGGCCAAAACAAAGTGGCTACAGGCCTCATGTAAATCTGAAATCCAATAGGGCAGTCATTAAGTCTTAAAGTTTCAAAATGATCTTCTTTGACTCCATGTCTCACATTCAGGGCATGCTGATGCAAGAGGAGGGCTCCCATGGCCTTAGGCAGTTCTGCCCCTGTGGCTTTGTGGGATACAGCCTCCCTTCCTGGCTGCTTTCATGGGCAGACATTGAGTGTCTGTGGCTTTTCCAGGTGCATGGTGCAAGATGTTAGTGGATCTACCATTCGGGGGTTTGGAGGACAGTGGCCCTCTTTTCACAGCTCCACTAGGCAGTACCCCAGTGGGGACTCTGTGTGGGGGCTCCGACCTCACATTTCTCTTCTGCACTGCCCTAGCAGAGATTCTCTATGAGAGTTTCGTCCCTGCAGCAAACTTCTGCCTGGACATCCAGGTATTTCCATACCTCCTCTGAAATCTAGGTATAGGTTCCCAAACCTTAATTCTTGACATCTATGGACCTGCAAGCCCAACACCACATGTAAGCCACCAAGTCTTCAGGCTTGCACCCTCTGAAGCAACAGCCTGAGCTTTACATTGGCCCCTTTTAGCCATGGTTGGAGCTGAAGCAACTGGATTCAGGGCACCATGTCTCGAGGCTGCATAGAGCAGGGTAACCCTGGGACCTGTCCACGAAACCATTTTTCCCTCCTATGCCTCCAGGCTTGTGACGGAAGGGGCTGCCATGAAGGTCTCTGATATGCCCTGGAGACATTTTCCCCATTGTCTTGGTGATTAAAATTCAGCTCCTTGTTACTTAAGCAAATTTCTGCACCCAGCTTGAATTTCTTCCCAGAAAATAGGGTTTTCTTTTGTATCATATCATCAGGCTGCAAATTTTCCAAACTTTATGTTCCGCTTTTTATTGAATGCTTTGCCACCTAGAAATTTCTTCCTCCAGATACCATAAATAATCTCTCTCAAGTTCAAAGTTTCACAGATCTCTAGGTTGGGGCAAAATGCTGTCAGTATCTGCATAGCAAGAGTCACCTTTCCTACAGTTCCCAACAAGTTCCTCATCTCCATCTGAGACCACCTCAGCCTGGACTTCTTTACCTATATCACTTGTCAGCATTTTAGTCAAAGCCATTCAACAAGTCTCTAGGAAGTTCCAAACTTTCCCACATTTTCCTGTCTTGTTCTGAGCCCTCTAAACTCTTCTAACCTCTGCCTGTTACCCAGTTCCAATGTCGCTTCCCCATTTTTGGGTATCTTTACAACAGCAACCCACTCTCTGCAGTACCAATTTACTGTATTAGTCCCTTCACATGCTGCTGTGAAGAAATACCCAAGATTGGGTAATTTATAAAGGAAAAAGGTTTAATTGACTCACAGTTCTGCATGGCTGAAAAGGCCTCAGGAAACTTACAATCATCATGGGAGTGGAAGCAAACATGTCCCTCTTCACAAGGCAGCAGGAGAGAGAAGTGCTGATCAAAGGGAGAAAAGCTCCTTACAAAACCATCAGATCTTGTGAGAACTCACTCACTGTCATAAGAACAGCATGAGGGTACCCATCCCATCATTCAATTACTTTCCACTGGGTCCCTTCCACGACATATTGGGATTATGGGAACTATAATTCAAGATGATATTTATGTGAGGACACAGCAAAATCATATCAGAGACTCTCTCACTTGAGTAACCTGCCTGTGTTTGAACTATAGAAATGAACCACAGAGGGCCCTGGGGGAGTGACTGGGAAAAGAAGTATCAAGGAGGAGGACTAGTGACAACTCTCTGAGGGGGAAATGGTAGAAATATTTGTTGAGGATGAAAAAGAGATCTAAATGTGTCTCCTGTTACAAAGCCTGACTGTGGTGTACTATATGTTATGAGAGCAAGTGAGAAGACTTTGATGGGGTCTGGCAAGAGAAACAACTATGAAGCAGCCAGAGCAGGAGCACCAGATGCTGAGCTGAGATCTCCTGAATTAGAGGGGCCACCTCATCTTCAGTCTCCTATGAAGGGCAGCAATATTCACAGGGTCAGGAATACGGCCACATGGGGCTGAAATCATCAGCTGGGTTTATATACCAACCATTAAGTTTATGCTAATATTTGTGATTATAATGATAAATTTGTGATTATAATGATAAATTTGCATAGTTAACAATATAAATATTAATTAAACAATGATTCTGTGCCGGGCTTCTAAATGCTTTACTTGTGCTATAGAATGAATGTTTGTGTTTCCCTCTAATTCATTTGTTGAAGCCCAATGCCCAAGGTGATGGTATTAAGAGCTGGAGCCTTTGGAAGTGGATTAGGTTCCACCCTCATGAATGGGATTAGTGCCCTTATAATAGAGGCCTGAGGAAGTTTGTCTGCCTCTTCTACCATGTGAGGACACAGCAAGAAGGAACTGCAGGAAGGAACATACGAAGAACGAGCCCTCACCAGACACCAAATCTACTGGCACCTTGATCTTGGACTTCTCAGTCCCAGAACTGTGAGCATAAATTTTGTGGCTTGCAGATTACTAAGATATTTTGTCTTAGCATCCTGAATGGACTAACATATTTAGTCAGATAATAATAAATTATTATCCTGATTTTACAGTTGTGGAAATTGAAGTACAGAGAGGTTAAGGGGTTTTTCAAAGTCAAATGGCTAGTAAGTGGTGGATCCAGGATTTGTGAGAAAGAGAGTCTTAGAACAAGTCTTAGAACTGTCTAAGATGAGGGTTTAGACAGTTAAAGTTTTCAGAGGCATTGTGTGTTATGTGTGGCCATTCTACCTAATCTCTATTAATCAATCTATGAGAAAGGCCCTATGCTGCATGCCAGGATGGGGGCTGTGGTGAAGATATATCAATACCCGACAAAGTCCTATGTGAATGAATTTACACTCCTGTCTAGGATGTCCTATAGTTCTGGGGTGGCTCAACCCAAATTCTATTAATACTTTTTGCCCTACATTCTGAAACTGTCCTGTGCAATACCATAATTACTAGCTATATATGACAATTTAAATTTCTGTTAATTAAATTAATTAATTAGGTTTGATTTTTAAAAAATGATAAATAATAAAATTATTAAAATTAAATAAAATTAAAAATAGAATCCCTCAACTACCTACATTTCAAATGCTCAGTTGATACACATGGCTAGTGACTACCATGTTGGTCAGTACAGAAAGAAAAAATGATTTCCATCATTGCAGAAGTTATATTGGATAGCACTATTTTGCAAGGTCATCTGACTTAAAATATCTGCCAAAAGATTTCAACTAAACCCATCTTTTTTGCCTTTTTTTTTTTTTTTTTTTTTTTGCTCTGTTTCACAGATGTTGTGCTTGGGAATAGCTTCTGACTCCATTAAGAAGTTAATGAAAGCCATTACCCAGAAAATGTACCTATGCAATTCTATGCAGAAATTCTTATACAACTTTGGTGGGATCATGGACTCTCTGTGTAACAGTTACCTACTGGTGCCTAGCAAATTACCTCAAAACCTAGTGGCTTAAAACACTGAAGTTTTATTATTTCACACAGTTTCATGGTTCAGGAATTTGGGAATAGCTTGGTTAATGATTCTGGTTAAAGATTCTCATTAGATTTTGCTGGAATTGCTAGATTTTGCTAATAAAAATATAAGATGCTCAGCTAAATTTGAATTCACGATAAACAAGAAATATCGTGATATTCTTGAATATCGTGAATCACGATAAACAAGTGTAATATATAACTAGGTTATATTTTTACCAAAAAAATTCAACATTTATCTGAAATTCAAATTTAACTGGGCAGGTGTATTTTATCTCAAAATCCTAGGTTGCAGTCAATGTGTGAGTGAGCTGGGGTTTCAATCATCTGTAGACTAACGGGTTCTTGGGTCCATTCCGGAGATGATTCACTTACATGCCTTGCAGCTCAGTGCTCATTGCTTGCAGTTTTTTTGCTACATGGACCTCTCCACAAGGATGCTTGGGTGTCCTTACAATACATCATGAATGAATCAAGAAAATGCACTATCACTTATGACTTTGTTTTGGAAATCATATTCTATCACTACTGAAATATTGTATTGGTTGCACAGGTCAGTTTTATTCTTTGTAGGAGGGGACTTCCCAGGGGCATGAATACCAGGAAGCAGGAATCACTGGGGCTATCTGGGAGGTTGGCTCAATTCCTTGGAATTTATACACAGATTTTATAGAATGTGAGCTCCATGAAGGCAAAATTTTTCTATTTTCCCTCCCTGTTGTGGTTCCAGTGGCTATAACGATGTCTAATAAAATATATAAAATGCATTCAATAAATGTTTGCTAACTGAATAAAGAAATTAACTCCTACTCCATAATCTCTTACCCAAAAGATTCTATTGCTCCCTAGGTTTTATATAAACAAAGATGTTTCCCCAAAGAGCTTGGCAATGAAGATATTAGAATACAAGTAATAAAAATTTGCAGGGACATTCTAAAGTAATATATTAACAGTGGTGCTAATAAATGATCATGATAGTGCTTTTAAGTGAGTGCCAGTATCTGTGTTAGAAACTTCATTTTAGGGCTGGGGGCTGTGGCTTATACCTGTAATCCCAGCACTTTGGGAGGCCAAAGTGGGTGGATCACCTGAGGTCAGGAGTTCAAGACCAGCCTGACCAACACGGTGAAACTCTGTCTCTACTAAAAGATACAAAAATTAGCTAGGCATGGTGGTGGGTGCCTGTAATCCCAGTTACTCAGGAGGCTGAGGCAGGAGAACGGTGTGAACCCAGAAGATGGAGCTTGCAGTGAGCCGAGATTGTACCCCTGCACTTCAGCCTGGGCAACAGAGCCAGACTCCATCTCAAAAAAAAAAAAAAAAAAAAAAAAAAAGGAAACTTCTTTTTAAGTACATAATTTCATGTATGTGACCGCTCACTTACGCATTGTGAAAAACAAGAAATAATAATGATCTCGATACTATGAAGAAATGAATGCACTCACGCACACACATACACACGTGCTTGTGTGGGTGCATATGCACTATTGCTCTGGGATAAAAGCAGAAAGGAAATGATGACATTTAATAGAATGTCAGACAGGGTCTTTTGTAGAAAAGTTCCTGGCATAGTCTTGATACATAAATTATAACCTGGGAGAGAATAGGTAGGTTAAAGTTTATCATAAGACTGATTTTAAAAAGAGGAATGTGGGTAGTAATTCAAAGCTGACAAAGATCTGAGAGGAAAGGGCTACATGTGGAAAATAACAGTGGACCTCTTTTTAGTGGCAGCAGAATTGTGTGGGTCAAGTTCTGCCACTTTTTGATATCTGCTGGGACTTACTTTCTCAAGATAGAGGGTTATCTTAGGCAAAGCCATGTGGCTGTCACTATCCAAATCACAGGTTATTCCTGAAGTGAACTTGTGGGATTTGCTTTTTGCTAATGGAAGCCACCAAGGAGATTCTTTTTATTATTATTATTATTATTATTATTATTATACTTTAAGTTCTAGGGTACATGTGCATAACGTGCAGGTTTGTTACATATGTATACTTGTGCCATGTTGGTGTGCTGCACCCATCAACTCGTCAGCACCCATCAACTCGTCAGCACCCATCAACTCGTCAATTACATCAGGTATAACTCCCAATGCAATCTCTCCCCCTCCCCCCTCCCCATGATAGGCCCCGGTGTGTGATGTTCCCCTTCTTGAGTCCAAGTGATCTCATTGTTCAGTTCCCACCTATGAGTGAGAACATGCGGTGTTTGGTTTTCTGTTCTTGTGATAGTTTGCTGAGAATGATGGTTTCCAGCTGCATCCATGTCCCTACAAAGGACACAAACTCATCCTTTTTTATGGCTGCATAGTATTCCATGGTGTATATGTGCCACATTTTCTTAATCCAGTCTGTCACTGATGGACATTTAGGTTGATTCCAAGTCTTTGCTATTGTGAATAGTGCCGCAATAAACATAAGTGAGCATGTGTCTAGAGGAAGAAATATACCACCACTTCAATATCCCCATCCTAGGCAGCATCTCTTTCCTCAAAATGCTGCAAGTTTGTGAGGTAATAGGATGAAGACAGGAGTCAGATATAGGAAAAGCCAGCAGTTTATTTCTTGATGGCTTACAGAGGAATGCTTGTCTCTTTACACCTTCTCAGGAGGGTCTGCAAAGCAGCCTCAGCTGCTCTCTGGACACTAATACATGGATCTCGACGAAGTGCTTGGAGCCCTGAAATGGCAAGAATAGCAAATAAGCACACGAGGAGAGTCAGAGCCCAGCAAGAAGGGCAAACCAAGCCAAGGCCCAACTTTTTAGCACTGAGGGTCAGATCCAAGTGGGGCTCAGGTCCTCATGCTCGAATTTTATCCTAAAAGGTAGAATGTGGAACTACAAGAACTGCTTTTAACATTGAAATAAGGGAAGAGAAGCCCTGACCTTGTGATCAGTAGGTTTAGGCAATTGGAAAGTTGTAGTCTATTGGTGTTTCTGATGCCTGCAAAGAGCTGGAGCTGGAGGTTGCTTTATACCCTGGAGAAATTCTAGTGTCTAGAGAGCATCAGATACAATAACTGGTGCTAAGATTTTCAAGTTCTGGGCTCACGTGGAACTTAGAGTAGCAATATTTTCTCTTTTCCTAAGAATGTAACAATATGCTGGGAAGAAACTAGGTTGGTACTCACGTGTGATCAGTTGTTCTCTGTCTAGTAACTCCACATATTGGCTGGTCAAATTGAGAATAATGGCATCTAAAGTCAATAGGAGACAATGTTACTGATTTCATTATAGAGGAAGAAGCCATGAAAAGTAGATCAGGTTAGACTCTGCACCTGGTGAGAAGGTAAATGGTAGGCTGGTGAATGAGCAAACTATATGACTTCCTTTGCACCCCCTAAAATGATGTCAGGGTGACTTCTATTGGGTCCAGAGTGCCATACCTGCAAGTAGTCACTTATCCAGAATATTTGGCAGAGTTCACAGAATGATCTTCTGAGGAGGCTAGTTGTTGTTGGGATTTCAAGTGTGTGTAAGATAGAATCTCTGTCTTCAAAAAATGTATAATATAGTTGGGGGGATCATATATATGAGTCAAGAAGGAACCCTCATATTTTTAATTTGGTCTTAAAGGTGGTGAAGGGAGTGGGCCTGTAGTCTCTTGGCTGAATTAGTTGGAACAGGCTTCAAAGTAAGACTTAGAATTTCATGATAGAAGGATCTTTAGAGACTTACTTATGTTTTATTTTATACATCAGACAGAGAGGTAACATAAAGTTAAGTCAATTTCCAGAATCACATGGCAGAGCCAGGGGTTGCTGGCCCCCACATGAACATACTTCCCACTTGTATCATGTTACCAAAGCTCTCAGCTTGAACTGAGCTTTGGATGTTGAGTGTGGGTTATCTTATGAGATGAGGTGAAGAAAAATATTTATGTAAGAGCAGCAGCTGGGAGCAAAGATTTGGGGAAAAGAAGGAGCAGGACTTGGAGCCAGAAGGAGCATGAAGGGCTCAGATGGGAGGAGAATTAGTGTAGGTGAGTCAGGAGAGGTCATGAGTTTTCACTGCAAAAGGAAGCAGGTTTCTTTGCGGGAGGATGTTACAAGATGTAAGATAAAAGCCCTTCCTGAGATTTAATAAAAAAGGTTATATTGGTCATACTAGTGTTTATACTGGACAGCTTCTGGTCAAAGCAAAACCAGATGGAAAGAGCAGACATATCTGGGTAGGAAATGGGGGTGTGTACTCACCTGTGAGTTTGACAGCTGCACTCCTGATCACCTCCCAGCTGCTAGTGAAGAAGGTGAAGGAGTGTGTGTGGAGGATCCACAGAATTTCCTGGCTTTTCTTGGCCTAGAAGAGATGTGAATTACAAAGAGAGCAACTGGAAAGTGAACCTTTGTGACATTCAGCATCCTATAGGTCCTCAGAATGGATCTGTAAAGGCCAGTGAGCACTCATACAGCCATAAATTAATTGACTGCAAATTGTCTTATGCGTATTTTGATCTACATTTAATCAGGAAGGCATCAGAGTTTAAGGGATTAATCAACTGATATGAATTTTAGGAACCGAGGAGAACATATCCCAGTCAGGACTTGGGAATGGAGCAGAGGGTCCTGTGGCAGGATACCAAGGATCACTGCCATCCTTCCAAGGCAGTTCTGGCTCTGGCCAGAGATTCCTTGCTACACTGTTTGCCCTTCTAGGATTTATCTAGACCCTTGTCCTGCCTGTTTTGGAGGTGGCATCTATTGGACACTCACCAGTTTCACACAGAATTGCCTATAGAAATCCCTGACCCTTGGTAGATCCTGATCAAGGAGATGGTCTAATACCCCGTAGAGTTCCTGGAGGCCCAAAAAGGGAATGCAGACCATCAAGACATCACGGCAAGCCTGGAAAACAGAGTTTTCTGCATCACAGTCCAGAACATTAGGATGTCCTTCCAGAAGGGAAAAAATGCTGAACAGTACTGGGAAAGAAGCAGTAAAAGTCAGTGGTGTGAATGGCTTCATAGTCATTGCTGGCACCTTCCCAGTTTCAAGGATGGAAGAGTAAACTCGGGAAGAGACAGCAAGAAGAACCTAGAATTGGAGAAGAGGTTTTCAGATTCAGTTCTAAGGGGTGACTTTAGATCTGGCACTTTAGATCTGGCTTCTGGTGCAGCTAGACCAGGTTTTTTGGTGCTTCTCAGCCATGGGGAGAGCAGGAGGTGCAGGTGTCTGTGGAGAGCACTTACAACTCCAATCTTGGGGTTGGGATCCCAAAGGTGCAGAAGGAATGAGATCAGGCTCTTTTTTATTTCTTCAGCAAAAAAAATCTTCCACCTTCTTCCTGTTAGGGATGCCAGGTCCTCAAATAAGAAGATGGCAGTCAATCTCACATCATCCTGCTCCTGTGGTGACGAATGCATGTCGTGGTGAATATCCTCTCAGATGCCATTCCCTGCCAGCACACTCTCAGCTCTAATCCCACCCTTCCCACTTCAGCAAAAGAAGGCTGGAACCCAGGCACTGGTCCATCATAGTCACAGCCTCTAAATGTTCCAAGAACTCGTTTTCTTTCCCGAAGCTTTCTCTCCACACTACATGAGTTTAAAAAAACCCTGGGTCTGGGGTTTATGTGATGCCAGAGAGTTGATTTCTGTCTTTGAGTAGCCAGTGGGGAAGTGTGAGCATGACCACAGGAATGATACACAGGGGTACTCATAGACAAAGCCAGGGAGGGCTTCTGCCAGTTGTGTATTTTACTTAGTTTGGTTGCGTTACTAGCTTAGAATTATGAGGTCTCTAATCTTAATTGTCCAAGGCCTAGTACTGTTCTCCATGACACCAAATATTTTCTAAAGGGATTACAGGCAGTTTGGGAATTTGGGCCTTGGTTCTTAGAGAGGTTAAACACAGAAGTGCCTAGCTCTACTCTTGAGTATGTGAAGTTATGGAACTTTCTTTTTTTTTTTTTTTTTTTTTGTCTAGGATGGCAAGCAATGATTTTAGGAAACCAAGAGAGGCCAGGTGCGGTGGCTCATGCCTGTAATCCCAGCACTTTGGGAGGCTGATGCAGGTGGATCACTTGAGGTCAGGAGTTTGAGACCAGCCTGGCCAAAATGGTGAAACTTTGTCTCTACTAAAAATATATAAATTAGCCAGTCCTGGTGGTGTGTGCCTGTAGTCACAGCTACTTGGTAGGCTGAGGCACAAGAATTGCTTTAATCTGAAAGGAGGAGGCTGCAGTGAGCCAAGATCATGCCACTGAATTCCAGTGGTGAAGGAGCGGGACTCTGTGTCAAAAAAAAAAAAAAAAAAAAAAAAAAAAGAAAAAAGAAAACAAGAGAAAGGTGGTGGAGGAAGATGGCCTCCTGTTTTCTCGTTAGAGTTATGTTTCAGAGTTCCGACAGGGAAGAAATGAAGCGAGATGAATTTCATGGAAGTTTTTTTACTTTTAGGCCCAGAAAACCAGTTTAAAATACCCATATGAACAAAGAGGGATTAAAGAAAAAGCAGTCCTGAATAGCAGAATATTATTTAGATCCACAATAAAGTTAATATAGATCTTCTAAAAAAATGATGATTTGTTGGGAAAAGGTTACAGATGTGACCTTGTATAATGAAAATGAAAGTAGAAACACATTCTTTAGATTTATTAGGAATAAGGTCAGGATATATTTTTAAAAGATATCTCTTTAGAAAGGGAAAGCTAACCAAAAACAAGGTACTAGAAAAGTAGAGAAGCATCTAGTTAAAAAAGTTTGAATTTTGCAAAATCAATGAGCTAATGATAGGTCCAGGAAAAATCGACCAATCGGGATGATGAAAAATCTGAAAGAAAAAGTGGCAAAAGGGTTTTGGGTGCTGGGAGAAATATTAGAGAACGTCTAGTCCAATGTCCTCATGTTTGCTTGAGAACATGGAGCCACAGAGGGAAAAGCGATTGCTCGGGGTGACAGGGTAGGGAATAGTAGCAAGAAGGGAACGGAGCATGTGGCAGCAGCCACATTTTCTGTTCTGTCATTTCATTCAAGTGTCACCATGTTTTGAAAAGTCTAATAAAGTATTTAAATATTGAAAGAACCAAAGAAAGGAAACTTGGAGATTATAGAGAGCTATGCTTAATCTACAGAAAAATATCAGGGCAATAGATCATAGAGTTAAATATACTTATGTAAAGATGGCATTACTGGAGACCAAATAAGAGCCAAAGTTTTGTCCAACTTTACTTTTATGCAAACATGATGGAGTTGACACCTATTAGAGATGAGCAAGGTCTGAGCTAACAACCAGTAAGACTTTAGCACATTTTATCCTTCTCTGATGACACTGAGAAATACTATCTTGACCACGAAATTGTTAAGTGGACTTGTGATTTACTGGAGGCTCAGATCTAAAAGAATGATTATCAGATCAACAACAATCCAGGAAACTTAACAGCTGGGGTTCTGAAGGAGTGACTTCAGCCCTGTGCAATGAAGAAAAAGAATATCATTGTTACTTTTACCCCAGTAAGCATTTTTGAGGACAAGATAATTAAAAGTTGCTGGTTTTTTTTTGTTGTTGTTGTTGTTTGTTTTTTTTTGGAGACAGAGTTTCACTCTTGTTGCCCAGGCTGGAGTGCAGTGGCATGATCTTGGCTCACTGCAACCTCTGCCTCCTGTGTTCAAGCGATTCTCCTGTCTCAGCCTCTTGAGTAGCTGGGATTACAGGCACGCACCAGCACACCTGGCTAATTTTTGTATTTTTACTAGAGGTGGGGTTTCACCATGTTGGCCAGGCTGGTCTCAAACTCCTGACCTCCAGTGATCCATCAGCCTCAGCCTCCCAAAGTGCTGGGATTACAGGCATGAGCCACCATGCCTGGCCTAAAAGTGATATTGGTTAATTGGAGGAAGTAGTTGGAAACAAGCAGAAAGATATTTTCAAAGGCCAGGTTTAGGCTAGCACACACACAAGAAAAACCGCAAAAATACAAAACTGAAGAATGCTGTGGGCATATATTACAGACTAAAATCTAGAGGTTCATATAGTTGGCATGTCAAGATCAGGAAGAAAGGGCAAAATTTTAAAAAAATGAAGCAAAGAAATAGGAAAAGGTTGGATTTGAGAGATAATATTTCCTTAGATTCTATTCAATACTTCTTGAGCCTCATTTAGAGGTCCAACTGTCACAGGCTTGCAAAATATTTAATGAGCAGAAAAATTAGGTTTATGATGAATAATGAGGGAAATGAAGACTTCTCAAGTCTGCAGACTGTACGGTAACTAGGTAATCGAATAAAGCCTTAATGTTTATGAAGAATGCACTAGAGAAGGCAACTAGCAGTTTTCCATCTCCTTTGACAATAGCACACGAGGAAGCAGATTTAGATTACAAAATAATAGGTTTGGGTTAAAAATATTTTTACATCGATGGCAATGAATAACCAAAAATAAATACTAAAATGTGCTTCCTGGAAGGCATAAGGGAAAATTACCCTCTGCCTAGGACTGCTCACTGATCTTTTTTTGAAATTGGGATTATGGAGCAGGCAAACTTTTTCTCTAAAAGGCCAGACAGTAAATAGTTTAAACTCTGTGGATCCTAAGGTCTCTGTAACAGCCAATCAACCCTGTTAGTGGAGTGTAAAGGCAGCAATAGACAATAAGTAATCAATGAGTATGACTGCGTTCCAATAAAATTTTATTTACAAGAACAGGCTGTGGGTGGGATTTGGTCCATGGACTGCAGCTTACTGACGCCTAGATAAAATGAGTCTCTGAATGTTGGAAGTGGAAAGATAGTGTTAGAAGCAACATTGTCTTTACTCAGGTCCTAGTTCGTCTTTGAGCACTGTCATAATTTATGCTTCCCCCTAAAGCAACCTTGAGATGAGGACTTAGGTGCAAGTAATTTATTTGGGAGGTGAGCCCAGGAAGCAGGTCGGGGAGTGGGAATGAGATAGGGAAGGGAGGAAAGCCAAGAAAGGAAGTATTAATGAGTGTGTCACTGTTATGAACAAGTGGAGCTCAATCTTTCTGAGGGGTGAGGAAGCCGGGAAATTTATCTACAAACTCTTGTTTCTTATTGTTTGAGGGTCCTTCCCAGGGCATTTCTTCCCCCAACAATTCTGGCTCACTCAGCTTAGATCAATCATGACTGCCAAGCCACAGAGCACCCTCAGGCAGGGAGACACAGGAAGCCATCAGCTTGTATGGAGATTGTGCAGGTGACCTGTCTGGGGCAGGTCAAGGAACATGGGTGGGACACTGACAATGTCTTCTGTGAACACTACCTAAACCTTTTTCTGTTCCTTAACTTCTGGAGGGAAGATTCCTAAACAGGCTCACTTACATCTTCAAAGAAGGTCCTTGTTTGCAGCACTATTTCCTTGAAGTAGAAGCTCACGTCTCGGTCTGTGAGCAGATTCAGGATTTGTTTTAGAGCCTTCAAGCTTTCACAGACGACTTCGGTGCGAGCCAGGTGATACAGGCCTCTGATGATAGATTCTAGCATTAACTGCTTATGTTTCTTCACCTATTTTGAAATAAGACCTCTTAATCTTCAAAATTGTTCTGCGCCATATCTGGAATAGGGAAGGAGTCCTCAGACAAGAGGACTGAAATTTTGTCAGGGTCACATGTACTTCAACCCAAGAACTACTACTTCAGCAATGTATCTGGATTTCCAGTTAATTTTTATGCAACTACTAGGTGTGGGTTAGGAAGTAATTATTTCAAAACTCTACTTAAGTGAAACTTTTCCCCTTAGAACGCCTTTTACCTTGTGAGGAGCCCCAGATGCTGTGTTGCCGAGCCCTCGGATAGCCATCTGCCTCAGAGTGGCGTTGGAGTCCCAGGCACTTTGATCCATCAAGATCAGCACATCTCGCAGATTCCCATGCTTCCAAAGGATTGGCTCCTTCATGAGCTGAAACCAACACACTCCTCCCCTTTAGTTAAGGGTGTGGCCCCCTACTTCAGGAGAGTGCCAAAGACATCATAAGTACAATTAAAGAGAGGACCCCACTGCTTGTGGAGCAGAGGAGGAAGCCCCCTGGGGAACCAGCAAGTCTTGCTGAGGCTGAGCTCTAGATTTGAGCAGCGCACAGGTCAGGCTTAGGTGGTGCTGTGAACCCGGTTACCTGCATAAGAGATGTCTAGTCTCAATGGAAAACGGGGCAGGGAAAACAGGAATGACTGAAAGTTTTCCTTCTCTGGATTGGCTGGAATAGTCTTTAGGCCAGAATTTGAAGCATCAGTGCTACAATGCTTTGTTTCATCCCTCACAGATTTATTGTCCCCCTTTCTCTGTCTTGTGCAAACTAGAGGGCAGGAGGTGGGTGAGGTGGTTTATTTTTCCTCTTTCACCCCCTGCTTAGGTACCATATCTCTGGCAGTAGCTGGTCTCTCCTCTATTAAAGCCCCCCACTTTGAAGTCTCTCTTCCCTGGTTCCAGTGCACACTGGGCTCCAGACCCTAAGAGAAATACCCCAAGGGGACCCAGTGAGTGTGCTCTGGGGGCTGCTCTCCCTTGCCTCAGAGAAGAAAGCGGTGCCGGTTATCCGGTAGCTCTCCGAGGAGGAGGTGAGAGATGAGAGCAGCTGTTCCATGATGTCCAGTATGACTCCGTGTTGCCACACTGCCATGCTCCTAGAAAATGCACGTTTTAGCAGAGACTTATTTTTCTAAACAATGGAGGAAAGCTTAGTCTATTTGTTCATCAGGCAAGTAATTTGTCTAAAAAGGAATGCTTGGCTGGGGGTGGTGGCTCATGCCTGAAATCCTAGCACTTTGGGAGGCTGAGGCAGGTGGATTGCCTGAGCTCAGAAGTTCGAGACCAGCCTGGGCAATGCGGTGAAACCGCGTCTCTACTAAAATACAAAAAATTAGCCAGACATGGTGGTGTGCGCCTGTAGTCCCAGCAACTCAGGAGGCTGAGGCAGGAGAATTGTTTGAACCTGGGAGGCAGAGGTTGCAGTCAGCTGAGATTGCCCCACTACACACTCCAGCCTGGGCGAAGAGCAAGACTCTTGTCTCAAAAAAAAAAAAAAAAAAAAAAAAAAGAGAGAGAGAGAGAGACACTTGATGAAAGCCCACCAGGGCTCAAATTTTAAAATGACCTATCCAACTGTCCAATTTAAATGTAGTTTGAAATCCCATCAAAAAGCAGGCTAAGGACATGAATAGATAATTCTCAAAAGAAGATATACAAATGGCCAACAAACATACGGAAAAATGCTCAACATCACTAATGATCAGGGAAATGCAAATCAAAACCACAATGCGATACCACCTCACTCCTGTAAGAATGGCCATAATAAAAAAAAAAAAAAAAAAAAAAGATGTTGGCATGGATGCCATAAAAAGAGAACACTTTTTCACTGTTGGTGGGAATGCAAACTAGTACAACCACTATGGAACAGTGGAGCTTCTTAAAGAACTAAAAGTAGATCTACCGGTTGATCTAGCAATCCCACTACTAGGTATATCTACCCAGAGGAAAAGAAGTCATTATACAAAAAAGATACTTGCACACGCATGTTTACAGCAGCACAATTTGCAATTGCAAAAATATAAAACCAGTCCAAATGCCCATTAATCAATGAGTGGATAAAGAAAATGTGGTGTGCATATATATATATATAATGAAATACTACTCAGCCATAAAAAGGAGTGAAATAATGGCATTCACAGCAACCCAGATGGAACTGGAGACTATTATTCTATGTGAAGTAACTCAGGAATGGAAAAGCAAACGTTGTATGTTCTGTCTCATATGTGGGAGCTAAGCTATTAGGATGCAAAGACATAAGAATGATACATTGGACTTTGGGGGTTTGGGGGAAGGAGCAGGAGTGGGGGGAGGGATAAAAGACTACACATTGGGTACAGTGTACACTCCTCAGGTGATGGGTGCACCAAAATCTCAGAAATCATCACTAAAGAACTTATTCATGTAATCAAACATGACCTGTTCCCCCAAAACCTAATGAAATTAAAAAAAAATTTTTTGGCCGGGCGCGGTGGCTCAAGCCTGTAATCCCAGCACTTTGGGAGGCCGAGACGGGCAGATCACGAGGTCAGGAGATCGAAACCATCCTGGCTAACACGGTGAAACCCCGTCTCTATTAAGAAATACAAAAAACTAGCCGGGCGTGGTGGCGGGCGCCTGTAGTCCCAGCTACTCGGGAGGCTGAGGCCGGAGAATGGCGTGAACCCAGGAGGCGGAGCTTGCAGTGAGCTGAGATCTGGCCACTGCACTCCAGCCTGGGCGATAGAGCGAGACTCCGTCTCAAAAAAAAAAAAAAAAAAAAAAAAAATTTTTTTTGAAAGGCTGATTAAGAAAATGTTCAACAGAATTCTAGGTATGTGAATATTAAATATTTCTTTCAAAAAATAAGTATAGTTTGTCTAAAGATGTTCACCTGAATCATGTTTCTTGAGGTGAGTGGTGTGTGTGGGGCTGATCTTACCGTCTCTTCCCACTCCCTTTTCCTTCTTCCCTGTTTGTCCTCCTTCGACTATTAGTCCTAAGTGAATCATTATGCTCAGTGAAGTTGCCTGTATTGCACGTTTTTTTTTTTCTGTTTTTGTTTGTTTGTTTGTTTTTGTTTTTTGTTTTCTTCTTTGTATCTGGTTCTAGAAAGTCTGCACGTTACCTGGCCAGTGAACATACGCCTATGTGATGTGTACTAGGACTGCTGAGGAGAGTCCATAAGTTGTCCCCCTCATCAGATTCCTTTGCAAGGCCTTCTCTCATGGCTTGGGCTTGCAAACATCTTAGAGTAGCAGTTGAAAGCCTAAAGAAGACAGTCAGCGTTACAAAACTAAGTCAACCCTTATAGGGAATTGCAAGTTCCCAAGTTTACCTTCCCACTCCTCACAATGCTTTCCCACCGCTGGACTAGGGGATGTTGTATAAGGGAAAAACAGGCAGCCCTATGCTCACATTTTAGCCTTAGGATCCTTGGGGACATTCAGATGACGTGGGTCAGTAAGTAATGCCACAAAATCTTGTCAACACTCCCCCCATGAGAAAAAATAAGCCATAAGAATAAAAAGTGAAAAATACCATATTTCACTGATTCTAAAACAGCATCTCTAAAATCAGGATGCATCCTGCAGTAGATGTGTGTTACAATTGTTCTTGGCCAGACAGTACTTGTGACGTAGTTGCTATTGTCTGTGCATTCACATCTGTTGCCTGTTAAGGTATAGCTCTTTATATTACCATCATTTTAGTAAAGTTACATGTATTATTGGAACTATTACTTTTAATAGTAAAATCAGCAATTACTTTTGCACCAACCTAATACATGTGTTGAATCTAAATGGTGTTTAAAATGTCTTTAAAAATGTTGCACTATAATTTTACATTGGAATGAAAAGTTCTGCAAAAAGCAAGGAAACAGAATGATGTGATATAAAATGAAAATTTATACCTCATAATCCTAAAAGAGTTCTTTTGATAAGTACAGAATAAAAATTTTAAAGTTTAAGAAAGCATTGATTCACTGCTTACTTTGGAGTCCTTTTCTGTTTCCTCAATGGTATGCAAAAATGCTTTTTTTCAATTGCTGAAGTCTCAGAATTTATGAAATATGGTATTTATTTTTATTTTTCTTCTTTCCCTGGTAGACTTGAAGATCACAAGAGTCCAGCCCCTTTAGGAAGATCTCAATGATAGAAACCAAAGATAATACAGTAGTTCCTCTAGGAAAGAAAGCATAGACCCTCATTCTTTAAGTGACTATTCTGTGTAGCTACACTGGATACTGGCTCAAGAAGAACTATGGTGTCATGGCTTAGGGACAGTAGAGCCTTGTTTCTTCATGGACAATGGATGTTATGACAGAAAGGGCAGACCCTGACTTCTGCAATGCTGCTCCTGGAGTCTGGGATTGGGACCTCTGTGGAAGATGCTTCCTGATTGGCCGTTTACCTGCAGGGGTCTGGGATCTGCTGCTGTTCTCCCTGCTGCATCACATGCCGCCTGCGGCTCCAGGAAGACGTGGGCATCTTCTGGCCCAGTGTGCAGCTAACCAGCTTCAGGAGGAGAGTGAACAGCTCTGAATACAAGCCGGTGACAGAGGTGCCTATTGAGATCACTTCATACATAGCACAGGCCACCTGAGAGGAGAAAGGGCCTCTTGGTCAGGCCGTCTCATCTCCTCCAACACCATCTTCTGTCTGGGCTGATGTTCAACTTTGTTTTCTCCACCAGTAAAAACACATAGAAATGGGAGGGTTTATTGTCTGGAAATTTCTCAACTCAGGGACTGCCATGTCAGTCCTGTGACTGCCAGGGGATACTAGTCATGTAAAATAAAATGTTTTCAGCACTGGGGTTTTTCGACAAAAAAGGGTCCTTCGGATATCTTCTAGACTAATCTAGAAATATAGATACATAGATTTTGGGGGTGGGGGTTGATGAGAAATTTGCTTCTAAAAATGATCAGCCACAGACAAAAGTACAGCCATAACTATAAACTGAATAAAGTTAGGGTATGAGAGAAGGAGGTGTCATTAATGTGAGAGCACCAAGCTCCAGGTGGGGATAGATCATAGAGGATGGCGCAGTCTCAGGCAAGTGATGGGTTCAGGCTGTCCAACTCACTGAAATTGCCTCAACCCTGGCGATGTCATCTTCTAACTCGGTCTCCAGTTTGTCTATTAAGGCTTGCAAGAGTTTCCCACTGGAGGCTGGCTTTTCAGCCAGCGCCTTCCACAGTGTCTTTGTGTCCCTAGGGTGGCAAAGCAGGAAATTGGTAGATAAAGCACAACCCCTCAGGCTCTAAGCTTCTCCATCTGACTCACTCTAAAATCACATTATGACTAATCACAATTTCAAGGGCAGATGGACATGCTGCCATGCTTGGGGATAAGAAAGATGTTTTACGTAACAATTCAGCAACCTAGCCTTGGGTTACAGAACTTTGTTAAAGTCCACTAAGATGGGAACCTCTCATGTAGGTGCATTCTAGGCCACCAGAAAGAGGAGAATATTCACTTTTTAATATTCTCTTATTCCTATGGCATATGGTTAAAAATATTATTATGCAATACATATATATCTTATATATATGAAAAGCACTTGGAAAAACCTCATTTGTGATTCAAATACCAATTGTTAAATTGTTATTCAGATGAGCTATTTTCAGCCTTTGTTTGCTATCTTGCTCTCAAACCATAAATCCCTCCCCAAGGCCTTTCCGAGTGGCCTTCTCTAGGAGAAGGAATCAGTTCAATAAGAATCTACCTGTCAAAGGGCAGAGGCTTCTGTAAAAGGTTGTCAACAACTGTTTCCATGTGAAAGCTGGCTATCTGGGAGATGGCTTCTAGCATGAACTGAAAACTTTCTTCTTTTTGTCTGAGGACTGGCATGTGATGGTAAATTGTGCTTAAGATCTCCAATAGCTAAAGAGAAAAAAGCGAAGTCAAACATTAAGTTGCCATTTTCCCTCTATGTGAATGACTCAGAACAGGTACCTGTCGTGGGTGGGCAGTTGATGAATTCTAAATAATGTTAAAAATAATAATTGATTTCACATGTGGCCTATTTCTCACTCAGGAGGATTATTCATGAATTGGGTATTTATTCCTAATTCAATTTAGGAAACATTTTGTGAAAGAGTGTATTATGACAGTTGCTGTGTTTGCCATTGTTGCAATTTACCAAAGATGAAAAAGATGTACCCCTTTTGCAAAAAGAGTGAGTGATCCAATAAAAAATATCAATCATAGACCTAAAGTCCTGTACTTCAAGGCAGTCTATGGCAAATGGTATACATGAGGTGCATACAACCAGAATCCAGGAGGAACTGATTCACATTGGAGGGCCATTTGGTTTGGGTCTTGAAGCATTTGTAGCAATTTCAAAAGGCAAGGTGGAGACAGATGGTGGGGAAGGGCATCCTTGTCAGAAAGAAGAAAAACAGATAAAGATGTGAAGTTAAAAGACATGAGAATAGGTGGAGCACAGAGGATTTTTAGGGCAGTGCAACCACTCTGTATGATCTTATACTGGTGGATACATGTCATTACACATTTGTCAAACCCATGACTGTACAACACCAGGAGTGAACCCTAAACCCTAAAGTCCATGGACCTGTGGACTTTGGGTGATAATGATGTGTAATTGTAGGTTTACGGATCATAACAAATCTACTCTGGAGGGAGATACTGATAGTCGGGAGGCTGTGTGCATATAAGGGGAGTGGGTAGATGGGAACTGTGCTTAATTTTGCTGTGAACCTAAAACTGCTCTAAAAAATCTATTTTTTAAAAAATCATGGGAACATGGGCATAAGAAAATGCTGAGATTCCTAGTGTAGGAGAATGGTCCAGGCTGGAGTGTAGAGAGAACAAGGGTAATAAAAGGAAGATGACTTTATAGAAAAGATGAACCCAGATCTCAGAGTACTGAATGCCACCTTTATGAATTTGGATGTTAATCTGTGGGCAGTAGGGAATGATATCACACATTTGGATTTTTGACATGGACAAAGGCATATATCTATGCTAAAGTAACTTTGCTTCTAGTAGACATTTCTCTCTCTTATTTTGGATAGACATTTAAGTTAGACATTAATTTAAAATATATTTTCTCTGAATTACAACTCCTTAGTTATAAATAGCCCCCCTTTATGATTACCACAGATTCCCAGCTCACTGATGGTTGGAGAGTATTTAGGTCTCTATTGTAAGCCTTTGCCTACTGTGTGAACAACTCTTTATGCTATACACTCAAATTTATGGACATTCCACATTTATCAATTTATCAATTTTGGCTGTCCAGTGCCTACCACGTAGTATATACTCAATAAATATTTTCAAAAAGACTTATTGAAAAGTAATCAGCACAGAAGAAATTTTCAATGCCCTTGACACAAAAGCTGTGCTTTGGAGAGTCTTTAAATTGAGAGTAGTTGACTGGACCATAGGGACAAGAACTTCTTTCTCTTACTCCCTTTGAATTGCTTTCATTTAGGTAAAGATTTTTTTTTTTTTTTTTTTTTTTTTTTTTTTTTTTTTTTTTTTTTTTGAGACAGAGTCTTGCTCTGTTGTCCAGACTGGAGAGCAGTAGCACAATCTCAGCTCACTACAACCTGTGCCTCCCTGGTTCAAGTGATTCTCCTGCCTCAGCCTCCCAAGTAGCTGGGATTACAGGCACCTGTCACTATGCCCAGCTAATTTTTGTATTTTTAGTAGAGACAAGGTTTCTCCATGTTGCTCAGGCTGGTCTCAAACTCCTGTCCTCAAGTGATCCACCTGCCTTGGCTTCCCAAAGTACTGGGATTGCAGGTGTTAGCCACCTCACTCAGCCCATTTTTCTCTTCTTATTAATGTTTGAATAACTTGTATTCTATTTTTGACTTCAGAAGAGAAAAGAGAGGTATCTCCACTTGGAGCTCTTAACCAAGCTTCCTGAATTTAAATCTTGTTCACTCTGCTTAACTCTCCAGTTGGGAAGAAGAATTGAGGACTTTCCCCAGTCCAATGGTTATCAGACAATAAACACTATGGGGTGTGGGAGAAAAGCCTGAAGAGTAGCAGTGAAATTAGAAACTCCTGCCCTTGGTGGTTGTCTCTAAGGCATCCACATGGTCACTCTTATCCTTACAGCTCTAACAACCCAGTTTTCAATCATCCAAATGGCCTTGTTTCAAAGATGCTTCCTCTAGCCAGAGTGAGACAGTTTGAAAAGCTTTTATATTAAAAGACAAGAGACGCAATTGAGACAGGACCTCAACATGAGCCTTGTTGTTAAACACACAATGTGGGTCTCTAATGAGGCCTCTTGAGGCTGTGCAAGCCTTTGCATGCCGCCCATCAGTGGACAAACAGAGGCAGTGGCTGACTTGGCATTTTAGAAGTGATAGAATTCTGCTCAGTTGTAAAACTGGCTATCAGTTCACCTGATCTTCCAGAGCAGCTCCCTGCTCCTTCAGGACAGTGATCATCCATATGCCACAGGCCTTTGTGCATGTGGGGTTGAGGCTCTCCAGACCATCCAGCATTTCCTCTAAGAACATCAGAATTTCTTCATTTGGGATGAATTTACTGACAATCTGAAAATGCACCCAGAAAGATTCATGTAATCAACCACCCCATTTTATATCTAGATACTTACAACATGCTGTTATGGTTTGTTTTAGGGTATTAGAAGCCACTGAACTTTTCAACAGTTTTGACTGAGGCCCCAGAAACTAGAGAAAATACTAGAACAGGGCATAGACATGACCTGTTATTACTAAGCAAACTTTCCATGGAGTTGCCTTTTTATCATTTCATATTTATTGAGTCCTAAGCCTGCTAAGGCAATTTCCTCTCTAAGCCTAAAGTTATAGCATACTACATAGGGAAAAATAATGTAGAATGCTTATATAGCAATATATACATTATAAATTCCTTTTACATACATTCATATATCATAGAAACATGTCTTGAATCTGCCACATAATACCTAAACCTTGAGAATTCAGGAAAATCTATCAATATGTACTAATTACCATGCTGAATAGTCAGGTGGTGGACAACGTACATACGGAGTATGGATTATTATGAGCCTTGTTTCTTGCTCTTCCATATTTCAATATTAAGAACAGTCCATAAAAGGTCAATAAAATGGAAGAACTTTGCAATTGTTATCTCTAGGTGCAAGCACTATACAGAATGCTCGGTTGATAGCAGTGTGTGAATTTGAGTGTGTATGTCTGTGTGTGTGCATTAATGAAAAAGGAGTGGGAGGGCAGGTGAAAAGCTGGTGTTTGAATGAGTTCCAGGATCATTATCTGGGGAATTAACTAAGCAAAATGGTAATGATTATGAGTTTGTAGACATGAGAAAGTTCCTACTTACAGTGGTCTTCCCCTTGCATTAAGTGGCCGGATGATATTGTGAAGATATGAGCTCCTTTCCTTGAATATTTGCACATCCAAGCCATTCGCTGAGTTATTATGGTTCTAAGATCAAAGGACTATGCCATGGCTACCATTTTATGTAACTCCAAATGCTTGCCTGTTGTCCAAGCTTCATGATTAGCTGTTTTGTCTCACAGTGGGTTGGATGTTGATTCAGGAGCAAAGGAAAGAAGGGAGCTCATGTTTTTGAGCACTTATTATGTGTCGGGCACCTTTTAAGGCATTTGACATATGTTCCCTTCCTGTCTCCCAAATGGCTTCTCTGTCATTTGCTGATCAACTACTCGTGTCTCTGCTACAGCCACCTTCCTTGGTCCCAATTGCCTCATTTGATAGCTGGAGTCTTGCAGTTTCCTCCAAACTGACTTCCCTAATTTTGCTCTTAACAGTCTACATTCAAGTCTCCACATAGCTGCCAGAGTGGCCCTTCAGAAATGTAAGTCTTGTTGTGTTTTTCCTCTCAGAACCACTGTTAGCCTAGAAGAGGCATTTGCACACTAGGAATATGAGCCCCGTCCTCAAGATATTTCACTTCTCTCTTTAAGTATATTGTCATAACGTACTGATTTTGCTGGATCCTTTACTGCCACCTGTGGAAAATTGCCATTAACATCAATATAAATCTGTAATGTCTACATTATGAGTGATGTTGTCACACATGAGGGTGCCTTTTTGCATTTCAAAATTGGCATAATTATGTGTAGTGGCCTGACTCTTCTCAGAACCCTCCACTGGCTTTTGATTTCAAATAGAGCAAAAAAAAAAGTTCCTTAAAAAGGCTCAGAAGGCCCTTGGATCAGCCTCTGGTTATCTTTGGATCTCATTACTCCCTCTTTCTATACTTCAGGGGCTTTGCACTTGCTGTTTTCCCTCTGTCTGGAATTCTCTTTTCCAGATATTTCCATGATTATCTCTTTCAGGGTGTCCTTCTCCAGAGGATCACTTCTTACCTATTCTTTATTCCCTTTCTTGACTTTATTTTTCTTGGTTGTCATTATCTGATGTTTATTTTTTGGATTTCCTTTACTAAGATGCAAGCTCAGTGAAACAGGAATTGTATTTTCTGCTTTCTTAGTGCCTAGAATAGAGCTTTGCATATGGTAGGTGCTCAGGAGAAGGGAGGTAAGTGAATGCATGACTGAATGAGTGATTGAATTGATCGGCCAGTCCTCACAACAACCACAAAATGGTCTTTTGTTTTTGTTTCTTGAGGATGAAGAGACTGAACTTCAATCAGTGCACACAGAGTGCATCTGATTAACTCCAAAGCTCTTGTTCCTTCCACTCCAACCCACAGCATCCCACATTCTGGGGAAGAACACTTGGTCTACAAAGTTTCCCACCATATGAAATGATCAGTAGTGAGTGTTGACTAGGCATGTGTACTCAGAGTTAGAAAATGACAGGACCATGAGTCTTTCAATCAGCTTGAATATCTATCTTCCTTTGCAGTGGGGAGTATGTAGCTTACCCATTTGGAAATCAATCCAGAATCTTTATATCCACTGGCCACTCCTCCATATTTATTACCTTAGCTATTTTAGAAGAAATATTGATCTGAACCTGCACGTCATCACTTTCCAACCCTTCCTGCAAACCCTGCAGTCTTTCCACTTCCAGGCGAATGCCTAAAATCGACAAAGGGAGAAATGTTTAAGCATTCAAAGACCTGATAGGGGTTGACGAGGCTGGCTACATTTTGATATGACTCTAAATTAGCTGCTGTCTGATGAGATGGTGAACATAAGCGCTAACACATACTGAGGGATTTCTACATGCTGGGCACCATGCAAACACTCTGCATACAACGATCTCATTTATTACTCATAAGCATTATCTGAGGTAGACTCTCCTGTTCCCTTCTTGGTTTTGCAGATGAGAAGGTGGGAACAGAGATGTGAAGACATGGCCCAAGGCACATGGTGAATAAAAATAGGAGAGTCTGAATTTGAGCCCTGGTCTGTCTGACACAAATGCCCAGGCTCCAACTACTCTGCTATGCTGCTATCTCTCTTGGATTTCTATTCTTCAGTGAGCTCCCTCATTGGGGAAACTGAAAAGTAACTATTGTAATGAGAAGTTTACATCAGCAACTGTGTATAAGTGATTGTTGATATCAATTTGTAAATGCAGGCCTAACCAATAAAGATTTTCTGTTTGTTATTTGAATGTATATTAATCATGGAAACTAACACATGAACCATTCTACGGAAGGCAGCCTAGCCCAGTGCAATACACGTGGACTTTGAAGTCAGATGCGCCTGAGCTCAAAACCCAGCTACTCTACTTTCAGTGGTCCAAGTAACTGGAAACTTCTTAATTTCAGATTCTCCCCTTTCAAAACTAAGTGAGAAATGTCCATGAGTATCGATGGGTATTTAATTTAGCATCACACTTGTTACTTGTGTCTAGTAGGTATTTTAGTAGTACATGTTCTTTCTCTCCACTATGCTTGTTTGGTCCATCAGGGAAAATGTCAATGTAAATTACAAAGTATGGGAGTTTTATTAACAAAGAATGTTTGAGGACCGGAATGTTTCATATTTTAGGAAAATGAAGTAGGCTAAAGGAAAAATAGGTAGAACAATAATAGAATCCAAATTCCTTTCTTCCTATGAGTTCCCTACTGGCACATTTCTGTTATTACTGTAATGGTTTTTGTTTTGTTTTGTTTTGGTTTTTTTGAGACAGTCTCCCAGGCTGGAGTGCACAGGTATGATCTTGGCTCACTGCAACCTCTGCTTTCCAGGTTCAAGTGATTCTCTTGCCTCAGCCTCCCGAGTAGCTGGGATTACAGGCATCCACCACCACTTCTGGCTAATTTTTTGTATTTTTGGTAGATGATGGGGTTTCACCATGTTGGCCAGGCTGGTCTTGAACTCCTGACCTCAAGTGACCCATAGACTTTGGGCTCCCAAAGTGCTGGGATTACAGGGTGAACCACCACGCCCAGCCTGGAATGGTTCTTTAGTTCTCACTTCCTTAATTCTGCTTATATATCCTTAATTATCTTCCTATATCCCAAAGGACTTTCATACATACTTTGATTCTGCTGAAGAGTTTTTTCTTTTCTTTTGACTGACTATCTCTCTCCCCCTAACCAAATTCTACCTTTTGGCTTTAACACACTTATAAAATGTGAATATTGGAACTGTAATATCTCTGTGTACCCAGCATTAGAACAGTGCCTGACACATGGAAAGGCACTCAACAAATATTTTGAATACCTAAAAGAATGATGTGTGGAACACAGGCAGGCATGAGATGGCATTAAGTCTAGACTGTTTCTGGCTGCGCCTGCTCTGCAGAACTGCACACACATAATGTAGAGCTGTCCTTGATGAAACATGGACTCAATTAACCTGGACAGGAAGCCCTGATTGTTGGTTTCAGCCTGAGACGGAGGTTTAAAAATTCCTAATATCTGTGATATTGACAGTTATTCACATGTACTTGGAGAGCAGGAGGAGCTCCTGCTCTGAAAATTTACACAATGTTCTGTCTCTTGGAGAGCTTTGAAAGGCACTTAGTACCATGATAATACTGCAATTTTCTCCTGAAGAAAACCATGTGATAGAGGAAGCATTGCTAATATGCCCAATTGCTTAGTGATTTAAATCGGAGACTCTCAAAACATTTTACCTACTTTAATGGATCTTTATAATGCTTTGGTGTTATTATCTCTAATTTAAAAAATGGGAAAACAGAGCCACTGAGGAAAGAAATACTTGTTTCAGATCTAGGAGACAGATTCTGTGATATAATTAAGGTATTAAAACAGAAATTGCTGAACTGGAGAGGGAAGGAGAAACAGAGAGAGAGAGAGAGAGACAGAGACAGACCGAGAGAGAGATGGGGAGGGGAGAGGAGAGGAGAAAAGGAGGAAAATGAGGAAAGAAGAGAGAGGAGAGGGGAGAAAGGAGAGAGACATAGGTGCATAGGAGAAAAGCTGAGAATGAAAGAAGATGGGTTTCTTTTCTTCATTGGTGGGCTCCCCACCTTTCCCTCACCTTTTATACAGAACAGACCAATAGTTGAGCTAGCAGCCGCCTGACGGATGGTGGGCAGGGTATCACAGGAGTGAGGAGCCAGGAGTCCAAGCAGTGAACCAATTTTAAAGTTCTCTGGTGCCTGCAGGATAAAGGAGGCACCCTGTTGTGATGAGGTAGCTTGGTCATATCCCAGGATATTCCCAACACTGGATCTCAAGTCTCTTATTTTCTCTCTGCAGGTCCTTGGAATGAAATCTGGTCTTGCACTTTCTCCTAAAAGATGCCTATTTTTAAGCGCAGTGGAAAAGTAAGCATGCATGTAAAGACAACCCAATAGCTCAATTTGTATGTGTGAGCTGCACCCTGAAGTTAGAGCTCTCTCCAAAAATACTTCAAAAAGCAACTTTGCTCTGAGATGCAAGATCCACCATGCAGGAGTTTTGGATTCCAGACATCTCAGAGATCCCTACTGTTCACAAGCAATAAAGTCTATTCATTCCAGGGGATTACTTACCACAATGTCATTTGTCAGCACTTTCGCGGTGATCTGGAAGGCTCTTTCTCTTTCCCACTCTTTTTGTGAAACAAGCCACATTCGGAGAAGCTGTTGGTCAAAGAATAAATGTTCTTTCTTTAGTATTCTTCATATTCATCTAGTTTCATATTCTCTCTTTCTGTCTCTGCCTCTTCTGTAACAGGGTGCTCGCCTCCCCACAATTTTTAAGTAGATGGCTGTATGTGGGGTGTGGGTGGGTAGAGCTGGATGTCTTCATGTGAGGAAAATGCAGTAGAGTTTGGAGTGAACGTTGAAGAACAGGTTAGGGAGAATGAGAATCAGTTTGAGTAGAGGCTCTACTCACATTAAACATTTCCTGACAGTCCTCTGCATTCACATTATCCCACATCATGGTCTTCAGAAGTTTTCCTAGGGCATCCATGGATCGTTCATAGAGAAACTGAAATCAAATACATGTGTGTAAGTCTCAGGCTGGGGTGAGAAAGTAAGGTCCCACTGCAGATTTTCATTCTGCTTAGGCCTCACTAGTGCATACTTGAATGTGCTCCTTGTCCTTGTCTGTCTGGCCTTCACTTTTCAGATTTTCCAGAGGTGGAAGGGGCAGCAGCCTCCGAGTATTCTCTTCAAGAATGTTAAGGTGATCTTGTAGTGACAGCTGAGGTTTCAGTTTACTGAAATGAGAACCAGGTGGAGGAATGGATATTACAACGACCAACGGAACATACCCAGTGGAGTTCCCAAGAACTGCCAATCACGTCTGACCACGTGACTAATGTGTCACATTTTCTGACATGTTGGGATGTTGAGAGAGGTGGTAACAGGAGTAGGGAGAGATGGGAACGTAGAATCAGACTGCATTGGTGAGCATAGTCAATACACCTCCATTCTTTAGATTGATGAACAAATCACCACTCACTTTGTGTTCCTTAACACTTTATTATATGATCTGTGACCGCTTTAACCCACTTGTTTTCTCCGTCTTGTGTGTGTGTATGAGAGAGAGTGTGAGAAAGAGAGAGAGAGAGAATGACAGAGAGATATATATGTATCTCCTTAACTAGATTGTAGGTCTGCAGCAGTGACTTTTATCAATTTCATGTGCCTTTTCATGTTCTAAATAGTGCCACATATACTATAGGTTCTTATGAATGCACAAGTGAACAAATGACACTGGAGTGTTTCTTCCTTTCTGCCTTTCTTTCAAATGTTTACTATAGACTTCTTGAGGATATGAAAAAGTCTAGACATGACTTGGGAAAATGCACATGTTCAATAAGGCTGAAAAACCCCATTTACTTTTAAATAAATGTAAGTTAAGACAATAAGATACCATTAGTCAGCTACCAAATTAGCAAAGCAATTAAAAATGATGACACCATCAGGGAAATAAGGTTCTCTTAGAGAGGAATAAAATTCAGTACCAGCTGGGAAAGCTCTATGTAGTATTCTCGTCTTTATTGTCTGGCTCACTGCTAATCAATGTATCAAAGTATAATTTATGTATAGTAAGCTGCATCCATTAAAACAATTTTGAGAGATATTCATACTTACGAAAACACTGACGGTTAGATAACCAATATAGAATATTTCTATCATACTTTATTTTTTTTCTATTCCCCTTTGCAGGTTATCTTTTCCTCCCCCTTGACAACCACTGATTTGCTTGCTGTCATTAGAGATTAGTTTTCAAGTTCTACAGCTGTGCTGTCTCTAGCCACATGTGCTGGTGAACATGAGTTGTGGGCTGATCCGGATTAAGATGCAATGTAAGTGTAACACATGGGATTTTGAAGATTTAGTATGAAGAATAATATAAATTATCCAATTTTAAAATACTGAATATATGTTGAAATAATATAATAAATATACTGGATCAAATAAAATATACTATTAAAATTAATTTAATCATTTCTTTTCACTGTTTTAAAAGTGGTTACCAGACAGTTTTAAATGACATATGTGACTTGCATTGTATTTCTACTTGACAACACTCTTCCAGAGCCTGGTTAATTCTTAATTCATCTTCAAGATTGATTTATTTGAAATTTCTACAAACCTCTCTCATTTTGTTAACATGGCAACCTGTACTTTCTCTTATCTTGCCTCTTACCACATTTGGAGAAATTACATGGGTGCTTCTTACATCCGTTTCCCCCAGTAGGCTGAAACTCTGTCAGGGGAGGGTCATATCTTGTTCATCATCACTCTTTTGCAACCGAGTTCACTGACTGATATGACATAGATGCCACTTAATAATATTTATTGAATAAAACTATCAACTATTATACTTAAAAGTTCAGAAAATAATTTTTTGCACAAAGGTGTTCATCAAAGTATTATTTATAGTTTTTAAAATAGGCAACAAGTATATATAGCAATAGGAGGTTGGTTCAGTAAGATGAGACATATTTATACAAAACACTAGGCAGCCATTAAAGATATATTTGTTACCTCAACGTAATCAACACCATATGTTAAAAGCTTATAACTAACATTATACTCAATGGTGAAAGGCTGAAAACATCCCCTGTAAGATCAAGAATAAGGCAAGGATACCATTTTTACAAGTTCTATTTAGCATAGTACTGGAAGTCCTAGCCAGAGCAATTAGGTAAGGAAAAATTAAAAAGGCATCTAAATTAGAAAATTAGAAGTAAAACTATCTCTGTTTAGAGATGACATAGTCTTATATGTAGGAACCCTAATGACTCTACCAAAAAACTGTGAGAACTAATAAATGAATTCAGCAAAGTTGCGAGATACAAAATCAACCTACAAAAATCTGTTGCATTTCTACGTACAACTGATTTGTTAAGAAATGAACAAACTGAAAAGGAAATGAACAATTCCATTTACAGCAGCATCAAAAAGAATAAAGTACTTAGGAATAAACTTAACCAAGTGAAACACAGAAACCCACTAAACATTGTTGAAAGAAATGAAAGAAGGCACAAATAATGGAAAGGCATCCTGTGTTCATGAATTAAACAATAATGTAAAGATGATGAGATCTTAATATTGTTAAGATTAGATCTACAGAGCTAATGTAATTCCTATCAAAATACCAAAGGTGCTTTTTGTAGAAATAGAAAAATTCATCCTAAAATTCACATGAAATCTCTAGAGACCCTAAATAGCCAAAACAATTTTGAAGAAGAACAAAGTTGGAGGTCTTATATTTACTGATTTCAAATTTTTTACAAAAGCACAGTAATCAAAATAGCATGTAACTGGCATAAAGTTAGACATGTAGGCCGGGTGTGGTGGTAGGAATCTGTACTCCCAGCATTTCGGGAGGCTGAGGTGGGCTGACAGCTTGAGCCCAGGAGTTCGAGACCAGCCTAGACAACATGGCAAAACTATGTCTCTACAAAAATAGAAAAATGAGCTGGGTGTGGTGGTGCTCACCTGTGGTCCCAGATACTTGGGAGGCTGAGGAGGGAGAATCACTTGAGCCCAGGAGGTCAAGGGTGCAGTAAGCCGAGACTGTGCCACTGCACTCCAGCCTGGGTGACAGAGTAAGACTCCGTCTCAAAAAACAAAAACAAAAAAAAGAGACATATGAATCCATGGAATAGAATACAGAGCTCATAATAAACCATTAAATGAACTACGACAAGGGTACCAAGACCATTCCATGGGGAAAGGACAATTTTTTAAAAAACAAATTTTATTGAGTATATTTAAGGTTTACAACATGATGGTATCAGATATACATAGGAAAAGGTTACCATAGTGAAACAAATTAACATAGCCATCATCTCACATAGTTATCCATTTCTCTTCTACCCGCTCCCACCTCTGCCCCATGGCAAGACCAAAAGTAGGAGCAGCTATAATCTACTCACTTAGCAAAATCCTTAATACAATACAGTATTATTCAATATAGTCCTAGGTTGTACATTATTAGATCTTTAGACTGGTTCATCAGACTTCCTTGCTACTTTATATCTTTGGACTTACATTTTCCATTTCCCACCCACCACTAGAAAAAAACAGTAGCCACTGTTTTTTATTCTCCATTTCTGTATATCTGACATTTAAAAAAATTCCACATACAAGTGAGATTATACAATATTTCTTTTCTGTGTCTGGCTTATTTTACATAGTATAATGTTGTACAGGTCCACTCATGTTGTAGTAAATGGCAGGATCTCCTTTTTAAAGGCTGAGTAATATTCCATTACGGGCATAAATATCACAATGTCTTTATCCATTCATTCATTGACAGACACCGAGGTTGTTTCTACATCTGAGCTATTGTTAATAATGCTGCAATAAATATGGAAGTACAGATAACTTAAAATTTTTTTAATTTAAAAAGCTATATGGGTACAAGTTGTTTTTGGTTACATGGATGAGCTGTATAGTAGTGAAGTCTGAGATTTTAGTGTACTTGTTACCCAAAGGGTGTACATTGTACCTCAATAGGTAATTTTTCATCTCTCAGGGAGTGCAGGTATCTTTATGAGGTGGTAATTTCATTTCCTTTGGGTATATACACAGAAGAGAAATTGCTGGGTCACATAGTAATTCTATTTTTAATTTCTTTTGGGCCCTCCATCCTGTTTTCCATAATGGATGCACCAATTTACATTCCCACCAACAGTGTGCAAGGGTTTCCCTTTCTCTACATTCTTGCTAACATGTGTTAGGGTTTCTTTTTGATAACAGCTATCTTAGCAGGTTATGAGGTAATATATCAGAGCAGTTTTGATTTGTATTTCCATAATTATGAGTGATATTGAGTATTTTTCATTTGCCTTTTAGCTATTTGCATGTTTTCTTTTGAGAAATGTCTACTCTGGTCCTTCGTCCATTTTTAAATCAGGTTATATATTTTCTTGCTATTGAGTTGTATGAGTTCTTTTTAATTTTGGATATTAACTCCTAATCAGATACATGGTTTGCAAATATTTTTTCCAATCCATAGGTTGCCTTTTCATTTTGTTGACTATTCCCTTTGTGCTGCAGAAACTTTATAGTTTGATGTAGTGGCATTTATTTGTTTTTCCTTTTGTAGGCCAAGCTTTTGATGTGAGGACAATCTTTATAAGAAACGTCGTTGGAAAAACTGAATATCCACATGCAAAAGAGTTAAGTTGGACCCTTATGTTACACCATATGCTAAAATAAACTCACAATGGATCAAAGATCTAAATGTAAGAGCTAAAGCTATGAAACTCTAAGAAGAAAACATAGGGAAAAGCTTCATGATCTTGAATTTGACAGTGATTTCTTGAAACACAGGCAAGAAAAGGAAAAATAGACAAATGGACTACTTAAAAATTATAAACTTCTGTGCATTTGGGGAATACAAAAGAGGGAGTGAGAGTGGGGAGCAAGGTTGAAAAAAGCTACTTATTGGGTACTATGCTCACTATCTGGGTGACAGATTCATTTGTACCCCAAGTCTCAGCATCATGCAATATAGAAACTTGCACATGTACTCCCAAATATAAAATAAAGGTTGAAAAAACAAACTGAAATAAAACTTTTGTGAATCAAAGGATAGAATCAGCAGAGTGAAAAGGCAACTTATTAGATGGGATAAAGTATTTGCAAATCATACATCTGATAAGAGGTTAATGTCCAGAATAAATTTAAAAAATACTATAATTAAACAACAAAACACCAAACAACTTGATTTTAAAAATATGGAAAGGACTTGAGTAGACATTTCTCCATAAAAAATATACAAATAGCTAAAAAACATATGAAATGATGTTCAACATAACTAATCATTAGGATAATGCAAATCAAAACCACAAGAAAATACCACCTCATACCCATTAGAATGGCTATAAAAAACAAAGTTTTGGGTCACAAAAATCAATATACACAAATCAGTAGCTCTACTATATACCAACAATAGTCCCTTTTACAGCAGCTGAAAAAAAATTAAATACCTAGAAATATACTTAACCAAGGAAGTGAAAGATCTCTATGAGGAAAACTACAAAACACTGCTAAAAGAAATCATAGATAACACAAACAAATGGAAACACATCCCATACTCAAGGAAGGGAAGAATCAATATTGTGAAAATGCCCGTACTGCCCAAAGTAATCTACAAATTCAATGCAATTCTCATTAAAATACGATCATCATTTTTCATAGGACATAGGATAAACAATCCTAAAATTCATATGGAGTAAAAAAAGAGCCCACATAGCCAAAGCAATAGTAAGAAAAAAGAACAAATCTGGAGTCATTACATTACCTGACTTTATACAAAACTATAGTTACTGAAACAGCATAGCACTGGTGTAAAAATAGGCACTTAGACTGATGGAACAGAATAGAGAACCCAAAAATAAAGCCAAGTACTTTTAGCCAACAATATGAATGTACTTAACAATACTGAACTGTACACTTAAAAATGACTGATTATAAATTTTATATTTTATTTATTTTGCCACAATTAAACATCAACAAAAACTAAAAACTAAGAAAAGTATGATGTTTGTGAAGAATTGGTGATAATGTGGAAATATGTAAGGTGAAGTTAGAAAAAGCAGGATGAAAAATCATATGCAGAGTAGAATCTCAACTCTGTTATAAAAATGGAGGACTACAAATAAAGACTTAAAGGAATGTATTAGCACATTTTCACAGTGCTATAAAGAAACACCCAAGACTAGGTAATTTATAAAGGAAAGAGGTTTAATTGACTCACAGTTCCACATGGCTCAGGAAGCCTCAGGAAACTTACAATTGTGGCCGAAGGCAAAGGGAAAGCAGGTACGTCTTCACAATGCAGCAGAAGAGAGTAAGCATGTGAAGGAGGAACTGCCAAACACTTATAAAACTATCAGATCTCATGAAAACTCACTCACTATCACGAGAACAGCATGGGGGAAACACTCCCACGATCTAATCGCCCCCTTCCCTTCACACGTGGAGATTACAGGTCTCTCTCTCAACATTTGGGGATTACAATTCGAGATGAGATTTGGGTGGGGACACAAAGTCAAACCACATCAAGGAAATAGACCAGAGTTTTAGCAACAGGGGCACGATGGGTGGTTTTTATTATTTCTTAAAAATTTTGTGTGGTTTCCCAATCTTTACAGAGGACTTCTATTTCTTTTTCTTTTTGTTTCTTCATCTTTTATTTTAGGTTCAGAGGGTACATGTGTAGGTTTGTTTTATGGGTAAATTGCATGTCATGAGGATTTGGTGTACAGATTATCTCATCAATAAGCATAGAACTAGATAGATAGTTTTTAAATTCTCACCCTCCTCCCAACCTCCACCCACAACTAGGCCCCAGTGTCTATTATTTCCTTATTTGTTTCCATGTGTACTCAATATTTACCTCCCACTTATAAAATTAGTGGTATTTGGTTTTCCTGCATTAATTTGCTTAGGTTTATGGCTTCCAGCTCCATTCGTGTTACTGCAAAAGACAGATTTAATTCTTTTGTGTGACTGTATAGTATTCTATGGTGTAATGTATCACATTTTCTTTATCCAGTCTACCATGGATGGACATCTAGTTTATTTCAAGTCTTTGCTGCTGTGAATAGTGCTGCAATGAATATATGCATGCATATGTCTTTATGGTAGAGCTATTTATATCCCCTGGGTATATACCAAGGAATGGGATTGCTGGGTTGAATTGTAGCTCTCTTTTGTGAGATATCTAAACTGCTTTCCACAATGGCTGAACTAGTTTACATTCCCAGCTGCAGTGTATAAGTGTTCCCTTTTCTCCACAACCTTATCAGCATCTTTCTTTGAGTTTTTAGTAATAGCCATTCTGATTGGCATGAGATGCTATCTTATTGTGGTTTTAACTTCTATTTATTTTACTGCAGGGTGAAAATATTATTTTTAAATTGCGCTAAAAATTATTTTCTTTTTCAGGATTATTGCTGCTAACCAACCAGAATGTGATTAGGGCTTTCATAAGATTTTAATTGAAAGTTTAAAATTTGCTTGGAGGCCAGGATCTAGAAAGAGGAATTTCCTTTTGCAGAGAAATTTTAGTCCATATATCAATACATGTAATTCATCTGAGTAGCTCTTCAGTCTCTGTCAGTCATCAAATGACCAATCTCTCAGCCAGATCCGTAACTCTTTGGAAGGAGAAAAAGCCCCAATTTGAAGCTCTTATTAATGAACTATGTTCAGTTTTTGGAGTGTGTACCGAAGTCTGCACTAATAGATGTTAGTTGATCAGGAGGAGGATAATTGGGAAAATACTTTTTCAATAAAAACAACAAACAATTATCTACCTGAGATATCTAATGGCGATTAAGGCTTTCCACCGAACAGGGCTAGCTAAGGAATCCAGGGGCTCGCCTCTAATGAAGTCCTGCAACACAAATAAGGAGATCAAATGTTTCAGAAAGGCTCAGGAAAGTTTCCAGATGCAGCTGCAATCTCATCGGACCATTGGGTGCCCTGGGTCATAAACAAGGCAGAGATCTGTTATGTGGGACTGGTGAAGTCTATTCACTTTTTAAAAAGATAGCCCTGAAGTCTTGGTAATAGAATACTCAGGACCTTCCTTATTCCCTCTCTGCACACTCACCAGCATGTAACCAATCAGCATCTCCTTGTAGGAAAACTGGAACCCCTGATCCTCAGCATCTTGGACAGCAATGCCAATCTCAGTGATGCTTCTTGTGAAACTCATTTGCAGATCCATATCCTAAAGAAAAAGCATTCACAACGCAAGTCAAGGTCTAAGGCACCACACTCAGGTCTATTAACATGTGACCTAGCTTTGAAATATGTTCCCAGACAGGAGTGAGGATCTTTGCTTCCTTTGCCATCTCTACTCCAGACTAGGGTTTAAGTTGCAGGGAAAGTGAGAAACAAAGGTCATTTTTCCTCCCTACCACCCACAATAGAATGAAAGTTCTCTAGAGCAGTGGTTTTCAAACCTTTTTGACCATAAACAACAGTAGAAAACGTTTACAATTCCACCTAATATCTATATGCCCCAAATATGTTTAATACATAACAGAAATAATAGTTATAGTTTTTATATGTAAAGTACTCTGTTATTTCATTAAAGAATTTTTCTGTTTTTGACCTATTAAACTGATTTCATGGTCAACTGGTGGGTCACAACCCAAAGTTTGAAAAACGTTGCTTTAGTTTATAGCTCAACTTCTAAAGACCCTGGAACCAGAATATAGTCCCTTGTTCTGCCCTGGATTAGGATGATGGATTCTGACTTCAGAACTGGATTTTTACATGTTGGAAATCTTTCAAATGGAATCAAATCAAAAGAACATCTTTGCTTGGCATACTTCAGGGGGGCATTTATCTATCTATCTATCTATCTATCTATCTATCTATTTATCTTATCTATCATCTATATCTCCTACCTTGTTCATCACAGACATGCCAAGAACCTAAAAAAAAATAAAGGCAAAATTAGATTCTCAATGAGTAGCAGTCAGATATACACTCAACCCAACAAAATGACCCACCCATCAACCTGAAGGAAAACAGTAAAGCAGAAGGTAGAGTCTTGCCAAGGGGGGTCTTGCCAAGGGGAGGGAGGCAATTCACTTCTTCCATTTTTAAAGTGAGACCTTGTACATTTGCAGAGTCTTTCCCCCAGGTGAATCATGAGTAAGCTGCAGAAGGCAGGTTAGAGACCTCAAGTCTTGGGTTTTTAGCCTTCACAATCATTTAAAGAGGCTCAACAGACTTTGGTAAGGAAGGGTAAAGGCTCTTAGGGAAATGAGAAGTGAAAAATTATAAAATGAAAAGTCAAAGGGCAGCTAACTCTGGAACTGTGAGTACAGTGAGTTCTGCTATAACATTTGTGTTGAAAATGCAGATTTGTTCCAATGAGATTGACATACTGTATCAGAGAATACTTTTAGTACATGCTGAATTCACATTTGCTTGTGTGCAGTTTCCTCGGTGAGAGGAAAGGTGCACAGGTGAACCGAGCCACGTAGGAATACTCAAAGCATACACATGCACACACCCCATGAATCTACCAGCTACCTCAGTTTACTGTGTGTTATGAGTCTTTCCCATCCAAATCTGGTATTACAACAATCCATTAGACTTCACATAACCCTCCTTCCTTTTACCATTTCATAGGAAATTCCAACCTTCATAACTGACCTCAGGTGTTTCAAGGTAAAATGCCATTTTTTAGGTAGCATTTCTGTATTTTTAATTTTTTGTAAAAAATTCCTATTCACTGGCAAAATGATTGCATACACAGGAAACCCGAAAAACTCCACCAAAAGACTGCTGGAGCTGATTAATGATTTCAGTAAGGTTTCAGGATACAAAGTCAATGTATAAAAATCAGTAGCATTTTCATACACCAAAAATGTCCAGGCTGAGAGTCAAATCAAGAACATAATCTCATTTACAGTAGCCACAAAGAAAATGAAATACCTAGGAATACAGTTAACCAAGGTCATGAAAGATCCTTATGAGAACTACAAAACACTGCTGAAAGAAATCAGAGATGACACAAATAAATGAAAAAACATTCCATGCTCACAGATAGGAAGAATCAATATTGTTAGAATGATCATATTGCCCAAAGCAATTTACAGATTCATTGGTATTCCTATCAAATTACCAATGTCACTCTTCACAGAATTAGAAAAAAACTATTGTAAAATTCATATGGAACAACAAAAAAAGCCTGAATAGCCAAAGCAATACTAAGATGGAAGTATCATACTACCTGACTTCAAACTATACTATAAGGCTATAGTAATCAAAACAGCATGGTGCTGGCACAAAAACAGACACATAAACCAATAGAACAGAATAGAAAACTCAGAAATAAAGCCATACACCATATGATCTTTGACAAAGTTGACAACAACAACAAAGAAGCAATAGGAAAAGGACTCTCTATTCTATAAATAATGTTGCTGGGATAACTGGCTAACCATATGCAGATAAGTGAAACTAGACCCTTATCTTTCACTATGTATCAAAATTAACTCAAGATAGATTAAATATTTAATTGACAAGTGGGATCTAATTAAACTAAAGAGCTTCTGCACAGCAAAAGAAAATATCAACAGAGTAAACAGACAACCTACAGAATGGGAGAAAATATCCTCAAACTGTGCATCTGACAAAGGTCTACTATCCAGAATCTACAAGGAACTTCAACAAATCAACACGCAAAGAACAAACAACCCCAATAAAAAGTGGACAAAGGACATGAACAGACACTTCTCAAAAGAGGACATATAAGTGGTCAACAAACATGAAAAAATGCTCATCATCACTAACCATCATAGATATGCAAATCAAACCCACAATGAAATACTGTCTTATAGTGGTTAGAATGGCTATTACAAAAAAGGTAAAAACAAACAAACAAACAAAACAGAAGCTGGTGAGGCTGGGGAGAAAAGGGAATGTTTATACACTGTTGACGGGAATGTAAATTAGTTCAGTCACTGTGGAAAGCAGATTGGAGATTTCTCAAAGAACTTAAAACAGAGCTACCATTCTATCCAGTGATTCCATTACTGGTAATGTACTTAAAAAATAGATCATTTTACCAAAAAGACACATGCACTCATATGTTCATTGCTGCATTATTCACAATAGCAAAGACATGGAATCAACCATGGAGGACTGGATTAAAAATGTGGGATACACACACACACACACACACACACACCCCATATTTACATAGTTTGGCTGTATCCCCACCCAAATCTCATCTTGAATTCCCATATGTTATGGAAGGGACTTGGTGGGAGGTAATTGAATCATGGGAGCAAGTCTTTCCTATGCTGTTCTCATGATAGTGAATAAGCCTCATGAGATCTGATGATTATATAAGTGGGGAGTTTCCCTGCACAAGCTCTCTTCTCTTGTCTGCTGCCACATGAGACGTGCCTTTCACCTTCTGCTGTGATTGTGAGGCATCCCCAGCCACATGGAACTGTAAGTCCATTAAACATTGTTTTCTTCCAAGTCTCAGGTATGTCTTTATCAGCATAGTGAAAATGGACTAATACAGTACATATACCATGGATTACTATACAGCCATAAAAAATAATAATATCATGTCTTTTGCAGCAACATGGATGGAGCTGGAGGCCATAATACTAAAAATTAATGCAGGGACAGAAAACAAAATAAGTGTGAGCTAAATATTGAGCACATAATCATGGGAACAAGACACTGTGGACTATTAGAGGAGGACAAGGGTAAAAAAACTAACTGTGGGGTACTATGCTCACTACCTGGATGCAATATACCCATGCAACACACCTGCACGTGTACCTCCTGTATCTAAAAGTTGAAAAAAAAATTCAATGGGAAATAATTTTGTTCAGATCTATGAAAAGAAATAATCTGTCCAGGAGGGGCTTCTAAACTAAAGAGTGTGTCACTGATGGAGTTTTTTGAGTGTTATGCCTCAACCTCATTTCCTCCTTATGTTTTTACCTATATTATCTTGTGTATATGTTGTTATAGCAGAACGGACTGTACCCTGAAAGTCTATAGTAATGTTTATCTTAATCATTCTTATTTTCTTTCCTCTTTTATTTATTTATTTATTTTTAGAGATAAGGTATTGCTCTGTCACCCAGGCTAGAGTGCACTGGGACTAATGGTATGTACCACCCCACCTGGGCAATTGTTTTATTTATTTATTCTTATAGATGAGGTCTTGATACTTTTCCCTGGCTGATTTCAACCCCCTGGTCTCAAGTGGTCCTCCAACTTTGTCCTCACAAAGGGCTGAGATTACAGGCTTAAAAAATAATTTCTTGTAGAGATGAAGCCACACTATGTTGCTCAGACTGGTCTCTAACTCCTGGCCTCAAGTGATCTTCCCACCTTGGACTCTCAAAGTGGTGGGATTACAGCCATGAGCCACCTTGCTTGGCTCCTCTCTCTTGTATTTTCCTCATAATGTTCCTCAATTACTGACTATAAATTAATGTAACATAAAACATATTTTATTATGTTTTCTATTTTCATCATTGCTTATCAGATTTTGGGGGCATCAGAATCAACTCTTGAGGAGCATGTTGAAAATACAAATTCAGTGATTCAACTCTGAAGACTGGGATTCATTAGGCATCTCTATTTTTGACAGGCTCTCCAGGCAATTCTTATGCAACTAAGGTGTGAGGAAGACTGCCCTATACCCTTCCACTAGCATATACTGATGACTACAATTTCATGAGTCCTTATGAGTCTATTCTTATCACATGTACATATGAATAAATTTGAAGAGCACTTATGCATCAACATGTGGTTTGTGGAGACACAGACCAGAAGCTAAAGGAGTCAGCAAGGTGCTGACAATCTAACAGGAGAAGCAGATGTGCATATAATCAATGAAAGCCTCCTACATCGATCTATAAATAACCACTTGACCCTTTAAGCATATAGATTTCCAGAGTTTTCCCAAGACTTACTGAAGTAACTTCTCTAGAAAACAACTCTAGGAAGCTATATTTTAAACTTGATTCTTATGTGATTCTTAGGTGGCCAGCCTGGTATCTGTCAGCAAAATGGATGAATTCACAACATGTATAAAGCAATTTATTAAAGATACAAATAAAATGCTATGGAAGACAGAATGATCAGATAAATTTCAACCTGGTTTGGTGGCTCTGAAGGTAGAACATTCTTCGTATGTTTGAGAAGCATCAAGGAGGGTCAGGGTGGCTGGGATGAATGTGGAGAGGAAGACAGTGCAACATAGGTGAACTGAAAAGCCTGACGAATGACCTATTTTATTCACTTAAAGTATGTATATGACACTTACTATTTGTGAGACACTGTTCAAGGTAATTTGTAAGTCTTATCACATAAAAAGTTAAAGAACTACCATGGGCTAACACTTCTGATACTATTACAAGTAAGTAATAAGCCAGGTGCCCTAAAATAGTACAGGAGTAACTGTTTTAAGTTCAAACATGGGTGAGATCACTATGGATATGATTGATCTGGGACAATCACACATCACAGCAGTGGTAGGACATGAACAGCTCAGGGCCTTAGGAAAGAAAATAGATTACCTGATGCTATTTTAAAATGAATTTTTCTGTTCCCATATGTTCTCATTTCCCAAACATAGCAGATCCTATCTATCTTTCTTTTGGCCTGTATCCTTTGAGCCTGAAGGATGCAGCCATCCATGTTGCTGCAAAACACATGTTTTATTCTTTTTTTATGGCTGCGTAGTAATCCATGAGACATTTACTGTATTAGTCTGTTTTCACGCTGCTGATAAAAACATACCCAAGACTGGGAAGGAAAAAAGCTTCCCAGGGGCTGAGTCCCTGCAAGTTTTAGGAACCCCAGCCTAGAAATGGAGGCAGTCCTGCAATGGGCGTTACCTGAGAGCACTGGCCATGAAGAAACAGGACTTGGGATATGATGTCTTGATTAAGTCTGGAGAGAAGTTGCTTCTTGGGAGCATGGAGGGCCACAGCTCCATAGATGACCATGACATCTGTCTTGGTCAGGCTCTTTTTCCCAGAAAAAAGGCTCTGAAGATCAGGAAAGGGAGATGTGAAAAATGTGACTGAAGGAGTTTTATTTTCTCTCATGTTTTTTTCCTAATCCCATGGACCACTATAGGGATAAGAAACTGAACTGGGATGATTCAAATAAGTCTAAAATGAGTGTATTTTTGCCTGTTTAAATGTAAACACGCAGGATGGTCCTGTGGGACGATCAGGGCTTCAGAGAGATAACTGGGAGAAGCTTTTGTCAATTATTTACTTATCAGGCCCCTTTCCTTCAAGGTAAGCAGAGTATACATGAGAGGAGCTATTCCTGAAGGCTGAGCGGTTGGCAGAGCAGCAAACCTAGGCACATGCAGAGCGCATTTAGGATCTTCCAGATCAGCTTTAGGGTCAGAGAAAATAGACTTTTCATATAGCTGATCATCCTGCAAAGACTAGGCTTAGACAGTTCTGACCTGGAATAAGAACCTGGCGACAGGAGTAAGTGTAATATAGAGAAAGGATATTCACTGAAGAAATCGGGGTTGTCTGGCCTTGCAATCCTGAGAACCTTGAAGATGATTCTTCTTACCTTACATCGATTCATGAAAAACTTTTCCTGATTTTGAAATGTTTTAAGTACTTTTAAAACGATATCCAAATGGTTCTCGGCACAGTATCCTAAAATAGACGTGATTCCCTAAAATCAGAGAAGGTATGACATTTTGAGTTTAACCATTTATTTACTCAACAAATACTTACTGAGCACCTATTATGGGCCAGGTACCCTTTTAGGTGCTGAGGGTACAGTAGTTTGCAGAACATACCAAAGTCCCCATCTTTGTGAAGTATACAACCAGCAGGACTGACAGGGAAGTAATAGGGAAGTGAAATAAGTAAACACATCAATTCAGTAAACAGGTAAATATACAGCGTGTGTGCCAGATGGTGATGAGTGCTATGAAGATAAGTAAAGCAGGAATAGGTAATGAGGATTGGGGGAAGTTTGCATTTTTAAAATAGGATAGTCAGAGATGGTCTCATGGACAAGGTGACAATAAGCAGAGCCCTGAAATGAGTGAGGGAGTGAGCCAGTAGACTATCTGGAAAGGAGAGTTTCAATCAGAGAGAAGGTAAGTGCAAAGCTCCTGAAGTCCACTGAGAGGGCTGAGTGAGCAGTCAGGGAGGAGAGCAGTGCAAAATGAGTCAGACTGGAGGCGGGAGGTTCGTCACAGTAGGGCCGTTTAGGCTATCCCCAAAATTTTGGACTTGTAATCTATGATTTGCTGGGACGCTAATGGAGGTTTTTTCCAGCTTGAATTAACTGATGCTTTTAAAGAATCATTCTGTTCCTGAAACTTTATTGTATCTTAAGAGGTTAAATTTCTGAAAGTCGGCAGCTCTTGTTTCACACTCAGGTTATATATTCCGGCTGTCCCCACCTCTCTTGTCCAAAGCTGATTTCACCAGAGTTCCTTCATGGCAATTTGCTCCTGAAACCTGTTATATGTCATTCAGTTGCATAACCCTGCCAGAGCCATTATGAAAACTCATAGACTAGATCATTCTTGTAGAGTCTAGATAATAATCGTTCTAGTATGAAGCTAGAATTGGAGCTCTGGCATCACATGATTGAAAACATTATGCTTAGGAGATTGAAAACCAAATAGGTTTGGTGGGTTATGAAAGTCACGTGTTAACAGTTTATTCATCCAGAGGTCATTTACTAAGCCACTTTAGTATGTAAGACATATTCAAGGACTTAAAATTAAGTCAAAAAGGCATTTGAGAAGCTCAATTGGACGTCATAATTTTTTATTTTTTTATTTTTTGAGACGGAGTCTCACACTGTCACCCGGGCTGGAGTGCAGTGGTGCAATCTCAGCTCACTGCAACCTCCGCCTCCTGGGTTCATGCGATTCTCTTGCCTCAGCCTCCCGAGTAGCTGGAATTACAGGTGCATACCACCACACCCGGCTAATTTTTTGTATTTTTAGTAGAGACGGGGTTTCACTATGTTGACCAGACTGGTTTCAAACTCCTGACCTCATGATCCGCCTATCTCGGCCTCCCAAAGTGCTGGGATTATAGTCGTAAGCCACTGTGCCCAGTCACAATTTATTTTTTAAGTCTGTGAAACTCTCAGAGCTTGAATGAAAGTCTTATTATATGCTTATATCTAAAATCAAGTTACTTTGTTTCCTAACCTATACCAGAGCTAAGATGGAAAAAAATGATATTGAGATGGTGCCAATAGCAATAAATAATGATAATATCTGACAAGAAAAAAGGAAATAATAGTAACATAAAAGCAGTTTCAAAAGTTCAGTGAGGTCTAGTGGTTTCTGGTCATTTAATGTGTGAGAAAGAACCCTAAATATCTCATAATTTCTGAGGAGAAAGTATAACACACTATACTTTTTTTATACTGGTGGTCTTTATCAGCCTGGGAACTATTTTTTGTTGGTTTGTTTGTTTTAAAATATACATCTTCAGTGGGGCGTGGTGGCTCACGCCTGTAATCCCAGCACTTTGGAAGGCCAAGGTGGGTGGATCACCTGAGGTCAGGAGTTCAAGACCAGCCTGGCCAACATGGCGAAACCCTATATGTTAAAAATATAAAATTAGCCGGGCATGGTGGCAGATGCCTGTAATCCCAGCTACTTGGGAGAATGAGGCAGGAGAATAGCTTGAACCCGGGAGGCGGAGGTTGCAGTGAACCAAGATCCTGCCACTGCACTCCATCCCAGGTGACAGAGTGAGACTCTGTCTCAACAACAAAAACAACAACAACAAAATGCACATCTTCTGCTTCCTCCATATTTACATATGCTCTATAGCCACAGGCTATGGTAGGAAGTAGGTAAAGCTTTGCAGAAACACTTCAGGTTATGTTTACATTCTCTCTAGATTAGTCTATAAGTAGCTTTCAGCTTGTAAATTCAATCATTTTGATGCTCACAATCATGCTCTAAGTCAAGCTAAGGTCAAAATATATCAAATATACTCTCGTTAGGTAAGAATTATTGAAATTGATTTTTCAATATTTTCACGAACTTGGCTAAAAATGAAGTATTGATTTTTAAATAGAAAAGCCTAACTTTTCTGAAAAATTCTGTTAGGCTATTCTGAGTGTATTAATTGATAATTCTGATTAAGTAGAACATTATTATAAAAGCTGTCAGATGTTTTGTGGGTAGGATTAGTTGTTATCATCATAAGAGGAAATTGAGAGCAAGGGGTCCCACCTGTCTTTGATCCCCCAGTTGGTTGGGAGCAGTCAGAAACTCCTTAATCTGTGAGTTTACAAAGTCTGAATCTTGGCAGGATGCTAAGGTGGTTCCCAAGGCTTTCCAAAGGAATTTCTGGAAAACAAAAGATAAGCAACAGGATTTTAAAGGTTGGAAAGCAAGATTCTGATGAAGAGTGGAAAGAGTTAAAATAATCATCTGAAGGAAAGAAATTGGGGTGACTTAATCCACTTAATAACCAGGTACCTCAAGCATTCTGTCTTCTTCAGAGTGTTTCCTTACTCCAGGCTCTGCCCTCTGTCTGTGCTCTCCTATGTTATTCTCTACTTTGTGCCCTGCCCCTAAAATATTCTTCACTCTCCATTGTAATTTTTTATTTTCTTGCTTGTCTCCATGCTTAGGATTTGGGTTCATTGTAGCAAAGGGTCTTATTCATTATTTCCACTGTATAGTTCCTGGTTGTTTATATGTGCTCAACAAATGTTCATTGAACATGCTCAATAAAAAGAGGGTTTTGTGTTGTTGTTGTTGTTTTTTAGATAGAGTCTCACCCTGTTTGCCCAGGCTAGAGTGTAGTGGTATGATCTCAGCTCACTGCAACCTCTGCCTCCTAGGTTCAAGTGATTTTTTGCCTCAGCCTCCTGAGTAGCCAGGATTACAGGCATGTGCCACCATGCCCGGTTAATTTTTGTATTTTTAGTGGAGATGGGGTTTTACCATGTTGACCAGGCTGATGTCAAACTCCTGGTCTCAAGGGATCTGCCTGCTTCAGCCCCCCAAAGTGCTGGGATTTCAGGTGTGAGCCACCTTGCCCAACTGGTTATTTTGAAGATGGCTTTAATTTTTTTTATAAGGTTCAAATCATTCCTAGCCATATAGTATCAGATTGGCATTTATTTAGAATCTCCATATTGTCACACACAAGAGACAAAACTGGCTAGTTGGTGATTGACTTCAAGGACTCTGCATAGCTGGCAGGACTGTTCCTAATGAGTGGTCATTATTGACCATAGGAGAATCTGTGGAGCAGGAGGACAGGACATTCTAATAGACACAGACCAAGTTAAATTAGTACATTCAGGAGAAATGTGCAGCTCAGTCTGGCTTGAAATAAGAGGGGTGCATAAGGTTAAAAAGAGGTGGAGCAGTTGCTGTTATCTCAACTCCCAGAGTGACAGTGGCCTCAATCAAAGTGAGAATCTGACCAGGTCGCATCCACCCCACTTTCACTTATTCACGTCAAAGTCCCTATAATAAGGAAATTATACTGGAGAAAACTGTGTACAATACAGATGTAAATACAATTTGGGGACGAAGCTGCTAAAGTCTATTTAAGCCCACCTTGGAGGAAAGAGTGGAAAGAATCTGGGAAAGTCGTGCTGCAGGAAAAAATTGATGTCATGAAGGGAAAAGTTCGACTTAGGTGTAAAATATTAGTCTTAGTGCCTCCCAGTCCTGCTGACCTGTTGCTTCTCTGCAGATTTTGGTCCAGTGCATAGTACATTCCTGCTTTGGTGCTTCACACGGAATCCAAGAAATCAGGAGCCTAGCACTGGGAGAAAATGTGGTAGGGTGCAAAAATAGCAACTTTTCTATCCTACTTCTGTCCATGTCTCCTTACCATGGGGTGTTGCAGCTCCTTCAATCAAAAAAGGAGTCTATTTTCCCATTTATTTGAACCTGGGCTGGCTTTTTGACTTGCTTTGGCCAATAGAATGTGGCAAAAATGATAATGGGCCAGTTCTGAGCCTATGTTGTAACCAAGCGAGTGAGAGAGAAATGCTGCACTTTGAGACGAATTCAGGAGTCCTTTAGCAGCCAGCGACTGAGAGACAGCTAACGCACGAAATTCTCTCGGCCTAAAGAAGGGGCTAGATTTGCTTTTATACTTTGGTTTAGAGAGGGGAGGGGGATTCTAGCTATAGCATTCTTACAGAAGTAAAACAGACAAAAAAGTAAAAAAGACAAATGGTTATAGGAAAACAAACAGTTCCAGGTGCAGGGACTTTAAATTCATCACAGGGTGATAGGTGTGGGGGCTCTGGGTATTATCTGCCAGACACAAAAGCAGAGGCTTTATTGTATTCTCTGCCAAGTGAACTCCTGGGAACTGCGGACATTACTTGCCTCAGTACCTTTTTAGTTAATTGCACTCTTTGATATGTTGAGAGTCAGCTTGCACAAGTTAAGTCCTTCAGGAAGAGGGTGGGTAAGGAGCCCTTGATGTCTTGTAAATGAAGGAGCCAAGGGTTTTCTCAGCTAATGGAGAGCCTACTCATATTAAAACAAGGTGAAGTATTTAAGGGAGAGTCTATTCATGTTAAATACAAGGTTGGTTATTACACCTATACCTCAAGAGTCCTTACATACTTTGTTGCTATCACCCTGAGAGTTAGCTTGGGCTAGCTTGCTAGAGGATGAGAGAACAACAGGAACAGAAATCAACTGTGCTCTTTAAGATGCATCATAGGCCGGTGGTGTGGTGGCTCACGCCTGTAATCCCAGCATTTTGGGAGGCTGACGTGGGTGGATCATGAGGTCAGCAGATCAAGACCATCCTGGCTAACATGGTGAAGCCCCATCTCTACTAAAAATACAAATAAATATATTTGCATTTTACAAATATATTTTGTATATTTTTATATACAAATATACATTTGTATTTGAGTTGGGTGTGGTGGCATGTGCCTGTAGTCTCAGCTACTCAGAAGGCTGGGGCAGGAGAATTGCTTGAACCCAGGAGGCAGAGATTGCAGTGGGCCAAGATCGCACCACTGCACTCCAGCCTGGGTGACAGAGCAATAGTCCATCTCAAAAAAAAAAAAGATGCATCATATACCAGCCAACCTCAAGTATACCTTGTAAGCCTAGTTAAGATTAGATGACTACCCACCTGAGCCCAGCCCAAAGTGTCAAGGTATAAAATTGTGAGATAAATAGGTAGCTATTATTTTAAGCCACTAGGGTTAGTTTGTGATTCAGCAGAAGCTAATTAGTACATTCTTACTTTACTCTTGTTCAGCGTAAGGCTTGAGAGCATCTCGGCAGCTAATTACTAAAATTGCTCTGCCTACCAGTACCACCATTATTCTGGAATAATCTTGTGAGTCTGGAAGCTGTTGAATACATGGCATGGACCTTTGAAGAGAGTAGTGGTTCTCCCACATGGAGTTTGAGATCTGAGAATGGACAGACTGCCTGCTCAAGTGGGTCCCTGACCCCCAAGTAGCCTAACTGGGAGATACACCCACAAGGGGAAGACTGACACCTCACACCTCACACAGCCAGGTACCCCTCTGAGACGAAGCTTTCAGAGGAATGATCAGGCAGCAACATTTGCTGTTCAGCATTATTCACTCTTCTGCAGCCTCCGCTGCCAATACCCAGGCAAACAGGGTCTGGAGTGGACATCCAGCAAACTCCAACAGACCTGCAGCTGATAGTCCTGACTGTCAGAAGGAAAACTAACAAACAGAAAGGACATCCACACCAAAACCCCATCTGTACATCACCATCATCAAAGACCAAAAGTAGACAAAACCACAAATATGGGGAAAAAGCAGTGTAAAAAAGCTGAAAATTCTAAAAATCATAGCACCTCTACCCCTCCAAAGGAATGCAGCTCCTTGCCAGCAACAGAACAAAGCTGGATGGAGAATGTCTTTGACGAGTTGAGAGAAGAAGGCTTCAGACAATCAAACTTCTCTGAGCTAAAGGAGGAAGTTCAAATCCAAATCAAAGAAGCTAAAAACCTTGAATAAAGATTTGACAAATGGCTAACTAGAATAACCAACGTAGAGAAGTCCTTAAATGACCTGATAGAGCTGAAAACCATGACACGAGAACTACGTGACAAATGCACAAGCTTCAGTAACTGACTCGATTAACTGGAAGAAAGGGTATCAGTGATTGAAGATCAAATGAATGAAATGAAATGACAAGAGAAGTTCAGAGAAAAAAAGAGTAAAAAGAAATGAACAAAGCCTCCACAAAATACGGGACTATATGAAAAGACCAAATCTATATCTGATTGGTGTACTTGAAAGTGACAGAGAGAATGGAACCAAGTTGGAAAACACTCTGCAGGATATTATCCAGGAGAACTTCCCCAACCTAACAAGGCACACCAACATTCAAATTCAGGAAATACAGAGAACATCACAAAGATACTCCTCGAGAAGAGCAACTCCAAGACACATAATCATCAGATTCACCAAAGTTGAAATGAAGGAAAAAATCTTAAGGGCAGTCAGAGAGAAAGGTTGGGTTACCCACAAAGGGAAGCCTATCAGACTAACAGCTGATCTCTCAGCAGAAACTCTACAAGTCAGAAGAGAGTGGGGGGCCAATGTTCAACATTCTTAAAGAAAAGAATTTTCAAATCAGAATTTCATGTCCAGACAAATAAGTTTCATAAGTGAAGGAGAAATAAAATCCTTTATAGACAAGCAAATGCTTAGAGATTTTGTCACCACCAGGCCTGCCCTACAAGAGATCCTGAAGGAAGCACTAAACATGGAAAGGAAAAACCGGTACCAGCCACTGCAAACACGTGCCAAAATGTAAAGACCCTCGATGTGAGGAAGAAACTGCATCAACAAATGGGCAAAATAACCAGCTAACATCATAATAACAGGATCAAATTCACACATAACAATATTAACCTTAAATGTAAATGGGCTAAGTGCTCCAATTAAAAGACACAGACTGGTAAATTGGATAAAGAGTCAAGACCCACCAGTGTGCTGTAGTCAGGAGACCCATCTCACATGCAGAGACGTACATGGCTCAAAATAAAGGGATGGAGGAAGATCTACTAAGCAAATGGAAAACAAAAAAAGGCAGGGTTGCAATCCTAGTCTCTGATAAAACAGACTTTAAACCAACAAAGATCAAAAGAGACAAAGAAGGCCATTACATAATGGTAAAGGGATCAATTCAACAAGAAGAGCTAACTATCCTAAATATATATGCACCCAATACAGGAGCACCCAGATTCATAAACAAGTCCTTAGAGACTTAAAAGAGACTTAGACTCCCACACAATAATAATGAGAGACTTTAACACCCCCCTGTCAACATTAGACAGATCAACGAGACAGAAAGTTAACAAGGATATCCAGGAATTGAACTCAACTCTGCACCAAGCAGACCTAATAGACCTGTACAGAACTCTCCACCCCAAATCAACAGAATATACATTCTTCTCAGCACCACATCGCACTTATTCCAAAATTGACCACATAGTTGGAAGTAAAGCACTCCTCAGCAAATGTAAAAGAACAGAAATTATAACAAACTCTGTCAGACCACAGTGCAATCAAATTAGAACTCAGGATTAAGAAGCTCAATCAAAACTGCTCAACTACATGGAAACTGAACAACCTGCTCCTGAATGACTACTGGATACATAATGAAATGAAGACAGAAATAAAGATGTTCTTTGAAACCAATGAGAACAAAGATACAACACACCAGAATCTCTGGGACACTATTAAAGCAGTGTGTAGAGGGAAATTTATAGCACTAAATGCCCACAAGAGAAAGCAAGAAAGATCTAAACTTGACACCCTAACATCACAATTAAAAGAACTAGAGAAGCAAGAGCCACCATATTCAAAAGCTAGCAGAAGGCAAGAAATAACTAAGATCAGAGCAGAACTGAAGGAGATAGAGACACAAGAAACCCTTCAAAAAATCAATGAATCCAGGAGCTGGTTTTTTGAAAAGATCAACAAAATTGATAGACTGCTAGCAAGACTAATAAAGAAGAAAGGAGAGAAGAATGAAAAGACGCAATAAAATAATGATAAATTGATATCACCACCAACCCCACAGCAATACAAACTATCATCAGAGAATACTATAAACACCTCTACACAAATAAAGCAGAAAACCTAGGAGAAATGGATAAATTCCTGGACACATACACTCTCCCAAGACTAAACCAGGAAGAAGTTGAATCCCTGAATACACCAATAACAGGCTCTGAAACTGAGGCAATAATTAATAGCCTACCAACCAAAAAAAGTCCAAGATCAGACGGATTCACAGCTGAATTCTACTAGAGGTACAGGGAGGAGCTAGTACCACTCCTTCTGAAACAATTCCAATCAGTAGAAAAAGAGGGAATCTTCCCTAACTCATTTTGTGAGGCCAACATCATCCTGATACCAAAGCCTGGCAGAGACACAACAAACAAAAGAGAATTTTAGACCAATATCCCTGATAAGCATTGATGCAAATATCCTCAATAAAATACTGGCAAACTGAATCCAGCAGCACATCAAAAAGCTTATCCACCATGATCAAGTGGGCTTCATCCCTGGGATTCAAGGCTGGTTCAATATATGTAAATCAATAAATGTAATCCAGCATATAAACAGAATCAAAGACAAAAAACCCATGATGATCTCAATAGATGCAGGAAAGGCCTTTGACAAAATTCCACAGACCTTCATGCTAAAATCTCTCAATAAATTCAGTATTGATCTAACATATCTCAAAATAATAAGAGCTATTTATGACAAACCCACAGCAAATATCATACTGAATGAGCAAAAACTGCAAGCATTCCCTTTGAAAACTGGCACAAGACAAGGATGCCCTCTCTTACCACTCCTATTCAACATAGTGTTGGAAGTTCTGGCTGGGGCAATCAGGCAAGAGAAAGAAATAAAGGGTATTCAATTAGGAAAAGAGGAAGTCAAATTGTCCCTGTTTGCAGATGACATGATTGTATATTGAGAAAACCCCATTGTCTCAGCCCAAAATCTCCTTAAGCTGAGAAGCAACTTCAACAAAGTCTCAGGATACAAAATCAATGTGCAAAAATCGCAAGCATTCTTATACACCAATAACAGACAAACAGAGAGCCAAATAATGAATGAACTCCCATTCACAATTGCTTCAAAGAGAATAAAATACCTAGGAATCCAACTTACAAGGGATGTGACAGACCTCTTCAAGGAGAACTACAAACCACTGCTCAGTGAAATAAAAGAGGACACAAACAAATGGAAGAACATTCTATGCTCATGGGTAGGAAGAATCAATATCATGAAAATGGTCATATTGTCCAAGGTAATTTATAGATTCAATGCCATCCCCATTAAGCTACCAATGACTTTCTTCACATAACTGTAAAAAATTACTTTAAGGTTCATATGGAACCAAAAAAAGCCCATATTGCCAAGACAGTCCTAAGCCAAAAGAACAAACCTGGAGGCATCATGCTACCTGACTTCAAACTATACTACAAGGCTATAGTAACCAAAACAGCATGGTACTGGTACCAAAACAGACATATAGACCAATGGAACAGAACAGAGCCCTCAGAAATAATACCACACATCTACAGCCATCTGGTCTTTGACAAACATGACAAAAACAAGAAATGGGGAAAGGATTCCCTATTTAATAAACAGTGGTGGGAAAACTGGCCAGCCATAAGTAAAAAGTTGAAACTGGATCCCTTCCTTACACTTTATACAAAAATTAATTCAAGATGGAATAGAGACTTAAATTTTAGACCTAATACCATAAAAACCCTAGAAGAAAACCTAGGCAATACCATTCAGGACATAGGCATGGGCAAGGACTTCATGTCTAAAACACCAAAAGCAATGGCAACAAAAGCCAAAATTGACAAATGGGATCTAATTAAACTAAAGAGCTTCTGCACAGTGAAAGAAACTACCATCAGAGTGAACAGGCAACCTACAGAATGGGAGAAAATTTTTGCAATCTACTCATCTGACAAAGGGCTAATATCCAGAACCTACAAAGAACTCAAACAAATTTACAAGAAAAAAAACAAACAATCCCATCAAAAAGTGGGCAAAGGATATGAACAGACACTTCTCAAAAGAAGACGTTTATGCAGCCAATAGACACATGAAAAAATGCTCATCATCACTCACCATCAGAGAAATGCAAATCAAAACCACAATGAGATACCATCTCACACCAGTTAGAATGGCGATCATTAAAAAGTCAGGAAACAACAGGTGCTGGAGAGGATGTGGAGAAATAGGAGCACTTTTACACTGTTAGTGGGACTGTAAACTGGTTCAACCATTATGCAAAACAGTGTGGTGATTCCTCAAGGATCTAGAACTAGAAATACCATTTGACCCAGCCATCCCATTACTGGGTATATACCCAAAGGATTATAAATCATGCTCCTATAAAGACACATGCACCGGTATGTTTACTGCAGCATTATTCACAATAGTGAAGACTTGGAACCAACCCAAATGTCCATCAATGACAGACTGGGTTAAGGAAATGTGGCACATATACACCATGGAATACTATGCAGCCATAAAAAATGATGAGTTCATGTCCTTTGTAGGGACATGGATGCAGCTGGAAACCATCATTCTCAGGAAACTATTGCAAGGACAGAAAACCAATCACCGCATGTTCTCACTCATAGGTGGGAATTGAACAATGAGAACACTTGGACACAGGAAGGGAACATCACACACCAGGGCCTGTCGTGTGGTAGGGGGAGTGGGGAGGGGTAGCATTAGGAGATATACCTAATGTAAATGATGAGTTAATGGGTGCAGCACACCAATATGGCACATGTATATATATGTAATAAACCTGCATGTTGGGCACATGCAGCCTAGAACATAAAGTATAATAATAAAAAAAATACATGGCATGACATGACGTGCACAGAGCTAGTTTGTATTATAAGAAGATAGAGCATTACTCACCAAATCTTTCCCATGTGTGTTGGTGGGTTTGATAAACCCATATGGAAAATCAGTACTCTGCACCAAACTAGAGAGTTTTGAAAATTACATATGTGAGGAGAATTTTGAAAATTACATATGTCAGTCAAAGATTGATAATGAATAATTTGTGGAAAGAAATACTGAGTACTGGAACTGAGAAACGTAAATATTTTTCCAGGAAAATAAACTTATGAATGGTATTAACATAATAAAGACTATGTTAAAAGACCATGTTCCAAGCTACTATTACATGAAGCACACGCCCTGTGTTAAGCACTTCACCAGGGACTTTATATACTGTATGTCATTGAACCCTCAGAATACTACAACCCTCAGAGGTGGGTATTGTTTCTATTTTATTGATGAGTATGTTGAGCATCCAGAGAGATAAAATAATTTACCTAAAGCCCCATTAGTATTAAGTAGGGGGGAAACTGGCTCCAAACCCCATTGGGAATGGATGGCTACAAGGTGGAAGTTTAGGTAGGGGCCATTTAGAGACAGAGGGATAGAAGAACTGACTTTAAAAACATGGAAAAGAATAATGTTTGAAAAATACTTTATTGCTCTGACTTGTCCTGTTAACCGACACATGGATGTGGGGCCTTTAATCATTGTTCTCCATGGCCGTACCTCTTTGTCACTGGAAATTAAAACATATTTCTTTGGGCACCCTTTCCTAGAAGTAGCTTTTGAGTATTATTTTAGCTGTAAGCCTATGTTAAATTGTAGTAGATTCTTTTTGATAGCCAGCATCACAAGACTGGCATAATGGAAGCCAAGACAGAAGCTGACATTAAGCATTGCTGTTAGCCTTCCAGTATCTATTCTTCTTCCTCCTCTAGAAAGAACCTCTGAATATTAGTCAGGCACATATCTATCTTATCTACCTCTCAGTCTTCCTCGCAGATATGTGAGGCCATACAAGTAAATTTGGGCCAAATGTGAGGTGCAGAGAAGGTAGTATTCAGCTTTCAGCTAGTGGCCTTAAAAAGAAGCAACTCTTTTTTCTAAATGTGCCTCCCTCCCTTTGATTGTAATACAGACAAGATGGAGCTATAGAAGCCATTTTGGATCACAGGTAAAAGCTACGGTTTCCCCCTTAGCTGAAAAACCAACCTTCTCAATGGAGGTATTGCTGTAACTGCCCATTTGTTGTTTGAAATCCTGAGTCAGTTGAATGGTCCAGGCCACGTCATCGATCTTCCACAAGGATTCTTTGAGCAACTGTTGTAGGAAGTGGAAGTTAGATATGAATATGACAGTTTCATGTGCTTACTTGGTATTTTTTTGGTTACTTATCTTTTAAAAGTTTAAATCTATTTTAAACAGTATTATTACTTTTCCCATAAAATAATTAATTCCTTTGAAACTTTCCTGTTAGTTCATTCTAAAAAACATTTTATGATATGTTCTGAATTTGCATGGAGAATAAGATACACAGAATGTGGAAAAGCAACTTCCTTTTCTTCCTTTAAATAAACATTGCTAAAAGACCTAAAATAGAAACTAATCTAATCTGAAACTTAAATTTGGCATTTTTCTAGTTTTGATAGATTTGGAAAAACTCCATTTGTTAATATTAATTTAACTTATTACATACTTAAAAAAAAAAACCCAAACAGGATAGAGATTTTTGGAATCAAGAATTAAATGTCTTAAAGAACAGGCACATTTCGATGTACAGGTACATTTCTGCAAACTTCAACTCTAGTAACTAAAGATTCGTGGTTTTACCAATATCTATGAGACAGGGTCACATCAATCCTTTGAATCCATGTCCTTTTTCTTTGAACAATACATAGAAAGGTGTTCTTTTTTCTTTTTGACAAACACATTGCAATATATATATTATTTCTCCTATATTTTTTCAACTTAAAGCTTAGAAAAGGACACAATGCCAAACAAAACCAATGAAAGGATGTGTATGTATGCTCTTAATAGGAGCTCATTCATGGGTTCTTTAAAGAAACTAAACAGTTTTGGAAATTTAAGAGAAGAAGACATGGGCAGACAGTTTTGGGGAAAAAAAGACCAGAAATATATTCAAAATTGGAAGAGGAAAAGGAACTGTTGTCAAGGCTTCCCATTAGAAAAAAAAATATTTTTCTCCCTAGTAGAGATAGTTATTTTAAAATGGTAGCAGAAGAAAATCTGGTGGGAATTTTGAGAGAGGGAATGGAACATAAAAGAACCATAAATATAGGAGAGAGGTGGATCCTAGAATTGAGGACCAGGAGAGTAGAGCAGTCACTTTCTTTTTTTTTTTTTTTTTTTTTTTTAATTTATTTATTATTATTATACTTTAAGTTGTAGGGTACATGTGCATAACGTGCAGGTTTGTTACATATGTATACTTGTGCCATGTTGGTGTGCTGCACCCATCAACTCGACATTTACATCAGGTATAACTCCCAATGCAATCCCTCCCCCCTCCCCCCTCCCCATGATAGGCCCCGGTGTGTGATGTTCCCCTTCCTGAGTCCAAGTGATCTCATTGTTCAGTTCCCACCTATGAGTGAGAACATGCGGTGTTTGGTTTTCTGTTCTTGTGATAGTTTGCTGAGAATGATGGTTTCCAGCTGCATCCATGTCCCTACAAAGGACACAAACTCATCCTTTTTTATGGCTGCATAGTATTCCATGGTGTATATGTGCCACATTTTCTTAATCCAATCTGTCACTGATGGACATTTGGGTTGATTCCAAGTCTTTGCTATTGTGAATAGTGCTGCAATAAACATACGTGTGCATGTGTCTTTATAGCAGCATAATTTATAATCCTTTGGGTATATACCCAGTAATGGGATGGCTGGGTCATATGGTACATCTAGTTCTAGATCCTTGAGGAATCGCCATACTGTTTTCCATAATGGTTGAACTAGTTTACAATCCCACCAACAGTGTAAAAGTGTTCCTATTTCTCCACATCCTCTCCAGCGCCTGTTGTTTCCTGACTTTTTAATGATCGCCATTCTAACTGGTGTCAGATGGTATCTCATTGTGGTTTTGATTTGCATTTCTCTGATGGCCAGTGATGATGAGCATTTTTTCATGTGTCTGTTGGCTGTATGAATGTCTTCTTTTGAGAAATGTCTGTTCATATCCTTTGCCCACTTTTTGATGGAGTTGTTTGTTTTTTTCTTGTAAATTTGTTTGAGTTCTTTGTAGGTTCTGGATATTAGCCCTTTGTCAGATGAGTAGATTGCAAAAATGTTCTCCCATTCTGTAGGTTGCCTGTTCACTCTGATGGTAGTTTCTTTTGCTGTGCAGAAGCTCTTTAGTTTAATGAGATCCCATTTGTCAATTTTGGCTTTTGCTGCCGTTGCTTTTGGTGTTTTAGACATGAAGCCTTTGCCCATGCCTATGTACTTTCAAATCATATATTGGATAAGAATCACTGATGGAAACCTTTAAAACATGCCAGTTCTCAGGTACCACCCCCAGAGATTCTGAATCTGGAAGGATGGAGATAGAAGGTAGAGGAGGTGTTGTGGAGAGATCATTGAAAACTGACTCTTCTAAGAAGCCATAGGTAATTCCTAGGTAGGTGCCTTATAAACTGAAAACCTATATTAAAAGCTCCCTATCTGTGGGCTTCTTCCCTCCTGCAAGTTTCTGAAGTCACGTCTTTGTAAAGTCAATGTCCACCGCCTGTCTGCAATTTACTATTTCTGGGATTTGGTATCACCTGTAGTGCTGTTAGTTGTAAAGCTCCAAGAAGTTTATGGGTGAGAGAGGAAATTCGTTTTTGGAAATGGGATACAATGTGGCCGTTTGTTTTCTAGACATTAGGAAAAAGACATTAAGCCACAAATAGAAGAGGAAATACAGTTGTGTTTAGGGGCACGGAAGTGGAAATTATGTTAATCTGTGCTTCATTATGTAGCTGGTAAAAGAATAAAGTTGCAAGAAGTAAAAAGTTGAAAATTAGAGAAGATTTAAGAAAGACACAGGAAAAATATTGCTAAGTAAAATCTTCAAAACTGTCTGAAACTTACCCAAGTGGATTTAAGATTGTTGTCCAAATTATGGCAATTTAAAGAACGTTATCCTTAAGTGATCAGTTATAACATTCTTGTTCTTTTCCAAAGTAAAGAAAAGGTTATTATCCTCGGGAATCTAGTTCCTTTAATTTAGGATGGGTAACTTTAGCTGATTTCATCATGCCATTATCAACAATTATTCTAGAAGCCAGCCTTACCTGAAGCAGCATGGTTTCCCATAGAACGGTACTGATGTTCTTTCCTAGAAACAAAAATTGATGTAATAATCGCAAAAAAACCCAAAAAACAAAAAACAAACACAAAAACCACCCCTAGACTCAAATTCTCCTGGCCAGGCCTCCAGTGGTGCTGGAGTTCAATTTTAAGCTTTCTTTTTGCTCATAATGCTTATCTGAAATCAAATATACTACATTGGCTAGGTAGAGAGAAGGTCTTCAATCCATCATAAAAATCTAGGCTTTCCGCTAATTTCGATGACTACTGAAATGACCATATTTTGATATTCTAACATGATTAATAACTTTTTAGAACAGTACTAAAATAGAATTTCTCTAGATACAAGAAAAAGACAAGCGTGAAAGTAAAAATTCCCGTTAAGAATGTTACCCACTAGGTCTTCTTGTAGTATGAATATTGGCAGAGAAACAGAACATAAGGAGTCAAGAAGAAAAAAATAGCTATCTACCTTGCATATCAAGTTCATTGTTTTTATTGCCTAAAATGAGCAATAATAGCTTTACTCAGAGAAATGGTGCATCATTTCTTTATGTTCCTGCCCTGCTGGGTAAAGACCTGGCCCCACTCCCTCGTACCTTCCAGAGGCTGCAGAAGCTCAGGTAAACGTATTTTCCATAGGTCTACCAATTTTGGATGAATGATCTCAGGCAGTATCTTCAAAAGCCCTATTGCACCAGCCCCACGTAACTCCCCTAAACTGGCAGGCATAGATATTACCTGAAGGATAGAAGAGAAAGAGCTTATCAATTTCAGGGGCCTTTAAAAGGCCCACTTATTTTTTCCTTTTACCATTGTTCCAATTCCTTTGATTTCTGCATTGGATAATCTTTTAACAAATCATCACAGTCTGTTCTTATTTATTCTAGAATGAAGCTAATACTTAGCCCTTCTCCCATTTCCTTTTCCCTGAGGATGAAGGTGAAAAATACATGGAAAGCACCAACCAAAAATAAATGGAAAGAAGACTTAGATATATCAATTAATTAAATAAAGACACGAGGAAAGAGTGCTTGAGTAAATGATCCATATGGGGCCAAAGAGAGAAATGGGAAATCCAAACAACAGATGTGGAATTTGTTTGATGGTACGTACGAATGCGATTCAGTATATGCTCACTTTAAAATTATAAGTAAAGTTTAACAAGTATTTCAGAGTGGGAAGGTAATCGTGTGAATAATAAATACTCATGAATGTCACTAGTATAGCAGAAATTTATTATGCTTTTTTAGTGTTTCTTTTTGTTTGGAGTCTCCATGTAATTTATATTAGCATTTATTTGGAACTGAATTATCCTTATCAGCTTAAATTTGCTGTAGTTTGGTTCTTTGTAACTCACTCACCAGAAGTCTGGCCAGTAGCTGCTGTGGTGAAGGAAGTTTCACTAGAAAGAGAAAGCAATTTTCATCATCACTGTAGGGGTTAGAGATTGGGGTTGGGTTTAAGATCAAAGCACTGTAGCCTTCCTGGAAATGGATCCCTCATAATAGAAAAGCTTTTCTGTGTTTATGAATGTACAGACCAGCTCCCGTAGAGATGACAAGTGCTGTTGACTCCTTGGCACTGTGCTTCTTCTTCTCCTCTGCCATAATCAGGATTCTGATGATACTAAACAGGGGCTCCAGAGCTTCTGTGTATTCTGCAGGTACCACAAAAGTCAGGATCCTTGGCCACAGCACCTGTGGAAAATAGGGCAAGATGCAAGGATTACTTATTCTTTTCCATTACTTCTCCCTGGTCCTCACTAGATGTTTTTCTCTGATGTAGAAGCTTTTATCCTGTTATTATTTTGCTTTTCGGGCCAAGTCAAGATGAGATCATTAAATGAAGCCTCTGCATAGCACATTCATTTTCAGGTGTCAGCCGTAGTGAGTGTTGGTCAGTGTTTCTCCATGGGGATGTTGCTGGAATGTGGGGCAGGACAATTCTTTGTCATGAGGGACTGCTCCAGACACTAGGGGAATGCTGGCATCCCTGGGCCCCACTCACCAAGTGCCAGTATTCCTCTTGTCAGTGTGACAACCAAAAATCTCCCAAGTACTTCCCAAAACTCCAGGATTGGAGTGTGACTGCCCCAGTGAGAAGCTTGGGAGAGGATAGTGAATGGGCTGCTACTGCCCTCTGTGCTTCAGGCTCTGACCTGCCTGCTCTGGAAGTCTGAAACATTGTGTTTCTTTAGTATGTTTTATATCCTTTAGAAAACTCTCTTGTGGTAATGGAAACCTTGGTGTCAACTTGTACTCTTCTCTCTTCTTTGTCATCTATATTTAATCACCAGACTCAGTCTTTTTTTCATTGTAAGATCTCTTGTGCCCTTCCATGTCTCATTTCTATTGTAATGACATTGCTGTAGTTCCTACAAGTTGCATCTGATCTCCTAGACAGTCTCTTTGCTGTTAGTCTACTCATGTGTGAATCTACTGATTCCCTACAATTATCATTTTAAATGTTTAGCTCTTGCTTAAAATTCTCACTGGTTTATCAACCATAAGGTAAAAGTTTGGCATTCCAGGCCCTTTAGGGTTTGACCCTAGATTATTTTTTTCATCATTTACTTCTATATCAAAAAGTCTTAAACTTTAGTATGTATCAGAAATATTGGAACTTAGTTGATTGTAGACTTTTGGTCTCTATGTCCAGTTTTGCTGATTCAGTAGGTCTGGTATGTGACCTGGAAATCTGCATTTTAAGTAAATATCTCAGATAACTCAGGAACCACATATCATCCTAGATGAAGCCTCTGATCTACTACTTAAATGGTGTGGTCTGTTGTTTGTCTTCTGATTGTGCTATGTACTTCTGGGCACTACAGATTCTAAGGCTCTTCCCCTTGAGTTTCAAATGAATCAGGTCTCCAGTGAGGCCTGAGAATGGCTGCTTTTAACACTTTCCCAGATGGAATAGGGTAAGTTGGCATTGGTTGCATTAAAACCACTACTTAGTATTACCGTATGCATTAGAGGAAGAACAGAAATCATATACTAATATTATATATATAAATTGTCATGAACTATCCAGATGTAAGATACTTTATATTAATTATCTTAATTAATTCAACATCTGTTTTTGAGGAAGCACTATGTGCTGGACACAGTATTGCCATACACCTCCTCTAGTCAGAGCATCAGGAAGCTGATGACAAATGGAGCACAAACTCATGCCTTTATTCTTACACAGACTGGACTTTAAGAAGGTGATCAAAGTAACTGTAAGTGGTGACAAAAGACCCCTTACCTGAGGCATTCCAATGACCAGTGGGTCCAGGGTTTTTAAGACCTCAAGGCTTGTTTCTCGGACAGATTCCTCTTCCTTTTCATTCTCATGAAAGTTAGTTTTCACTGGTTTCTCCTTTAAGAAAGGTCAAACAGGTGACTTGTTAGTGACTCCTAAGGTTAGTGTCCTCTGTCTTTCCTTGGGTGCATTCTCAGACTCTGGAGTAAAGGATGTAGTCCCCCAACTTAAGTGGCTCATGGAACCTAGAAACCTAGAATTCCTTGGAGGAATTAGTTGGGAAACACATCCCTTGCTAAAAGAGAGAAACAGAAATTGTGAGGCTCCTTTAACTGCAGATATCCCCTCTCTTTCTCAGACCTTTGTCATTGTCTTCAGGGCAAAATTTTCAAAGCGTGCTTCTTTGTGGAGGGAACTGTGATTTCAGTTGCAACTAATTTGCTAAAATCACAGAGATCATAAGCGCATATTTTTCAGTCAATTGATCCAAAGAAAGCTGACCTCAGTTGCTGTGGTCTGAGTGTTTGTGTTTTCCCAAAATTCGTATGTTGAAATTCGAACGCCCAAGGTGATGGTATTAGGAGGTGTGGTCTTTGGAAGATGATTAGGTCATAAGAGAAAGGCCCTCGTGTTTGGAATTCATGCCCTCATGAAGGAGACCCTGGAGAGCTAGCTATTCCCTTCCACGGTGAGAAGGCACCATCTGTTAGGAAGGAGACACTCATTGGACAGTCTTGGACTTCCCCGCATCTTGAACTGTGAGAAGTAAATATTTTCTGTTTATAAACCATCATTTCACGGTATTTTCCTTTATATATGGTGAGTGTTTCTAAAGGATTTTAAAAGCCTGCTCCATCAGCTTTTTCTCATTTATATAACAGATACATTTCTGTTTGTGCACAGCAAAGGGTTAGAACCCTAATAAACTTGTTTATGATTTCAGAAGTATGCTGTTTTAGAAATGCACTTCATAGAACTTACTTCACTGCCCCATGGTATTTTGCTATAGCAGCCTGAATGAACTAAGACATCATTGCAGCAAGTATTGATATCTCTTTTGCTTTCTCTGAAGCAATCCAGTTTCTGTGCCCCTCTCCAGACAATCCCAATCCAAGCTTTTGGTGGCTAGGTTAACTTAGAGAAAACTGATTTAACCTATCTTGTGCTTATTATAAGTTAGAGGTCATTTTAGAAAAAAAAAAAAAAAAAGAACTGAGAAAACTAGAGGCTGTAAAAAATATCAGCAAAAGTGACAAGATTAAAATATTACTTCCAAATCAGTTATTTAATTGAACTCTAGTCATTTTTAATTTTTTTACAATGTATTTTTTTTTACTCTACTCCTGTGACAGATTAAGGACCCTAACAGTTTTTTAAAAAGAAACATAGTTGAGCGAACTGTACTTTTTATAGTGCATCACTCAGAACTGTAGCCTCTGCATACCAGATTCCTGTTCAACGTTGCAGACTGGGAGAAGACATAATCAATCAATGGCCATCCTTCCCGAGCTTCAATATAGGACTTTTCACACATGGTTTGGATGAGGAGAAGAACAGAATTTCTTACCTAGGGTAAGAACAACGCAATAGCAACATTTTACTATGTTTTGCAGAAGGGAAATTTATCTTCCTTTTTTCTATAATCTTAAGGATAATTAAGTGGGAACATTTTTGAAAAAGGAACATAAAATGAGTGATGTTAATACAGGTTGAATAATCCTTATCCAAAATGCTTGGGATCAGAAGTGTTAAAATTTTGGAATTTTTTTCAAATTTTGAAATGTTTTCATTATACTTACTGGTTGAGCATTCCTAATCTGAAAATCCAAATTCCAAAATACTATAATGAGCATTTTCTTTGAGCATGACCTTTGAGTGTCATGTTGGCTCAAAAAGTTTTGAATTTGGAAGCATTTCAGATTTCCTTTGGATTAGGGATGCTCAACCTGTAGAAAGTGACTGATAGGTTATGAAAGAGTCACCAGAAATGCTCTCTTTAGGCAAAATCTTTCTCCTTGATTCCCAAAGACATATTGTCTATCACTATAGATTATGAATTGTTGGGTAACTTTGGGCTAAAACACTGCTTAGCTTTTAAAATACTCAATGAAAGATAACGTATTGAACTAAAGGTCCACACCTGCTTATTCGCAATTTCAAAGTCCAAACAACTATGAAAACTGGAATTTTGTTTCTTAAGTTTAGTGCCAACTCATTTGGTGGCAAACCCAAACTGAACTGTTTTAAAGCTATTTGTAATCTTATTCTATGCTGTGTGGATATGCATTAATTTTCTTGCAGAAATATTCATGGATTTTGATTGTGGGTTACTATCAGAGAAATGTTTTTCTAAAAGCTGAAAAATTGTCAATTCTGAAATATATCTGGCCCCAGAAATTAGAGTGAAGTTTTATGAACTTGTATTATAGTATTTATAATAATTTGGTTTTAATTTGTTTATTATGTTGCTTCTCTGGTGAATAGAAACCTGAGAACCAATCCCTTAGTGAACAGGCCTTTGAAAAGAGAGTGGGAAGAAAAAAACCATTTTGAACGGGGAAGCAGAGTTATATGGTGGCCAAAACAATTAGCATAAAGACTCTGAGTAGTCTACCTAGAGAAGAGGTACACCTTTTCTCTATTTTTGCCTGGGGAGTTGGCCTTCCTCAAAGATCTGTGCTCTTTATGCTATCCTAAACTCTTCTCGTAATTCTTCTTTTGTCTTTTGTCAGTTACAAGGCCAGGTTTTTTTGTATAATCACTCTATTGCTTTTTATTGCAAAGCTTTTACTATTTTAAACGTAGTCACTGGCAGTCAAAGTTTCCTAAAAGAATTTATTCCTCTTAATTGGCTTCTGTCTAGCATTTTATTCCAAACAAAATGTGGTATTCTTACAAAAATGTAATAATTGATAATGTTTCTTGTTTTCCCAGTATAAGTTCTATAACTTCTAACATAGAATCCCCCCACCTTTTTTTTTTTTTTTTTTTTTAAAAAAAAAGAGAGAGTCTCACTCTGTTGCCCAGGTTGGAGTGCAGTGGTGTAATCTGGGCTCACTGCAACCTCCACCTCCCGGGCTCAAGTGATTCTTGTGCCTCAGCCTCATGAGTAGTTGGGATTACAGGCGTGAGCCACCACACCTGGCTAATTTTTGTATTTTCAGTAGAGATGGGGTTTCACCACATTGACCAGGCTGGTCTCGAACTCCTGACCTCAAATGATCCACCTACCTCAGCCTCCCAAAGCACTGGGATTGCAGGCGTGAGTCACTGTGCCTTAGAACACTTTAATCAAATAATCAGAAATATTGAGCAATCCACTATGTGCATTACTTGCTCTAGGTGGTGCCTGGTTGGAGATTAGGATGTCTATGCTAAGAACAAGGTTTAGGGATTATTATTTCCTGAATGAAGATACATTATCTTTATAATTAACAAGTAAGTTTTAAACTATCTGAAGTACATTGGCATAGTGAGATACAGTCTCTTTGCTCTTATTCTACTCATGTGTTAATCCACTGATGTCCTACAATTATTTTAAATAAGCAAAAATCTTCCTTTCACTGAGATGTCCTTTAGCTGTGTGTACTTTAGGCCTCTACCTTGATGAAGTTTATCTTTTTGGAAGAGATGGAGTTCTTTGAAAAACGGAATTGACCACAGAGTTCTTTATAAAATAGTCTCATAAGTAGGTCATTAAAGAATCAAAGTAATTTCATTTATTCTTAAAGCTACCATCGACAAAAGTTTCTATTAATTCTCTTACTTTTGTATTGAGATCACCCATGACGATTTTGACTGTTCTTTCTATTGAAATGATGTGATCCCTCAACCTGGGCTCTGAAAGACAGAGGGAGAAACTGAGAGGCCTGACTCAACAGAAGCACAGTATGTGCTAGGATTGACGAAAAGCTATTCGAATTATGGCACATAATTGCGAAGTCTCTTGTCTTTAACAACTTATTTTTTTTCAATTCCCTCCCATCCTCTTTGTTTCCAAATCTTTAATGATGTCCAGTGCTTTCTTTGTTTCTTATTACATTTGTTTCATTTTGTTTAAAATGTTAGGTTCCATAGTGGTTTCAATATATCATTCCTGGTAGATCAGATCTAAATATTGTGAGACTGCTTCATATTCATCTGCTGATTCTTCAGTAAATCAAAGTGCTAACTGAATGTTAAAAAACTATATCATACTATGCAAAAACTAATTTTTGTATTTTAGCAAGTCTAAGATATCACCAATTTTATGATGTACCATTATTTCATATTGCACCAAAAAATAGTGGCTAATTATAATTAAAGATGCATTCAATTGTAAGATGCATTCGATGTTATGAAAATATGTACTTCCTGGAATAAAATATGGCAATTCATTAAATTCTGCTTTTTTGTAACCATATCAATCTCTAGAGAATTGTACACTCTCTCCCACCCACCCCTTGATATTGGACCATTTAACCAACCTACAAGAGCTTCTAAATTCTAACTTTAATTCTCAAAAATTCTGCTCATTCTTCTCAACTGGGTGCATCCATAAATGTTATGAAAGAAGTGAAGTAACTAAAGATGCCTGTTGAAAGGAATTATAGATTGTGGAAGATTGAGAAGACAGAGTTTCATTTGCACATGATGTTATATAAGCATCCAAAAGATGTAGAATAGGATTAAAGAGTGCATAGGCTTCAGTCTGCTTCTTGGCATGAAATAAACCACGTTGGTTTCGACCCTCTTGCTTACCCTCAGCACTGACAGCCGATCTTAACAAAGTCAAGATTCCCATTCGAATGGCTTCATTATTACTTCTTATTTGTTCATCAAAAAATTCCATCAGCTCTCCAGGATTGGAATGGGCTGCAGGTTCAAGAAACACTAGGGCTGTAAGAACTCATTTTCATCTTTGGTAAAATACTTGTGAATGGGAGGAGGGAAGTTCACCATGAAGATTATCCAAGGCACTCTTCAGTTGGTAATTTGATTTTATTATGTCCATGCTTCTTCAGTGTCACAGAATTAATCAAGCAGTTTGGTTCCTAAGAGAGCTTGCTATGCCTAGGCCATTTCTGTTCATATCCGTGAATGTGGCCTTATTTAAAAATGAGGGTCTTTGCAGATATAATGAGGTTAAGAAGGTTATTAGAGTGGGCCTGAATTTAATATGACTGGTGTCCTTATAAGAAAAGGAGAAGAGACATGGGGCACAGTGAGAACACCATGTGAAGATGGAGGGAGAGATGGCAGTGATGCTTCCCCAGCTGTGAGAGCTGCAGGTGTTGAAGCAGGGAGGGGTGACAAAAGGCCTGGCTAGAGGACAGTGGTTTATTCTAGAAAGTATCATGGGTAAGGTGAATTAGTTAGGCAGGGATTGGGGAGAAGAAGAAAGTATAACGATAAAGGGGCCAGTCAGGAGAGAAGTAGAAAGGTATGCATACACATGACAGAAAGATATGCAAGGAGGTAGAAGTGATGTAGTATTTGGGGGAGTGAGGAGGTTCAGGAGGTATTGGATTGCTGCTATCCCTCCTCCTCAGGAACTGTATGGGAGCATAGTTTTGTATTCTGACCCTGGGATTTTGGTGCCCCCCGTGCATCCCATGTCAGGCCTTCTAATCAGGTGATATAACGTAAGGTCAAGATAAAGAAGGATAGAGTGGAGGACAGAGAGAGAGAGAGAGAGAGAGATACAGAGTAACTGATGGTTAAAGAGATGTAGACATTAAGAGATAACCAGGAAGAAAAAAGAGTGACTTTGGATTTGACACAGGCTCAAATAATCTCAAATATCAAAAAAAAAAAAAAAAGAAAGAAAGAAAGAAAGAAAAAAGAAATTTCCTATTTTTAGGGTTGTCAACTCATTCCAGTTTTCCTGGGACTTCCTTGGTTTGAGAACTGAAAATTTTATCTCCCTGGACCTATCCCAGTCGTGGGAACCCTGGCATCCTTGGCCATTCTTCCCGTCCTGCTCCTCCCGGGAACTTGCGGGGAGAGGGGCAGGCACAGAAAACTGTGAGTTAAAGAAACAGTGTGTGTGTGTTTGTGTGTGTGAAAGTAAGTTAATGCGACGGTTTGCCCTCCTTTTACCATTGTCATCATCATCACTTGGGGACATTTTTATTAAAAGCCTTCTGGATGCTGGTCCTACCTAGAATGAGAAAACAGCTTGAAGCTTCCATTTCATTTTCCTTTACTGGAGGCTCTGGAGCTCTGCAGATCTGAATGGGGGTGGAAATCAGGTGGTAGATGTTAAAAACAGAAAACAGGTTGAAATTAAAAATCGGAGTTGACAGCATGGTCTTCTTACCTGCTGCAGTAAATTGATAAAGATGGATCTTCTCAAACTCCTTGGCAGGCCAATGTCATACAGAACTGCTGCAGTCAGTATTTGCTTTAGACTCTAAAGTGGAAACTCCCACAGGTTAGTTGGAGGCTGCCAGGAAAGCAGCTGCACAGGATGTGGAAGGCAAATAATTGTGTTCTGAGAGAAAAACAAGCTCCTCATCTTCCTGCAGTTACAAGTTTTCTTGAATGATTCTGGCCCCTTCTACCCGGTTCAGTGCCTCAGCAGCTTGGAACGAACATCCTCTTTTATTTTTTTTTGAGACGGAGCCTTGTTCTGTCACCCAGGCTGGAGTGCAATGGCACGATCTCCGCTCACTGCAACCTCCGCCTCCCGGGTTCAAGCGATTCTCCTGCCTCAGCCTCCCAAGTAGCTGGTACTCTATGGGCAAGCACCACCACGCCCAGCTAATTTTTGTATTTTTAGTAGAGATGGGGTTTCATCATTATGGCCAGTCTGGTCTCAAACTCCTGACCTCAAGTGATTCACCCGCCTCTGCCTCCCAAAGTGCTGAGATTACAGTTGTGAGCCACTGAGCCAGGCCCAGAATGAACATTCTTAATCCCTTTCTGAAGTTCCCTTCATCCAGTGATACAATCCTTTTCCTATCTCATATTCTTCGAGAGATACTTAAATTCAGCTGCTCAAACAGGAGTTTAAGCTGCTTCGGCTCTTTTGAGACTTACTAGCCTCTGGGAGGGTTGCATGCGGGTTCTCTGATTCAGTTCCTTTAGGGTATAACTCTTACCTGAGTGACATGGAAATCAATCTCTTTGTCTTTATACTGGCTCAGGAGCCAGGGCACCTGGCCCAGAGCGTATCCGCAGAAGTCTTCCCGATGCAGCAGCAAGCTCACCGTGGGCCCGTGGGCCTTAATGATGCTCAAAGTCTGTACAGGCAGCAAACAAATACCATTTCTGAGACTTCCTTGGGTTTTTCATGGGTTTTCAGAACACCAAGAGCTTTAGGTACTCCCCAAAACTTTCCTCGCTGCTTTCAGTCAAGAAATAGTTCTTTAAATTCTTTAAAATCTTTTAAAAATGTTCAGATTAAGATCATTCCATGGGACAGAGCTGTATTTGTATTTACCTCTGTATTTATACTGATACTCATTTCAATACTTGCCCTTCTCTCCTATTTTTTATTTTATTGTATTTTTTTGAAACAGAGTCTCACTTTGTTGCCTAGGCTGGAGTGCAGTGGCACGATCTGAGCTCACTGCAACCTCCGCCTCCCAGGTTCAAACAATTCTCCCCACCTCAGCCTCCTGAGTAGCTGGGATTATAGGCGTCCACCACCATGCCTGGCTAATTTTTGTAATACCAGATTGTATTTTATTTTATTTTATTATATTATATTATATTATATTTATTTTATTTTATTTTATTGAGACAGAGCTTTTCTATTTTTTAAACCTCTCTCTAATAGTCACTTTCTTTCAGTGTATTAAGCAATAGAACTTACCTCATCTTAAAGAATCTTCAAGTTGTTGTGGTGGCTCATGCCTGTAATCTGAGCACTTTGGGAGGCTGAGGCAGGCAGATTGCCTGAGGTCAGGAAATCGAGACCAGCCTGACCAACATGGTGGAACCCCCATCTCTACTAAAAATACAAAAAGTAGCTGGGCATGGTGGTGGGTACCTGTAATCCCAGCTACTTGGGAGGCTGAGGCAGAAGAATCACTTGAACCTGGGAGGTGGAGCTTGCAGTGAGTGGAGATGGAGCCGCTGTACTCCAGCCTGGTTGACAGAGTGAGACTCCATCTCAAAAAAAAAAAAAAAAAAAAAAAAAAAAAGAATCTTCATTGATTCCACCTCACTTTGACCCCAACTATTACCCCCACCTGACTCTGTTTCTCTTTCCTGCCCTTGGAGCAAAGGGTTTCCAAGGTATGGTCTTTATTTGCTATTTCTACTTCTCAGCTCCCATTCGCCTCCCGATCCACTAGAATCTTGCTGCCATTCAGTGTAGAAAATCAACAACTTCCAGATTATGAAATGTAAATGTGATAAATTCTGATTATAAAAATGTAGAAATCACAAATGTTATGATGAAGAAAATGTAATACACATAGTACCCATGGATAAACACTGGTATATTTTAGTATATTTTTTATTTATTTGACTTATTCTTTCCTATGTTTTCTGTGAATTTTAATTTGTTAAAGATGACATCATTCTTATAGAGTTCTATATTCTTCCTTTTCTATCTAATGTTTGACAATTTTTTGTATCAGCTACATTTTACAACAAATCATCTCAAAACTTAATGGCTAATGGCAACTATCATTTATTTCATTAAAGACTATGTATTAGCTGGGTGGTTCTTTCACCATACATTTCCAAGGAATGGACACTTGTCAAGATTTTTCTTGAGTGCTGTAACACTCAGGACTAGATCTTTGCTTCTTGAAAACTTCTCCTTTCTAAGCTTCTAAGACCTCATTCTACTTCACTTTCCTACATTCTTAGCACATTCCGTATTCTCCATCATGAGTTCTTCTCCCTTGCTTTCCCCTTAATATTGATGCCCTCCAGAACTCTATTTTTGCCACTTTCCCACTCTATATACTCGCTTTAAACAACTCCATCTAAATCCACTTATTTGGTTGTTACTTATGCAATGATGATACTCAAATCTGTATGTCCAGTTTTTGCTTTTCTTTTTAAACTCCAAATGTGAATATCCTCAAACCTACTAATATCTCCACTTGACAGTACCATAGGTGTTCAAATCAAAATGTCTACATCAAACCCATTTTGTACTGTTCCATATTTGTAATTCCTCCTCATTTAAATTGATGATCCCAAGATCACCTGAGTCAGAAACCTAGGAAACCATCCCAGGTGTTTCCATTGTAATAAGCTTCCAAATGATGCCAAGTGCTGGTCATTCTATTCTTCAGCATCTGACTACTCTGATCAGTTCCACAAACACTATGTTAATTGATCTCTTTACCACTTATGAGCTGGAATATTTCTATAGCCTTCTAGCCAATAGTCTTATCTTAGTCCACCCCATACCCCTCTATTTTTAATGTTGATATTAGAATGATTTTGCTACTACAGTACTCAAATCCTTGCTTAAAACCTTTCAAGCATTTCTTGTTTATTAAAAAAAAGTCCAAACTTGTATGTAGCAGCTAAGGCTCTTCATTATATGACTAAGACCATCTTTTTGGTTTCATTTCTTTCTGCCTTATATCTTTTTTTCTCTCTTCCCTTCCCTGTCTTCCATCACACTAACTCAGGTGTGCCTGATCCCCCATTTTCAACCTCTGCCTCAGTAAGTTTTAGTCCCTCTGTAGGGAATGCATCTTCGCTGTGGTGAGCAGCTTCATGGGCTGCAAGGATCAATTCCAATGCTGCAGCTCACCAGGGCAGTTAAGTGCTTCCCTCTCTGTGCATCCTTCTCACTTTGTGTACCTTCTGTGCACTTGCCTGGCTCTTCCTGTGGGGAGCAAGGAGAGTAGTCGTTAAACAGATGCATTGAATTTGTTTTCCAGGTGCCTTGAAGAAAACACTTCCCTACAGAATATTTTTAAAGTTCCATGTTGCTAATGATTTAACTACCTCAGGATGTTAAAAAAATAAATGCTTTAATAGTTTAAAGTGTTGAAAAGAAACTAGAGAAAGTTGCTAAGTGTTAAACTTTTTATAATAAAGCAATGAAGAGACCTAAATAGGATATCATTTAGCCTTCTTAAAAAAACTATAGCAGTTAAGCAAGATAAGGGGAAGACACTTTTAAAGCAAGATATGTGTGAATGTACTTTGTAATCTATTCTTTACAAGGACAAGGCACTGCAGTATTTTGAAGCAGCCAAGTATATTCTTTAGATGTTATTTTATTTAATCATGATATTCTTAGACACAAGAAGCATCTGTGAACTGCTATTTTTCCTAATTAGTGACTCAGCTCATATATGAGTTTTAATATATAAAACGTGAAATATCTAACTTTTTGGGTTTTCTTTACTCATTTTATCTTATTGATTGTTCTTTCCACATACTGAAATGTCAGTTTCATGAGTGTGGGATTTTGATTTATTTAATTCCTGCTATAACCTCAGGATCTGGAACAGTGTCTGGCATGTCATGGGGATTCAATAAACATTAACTGAAAGAATAAATAAATGGTGATTTGAAATAGGTGGAAAAAAAAGAAAAAATGGATGAATCTCATAAAATACAACCAATGGCTTCCAAAAATACTGACTATAATTATCATGTTACAAACAGAAGAGAAATTTCAACCAGCATGTAGGGACATCCAGCTTGAGGCATCCTGAGGCCCACTCACCTGCATGGGCGAGGCCGAAGGAGCCCACTTCTCCATTATATACCGGAACAGCATGAAGATCTTGTCAGACAGTCGGTTGGCATCCAGTCTCGGGTAGGGAAAATCTCTCCAGTGGTTGACATATTTGTAAATGGCTTTGCTGAATTTCTCAAGGGCTGCATTTAAAACACACAACCACAGACTGAGAAAAATATAAAAATGGGACAGACGATAAAATAATTTGAGAAGAGAGTGCTGATGATTAGTAAATATGTAATGGTTTTTATATGATCTTACGACTGCATCAAATACACATATGGAAAGTACTCAGCCACAATAGTGAAATGCAAATTAAAAGCATAATAAGACACTACTATCCAGAATGTCTAAAATTTAAGACTGTCAATGCCAAGTGTAGACTAAGGTGCAGTTGCTATTCTCACATACTGCCGTGGTTCAAGCATTTGGCAGGACTCTTTGGCACTATCTAACAAAGTTGAATATGCATTCTATTTGACCCAACTATTCCAGTCTTATGTATATAGCCATTAGATATGTGTAGATATGAGCACTAAAAGTTTGTACAAGAATCCATTCATATTAGCTTTTTGTTTTGGTAATAGCCCCAAACAGAATATAGTATAAATATCTGCTAATAGGTAGAATTCTATTACATTCTATAGACATGTAAAAGAATACAGAAATAAAAATGGGTGATAGCTCCACAGAACAACATGGATGAGTCTTACAAACAGGCAAAGCTAATGGTGTTTGAAGTTAGGACTATGGTTACCCTTTGAAGGTAACATGAGGGAGCTTCTGGGCTCTGACAATCTCCCACTTCTTGACCTAAGTGGTGGCCACATGGGCAACTTCACTTTGAAATAACTCATCAACATGTACACTTCTGATTTGTGTGCTCTTCTGTGTCTATCTTTTACTTCAATAAAATAAAAAAGAAATCTAAGCCTGCCAAAATACCATTGGGGCAGTGAATCCACATATATTTGCATGAAATGCATAAAATAATAATATTATTTTCTTCAGCCCTTGTGTGCTACTTATTTTGCTCACATTCACAAAATACCCCGGAAAAGACCCTGAGCATGTTATAGCAGTAGAGCTGGCCATTTATTGGCTCATTCATGGTCTCTCCAAACTCCCTGTAATTTCTTTGAGAATCTCCTGCAATACTTTCTAATAATTTATTTCTTGGTGTATGTGTGCATGTGTGTGTGCGTTTCTAACTGACTTGTAAGCAACCTGAAGTAAGGGATGATGTCTTGCTGGTTCATGGTATGTGAAGCAGCCAGCACAATGTCTGCTAATTTGCTGATTGATCAAATGACTAGGTATGAATGAATGGATGGATGGCTGAATGGCTGGCTGGATGGATAGTTATTTTTTATACCTTTTCTTTAGTTGCAGTCAGGCAAAAAGTTGCTTTAAGACCAAAGGGCGCTTAGATAATTTTATAACACAGAGAATTCCCTTAGTAATGTTCATGAGGATTTCCAGTTTTATTTAATTTTACATTCTTGGTTGTTAATATTAAATGTAGAAATGCTGTTAGAGGCTCCAAAGTTTTTTTTTGCAGGAACACAGTGTTAGCTATGATAATAAGTAGGAATAGTAAAAAATATTGAAAGTAGGTTAGTCTAGTATAGTTGCACAGGTCCTTGAGTCAGACTGTCATAGTTGACAGTCTTAGCTCTGCCATGTACTGGCTGTGTGACCTGAGGCAAGCTGTTTGAAACTTTCTAAGTCCAATGTTCTTTCTCACTTGTAAAATGGTGAAAAACATGCTACCCATCTAATGTGGTTGCTGTGAGAGTTAAATGAAATAGTAATCTTTTTATTTTTATTTTTTATTTATTATTTTTTTTGAGACAGTCTCGCTCTGTCGCCCAGGCTGGAGTGCAGTGGCGCGATCAAGGCTCACTGCAAGCTCCGCTTCCCAGGTTCACGCTATTCTCCTGCCTCAGCTTCCTGAGTAGCTGGGACTACAGGTGCCCGCCACCACGCCTGACTAATTTTTTGTATTTTTAGTAGAGATGGGGTTTCGCCATGTTAGCCAGGATGGTCTCATCTCCCGACCTTGTGATCCGCCCACCTCGGCCTCCCAAAGTGCTGGGATTACAGATGTGAGCCACCGTGCTCTGCATGAAATAGTAATCTTAAAATACCCAGGGCAGTGCCCAGGCACACAGCAAGTTCTCAATATATATGAGATAAAAATATTACTTTGATGACAGAACAAGAAGAAATGGGAAAGATGGAATAGAAGAACCTTTATTAATAAGTAAAGAAGACATTCCTGACAGTGTGGGCTTTTAAATTACAAAATAGTAGTGTTAGGGTATGTTGGAAGTGGAAGGGAACGTAGCAATCACTTATTCTGATGTTTTTGGAGTTGAAACTGGGACTGAGAGAAGGGCAGGGTCACTTGGTGGCTCAGTGGCTGAGCAGAGTCAAGAGACCAGGTCTCCAGTCTCATCCAAGAAACCTCCCTGTACACTGTAAACACTACTTCCTAGGAATTCCAAGGCACGTTTTTCTCTGTAGGCTCTTGATTTCTGTGACATATTTCAGTTTTGGATAGAGGAGTTTGTGACCATAGTTTGCTTGCCTGTTTTTCTTGATTTTATGATTTCTTGTAGTTTGGTTACTTTGTTTCGTTATCATTATTACAATATTGCATTATAATCAGATGCCAAAATTTAACCTATGCTAAGAACTGGTAAGTGCTGACAATCATTGCCAAGAAAGTATCCTCCAATTAGAGAAGGAGGTCAGTTGAAATGGAAGTTTGTACAGGGCAGTGAAGAGTGTAGACTGGGTGGTCCCATAGACCTGGGTTTGAATGCCACCTCTGTATCTCATTGACTGTGTCATCATTTTGGGAAAATTCCTTACTTTCCTTGCACCTCAGTGTCTCCCCTATACAATGGGAAAATAGTACTTATCTTGCAGAATTGCTGTGATGATTGAATGAGATAACTCCCCTGCTGAGGACTTTCCATGTGGTAGGCACTCAAAAAGTAGTAGCTATTATTATTCAAAAGGACAAGATTGGAATTAAAGGGAAAATAAGACTTTTGCTTAATTTGTAAGACAGTTCACAGTCTGGTTTTAAGCAAAAAGGAAATCATCGGGATACCCACCAATACAGAAAGTCCCCTTCATCCTTTCATCCTCGGCCAGCCTGAGCATGGTTTGCATGGTGAGCAGGGTCATCATCATGAAGGGAATACTCTGGGACACTGCAGTGAGGGGCAGAAAGGAGAGAGGTGTTATTTGTCTTCTCAAATTCGGGGTTCTGTGACTCCAACTCAACAAAAAGCATTTCAGGGCTGCATGGAGGAGGCAGATGAGGTGTAGTAGAAAGATGTTTCTATAATTCCCCCATCTCTGCCCCACTTTAATACCAGGCTATAGTTAGATAATCAAGGAGGGGCTGATTGAAAATAAGGTTCTAGCTACACAGCCATTTGTACCTGTTGTTAAGTGGCAGTTGCTTATTTGGAAGGCAGCTATTCTCACCACTATACCATCAATGCTGCCAGCAATTGCTTAGTTGGATAATTAACTTATTAATGTCAATCTCTCCCACCAGATCTTCCCTGTATCCCCCAAGTATATGTAAATATATATAACAGATGATTCCTAAATATCTGTTAAATACAGTAGTGTAGAAATAAATGATAGGGATCCCTATTTCATGAAAGTGTTCAGTGGTTAGTAGAATATACCTTACAGAAAATGTGCTTCTGCAAATGCAAAGCTGGATGAAGGGGAAGGTGAGGATGGGAGAGTGGCCAAATTCAGAGCGGTCTAGACTAGTGGCTGGGCAGCAGAATCGTCCATGCTCATTTTAAATAGCTGCCCATATCCCTCTATCAATATTTCTTGGTAGAGAAGAAGGTAGAGATGCTAGCTCTTCTACCATTTGCTCCCATTTAGCTTTTAGACAATTAGCAGTTGTCATTTCCCAGGGAACACATGGAGAATATTCCCACTATACCATAGCTGGTTGCCAATTCAGCCAGGGCAAGCACAACGAATTCATTTGGTAGCTCTAAGATCCTGAAGTTACTTTGTACTTCATACATCACAGAGTTGAAATCATGTGCAGCAAGAGACACCAAAACCTCACCAGCTAGCATTCTGATTTCTCTGAGCATCTGAAGAGGAAAAGAAAAATAACAATAACAACTGAAAAAGGGGTAAAGTGAGGCTATGGAGGGGAACTAGTCAGCATAATATTTATGTATGTATTTATTTATTTTTAAAATTACAGATTCACGGGGTACGTGTGCCGGTTGGCCACATGGTTCAACTGTGTAATGGTGAGATTTGGGCTTCTAGTGGACCCTCACCATTCCTCCCACCTTCCCTTCTTTTGGAGTCTGTGAAAACGTCTACTGACCCCCAAATCTGCAAGAACACTATTAAAACTAGTTTTTTAAAGTGCAATCAAGTTACCTCTGCTTTCCCAGCAACTGACACCTACCAAGAATCTTTCACCATGGTTTTCTAGCAGCCCGTTCTCTACTATCCAGCCATACTATTTATAAGCTACTCTAGCTTTGGGACGAAGGGAGAACAGGCTGTTACAAAACCATAGTGAGAAACGCTTGGTAGGTGTCAGTAGCTGGGAAAGCAGAGGTAATTTGAATACGTTGAAAATGCTGGTTTTAACAGAGTTCTAGTAAACTTGGAGGTCAGTAGCTGTTTTCTTGCTGATTGATCTGGTACCATGAACACAGGACTTATATTTTATGTTTAAGTGATGCAAATTACTGTGGTTGAAAGACTGAAAGGAAAAGTGAAAGGAAATGAGCTAGGAATTGAGAGCTTTGGTTTCAGTGTTAATCTGGCCTAATTATCTCCATCGTATTGATGGTACTGGGAAAGACTTCCGATTTTGGTGATAGTGAGCTAGGTAAATTTGATCAACTCCTCCTCCTGAGGAAAATAAAAAAGACCCAGATAAGATATAAAAATATATACTCATAAAGCCATCAGCAAACTCACAATATAGGTTGGAACGAATTACTGAGTTGAGGCCTGGAAATGATTATTGATCTAGAGAGATAAGCCCTGCATTTGAGACTGTTTTGTTGCATTTTGAAGCAATAGTCAGAGTTCAGAGCCAACCAGTGGTGAGACTCTGCTCATCCCACCTCTTGTCTTTTGGGCTAAGACACCAAAGGGCTGTGCTCAGATGAAAGGTTAAATTGGTGTTCTCATGAATAACAATCCAATTTTGAGTTATAGAAGTGACCCAGAAATCTCAAGCCCTGAAAGCATCATAAATTGTTAGTGCCATTGGCGGGAACAAGTAATTCTTCTTTCTGGAAGAGATAACATCATCCTAGGATTCAAATTATTTCTACAAATTATTATTTTTTGCTATGTTGTCTATCAGACAATCTAAGATAAGTAGGTACATAAAAAATAAGTCATAAAGAAGCCAAGAAAATTGGTTTCTAGTTCTGTCAATAGACAGCTATGTTCCTTTGAAAAAAATATATCTCTAATTGTGAACTTCCTCTTCTAAAAGGAGGTTGGATAATATCACCTCTAAAATAATTCTTATCTTTGCCTCAGTTTCCTCATCTGTGAAGGAGTAAATATCAGGCATTATAAGGATATCCAAGTTACTGCAAAGAACAAATACAAGTGATTTGTGGTCCTGGCAACAGTGTAGAACAGTCCACATGGGTGCAGTTGGATCACTTAAAGACCCTTTTCACCATCATGAACCAAACTTACATTGTTGTCTCTCATGTCCTTAGAAGCATAATAAATCAACTGTTGGACAATTGCATCATCCAAGATGTCAGTATTCTGAATAACAGAAGTGAGATGACTGTAAATGTCTTCCTGTGAACATACAAAGGCATACATAGAAATTTGGATTGCAAAACTAAAGAATCAAATGAAGTCCTAATGAATAACACCATTAAAGTAAGCAATTTATCTTTTCTACACAGTGAATTTCATATTATATGCCTTAATTAAGACTTTCTTTTTTTTTTTTTAAGGTGGAGTTTCACTCATTTTGGCCAGGTCAGAGTGCAATGGCATGTTCTCAGCTCACTGTAACCTCCGCCTCCTCGGTTCAAGGGATTCTCCTGCCTCAGCCTCCTGAGTAGCCAGGACTACAGGTGTGTGCCACCATGCCCGACTAATTTTTGTATTTTTAGTAGAGACGGGGTTTTGCCATGTTGGCTAGGCTGGTCTCGAACTCCTGACCTCAGGTGATCCACTTGCCTTGGCCTCCCAAAGTGCTGGGATTACAGGCATGAGCCACCGTGCCTGGCCTTAATTGAGGCTTTCTGAACATAACGTGCATCTTTAGGAGTCAAAGGCTACAGAGCAAAGTTAATTCTAGAAACTATTTTAACTTGGCTACATTTCTATGGCAAGATCTGATTGAAGACCAGGATAGGCTACCTGCCATTCCATGTCTTTTGAAAATCACTGTTGTGGGACACTCAGGGGAATGGAAATGGCTGTCAGCCTAATTGCTGCCCTTACTACCAGGGAGTGATATGGTACTAGGGAACACACTGTAACTCCCCAAGAGGCTGCTAAACTATGAAACTGGATCCTAAGGGACATTTACAGGCCCTTGTTTCATTCATGCCTCTGCAGACAGAAAGTTGTGGACAACCTTTTAGACAGGGCCTCCGGTTGTGTGGCTTGACTCGATGCCCTGTGTGAGGGCTCTTGTAAATCTTTTAGGTGGCTATGTGTCCTCTGGAAGACAAGAGACTGGTGTTCTGAAATCTCCAACAGCTTCAACATGTACCTCCAGCCACTGCACCCATGCTTAAGTTGTTAAATAGCATCCTTTGCATTATTCCTCAGGGCTGGTCCTTGGGAAGTTTGAGAATAATGCATAATTTTTCTTTGCTTTCTTCCTTGTATTTTCTGGGCCTGCCTAACTATCTCTGAGTCTTTTTCTTGCTCCATGTGCTTACTCTTCTGTCTTCAGGCCTTGTTCTTTGGCAAGGCTAACATTTATGGAGCTCTCACCACATACCTGGAACTGTGCCAGACTCATTATCTGGAACATTTTATTAATACTCACAAGTCCCTGTGTTAGGTACCACAAATATATTCATTTTATAGATCAGGAAATTGAGCTTCAGGGAGCTTAATGTACTTAGTATTACGTACTGATGCTACAATTTGAAACCAACAGACTGAATTTTAGCTGGCACCTTAACCTCTTGGTTATGCTGGCTATTATTATTCTTTAACTAGACTCACCATAAAATAAATAGGAAGTGCTTCTTAAAAACATGTATTCTCTGATCCCTTTACTGGAAATTCTTCTTCAGTGCTTCTGGGATCCGGAGGTTATTCTCCAAGTGATTCCCAATGTTTGAGAAAGAGTGCTCTTTGGGAAAGGTGACTTCTACTGAGAGATTAATGTAATGGTTTTCAACCATACCTAAATATTTGGATCACCTCCAAGAGCTTTAAATGCTCAAGATTTTCACAGACTGATCCAATAAGAATCCCTGGTGGTAGGGCCTGGGTGTTGATATTTTCTCAAAACTCTCTAAAGGATTCTAGTACGTGGTCAGGGTTGAGAACCACTGAATTAAGAGACAAAGGTATAGGCACTGCCCTTCACATGGAGACAACACTGAATAATGATTAGGAACATTTTTTTGGAGTCAGATGGACTTGCTTTTGGATATAGTCCTCTGTTCTTAGTTGAGCAAGTCGTGTAACTTCTCTGTGCCTAATTTTTTCTCAGTTATCAAATGGAACTAGCAATATCTACCTGATAAAATTGTTCTGGGGAGTGAATATTATACAATACACTGTTGTTTGGAAAATATCTAGCATTTTCCTTCCCAGGTAAGTGTTCGATGAAGGGCAGTTATTTCTTTTATTTTACAGAAGGTTGTTGAAATGTGAAAAGTCTTCAATTCTTAGGTAAACTTCTAGCTGTGAAATAGCATTATAGATGAGCAGGGAAGAGCTTTAGGGATTTTTGTAACAACCCTCAAATTATAAAGGAAACAGTCTCATCCACATGTTTGTAAGTCTGACATACACCTTTCAACATCTGCCTATATAAAGTTATAAAAAGGAACTTTTTTTTTTGCTATTTTCTAGACATAGATACTGTGATTCTTGAAATGCTAAATATCATTGCTTAAACATTACAATGACTTTCATTACAACAGTGTTTACTGAAAAATTGAATGCCATGTGACTCGCCAGAGAAAAATAAGAAAGTTGAGGCAAAGAAAAATATATACAAAATATTGCAACAACAAGACTGAAAAAGGGAAAAAGATTTTTTCTACATTCCCTACCTTGTTAACAATATCTTCCTTGTTCAGCATGCCAAGAGTGAGGTTAATATCCCCAAACATCTCTAAAATGTACAGAAAAATATGAATTAAAATATGTGCTGAAATGTCCTCCTATTAATTATTTTGTAATCAACACAGAAAGTTCATTCATTCATTTATCCTCTCTCTCTTTGTCTCTCTCCCTTGACTGCTAGCTCTTTGACGGCAGGAACTGTTTTATTCATATCCATGACATAATTGAAACTAGCAGATGCTCAATTATTATTATTATTTTTTAAACCTGAATCAAATGTGAAAGGGAAGATAAAAGATGCTGGATTCCTCTTCATCCCTCTAGGCAAGTGGGCATTGCCTTGTAAATTATCTCTTGCAGGGTTTAGCTCTAAGTGTCAATGAGTTGAATTTCTCACTCCTGACTTGAGCATTAGAAGGCAGGGGTGCAACATAGCTGTTTATTTTTCACTCGTCCTCCCCTCAGTACCTCTCCCATCTTCTTTTTCCATGCCCTCTTCAACTCCATCTATTCTCCTGTGCCTGCTGACTCCCTCTTTTTGTCCCATCCCCATGTCCTGTTTTCTGACAATGACCTAAATGTGTTTGACTTGCATTTTCTATGAATATATGTTTTGGAATAATGCACTCTAGAAAACTGGAAAAAAATGGAGTCAAAGGAATTGAGCAATTTCAAGCTACATGGCAAGTTGATAGGAGAAATGCTTTTGGAGATGAAGATTTCTCATGAATTTCCAAACCAAACAATATACTCATTTAGGGCAATCTTTTTGGCAAAGCAGAAAGGCAACCATACCTGGAAATTGGGAGAAATACTTCCAAAGGACTCTTCTAGTATTTAAAATTAAATAACAAACTGCCTTTCTTTGATATGTAGCCACTTTCTCCTCAGGTAGACTATAAATTTTAAAGCACAACCATCCCTTAGGCTTCCAGTCTATTATTGATCCTTCACAATCAGCATAACTTTATTATGTATTTTGCATACCGTTTCATAAATCCTTTGAGGTGTACAGACCTCCCACAATGACGCACCACCCCCAGACCTCATATATGCCTATAATTCCACAGACACAAAACACAGGGAAGAGCCTTGACTTCTCAGGATCTGATGATGCTTACCTATGAATTCCTCTGTACTGGGTGTCATGTCTTGGCTGTTTCAGGGTCTCTAAAAGATAGCACCTAAGTATTCGAAATAGTAAGGCTAGAAAATCAAACAGGCAGGTTGGCAAGTTTCTCATATAAGGTTCACATAAGCCTCTCTAAATGAAAGTGCCTCCTCCACTTGATTGGCACAATGGTCTGGGAGCTTCCAGCGATGGGCTTGCTGTTGAGGTTGGTACTGTATTCTACCACTATGACATTTTCTTGTGTCTGAACTCCTGCTAACCAACAAAATGGCTGCATCTCACCAAATATTTCCCTTTGATTACCAGAGTATTTGGGAAAGAAGTAATTAGAGACTGGGATTCAAACCATAGTTGTAGACCAAAGGTGCTCCTCTCCCTAAACTTGAGTCCATTGATCACAAATTCAGGAATGGTTTTCTGTGGTCACTTTAGTGTCCTGATGTTGGGAAAGGCTTTCTGGTGAACTTGTTGATTGTTATACTTAGTGAAAGTCAGTCATATGAACTGAGCATGCTCAGTGGGCTGGAATGTACTTCAGGGGCAGTTGGATGGAATGTCCAACTGACAGCAGCAAAGCGAAGCCCTCTCTACCTCCCTCTCCATTAATTCTTCACTGGCATGTTCAGGATCTTGGCCTCACTCCAGGCTCAGGCTTTTTCTCTGTCTTCATGCTTTCTTTTTGTTTTCAAATTATTTTTTATCTAGACCAATTTTCCATAATGCTTTCAACTTTTCTAGCATGAACTGAAATCTGGTCCCCAACTATAAATCTATGTGATGACAATCTTCGATATATGTCCAGACGCTATGTGAATATGGAGGATGATAGAGAATGGAAAGAGGGTACTGCTAGTCTGTAGGGCTAAATGTAGAAGGCGCTGAGGAGGGGAGCTCATGACAATTTTCATCTGCTGCTGCTTTTTTGGCTATCTTACCTTCATCAGCAAAGCTTATTCCAGATTCAAAGGTCAAGTGCCTCCAACTAAACCTTTGAATTCATCGTTCTTCTCATAGACATTTTGCACTGTATTAAAGAGTTCCTCAACATTTTCCTCTTCCAAAGTCAGCATCACTTTCAGAGTTTTGTCTGGAAGTGACTTATCATGGGATTTACTTGGTGTCCTTATTTAAAATGTGAATTCCCAGTCCCCACTTCAGACCCAGTAAATTGGAATGAGGGGGCAGCAATCTATAGTTTTAATGTGCGCCCCTGGTGATTCTTAGGTTCGTTAAACTTTGAAAAGCATTGACCAAGGTCCTTCCCCAAATATTCATTAGTGGATCAGTAAATAGCAGTTAACTGAAGAACGTTTGTTGTGTTTCGGCAAGGAACTCTTCCCCAGCATCATGACCCACTCACTGAAGAATAGGCCAAGGTTGGTGAGTCAGGGAAGTACTGGGGTGATTAGAGGCATTTTGAAACTCTTAACATCTTATAGGGAAAAAAGATATTACAAATTATGCGCTCTTAAAGTCTTAAAGAACCATGTACAGCAGAATCGATAATAAGAAAGCTAGGAATTTAGGTAATTGTTACAACCATTTTCTTAATATTTTTGTGAATGGTGACAAATGATTTTTCTGTATGTCTGTACATAAAGACTTCCTTGATTTCATAGAGATTAGAGAATTTAGGAGACAACTGATTTATATTGGCTTTAATTTATTAATCACTACAATCAAAACACGTTTTGCTAAAATCCTTTCAGACAAAGCAAATTCACTCATTGAAACCAATATTGTAGATAGTTTAAAAATCCCCAAATCCTCAAAACAGCTAATTTGCTGTCATTTCATTTCATTTTCAGTGGCCTGGTTGTTGCATCTTCCCATCATTTCTTCCTCTTCTCATTATACGAGGCTAGCACAATATGGGTTTGATTTCTCTAAGACTCTACGAGGATTCTAAACATGAATTCTCAAAGTGAATAGGATGGCATGTGCTAACTATGCCTAAATCTAGCCTGCTAAGGAACTACAGTGCCTCACTGGGTATGTGGTAGCCATCGCCTTTCAATGTAACTTATCAAATGAAGCTACCCAATCCCAGGCCGACTATGTTCCCATGTGATGTTATCAGACAAGAATATTAATAAAGCAGTAAAGGTAAAATATAAAGCTATAGAAAAATAGATACATAGAAATAATACAGAAACATTATAAAAATTGAAATTTTGTGGTTTTATTACTTTTATTGTAGATGATTTTAATGTAGACAATCATTAATTTAAACTTTGAGATTTCTCCTTTTATTCTTCAAATGAAATGTTAGATTTTTATAAAGTATATTAAAAGTGAAATTAGGCTCTGTTTTGTTTGATTTGTCAGTTTCATGAGATAAGCCTAATCTCTTTTACTCTAAGATACAAAAGGGAAAGAAATATTAGCTGGCAATGTCATGTAGAAGTAATTATGCCTTTTGACGTTAGTAGCCCTAATTTCTCTTCTTTCCTTTTCCCTTCCTCCTCCCTTACTACTTCTTCCCTCTCCTCTTGTCTCTCCTATCTTCTCTTTTCCTCTCCTTTCCTATTCCCTGGTCTCTCTTTTCTTTTCTGTTATTATTATTTTTTACTCTTTTTCCTTTGCTTTTCTACTTGTAGTAAGTAAAACAACAGAATAACTTCCAGTAAAATTCACGTTAGCTGAATTCAGCACACATTTACCGACTACTTAGTAGGCAAGAAGCCCATGATAGGGATTCTTGGACAAATCGTAAAAAGAGAACCATGTCCTAACCTCAAGGAACTTGCACTCGAGGGGAGAAGCCAGTCCACTCATTCAACAAATGGAAAAATCAGCCAGGACAGTGATCGTTATAATAGAGGAGTAAACAAAGAACATGGAAGAGTTGTGAATTTTGTCTGCAAAGCATGATGGTAGGACTTGAGTTGGTCCTTGAAAGTAGAGATGAATCCTCTTCATAGCATTCAGAGAAACCTGTCTTATTCTCCAAGTAGAAGACTGCACATCCTCTAATTATTTTTTCTTCTTCAGCATGAGTAGCATGAGTAAATTGTAGCATTTTTACTATGATGATTACTTCTTTTGCTATGAAGAAATTCTTCAGTTTAATTAGGTTCCTTTTATTTATTTTTGTTTTTGTTACATTTTCTTTTGAGGTCTTAGTCATAAATTCTTTGCCTAGGCCAACATGCAGAGAGTTTTTCCTAGGTTTTCTTCTAGCATTTTTATGGTTTAGGTATTAGATTTAAGTCTTTAATTCATCTTAAGTTCAGTTTTGTGTATGGTGAGAGATGGGGATCCAATTTCATTCTTCCACATGTGGCTAGTCAGTTTTCCCAGCACCGTTTATTAAACAAGATGTCCTTTCCCCAATTTATGTTTTCGTATGCCTGTGGATCAGTTGTCAGTAAGTATTTGGCTTTATTTCTGGGTTTTCTATTCTCTTCCATTGGGCTATCCATCTGCTTTTATACAAATATCGTGCTGTTTTGATACTATAGCCTTGTATTATAATTTGAAGTCAGGTAATGTGATGCCTCTAGATTTGTTCTTTTTGGTTAGAATTGCCTTGGCTATTTGGGTTCTTTTTTGACTCCATGTGAATTTTAGGATTTTTTTCCTAATTCTGTGGAAAATGATGTTGGTATTTTGATAAGGAATTGCACTGAATATGTAGATTGCTTTGGGACATACGTACATTTTCATGATACTGATTCTTCTAAACCATGAGTATGGGATGGATTTTTATTTGTTTGTGTCATCTATTTCTTTCAGCAGTGTTTTGAGTTATCCTTGTAGAGATATTTTACCTCCTTGATTAAGTATATTCTAAGGTGATTTTTTCTTTCTTTTTGTTTTGTAAAAGGAATTGAGTTCTTGATTTGATTCTCAACTTGTGATTTACCAAGATTTAGACTGTTATTGTTTTCAGTTGCTTGTTATTGGAAATATATAGTGTTCAGCTGTTACTATGATAAAATATATATTCAACATCCTTTTTATAGAGCAGGATTCATATCTGAAATAAAAAAAAAGAGGAGAAACAGTATGAGGCTTCTAGCTCAGAAACTTGAATTGCCTTTAGATTCTGCTTCAAACTAGTTTTATTACTGTGGGAAAATCAACCCTGTTGATATGGTTTGGCTGTGGTCCCACTAAAATCTCATTTTAAATTGTAGCTCCCATAATTTCCATATGTTGTGACAGGCACCCAGTGAGAGGTAATTGAATCATAGGGGTGGGTCTTTCCTGTGTTGTTCTCATGATAGTGAATAAGTCTCATGAGATCTGATGGTTTTATAAAGGGAAGTTCCCCTTCACATCCTCTCTTGCTTGCCACCATGTAAGATGTGACTTTGCTCCTCCTTCTCCTTCTGCCATGATTGTCAGGCCTCCCCAGCCATGTGGAACTGTGAGTCAATCAAACCTCTTTTTTTTTCATAAATTATCCAGTCTCAGGTATGTCTTTATTCGCAGTGTGAGAACAGACTAATATACCAGTCCCTGGATCGATACATGAAAAAGGAGGAGATAAGGTTAGTTGGCCTAAGGATCATTTCTTCTGCCAAGCAACTTTGTTTTCACTTTCTTTGTACCACTAAAAACATTTGCAATGCTGTTTCTAATTTTAAAGCAGCAAAATTATAAATAAAACTTTAAAATATTGGAACCTTGCTATGCATGGTTTGAATACATCTCTCAAAGTTTATGTGTTGGAAATTTAGTCCCCAGTGCAACAGTGTTGTGAGATGGGACCTTTAAGAGGTGATTAGCAGGGTCATCAGGTCTCTGATCTCATGAATGGATTAATGTGGTTACCAAGGGAGTGGGTTCCTAAGAAAAGGATGAGTTCATTCCCCTTTTCCCAACCCCTCCCATCTTTCTTGGATGTGTGTGTTCTTTTGATCTTTTATTTCCTGCCATGGGATGATACAGCAGGAATGCTCACCAGATTCTGGTACTTTGGTATTAAACTTGACGTCTAGAATAAGAAGTAGTATATATTGTTTATAAATTACCCAGTCTGTGGCATTCTATTAAGCATCACAAAATGGACTAAAACAAATCTTCTGTGAATAAGGAATTTCTTACACCTTTCCCCATATAAACCCAGGATGAGGATTTCCTTTTCCCTTGCAATTGATGTAGGGACAGGAGGTTAGAGAATTTTCTAAGGACTGAATGCACAGCAGCCATTGCTGTGGACAATAAGGTAAGGCAGGATAATACATCTCAAAGCTTAATACAATGACCAGGCTTCAGTTAATGTTTTTTGATTAAAAATCCCCCAGAGATATAAGCTATAAATTGCTAATATGAAATGTGTAAAGAAAAGCTACTTTTCTGTATGTCATCAAGGTCATGCTTGATGACACTTTAAAATTGAGAGAATGGTTTGAAAATTATCCCTTTAGGAATTTAGAAAGAGCTTAAGAATATAATCTTGGCCGGGCATAGTGACTCATCCCTGTAATTCGAGCACTTTGGGAAGCCTTGGCAGGAGGATCACTTGAACCCAGGAATTTGAAACCAGCCTGGGTAACATGGTGAAACCTCATCTCGACAAAAAATAATCAAAAAAGAAAATAGCCCACCCACTGTGGTAGTGCATGCCTGTCATCCCACCTACTCAGGAGGTTGAGACCAAGTGCAGGGTGGGGTGGGCGGTGGGGGGTGGGGAGATCACTTGAGTCCAGGAGAGAAGGTGCAGTGAGCTGTGATTGCATCACTGCACTTCAGCCTGGGAGACAGAGTGAGACCCTGTCTTAAAAGAAAAAAAAAAAATTAATCCCTCTAGAATTTGCAGACGATTTAAAAAAATGATTTCACTCTCAAGTGATAGAAAATTAAATTCCTTGTAGATAAGTAATTTACTAGTATGGTATTTCTCAGAGCCTCTTTTATTAGGCATGTCTAGCTTTGCTACTGACAGTAGCTGAGAAAAGAACTCAGCCTATCTTTATAATTTGGGGTAGTGAGAGAAACAACAGAGCCCTTTACCTCTGAAGATGTTACCTAGTGACTTGGCCTCATGGTAACTGGGGCTTTCTGCTTTTTGGAGCTCATTATACCTTGGCCAGAACTTTTAGGACTAGATTTTAACTGTCAGTTCCTGAACCTGTAGGTTGTGTTAGTGAGAAATTAGACATTTTTTTTTTTTTTAACTGAACAACTCACTTTTTGTGGCAGCTAAATAATTCAAAGCAGGATACTTTGATTATCTCAGCTTCTCATAATGAATGACTTGGATATCATAATTGCCCAAGTAAATAATCTTAGATGAAAAAGTTGTTAGTATTATATTTTTAAGGATTAAAGTACAAATTCATTGCCTCTGAATGATTCTCTTACATTTTGATTTTTTTCCCCCTTTTTAAAGAAGAAATAAACATTTTCCTGTTGTCTTTTGTTTACCTTTATGGGATTAAAAATATGCTTTTGATTCATTCTTTTTGTAGTTTCAATGGCCTCTAGATGTGCCATAAAAATGTGAAAATTCTCATGTTACAGTTAGAGACTTTTAGAATCCTAGAAACGGTCAGTAAGTTTTATAAAAATAATTTGTTGGTGAAACTATTAAAAAACATTTAAATCAAAAAGTGAAAGTAAAATATTAGATACAGTTTCAAGTAGTAAATTTTCTGGTACCAATAGCATTCAAATGTGATAGGAATATTTGCTGGAAAAGAAGCAAATAAAAAAATAAAGTGGATCTAGGATTGAAAAACAAAACATAACTTTCATTGTTGGCCCTAGTATTCATATATGTAACTCTTCATCTGCGTCTGTAGTGCACAGAAATGAGTACAGAAGCTTAGAAAGATAAACCTGGCACTCATTTTCATAGTTTGTACTTACTAAAAGAGGAAGTAGATATATATCCGTTAATATTACAGATTTTTTACCAGTAAGGTTATTTAATCCACCTGAGTTTTAGTTACATTGTCTGTAAGATTGTTTGTTGTATAGATTAAGTGAATAATGCAAGGAAAATATGTTGTACTGAGGTAGCATTATTTATAATCTGTCATTTTTGCTGTTGCTGCTTTTGTTGACATAATTACACCAAAACAGCCTAATGAGACCACATCATTCCTGCAACCTTTCTGCTCATTGAGGTGTTAATATCATGATTTCTGGTTTTAAGAAAATGCTTGTAAGCTTTGTAAAATGTTGGAACCAAGCAATCTTAATATAGGGCTAATTTTAAGAGAAAGTGCTATGTATGTAATGTGTAGTTTTTCTTCTAGCTGATTTTTTAAGTTCTTTTTATCACTTATTTTAAGCAATTTGGCTATATTGCAGCTCAGCATACTTTTCTTCATGTTTCTTTGTTTGGAGTTCACTAAGTTGCTTGAATATATTAATTTATAATTTTTATCAAATTTGGAAATATTTTAGCCAGTACGTTTCCAATTTTATTTTTATCTCTTCTTCTTTCTTCTGCTTCACTTCATCAGGGATTCCAATGATACATATGTTAGGGCACTTGACGTTGACTTATAACTTGCTGATGCTCTGTTAATTTTTCATCTCTTTTTTATCTTTTTGTTTTTATTTGGGATATTTTCTATTGCTTTGTCTCCAATATTTCTTTCAGCATTGTCTAACCTGATGTACCGCCTGGTGTACTTTTTGTTTTTCTGTCCTGAGATGGAGCCTCATTCTGTCGCCCAGGCTGGAGTGCGGTGGTGCCATCTCAGCTCACTGCAGCCTACGCCTCCTGGGTTCAAGCGATTCTCCTGCCTCAGCCTCCCGAGTAGTTGGGATTACAGCTGCCCACCACCATGCCTGACTAATTTTTATATTTTTAGTAGAGGCAGGGTTTCACCATGTTGGCCAGACTGTTCTCAAACTCCTGACATCAAGTGATCCACCTGTCTCGGCCTCCCAAAGTACCGGGATTACAGGTGTAAGCCATTGTGCCTGGCCTGTATTTTTTATTTCACACAATTGTTTTCAATTCTAGAAGTTTTATTTGGATCCCTTTTTATATATACCTTTTGTGTCTCTATCTAATTGGATCAATTTTTCCTCTAGCTTCTTTAGCATCTGTAATAGTTATAAGACTGTTTTAATGTTCTTATCTATTAATTCTGTCATCTGTGTCATTTCTTAATATGTTTCTATTTGTTTTTTTATTATAATTGATTGTATTTTCTGCTTTTTTGAATGCTTGCCCTCCATTAGATAGCGGATATTGTGAATTTTATTTTGTTGGGTGTTAGATACTCTTGAGCTTTGTTCTGTGATTCACTTGTTATTTGGAAACAATTTGATCCTTTCAAAGCTTGCTTGTAAGTTTTATAAAATGTAGGGACCAGACAATCTTAATATAAGGCTAATTTGGTGTATTCTTTTGAGTATATCTGATGTCCCATTACAAAGCTTTCCACTCTGACTGGTTGAAAATATGGGTTAAGCCGGGCACGATGGCTCAAGCCTGTAATCCCAGCACTTTGGGAGGCCGAGGCGGGTGGATCACAAGGTCAGGAGTTTGAGACCAGCCTGGCCAATATGGTGAAACCCTGTCTCTACTAAAAATAAAAAAAAAAAATTAGCCGGGAGTGGTGGTGGATGCCTGTAGTCCCAGCTACTCGGGAGGCTAAGGCAGGAGAATCACTTGAACACGGGAGGCGGAGGTTATAGTGAGCCGAGATCAGGCCACTGCATTCCAGCCTGGGAGACAGAGTGAGACTCCGTCTCAGGAAAAAAAAAAAAAAAAAAAGAAAATATGGGTTATTCCTAAACCTGTGTGAACTTTGGAGATTATTGATTCTTTTCTTTCTGCAAGACTTATTTCCCAGCTTCAGTTCTCCTCATATGCATATCCTAGTAGGTACTCAACTGAAGACTAGAGAGGAATACTCTGGAGATTGTCAGAGTTCTCTCTGTATGCACCTCTCTGCTGTCCAGTATTCTTCCACTTAAACTGTATCTACTTTGCCATTCCTTGACTCCCAGCTCCATCTCTCCAACTCAAGGATACCTCCAGGCTCCTTCTGGTTTCTCTTTCCTGTGCTGAGGCTTAGAAACTTTCTCCAGAAGGTAAGCTTGAGCAATCATTGTGGCTAACCTCATATTTTCTCCCTCTCTCAGAGATCAATGTCCTGCATCAATGGTGTCCAGTATCTGAAAACTGATATTTCTTAGACTGTGAGTACCTGGGTTGGTTTTTTGTTTGTTTGTTTGTTTTTGTTTTTGTTTTTGTTTTCCAGTTGTTTCAGTGGAAGAGTAAATTCAGTTCCTGTTACTTCATCTTTGTCAGCATCGGAAGTCTGCCAAGATTCTTACATATATTTATGCTGTTCAAGTCTTCTGAACTTCTGCCACCTATTTTGCTCCCAGGAATAGTAGTGTAAAAGTTAGGACTATGTTACCCTTCCCCTCCCACCAAAACCCCAAATAATGAACCCCCAAACAAAAAACAGACCCAGAAAGCGCTCTTAACAGTTGCTTAAATCTATAATGTTTTTGTTTACTTGTATAAAGCTCATCTGGAGACAGGTAGCCAGGTCTAAAACAGCTCTTCAGCAATGTGTTATGGATCTGTACTCTTTCTTTTTTGCTATCTTTAGCATGTTATTTGACCTTTAGTTACAAAATGACTGCTACATATCCAGAGCTCATGTTTACATTCCAGGCAGGAAGAAGGTAAAATACAAAACTTTCTTCATGTGAGAGTTTACATTTTCAATTTGGAAAGAGAAGACATCCACAGTGAATTTCATTCACATATTATTAGTAAGAACTTGGTCACATAGCCACTCTTCACTACAGTGTAGGTTGGGAAACCAATTATTTTAACAGTTTCAATGCTTCTCAATAGAGGAAGGTAAAGAAGAAAAGGGCTTTGAGTATCTTTCAAATAGAGTGTCTATGGTATCTATTAGAATAATAATTCTTTCATGTTCCCAACGTTTAAGGATATGCAAGATTGCCACAAGCCTAAATCTGGAACTATGACTAAAGATCTGTGGGAGCCAGAAATAGCCACTTATTTCCTATATTTGATAACATTTTTCTTATTAGTCAGTCTTCCATATGTAAATCATGAACAGTGAATGAGAGTAGAGGCAGGATGATAAAATTAGGTTATAAGCGATAAATTCAAATAGAGACTATACTTTATATCATTGTCCTAATTTGTTAGTTTTACACCATGTTGAATTATCATTTTATTTAATTCAGAAGCTCTCAAAAGTATTCATTTTTTCAACTCTCATTTAAGCTTTTGGGCCTCTTGATCAAAGATGTACAGATGCATATATGCACGCATACCTGCGAGTATGTGCATGCATACACACACAATAAATTAGATGCTGTTTTGATAATAAAATTTTTGGTAACACATTTTCTTTGTTTAAAATATCCTAGTGTAATGATATACAAGGAGAACCACACATAGGCTAGCTGATGTTTATATGTTTATATGTTTTAGTGTGAGAAGCAAGATATCAAAGGATAGGCTCTAAGCATAATTATTAATAATAATCTTTAATGTGCTGTTTCCAGGCTGGGGTTAGTTAGCTGCAAGACTTTTGTTTTTCTGGTTGAGGAATATAAGTGTGAGGTGAGAGCTGACTTACTTGGGAAAATATAGGAGTTTGGAAAAAATGTGGTGAAATAAGAAAGTTTGATTGTTGCTGGTTGAAGACTTTGGGAGACAAATGTCTAACTGAGATTGGACTTTATTTGTAAAATATGAAAATTATCAGACATATATAAAATGGAGATAATTGCATAATGAATAATTGTATATGTTTAAATCCTAGTTTTAATAATTATCAAGTTATTGCTCATCATGTTTTATTTCTATCCCCATTTCTTTCATTCACATATTATTTTGAAGCAAATACCAGATATTATATAATCTTATTCCTAAATATTGTAGATTTTCTTTTCCTAAAAGGTAAGGGTTCAAAAGAGTATGCCAAGAAAAAATAAGACCTAGTCAGAGCTCAATTTTCTCATAGTACTGTTATATTTAGAGTTTGTTTAAATAAGATCCAGTTATGACTCATCTATTGCAATTAGTTGATATGAATCTTAAATCTCTTTTAATATATAGATTTTAATTGGGACTTTACTAATTTGATTTCTATGTAAAGAGTGAAAACATTTCTCCCTCATCTTCAAATTAAATAATCAATACAATCTAAATAATTTAGTTGTGCTATTTGAAACATATTAGTTTCTGATGCAATGAAATAGTCATAGTATAAGAAAAAAAGCAGTATCAAGGAAAAGACAAAAGTAAGCTTAAAGACATCAATACTGTACAATTCAGCTATAAACACTTACTTATAAAGACAAATTTATACACTCTAAGAAGGAATTCCTTAAAAAGCATGCATGGATGTGCGTATGTCTGTATACCTTATTTGCATTATAAATTGGCAAAGTATCTTATTCTAAAGTTATGGTATTTAGACAGATTTGTGGTTATAAAGTTGGCACTTAAATATTTATCTTGTCTGTCAAGAAATATCACTTAAAAATTTATTAAATAAGTACTATGGGCCGGGCGCGGTGACTCCCGCCTGTAATCCCAGCACTTTGGGAGGCCAAGGCGGGCGGATCACAAGATCAGGAGATCGAGACCATCCTGTTAACATGGTGAAACCCTGTCTCTACTAAAAAATACAAAAAATTAGCTGGGTGTGGAGGCGGGCGCCTGTCGTCCTAGCTAACTGGGAGGCTGAGGCAGGAGAATGGCGTGAACCTGGGAGGCAGAGCTTGCAGTGAGCCGAGACCTCACCACTGCACTCTAGCCTGGGTGACAGAGCAAGACTCTGTCTCAAAAAAAAAATAGTAATAATAATAAAATAAATAAATAAAATAAAATAAATAAGTACTATGCACTTTTAAATTTATACAGTTTTATTTAGGTATTGAATTAGCATTCTCACAGGGGCCATTTTGTTTCAATTTGTGCTGACTTCATTGTTGGATATAACTTTCTCCACTGTGGGAACATCATCAGGCTAATTACTAGGAAATCTCTCTCTCTCTTTTTTTTTTTTTTTTGGTATATGGAGTAATATACATGGATGAAAGGACCTTAAAATTGGCGGATTTTTCGGTCTAAAATTAGATGCTCATACAAGAGAACCTCTTTCCTACTCTAGACTCCCTTCTCCTTCTGCTAATCCCCATCCTGTTCTTAGCAGATGGAGACTGGGCTTATGCTAAAAAACTTTCAGGGACAAAGACGTCGCTACTTGTACACAGGAAGACTATTCCATTTTGACGCAACTCAAATTACTAGAAAGTTCAACCTTGTGAGACAATTTCTTTAATTATGAATATCCTATCTTTGGCCATAGTTCTGTTCTTTGTAGTAGGAAAAATTTATATTCTCTCTTCCATATAGTGGTACTTAAAATATTTAAAAAGATTTTCAGAAATCCTCTACACCTCAAAGATTTTTTATTTTCTAGGAAAAAAAGTTTCTAAATGGTCTCCTAATAGTTCCTTTAGTAATTTGATTTCCAAGTCTCTTACAATCTTTCTCACTTTCTTTGAATGATGAATAGTGTTTAGAAGCCCTTCTATGTTATCAATAACTGATCAGAATATTTCATACTGATATGAACATGAAATTTTTCTTAGTTTAGCCTAAGATGTAAGGTTTTAAAATTTCTTTGCAGTTCAGTTACATTGTGTTTCTATTCTTAAATTAACTCATAGATTTTTTTTTTTTTTTGAGACGGAGTCTCGCTGTGTCTCCCAGGCTGGAGTGCAGTGGCCTGATCTGGGCTCACTGCAAGCTCCGCCTCCCGGGTTCACGCCATTCTCCCGCCTCAGCCTCCCAAGTAGCTGAGACTACAGGCGCCCGCCACCACGCCTGGCTAGTTTTTTGTATTTTTAGTAGAGACGGGGTTTCACCATGTTAGCCAGGATACTCTCGATCTCCTGACCTCGTGATCCACCCGCCTCGGCCTCCCAAAGTGCTGGGATTACAGGCTTGAGCCACCGCGCCCGGCCAACTCATAGATTTTTTTTACTTGAACTACCAAAATATAAGAACCTCCTTATATTTGAGAGAGATTTTAAATCCAATTAAAATCAACCCCATCAAAAAGTGGGTGAAGGATATGAACAGACACTTCTCAAAAGAAGATATTTATGCAGCCAACAAACATGAAAAAAAGTTCATCATCACTGGTCATTAGAAAAATGCAAATCAAAACCACAATGAGATGCCGTCTCATGCCAGTCAGAATGGCGATCATTAAAAAGTCAGGAAACAATAGATGTTGGAGAGGATGTGGAGAAACAGGAATGCTTTTACACTATTGGTAAGAGTGTAAATTAGTTCAACCATTGTGGAAGACAGTGTGGCGATTTCTCAAGGATCTAGAACCAGAAATACCATTTAACTCAGCAATCCCATTACTGGGTATATACCCAAAGGATTATAAATCATTCTACTATAAAGACACATGCACACATATGTTTATTGTGGCATTATTTACAATAGCAAAAACTTGGAACCAACCCAAATGTCCATAAATGATAGACTGGATAAAGAAAATGTGGCACATATACACCATGGAATACTATGCAGCCATAAAAATGCATGAGTTCTTGTCCTTTGCAGGGACATGGATGAAGCCGGAAACCATCATTCCCAGCCAACTTACACAAGAACAGAAAACCAAACACTGCATGTTCTCATTCATAAGTGGGAGCTGAACAATGAGAACACATGGACACAGGAAGGGGAACATCACACACAGGGGCCTGTCAAGGGGTGTGTGGCTTGGGAGGGATAGCATTAGGAGACATACCTAATGTAGATGACGGGTTGATGGGTGCAGCAAACCACCATGACATGTGTATACCTATGTAACAAACCTGCACATTCTCCACATGTACCCCAGAACTTAAGGTATAATAATAATAAAAAAAATGTAGCCTAGTGATGTCAGCAAGATGGCAGAATAGGATTGTTTGTGCTCATCATTTTGCAGAAACATCAATTTGAAAAACTCATTGTGTAAAAATACCTTCATAAGAGCTAAGGAATTTAGGTGAGAGATTATAGCACCTGGGTATAATACAGAATTAAGAAAAAAGAATCATTGAAGAGATTAGGAAGGACAGTTTCAAATTATACATGTCACACTTTCCCTCGGCCTAGCCAGCACGGCACAGAGAAAGATATACTCTGCTTCTGAGTAGGAAAGTGAAGTGAGCACCAGACTTTGTTGTGGACCTGACTACCAGGCCTGTCCCAGTGAAACTGAGTGCCAGTCTTGTGCTTAAGGCTTCAGGTTTTAGGTTGGCACTTGTAAATTGAGTTCCAGGCCTTCTCTAATGCTAGACCAGCCCCAGTGGCCTCAGGCTTCAGGCCACACCTACAGACTCAGACTCCAGACTGGGTCTCACAGACCCAGACATATCATTATCCCCTGCAGACTTAGGCACCGGGCCTGCCTGCCTGAAGGCTACAACAACAAGCCTACTCATGATCTCTGGGCTGACTGATGAAGGGCTTTGCTGGCCAAAGCCAATCTGTAAAGACTGGAATAAGTACCAACTTCTTCAAATGTGCGGACACCAATGCATGGCCACAGGGATCACAAATAATCAGGGAAACATTGTATCACCAAAGGAATAAAATGAAGCTCCAGTAACCTTAAAAATGGAAATGTGTAAACTACCTGATAAAGAATTCAAAATCGGCTGGGTGTGGTGGCTCACGCCTGTAATCCCAGCACTTTTGGAGGCCGAGGTGGGTGGATCACGAGGTCAAGCCCATACTGGATAACATGGTGAAACCCCGTATCTACTAAAAATACAAAAGAAAAAATTAGCCAGGCATGGTGGCAGGTACCTGTAATCCCAGCAACTTGGGAGGCTGAGGCAGGAGAATGGCATAAGTAAACCCGGGATGTGGAGCTTGCAGTGAGCCTAGATCGAGCCACTGCACTCCAGCCTGGGCGACTCTGTCTCAAAAAAACAAAAAACCAAAAAACCCCAAGAATTCAAAATAATCATTTTAGTGAATTATAAGAGAACACGGATAAGTGACTAAATAAAATCAGAAAAGCAAAAACACAAATAAAATGAGAAGTACAATAAAGAGATGTAAATCGTAAAAAAAAAAGCAGAAATTTTAGAGCCAAAGAATATAATGCGTGAAATGAAAAATTTCATAGAGAGCTTCAACAGCAGCCTTGATAAAGTATAAGAATTTGTGAGCTCAAAGACAGTCCATTTGAAATTACTCAGAGAAATAAAAAGAAAAAATTGAAAAGAATAAGGAAAGCCTGTGATGGAATACCAGCAAATGAACAAATACACGTATTATGGGTGTTGCGAAGAAGCAGAGAAAGAGAAAGAAGGCAGAAGCTATTTAAATAAAGCTCCGCAAATCTAAAGAAGAAAATGATCGTTCAGACCCAGAAGCCCAAGAAATCCCAAATAGGAGTTAAGTTACATGTGATTTAACTCCAAATGAAACTTTGACTCCATTAACATGGCTAGGCACTTGCTCACTACTCTCATCTATCTTGCCTAATTTTGCTTCTTTTAACTTTTCTTTCATGAGTAATTCTCATTCATGGATCGGTTGGAAGCCACTTAAGATTGAATCACCCAGCTTTATCCCTTTTATGTGTTATCAGTGACCCCCCCTGCAACACTGACCTACTGTTCTTTTTCTAAGTCCTTCCTTCAAGCACTGTCCTCAAAGTCCTGTGGTCTTTCATGCCTGCGTGCTTCACTGCCTTCTAAGTTTTGAACACCCCTAGATAATTCTTAGAGTCTCTTGCTTCTGTTTTGTATTTGTCCTTGAATATGAAGTACTCAAAAAAGAGAGGAAAGGTCCCACCAAGACAAGAATTTAAATGTTGTTCCCCCTTTATGCCAACTCTTTCTTTTGCACACCTAATAAAAACTTCACACAATAAGCTTCCATGGAAAGTATTTATTGAACATACACTATATCCCAGACACTGTCTCTTAGTGCATTTTATTATTTTGATGTTTATTCCTTCAATAAACCTAAAAGGTGAGCATTACTATTTATCTTTCATAAAGGAGGAAATCAAGACTCACAGAGGATGTGATAAGAGGGACGTGGGAAGAAAGCTGATTAACCTTTACAGCCAGACTTAATCCTTATTGTCTAGATTTGAGTTGAGTGATTAAGTAGATGAAGTTTCTCTGTAACACTGCCTCCACATTTCCCTTTTGAGACAAATCCTAATTTCATCCTGCTTGTGTCCTACCCTAGCACATAATTAGTTCAGTTAAACTAGACTTCTTTATTCAGTCCAGCTTTCCTCATGTTGTCCCATTTTCTAAGGTATCTAATATTCCATATGGCAAGACCAAAATGAAATAATCTGATACATTTCTCTCTGTATCTACCCAAGGTAAAGGGGGTCAGTCAATCTTAACTATGTTTTACTACTGTGAAGACCAAAATTCCCAGAGACCTGGCAAACTGTACAAGTTCTCTTGACTTCAGCGATAATCCCCCTTCCTACTATCCTTATTGAGGCCAGCAGGTGCTCATTGTGTGTTAGAACATGGAATTCTTGGTTGTTTAAGTCATGCGATTTTGCTGAACACTGAGGAGGAGAGCAGGAGCCAGACACTTGTGTGGGTTTAAAGGCAGAGATGAGAATTGAGTGAATATCATCCTGGAGCCCATGGGTGTCATGGTAGAGGCAACAGTACAGAAAGGGGCAACTATTACAGGAGGCAGGGGCTACCGAGTGGGATTTTGTAAGAGTAGTAGTCATAAGATACTGATAATAACATAGAAAAATATTAGTGTGTACAATGAAAAACCCTAAAAACAGAAACCATGGTTCTCTAAAAAGTCCTTGATAACATATAATCTAGAGCTGCTACTTCATTTTGCACCTTACTCTCCTTTAAAGGAAAACCTGTTTCTTTTTTTAGACCCAGAATCTTGGCACAGCAATGGCAATTTCCCAGCATACTCCTTCATTTCTGCTGAGCAGTAATTGTTGGCAGTGCTTTTAATGAAGTCCATTATCATTTTGGCAGTTCAATAAGACTTCCAGGAGAGAAACAGAGAGCATCATTTGGAACAAACACATCCTTGAGCTGTTTTCTATTATTCATACAGGCTACTCAGCTTTTTTTTTTTTTTTTTTTTTTTTTTTTTTTTTTTTTTTTTTTTTTTTTACGAAAACTAGATTAGAGTAAAAATTAATTGCTATATTAATGCATCACTCTTTTTTTTTAAATACATCACTCTTAACAGGTGTAACTCTGTGGTGTCTGGAAGCTAACAAGCTAACTTTCTGAGTGGCATGTTTTTTGGGAATCCCTTAGGTCTCCCCTCAATGCAAAAGATACACAAAGAGAGCTAGAGTCAATGCTGGAGTGCAAAAGGAGAAACTTTTTGTGGTCTCTAAGGGCTCATTTATCTTCATATCCCCATTGTCTACATACTGCCAGGCACTCTGAATCAGCTTTAATTGCACTTACTTCCATTTGTAATCATGTTTCTATTTTGTGATTATGTGGATGATATCATGAAGGCAATGATCACGTGCATTTTGCTATGTATTCATATGCCCTCTGCCTAACAAAATGACTTGCCCATGGCTGTCCTTCAATAAATAGATGACCACTAACCATGTAGTGAATAAATACAGTTCATCTGCCTGAGTATCATTTGTAAAAGTCATACGCTTTTTATTTCAAAATGAAGTTTACCCAATATTGATCCTGTGGTAGCAAGAAAAATCCTCTGACCATTTCAGGCAGACTAAAATTATGGTCCTATTTTAAATATATTTCTTAAAACCTCTTTCCTCAATATTTATTTAGTGGAAGTAAGGGAGAAAAGTGATTCGTATTAAAGAAATGTACATACAGATCTACTTATGAATTAACATGCACTGACCAAAGCAGAACGAATGTTTAAAAAGTTGTCAAAATGTTTATCTGAATGTTACACAGAGACTAACTGTCTCTTAAATATATATTCTCTCCTTCAATAGTAGTTGAAAAGCTTTAGCTGGGTAGCAACATTTTCATAAAAACTACATTTCCCAGCCTTCCTTGCCATCAAGGAGCCATGTGACAATGCTCTGGCCTTTAGGATGTGAACAGAGGTGCTGTGTACAACTTCAAGGTCATGCCTGTTTAAGTAAAGGAGGCCGACCTCTGCTTCCTTCCACCTCCTTGTGGACTGGAATGTGGATATTGTAGTAAGTCATTTTGACTTGAGAATAATGGTGTCATTTAGGATGGCAGAAAAGTACTGTAGAAGACCTCAGACACTGATGAGTCTGTGTACCAGCCAGGACAGTGAAACAAACCTCTAGAGAGAGAAATAAACTTCTTTATGCATGACATTTTTAGTTATCCAGGATTAGTACTGCAGCCAACTTTGAATTGTCAGCTTGTTGCTAAATGAGATAGCTCCTATTTGTTTCAGAATACTCAATAGAGGTAAGCCAGTGATGAGGAGGAGGCTTATCAAATTTCCGTTCAAGGGTCCTATTTACTTTTGTAGGGTTTATGTATGTAATAGTGTGTGGAAACTCAAGTTAGTTTACTCTAGTGATGACTCAGCATCGTTTTGAGATTGATCTGCCCATAATCTGATTCTGCAAAATAGGTTTTTTTATCTTTCAAAAGAATAGATTTGATGTAAAGTGGCAGTTCTTAGGTAAAACATTAGGTTTTTTTTTTTTTTTCCTATAATGGACAGAATGTTTGATATTGCAAAGACGAGAAACAAGGAAATTAAATAGAAGTACACTCACTATGAATGCCTATCATGTAGGACAGTTCTCCAGGTGTCCTTAGACCAACCCATGTCTCCCCACTTTCTTGCTTGTAGTTCTCAAAAATAACTGCAGAATGTGCTGAAGATGTAAGATCCTGAGATAAAGAGAAGCTGGCCAGAGTAGCCTAGGCTCTGTTCCAATCTCCCACTGGAAACATGATATCCTTCAATGATTTAGCCCAGAGAGCTGCACAACCTTGGTGTATAAAACCCAGGGCAGGCTGTTTTTTGGGGTCAGTTATCTGTGGTACAACTGGGGCATGTGCAGTTGAGAATCCATCTGCTGTGGGCAGCTTTTCTGAGCCTTGCGGAAATCCTAGGCTTCTGTTTTCTCTTGCAGTCTATCTGTAAGTAATAAAGCTGCTTTATGTAACTTGTTACATGTGAGTGTATTCTGTCTCATCAGCCTCAGTCAAGCTGGTAAGCAGTGCACAGTGAACCTGTTTCACACTTCAAAAAACTCCCGGTAATGGAGGTTGAGACCTAGAGGCTGTGAGTGAAACTTGGTTACCAGAATGTTTTGTGCTTTAACTTTTCTCTTAAAATGTAGGGCCAATTTTAAAAGTCAGATTCTAGACACAAAAATGTTGTGTACAATACAACCCTGGAAATCTCAACGGCACACAACACATATTTGACTTTTTTGCTCATGTGTCTTCAGGTCAGCTAGGGTGACTCTGCTTGTAGGTCAGGGTTCAGGTCTGCTTCATGTGTCTCTCATTTTGTGATCAGATACTACTGGTGGCACATTTAAAACTCTGGCTAGACTTGGAGTACAATGTACAGTCAATGCCTTTCTAAGTGGGGCAGGGTATTGCATTCTGCCCCAAGAAAGTGGGTATGTAATTTTATTACAGGAATAGAACGAATTCAAAACACTAATGAAATCTACCATAGCAATATTTTAAGATGAATATTTTCACTAAAGTTGGGAAATTTTACATAAAAATGTGAATTTTTTAATCTTCTTAAAAATTGGAAGATTTGTCAACTCTGATCTTATATTCTCCTGTTGACAAAAACTAGGTGGACCCAAGTGCAGTTTTCTCCCTTCTGATGGGATATGCTCTTTTGTTTCGTTAGAACCCCCACCACCCTTGATTGCCATTCGCCAGCTCTATTTAATCATCATTTTCATCTTGGCTTCCGGAAGCAATTCAGCTTGTGACCTACTGTATAGCAGATGGGTTAGAATGCACAAAAATACCTCAAAACTCTACTGCAAAACATTAAGAGGCTATAAAAAGGGGCAGATAAATTGCCATGGAAAACTGTGTGAAACTGTGTGACAGAGATTATTTTTGGCTAGTGGCAAGTCATTAGGATAGAAAGGGAGGCTAGCTGATAGCAATATTTATTAAAGAGAGAAAATTGGAGCTAAGTCTCCAAGTATGGGTAAAAGTTTGATATATAGCCACAAAGACCTATTCTTTTTATTTTTATTTTTATTTTTTTATTTTTTATTTTTTTTCCTTTTTTTTTTATTATACTTTAAGTTCTAGGGTACATGTGCATAACGTGCAGGTTTGTTACATATGTATTCTTGTGCCATGTTGCTGTGCTGCACCCATCAACTCGTCAGCACCCATCCATTCGTCATTTACATCAGGTATAACTCCCAATGCAATCCCTCCCCCCTCCCCCCTCCCCGTGATAGGCCCTGGTGTGCGATGTTCCCCTTCCCGAGTCCAAGTGATCTCATTGTTCAGTTCCCACCTATGAGTGAGAACATGCGGTGTTTGGTTTTCTGTTCTTGCGATAGTTTGCTGAGAATGATGGTTTCCAGCTGCATCCATGTCCCTACAAAGGACACAAACTCATCCTTTTTGATGGCTGCATAGTATTCCATGGTGTATATGTGCCACATTTTCTTAATCCAATCTGTCACTGATGGACATTTGGGTTGATTCCAAGTCTTTGCTATTGTGAATAGTGCCACAATAAACATACGTGTGCATGTGCACAAAGACCTATTCTAAGAGGTGGACTGCAGCCACTAAAGAATATATGAAATAGAAGCATACCCTGAGTGTTAGTAAAAGGGCAATAATAAGAAAAACTAGCAAGATTAAAAAACATTATAAACTTTAAGTGGGACTTTTTATTTCATAGTTGTTTAATTGTGTATCATGGCTGTGTCATTTCAATATTTCAAAGACTCTTAGGGAACACTTCTAGGATTATTTCTTTGAAAAATTTCCCTAAACTGTGTATAGAAACAATATTCAATCTTTTGTAAGTTGTGCAACCTGTAGGATTAAAAAGAAAAGAAAAACATGCATCACAACCTAATTCCTTATGCCTATGGTATAGAGTATAAGGAGGTATACTCATTAGCTATTGCCACAAAATTGTTGATAACAAATCATCTCAAAACTCAGTGGCTTGAAACAATAGCATTTATTTTCACAGATCTGTAGGTTGACCAAAGTGACTGAACTGGGGATGGTGTGGCTGGATGGTTCTGGTGGTCATGGCTACATTTACTCATGTGCCTGCAACTCACTGGGCTCACCTGGTGCAAGCTGGGTGGATTTGATTCATGTGTTTTTCATCCTGTCTCTGGACCAGTGAGTCTTTCTCACGGTGCTGGTGCTCATTTGCATGATTGAACTTTCCCTGTTGCACAAGTCCAGTCTTGCAAATGCTCTTCAAGCCACTGCTTACATAATGCCTATTAATATCCCATTGGCCAAAGTAAGTTACATGTTGGAACTAGAATTGAGATATAAGGGGTACCTCTTTCCACAGTGATAGGGCCATATGAAGTTTCATGACAAAAGGCATCTTAATAGGAAGCAGTGAGAGTTGGGAGCATTAATGCAACCTACCACTAAGGCCAGATCACATGCTTATTCAACATATGAACTGTAGTACACAAAGCTGAAAAGATCAGTGGTTTTATAACTAACAGACCTCGATTCACATCTTGGCTCTGCTATTTATATGATCAGTTTTGTCATCTGTAAAATGAGGATTGTAGTAATATCTACTTTTTATGATTGCATGAAGGATTTAGAACCTAGCATGCACTTAACGAATGGCAGGTCTCTCCCTCTGCAAACATTTTTTCGTTCAATTACCTTTTCATCTTTCTTTATGGGGTTGTTCTTTATTTATCAGACTCATTTAATAATCTTTATCTTTAAATGAATCATCACCTAACATTGTTTGGTGACATGAATCAAATACCTAGGACACTTTAAATTCTACCAGAGAGGTAGGGATGAACATATTCTAAGGCTGTCATGCCGCCCTAGGAAATTAGTTCCTTCAATTATCTTTCACAACATGTTTATTGAAACTCTCCTGGAACAAACATTTTTGTCAGAACACGAGTCTAAACTGAGTTAAGATAGATTTGTGATTTCTGATGGAAGTCATATAACTCTAAAAGTAAACATGAACTGCAGACAAACCATAGCATTCTCTAAAGCTGCAGCAGATTGAAGTCTAAAGTAACAGAGAGATGCTGCACCCTGGGAGTGCATAAGGGGATGTGTTTAAAACTAAATTGACATTATAAAACTGGATGGAAACAGATTTGTTGTCAAGGGATGCATCAAATTCCCCCCAAACAAAAAAAAATCAGGAATATTTTTATTGCAGAAGAATATAGGCTTTGGTTATGAAAGGATGCCAATTTGTGTAGATGAGGCAGAATGGAAGGATGAGACCAAATGAATTTTCCGCTTAAAGTGAAACAAATAATTCTGGGAATAAATATACCCTCTATTGGGTTCATTAGGACTATTAAACATATTTTTCTTTCATAGAGCACCTCAATTTTTATTTATTTTCTACAAGTTGAATGGGAGTGATAAAATAACTCTTATGTCAGAGATAAAAATAAACCATGACATTTTGTCTAGACTCATCAGCAACTGGAGTGCATTTACGAGCATGGAATAGAGGTCACCCAGCTTTGAGGATATTATGGGTATAATCTGGATAAAGTCAATACTAGCTCCTAGTGGCTGTTTCTGCAATGTCAAAGTTAAAGTGAAAGATGAGAATAAACCTCTAATTACACTCATTTGAAAAGGGTTACTATTAACTAATGTGGATATACAATATTAAATCAAATTGAAGGCTATGGAATAGGGAAAATGCACGTGGATGTAGAAGATTCATTTTAGTCTTTGCTGTATGAATTCTTAATTGATTGTTTTTGAGCAAGTTACCAATGGAAATATCTGTCATACCACTTCTACAGAATTGTTTTGACTGTCAAATGAAAGAAATAATATCTAACAAGACAGTTTTCTTAAGTGTTAAATTCCAGTACATATTTATTTTAGTTGTTGTGAAAATTCTTATAGTGGAGTGCTCTTACATTTTCAGGAGCTTTTGGACTTGGAGGTTCCTTTGCTTTACAGAGTGTCTTTCAAGTCAAATGCCACGTTTTAAAAGTATTGTTGAGATTAGGCAGCATATATCAAGTGCTTTAGCAGTATTATCCTTTTGTGACCCAGTTGCAATTTCACAAACAATGAAACAAGGATAGCAATAACAGTGATATTTATAAAATGAAAATATATTTAAGACCTTAATTGTGCAATAATAAGAACATAATTGAATAAATTATGGCATATTCATAACACAGGCATTGTGATAATTTAAAAAATGAATTACATGGACATAGTATACCTGTATGGTACAGGTGCAACTTATCATATGGGATTCTGACCATTATGCTGGAGTAGACATCTGGAACTGTCTGGCAGTGTCAGAAATATTCCTCTAGTTGATGAAATGTAAGGAAGTCCAGTAGTGGAGCTGACGCAAGTTTCCTAGGGGCAAATGAGCAAACTTGGGGCGACAATCATTTCTGACCACGGTGGAAATATTTTAATATTTTCGGAACTAAAAGGGTTGTACTGTGCTTTCCAGCTGAGTATCAGCCCATTCGTGAACTTAAAAGGATAGAATACAAGACTGCATTTATAGTATTATCCCATTAAATTGTATTTACGGATAGGAAAAATACTGAAGATAATATTCCTATATTTTCTTCTTTATTTTTGCCCATATTTTCAATAATGAGAATTTTTGTGACACTTAGTTTATTTCTAGTTTTTCTTTTTTTTAAAAAATTATACTTAAAGTTCTAGGGTACATGTGCACAATGTGCAGGTTTGTTACATATGTATACATGTGCCATGTTGGTGTGCAGCACCCATTAACTTGTCATTTACATTAGGTATATCTCCTAATGCTATCCCTCCCCACCCCCCATCCCCACAATATGCCCCAGTGTGTGATGTTCCCCTTCCTGTGTCCAAGTGATCTCATTGTTGAATTCCCACCTATGAGTAAGAACAAGCAGTGTTTAGTTTTCTGTTCTTGCGATCGTTTGCTGAGAATGAGCACAAACTCATCCTTTTTTATGGCTGCATAGTATTTCATGGTGTATATGTGCCACATTTTCTTAATCCAGTCTGTCATTGATGGACATTTGGGTTGGTTCCAAGTCTTTGCTATTGTGAATAATGCCACAATAAACATAAGTGTGCATGTGTCTTTATAGGAGCATGATTTATAATCCTTTGGGTATAATCCCAAAGGATTATAATGGGATGGCTGGGTCAAATGGTATTTCTAGTTCTAGATCCTTGAGGAATCACCACACTGTTTTCCACAATGGTTGAACTAGTTTACAGTCCCACCAACAGTATAAAAGTGTTCCTATTTCTCGTCATCCTCTCCAGCACCTGTTGTTTCCTGACTTTTTAATGATTGCCATTCTAACTGGTGTGAGATGATATCTCATTGTGGTTTTGATTTGCATTTCTCTGATGGCCGGTGGTGATGAGCATTTTTTTCATGTGTCTGTTGGCTGTATGAATGTCTTCTTTTGAGAACTGTCTGTTCATATCCTTTGCCCACTTTTTGATGGGGTTGTTTGTTTTTTTCTTGTAAATTTGTTTGAATTCTTTGTAGGTTCTGGATATTAGCCCTTTGTCAGATGGGTAGATTGCAAAAATGTTCTCCCATTCTGTGGGTTGTCTGTTCACTCTGATGGTAGTTTCTTTCACTGTGCAGAAGCTCTTCAGTTTAATGAGATCCCATTTGTCAATTTTGGCTTTCGTTGCCATTGCTTTTGGTGTTTTAGACATGAAGTCCTTGCCCATGCCTATGTCCTGAATGGTATTACCTAGGTTTTCTTCTAGGGTTTTTATGGTTTTAGGTCTAACATTTAAGTCTCTAATCCATCTTGAATTAGTTTTCATATAAGGAGTAAGGAAAGGATCCAGTTTCAGCTTTCTACTTATGGCTAGCCAATTTTCCCAGCACCATTGATTAAATAGGGAATCCTCTAGTAGAATTCGGCTGTGAATCTGTCTGATGCTGGACTTTTTTTGGTTGGTAGGCTATTAATTATGGCCTCAATTTCAGAGCCTGCTGTGAGTCTATTCAGGGATTCAACTTCTTCCTGGTTTAGTCCTGGGAGAGTGTATGTGTCCAGCAATTTATCCATTTCTTCTAGGTTTTCTAGTTTATTTGCATAGAGATATTTATAGTATTCTCTGATGGTAGTTTGTATTTCTGTGGGGTTGGTGGTGATATCCCCTTTATCATTTTTTATTGCATCTATTTGATTCTTCTCTCTTTTCTTCTTTATTAGTCTTGCTAGTGGTCTATCAGTTTTGTTGATCTTTTCAAAAAACCAACTCCTGGATTCATTGATTTTTTGGAGGATTTTTTTGTGTCTCTATCTCCTTCAGTTCTGCTCTGATCTTAGTTATTTCTTGCCTTCTGCTAGCTTTTGAATGTGTTTACTCTTGCTTTGCTAGTTCTTTTAATTGTGATGTTAGGGTGTCAATTTTAGATCTTTCCTGCTTTCTCTTGTGGACATGTAGTGCTATAAATTTCCCTCTACACATTGCTTTAAATATGTCCCAGAGATTCTGGTATGTTGTATCTTTGTTCTCATTGGTTTCAAAGAACATCTTTATTTCTGCCTTCATTTCGTTACATACCCAGTGGTCATTCAGGAGCAGGTTGTTCAGTTTCCGTGTAGTTGAGTGGTTTTGATTGAGTTTCTTAGTCCTGAGTTCTAGTTTGATTGCACTGTGGTCTGAGAGACAGTTTGTTATAATTTCTGTTCTTTTACATTTGCTGAGGAGTGCTTTACTTCCATGTGGTCAATTTTGGAATAAGTGTGATGTGGTGCTGAAAAGAATGTATATTCTGTTGATTTGGGGTGGAGAGTTCTATAGATGTCTATTAGGTCTGCTTGGTGCAGAGTCGAGTTCAATTCCAGGTTATCCTTGTTAACTTTCTGTCTCGTTGATCTGTCTATTGTTGACAGTGAGGTGTTGAAGTCTCCCATTATTATTGTGTGGGAGTCTAAGTCTCTTTGTAAGTCTCTAAAGACTTACTCTATGAATCTAGGTGCTCCTGTATTGGGTGCATATGTATTTATGAATAGTTAGCTCTTCTTGTTGAATTGATCCCTTTACCATTATGTAATGGCCTTCTATGTCTCTTTTGATCTTTGATGGTTTAAAGTCTGTTTTGTCAGAGACTAGGATTGCAACCCCGCCTTTTATTGTTTTCCATTTGCTTGGTAGTTCTTCCTCCATCCCTTTATTTTGAGCCTATGTGTGTCTCTGCATGTGAGATGGGTCTCCTGAATACAGCCAACTGATGGGTCTTGACTCTTTATCCAATTTGCCAGTCTGTGTCTTTTAATTGGACAATTTAGTCCATTTACATTTAAGGTTAATATTGTTATGTGTGAACTTGATCCTGCCATTATGGTATTAGCTGGTTATTTTGCTCATTAGTTGATGCCATTTCTTCCTAGCATTGATGGTCTTTACATTTTGGCATGTTTTTGCAATGGCTGGTACCGGTTGTTCCTTTCCATGTTTAGTGCTTTCTTCAGGATCTCTTGTAGGGCAGGCCTAGTGGTGACAAAATCTCTCAGCATTTGCTTGTCTGTAAAAGATTTTATTTCTCCTTCACTTATGAAACTTAGTTTGACTGGATATGAAATTCTGGGTTGAAAATTCTTTTCTTTAAGAATGTTGAATATTGGCCCCCACTCTCTTCTGGCTTGTAGAGTTTCTGCCGAGAGATCTGCTGTTAGTCTGATGGGCTTCCCTTTGTGGGTAACCCGACCTTTCTCTCTGGCTGCCCTTAAGATTTTTTCCTTCATTTCAACTTTGGTGAACCTGACAATTATGTGTCTTGGAGTTGTTCTTCTTGAGGAGTATCTTTGTGGTGTTCTCTGTATTTCTTGAATTTGAATGTTGGCCTGCCTTACTAGGTTGGGGAAGTTCTCTTGGATAATATCCTGCAGAGTGTTTTCCAACTTGGTTCCATTCTTCCTGTCACTTTCAGGCACACCAATCAGACGTAGATTTGGTCTTTTCACATAGTCCCTTATTTCTTGGAGGCTTTATTCATTTCTTTTTACTCTTTTTTCTCTAAACTTCTCTTCTCGCTTCCTTTCTTTCATTTGATCCTCAATCACTGATACTCTTTCTTCCAGTTGATCGAGTCAGTTACTGAAGCTTGTGCATTTGTCACGTAGTTCTCGTGTCATGGTTTTCATCTCTATCAGTTCGTTTATGGACTTCTTTGCATTGGCTATTCTAGTTATCCATTCTTCCATTGTTTTTTCAAGGTTTTTAGTTTCTTTGCACTGGGTCCGTAGTGCCTCCTTTAGCTCTGAGAAGTTTGATTGACTGAAGCCTTCTGTCAACTCGTCAAAGTCATTCTCCGTCCAGCTTTGTTCCGTTGCTGGCGATGAACTGTGTTCCTTTGGAGGGGGAGATGCGCTCTGATTTTCTGAATTTCCAACTTTTCTGCGCTGCTTTTCCCCATCTTTATGGTTTTATCTGCCTTTGGTCTTTGATGATGGTGACATACTGATGAGGTTTTGGTGTGTGTGTCCTTTGTGTTTGTTAGTTTTCGTTCTAACAGTCAGGACCCTCAGCTGCAGGTCTGTTGGAGTTTGCTTGAGGTCCTTGTCAGGCCCTGTTTGCCTGGGGTATCAGCAGCAGAGGCTGCAGAAGATAGAATATTGCTGAATAGCAAGTGTTACTGTCTGATTCTTGCTCTGGAAGCTTCGTCTCGGAGATGTACCCAGCCGTGTGAGGTGTGAGGTGTCAGTCTTCACCTAGTGGGGGATGTCTCCCAGTTAGGCTACTCAGGGGTCAGGGACCCACTTGAGCAGGCAGTCTGTCTGTTCTCAGATCTCATCCTCCATGCTAGGAGAACCACTGCTCTCTTCAAAGCTGTCAGATGGGACATTTACATCTGCAGAGGTTTCTGTTGCTTTTTGTTTAGCTATATCCTGTCCCCAGAGGTGGAGTCTACAGAGGAAGGTAGGCCTCCTTGAGCTGTGGTGGGCACCACCCAGTTCAAGCTTCCCGGAGGCTTTGTTTACCTACTTAAGCCTCAGCAATGGTGGGCGCCCCACCCCAGCCTTGCTGCCACCTTGCAGTTAGATCTCAGACTGCTGTGCTAGCAATGAGGGAGGCTCCGTAGGTGTGGGACCCTCCGGGCCAGGCGTAGGATATAATCTCCTGGTGTGCTGTTTGCTAAGACACTTGGTAAAGCACAGTATTAGCATGGGAGTTACCCGATTTTCCAGGTGTTGTGTGTCTCAGTTTCCCTTGACTAGGAGAAGGAATTCCCTTCCCCCTTGCATTTCCCAGGTGAGGTGATGCCTCGCCCTGCTTCAGGTCTCGCTGGTTGGGCTCCATCCATTGACCAGCACTGACTATCTGACACGCCCCAGAGAGATGAACCCAGTACCTTGGTTGAAAATGCAGAAATCACTCATCTTATGTGTCACTTATGCTGGGAGCTGAAGGCTGGAGCTGTTCTTATTCGGCCATCTTGGGCCCCAAGTTTTATTTTTTGTTCTCTAATTTTTCACTATTACAACCTAGAAATTATATGGACTTTTTCTCATGTCTGCAGGCAAGATGTACAGGAATTTCTCCAGGTTATACCCTTATAATTGGAATTGCTAAGTTGTAGAGTACATGGATGCTTAACTATATAGTATAATACTACAGTATGTTCCAAAGTGTTTATGATAATTACACTCCATCAGCAGTACATAAATGGACCCAGTAGTAGCTTACCCCTTGTGCTTGGTATTGTCAGATTTTATTTTTCCTAATAATATGGGCGTATATTTAGTTTTCATTGTAATTTGATTTGGATTTTCTTGGATATTTTTTGATTTTTTTTTCTATATTATGAAGGTCTGTATTAGTCCATTCTCATACTTCTGTAACTATACTACCCGAGACTGGGTAATTTATAAACAAAGGATTTTAATTTACTCACAATTCCATATGACTGTGGATGCCTCAGGAAAATTACAATCATGGCAAAAGGTGAAGGGGAAGCAGGCACTTTCTTCACAAGGAGAAGTACATGAAGGAGGAACTTGCCAAACGCTTTTAAAACCAGATCTCAGATCTCATGAGAACTCACTATCATGAGAACGGCATGGGGGAACCTCCCCCATGATCTAATCATCTTCCACCAGGTTCCTTCCTCAACAACTGGGGACTATCATACAATTCAAGATGAGATTTGGGTAGGGACACAAAGCCAAACCATATTAAGGACCTATTCATTTCTCTTGATTATTTTCATATTTGATTGTTTGCTATTTCTTTATTTATTTGTAGGAATTCTTTAAACATCCTTGATGCTAGTTTATTGTCAGTTATTTGTTTGCAAATATATTTTGCTGGTTTATAGCTTGTTTGATAATTATTTGTTAGGTGTCTTACTGAACAAAATTTTCAAATTGAATTAATCGATTTTGCTTCATGGTCAGCACTCTGTGTATCTTGTGTAATCCTCCCTTACCTCAAGATCAAAAAGATATTCACCTTATGTTTTCTGAGGGTTTTAAAGTTTTGTTTTTAACATCTATGTTCTTAATCCATCTATAGTTGATTGTTGAATATGATTGAGGTAGAAATCAAATTTCATTTTTTTCCATATGAATGACCAATTTTCCAGCAGCATTAATTAAATAGGCTCCTCCTTTCCCAACAACCTGCCACTTGACTTTTACCATTTATTAAAGTTCCACATGAAGGTGGATCTTCTCCGAGGCTCTCTGTTCTGTTGTATCTGTTTATTGGCATTTCTCGGCATCTATGTAATACCATCTTAATTATTACAGTTCCATAAAAACAGCTTTATATCTAGTAGAGCAGCTAGTTCACTAGTCTTAGCTATTCTTAGCCCTTTGTTCTTCTATTTACTTTTTAGAATCTACTTATTAAGTTCCCTCTCATTTCCTCAACAAAACTTTTAGGAATTTTTATTCGAATTGCATTACATCTTTACATCAATTGGAGAACTGATATTTTTGTAATATTATCTTTCTATCCATTCATGAACATGGGATGGTATCTCCATTTACTTAGGTTTTTAGAAATGCCCTTCAGCAAAGTTATGTAATTTTCTATGTACCAGTCTTGCACATAGTTTTATTTATTCCTGAATACTTTATAGTTTTTGTTACAATTGTAAATTTAAAAAATTATGTTTTCTTGTTCCTTGTTGCTGTAATGTAGCAATTTTTATATTATATAAAGCTATCTTCCTATACTTCTATTATTTTAAATACTTTTTTAAGAGACTTTTTAGTGTTTTGTGTAGAAATAATATTAGCTTCAAATAATGACAGTTCTTGAATTTATACTGACTAGAACTTTCAGTACAATGTTAAAAGAAGTGGAGATAGCAGGCATTTCTCTCTTTATAGCAACTCTTTTAATGTTTCCTCACTTAAGATCATGCTTGTTGTAGGTTAAAAAAAATAGTTATCCTTCCATTTCTAGTTTTCTAAGAGCCAGATCTTTATCATGAATGGGTTTTGAATTTAATAAAGTATTGATCTCAATTTACTCATGTAGATAGAAAATGGTATTTATAGATTTTCTAATATTAACTCAGCTTGTAATTCTGGGGTAAACAATTTGGGGATGATACATTTTCATACACTTTTGAGTAAGGTTTGCTAGTATTTTCATTATAGTTTTTACATCTATATTTATCATGGATATAATGAGCTTGCAATTTTTCTTTTGTATGCTATATCTTGTCTTCTCTTATTGTTAAAGACTTGACAAGTGAATTGAAGTCTATTTCCTCTAATATTATTTTCTGGAAGAATTGTCTAGATTACAGGGGTCCCCAGCCCCCCGACCATGAACCAGTGAGGAGGTGGTGAGCCCTGGGTGAATAAGCATTATCGCCTGAGCCCCACCTCCTGTCAGATCAGCAGGAGCATTAGATTCTCATAGGAGCGGAAGCCTTATTGTGAACTGCGCATGGAGGGACTTAGGTTGTTTGTTCCTTAAGAGAATCTAATGCCTGATGATCTGAGGTGGAACAGTTTCATCCCCAAACCATCCCCACATCCCCTCTGTTCCTCACCTCCCTGCTCCATCCTGTGGAAAAATTGTCTTCCATGAAACTGGTCCCTGTTGCCAAAAAGGTAGGGGACCACTGGTTTAGAATAAACTGTGTGACCATCTAGACCTGCTCTTTTCTCTGTAGGAAATTTTAAAATTTTTACTTTATATCCTTTACTAGTTATAGGAAAACACAATCTTTCTACATCTCCTTTAATCAGTTTTGTTAAATTTTTAAAGGCATTTGTTAATTATTCTTAAGCTTTCAAATTTGTTAGCATTAAGTTGTATTCCCTCATTTTCTTTTCAGTCTCTGCAGTATTTACAGTTATACTCCATTTTTCATTTAAAATACGAATTCTTGTCTCTCTGTTTTCCCTCCACTACCAATCATACCAAAAATATTGTCTACTTCGTTAGAATTGTGAATTTGGTTTGGTTGATTACATTATATATTTAAAAAAAATGTCATTTGTATCTTCTCTCATCTTTAAGATCTTTTTACTTCTTTTAGATTTATTCTGTTGTTTTAGCTTTTTAATCTCTAGCCTTAAAGGTATATGATCTAAAAATATAATTATAATACATGAAGCACCACTGTCACTGCCTTCTAGAAATTTTGATAATATCAGTTTTGATTATCATTCATTTCTAAGTATTTAAAATTTTTTATTATGGTGTCTTTCTTGACCTGAGAGATATTTAAAAATATATTTTAAAAGATTTTCTAACATGCAGGTATTCATAATTTATCTTTTTTGTTATTAGCTCCTATCTGAAATGTATTATGGTTGGAGAACACAGTTTTTATTGCATTGATTCACCAAAATTTGTTGGGAATTGATATGTTTCAGCAGATGGTCAAATTTTGTAAATGTTGTATGCATGGTTTGGAAAAATCTGTACTCTAGTTGAGTGCAGACTTCTACATATGTGAGGAAGAAAAAACCTTTTGCGCCAAATGGCCATGAGGGCTTAGTTCCTACCTCTCCTTTTGAGTGACTATGTAGGGAACTGTCCTTTAACATATCAGGGAAGGGAGAATCCCAAGATCTCTGACTGCTATCAGCAGCATTGGTATGCAAATGGCCTAAATGAACTTCGGAATCTCTTCAAGATTACTTTCTGGACTGCGAGCCACATAAGAATATGTTCATGATGATACTTTAGTTGTGTTCAAATCATCTACAACTCTTCTAAATTGTTTTCTGCGTCACCTGTCAATGTTGTGAGATATATTACAATCATCTACTATAAAGATGATTTGCTAAATTCCCCCTACAAGTTATTAACTTTTGCTTTATTTATATTAAGATTACTTTATTTGAGGCATACATATTTTAAAGTGCTACGTTTTCCTGGTGAATTGAACATTGTATAATTATGTAATAACTCATCTCCATGATAATTTTTTAAAAAATTAACTCTATATATCTCCATTTGCATAATAAGAGTTTTCTATTCTTTTACTTTTAACATTTCTTTTTTTAAAAAAAATCTAAATTATGGGATGCAATTGTAATATTGTTATACGGATACGTTAAGCAGTGGTAAAGTCAAGGCTTTAATTTATCACCTGAATAATGTACACGGTACCCATTAAGTAATTTCTCCTCATCCTGAAATCATCCAGAAATCATGTCTTTTGCTAGAAAACAGAGTATCAGCATCTCTCCTGTCCCCTTGTTTCTTTCTCACCTGCCCCCACCATTCACAGTTAGATTTTTTTTGTTATGTCCTCTTACAGGTTATTTGATATATGTAATTTTTTGGTATTGATTTTTTTTTAACAATAAAATTTATGAAAGTGTGTTTGATTACCCTTAATTTCTCTTACAGAATCGCCTGTGTTTGTTTGTTTTCTATTAATAATTTGAGTACTTTTCCCAAAGCTATCCAATAAGGGACTTTTTGTGACAAATCTTCTAAGGCCTTTATGTCTAGGAATATTTTTATTAAACCCTTACATCTGAGTGACAATTTGTCTGGTTATGCAATTCAAGGTTTAAGTTACTTCCTGTTAACATTTTAAACCTGTTCTTTCATTTTCTTCTTGCATCCATTGACGTTATTTGAGGGTCTGATTAAAACAGATTCTTTTTCCTTTGTAGGGAATTTGTTCTTGCTTCCCAGAAGCTTTAGTTTTCCTTTATTTTTTATATTGTATTTTTTGGGTGTGGGGTGGGGTGGGGACAGAGTTTCGCTCTTATCGCCCAGGCTGGAGTGCGGTGGCGTGATCTTGGCTCACTGCAACCTCCACCTCCCAGGTTCAAGTGATTCTCCTGCCTCAGCCTCGCGGGTAGCTGGAATTACAGGTGTGCACCACCACACCCCGCTAATTTTTGTATGTTTAGTAAAAACAGGGCTTCACCATGTTGGCCAGGCTGGTCTTGAACTCCTGACCTCAGGTGATCCACCTGCCTCAGCCTCCCAAAGTGGTGGGATTAAAGGTGTGAACCACCACACCCAGCCTATTTTTTATATTCTTAACATTTGCTATACTGCATATAGATATAATTTTAGTCTCCCTTGTAGAGTATTCTCTGTATTCCTTCAACATAAAGGTATTTATCTTACTTGACTCTGAAGGATGATAGCAATTATTTTCTAAGTATCTCCTCCTCATTATTTTTATATCTGTCTGCTTCTGGAAGTTTTATTAAGCAGATGCTGGCAATTGTAATCTTATTTTCATTTTTCTTAAACTTTCTTTTTATATTTTTGCACTATTCTCCTCTTTCTACTCCATCTAGGAAGATTTCTAGAATTGCTAGAAAGAACCCATTAATTCTTTGTTCAGGTGTATTCATTTTAGTGTTTATCTCATTGATTGTGTTTTTTCAATTTATCTTTTTCTGATTTAATATTTCTAATTTTATTTTAATTATTAACTTAAAAAGTTCATTATTTTTATTTACTACTCATAATTTCTTAATTTCCTTTTGTATATTTATCATACTTATTTAAACATTTTTGGGCTGTTACTATTTTCATTTCATTTCCAGTGGTATATGTTGATCAATTTTTTTTGGAAGAAGTTGTACTCCTTAAATTTCTTATTATTTGGGGTTGTGAGTTTATATTCCTCCAAAACGTTAGCACCTTTCTCTGATATTGTGTATTAAGCATGGTTAGAATCCAGTGAGCTCAATGAGAAAGAAAGTGGTGAGCTGTAGCCTAGAAAGTTCACAAAAAGAATTTGGGCAGTTCTTCACCTTTTTATTTTTGTGGGATTTTTAAATTTGTTTTGAAGAGCAGAAATTACACATTTTTTGGAATAAAAAGGACATTGTCTTCATAATTTCTTCATTTATTTTATAATTAAAAATATTGGTCACCCTTCCAATATTTTTTACAGCTATAATGAAAAATACATTTAATCCTTTAATCTGCTTGGAACTTCTGTTTGTGCCGTTATTTATTGATTGAAGCTTTAGTAAGAAGTTGACAGAGATAGATTATTGAGGGTCTTTTAAGATTTTTGCTCCTTCAAAGCAGCATCAATTATATTTGCTATTCTCTAATAGCATGTAAATGGAAAAATAAGGTAGTATGTGACCATAACTTATAATTATTACTTTTTGTATATATTAAATGTTTTTTCTGAAAAATAGTATGCAACCCAAATAATATTTAATGTCTTTTTGCTCTCAGACTGACAAAGGTAAAAAAACATATAGTAGCCAACATGGTGTTGAATAGAAAAGTGGGCATTTTTTAGAGCAGTTTTAGATTCACGTAAAAATTGAGTAGAAGGTACAGGGTCCTCCTATAATCTTCCCTCTCACCAGTTTCTTCTGTTATCATTATCTTTCATTTGTGTAGCACACTTGCTACAATTGGTGAACCAATATTAATACATTATCATTAACTAAAGTACATAGTTTATATTAGGATTCACTCTGTGTTGTATAGTTCTATGGGTTTTAACAAATGTATAATATCATGTATCTGCCATTGCAGTATCTTAGAAAATAATGTTACTGCCCTAAAACTCCTCTGTGTTCTACCTAATCATCCCTCTCTCCCCCTAATTCCCTGGCAACAACTGATCTTTTTTCTTTTTTTGAGACAGAGTCTCGTTCTGTCGCCCAGGCTGGAGTGCAGTGGCCGGGTCTCAGCTCACTGCAAGCTCCGCCTCCCAGGTTTATGTCATTCTCCTGCTTCAGCCTCCCGAGTAGCTGGGACGACAGGCGCCCGCCACCTCACCCGGCTATTTTTTTGTGTGTGTTTTAGCAGAGAAGGAATTTCACCGTGTTAGCCGGGATGGTCTCGCTCTCCTGACCTCGTGATCCGCCCGTCTCAGCCTCCCAAAGTGCTGGGATTAAACAGTTGATCTTTTTACTGTCTCCATAGCTTTGTTTTTCCCACAGTGTTGTGTAGTTGGAATCATATACTATGTATCTGTTTCAGACTAGCTTATTTCACTTAGTAATATGCATTTAAGGCTCCTCTGTGTCTTTTCATGACTTGAGCTCTTTTCTTTTTATTAGTGAATAATATTCCATTGTATGGATGTACTACAGTTCCTGTATCCATTCACCAATTGAACGACATCTTGATTGCTTACAAGATTTGGCAATAGTAAGTAAAGTGCTATAAACATTCATGTGCAGGTTTTTGTGTGGACATACATTTTCAACTCATTTGGTAAATACTGAAGAGCATAATTGCTGGATTGTGTGGTAAGACAATATTTAGTTTTATAAGAAACTGCCAGACTGTCTTCCAAACTGGCTGTACCATTTTGGATTCCATCAGTAAATGAATTAGAGTTCTCGTTGTTTCATATCCTTGTCAGTATTTGATGTTTTCAGTGTTTTGGATTTTAGCCATTCAAAAAGCTGTGTAGGAATATCTCACTGTTGTTTTAATTTGCTATTCCCTAATGATGTATGATGTGGAACATCCCTTCATATGCTTATTTGCCATTTGTATATCATCTCACTTGATATAGAAATCCCACTTCTAGAAATCTGATACTTAGAGATACTTCTGGATGAAAATTTATGTTCAGTGATGCTCAATACTGCATCATTTGTAATAGCTAAATGTTGGTTGCCTCTTAATTTCTAACAATGTAGTAGAGAGAGAGAGAAATATGACTTCTCTGCATATTCCTTTGTGAAAAATACTCCAAACATATTAAGTGAAAAAATAGTCACAGAACAATGTATCATAGTGTGATCCAATTTATATAAAAAGTATATACTAAACACTATAGTGAAAATAATTTAAATATCTGTAGTTTATAAGAATGTTTTTCTGTAAGATGATTGCATAAATTTTTCAAGTTTGACATATAGTATTATGCCATTCTTGTATAATGAAGTTGCAGAGTATCTTTTAAAAATTTTATTTTTAAAAATATTTCAAGAGTTTTGGGGGTACAGGTGGTTTTTGGTTACATGGCTAAGTTATTTAGTGATGACTTCTGAGATTTTAGTGTAACCATCACCTGAGCAGTGTACACTGTACCCAACATATAATCTTTTATTCCTTACTTCCCTCCCAATCTTCCCCCCACCAAGTCCCCAAAGTCTATTATATTATTATTGTGTCTTTGCATCCTCTTAGCTTAAATCTCACTTATAAGTGAGAACATATGATATTTGGTTTTTCATTCCTGAGTTACTTCACTTAGAATAATGGCCTCCAGTTCCATCTAAGTTGCTGCAAAAGACATTATTTTGTTCCTTTTTATGGCTGAGTAGTGTTCTGTCATGTATATATATCATATTTTCTTTATCCACTCATTGGTTGATGAGAACTTAGATTGGTTCCATATCTTTGCAATTGCAAATTGTGCTTCTATAAAAATGCGTGTGTATGTGCCTTTTTCATATAATGACTTCTTTTCCTATGGGTAGATAACTGGTAGTGGGGTTGCTGATCAAATGGTAGTTCTAATTTTAGTTGTTTAAGGAATCTCCATAGTTTTTTCCATAGTGGTTATACTAATTTACATTCCCACCAACAGTGTAAAAGTGTTCCATTTGCATCACATTCATGCCAACATCTATTGTTTTTTGACATTTTAATTATGGCCATTCTTTCAGGAGTTAGGTGGTGTCTCATTGTGTTTTTAATTTGCATTTCCCTGATTAGTGATGTTGACCAGTTTTTCATGTTTGTTGGCTGTTTGTACACTTGATCTTAGCCAAAAGGCCAAGAAGAAATGTTGTTGGCTGTTTGCGTATCTTCTTTTGAGAAAAGTCTATTCATATCCTTTGCATACTTTTTGATGAGATTGTTCTTTTTTTTTTCTTGTTGATTTGTTTGAGCTCCTTGTAGATTCTGAATACTAGTCTTTTGTCAAATGCGTAGTTTGCAAATATTTTCTCCTACTCTATGGGTTGTCTGCTTACTCTACAAATTTTTTTTTTTTTTTTTTTCTTTGCAGAAGCTTTTTTAGTTTAATTAGTTTCCATTTATTTATTTTTGTATTTGTTGCATTTGCTTTTGGGATCTTAGTCATGAATCCTTTGCCTAAGCCAATGTCCAGATGAGTTTCTCTGATGTTATCTTCTAGAACTGTTATGATTTCAGGTGTTAGATTTAAATCTTTGATCCATCTTGAGCTTATTTTTGTATAAGGTGAGATGGGGATCCAGTTTCATTTTTCTACATGTGGCTTACCAGTTTTCCAAGCACCATTTATTAAATAGGGTGCCCCTTCCTCAGTTTATGTTTTTGTATGCTTTGTCAAAGATCAGTTGGCTATAAATATTCGGCTTTATTTCTGGGCTCTCTATTCTGTTCCATTGGTCTACATGCTCACCCCTCCCTTTTTTTTTTTTTTTTTTTTTTGAGACGGAGTCTCGCTCTGTCGCCCAGGCTGGAGTGCAGTGGTGCTATCTCAACTCATTGCAAGCTCTGCCTCCTAGGTTCACGCCATTCTCCTGCCTCAGCCTCCCGAGTAGCTGGGATTACAGGCACCCACCACCACGCCTGGCTAATTTTTTTTTTTTTTTTGTATTTTATAGTAGAGACAGGGTTTCACCGTGTTAGCCAGAGTGGTCTCAATCTCCTGACCTTATGATTCACCCACCTCGGACTCCCAAAGTGCTGGGATTACGGGTTTCAGCCACTGTGCCCTGCTGGTCTACATGCCTTTTAAAATAACAGTACCATGCTGTTTTGGTAACTATATCCTTGTTATATAGTCAGGTAATGTGATGCCTCCAGCTTTGTTCTTTTTGCTTAGTATTGCTTTGGCATGAAGTTTCCTTTCTGGTTCCATATGAATTTTAGGATTTTTTTTTCTCTAGTTTTGTGAATGATGATGGTATTTTTCTGGAAATGACACTGAATCTGTAGATTGCTTTGGGTGGTATGGCCATTTTCACAATATTGATTCTTCCCATCCATAAGCATGGGATGTGTTTGCATTTGTTTGTGTCATCTATGATTTCTTTCAGCAGTGTTTTGTAGTTTTTCTTGTAGATATTTTTCACCTCCTTAGTTAAGTATATTCCTAAATATTTATGTATATGTATTTGAAGCTGTTGTAAACAGGATTGAGTTCTTGATTTAATTATCAGCTTGGTCATTGTTGGTGTATAGCAGTGCTACTGATTTGTGTACATTGATTTTGTAACCTGAGACTTTACTGAATTCATTTATCAGATCTAAGAGCTTTTTGGATGAGTCTTTAGGGTTTTCTAGGTATAGAATCATATCATCAGTGAACAGTGATAGTTTGACTTCTTCTTTTCCAATTTGGATGCCCTTTATTTCTTTCTGTTCTCTGATTGCTCAGGCTAGGTCTTTCCGGGGTATCGTTTTAAAAAAACATTTATCAATAATTGAACACAACTATCTTTTCTCACTGAAATAATTGTGCCTCCTTTAAATACTATACAGAACATCCCTGAAACCATATGAATCTTTTTTTTATTATAACAATGACCATCACAGTTATATGAATTTTCCTCTATGATTTTAAGTGAGATACACCTGAGTCCTAGGACATCTTCTCCCTTGTTGGAATGTTTTGGAATTGTTGGTTGATTGGGTTTGGATGATGTATTAAAGAGAGATATTCCCTGCATACATAGATGGTATTGCAGTGTAAACATTTGTGAACAATCTAAATATTCACTGCATTAGTTTCCTAAGGCTGCCATAACAACATACCAAAAAATGGCAGCTTAAAACAACAAAAATTAATCATCCTACAGTTCTGGAGGCTAGAAGTCAAAAAGCAAGGCATTAGCAGAGACAAACTCCCTCTTGAAACCTTTAGAGCAGAATCCTTTCTTGCCTCTTCCAAGCTGGTGGTGGTTTGTCAGCAATCTCTAGTATTCTCTCCTGTGTCTGCATCTCTGTGTCTCTGTCTCTTATAAAGACATCAGCCATTTCAGCCCAACTTAATTCAGTACGCCTCATCTTAACTTAATTACATCTGCGAAGACTCTATTGAAATGAGGTCACATTCACCAGAACTGAAGGTTAGGATTTTAATATATCTTTTTGGGAAACACAAGTCAATCCATGACGTTCATCAGTTGGAAAGTCATTAAGTAGAGCATGTTATAATTATAATATAAAATGTCATGAAGTAGACCTATATGTACTGATATGACAAGATATCAAAGACCTATTGTTAATAGAATAAAAAGGTTGCAGACCAATATGTAAAATATGGCCCTATGTGTGTAAAAAAGATCTGTCTTTATATCTACATAATCTATGTAACTATCTTATTTTTATCTTTACTCATGTTTATATCTCTGCTCATATTATTTTCTCTCTTCTGTGACACTATCTATGGAGAGAAGAGTAGGCAAATGGAGAAGAATGAACAGTCTTTCATAATGTGAATCTTATCATGTATTACTGGTATAGTTTTTCATTTATTAGAGAAAAAACATAAATCACCAAAGAAACAGTGATGGACAGAGATAGGAAAGATTTTTTTTTGGTGGTTGTCTTAAATTAGCTTCATTTTTTCTTTTTTGAGACAGTTTTGCTTTGTTGCCTAAGCTGGAATGCAGTGGCACGATCTTGGCTCACTGCAACCTCCGCCTCCCAGGTTCAAGAGATTGTCCTGCCTCAGCCTCCTGAGTAGCTGGGACTACAGGAACGCACCACCACATCATCTTATTTTTGCATTTTTAATAGAGATGGGGTTTAACCATGTTGGCCGGGATGGTCTCGAACTCCTGACCTCAAGCGATCCCACCTGCCTTGGCCTCTCAAAGTGCTGGAAAATTAACTTCATTCTTATTCATTTCAGCAATGTAGACAAATCATTTGTGGTTTCTGAAACTTTCCTTCTTTTCTAAATCTACAAAAGTTATTTGCTGTTTTTTCTCTCAGCCTCATAATTCACTTTACTTACATAACCATTTGAAAACTTGATTGAAGTATCTCAAAGAAAGGAAATGAATGCGGTGATATATTATCACTTGAGTTTAGTATCTGGAACTTGCTTATGTGTGGACAAGGTCTTTCAATTAAAGTGAAGGGAAGCAAAAAATGTTGAGGAGGTGGTATTTCAGTTATATATAAGTTTTTAATCTCTACCAAACCCTATTATATACATAGCATTCCTTTTTTTCTCCCCCTTCCTCCTCCTCCTCCTCTTTTTCACTTCCTCTTTCCTTTCTCTTCTTTCATTTGCTCTGCTCTCACATTGCCCGATCTCATTACATTTAAACTTTTCTTTTTACCTTCCATTAAAAAAATCCAACATTGAAACTCCACGGGAAAATAAAATATTTGAAGCTTTCTAATGTCTTTTTGTTGTCTATCTTTTCATTATGGATATTTTCAAATACACACACAAAAGAGGGAATTTACAATAATAACCAAACACATACTCTTACGTGGCTATCAACCAGTTTCGATGGTTACTAACATTTTCATATTCTAAGTCCATGCATAAACATTGTATTTTATTTAACTTTCTGTTGGAATATTGAAATAAAATCACAGATATCATACATTTCAGTTGCAAATATTTCAGTTTGTATTTGATATCTTTTTCAAAACAAAAGTAAGACTTCACTGACTTAGGAATACTTTCTCAAACATAGGATTTAGGACCCTGTCAGAGACCCCAGGGGATGGGTAAAGTTAACTGCTTGGATGGTTCTTAGAAGCCTGGAAAAAGTGGTAGCCCTGCTGAGTGAAACTGAAATGCTTGAGTTGCTAAGGCAGATTTTAGAGGAAGCAAAAATGCTGAGGGAGGTGAGCATGCTGGAATGGATCTATTATGAGATCAGAAGACTCATCAGAGGATTACCTTACATGGAAAGACCCAGAGAACACTCTATTCATTCAGGCCATTGGGTATGGCTCAGAGGGGCAGCCAATGAGAGCGATAGCCACAGGGGTTCCTGCCTACATTTACCATCCAAAGAAGACAAGAAAAAAGGAACTGAAGGATGGGAAATGGCTGCTAAATAAAACATCATGATTCCTTGTTCAGCTGACTTTTCCATACTTAGCCAATTGTCAAATTAGGAACTCAATAATTTTAGGGATGGCCAGATCAAGAAGAAAAACCCTGCAATACCATTGCACGTATATACTATAAAAGTATCTCTAGGCCTTCCCCAAATGGACTTAGGGCCATTTACTCGGGTCACAATACACTGTACATAGGGGAAATGACAATGTCCAAATATTTTTGAGGACTAGTGGACACAGAGTCTGAGTTGACATTGACACCTTGAATCTTGAAGGATCATTGCAACTTCCTTCTTAGTGTGGAGACACCAGGGAGACAGATAAAATATGGAGTGCTGTGTAAAGCCTACCTTACAAGGGACCCATTCCTTGTCACTAGTATATAATTGGGATTGCCATAGTTGCCAACAAACCTTCACTGGAGTTTTTGACTTGTGGGTTAAGATTTACTATGTGGGGAAATGACAAGCGTAAGACTTGAAACTGTCTCAAATGCAAGACAAGATGTTAAATATAAAACTATTCTGGTGTGTATGTATAAAAACTACTGTCAAACTTAAAGATCTAAAAAATGCATGGGTGGAGGTTCCTATCGTATCCATCTGGTTAGCCACTATGGCCCCTGTAGAAATTGGATGGTTGCTAAAGAATCCACTATTCCACTGTTAGCCAAGGGACAGCCCCAATTACAGCTGCCATGCCAGCCATGGTATCATTGGTAGAGCAGAGTAATTATGTCTCAGGGACATCCTATGTGGTCTTTTATTTGGTAAATGTGTTCTTTTCCATTCTCAGTAGAACAGAAACAATGTGCACCCGTGTGAACAACAGTTTATTTAGTGTTGCCTTAGATACTAACTCTACTACTTTCTGTCATAACATAGTTCAAGGAGATTGGAACCACCAGGTCCATCTGGATATCCCACAGAAGACCACACTGACCCATTATTACACTGATGACATCATGCTGATTGGGCAAGACAAGCAAGCGGTAACTAGGTCTTGGTAATCCAGAGGATGGAAGATACATTTATGGAGACTTATGGCCTTGACACATGGGTAAAGTTTTTAGGGAGCATACTCAGGAGTGTGTCAGGATATCTCTTCCAAAATAAAAGATAAATTGCTGCACAATGCCTAATGGTCCTCTTTTGGTTCTAGAGGCAGTATATTCTATACCAAGAAGCTGTGCCCTGGCCCATATACACAAAAGGCTATCAGCTATGACACAGCACCCTTGCCCCTTGCACCATATGGTCCAGTCAACATGATGCTATTGGAAATACGCTATGTTTAAAAAAGATTCATTATGGAATTTATGGCCAGCACCAGTGAAATAATTACACTGCAGGCTTCTGTTGTTCTGGAGAAAGACCAAGCCATATGCAGTAGAGAATGATATACTTTCTGAGAAACAGCCCCTGGAGTGCTACTGAGTCCTTGTAGAATACTTAATCATGGGTACCAAGTGACCATGCATCCTTAATTTCTTATTATGATCTGGGTTCTGCCAGACCTGCCAAATCATAAGGCCAGAGAAGCCAGCTGTGGCTCATTGCACAATAGAAGTAGTATGTCCAGAATTAAGTCTTTAGAGATCAAAATGATATACCCAGGATCATGTAAGTAGGGATGCTTTAATAATGGAAACAGGCACAAATATACGGTATTTCAAGGAATGCAGAATCCAAGGGATCCAAGTGGGTCCATTTTGTTACTTTCTTACCCACTTGTAATTGTGAATACACAAATGCTGCAACTCTGTCCTGAGGACAGTCTGATTATCAGAGTCTCAGACCTTTCAGAAATGAGGCTTTGGGTAGTATTATCAGGTAAGCATTAAAACTTGCAGCAATGATAGCAGAGGGTAAGGAGAATTGAGGATGGATAGTGAAGTGGGGAGACAGTCAGCCCCAGTCGCAGCCCATGGTCAGCCGTAGTGGCAGGGGAAACAAGTTTGTCTTACTAACTTTCCTTTTCTACGTTTCCCTCAGGAAGGAAGGCCCACAGAAGCTGCTGTGTGAACATGTGTGGAGATGTGAATCCATACAGCACAAAGGGTGGACTGTGACACCTATGAGGTGTGTTGCACAGATATTTTTAAGAGAGAAGCTACTGTAAGGATGATCGTTAGCTGACAGCCTCCAACTGCTTTGGGATCTACTGCTGCATTCAGCCCAAAGTCATTCTTTACTTAGCTTGCTCTCAATCAATGAGTAAGCATGACAGGGATACTGGAGCCAAGCTTTTTCTTTCCTGTGTCTGGCAATCTTTGCTCTGAGGCTCCAATCAGCCTGGCTGACGCTGCCTTAGAGCTGCATTGCAGCCTGACATTTTCCCCTCTCTATCCTCCTTCTTTCCTCTTATTTTTCTGTACATATCAGATCTGCGTGATGGTCTGAGACTCTTCCTGTATACTTCTGTTTTCTCTCCCCTTTTATTTTTGCCAATGAATGCTTTGTACCTCTCATTTCATCTTGGTGCCTGCTTCCTGGAGGACCCAAACGGATGAAATATACTTGTTTTAATTTTAATGTAATTACTGATATATATTTATTATCCTGATGTTTGCCTTCTAGTTGTCTTAACTATGCTTAATCTCTTTTTCCTTCTTTTGACTTGTTTTAAATTATATTTTATTCCATACATTTAAAGTATTAAATTTACTTATAATTATCTATGTTTTTATTATTGTTTAGCTGTTATTGATCCAGAGAGTACAGTCTGCAATCCTGAGTTATTAAAGTCTAATATAAATTAATACATGGACATGTTTTAGACAATGTGAAGACTCTGGAAGACTTTAACTCCATTTATCCTGTTCTCAAATTATGTGGTGTCATTTTCATATATTTAATTCTCTCTTTATTTTTCTTCATATTTTATTTTAATCCCCACTAAGATATATCCCCATACATACTGTTTATTCAGTCTGTGTTCACTTACCCACAAATTAGCCTTTCTACTTGAATCATTTTCCTTCTATCTGCATAATGACATTTGTTATTTAGTGCAGCTTTGTTCATGAAAAATTATCTCAGTTTGTGTTTCTCTTTAAAAATTTATTTTTATCAGTTTTGTTTTTGGCAGGTATTTTTTTCTGTATATAGAAATCAATATAGCAGATGTTTTCTTTCTGTTCTTTTAAAATATAATTTTATTGTCTTTGGCTTCTATTATTTCTGCCTAGAAATCAGCTGTGAGGTTAATTTGTTAATTAAAAGGTTAATTCCTTTGAAGGGTTTTTTTTTTTTGGCTTTACAACTTTCAAGTTTTTGTTTTTGTTTTTGTTTTTTCTGTCTGGTTATTAACCGCTTGACCATGATGAACCTACATGTGATTTAATTCTAGTTCAGCATTATTCCTAGGGTGTAGCTCTATAAAATTTCCATAAAAACCATGTGGTATTTCTTGGGGATCCTCTTGTGTGTGATCACTGAACTGAAATTTTTGTAGCCTCATGAATTGGTGTAAAGCTCTGCTCAGCTTCTCGGCCCTCAGCTGCCATTTTCAGAGTTGTCAATTCCCTTAAGGGGAAGAGCTTAGCTCTCCGGGCCTCTTTTCTCTGCTTAGACCGTGGCACCCCAGATCTTCACTTTCTTGGGACCTTTCTTATGCTTTTACATAAACTGAAAAAAAATGCCATACTTCTGAGTTGTTCTCAGTTGGAAGGATAATCTGAAAAATCTGTTGCCAGAAGCAGATTCCTATGTGAGGCACTCAAAGCAGTGTGCAGCCCTATGCACACATCACCCTTATCACAATACAACTCAGTGATGTGGATTTACTTTCATTTGTTCTGTTCGGCACCAAGAATTTTCCTCCTGATGACTTCTGTTTTTCTTTAATTCAGCAACATTTTCAACCATGTACTCTGTTCTTTAATTTTGGAAAAATTATGAGGTATATGTTGGAGTTTCTCAATCTATTCTCCTTATTTCGTATCTTCTAAGTTTTTTTTCTTCCTTTATCCTCTATATTTTGTTTTGGGTACATTCCTAACTACTGTCCCCCATTTCACCAATTCTCTCATCAGTTGGATTCTTATCCTAACCTTTCTTGTTTCAGTGATTGTATTTTTCATTCCTATGATTTTAGTTTTCCTCTAGCTTTACTTGTTTTTCATTCATATCTTCCTGTCTTTGCTCCATAATTATTAATTTTGCTTTTGGAAGTGAGAGGAAGACTCAGGGAGATGAAGGGAAGTTCACAAAGGAATCTCCAGCATTTGGCACTATGTTTATTTCTCTTAGGGTGTTTGCTAATGCCAGTGTCTAGAAATTGAGAAGCTAAGTGGAGTTTCAGTGATTTAATGGGGTTCAAGTAAAAATTGCAGTTTCCCCCTATATTTTCCTAGTGATTTGTTGTATTAAATAAGTCAGTCAACTTTGGTGACAAAAGTACTCAATATATTTTAGCTGGCATTACTTTGTGTCAATATTGTTATCATTTTTATTATATTTCTTTTCCTCCTCCTCATAACTATGCGGATTTTAAAGCCCCTCTTAGAAGAATGCTTTAATATTTGCTATTATTTTAGAATAATTTCTCCTGTCTTTTGATCTTTATGATGCTCGTTGTTCTCATGCGCTTGGAGATTTTCATTTCCAAGTTCATCTTGTGTAGAATTTATGTGTATGTTTATGCACACATGTATGTGTTTTCTCCCTCCTCTCGCCCTGCACATATCTCTGTGCTTGTATTTTACAACTGCCTTTGCCCAGTATGCTGAAATCCTCAGCTTGGAATCAGACCTTATTTTGGTGGCATGGGTGTGTCATCCTGAAAGATTATCAGAGTCATTTCGTAAGTCAGCAGGTTTGCTTGACCCAAGTTTGGAATCTTAAATGTTGATACTCTCTCTAGCATGGATGGACCTTTTTATAAAGACTTTGGCCATGGCAAGGAGCCCCGGTCACCCCTGGATTCATGCTACAAAACTCACCCTGATGTCTAAAATGTGTTTGGGATTTATGGTTTTTAATCAACCACCCAGAAATTGATCACCTACATATTTGTTCTGGATTGATCTGGAAGCTCACGAGGTCTGGGGTTCTAACCCAATTTAATTATTTCTGATTTATGAATGTCTAGTTAATATCATTTTAAGCACAATTACAACTTGCAAAATATATGCACATATTTTATCATTGCTACGGGTAGATTTTCAAGTTGTTTATTTAATGGGTAATCTTATACTACTACTTTGACTAGAATCAAATATTGCTATTATTATCAGTGGTAACAGTAGTAACAGTAGAAGCAGTAGTGGTAATTATCGCATTACTGGTTCACACTAAGCTTGTCATCACCTAAAAGTCTCAGATTTTTTAATATGAATTATTCTAAAGTCAGTGTTTGATTTCCTATATGCGCACGATGTACACTCATATATTTTTCTAAGCAGAAGGGCAGAAACTACCAAATTCAGCTGGGAAGCCATACAGCTAAAATATTTCTTGACAGTTTTGTAATTTCTAAATTACAAATTAATAGTTAAGAATAAAGCATATAATCCAGATGTTTTGTCAAAGGCAAGTACATGGATCCCTGCTAAATTTGGTTCTATATTAATATATTTAGAAATTACAAACTGTTAAGAAATATTTTAGCTGGATGGCTTCCCAGTTGAAACATAAACATTTTCTTTAAGCAAAAGTAATTTCATGAAATAGATGTAAAATAGTTTCTTCTGTGTCAATTTTTTTCCCCAAAGGTTTATTGTTAAATACCCATATGATAAAATTGCTGACAGCTTCTTCTTTGTTTTCATCCTTTTCTTCCTCTTTCTATTGTTTCTTCCCTCCGTGATGAGGTTGAGATTCCCAGCATCATATCTTTCGGGAAAAATTAATGTATCAGGCAAGATAATCCCATTAATTAATTTGGTTTTTAGTTGTAAAGTGTTGTATTAATCATAATCCTTGCATTGCAGTACATTTGAATCATTAGTTTAGTTAGTTAGGCATGGCCCTGTTTTAGTTCTTTGTTTATGGAATAAAATTTGAACTTCTATGTTAAATATAAATATTTATGAATATTTATATTAGAAACACATTGTAATTAGAAACACATCACTGGCCAGGTGCGGTGGCTTATGCGTGTAATCTCACCACTTTGGGAGGCAAAGGCAAGTGGATCACCTGAGGTCAGGAGTTTGAGGCCAGACTGGCCAACATGGAGAAACCTCATCTCTACTAAAAATACAAAAATTAGCTGGGTGTGATGGTGCATGCCTGTAATCCCAGCTACTTGGGAGGCTGAGGCAGGAGAATCGCTTGAACCCGGGAGGCAAAGGTTGCAGTGAGTCGAGATTGACCCACTGCATTCCAGTGTGGGTGACAGAGTGAGGCTGTGTCTCAAAAAAAAAAAAAAAAAAAAAAAAAAAACAAAAGAAAGAAAGAAACAAGAAATACGTTGCCTTTTTCATTAAGTGGTTAAGCAAAAAGAGGGTACTTAGACAGGAATTGCCTATCTTTTGCTTATGTTCAAAGGCAAAATAACATGGTACCAAATATATTTGCATCTAATTAGCAGGCAAACTGTATCTAATAATCTGTTTCAGTTTCATCAAGAAAGTGGTTGAAAATATTTTAAAAATTGAATTTGGATGCCTCCTGGTGGTATATATACTGCAGGTTCATCAAAGGATGCACCCACCCCATTCTCTATCATCATACAACTTGATCTTTATCCATTTTAAGTTTCCTAGCTCTGAAAACATTTTCATTTGCTACTTATGTTGAAACTCACATAATTAGTTAATTGATCACTCTTGGAAACTGGACTTCTAAACACAATTTTTGTGTGTGTGTTGTCTTTAAAATATGTATAGAGGTAATACTACTGAACACAGTTCCTAAAGAAAAGTTAATTTAGTATAGTAGAGAGTACTGGACTAAGAGTCAGGAGACCTATATTCTAGTGCTGTAGTGCTTGTTTTTTTTTTTTTTTGAGACAGAATATTGGTGCAAAGCCCATGATGAAGTGCAATGGCACGAACTTGGCTCACTGTAACCTCCACTTCCTGGGTTCAAGCAATTCTCCTTCCTCAGCCTCCTAAGTAGCTGGGACTACAGATGCATGCCACCAAGCCTGGCTAATTTTTATATTTTTAGTAGAGACAGGGTTTCACCATATTGGCCAGGCTGGTCTTGAACTCCCAACCTCAAGTGATCCACCTGTCTTGGCCTTCCAAAGTGCTGGGATTACAGGCATGAGCCACCATGCCCAGTCTCTAGTCCTTGTTTTGCTACTAACTAGTTGGTAATCTTAGGAAAACCCCTGAACTTCAGTGGGACTTTCCTTATGCTCCCTATTCTATTTTATTACCAATTTACTGCCTCTTGCTTAACCAGCAACCTGAGAGTTATCTTTGATGGCTTTCTTTTTCCAGTCAATTACATTAAATCCATCAGAAAGTCGTGTTGGTTCTACCTCCAAAATATATCTTGAATCCTCTACAACAATCCCAGTCAAAGCTACCATCAACTCTCACCTGGATAAGAGTTATAGCTCCTTACATGGTTTTCTTGATACTGTTTTTTAAAATGCAAACTGGGTTATTTTACTTTCTTACTTAAAACCATGACTTAGAATTAAAAATATACATATATTTTTTACCATGACCTAGAAGTCTCTGCATGATCAACTCTTGCTTATTTCTTCAGTCTTGTATCTCACTTGCTTATATGGTCTAGCTACATTAGCCTTATTTCCTTCTTCTTCTTCTTTTTTTTTTTTTTAAAGGTCAGGTCTGCAACATAATAACCATAGGTATTTTAATGTCCTATTTCTTTTTCTTTTTTTGATGTCAGAAAGAATTTTTTTTTTTTTTTTTGAGACAGAGTCTGGCGCTGTCACCAGGCTGGAGTGCAGTGGTGTGATCTCGGTTCACTGCAAGCTCCGCCTCCTGGTTCAAGTGATTCTCCTGCCTCAGCCTCAAGAGTAGCCAGGACTACAGGCATGTGCCACTACGCCCAGCTAATTTTTGTATTTTTAGTAGAGACGGGATTCCACCATGTTGGCCAGGATGGTCTTGATCTCTTGATCTCATGGTCAGCCCACCTTGGTCTCCCAAAGTGCTAGGATTACAGGCGTGAGCCACCACGCCAGGCCGATTTTGGAAATAATTTAATATATTCTTTATTGTTAAGTGTACTCGATGCTGGACTTCTGCAGTCAAATGCTCTACCCCTGAGCTATACCCATAGCAATGCTGGACTTCTGAAACAACAATCATGCTTCAGCATAATAGCATATTCTACATATTTCTTTTCAGGATGCTTGTTCCTTTGGTTTGCCTGGAATCGATGAATCATGTTCCAAGCACTGTCCTAGGCACTGAGGATACACAGCAGTGAATAAATTTGAGTGCCTCGTAGGGAAGTCAATAAACGAACTGGTAAATAAAGTATATGTCAAGCAAGTACGAGGGAGAATACAGCAAGCAATGGGTCTAAGAAAGCTTTCTCTCCTCTGTACTTCCATCTTGCTTTGTATGGTGGCTCCAAGCTTTGGGCACCAGGTCTCTTCTGTGCTGGCACGGCACCTAGCACTGAGTGGTTGCTCAGGAAACGTTTGTCAAATGAAGGAATTCACTTCTTTGTTCACCATTCAACAAACCTTTCTGAATCTAGGTCCAACAGCTTAAATGGGCTGGAAGGCCAACGAGGCTCTAAACTCAGAGGCAGCCAGGTGCGGTGGCTCACGCCTGTCATCCCAGCACTTTGAGAGGCCAAGGAGGGAGGATTCCTTGAGGTCAAGAGTTCAAGACCAGCCTGGGCAACAAAGTGAGACCCCCCCATCTCTAAAAAAAGAAAAAAGAAACCCAGAGGAGATCACACAGTTAAGAGTGCTTTATAAACTTTAAAAATGAAAATTGTTCTAGAGAAATAATCATACAACAGAGGCCAGACCTCCAGTGCCTCAGCTTCTTCCATGAGGCTGTGGGGCCAAGGGAGAATCCAGCACCTAAGGCTATGCGCCAGGCATTGGAACCCCAGGCAGGCCCCTGTTTTCCACCACCAGGGACCACATTCAGCCTCGGCCCCCAGGAGGCACCCAGGGGCGCTCACCTAAGCTCGGAGAGGCAGACCCCAGACCGCGCCAGCCCACTACCTCTGGAGATATACAGTCACCATGCGCCCACCAACTGTGTTGCCCTGTCAATTCCCTGTTTCTTAACTAATATTTGAGTTACATGACATGATGGTCTGCATTTATTGTCCAATTTGTTTCTCTTAGTTATTGGTTATATAACTCTTCTATGCTGCTGTCTCTTTACATGCCTAGTAATTTTAAATATCAAGTATTATATATTTAAAAAAGTAGAGGTTCCAGTTGATGTTATTACCCACCAGGGAATTTCAGCTCTTTCTTTCGCTGGGCAGATAGGGTGTGGAGTCTATCACTTGGACTGAGATGGGTTGAAGCTGGGTTGCAGTATATTTCTAGTTCACCCTTGTTCTTAGGGCTTGGTCCTCCAGGGATTTTTCATCAAAGAGTCTTCGGGATTTCTTCTTCTCAGTGGTGAAACATGGTAAGAATTTCCACTCTGATTTTGAGACATTTTTTAAAAGCAACTTTACTGAGAAATAATTTACAAACGATTACATTCACCTATGTTGAGTGTACAATGGTGTTTAGTGTATTTACAGAGTTGTGCTGCAGCCATCACCACTGTCTAATTTTAGACCCTTGGAGAGGTTTTGACTTCACTCTTTAGCCTACCCCATGTACCTTCAGCATTGGCAGATGTCTTAAGAAAATGACTTACTCTATAATGATGCCCCAGAAGACTCCATTTTTGTCACTCCTGCCCTGTAGAGCTGCCAGACCTGCTGGCTTTTGTGTCCCCAGCAATAGCTCTTTGATGGGGACCCAGCTTGGATTCTCAGCCTCTAGATTTGCTGACACTCCCATACTGGCAAATGCCCTTGTGAAAAAGTGAATGGAAACCACCAGAGTTATTTCTCAGGGCTCTAACTTTTTTTTTTTCCAAGACGAAGTCTCCCTCTGTCGCCCAGGCTAGAATGCAGTGGCTCAATTTTGGCTCATTGCATCCTCCACCTCCTGGGTTCAAGCAATTCTCCCACCTCAGAGCCTCCCAAGTAGCTGGGATTACAGGTGCCCATTACCACACACAGGTAATTTTGGTATTTTTAGTAGAGATGGGGTTTCACCATGTTTGCTAGGTTTGTCTTGAATTCCTGACCTCGGGTGATCCACCTCCTCTTGGCCTCCCAGAGTGCTGGGATTGCAGGCGTGAGCTATGGAGCCTGGCCGAAGGCCTCCAACTCTTGTGATTTTCCTCCCAGACTTTTTGCTGTTAAGCACTAGGAGAGTACAGGAAAGAGCGTTGTCTGCTTTTCTGAGGCTTCAGCTTAATGTTTTAGCCTCTGACATGTACCCACTGGTACATGTCAACATGTCTGAGAGTAATACTTGTGAAGAGCCTCTTGCTCTTCACAACCAAAAAATCCCACTGGTTCTGTTACCACTGGGGACTCCACGCAGGGTCGACAGTCCTCAATTCTTCTCTTAAAGACTTGGGAGAAAGAATTTGGCCAAGAGACAGAAGTAGATTTAAGGCAGAAATGAGAGTTTAATGAAGAAAAAAAAAATAGTACACTTTTAAGGAACCAAGAGTGCAACTCAAAAGATTGAGTGCCCTACCTGACTGTTAGCTCGGGGCTCTTACAGATTTAATATTTTCTGGCTTTTTTCCCCAGACTTTTCTAGTCATCCCTCCACAGGGAAGGCTGTTGGCTACTGGCGGCAAGCGCAGTGATGCGTCAGTATCTGGGAGAGGCTGCATGCACCCTTTGGTAGTCGAAGTTATGGGCTTGCTCCCCTAGGGCAATTCTCCCATACCAGTGTAGCGCCCCCAGAGGAAGGTCATATATGGGTCAAACTCCGCCAGTTTGCTCCTTACTGTGCATGCCTGGACACGTCCCAGAGGAAGGTGAATGTCTGCCATTTTAAGTTCTTATCGGGAAGTTGTTGCTCACAAGTTCAAGGTGTCTCCTGTTTGTTAGGAAATTTTCCCCTCCCTGTTGTCAGCTACCTGACCATTGCTTGGTAGTCACCCTTCAGCCACCTGACATTCTTTGGGGCCCTATCCTGACCAGCTCATATCTGCCTATCTACCTACTCTAACAGCTTGTCTGTCCCCCAGCAGTGGAATGCTACCTATATTCCTGATTTGTAGCCTCTAGCCTATGTCCAAGACAACCTATGCCCCAGGAGGAGAGTGGCAGAACCTTAGCTCACCTCTCGAAGGTTCTTTCTCTGAAATGTATTCCCTTCAGTCCTTGTGGCCTCTACAGTCCTCTTGTGCCTTAAAAATGTGATTTTTAAATTTTTCTGACTTTCTGTTTTTAGTGGCACATTGGCCTTCAACCTATGTGACAGCAGAAGTTGAATTAGCCTTATTTCTTGGAAAAGTCCCAGACTCTTTTAACTTTGGGGTCTCCACATGTGCTGTTCATGCTATGTGGCACCCTCTACTTAAAACTTCTGGTGTCTGGCTTCTTCCACTTCTTCATTCTCAGCTTGAATGCCTTCTTCTCAGAGACATGTTTCCTGACCACTATTTAAAGAAGGTTTTCAGTCATCATTCATTCCCATTATTCTCTACCACAGCATTTTTTTTTTTTCCTTTATAGCACTCATCACAGTTTGGAATAACTGATTAATAATTAATAATTTATTTTTTTTACCTTCTCCATGATAGTTTATGCTCTTTGAGATTAAGAATCATATGTGTCCCTAATAATGTTTTTAGCAACCTCTCAATTAAACAAAGAAATGCTGAAATGAATTAGTGAATAAATAATTCAAAAAAGAAAATTGGGCTTCATTCTCTTGGGAAGATTATTTACTGATATAGTTTTTATTTGTCTGTCTTTTTAGAGATAGGGTCTTGCTATGATGTCCAGGCTGGCCCAGAACTCCTGGGCTCAAGTGATTCTCCCAACTCAGCTTCTGCAGGTGCTTGGGACTACATGCCTATGCCACTGCACCCAGCTCTACTTACATAGGTTTTTTTTTTTTTTTTTTTTTTAAACTGGTAAATGACTTCCAACCAAATACTTCTGACATAATTTTTAAAAAATTTCTCCATGTTTTTACCTTAATCAGTTAATATATTTTGATTGCTTGCTGTGTAAATAGCTCTGTGCCAGTTATTTTGAGGTATAACCATAGCTCTTTTTCTCGTTTACATTGTGATCAATTTTAGGAGATACAATTTGTAAACCTTACAATCTCCCATTATACATAACACTTAAAATAACTTAAACTAAATTCATTTTATTACCCTAAGACCATTCTCTTTCTACAATCTATATTTCCATTAGAATCCCTGTCCTAGATACTGAAGCAAGATATTTTGAAATTATCCTCAGTTCTTCTCATTTTCCAAAGCCTAACAAACGTATGCTAACATCTCATTCAGGCCCCTCATGTGCTTGGAAAAGTTATTTATCTTCTTAGAACTTTACTGTAAAATGGTTAATATATAGATCAAATAAAATATGGAATATATGAAAAAAGATGTTTTTCTTATTATGGCAAGATTAAAGGCAAATAGATAATGTCTCACATTATTGGATTAATGGACAAGTTTTATTGGCAAACTTACCAGCAAAAGGTCAGCAGAGGAGGTATGTGGGGGTGAGGCAAGGGAGCTAGCAGGTTTGCTCTAGAAGAACCCTCCCTACCCTCCTTTAACTCTCCCATCCCCACTCTGCACTTTCATGAGAACAACCCTGTATGCAGGTAATTTACTACTGGGGCTGAAGTGCCCCACTGGTACATGTCAACATGTCTTGAGAGTAATACTTGTCACCCTTGGCAGAAGTTAAATGAGGACTTCTTGCGGGAAGATAAATTTTCCCTGTCTTGATCAGTGTGTTACCAGAGAATCTGAGCCTCTGTGATCATTCACCAGACAGTCTTGCTTGTTTCTTTACATAATGTCACCCCCTGACACAACCTGAGATGGAAATCAATTGGATTTTTAATGGCATCTTCAGCTTTTGTTATAAATGAAAGTACAGGCCTCAAGTAATAGTATGAGGGCAATCATGAATACTTGCAGAGTCTCCCACAACCACCCAGTTGTGGTATCCATGCTGAGATGTGAAAAACAAATTCCAAAGCTTAGGTGAAACAGTAGCCAGGAACCAGATTGTGTCCAAGAAAAAGGCATGATATATTTGTCTACCCCCCGGTTGGGAAAAGAGATCTGGGATATACAAACATGGTGCTCCCCTGGCACTTGTTGAAAATTAACCCTCTGCATTCATTTTGCATCGCCACCATGAATGTGGGAGTGCAGGAGCACAACTGTTGGAAGCCCAGCCAGCAGGGATTGAGACTGCTCCCAAGTGGAAGCAGCACCTACTTTTATGAAGAGTGCAGGAATAATTTGCACTCAGTCCCTCTAGAATGTATGGATTTAGGCATAACATCTGAAACTGTAAAATCTTCAGTAAAATCCTCATTACTCAGTAACATTTTGGGGGGATATGATAATATGCTGTCTTCTGTTTCAAGATGCACCCACCTAGAGTGTCCATATGGAATCTAGTTACGTCTGGGTTGCATATGTAGAATACTTAATGCTGTGCCTGACACAGCAGGTGCTTAATTATTCAGCTGAATTCTGTCTTCAGTGCATCTCTGATATTTGTCCTTTCTTTTTGATTTCTCCTGCCTTGGTGAGACCCTCTTGTCCTCAAGGACTTCAGACTCTTTAAACAGGTCTCCTTATCTCCAATCTTTCTTGCGTCAAGCTGGCCTTTCATATTAGGCTAAGAGTTAACTATCTAATCTAAAATCTAAATTCTCTTATTCCCTGCTTTAACATATCCAAGGACTCCTTTTATAGAGATGAGGACCGAGAGATCTAGTTAAAATAAGAGTTCCTGAGTGCTAAACAAAGAGATTTGGGTTCATCATATTTCTAATAAGAGTGATGGATATCCATATCCCTGCGTGCCCTTGAGCAAATTTTTGGAGTTATTTTTGTTTCATTTTTTTTGTCTTTAAAAATGAAGAAAATATTACCCATCTCATAAGATTTTAGCCAGATTCAAATGTATTAATTTATGTAAAGTGCTTGGAACCATGTCAATCATATAATAAGTGTTAAGTATATTACTATTGTTGTTGCTGTTGTTTAAATAGTACCTTAGGTTAAGTATACTTAAAGCGCCTGTGTGAGAAAAGATTTTTGCTGGTTTTCATGGGATGATGAACTTGTAACAGAGTGTATATAAAGTTTATCATTGATTACCTTGTTAAATTTAGTCAACTACTTTTCTTGCAGCAAGATTTTGTGGATGAAGGAAGTAGTTTGATGGTTTACATTCTAGTGCTATGTTATTATCTTGTTGGATACCATAATAAATAATGTACAGAGAGTTCTCTTTTAGTAGCACTATTTGAGGTGATATTGGTCCAGGTGATCTTGGCTCTATCTTTTGAAAAATACTGACTTACAGGATAAATTGCATAACCTTTAATATGACACCCCAGTTCATCACAGTATTCTCATTTTATCCGTTCTCTGTAATTTTCTTCTTAATTTGGCTCTATTCCTCACTGTTTTAAAGTAATAAACAGTATGGAGACAATAGGCAAAAATGAAACACTTCACTTACAAGTGGAGGCTGATTCCTGTGATTCCTGAGCTTAAAGCTAGAGTTAGAGTTGGCCAATGCAGTTGGTCAAGCGGAGGACTCAAACATGATAGTTAAAGGAACACATTTTCAGAAAAAAGTACTGGTAATCGTGTAATCTGATTGCATTGGCACAGATTTAGGAAAGGTAGCGAAGCCGTAAGGTGGGTGTAAGAAAATGGATGAGGAGTAAGAGTTTGGACTAGGGCCAGCATTCAAGAATTTGGAGCAGGCAGGCAGTGTGATTCTTGATACACATCACCTGCCTCAGCCTAGATCTGAAAACGTTTTCTTGATTGGGTTTTTAGCAACTGTGTGCTATTATCCAAGTTCTAGAGATTTTGTTTTAGTAGGTGTGGGGTGTGATTTTAGAATAAATATTTTTTAAAAGCTCTCCAAATGATTTTGATGACCACCAGGTTTGGGGACCACTACCAGGAGATCTCTCATTGTTGTAGCAAATGTCCTCATTTCCTGAAGGGGGTATCATTACCCCAATTCAAGACCCTTCATTGTCTGGCAAGTCAATGGAAAGTTTGAAGTGTGGTTGCTGTATTGTGCTGCTCTATGTGTTATAGTAACCAATCTCAAGGGAATTGGACATCCCCATCACCTGCCTCCCCCACACACGCTGCCAGAGGACTAGTGCCAGAGCTGTTTTGCTCTTACGTGAACTTGCCCTTTGACAACAGTTGACTGGTCTAGGAGTAAACCACTCGTTGAAGTAGAACTAATGAGTCTTCTTTGAGGTTTTTAACTTTAGATTAGAAAGCTGAAGTCTTCTCTCTTATTCTTTTGTTAAATTCTGACTGCCATGTTTTCTACTATGAAATATAGCTAGTTTGTGGAGTCAGAGAATAAAGAATGCATAAGAAAACTGAAATATGAGATGGGAAGATAGTTCTGGCAATATTCAAAGTCCAAGTATTCTGGAAAATTCTGGTAGCTCTGTACCCATCCTTTGGGATCAGAAGCAAAGAGGTTAGGATACCCTTAGTATTAGCAGATATTTGATATTTTGATATTTGATACTTGGTATTTTGCTTTGTAAAACCATTTATAATCAATTTTTAAAAAATCTCCCAATTTCATGGAGACCCTAAGTCTAATGCTGTCTAAAGTACAGCAGATATGGTAGGCAGAATAATGATCCCACAAAATATCCAAGTCCTAATATTCCAAATGTGAGAATATATTACCTTACATGAGCAAACAGATTTTACAGATGTGATTAAGTTAAGGATTTGAAATAGTGAGATTATTCTAGATTATCTGAGTGGGTCTAGTGTAATCACAAAGGTTCTTATAAGGGAAAGTGGGAAGAGGAAAGAGCATGAGAGATGGAGGGAGAGATGCGATGACAGAAGCAGAGTTGGAAGGATGTGATTCCTGGGTTTGAAGAGAGGGAAAGGGAGCCATCAGCCAAGGAATGCAGGAGGCCTCAAGAAGCTGGAAGTGACAACGAAAAAGATTCTCCCCTCCAACTTCCAGAAAAATTGTAATCTTGCTGGCACATTGCCTTTAGCTCAGTGAGATCTACTTTGAACTCCTGCCCCTGCCAGAACCTTAAGATAATAAACGTCTGTTGTTTTAAGCAATTGAGTTGGTGCTAATTTGTTACAGCAACAATAGTAAATGCACCAGGCAAAAACAAAGGTGCAATTAGGAATTTCTCAGTGGTCAGCCTTGTGGTGATAAGGGCATGGTTTCCGGTAGCTGAGGGCCCAGAAGCGCACTCCTTAGTTACTCTCAGTTCAGTTGCCCATAGTTCCATGAAAGCATGCCCTATGGTCATTAATTTTGGTGACTTTGCATTGGCAGAGGGCCTTGAGCTCAAGCCTTAGCCTTCCTTTATTATTCCTGCCCAGTTACTTTTTGAGAAAGGAGGCAAGCAATAAAGTCCTCCAAAGATCAAAGGCGTTGTTTAGAACTAAGAGCAAAAAGTCCCAACAATCCGAAAAACAAGTTTCTATTTGTGAGTAAAATGGCATATTGATCACCTAAAGAAGACATCCACTCCATAACAGAAAATTCAGCCTCATAGCTCTGCTGTTAACCTGTCTGCTCAGGCTCCCTACGACATGCTTGTGACCAATTGTGCTGTGATTACCAGTGCTCAGTGGAGCATGATCAGCTGCTGTCAGCTCTCATGTGCAGCCAGGCAAAGAACACAAAACAATTCTTGTTCATAGTTTAATGAAACGCAGTTCTGAAGGGACTTTTTATTGTATTTATTTTTCCAATTTGCTCTCAACTAGGTTTTTGAATTTGCAAGATTATAAAACTGTCCACCTGATTACTTTTCTGAAGAGCCATCAACTCTACCCAGCTTCTTGGGTGCCTCTTGTCTTTTAAATAATTATACAAACAGGTGTTTTGGAGAGGAAACCATAGTTTTCTTACAGCTGAAAAGCCAACTTTCAGTTTGCAAAAGAGTACATGTTAAAATATGTCCTGTATTCCAGGTAAAATCATAATGCTGTTGTGATTCTTTTCCTTCATTTTGAAATGGAGAGGAACTCTATTTCACTTCTCAATATATCCTTCCCAGATGAATATTGATGTGTAGAAATGAAGTGATGTGGTCTGTACCATGTAGCTTAGCAGAAAACTAGATACTGCATTAGGTTGTCGGCAATGGTTTTACACAGGTATGACATCTCATTCATGTTACAGTGAAAAGCCCATGGGTTCTCTTTTTAAATTTATTTTAAAATAATGTTGGACCTACAGAAAAGTCTCAAGAATAATACAAATAACTCCATATATATTCACTCAGATTCATCAATGATTAACATTTGACAAATTTCTTCTCCTCCTCTTCCTCTTTCTCCTTCTTCTTCTCCTTCGTCCTTTTCTTCTTCTTCTTCCTCTTCTTCATCATTTTTCTCTTTATTTCTTTTTCTTTCTTCTTCCTTCTTCTTTCTCTCTCTCTCTCTATATAATATATATTACATATATATTACCTTACATGGCCAGAGTATTGGCTATGTATATATTTATATGTATAAAATTACATTATATATGTGTATTATACTATCTTCTCTGGGTCACTTGAGAGTGAAATGTGAACATTATATCCTTTTATTCCGATACACTTCAGTGTATATTTTCTACGAGTAGAGACATTCTCTTACATAACTATTTTGGTCATTTATTGCTGTACAATAAACTGATCCAAAGTTAATTGTGTAAAATAACAGTTGCTTTTTTTGCTTATGGAGTCCATGGATCAGGAATTTGGAGTGAAGACAGTTGAGATGGCTTGTCTCTGCTTCTTGCTGTCTGGAGCCTCAACTTGGAAGACTCAAACCTCAGAAGGTGTTTTAAACATATGGAATCTGGAAATATCTGAAGCCTTCTTCATTCACATGCCTGGTGTCTAGATTTGGATGTGTCAAAATCTGGGCTAAGCTATACCTCTTGCCAGAACCTCTACATGTGGCTTCTTCATGTGTCTTTTGTTGTCTCATGGTATGGTGACATCAAGGTCATTGAATTTCTATCATGGCAGTTCAAGGCACCAAGAGCAAGTGTTTCTGTAAATCAGGTGAAAGCTTCAAGGCCTTTTTTTTTTGACAGCTTCAGAAGTGTCACTTCAAAAGTGTCACTTTTGCTGTACTCTATTAGTCAAAGCAGCAACAAGCCTGTCAAGATTCAAGGGGGAGGAGAATTACAAACCACATCTCAATGGGAAGAGTAATAATTCACAGCCATCTTTGTAACCACTGAAATCAACAGCATAATTATAAAATCAATTAATTTAACTTTCATACAATACAGTCAGCTCCCAAGTTCTTCAGTCAGGCTGCCCAGGTCTGAATTCTGTCTCTGCCTCTTATGAGATGTATGACATTTGGCAGGTAACTGTGGTTACCAAATCCTCAGGTTCTTCATCTCTAAATGAGGCCAATAACACCTACATCTCTTAGAGTTGCTGCAAGGGCTAAATAAAATAATTACATGATGAGTCTGACGTAAATAGTGGCTTAGTAAGCATTAGGTCTTCCTCCTCAGAGAAATAAACATGGTACTGAGTACACAAAAGACCTATAATTAATTACGGTTATTTGAGAAGCTTTAGAGGTGCCTGGCTTTCTGAGAAATAATGGAGAGATTCATTACAAAATTACAATGTTTTTTATTAAGTTCTATTTCTGAAGATTTTTTTCGTTTTGTTTGTTGCTAGATAAGTATCTTCAACCAGCGGAGAGAATCCTTCAATTTTTTAAATACAAATTATAGTCATTTTAAGAGAAAAACTTATGCTATTCATCTATCAACATCATGAAAGTACAAACCTCAAAATCATGATTAACTTCTTTTAAAAATTCTTATTTTTACCCCTATTTATGTATTTATGTATTTATATTTTTTATTTACATTGGTTTTTGAGGAACAGGTGGTTTTGGTTACATGAATAAGTTCTTTAGTGGTGATTTCTGAGATTTTGGTGCATCCATCACCTGATTAATATACACTGTACCCAATTTGTAGTCTTTTTACCCTCTCCCCCCGTCACACTTTCCCCCCGAGTCTCCAAAGTTCATTGCATCAGTGTTATGCCTTTGTGTCTTAATAGCTTAGTTTCCACTTTTAAGTGAGAACATACAATGTTTGGTTTTCCATTCCTGAGTTACTTCACTTAGAATAATGGTCTCCAATTCCATCCAGGTTGCTGTGAATGCCATTATTTCATTTCTTTTTATGGCTGAGTAGTATTCCATTTTTTATGTGTGTGTGTGTGTATATATATGTATATGTGTGAGTGTGTGTGTGTATATATATATATGTGTGTGTGTGTGTATATATGTATATGTGTGAGTGTGTGTGTATATATATATGTGTGTGTGTGTATATATATGTATATGTGTCAGTGTGTGTGTGTGTATATATATGTATATGTGTGAGTGTGTGTGTGTGTGTGTATATAGGTATATGGGAAGGGAAATGGGACCACGCTGACTGCCTTAAACCAATTGGAATTCACTTTTTGGGACTGGGGTTGAGATTGGGACTAACATCTCCTGAATGTATGTACATATATACATATGTGTGTACGTATATATATATACACACACACACACACACCCCATGGAATACCGGTAGTATTCCTATATATATATATGTATATGTATATATGTATGTATTTATATATACATATTTTTTTCACCCACTCTGTGGGTTGTCTATTTACTCTGCCTACTGTTCCTTTTGCTGCACAGAAGCTTTTTAGTTTAATTAGGTCCCATCTATTTATCTTTGTTTTTGTTGCATTTGCTTTTGATTTCTTGGTCAGGAAGTTTTTGCTTAAGCCAATGTCTAGGAGGGTTTTTCTAATGTTATTTTCTAGAATTTTCATAGTCTCAAGTTTTGGATTTAAGTATTTGATCCATCTTGAGTTGATTTTTGTATAAGGTGAAAGATAAGGATCCAGTTTCATTCTTCTACATGTGGCTTGACAATTATCCCAGCATCATTTGTTGAATAGAAAAGAACATGATTAATTTCTGAATCAGCATATATTTGGCTATGAGTAGCAGAAAACTCAAAATCACTTAAACGATGAAGAATATTTATTATTTTATAACAGAAAGACAAGAAGTGTGAACATTCCACAGTTGGTTAATTCAGTAGCTCAGTGATTTCATCAATGGTTCAGTTCTTTCCATGTTTCTGCTGAAACCTCCTCCATATGTTGGCCAGACCAGAAATGGAAATTTCATGGTAATAAGAAGGCTGAAGAAGCTGCCAGCATCATATTCAGATATGGTAACATTCACAAAAAGAGATGATTTCTTCCTCTGAACTGTCGAAGAGTAAGAAAAATTCTTCTCATAAGTCCTCCAGAAGATGCTTCTCACCTTTCATTTGGCAGACTTGCCATGCATGTGTCCGATCCACATGGGAAGGGAAATGGGACCGCACTGATTGCCTTAAAGCAATTGGAATTCGCTTTTTGGGGCTGAGGTTGAGACTGGGACTAACATCTCCTGAAATATTGCCCATTGGGAGGGACCTGAATGAGTGTTGGGAGAGATGGGGCAATAAATAGAACCTGCTACAACATATGAACTGGATTTTATGTTTTATTCAAGGATTAGAAATCGGAATAAAGAATCAATTTTTAAATATTGACATCATTTGTAAATGCCCAAAGTTCTTTATAATGTATTTTTGACAAGCAGTTGGTTTGAAATATAATGAAGATGATTTGGTAATAAAGAAATATAGGCCGGGCGCGGTGGCTCAAGCCTGTAATCCCAGCACTTTGGGAGGCCGAGGCGGGTGGATCACGAGGTCAGGAGATCGAGACTATCCTGGCTAACACGGTGAAACCCCGTCTCTACTAAAAATACAAAAAACTTAGCCGGGCGTGGTAGCGGGCGCCTGTAGTCCCAGCTACTTGGGAGGCTGAGTCGGGAGAATGGCGTGAACCCAGGGGGCGGAGCTTGCAGTGAGCCGAGATCGCGCCACTGCACTCCAGCCTGGGAGACACAGGGAGACCCCGTCTCAAAAAAAAAAAAAAAAAAAGAAATATGAAGCAGGTTCAACAACTTTGAAATGCTTTTAAAAATAATAAACATTTCCAAGATACTACAGAATTATTCAAATTATAAAATGTTTCTTAGGAAAGTGTTCACCATTTTTTTGCATTTATGTTTCTTTTTAGTCCTCGCAAGTAAACTCTATATAGAAGGATTGCGGCCGGGCGCGGTGGCTCAAGCCTGTAATCCCAGCACTTTGGGAGGCCGAGATGGGCGGATCACGAGGTCAGGAGATCGAGACCATCCTGGCTAACACGGTGAAACCCCGTCTCTACTAAGAAATACAAAAAATAGCCGGGCGAGGTGGCAGCGCCTGTAGTCCCAGCTACTCGGGAGTCTGAGGCCGGAGAATGGCGTGAACCCGGGAGGTGGAGCTTGCAGTGAGCTGAGATCCGGCCACTGCACTCCAGCCTGGGCTACAGAGCGAGACTCCGTCTCAAAAAAAAAAAAAAAAAAGAAGGATTTATTTTTTCTTTGCAACTTTAAATTTTCCTATTCAATTTTTCTATAAAATAATGGATACAATTCAGAATGTATTTTAAAACTAAACATTATCATTTTCGTCTTCTAATTTTAATTTGTTTATGAATTTTCCACCCAAGTATACTCATGATTATAGGCCATGTTCAAGGGAATGACAATTCTTACTTTTTAATTCAGTAATGCTTGGAGAAATGTGAAATTGTTCTGGAATGCAATTTGAGGAAGTGAGAGAGATCAGCTTTTAACGGCATCATGTCATTTGTTACATTATAGTTAATGTCAGACAGGTAGGCTAGGTAATGATATAACGAATAACCATCCCAAAATATCAGTGGCATAAAATAAGAAAGGTTTATTTTTTGCTCAAACCACATACCCACAGATATTCAATGGCGTATAATGGGCTCTGTTCCTATTAGTGACTCAGGAACTCAGGCTGATGAAGAAGTCACTATCTCAAATGTGCCATAGAGAAAGGGAAACTGGGGGAATCTTCAGGCCAGCAATTAAATACTTGACCAAGAAGTTCCACACGTATATCTGCTCACATTTCATCCATCTGTAAGAATGGCATAGCACTCCTACCACAAGAGCCAAGAAGTGTGATCCAACCTGATTCCTGGGAGATGGAGAGCCACAAATATTGGTGAGCAGTATTTTTGACTATTGCAGAGATGTACTAGTGTACATCACCATATTTCAACAGAAGGGTAGACATGGCCGAACAATTAGTTTTCAGTTGTGATAAACAAAATGAAAATTCTTCAGTTAGGGTATTTCTCTAGAAGCTGGCATTATTAGAAATAAAGTGCATGAAGGACAACAGCTTCTAGTCTCATGGCTTTGAACTGTGATGTCACTTTACCCTCATGTTAAGGGCCACGTTTTAGTAAAATGGAGACTCTTCTAAATAGACGATGTCCTTCCCTGTGGGACAGGGAGAGGGTGACACTAAACAAGTAATCCTTGGAGTATATTTCCAATTTCTCCATCTAATTTTTTCCTCATTTTCTATTAATGAGTCTTCTGTCTACATTTCTTTGACATCATTGATTTTTATTTTTTTCCCCATTTTGTTTTCATTTGCAAAACATTTGTTCATGTCCATTTATCTGGCATACATGATGAATACTCTAAAAAGAACTCAAAACTTTTACTTCTGTTGTTGATACATAAGCACAGTGAACAAGTACATTTTCTCTGCTTCGTTTGATATGGATTCTGAATATTCCAGCTCTTTCTCTCCCCTGAGCACTCCACCATGGGGTCCTTAATAAATCAGGTTTCAATAGCAAGATTGGCAGTAGAGGAAATATGTCATGTAATAGAAAATAAAGTGTGAACTGCAGCCACTAGTCTCCATTGTTGTTGTTAATAATAATAATAATAGTAACAATAAACAACACCCAAGTAGTAAATGCACTTCTCATTCTAGGCTCTCTAGTGGTAATTGTGATATATACAGATATTTTTTATATATAATTTTTTTACTCCACTCAATCCTCAGAACAAACAGAGTGAGTTAGCTGGTGTTATCTCCATCTTTCATGAGAGGAAATTGAGTCTTGGAAAGACTTGTCCAAATTTAAACAGCTACTAAGTGTCTCTAACTGCTATCAAACTTTGAAGATTTAGGCTTGATTTTATTAACTGTCTAGTTTTTAAAATTTATTCCTTTAAGACTTTGTCTGTACCTACAATTATTTTAACAGTAACTCATTCCTTTCTACTTTATGTAATACTGTTTTAAGTATACCTTTATGATCTTTTCATCATACTCTAAGTGCCTCCAAAACCTCTGCATGATTATAGCCCTAACTCCTGGAACTTAGCAGGTAGTCAGTAAGTGTTTGTGAATGAATGAATGATGTATATGAGGTTCACAAGTTTCGCTGAAAGCTGCCACACCTCCCCATGTGGTCAAATTCAGACCAGGGAGATCTCTACCATATAAGCCATCAGTGTGTCCATACAAGCAGAATTAACTATCTGCCCTTCTCACCTACGTAGAAGAGAACAAATTTTAAATGACTTTTCATACACAACTATAAAAAAAAATGCATGCCAATTGAAGAAAATCTTGAAATATAGAAGCTATATAAATAAAAGTCACTCTAAATTCCAACAGTAGATACTGTTTTTCCAATCATTGTTTTTAAAGCCATTTATATACACACACAATTTTCATAGCTGTAATCATGTATAGTTTTGTAGTCTGGTCTTTCACTTTTTATTATATCCCTTAAAATCATTTAAAAAAGATGTTTGTCAGTGACCTCATATTTTCCTTTATATTGAGGGGCCATAATTTATTATTGGACAGTTAGGGTCTGTCATTTTTTGCTATTACAAATAATGTTGTGATGAGCATCTTTCTATATAAATCTTTGTGAGCATGACTTTCAGTGTGCCATCTGTTCCTTGGAGTCCCTTGATTGGTGACACACACCTCTGTTAACTGATATTTGACACTTGGAACTGAAACCATGCAGCTAGAACTTGTCAAGAAGACAAATAGGGTAGCAGTGGCCTGTCTTATGTTCATAAAATGGACTGGATACAACTATAATTTTGCAGGCTATTTGTTTGGTTAGAAGCTCAATGCCTCATTGATTCCACACATGATGTCCAAAAGAATGAAGGTGACCTTGGAGAAAGCCAGCCATTTAGAATCCAATTAATTAAGCTTCGGGGTAGTTTTGTACCCAACACTGACCAGAAACATCATGATCTATCAGATTCTTGTTACTCAGAATTAGATTTTAGGAAGGAATGTGGTTCAGGGATAGCTTATAGGTGCTCTTTTGGAAATAACAGAGGAGCTCAATCTTTAAAACTATGAAATGTGGATTGTAGGAGTTGAAGGCTTTGGTAGAAAGAGAAAAAACAGTAACATATTCTAAAATTTAGTGGGCTTTATTGAAGACTGCTCAAAAGAGGAAACCTTTGATTAAGCTTGATTGTCAGATAAACAGAGGACTGGAATTTTAAAATCATAACCTTATAATTATTTTTGTGTCTTCGCTTCCAGGACATCAGAAATATATAACATGTCTAGTCATAAAGTTCTTTAAGCTGGTGTCTCAGTTTGTTAGTATATTGCAGAACCATCAACAATTCAAATCCATATTTAAAAAAGAGCTGAATTGATTTCCAGTTACTTAAGCTACAAACATGAAGACTTAGTATTCATCTCTAATAGCCAAAGAGATAAAGCTTTTACCTTTGATCTGGAATTTATTTAATCTTCTAGGACAGAATTGGAGATTGGAGGGCCAAATTCCAGGTATTTAATATGTTTCAGTTTTGTTCTCTGTTTCATGTTAATAATTTTATCACTAGCTCTTAACACTTACTGTACTAAATTGCTATCTTAATATTAATATCAAAGTGTAAAAATTCAGCTGGTAAATGGTATGCAAATCAGCCTAATGCAAACTTTAATGGATTAGTGTACTCAAAAAACTCTTTGAAACAAAGGTAGCTGAAGTGGTAAAAGACCAACTAATCAAGAGCCTCACTACAGAATTTTCTGGGGTTTAAATACCCTCTAGAGGTTTCCATTGGTTACTTGGTGTATGCCCTATGGAAATAAAGAGGATGAAGTAAAGTTACAAAGTCATATACTCCATGTACACCCTAGGTAAATGGAGAGGCTATTTCCTGTCATAGCTGAAGTGTTTCTATTTGATTTAGTTCTAGGAAGTCAGTGCAAATCATCAATCGGCCTTGTGTTGCTTACCTCCAGACCCTACTCTCCTGCCTCATTTAGTGTAGGCCTAGTTTAACAAGATTAGCATCCTTATAAGACAATGGAAATTCGGGCAGATATTGACAGAAGGAAGACAACAAAGATGGCCACGTGTTGATGAAGGCAGAAACTGCAGTGATGAATCCACAAGCCAAGGAATGCCAAAAATTGCTGGCAAACACCAGAAGCTGGCAGAGGCAAGGAAGGATTATCGTCTATAGGTTTCAGAGGAACCATGCCTCTGCCAACATCTTCGTTTCAGATTTCTAGCCACCAGAATTGTGAGACAAAAAGTTTCTATTTGTGTGACTTTGTTATGGCAGCTCCAGCTTTGTATGACTTTGTTATGGCAGCTCCAGCTTTCACTAGCTTTCACTAGTCTGCCAAATTCCATTCTCCTTAGCTCTGGCACAGATCAGACAGTTTTCTGGTCAGTTTCTATTTTTTGAAAGTTGTTCCAGTTTAAGTCTCCAATCTCATATCTGATTTTCATTTCATCTCCTTCTTCCCTCCAGTGACAGTGCTGGCCTTTCCTCTTCTCTGTGCTCCACAGGAGCCACCAAGTTTTCATGATTTCTCTGTGCCATGGGATGCAGATGGAGAAAAGGGCTGTATCCATCTTCTCCCTAGTCAGGCTGCAACTATGAGAGAGGGGCAAGGTGCTAATCCTCAGAAACCTTGCCAGTAGCAGCTATAAGATTCCACAGCCTCCAACAAGCTAGGGCAGTACCATATATCCATATTGTAGGTAACCCCACTGTAACTGTCCAATGAGTTCATTTTGCCCACTGCTCAGAGAGAGCTGATTTATCACGACAGGGGGATTGCAATAGAGAAGGAGCTTAATTCACACAGACCAGCTGAATGAAAGACCTGAGTTTTATTATTACTCACATCAGTCTCTCTAAAAATTCAAAGGCTAGGATTTTTCCAAGATAGTTTGGGGGAAAAGGGAGGAAGGCTAGGCAATGGGTACTTGCTGCTGATTGGTTGGGAGTGTAATTATAGGAGTGTGGGAAATGGTCCCCTTATTCACTGAGTCACTTCTGGATGGGGCCACAGAAGCAGTTGGTGGATCCAGGTGGAGCCACTGGTCATCAGATGCAAAAAACCTGAAAAGACATCTAAAAAGGCCAATCTTAGGTTCTACAATAGTGATGTTACTTGCAGTAGTAATTTGGGGAAGTTTTACATCTTGTGCATCTGGAATAATGTGTGGGTAATCATGTATGTCTACACCCTAGCGGAATTCAGGTTCCTCTCATCCTCCTAGTGTGGTGGTCTCTCATTAGCTTTATAAAGGTGGTTGAGTTTTGGGGAGAGGCTATTACCATTTAAACTATAAATTAAATGTCTCCCAAAGTTAGCTTGGCCCAAGCCCAGGAATGATTAAGAGTAGTTTGAAGGCTAAACGCAGGATGGGGGTTTGTTAAATCAGATCTCTCTCACAGACATAATGTTCTCACTGTTATAATTTTAGCAAAGGTGGTTTCATCACACCCTCGACCTAGTTGTCTTGGGGCTTTGGTTGCCTGGCTTCAGTGGACACTTTCAGCATCCTCCTCCTCCTCCTCAGCAAAGGGAGAGAATGGACTTAGGAGAAGAACAGGACACCCGCTGTGAACTCTGCATTCCTGTGGCTGCAGATTCACATGACTCCCTTCGCTACTCATCTAGTCCCATTTTATAGCCTGGAAAGGTGTAGGGCTGGCATGAGAGCTGGGTTGAACAGAGCCAGTTCAATCCTGGGGAAAGTTTATTGATTTAATTGTTAGTGGCTCTCCTTAGGACGTGGGAGTATTTAATACCTCTTTGCTCTCAGCTGATGTCTCGCATGTGCTGAAGGCTTATGATGCTTACCGGAGTGGCCTGCACTCCTCAGGGTGAGAAGGGAGTGGGGTGGTATGACTGGTAAATAGTTGGGTTACTGACTCCTGCGAAAGAAAAAGGTCATGTTCAACCTCTGTTACACCAGGAAAATGATTTTTGTTTATAGGTGTTTTCATTCCCCATTCTTCTCCTTTAATATTATGATATATGTTAGATTTTTGCGGATATCCTATGATCAATGAGATGAAGGAGGAGCTGCATGTATAAGGTCTGGGGATGGGGTTGGCAGGTAGCTGTGGCTCACAGCCTCCTTCCAAGAGGTGAGGATCCCAATGAGTTTTGCTGGAAGGGAATCTGCTTTCACTCACCTCCCTGGAGATTGGCTATGGTTTTGAGATCAATTACTTAATCAGAGTTAGCTGTGTGATGACTCCATCTCTAAATTCGGTATGCTCAAAATGTGGTGTCCTGATGATCATAAGCAGTACCACCTGGAATGCTGTTAGAAACACATGTTCTCAGGTCCCACCCCAGAACTACTGAGTTAGAAACTGGGGTGGTTCCAGGCATTTATCTGAATACACACACCCTCTAGGTGATTCTAATGCACTCTAATATTTGAGAACTGCTGCTCCAAAGATGCCTCTCTTCTCCAATTCAAATTGACACCCTAGCCATGCTAATAAACTGGTTTCTTCTTTGTATGGCCTAATGAAAAATATGACTTACCTTAAACATTATTCCTTCAAAATTCTCTGACAATTTTCCATCCATCACACACTTCAGCCTAAAACTTTCTGATGCACTTTAGGTGAGGCAAAGGGAATCTCTCTTCTACTTTCTGAGAGAATAGAACTCCAGAAGTTTATCCTTAACAACTTTATACAAGATAATTTCCACTGGAGTTCGATCATCCTTACAGTGATGTTTATTGTTATGGAATATTTCCTTGCATAAGATGACAATTAAGGATGGGACTCACCCTTCCATGTTGTGTTTTCTCCAAAACAATTATCACCATGAAACATGCCACATATTTTACCTGTTTATTTCATTTTTTGTGTGTCTACCCCTGAATGAATGTATGCTTCACGAAGGCAAAGGCTTTTGTCTGTTTTATTATCTGCCGAGTTCTCAGGACTTTGGTCAGTACTTGACATCCTGTATGTACACTCAGAAATTATTTGTTGAATGAAGACATGAAAGTTGGGCTTCAAGAATGTGTTTTAGAGGTTCTGGAGATTTCTGTTTATTAACTCATTGAAGAAAATTATGGGTTTTATTCTTATTTCTAATTGTGAGAATGCTTAATGTCACAGGCTACATAAGGGTCTCAGAAGTCACATTATTTTTGTGCAATGTGAACAGGAGGATTTACCAGACTGCTGTAGAAGTTGGTACCTAGGGGTATGCTACAGGGCCTCATGAGCTGGAACTGAGTAAGACATGCCCAAACAGGAGAGTCAGGGGAGAATAATGATCTCAAACTAACACAAAATAATTTTTGTCAGTAACTTTGAGCATGCCAGTCTGCTGTTTGTACAAGAATTCTCATTTGTAGGAGCTGGTTCTTCTGGATGGTAAATCTGTTAATTGTGCTGGGCCTAGCAGTAATTGTGCTAGGCCAAACACTTTCCAGGATGCAGTATTTCCACCTTCCTGTTTGCACATCTTATAGCTCCCACTTCACAGATGTTCAATGTTTTCTCACTTGTTGATGATCCCATCTTGACACAGTAGAGTTGGTTTTCACCCTTGAAGCACTGTGGGGGCAATAGGCAGACACATTTGGAAGTGGAGGCTGTAATGAGAGAGAGAGAGACAGTGTGACTCACCACAGTACATTAGGGTTTGGTTTCATCTAAATCATCCCCAGGGTGGCGAGCTCCTTGATGGTGTTAAATTAAGTTTGGTCCAAAGCTTTCTCTAATGAATGAGAAAGCCAAAAAATAAAAATTGAAAACAAAACAAAACAAAAACAACAAAACAACCCACCAAAGGCAATGACCCCAAAGACCCAACTGTGATTGAATAGAGAGATCTGTATATAAGAGACTAGAGGGCACTAGTAAGCCAATAAGCTTAAAGAGTTGGCCTATTTTGGGCAGTTCCCCCTGTCTCACTGTCCACATCCAATGAAGATTTGCGCTATCTCTGGCACCTCCCTCTCACTCACTGCCTACATTCAATCAGGCACTAGTCCTATCAATCCATTTCTCCAATGTCTTCAGCCTGTCCTTTTATTTTATTTTCATTTTTAATGTTGGCATTGCCTAAGTACCTTTATAGTTATCATTTGTAGATCATGTACTGTGAAGCCACACAATATGCCAAGCATTTTATATGCTTAATTTTTTCGAACCCTTACAACAAATGTATGAACTAGGCTATCATAATAATTCTACAGAAGAGGAAACTGAGCTCAAGGAATTTAGGCTCTTTGCCTATGGCCACACAATTTAGTAAATGGTAGAAGCAGGATTTAAATAATACATGACTCTCAGGCCTGAGCTTTTTAACATAACTCTATATCACATTTGTTTCTTTCTTTCTACAATATTATTGGGTTATACCTGGGTATCTGTATTTTTAATAGGCAGTTAAATTGGGTGATTCTCCTATGAGGCCTGCTTTTGGAATCACCAAAGCACTTCATAATTCATTTAAGTCTTATGTTCATGAAATAGGTTTAAAACAATCATTTAGGGATAAAGTTACCAAAGCTGAGTATATTAAATTAATTTTGAACAAAGGTTTATAGGCTTATATATTCTACATGCATGTTTTAGTCAAAGGTCAAGGTTCTCCACAGTTGGGCCTCAACTTCCATTTTCAACATTGTCTTTTTTACTTTCTGCATTTCAAGTAGATTAACTGTCTGTTTCCCCAACAAGATCCCAAAGGTATTCCAGTTTTTGTCCTTTCTCCCATGTCATCTGCCTCTTTTGCCAGACTGATGTGCTCTTTCCTACTTCTCCCCACATGTCTAGTTTCTACAAGTCTTGCCTCCTCAATGAAGCATTTCATAGCAACATAACCATATTCTGATCTTTTGATCTTTTCTTTTCTTTTTTTTGAGACAGAGTCTTACTCTGTCTCCCAGGCTGGGGTGCAATGGCACAATCAAGGCTCATTGCACCCTCGAACTCCTAGGCTCAAGAGATCCTCCCACCTTAGCCGCCCGAGTAGCTGGGACTACAGATGCACCCAACCATTACTCTTTGTAGAGACAGAGTCTCATTATGTTCCCCAGGCTAGTCTCAAACTCCTGAGCTCAACTGATCCTCTTGCCTTGGTGTACCAAAGTACTGGGATTATAGGCATGGACCACAGTGTCTGACCAGATTTTCTCTTTTTTCTTTTTCTTAACTTTTATTTTAGTTTCAGGGATACATGTGCTAAGTTTGTTATATAGGTAAATTGCATGCCATAAGGGTTTGGTGTACAGATTATTTCATCACCCAGAATAAGCACAGTGACTGATGGGTAGTTTTTAAATCCTCTCCCTCCTTCCACTATCCGCCCTCAAGTCGGCCCTGGTATCTGTTGTTTCTTTGTGTCCATATGTTCTCGTTGTTTAGGTCCTGCTTATAAGTAAGAACATGTGGTATTTGGTTTTCTGTTCTTGTATTAGTTTGCTTAGGATAATGGCTTCCAGCTCCATCCACGTTGCTGCAAAGGACATGATCTCATTGTTTTTATGGCGGCATAGTATTCCATGATATATTTGTACCACATTTTCTTTATCCAGTTTACTGTTGATGGGTATTTAGGTTGAGTCTATGCCTTTGCTAATGTAAATGGTGCTACAGTACAATACATGTGTATGTGTCTCTATGCTAGAATGATTTATATCCCTTTGGGTATATACCCAGTAATGGGATTGCTGGGTCAAATGGTAATTACGTTTTAAGTCCTTCAAGGAATTCTGTTTTAAGTTCTTTGAGGAATCGCCATACTGCTTTCCATGATGGTTGAGCTAAAGCATATCTTTTATTTGGCTAAATTTTAGTGGTGTAAACTTGTCAGTACCATATGTGACATTTTTGTGTACATTCTTAGTAGTTAGCTTTCATATGTCTTTTCCCCAAGACAATGAGAAGTGCTGTTTTGGAGAGCAGTGTGGCTCATCCGTCTGATCAGCTCTTAACAAGGCACTCAGTTCATTCTTCTGGATCAACTGATTTGAAATTCTGAATTGTGGGTGCAGGTATAAGTGTACAAAAAAGAAATTTACTTAATAGATCTGGAATAATTCATGTTGCCAAAATACCTGAGTCAGCGTGAGTATTAGCAATGAGGTCATGAATGAATAGCTTATTTTAGGTGACATCAATTCTTTCCCAGGTGTCTCAACTGATGGGAAAAAATAGGGAAAGGAAGTAGGGAGATACTCCTATGTACCACATGCCTGGGCATCTTGCCCTTGGTAGGAAACATTTTATGAAAAAGCATGCATTTCCTTACTATGCTCTCTGTCAACCAGCTAGAGAAGATACTTGTTCATTGTTGGAAAGAATGTTCCTGTCCACTGTTGGAAGGGACAGAGTTTGGTGAAAGATAGGGGACTGTTCCACCTCTGGTTAGGACATCCATTCCTTAGGTTTTTGGAAGGGCCATGGTCACTACTCTTTTAGTATGGATATAGCTTAAATGTTCTTTGCCTAATTATTTTCAGACTACCAGCACCAAAAGACCCCACCACCTCCACTAACTGATCCTTCAACACTCAGTTCTCACGCTTCTGTGCTTAAGAAACCCTTCAAGACCAGAAGATACTTCTCTCTTAAAGCTCTTATCGCATCCTGACTTGCACTAAAGTGATTCATGTAATTATTGTCTAACGTTACTCCTCCAAAAATTTGAGGGGTAAAAAGGGTGCCTCATCTTAAAACCATCATCATGCCTTGAACAGTGACTTATACATTGGCTGCTAAATGGATGTTGACTGAATAAATTTCCCCTTCCTGTTGGTTGGTGGTTGATATTTCTGAAATTCAGATAATATACTTAATATCTATAAAATAGGCTTCTGGGGCATTTCATTCATGTTGTAACTTTTGAAAGGTGACCTTCATATTACTTTGAAGTTCCGTTTTAAAGTTTTTAAAATTTCATTTTAGATAGAGAAGGAAAAGAGTAGCTAAGAGCGCAATGTAATCAAGAACACAGTTTAATCAAAGTGACATGCAATTGAACTGAAAATTACTAATATTTCAACTTCCCATGAGTGGCCTGGGTATAAAGTACATTTTTAGCTTTCTCTCTCTTCATAAATGCTATCATTTGTATGTTGATAATTTTCTACAGTGCTAATCCAAACAGAACCCTCTGAGACATTTACTTTTGCTCACCAGTTAAAGAAAGCTTGCAGAGACAGATCATATCTATAGGGGAAAAAATGCTTTGAGTTTCCTGATTGTGTGCAGAACCAAAAAATGTTTTAAATTGCCTAAATAAATCTTCTATTAAGAAATGTTCATGTGTGAGTTTGACTACCCAAAGCATTCTGTTAATTTCAGTTTTTAGTACTTTTTTTTTTTTTTTTTTTTAGCAAACTTAGACTCTTCAAGTATGTGATGATTTAGATATGTGTATAGCAAAGGGGTAATAGTAAAGACAGGTATTTTGATAAAATTGTCAACTGTTATTTTTCACTCAGGCAGATTTGAAAAAAATAATTTGTGGGAAGATAGCAAAAAAAAAATTATTTCCAATAGAAGAGTTCTCTGAAGACTGCTTCTCTACAATGAATAAGGAAGAATGGAAGGTAACACTAAATATAGCCCCAAATGCCTGACCTATCTATTACAGTATAGTCAGGGATTAGTTCTTACCTGCCCTGCTGACCAAATTTTATTTTCTCTATGTATTTTTGACAATAATGTTCTTACACTACATTTCTCAGATAAAAAGTTTATATTTAAAATAAAAATGATATTGTATATACTTTCAGCTCTTTTCTATCACAAATTATTGTCTGCAAGAGATGTCAGTTGAGTAATGGTGTTGATCAAGCATCAAAAAAATGAATAGTAGAGTTTTTGTTTAAAAATTATTTCATAGTGATTAGAATTAATATCAGGCCCTGGTTTTCTGTATGTTATATGGAATTGCCTTGTTTAGTCATGGCATGAAGGTTGAAAACCCCAGATACTGGCTTCCTGAGTTGTCACCATTAGATGCCAGCTATGTCCACCCTCTGTCATGCTTCAATCCTTGTCAAGGGAACTGAAGCTTGATAATCAGCTTGAAGTGGATCAGGAAAGACATGGTTTTAAGTAATAAGACCTCTCCCCTTTCCAGGACTGAGCTGAAGAACACTGGGCCACAAAGTCAAAAAAGAGTCAAGGGGAACAATATAGTTTTTGTCTTTCTTTTTGCAAAAGTAAGGTGGTTTCAGCAAACATTCCTTTGCATACTTTATGCCCCAATTTAAGATAATTTTTTTTTGGGAAAATGTTCCACAAAGGAAGTATCTCTAACTGCTTGGGTTCTGTTGTAATCTCCAATCCATCTTTTGAAAAAGATATAAAGCTTAGTTGGACTATTTCAGGGTCAAACTTCATCTTGGAGCAAATGTACTGCTGTGAAGTCCCTGCCTCGAAACAACTCACAAATGTAATGTCTATGGTCAGTAAACTTAGGAAAAATGGAAATAGAATGCTACTCCTTAAGTATTAAATTGGCAGAGATACAAAGGAGTGATAACTCCAAGGTTTGGTGAGAGTGTGGGAGAGCAGTCTTTATTATATGTTCTAGAGTGAAATATAATATGGCAAAAACATTTCTGGATAGGGAGCCAATATATTATATTTAACAATAATATTTACCTAGAAATATCCCTTTATAAGCTATATCTGAAGGACGTAATCTTAGATCACTGACTGATTTGTGATAGATTTAGGTATGATGGCACTATTTATGATAGCAAAATACAAGAGAAAATTTAAGTGGCTAACCAGAGATTGGCTAAATAAATCATAGAATACCTATATAGACTTTTGCAGACATTGAGAATTATGTGGCTGAATAATATATGATGATATGAAAACAGTTCCATGACACAGTAAGTGAAAAACAGCAATATATAGAATAACATGTAGAGTATGATCCCATTTTATATTTTTAAAATTTGTATTATATGCAGGGCCACTCCTGAGATGTTTGAGACCCAGGGACAAATTTTTTATGGGGTGCTTATCTATAAACAATTAGAGTCACCCCAAATTAGAGTGTCAGCATCATACTGGCTTTCTAATTTCAAGCAATCTTGAGCAAGAATGCCCTGCTGGCTAACAGGAGCAATTTGTTCACCAAGCTGTTTTCTGAGAATGAGGGTATAGCTCTGGGCCAGAGATGACTCCACAGGCATGAGCCCCAGAGCTCTTTGGGGCATCTGGCTGACCCTATGCATGGTGGGGAGAAGAAGCAGTAGAGAGTTGGAAAGTGTAACAGTGCTTGCGTTCGTGTGGGATGTTGTCTGGGCTCAGGGTGTCCTGCTTGAATAGTATTGTCAGCCTTGGCTTGACCCAGGCACTGAAAGAAGACTTAAAGAAATTTCAGGAAGATGCTTTGGCAATGCAAAATTCAGTCCTGCTTGGACAGCACTATTGGCCTCAGACAGTCCCAACACCAGAAGGAAACTTAGACAATTCTGGTGAAGGCCCTCTGAAGCTGGGACTGGGAGGGATGCTCGAAACATGAGATCAGGACAGGTGCTCTTCCCACTAGGGCCTAAGGGTGGTACTGATTACACATATGCATAGAGAAAAGATTGACAAGATAAACACCCACATTACTACCGAAGTTATTTCTACTTGTAGGTGATTATAATTTTCCTTTCTGTTTAAATCATGATTTTTTTTTACAATGAAAAGGAAATATTTTTGATTAAGGATAGGTTATTTTTAAGGAAGATGATGTTCAAGCTGAGATGAAGGTTAAGTGAGAGCGTTTAGTGTGGTCACCAGTGGAACTGACCTGTACATTTTTCCCAGTCGTAGCAGGTGTCATAGCCACAGGATTCTTTCTTTGTGCTGTTGGATGAAAGTCTTGTCCTTTCAAGACCCCATTCTAACTGGCGGCCATCTTGGCAGGAACCAATATGTAGAAAATGGAGTTGCTGATTATTTAAACATTTCTCAGCCAGAAACTGACAAGCAGGTGAAGTAAAGTAATCGTTGGAGTCTGTGTCAAACACACAGAGATCTTCTGAATAATGGCTGCCCAAGAGAAGAAAGCAAGCATTTCCATATGAAGATCAGAAAAAACAGGGGCACGTAGCCAATGTAGTGTGTTCACTCACCAACCAGTTTCCTTGTGCCTGTTTTCCCCGCCCCACTCCAAGCCCTGGGCTTGAGTGAGAGGAAAAGGAAGGTGTTGATATAACTGAGTTTAAAGTTTTTACATGTGCAGAAGTTAAGTCTTTATAACCAAAATGAAACTGTTTAAATAAACAATCTCATAAAAACGAGATTGTTTAAATAAACAATCTCATTTTAAACAGGGAACTGGGCTGAGAGATAATTAAGAAACTTGCTACCTAATGGCGAAGGAGGAATTCAGCAGAGCACAGGAATATCAGTTATGTGGAAATTTCATTTATTTCATGTCTGTGCTTCAAGAAGCTCAGCTCTTCCACCAAGTTTCTTACACTAGACTGGTTTTCCCAATTTCCAGACACAGTCTGTAGGGTATCTCTTACCTACAGTCTTCTTCTGGAGACATACAAATGCATTCAGATCCTGATTGTTTCTGTCCCAGCTGACAATGGCCTTTTAATTTTGTTAGACTATCTGAAACAAAAGAAAAAAGGAGAAAAGAACAGTGCACAGCATGGATTCTAAGTGATAAGCTTGAATTCAGAGAAGAGGCAGTGGTAACGGATTCATATTTATCTCTTGGAGTTGGAACATTCATTTTGGCTTCTCTAAATACATTGTCATTAAATATTCCATCTGAAAGGTCCTTTCCAGTGCACATGAGGTGTCATTTTCCAACCTAAAATTGCTATTATGTTCAGATAACTAAAGAAAATGGAACTGTTGAAATTTTTGTTCATTTATTTTTCAAATATTTATTGCATATGCATGATATTCCCAACACTCTGTAAGGTTCTGGAGAGAGTAGATTGAGCATAAACTGACCCAGATCCTGGGCTCACCAAGCTAATAGTCTTGTGGGTGCAGACAGACATTAATCAAATGAGCACACTAATATACATACAGAATTGTTGCCTTTCTTAGTGCTATTAAAGAGAAGCATATAATAAAAAAATTGATGTAGCTAGAAAGATTAGAAAAGGTAAAATGAAGAAAGAAAAGTGAGGCTGTTCAATGCAGAGGAAACATAAGGTATGGAAATGTTCAAATGGGAGGCAGTGGCCGGGCATGGTGGCTCATGCCTGTAATCCCAGCACTTTGGGAGGCCAAGGCGGGCAGATCACAAGGTCAGGAGTTAGAGTCCAGCCTGGTCAATATGGTGAAACCCCATTTGTACTAAAAATATGAAAATTAGTGGGGCGTGGTGGCATGCACCTGTAGTCCCAGCTACTCAGGAGGCTGAGGCAAAAGAATCACTTGAACCTGGGAGGCAGATGTTGCAGTGAGCCAAGATGGTGCCACTGCACCCCAGCCTGGGCAACAGAGTGAGACTCCGTCTCAAAAAAAAAAAAAAAAAAGAAAAAGAAAAAAAGAAAAAGGGAGGTAGCTTGTGAGTTTCCTGGAACTGAAAGAATCCAGTGTGGTTGAAGTGCTGAAAAACAAGAGCATGGAACAAGATGTGGCCAGAGAGGTACGTGTGTGGTAGGTTGTGTGGGGGACTAATAGGGTCTTTGAAGGGTTTTTGTCTTCATTTTATAAATAGTAGACAGTCTCTGATGGGTTTTAAGCAGGGAGTGTTGTGACAAAATCAGTCCTGGATTTTGAAAAAAAGAAATTAATTCTGGCTTCTGTGCAGAGAATGGATTTGAAGAGGCATGGTGGTCAATAGGGCTCCAGGGAGCTAATCGATGAGGTTATTGTGGTAGTTCAGGTGAAAGAGGATGATAATTTGGACCAAGGTTCCAGAGGTAGAAATGGAGAAAAGTAGATAAACTTGAGACACAGCTAGCAGGTAAAATACGTGATATTATCTATTGTGGGTAAGTTATGAGAGCTGCCAATTATATGATTCTTAGGTTTCTGATTTGCATAAGAGAATATACATTGGTGCCTTACCTGAAATAGAAAATATTAGAAAATGCTTAGTTTTAGGAAGGAAGGGTGATGAATTAAGAGTTCCCCTCTGTAGATGTTGAATTCATGGTATCTTTAAGACATCCAAACAATGTAGATATATAGGAATTTAGATATTCATGTCTAAATCTCAGTGGCGAAGTATGTGCTAAAGATTTAAATCTGTTATTAGTCTATGGGGGAATTACTGAAGCTATGCATGTGGGTGAGATTCTTCAGTAGGAGAGTACAGATCCAAAACTTGGGAAACGAACAGTGATTAATGTCCAAGCACTGGCAGGAGCCTGCCAAAAATAGAGGGCAACAGCCAGAAATTCGGAGGTAAACAAGAATATGAAGCCAAGGAAAGAACATACGTGCAGAAGGTCAACATTGCTGAAGGTTGCTGAGAGGTCAAAGAAGATAAGGAAAAAAAAAAAGTCCATTAGATTTAGCAATGTGGATGTGAATGGCTTGCAAGTCAGATTTTCTTACAAGAATCAATGGAGAAATGCAGCTCCTAAATGTAGGTATTAATCCCTGCATGACATTCTAGGCACTAGGACATTATGGTGGGGGAAAAAAAAAAAGAAAGGACAGATGGAAGAAAGGTGGAGGAGAGGAGAGGAGAGTAAAGGAGAGGAAAAAAGAAAGAGAATACAGATATTAATCAAATAATTATAATAATGGATTTATAATTAAGGGCTGAGACAAGTATTCTGAAGAAAGGGAACATGGTTTCAGGAGACCACATACCATAAAGACTCCAAATGGGAAGGGTAAGGAAGGATTCGTAAGGAAATTACACTTGAACTAAGATGAGGAACTGAATAGCATGTCGGTGAGGGAGGGGGATGAAAATAGAGGGAGTGACACTGGGGGTGTATTTATGAAAGAGGGAACCTTGGTTTCTTTGCTCATGTTGAGGCCCACCTAGAGAATCTGGACCTAGAGCCAAACTCCTGAGTCTATTGAATGAAACAAAATTTTTTGATCCGGATCTGACTATTCAGGCATCCCCAGAACCAAAAGGACCTCGTGAGCAAGTTAATCGTCAAGGCAGAACTGGAGGCTTAGCTCACTCTTCCTCCTCTTAGCTTATCAAGTAGAAGGCTTGATAAGGAAAGGTGGCTCATGTTAGAAGCAAAAATAAAGATATAAAAAATTCCTAGGTTTTCTTATTCACAGTTGTTTTCATTTCCTTCTATTACCCCCATGCTATCTGGTGAAACTTGGCCCAGAACTCTGGTGAACTTGGAGACCTATCCTTCCGGTAAGGCTTTAGCTACTATGGTTTACATTGTGGTGATATTGTTTACTTATGCCTCTTTGCCCTTTGTAATTCTACATTTAGGCCAGGGAGGAGCAGCAAGGTATACACTGTTTCCAAAAAGAATCAATCAGTTTTCAAGTGGAGCAGAGCCTTGCTCTTTCGCTACAGGTTTGAAATTGTCAATGATCTTATGCAAGGAATCTGCTCTTCCAATCAGCCTCAGGTTGAAGCAGTGCTGGGACTCAGCTGCCCACACCTCCCAACACAGGAGCAACAATACTGCACAGTCTGTAAAGTGCTCAGGGCAAGAGGATCCTCTGAAGGGCTACTGGAGGAGTCCAGGTCTGGGAGGAAGGAAAAAGTAACTGTGTGGCATCTCACATTTTTATGAAGCAGAACTTTTTCACATTGAAAGAATTAATAATGTTTCCCTGCCTGAAAGTGTCTTTACCTCACAGTGTCGGTTTTATTTACGATTGTCTTTCTCTTTCTGTGACTCCCTGCATTGGTCTTTCTGTCAATATTATTGGAGAGAAAGTATATGAAATAGGCTATGTGTTTCATTTATCTAGCGGTGGAACATTTCCTATTTCTCAGTTTGAATAATAATTTTAATGGAACATTTCCTATTTCTCAGTTTGGATTATAATTTTAATTTGTAATCTAAGGGGATGTGTGTGCACATGCATGCATATGCTCTGATGAGGATACTGCCTACGGTGTCCAAAAGATCTTAACTTTCTGAAGTCTATGGCTTCCACAAACATTCATTCCACTGACATTTATGTTCCTTGTAATTTATTATTATGATCAGGAGTCTAGTGAAACCAAGACACAATACTTACACAAAATTAGTTCTCACTAATTTCCATGAGATCTTTTTACTGATAATTTTATTTAAGGTTTTTCAAAAGGTTAACTTTCTCCCTTTATTTCACACATCATTAAAGCCCAGAAGAGAATAAAGGAGGCAGGATGGCAAAGAGCTTACGGAATTAGCAGAGCCATTGCATAGTTGCTGTTTGGCCCACACTGTCTAAACTTGTGTTTTATTTAGCCTCTCAGTGCTTAAGACATAGAATGGCTGTAGAGGCTATACTACCAATCTCAGGGTGCACCACCTTATCAGACCCCAGAACACTGAGCTGCTACGCACCTTTTTCACAGGTGAGTGAGTTTGAAATGGGTGGTGTCCAGGAATTCCCCTGGCATGTGTACCTCGATGGCCCAGCAACAACAAAGCCTTTGGGGCAAGTTAGCTCAATGGATTCACCAATTCTATACAATCTCTGAAATGGTGTAATTGTCAGAATTTCCTGCACAACTGGCTTGATGCACTCTGTCCCTGCAAGAGAGCAACATTTCATATGTGTTTAGTGGAACAGAATAAACAACAAATTTAGGCAAATTTTATGCAACCAAAGAGGTGATTTTGATGAGATTTACAGCATTTGTTCAACTGTGGTGCCTCCTTTTGATCAGAAAACCTGGGGGATAAGAATCCTGGGCTTTCCCTCAGACCCTTCATTGAAAAATTCCCTTTAGTTTCATTATCTGAAGTTCCCTTGCTAAAGAACTGGTTCCAGACACATCCAACTTTTATGAAATCATTGGGCCCTTTTCCTTTCAAGAAACACTTTCTTTTCTCTTATCCCTAGTGGATTTCTCCAAATGCAAGTTACCACGCTGTGAGTGATGCAGAGTGATGGGCATTCTAATTGACATTGGTCTCAACTCTGCTTCATGGTGCCCCAAAATAAGTCTTTGGAGTCCCATTCAAGCCTAATTTGAATCTTGGTTTTTACTTTACTCTAGCACAGATATGTGCAGAGCCTAAAGCTTATTCACTCTTTCTCAGCAAAGAATGTGAACATGCGCCAAGGAGTAGTGTCTTGGTGAAAACTGTATCTTACACAAAATCGCGTCTTACACAAATTCCCATTTCTGATACATAAAGAGTGTAAATATCATCTTCTTGAGACTCAGCAATTTGGGTCAATTTGAACATTGGGCAAGGCAGATATCTGTGGTTAGATACAACTTGCCGACTTCCCGGATTTCTTGCGAAGTGCATACTTCGCAGTCCTGTGTGTGTGACAGTAATATGTAGGAGCAGGAACACGGAAGTATGGAGATATCTGGAAATCCAGTTTTAGCAAATGAGCCCTCCTATTTATTTCCTGCTTCACAAACTCTTTCACCAGAGTTACTAAAAATGAGTAAAATGTATTGATCTAAGGATGTGATTTTACTGTTTTTATATTGGGCACATTCATTCTGTAAAGCTGTCAAGCAAAATTGTTTGCCCAGTTCTCACGTTGGCATTCCACATCCCCTTGTCTCCAGGTCCCGTCTGGTAAGCATCTGAAGTACTGGTATCCAACAGTTTCAAAGCCAGTAAGGCATGAAATTTCAACATCTTCTCCAACCGAGTATAGTTTCTTTTCATTCTTAATTAAAGCAGAAACCAGAAATTATTAATGCTACGAATAACACTCTCTAACTCTTTAGGCTCACACTGAGCCTTTCTATCCTTCACTTCTGGATCTACTCAGTCACCGAGTCCTCTCAATTTCTACTTCTGAAAACCTGTTAAAGTTCTCTCCTTCCCGTTGCCATCATTGTTTTTCTTCATGGTATTTATTGTTTCTTACTAGGGCAACTTTTTAACTGGTCATTCTTCCAGTCTGTCTCCCTGAATTGATTAGGGTTTTGTTTGTTTGTTTTTTAACTTGAAAACTTGCTCCCCTGCCAAGAATGGTGGCTCATGACTATAATCCCAACACTTTGAGAGGCTGAGGCAGGTGGATCACTGGAGTCCAGGAGTTTGAGACCAGCTGGGGCAACATGGCAAAACCCTGTCTCCACAAAAATACAAAAAAAGTGGCCAGAAGTGGTGGCATGTGCCTGTGGTCCCAGCTACTTGGGAGGCTGAACTGGGAGGATTGCTTGAGCTCAGAAGGTTGAGGCTGTGGTGAGCCATGATTGTTCCACTGTACTTCAGCATGGGTGACACAGTGAAACCCTGTCTCAAAACCAAAACCAAAAAACAAACAAACAAAAATCCCCAAAACAAACAAAAAAAAAAAAGAAGAAGAAACTAAAAATCTTTATATATGGGATGTCCTTCTATTGCTAGAATAGAAAACCATATGCTCACTATGTAGTGACTATAAACTGAATAAATAATATATCTTACATATAAAGCAAACATAAGCAGTTGCTATTGTGACTGAGTGCAGATCATTTAAAATTGTTACTCAATTCCTAGTAACCCACTGGTCATTATATATTTTCCCAATTAATGGATTGTACAACTACTATCATGTTGCCAGGGGTGGTGGGCTGGGGGGTAGTTCACTACAATTTTCAAGGTAAAGTCAGTCTTATACTTCTTAGATCAGAATATTTATTTTAACTTACTTTACCCCCCTCACCGCCTGCCATTTCCTCCCATAAAACCTTTGCTCTAGCAAAGCAAAACCCTGCCATTCTTTGAACATAAACTTCTTTTTCATGCCTCCATGTCTCCACGTGGCTGTTCCTTGTATCCTCAACACATTCTCTCTTCCCCTCAAGACCCAGCTCAACTAGACCATCCTTTGCAAAAATCTTCGATTTCCCTGGTTTCATGAGGTACAACGTCCTTTCAGTTCTGAGAGAAACTCATGCAAGGCTCTATTTTTATAGGGTTTATCACGTTTATCAGCCCCAGCCCTGACCCTTTAGTGTCAACTCCACAACCAGATCTCTGTCTCATAAATCTTTATATGGGCCTGAATTCTTTGCTGAAAGAATACAAAACGTTATCCTTCTTAAGGAGCTAGTAATGCAATACAATTTTCCTTTACTGAGAGGGGTAAGAGTACCAAGAATTGACTAAGCAGTTGTTCTCTGATAATCGAAGCTGGGAACTTGAGGGCGGTGAAAACTTAATTGTCAGCTTATGTTTACTTGGTCATATGGTTAAACTTGTCTCCTAGAAGATTCTTAATTTTTTGGATACAAAACTACCATTCTACTGCTGGTTATTACTGATATGGCTTTGTTTCCAAGGGAAATGGACTAATGATTTGGATGTTTTATTCAAAGGCTGCACAGTTTTTTCTTGCATTTCTTCTGAAATAAATTATTGCCTTAAACTTTTGTTTGTATTTCTTGTTTTTTTATGAATTTGTAACATATAAGTGTATGTTGCAATAATCAAAGTTAGGGAAGTACATTTGGTAGACTGACTAAACAAAAAACCTTGCCAAAAGTCCCTGTCACTTGCCTACAGAGGTTGGACTTGTCTGTTACTCATTAAATAAACATACTTGTGTGCAATAACATCATTGCTCTAGCTTGGAATTAGGCATATCTACCTCTATTTGAATCTATACAAGGGGCATTTTGCCACTAGAAATTCCAGAAGATGCTTATTAGGAAAAAATAAAATTTTATTACATTTGAGTAAAAACTATTGCCAGATAGAGACCAGGACTTTAGTAAAGAGCAAAATAAAATAAGAAATGAATTTATCCATGAAAATGGGAATATATAATCTAACCTTATAAAATGTGTTAGAAGAATCATGCATCACTGTTGAAAGCCTTTGTGCGTTTTTAAAATGAGAATGTCAATAATTTTAATGGTCTTTGTATGCAACCGGAATAAATAGATTAAGTTATTTTGGTATCTGGATCTGCCAATATGTGATTTTAAGGATAATGTTCTAGGGCAGGGGCCAGCAAGCTTTTCCTATAAGTGGCCTGGATAGTCATATGTAGGCCATGTGGCGTCTGTTGAAATTACTCACCTCTGCCGTTATTGTATGAAAGTAGCCATAGACGATATGTAAACATATGAATATGGCTGTGTTTCAATAAAAATAAAACTTTATTTTTTTAAGTGGCAGGTCAAATTTGGCCTTTGGGCCATAGACTGATGGCTCTTGTTCAAAAGAATTGGTTCCCAAAGTGTGGCTCCTAAACCATCAGCGTCTGTATTACCTAGGAATGTATTAGCTATGGACATTTCCGTGCCCTTCCCAAAACCTTCTGGATCAGAAACTCGAGGAGTGAGACCCAATGATCTGTGTTTTAACAGGTCCTTTGGCGCATTGTTGAGTTTGAGAACCTTTTTTCTAGAGTAAAGACTAATTAAAATTACCTCCCTCTGAAATATTTCCTCCCCATAAACTTTAATGTATGGTCCTTATGCATGGGCAGAAAAATAAGTGAATATGGAAGATACATTAGCCCAGACTATACTCCGTGAATAAAACTATTTGCTGACCTTAGAGAATTGAGTGTTATTGATCTTTTATCATAAGTGTGATACAGTTGGGAAAAGATTAATGTAATGATATTACTAAGTTTAAGAAAGGTAAAATGAAATAGGGAGCATGCCTTCTGTGATCAATTTTAGATATCATGTATCACCTGAACAATTTATGTCTAAGGGCGTAGATCTGTTTGACAAAAAGTATTCAGCTTTTAAAAAAGTCATAGAAACATACTGTGACTTAGTAAAAAAAGTTGAAACTTAAAGGTACGTGAAAATGGTTTTGACTGCGTAAGAACTCTACAGGTTTCTAACCTAATAAAACAATACAGAACAAACACCTCCTATGATTATAGCCAGTCTAGTGTGTTTCTCTAAACATTCCTTAGGTAAAGGTATCAGTTTGCTCAGACTCTGAAATAGCCAGATCTTACTTGCAAATTCTCACAAGTCATACAGTCTTATATTATATTGAAGTTCTATTATCTTTCCAAGAAACCCAAGCAATCTGCTATCCTTTAGTCTAACAACTGGCTATGAAGACATCTCTAGGAAATTCAAGATGGAAGAGGGGCAAAGTGTTTCTAAATATTATTTTGTACTTTTAAAGTCAACAGGAGATTATTCGAATAGGAAAACAGTAACTCTAATTAAAAGACAATCTATACTTTTCGAGGTTTTTAAAACTATAAATCAAAAATGAGGGTTAGGATGCTGACCCGGATAAATCCATTTTCTGGAGGAACTGGCTGAGGACACCCAGAATCTGCTTCTATCTCAGGAAGATTGACCTCTTTCATTTCTTCATCATCATTGATACATGGTTGCCCACTAAAAGGGAAACATAAATATGCGTGTATATGTATGTACACACATTTACATGTGTGTATATGCTTATGTGTATACATATGTACACATTACATACATATATGTATTAAATAGAAAACATTACACACAGAAAAAGGCACAGCAGCAGACCCAATGGCTCATTAATATTCTGTGTTGGTATAGGTAAAGTTCTAATTATTTCTTTACTTAGCAGTAGACTAATAACCATTTGAACTCTCAATGTTATTGAGAGTTAGGGCAAAATGACCCATTCTTTTCCCTTACCCAGTCTTACTTGTTTTCCATGATTGAAAATGTGCAGTCTTCCTCTTGTCGCTTCTCCCCCTCACAGCGTTTCCCTCCTCTTTCGGGGGCAGGATTACTGCATTCTCGGGTTCTCGATCTCTTATAAGTAGCATCACAGGTACTCCAGGAAGACCAACAACCCCAGTGTCCATCTACTGCATCTGGAACAAAGGAAGACTCACCCCCATGGATCACGGTGCAGCTGAATTTGGGTTTTGAAGCGAGGCCAACCTGGTTTCCTCACTTTTTAGCTGAGTAACTTCCTTTGTGGAATATGATAGGGTTCTTCTGAGGATTAAAAGAAATTACCTGTGGAAGGGGCCTGATACATTGCCTGATTTCCTTTTAGACTTTGTTCCCATAAACTTAAATAAAATGGCAACAAATGGCAACCATTATGAATTATTTTCAACTGTTAACAAACCTTTTTATTCTTTGCTTTGGAGACCTTTTAAAAATGTGCACTCATATATGTATAAACATGAACATCTTCTTAATAGGATGCATATTAAATTACATTTTTAAAGGTAGTAGAATACATTCTTACTCCCATGCCTTACCCTGTTTCTAAGGAGGATTTGAGGTAACTGTGAACATTACTTAGTCCTGTATGAAAACTTTTGTTGTGGCTTAATTCATCTTTTATTACAAAGTCATCCTCCTTCTATATTACAATACATAAGAGGCTTATAATATCAGTATCATATATTTTATTTAATGTTATGTTTGATTTTTTATGTTATGAGCATTGTGCATGTACTCTTGATATACAAATACTTATATAATATATTCATATTCCTTAGATAGATACTGGTGTTATCCTCATTTTATGGATGAACAGATTGAGGCATAGGAAAACTAGGTAACTTTCCCAAGGTCACATAGTTGGTAGGTTACACTTGAGATTCACACTTTTTGCAGGTTTATCTTCTCTCTGAGCCTGTACAAGGTGGAGGCTGCTGATAGAAGTTTTGTTTCTTTTTAATTGAACAATTTAGAATACTCTTTGGAAGGGAAAACGTATCTACCTCACAATAGATTCCTGATACTTACTGGATTTGTAATCTGGAGATCGTCTCTCACAGTTCTCACCATAGGTGCCGCTCTGACACACACACAGACATTCAGTGCCAGAGAGGGTGGGTCGGCCATTATTAGGGCATGGAGCACACTGGCAAGGATCGAACTTGGCTGCATACTCTTGGAAAGCTTTCCTGAGATTGTTCCGTTTTGTCACTGCACAGGGGATGTTTCTTACCAAGTCCACGATGGGGGCAAGCTAGAAGCAAATGGGAGAGAGGAGGTCCAGTCACATCCACTTTGGTAATAGGTTGCCATTACTGCCCAGTTCTCATGAGATGAGAGGGAAAGCCGGAAAATTCTACACTTCAAAGGGATTATTGCAGAATATAGTATTGGCACCTGTTGAACCAGTAGGCAAAAGCTTTCTACCTGTGGATCGGTGTGATGTATATGGCACTTACCTGCAATTTTACTGTGAAGGAAGTCACATGGGAGGTGTTGCTTACTTGGTTGTATGTTATGTTATTTATTAAGTATTCTATGCATGCATCAAAGCACTGAGATTGGTGACCAAGAGTTTGGCAACTCTTTACTGCTCTGCTGAAACCTTATTAAATTTGATTTAAGCTACAAAAAATCTAGAGAGGATAAGAGAAGCTTTCCATGTTCTTTTTTTTTCCAGGGACAGTTTTGGCTTTTGTTGGAGTTAGATGAGAAAATATGGAGTGGGAGAAAATGAAGAAATAAACTTGCCAGTAGGATGAATGGAAGAATTACAGTAACAAATAATGGGCTAATGATAAATCAGGGCTCATTTTATTAACATCGTAAAACCTCAAAGAAATGACCGTCTAGTGCAATATGACTTGCAAGTACCCGGAAGGGCAGCTGGGTCTCATTTTTCTCCCATAACTTGTAGAGTTCAATACATCTTCATGCTGCATGTAAATGATTCTATTTTCATAATGATTGAACTCTTTCATCTTCATTTAAACGAAATGAACATAATAGCTTCTTTGGAGGCCTTTTAAAAATGTGGAATGTTTGGGGGAAAACAAGTTCTAAATGGCATATGGCTGATACGTGGGTAAAGCATTCCATAAATAATAAATATCACCTTTTAATGCAATTACAACAAATACAAAACTAGTAAATTCAATCAATAGTAATCGAAACAGGAAGTAAAATGGATCTAAAATCTCATTTATCTCACAGAGCTACAAATGAAGACTTAGGAGTGTTCATCAAATAAGGAGTTGCAAGAAGAATGCAGAAACCAGATTTATTGTATACATGGAAAAATAAGTACTACTCAAGGCAAGTTTGAGCATTTTTATTCACTAAGTTCCATTTCCTGGTGTTTCATGCATGCTAGGAATTCTAAATACTGTACTGTTAACAGCAAAAGCAATAGACATGCAATTTAACATTTTAAAAAGGTACATTGTGCATGAATACTAAAGAAAGCCATTTCTTTTATTGTCTGAGAAGAAAATGGAAAATAAATTGTGTGATGTGCAATTTGGGCCACTAGAGAACTACTTTAGATCTCTTACCTGGAATAATTTTTACCCTTACCTCAAAGTCAATCACAGCAGGATTTTCCTTCACTGATTCTAACCAGTCAGAAAATGTCTTCTCCTCCAGACCAGAGCTCCCTTTCTCCCATGCCAAAGCTGCTGCATATTCACTCCTTCCACCTCGAATCAGGGATATGGATTTCTCTGCTCCCTGCAAAAATGAACCTGCAAGGTGTTCCAATAAAAATGCCCACTTAATTTTAGTTTTTTTTTTAAAAAAACCAGCCTATTTGTACAGAAGGGAGAAGTAGATGGTACAGTATGTAGCTCCATTAAGTAAGCCAAGTGAAAAAGTAAAAGAACACTCCTCCTTCCTGTAGGGAGTTTAATAACAGAAATAATAATAACAGTACTAACAACTACCATTTATTAAGCATCTGGTAGATGCCAGGCACTTTACACACATCTCATATAATTCTCATGACAACCCTGGGAAGTAGTTATTATTATAAACATTGAAGTCAAAAGTAATTTGTCCTGGAACACATGGTTACTAAGAGACAGGACTAGGATGCAATTACAGCCCAGTCCTTGACTACTCTGCCCCTTACTCTTTAATGTCAACCCCCTTGCTTCTGACTTACGTTACATATGTTTTGGGTGCCCAGAATAAAATAAGTCACATGACTTCTGATAGCCAATCAATTGACTGTCACGGTGAAACTTCCAATTACAGGAAAAAATGATAGAATGATTTTAGATTTAAAGACAGAGGTGAAAGCACAACTAACATAGAAAAAAAATTAACCATCAGTTTAAGAGTTGGCACAATGTTTCCTTAGACACAATGACATTTACTGTTAAAGTATATAGCACAACTCTTTTATACAAATTTCCATAACAATTTCCCCTAACCAAATGGTAACTTTAATTAACAGGGATAGAGACTGAGTAATAAGGAATTGCAGTAAGAAATACTAGCAAATAAAAAGAAGACTAGTGATATGAGTGATAGTTAGTGGCATTAATTTGGTGTCTATCAGTAAGAATTAGCTATGCCCTCACTATTCAGAAATTCTATAGTAAAATAGTCTAGAATGATTAGAAAATAATGAAATCGTCTTCCTATGAAGAAAGTAGTATGGCTGCTTTTAAAGTGAAGTGCATAACAAAACACAGGTATAAGGATTAACAAAACAAAGGTATACAATGAAAATTTTAGAGGTTTTCATACTTATTTTTCATATAAAAGTAGAAGCGAAATTAGAGTTTGCCAATATATCATGTACAGACTGACAGTGGCTTTGTCATGTTATTTTGTATTTAGATTGATACCATGTATTTCATAAACGGATTGACACTGGTAATGGTTATCTGTGAGGGCAATGGGATCCTGAAGAAAGAGTAAATCTGTTTACTGTTCCATTGGTTTACTCTTACAAGTGAACAAGTGCCTTAAAAAGATTCCAGAAAGAAAATGCAGATTGAAGATAATGCCAATAATGCAAACAAAAGAAAAAAAGCTAGTAAAATACAGAATGAATATTTCTACTTACACAGTCTTCTCAGAAGCCGCATCATAAGATGAATACCAAAGCTGACCAAAAGCATGTAAAAAATTTCAAGAAACTTTTGTAATATATGGATTTATCAATGAACTTTTTAAATTTTTTCCTTCTTTTTTTTTTTTTTTTTTTTTTTTTTTTGAGACAAAGTCTTGCTCTATATCCCAGGCTGTAGTGCGGTGGAGCGATCTTAACTCACTGCAGGCTCCACCTCCTGGGTTTAAGTGATTCTCCTGCCTCAGTCTCCTGAGTAGTTGGGATTACAGGCACCCACAACCAGGCCCAGATAATTTTTGTATTTTTAGTAGAGACCATGTTGGCCAGGATGGTCTCGATTTCCTAACCTTGTGATTTGCTCACCTCAGCCTCCCAAATTGCTCAGATTATAGGCGTGACCCACTGTGCCCGGCCTGAATTTTGTTTTTAAGTGTGTGCAGCCAGCACTATGAGGAAGATAAAAATTCTGTTTGTTCCATATACGCTATTGAAAAAAAATTCCATTTTTTATATTTGCATATTTTAATGCACATTTTTGAATAATACATTTATACAATTCTTTAGTAAATATATACATATTAGTGATGTATCTTCAACAATTTTTAATGATATAATTACAGACTTGAGAAGTTTGAAGTCCAATGATTTACTTGAACTAGTTTAGGGTTAGAAATAGGCAAATCTATGTTCTCGTGTGTGTTTTGCTCTTCAATGTGTCTGTGTCTTTGACTTTAGGCAAATTGTCATCAGTAAATATTTGTTGAGAATCTTCTATATGTCAGGCCCAGATAAATATCAAATATCATGTTAAGAACTCAGACTCTCAGTGAGTATATGGAATAGGTATATAAATATATTAGCAAGACTATGGAGAAGTAAACAAGGATGGAAAAGAAGAAAGGAAGGAAGGTAGAAAGTGGCAGGGAGGGAGAGAAGGAGGGAAAATGGAAGAAAAGAAAGGAAATTAAAAAGACCAATAAAATAATTTTTGCTAAGTATTACTCAATGGTAAGAACAATGAACAATTAATGAGTTAGGAAAGTGAAATAATTCTGTCATCTTTGGCAATTAGGGAGGATGGCGCTCTGAAGGAAGACTGATGTGTTCCTGGAAGGAAAGCTGATTCCTATTAGGGAGATCATGGCCCTAATATTAGGGAGACAATGGCCGTCTAAGCCATGGGCACACCATGAGCAAGGACCTGGAGTCAAGATGTGCCATGGTCTGGAGACAGCACATACAGTCATCAGTTTGAGTTGAAGTGGAAGGTCTGGGGACAGGGAAGAACAGCAGAACTGAGAGAATCTGGATGTAAAGTCAAGGAAATTAGACTTCATTCTTCAGGTTTAGAAACAATTACGTTTCCTAGAAACAATGAAAGGTTTTGAAGTGGGGATTTAAAATGATTCAGGAATATCAGCAGTATTGTGTCATCTGGGTAGCAATGGGTAATTGAAAAACCAGTTTGGAGCCTATTGCAATAGTCTTTAACTTTGCAATGTCCTCTTGTTCCTACAGTCTGAAAACTGGGGTCCATATTTGATATTTTCTCACTTAAATTCCTCTACATTAACTCAGTTTCCTAAGTAGCCCTGATTCCAGTCTAGTATTTTCTTATATTTTAAGTAAACTTTTATACTGACGTATAATATTGACATAGAAATGTAAACAAATCATTAAGCATACAGCTCAATTAATTCGTAAAAAGTGAGCACACCCATATAATCACTTCCCACGCCTAGAAATAGAACTCTAGCAACACCCAAAAGCCTCCTTCATGCTTTTACCCAGTCATTATTCCATCCCCAAATGCAAACTCCAATTTTGTTATTATTGCTATAGATTAGCTTTGCATATTTTTAACTTTATACGTAAGATTACAAAACATGTACACTTTTGTGCCTGGTTTCTTTTGCTCAGTTTTATGTTTGTGACATTCATCTATCTTGTTTGCAGCAGTAGTGAATTCATATCGTAATTGGTTCATTTTACTCTTGATAGACATATGAGTTGTATCCAATAAATGAATAATGAGGCTTTTCTTATTTTTTGCTCCACGTTTGTGCATATTTTTGCTGGTACACACCTATTCGTAGAGTTTCTAAGTCATAAATATGTGTGTGTGCATTTATGTTTCACTTTAGTAGATATTGCCAAATAGTTTCCAAAATGATATTAACAATTTATACTCCTACCAGCAGTGTACGGCAGGTTGTAAAGTTCTACTGCCAATACTTGTTAATTTAAGTTTTTTCACCATTTCACGTATTTTATGGTTTTAATTTTATCTTTTTGATTCCCAGTTATCTTTATCATCTTTTCCTGTTTATTGTTTTTTAAAATATGTTCTTTTGTTAAGTGCTTATTCAATATTTTTGCTTATTTTACAATTTCAACTACAATTTTCCTATATTATATGTCTTTACTACATGCCACTTGTGCAACCACAAAATAGTTATAGCAGACATGAATTGAATAGTTAGTATAGGCTACGCTTTGTCCTCATCCATTTATATGGACTGTTTATTTAATTCTCACAATAAGCATAAGTAAATACTATTGTTATTTTTAATGTACTTACAAGAAGAAAGATTAAACTCTTGATGTTGATTACATAGCCAATCAACAGTGGAGCCAACACTTGAATGTAATCTAGCCTGAAAATTTAGTTGATATGCAATGAACTTAATACATCACAGCAATAAATAATTTCTATAAATAACATTTTACTTTCCTACTTAATAATTTTTACTGCTTTCCTACTGAATCAATCCAGTAAAGTGTTCTGCTCAACAGTAAGTCTCTTAATTTCTTGGTAAGGTATTTGAGGGAAAAACTGCACAGTATATCAGCTTCTTAAAAAATTACAATGTTCTTTATAATTTTAAAAGCTCTGAGAAATCCTCTTAAACACTGTTACACTCAAAAAGTTTTTCAATTTAAAGATGGAACTCCCTTTTCACATGCAGCACCTATTAACATTCTGTAGATCATATGTGGGATAGTGACAATATTTAATAGGATTAAGTCTAATTTTTTTAGCAAGGCATACAAGCCCTGTTTGATATGGACCAAACCTACTTTCTCAGCTTTATTTCACAAATTTATGCTCAAGCCAAATAGAAGTACTCATTTATTCACTTACACATTCATTCTTTTCCTCTCTATGTCTCTGTTTCCTCATCTACAAAATGGTGGTAATAATTATACCAGTCTCATGGGGTTGTTGTGAGAATTAGAAGTTAACACACACACACACTTAGGACAGTGCCTGGAGCATAGTAAGAGTTCAATAAATGTTAATTTTCCATTCATTTATTCTTTCAAGCATTCATGTGTTCATTGAGCACATCTATTAAACATTTATAATGTGCCAGACATGGTACGAAGTCTGGTACCATGGTACGAAGACATGGTACGAGGACATAAAGACCACACCACGGTCCTGAATTTGCATACCATGGAGGAAATAGAAAGTAAACATAATACAGTGTGATGAGTGCTATGATGTTGTGAATGCAAGTTGTAGTGAGTACGTATATGAGGGCACCTAACCTTAATTATGAACAACAATAGAGATGGTAATCAGGTAAGGCTTCTTGGACTGTCTGCTAAAAATTACAATTTCAAGATTTTGTCACTTCAAACTAGCTATTACATCTTTAGCATATTAAACACTTAAGCAACGCAGAAAAACACAATAATTATTCCCCTTGTTGTTTAGTCTTAGTTTTATATAGTAAATGAATCTATTTCTCATTGCTTCATCTTTGCTCACTGTTTCTTTACTCCTGGGCTCTATATTTATCTATTGGATTAATGTTTTAATATTAATTTTTATGTGCTTTTGTATTTTCTTTATTTCGATTATTTCTTTGATAATTGAAGCTGAATCATGGGTTTTCTACATGTACAGCCTCAGGCTGGAGAGAATCAAGAGAGAAAAAGAGTAAAATTTTGTCTTTTTAGATCTCAAGTACACTTTTATAAATCTAGCAAAAATCATAGATTTGAAGGCTAGGGATTTTAATGTTAAGGGCCAAGCTCTTGAGAGAGAAAAAGAATTCTTGAGATCTTAATGCTTGAACTAAAATATCAAGAGCCAAACATTTTAGGATCAGAATCATAGAATTTATAACATCAACCACAGAATGATAAAAAATGTATAAGATAGCCATTTTCCTTCTCAAAAGTAGAAAAGATTTTGAGCAGCTGGGAGAATGGGGGAATACTGGACATGTGATAACTAAAATATAGACTTGGTGGATTCCTTTGTGCAGGCCTAGGATTCTACCACTTTGGAGAAAGTCTTGGAAAGAATAGTTTGACAAGCAGAAGTTTGATAGAAGCTCATCAGAGGCTCTTCAATAAGTTAATGGAAAATGTGTATTATGAAAAGAAAATGCATGGCTTTCAAATTTTTTGCACAAAAATAAACTCATACTAACTTATTATAACATAGCTAAATAGGATCAAGTTTGAGGCACAAAGAGGGATAAGACATCACTTTGAAAAGAGTCCCTATCAGAGCAACTTGAAATCTGCTAAAATAGAAGTAAGATCAAACATCAAATTTATGGTAAAACTTGGGTGGAAGAATGGTGAACTCACTGATGTCTTAGGAAAAGTTTATGTGGACAATACTTCAAGGCAATCAGCAGTTAATAGATTCATAACTCATTGTAGGAAGGGAAGAAATAATGTTGAAAACTCCTAGCAGTAGATCATCTACATGAATTTGTGAAGAAAAAATTTACCTTATTCCTGCCCTAATTGAAGAGGACTGATGATTAACAGTGGGAACAAGAGCCAACACTGTAGATACCTCAATTAGTTCAGTTTACACAATCATAACTGAAAAATCAAAGATGAGTAAACTTTCCACCCAATAGCTGCCAAAACGATTGTGTGCAGATCAGCTGCAGACAAAAACAGAGCTTTCAATAAAAATTTTAAACATGTAGGATCAGATCCTGAAGCACTTTTTAAAAAGAAATGTACACAGGAGATGAAAAATGGATTTACTAGTATGGTCCTGAAGACGAAGCACAATCAAAGAAATGGCTACCAAGAGGTGGAAGTGGGCCAGGCAAAGCAAAAATGACCTAGTCAAGAGCAAAGGTCATGGAAATGGTTTTGTGGGATGCTCGAGGCATTTGCTTGTTGATTTCTGGAGGGTCAAAGAATAATATCATCTTCTTATGAGAGTGCTTTGAGACAGAAAAACTTTTAGCAGAAAAGTGCCCAGGAAAGCTTTACCAGAGACTCCTTCTCTACTGTGATGATGCTCCTACTCATTCCTCTAATCAAACAAGGGCAATTTTGTATGAGTTTAGATGAAAAATTATTAGATAGTCACCTTACAGTCTTTCTTTGACTCCTTCTGACTTCTTTTTGTTTTCTAATCTTAAAATATCTTTAAAATATCATTAAAGGGCACCCTTTTTTTCAGTTATTAATGCAAAGAAGATTGCATTTTTACAATCTCCAGAAGTTAAATTCCTAGGACTCTCAGTTCTTTACAGATGGACCAGATGGCTGGCATCATCACTAACAAATGAGTCTTGAATTTGATGAAACTTATTTTGATAAATAAAGTTCATATTTTCTATTTTTATCTTTTACTTCCAGTTCCCCGTGAACTCTCAAACTTTTCAAAGTCCTCTCATGTACATTGAATCTTCTCAAGTAGTAGGATGGGAATGGCAAGTTTTGTAGAGAATCTTTTGTATCCAACATGGCATGCAAGCAAGTAGTTCCTTGGTAGTCTCAAAGCCCTCACATTTCACTGTGATGTGCAGAAAACGCAGGCAGGGGTTCCCTAAAGCCTGAAGAAGGTGAGGAAGTCTCGAGAAAGAGTGGTAGACAAAACAGGGCCTGGCCTTTTGGTGAGGAAGATTTAAGGATATGAATCTAGTAACCGAAAGCTAAGGCAGGACCATCAACATTGGCAATAGGTGCCAGTGCGTGATTGTGAGAACCAGAGGAGGCAAATGACCTATCAGATGAGGCTAGCCAAGGCAAACAGAAACATGCTAACAAAGGTCTCATTCTTCCTGTGACTTTAGGATACTATCTGTCCACCCTTCCCCAACACATATGCATATGCACATGCATGTGCATGCATACACACAGACATGCACACACACACACACACGCGTGCTCTTAAATTATCCCTGACAAGCAGCAAAGGAGAAGAGTGAGGGAATCCTGAGTTTGACTAAAAATTGAAAACTGAAACCCAGAATGACTGGGTTACATTTCACTGGCAATTTTATACTTTTTATCACTTAAAAGAAATAGGAATTTGAGAGTATATTAGTTCATTGTTGCATTGCAATAAAGAACTACCTGAGTCTGGGTAATTTATAAAGAAAAGAAATTTAATTGGGTCACCATTTCACAGGTTGTACAGGAAGACTGGCAGGGGAGGCCTCAGGAAACTTGCAATCATGGCAGAAGGTGAAGAGGAAGGAGTCACGTCCTTCATGACTGGAGTAGTAGGAGGAGGGTGAAGGGGAAAGGGCTACATACTTTTAAACAACCAGATCTCATAAGAACTCACTGTCACGAGAACAGCAGGGAGGAAGTCTGCCCCAATGATCCAGTCACCTCCCACCAGAGACCTGCTCCAACATTGGGGATTACAATTCAAAATGAGATATGGGAGGGGATACAAATCCAAACCATATCATAAAGCTATGTTAAGTTCCATTAAAATATCCTAACTTTGAACATCTGAATTATTCAAATTGCTTTTTTATTCACCTCTTTGTTGCATGGATTTTATAAATAGTTTTTTCCAATAGTACTTAATAATGTATTTCTAGAATTTGTCTTGAAGTTGCATATTTGAACAATAGTTCCAATATATATAATCAAGAAAAATTTCTTCCTTTATTTCAGAGACATGTTCTTATATAGCATTTTTTAAAAATACAGTTTTTCTATTTCATTTATTGGGATCTCTTTTTCATGGATACTAATTTTCACATATTAAATTACATTTGTCATTCCATTTCCATTAAATTTTCTTTAATAATATCTAAATGTTTTTCTGTGTTGAGATTGCTTGGTATCTTTCTTGTATGTGATTAATTTGATTAATTTTATTTTTAAAGAATTATATTTTGTCCTTGCATTGTGATAATTTATTTATAATTATAATGATTATATTTCTCAATGTTTGTTTTTGTACCTCAGTTTTGAAATCTGTTTTAATTAATTCTTGTATTTAATCTATCTCTGAGTTCTTGATTTATTGAACTCATATTCTTATTAAATTATTCTACTACATGATAAACTTATACAGAATCTATATCTATATTTTGGTTAATATTACCAGATTATTTGTTTTGCATTCTATATACCTTTGTGCCCTCTTTTTCTTCTTTGCTATAATAGGAATGTGCAGTTGTCAAGCCAGTTCTTTTCATTTTGCTTATGCATAACACAGTCATGTATATGTAGACTATCTGTTCTGATATTGTATTTAAAATTATCTATTTATTATTACAGTAAATCTTATATTTTATTTGTTTCTTGTCTGTCTTCGCCATGAGAAGGTAAGCTTCAAATTTGGGAATTTCTGTGATTCTGCTTCCCTTTATTCTAAGTAATCAATCAAACTAAGGAAATAGAATTTTACAGAGAGGAAGGAGTTATTTATAATGGCAAGGCCTAGGAGAGAGCATGACCTGTTTAGGAGACTGCAGAAAGATTAGCTATGCAGAGAAGGACAGGAACTTATGCTTAAGGCCAAGTGGAACCTGACATGTTCCAAGTATGAAGATTTCATGAATAAGATTTTCCATAGAGAAGATTCCTCTCATAAAAATGTGTAGAATAGACTGGAATAAAGCAGACTACAAGCAGGGAGACCACTTAGGGTGCTTCTGAGATAATCCAAGTTGGAAATAATGAATGGATGGTTTGCCTTCCATGGAAGGTTTTATATCCATAGAAATAAAAATATGAAGACAACTTGCAGAGACATTCAGAAGGTAGAATGAATTATGCATGGTTACTTATTAGATATAGAAAGAGGGTAGAATCAAAGACAATAGCCAGGTTTCTGGTTCGACTGACTTAGTTGATGGTGATACCATCATCAAGCCTGGGACTGCTGAAGGAGAGGAAAGGTGAAAGGAGCCAACCACTGCTGGTCACCCTGCAAGGTTCCTTATAAACATCATGTCACAACAGTCCTATTAGGCTGTAAAGTAAAGGCTATGCTATTAGATGTGAGTGAGAACCAACAGCAGCAGGGAGAGAATACATAAAGCATTGTTGCCTAGAGACTTTCCGGTAGAGATGTTTAGTGGACAGTAGGTGTCTGGAGTTCAGAAGGGATGTTTGGGTTGGGGATTGGGATAGAAGAATGAAAGCCGATTGGGGATTGGGATAGGGAGTGAAAGCAGTGGCTAAAATTGGGAAAGAGTAAGATAATTCTGCAAAACATAACTTGTATCTTCTTTTTTCAGTATTTTTTGCCTGGATTTTCTTTCTCACTCTTTCCATTTGCCAAAGTCTTCAGCCATTTTTAATGCATGGCCCCAGAATAATTCTCTTTACAAAATCTGATGTATTTCAATTCCAGGATTTTCTTCTGCTCATAGTCCTTTATAGCCTTTTAGAAACTATACCTCTCTTAAACCCTTGTCAATCTGTATTTTTAATGGATGTTTATATGTTTCTTTACTTTGTAAGTTCCTGGTTCACAGCCATATGCACTTCACAATGCCTAATATTGAGTTCTTCCCATGAGCAAAATCAATAAATTATTCATTAAACAACCTAAGTATGAGATAAAGAAAACCTTAACAATTTCCTTTTTTAAGGTAATGCTAATGGTATTTTATTTGTATCCTCTGTCCCAACACACAGGGTTCTGAGGCAGAGAAATTAAATAAGTGAAAAGCTAAAAATAGCACAGTGACATCCAGTATGGTCTGTAAATGACAGCTAGGCTCAGGGCACACTGGATAAGCTGCTAAGAGAGTACTGTTACCTTCATGTTTCTCTGATAGCTTGTTGGTGGTGCACCTATGCTCCACTTTTGTTTTCTTAACAAATAAAACACGTTTCTTTGTTTCAATCCGGACACAGTGTTTGGTTTCTTCCTCGGTTAAACCTAGGAGATGAAGTACAAACAAAAACCACTGAGAGTGTACCATTGACAATTCAAAGAGGAACATGATGCTCTGGTCACTTCGGAGTTACAGATACTTTATATTAACCCCTTTCTTCCCCAATTCCCATAAACTTAAGTGGCAGCTCAAATTAGTTTTACCTACAGATTCAATCCTGCATGGGCAGAGAGATGGTCCTGAACTGAAGAATCCTGTGAGTGCCCATCATCTCCTCCTTCAACACTGACCCTCAGAAGCACATACGAGCCGTTGTGGCCCTTCCCATGGGGACAGTGATGTCCTGTCCCTGTTGCCTGCCCCTTGTTGCCACTCATGGAGCTCTAAGCTTTCCCTTTCTATTGGCCACTGCACTATGTAGCCCTGCAAATCAAAAGATTATGACATGCTCTGATCTGTTCTCTAAGACCTACTTTCTGGGCGACTGCTGATTTTGTGATACCTGAGTCCGCTTCAATTGCTTCCCTGTTTGTCACCTAAAATGCAAATCTTCTGGACCATGCTTCTTCCCTGAACACTCATTCTCATACCTCTCTGGGCTTTTTCTGCTTAATTAAGCTGCTCACTCAACCCCTACCTTAAAATCCTTTTTATTGTAATCTCAGAAATTCTGACTTCCTGACCTATGAATTATTTTCAAACTCCTCCTTGGCTGTTCTATCTCCCCATGTTAATTCAAGCCTGTATTTGGTACTGTTTCCACTGTCATCTCCAGCAGAAGTTCAGAAGGCCATATTCTCACCCCATTCATGTCTGGGAGTTGGGAATGATATCTTCCTAGTTTCCCACTGCTGCTTTCATTGGATGACTCCCCATGGCCTTACAACCTGCAAAAACCTTGATGCCCTGAGGCTCAGGCCATCTGGTTTTAACACCTTTAGTCCTCATCATTCTCCTTTACCAAACTCTCTAGCATCACTTGTTGAAGATTTGGGCATCTGAAACACTCCCGCCGCCACAGTCCTGTGATCATTCTCAATGGCCTCAGAATCTGTGTGTTAGTGGAAGAGTGCAGGCAAACAGATCTAGTATTTTTGTAGGCTGAGCTATACTGTCTCGGGTAATTGAGGGAAATCATTTTCTTTTTCTTAATAGCTTCCCAAGGCACCTGACTCACTGCTGGAAACATCAAAACTAAAATCCAGGTCTTTTGATGTTTAGTAAAAATTTGCCTTGCAAAATACAAGCACATGAGAGGTAGAGCTGTTAATATAAGCTCTTAAGCGCCTAAAAGCAAATACTAGTATTTGGGGTTACAGGTCATAATAGGCAGGGATGTGTGTTTTTAGAGCTTGAGGTTCTGATTACGTGTGATACTGAAATGGAAATCTGAAGGCATAGATTGCTGAGAAATGAGGCTGGGTAGATGTGAACTGGGTCTGTCTACCTCAGTTTTTTGGTGACAGTTTGAAGAGATGCATTGTTAGTTGGGAGTAAAAAATTCTTGGTTTGAAGCCCACATGTTTAGTTTGCATATTCAACTCTAACAAAAAGATAATTGTTTCAGTCTAGTTGAATAAATATAGTTCATTTTTCTTCTGGTAGGATTGTTTTTATAAGTGGGTTGTCAAATATTTAGGCCATACTTGGAATGTAATGCATTTATAGTGCATGACTCCTTAATCATTCATTAGGTTCCTATTATTATAAGTAATAATTAAATTGTATGTGTCCAGTTAATTAACTATAACATAATGAATTAACTATAACATAATGAATTAACTATAAACTTAATTTCATTTTTGAGGGCTATAGATGAATCGTTGAAGATTTGAATGATGAATATTTTTTATGACATTGGTCATGCAGTGATTAAAGTATCCGTGAATTTCTGTGCAACTCTTTTCTTCCCTGCAATATGTCCACTTTTTTGCTGCCGGACCTCTATCTATATGAACTAACAAGCCACTTGATACTGCAGTACCTCGTATCTTAAACCTGAATGTTCCTCTGCTGTGGGGTGCAGGAATGAGTATTTCAGTAATATCTTTAGCTACTCTGATGCCCAAAGACAAGATTGTTAGTTGAACATTTCATATTAATAATTAGTGTGGTGAATAATTTTTAACCTCCAATTCAGTGTAGAAGATGACTTCCCAACAAAAGGAGTTTAAAATGATCCTCTTGCATATTATGATATTTTTATTGTTTGATGTTTTCACTGTGTTTATGAAACTCTTTTCACCTTGCATACTGAAGCAATGTCAACTTTTATTCAAGGTTTTAACTTGACTATGGGACATTGAACAATAGAGAAATAAATCAATGCATGCAAATAAAAGGCAATTTAATTTTGTTTTCTTTTTCTTCAGGGAAAGAAAGTACTATGAAATATTCAAGTCATTTTTCAAAAATTAACAACAGGGAATATAATTCTTATTGAATAAAGCATAGAAAAAATTAAATCTATACTTTAGTTTCATGTTATGATGAGGTAAAAGGAGAGAGAATAGGAGGAGAGAAAAGAGGCGAGGCCAGAATATACATTTATCTAGAGAGTTGGGAAAGCCAGACAAGCACATGAACTGGAGAATTTCATTTTCTTGAGAAGTCGTTTCTGTCTGGGTGTGCTTCATTTTAACCACAATTAAAATTTTACAGATAAGTTATTACATATAAACTTATTGAACATGAGAATATCAAATACATCTTATTGAGAGCTTGTTTGGAGTTTCTAGCAGGGGAATGCAGCTACTAATATACCCTTGACCTAAGACCAGTCCTCCTCTATTGGGGATGGTCATCCTCTTTGACTGAGCATGCAGCTTTGGAGGGACACACATGAAGTGGTGAGGGAGGAAAGGGACACCCACCTAGCCAGCCAGATCAGCCAAATCAACCCTGGAGATCAATGAAGTGACAGATGTCACAGCCAGATCGTCCTCACATCCAGAATACATCTTACTGAATATATATCGACATATATTCAATACATATACACAGTGTATGTGTGTGTATGTATGTATTGTGTGCTTGCATGTATATATGGATATGCATGGGTATTTATTTATTTTGAATTTCTTATCACATCCCAAACTCTTCTTTCCTTCATTATATGTAACTGTCAATCTCTACCTCTACAGAGAAAGAGATGGAATGTGAGAAGGTTTCTGTAGGAAAGTATAACTCATCACTCTTCATTTTGGTTATGGGGCTTTAACTCTTTAAAGGATAAATAGTTGATTAAAGATTCACCCAGTTCTTAACTGACCTGAACTCTAAGCATTTAGGGGCTCTGCTCTGAATGCATGAGGATTATACTCATCAAGTGGGAAATTATTGTCTGGGCTATAGCAGAAGTGACCAGAATAATTTCATCTGAGGGTGAGACAAAACCAAGTCAAAGACCAGAGATTTCCCCTAACTACTCTTGCTCAGCACTGGAGTTGATACTATTTGCGGTAGCAGAAGACATCAAATGCATCATGCCAGAGTTGCTCCAGTGGAAAGGATAACTGAGAGGAAACATAAAGCATGCAGGCAGTATGGAAAGCCTACAATAACACAGATCTTTTGCATTTAGTTTCAAGTTTCATTGCCCGTAGGTGCTCATCTGGCCCACTCCAGCTTAGTTGTTTGTCAAGTTTCTAACTTTACTTTCATCATAGGTTTCATCTTGGCTTTTAGTTAAAACTATTATAAGAAAAAAATGCTATTTAATTTGTTATAAGGTATTGCTCTATGAAATTATATCCTATAAAATGTTATTCATAAATTATCTTTTAGAATTTAGTGCCAGTACAAACTTTGTTTCCCTTGAGATACTGGCATGCATCTTCCTCTTTGGGTAACCACTACTGCGTCAGCTTATGATGTTCCCAGATGTTAGGAAATTTAGAGACAAATATGATGCCTAAAATCACAGTGGTTAAGCATACTTATTTTTCTTATATTTTGGTCTTAGCTTTCTATTTTTGTTTTATTTATTTGAATGTGTATGTTTTTTATCATTCATCATATTTTGGAAATAAAGCAGGATCTAAATAAAGTCAAAGCAGAATAATTAAAATGACAGAGTAAGAGAAAAATGTACTGCATGCTCTCATACCAGTTAAAAAGAGTAAGGACTGAAGAAAGTTACCTGAGTTCTTTAGTTCCTCACTGCTAAACTGATAGAGGAGGTCATACACGCCCCCCAGGGAGCCAGAGGTGAAGTAATGAGTCCCAAAGTCATCGAATATTCGGCTGTACAAAGCAGAGTTGTATTCTAGAGGCAGATTGTTAAGTGCTTTCAAAAAGACATCAGAAAGGTACAGATCTTTAGCTTTCATTGTGAAGTTTAAGACTTTCATCACTTTATGGATCCTAATAAAACTAGAATCCTAAATGAAAGAAAGAAGTAAAAAGATGATTAAAGGTAATGAAAGTTTGAAGTACCAAGCATTTAAATGTCATTGATTTATCATTAGTTTCATTCCCACCATAGTATTACAATTCTCACTCTCTATTGCACGTTCTCACGTACAAGATTATAAATTTCATTTTACTTTCCAATACCAATGTTCAATGGGCAAAACAGATAAGATTATCTCAATAAAGTAAACTGTGTAATGGGGGCATGTGTTCTCTAAGAAAGAAGAATTCAACGATCAAAAAAGTCATCTTTCCCTCCTAATTGCCAATCGTGGCTGCATTTCTACTGTGTTTTTATTTAGAATGCTTGCTAATGTGAATAATTGAAAAAGGATTGTGTGAATTTTGAACTGGAAGTTATGCAACTCAGACGGAGGTTATGCAAGTGAGATTCAAATTACAGCTTTGTCACTCTGGAAAAAATGTTTCGATTCTCTAGACTTCAGTTGTCAAATGATAAGATGAGGGCTTGCACCTGGTAACATTTCAAACCTCCTTTCAACTCCAAAATGCTGATTCTAAATTACTTAGGGGGTGAAATCAAGTAAAATTATTTCTATTCTCTCTCCTCCACCCTTATGCAGAAATACATGAGATTTTTTTTTTTTGTTTACAAACTTATTTATTTATAATTTCTTTTTGTGTCAGTTTAATTTAGAATTAGCTGGTGGATATTATGCTTAAAATCTCATTTCCTCAGATTATCTTTCCACATAGCCACTGAGGTTTATAAGTGTATTTATGTATATTGTTTTAAAAAATTTTATATACTTTATCTGATCTCTCAATTTTAACAAATTGCAGTAATAGTAACAGAGTAAGGGCCATATTTTAGCAAAATAACTGTATTATAATTGTTAATTATTAACCATATTCCTCTTTGCTATACGTATGGCACAAGATGACTGCTGACGCAAGAGAAAAAAAATAATCACAAGGATGGAGAAAGAATCAGCATTAATCTCCCTTCTCTCTTTCCTTGTCCCTCTCCCTCTCTTCCTTCATTCCACCTTCTGGCCCTCTATACATTTATTGCCTAGCTATCTGAGATGCTGTAGATACAGAAGTAAAGAAGGCAGACAAAGTTCGTGCCTTTATGGAACTTACATTTTAGTAAGTGCTCATTAATTCTATTTTTAAGTTTAATACTTGAATTTTGTCATAGAACCATAGTTTCAAAAGTTGGAGAGCCCTTGTGCTTTTAATAAGAAGCACACTCACTCCCTGAGTATCTGAAGTGCCTGTTCTGGAAGGTTCAGCATTTCCAGGTTGCTTTAAAGTCTCAGTCATGGAAAATACAAGTTAAACTTTGGTAACTCAACTTAGCATAATCATTCCATGGTGTTCTACTTGCTGGTCCCTGATACCTGAAACTGGCTATTTTAGATTTAAAAAAAATACATTACTATAGGTTATTAAACCATATATAATCCATTTCAACAATGTGTGAGGTCTTACTTTATTTTAATAATATTGTTGTGGTTTCAGTTTTGTAAAGTATATCAGGAAAGTACTGAACCTTACTGAGTTAACTCGTATTTTGCTTGGAAACAGACTGTTTGCCCAACAAATGTCTAGTTTGATCTGTGATTGCCGAAACAGCTAAAGCATCATGCTCTACTGAAAGGCTTGGATTGATTTTCAATTTTGTGGTATCTTGTTTTCTCTACTTGAAGACTAAGAGAGGCTGCAGTAGAATTTTTTTTTCTTCCTTTTTTTTTTTTTTCTTTCTTTCTTTCTTTCTTTCTTTCTTTCTTTCTTTTTTTTTTTTGTGAGATGGAGTCTAGCTCTGTCACCCAGGCTGGAGTGCAGTGGTGCCATCTTGGCTCATTGCAACCTCCGCCTCCCGGGTTCAAGCGATTCTCCTGCCTCAGCCTCCTGAGTAACTGAGACTACAGGCCCCTGCCACCACATCCGGCTAATTATTGTATTTTTAGTAGATACAGGATTTCACCAGGTTGGTCATGTTGGTCTTGAACTCCTGACCTCAGGTGATCTGCCTACCTCAGCCTCCCAATGTGCTGGGATTACAGGCGTGAGTCATCATGCCCAGCCTCATTTCCTGTTTAGACTGAAATTCCTTAATTCTGTTCAGACCTAATCAAAGATGACAGTAATGATGTTGGATTGAACTGTATGAGGCTAACAATTTTGCTGTCGCCCAGGCTGGAGTGCAGTGGCGCCATCTCGGCTCACTGCAACCCCGCCTCCCAGGTTCAAGTGATTCTCCTGTCTCAGTCTCCTTAGTAGCTGGGATTACAGGTGCACACTACCTCACCCAGCTAATTTTTTGTATTTTAGTAGAGACGGGGTTTCACCGTGTTGCCCAGGCTGGTCTTGAACTCCTGAGCTCAGGCAATCCACCCACCTTGGCCTCCCAAAGTACTAGGATTACAGGCACGAGCCACGCACCCGGTGAGGCTAACAATTTTGCAAATCAGAAATGGTTGAATAACAGTAGCTTAATATGTTCCAACCTGATAATGTGAATAGCTCTAAATTTTTTTGCTTTGGGACAGACTATTAGAGGATCAAACAATAGTTGTTTATCTACATATAAGGGTTTTACAAATGTTCTCTAGCATGTTTGAAATACATATAAATCACATACGTGAAGCAAGACATAGGACTATAACTATGTCTCATTCAAACATGTCTATCTCACTCATCTTTGACTATGTTTATAAGCAGTTATTTCTAATCCTGCATGCTATATTATGCTGAGCTAGGGAGCTAAAAAAAGGCCATATTGTCATGCCCAATTCCAGATATTCTGAAATCAGTAGATTAAGGGAAAGGCCTAGAGATGTGTATTTTTACTTACAAGAAATTCTGGTAATATCTTGTCTTACAAATACAATTTGTTAAGTTTGGAGGGCACTATAGGACCCATAGCCCATTCTAAACTAAATTTTATATATATAATTTATACATAAAATGAATCTATTTCATTGTCATTTTTACATGTCTATATCACCAGAACTGTGTTCCTTCTGTAATTTGCTAAAATTATGAATAAATAAATAAATGAATAAAGAGTCGAATATCTTGAAGTGTAATGCAATGGATAAGAAAAGTAAACAAAAATAAGACAAATTGATTTCAGCTCCCAACTGTGGCATTTATTTACTGTAAGATCACTGGAAGTCACTCAGTTTCTTAGACTTCAGTTTGTGCCTGCCTCATGGTAGGTATTTGATAAATGTTTATTGAATTAAAAATGCATATATGAACTTCAATTTATTCATCTGCAAAATGATGTTTAAATATCAACTCTGATAATCTCTTAAATTTTCTGAAGATAAATGAAATACTTGGGAAAATTATCCATACAGTGCTGTTAGGTCTTATATTTATATAAGCGCATAAATGGTTCACTAAATAAAAGTAGAAGAGCAAGATGATAAAGATAGGAGCAACCATAATATGATTCCATGGTTCCATGATTCAGGGCTCATTCTCTTCATTCTTCTCTTGGGGAAGAGCAAATGCTACTTAGAGTGGTGGTTGTAGTAAGCAATAGACAGTATTTTAAAAGACCTTTGTAAATGTTTAAAAGTTTGCGATAGAAATCTGTCTCCTAAATCATTTAAGCACTGTGAGACATATCTAAGAGATTTAAAATGCAAGTAATAGGAGAAAATTAACAAGGGGAGTTGTATCTTTGTATATTAAAAGGGTTCCTTGAGTCCCTGGCAAGATTAACAGGCAAAGGCCAATACTTGGACATACCTTAAGTTCCAAGTGCAAAAAAATAATTGTAACTTTTTAAGCAGGGAAAAGAAAATGAAAAAATTTGCTCTGAATGTGATTTTTCTTATACAGCAATGGAAATTAGAAGACAGTTGAAAAACATCTACTATCTAGAGAAGAAGATTATGATACAGTCAGGATATTCTTTATATTTATTGCTCAGGGAAAAGGCAGGCAATGTTAGATACACAAAGATTTAGAAAATATACTTTGCATGTGTCCTATATGAGGAAAATACAGGAAAAAAAGGCAACTGAATGAGAATAGGGATTTCAAGAAAAGGATTATAAGAGGAAAAAAACAGAGATGGGTAAATGTGTGTGTTTACATAAATGTAACAAAATATACATTTTGTTATATTTTATATATGTATTTGTATATGTGTACAAATATATACATCTATACAAATATGTATATAGAATAGAACAAAAATATAAAATACAGATTGTCATATTACATGAAAGGTCGAAGTTCTGTTATTTGGAGTTTATAAGAAGCACACCTACAACAGTATGAAAAAAAAGTTAAGATAAAAAACACAACAATAGCAGTCAAATGCATGCAAAACGGAACCATTAATACACATAGTATTTCTTTAACTTTTGAAGTGAGATATAACCAAAAATGGGAAAATTACTTATATCTGTATTAGAAATCACACTGGTACAATATATAAACTCTCCTCTCCTTATTGTATGATTGCTAGAATTGGTGTTAAATTTCAAGAAAGAATAAAAGGTTAGAAACCATTTTTGATACCTTTTTGTGAGAGGCTTGAATGGCTTGTTTGAAGGCAGAATTATGGTTGATATTTTCACTTCTCTTGGAGGAATAAAAAATTGGTACCCTGAAAGAGCTCCCCCCCTGACTTGAAAAGGAGCCTTGTTGATTTTCATTGTGTCCAAGAGAAGTTAAATCCTTGTAGAAATCTGTTTTCAAATCATCTTCTGCAGTTTCTACCTGGAGAAAAATCCATGTAAAATAAAAAGTAATTTAGGAAATACTGGAGCTACTTGTGGATATCTAATGACATGATTTATTTATTTATGCACTCAGCCAATATTTATTGAGGACACATTTTGCTAGAGAACAAAGAATAGTGTTAGTTCCTGCACTGAGGAGTTAATAGTTTAGTTAGAGAGAGGGATAATCACAAACACTTAATATGGTAAGTATTGTGTGGCCAATGGAATCCCATAGGAAATAGAAGACCCTGAGGGGCAATATCAGGAAACCCTCCCTCAAGGAAATGCCACCTAAGCTGAGACTTAACAGGGTGATAAGCAGTGAGGGTTATTTTTATTATGCCTGTGATTTTGATGCAGTGTGCAATCTAACTAAGATACTTTTCAGTCCTGACAACTGGGCTTGTTCTTTATAACCAAGTCCCATCTTGTTTTATATTTATTCAAGAGATGAGTCTGACTTTAGGATCACAGTTTCTGAGGTTGGGCTTCCATTGTCTGCTCCCTAAGTCCCCAGTGATGCTCAACTCTTGACTGACCTTCGTGTTAGTCATAACGCTGTTTACAACTACCCTAGTCTCTTTCCGGGCACATAAAAAGCATGCATTTCCCTACTCTCTTTGGCCAATGAAATGTAAACATAAATGATATCTGTCACTTTAAGAGTTGATGGGCAATATGTCACGTTCCCTTTTTTTTTTTTTTTTTTTTTGCAATTCATCATGGAAGGATGTGTCAAAGCAGAATCCCTTAAGTCCCTTACTTTCTAAAGGACTATTATGAGTAGAAAGTACGGTATGAGTGAAACTGTTTTAAGACACTGACATCTTAGTATTGATATTGCAGTGTAACCTAACTTACCCTGATTGATAAAATGCTGGGTCTGGTGTCTGTATTCCCTCATCTATCCTGTAGTTTTTCTAAGGTCTTCTAACTCCCTGCCCAGTTGCCTTCTCTTCCCTTCATGAGCCTCTTTAATCTTTGTGTACCAGCGAGCCCGTTATTTCATCTATCTTCATAAGTTACAACACTACAAAAGAAGGGAAGTGAGATGCCTGCTATTTCTCCTCCTCTATTGTTTTCAATAAGGTATAGCTTAGGTTTGCACAGCTGCCTGCTAAGGCATGCCTAAAGAATGAAGTTATACAGAGATCAGTTAAAAGAAAACCAATAGCTCGTGACCTTGATTCTAGTCATTCCCAAATTTTTGTTTGAAGAAATACCACTATGACCTTCTTCAGCCATATCACTATGACTTCAGCCATACCACTATGGCATAGAGTTAAAGATTAGCTCAGGTAGCTTCATAAGGTTGGACAAATCTTAGAGCTACATTGATAAGGAAATGAGTTTAATCTGCTGTAAAAGAATTTTCAGGCTGTATTTCCTCATGTAACTTGTTATCCAGGCTTGTGTTATCAAACTTTGTGGGTTAACCCATTGATCTGTTAGTAAATGTTTAACAGCTAGCTCTCTGGGAAGGGGAAGAAAGCCCTGATTTACTATAACATTTGCTTTTTCCATTGTGTATATATTCCTACCACGGCTGATTTCAAGCTACCTATGTGATGTCCTGAACTCATACTTGGGAAGAGATGCACAGTAGCAAATTACAAAGTATTTTCAAAATACAGATCCAATAGATGTAAATAACCTCTAGAGCATGGATAATGGTAAAATGTAGCAAAATAATTGAAAAGTGATCAGTTTTGAGTAATTATAATCTTTGTTTTTAATACGTTTACCTGTGAGATAATATATTTGATACTTAATAATGACTGTGTTTTGACCAACAAATATACGAAAAAATGCTTATCATCAATAATCATCAGAGAAATGCAAATCAAAGCCACAATGAGATACCATCTCACACCAGTCAGGATGACTAGTATTAAAAAGTCAAAAAAACAACAGATGTTGGCCAGGCTGTGGAGAAAAGGAATGCTAATACACTGTTGGTGGGAATGTAAATTAGTTCAGCCACTGTGAAAAGCAGTTTGGATATTTCCCAAAGAACTTAAAACAGAACCACCGTTTGACCCAGCAATCTCATTCCTGGGTACATATCCAAAAGAAAACAAATTGTTCTACCAAAAAGTCACATGCACTTGCATGTTTATTACAGTACTATTCGCAATAGCAAAGACATAGAATTAACCTAGGTGCCAATCAGCAGTGGATTGGATAAAGATAATGTGGCACATATGTGCCATGGAATACTAGCAGCCATAAAAAAGAACAAAATCATGTCCTTTGCAGCAACATGAATACAGCTGGAGACCATTATCCTAAGCAAATTAACACAGGAACAGAAAAACAAATACTACAGGTTTTCACTTATAAGTGAGAGCTAAACATCGGGTACTCATGGACATAAAGATGGCAACAACAGACACTGGGGTCTACTAGAAGGGGAAGGGAGGGAGAGGGGCAAGAGTTGAAAACCTGTTGGGTCCTCTGCTCAGTACCTGGGTAAAGGTATCATTTGTACCCCCAACCTCAGCATCACACAATAAACCCAGGTGACAAACTTGCACATGTATTCCCTGAATCTAAAATGAAAGTTGAAAAAGAAAAAAAAAAGTCTATGTTTCACAACTGGATTCCAAAATTCCTGAAAATTTAACAGTTGACTCGTGAACTCAAAGAGCTGGCTCCAGCACATCCTTGTCTACCTTCATGGGGGATACATTTTAACTGATAGTTTATGAAGGTGCTCAGACTTTTAACCTACTGCGAGGAGTTTTAATGTCTTTCTTGATATACTATAAATGTCTCATCTAACATAGGCCGCCCTCGACTATAAGAGCCAGAAGCCAGGAGTTCTTATTTTTCTGTGCCATTTATTTGCTGTATAACTCTGAGAAAGTTGTTTAACTTCAATAAGCCTAAATTTTCTTTTCTTTTTTTTTTTTTTTTCTTTTCTTTTTTTTTTTTTTGAGACAGAGTCTCATTCTTTCACCCAGGCTGCAGTGCAGTGGCACAATCTCGGCTCACTGCAGCCTCCACCTCCCGGGTTCAAGCAATTCTCATGCCTCAGCCTCCTGAGTAGCTGGGACTACAGGTATGCACCACCACTCCCAGCTAAGTTTTGTATTTTTAGTAGAGATGGGGTTTCACCATGTTGCCCAGAGTGGTCTTGAACTCCTGACTTCAAGTGATCCGCCCCACCTTGGCCTCCCAAAGTGCTGGGATTACAGGTGTGAGCCACCACACCCGGCCGAGCCTAAATTTTCTGTTAGTAATGTGGATGTAAACAATTTGCTACCTTTCTGGGGAGGTTGTTATAGGAATCAAATAAAGCAATATACGAAAGTACTTTGAAGACTCTGAAGTATCATATAAGTATGATAAGTATGAAGTGTTATCTAAGCCTCAATTTGCTCCAATCTCATATACTTCCTTTAATTTGTTACTTGTAAAACTACATGAAATAGATGCTTGCTGAAAATGTAGGCAATATGCCTGTGTGAAATGATTGTATTTTGAAAGTAAACTTGTGGATTGGTTGTTTTGGAACTAGAAAGCAACTTCCATCAGAACAATATTATATATAAATGTTTAGGTTTTAGCTCTGTCTACAAAGCCTGTTCAATACAATACATCTCAAGAGCAGTATTATCAGTCTTCCCAGAGGTATTCAAATTTGACAGTTAGTTCCCAAAGACATTCCCCACCTATTAGTATATATTAGATGGTTTTAAATTGAGTGAATCGAATTGGAAAATGCCTGTATTTATATGTATATAAAGGTCTTTTTAAAGGAAGGATTAAATGACTTTTTGCTGAACTTATATTACCCATAAAGTGGTTCTCAGAAATAATTACAACTTTTGAAATTCTCTCTAGCTTGTCAAATTTCTATGCATGAATGTCACCATTAAAACTGTGTATTTTCTGTTCTTATCACAATTTAAAAGAAGCAGATTACTCACTTTAGTGCAACGAATATGGAGCACTTATGTGTAAAGTGTGGGTTAGATTCTGAGAGTAGGTAGTGTGCTGCTCATTATAATTTACTAAAACAAACAAATAAACCAAACCAACTAATAAAATAGGAATAAAAGTAAGAACTGTCTCATTAGACTGACTTATCATGATTTTTCTTATGAGCCTGGCACTTTTAAAAAAAAGTCTATATTTTGTAGTTATCTAAGAGAACTAAGTAGGTTAGGAGAAAATCTGAAGAAATCAAACTGTTTATCTGTGTGGAGCTATTTTAGAGCTGAATATTCACTGGAGAAAGCATGGATTCGAAGCAGGAAAACCTGGCCTTGAATCTCAAATTCACTTCTTGCTAGCTGTTTGACTTCTGGAAAATTAGTTACCTTAGATTTTTCATCTGTAAATTCATAACACTGGCCTCATTGGGTGTGCATGGATAAAATACAAACACATAACAGGTGATTAAAATTGTTCACTACCTTTTCATTCTGTCCCTTCATTCATCACTAATTTCGCATGAGAAATTTAGCTTGTAATCACTGACGGTGTTGAAGTTGCCACCATGCTAGACTGTCATACCTCAAAGCCGACATTTTCCAGATTGGCCGGAACACGGTATGGATTACTTGTCCTACTGCTTTTGACAGTTTTACATATTCCTCCAGTGAAAGAGTTATCAAGGACTTCTCCTCTGGGCTCTCCTGCCAGAAAATGAAACCTAGAAACAAAGTAATTTTCAGGAATTCAATAGATGTAGAGCAATCTTTAAAATTTATCTTAGTTACATGAAAGGAATTCCTCTTCTAAACATTTTTGACTGAAGACAAATGATTTGCAGGAACTCCACACACCCCCGCTTTTTTCCCCCTAGTCTGTGGTGAGGCACGCAAGGAAGCTGGAAAGCCCAAGCTCAGCTTTTCTGGCTCTATTAGGTTCTCCTATTCAACTTACTTAATTGTTCTTGGCTTTCAACATACAATAACATCTCAATTTATACTTTTTTATGACTTACAATGCCATCGCAAAGTTTGGAAGCAGATTATGAAATAAGTTATTATATAATAAATGCCATTCCGGGTCCACTTCTTTCTGAGTGGAATTCTAGTAGAGAGCTCATAATAAACTAGTAACAGCAATATTTTAATGGAATTGTACTAATATTATAGTTTTACTAAAAACTGACTATAATATTTAAAATATTTTTTATTTAACAAATGCTTACATACTATTTACTATAAGCCAAGCAATAGTAAGTGCTTTAAAGTATTAACTTAGTTAAGTGCTTTACTAAGTAACTTATATTTACTATAACTATGTGATGTAGATATAATTATTATACCTGTTTTACAAATGAGGACATTGAGGCACATAGAGATTAATTAGCTTAACATAAATCAAATATTTAAGAGATTATTTTGTTATAGATTAAAAAAACTTCTCCAAGATGCTAAAACTTTTCCAAATTCTAAGGGATATGTATTCTGTGAAAAAAGTAGTTTTTTTGTCAAACAGTTTGGTAATGCTATATTACATAGATTATAAAAATTGTTCTGGGGGTCGGAGCAATATGGCCAAATAGAAACAGTTCCAGTCTCCAGCTCCCAGTGCGAGCAACACAGAAGACAGGTGATTTCTGCATTTTCAACTGAGGTACTGGGTTCATCTCACTAGGGAGTGCCACACAATCGATGCTGGTGAGCTGCTGCAGCCCAACCACGGAGAGCTGAAGCAGGGTGAGGCATTGCCTCACCTGGGAAGCACAAGGGGGAAGGGAATCCCTTTTCCTAGCCAGGGGAACTGAGACACACAACACCTGGAAAATCAGGTAACTCTCACCCCAATACTGCGCTTTACCAAGGGTCTTAGCAAATGGGCACACCAGGAGATTATATCCCACACCTGGCTGGGAGGGTCCCACGCCCACAGAGCCTCCCTCATTGCTAGCACAGCAGTCTGCGATCTAACAGCAAGGCAGCAGCGAGGCTGGGGGAGGGGCGCCCACTATTGCTGAGGCTTAAGTAGGTAAACAAAGCCGTTGGGAAGCTCGAACTGGGTGGAGCTCACAGCAGCTCAAGGAGGCCTGCCAGCCTCCGTAGACTCCACCTCTGGGGACAGGGCACAGCTAAACAACAACAACAACAACAACAACAACAAAAAGCAGCAGAAACCTCTGCGGATGCAAAGGACTCTGTCTGACAGCTTTGAAGAGAGCAGTGGATCTCCCAACACGGAGGCTGAGATCTGAGAACGGACAGACTGCCTGCTCAAGTGGGTCCCTGACCCCTGAGTAGCCTAACTGGGAGACATCCCCCACTAGGGGCAGTCTGACACCCCACACCTCACACGGTGGAGTACACCCCTGAGAGGAAGCTTCCAAAGCAAGAATCAGACAGGTACACTCGCTGTTCAGCAATATTCTATCTTCTGCAGCCTCTGCTGCTGATACACAGGCAAACAGGGTCTGGAGTGGACCTCAAGCAATCTCCAACACACCTACAGCTGAGGGTCCTGACTGTTAGAAGGAAAACTAACAAACAGGAAGGACACCCACACCAAAACCCCATCAGTACGTCACCCTCATCAAAGACCAGAGGCAGATAAAACCACAAAGATGAGGAAAAAGCAGGGCAGAAAAGCTGGAAATTCAAAAAATAAGAGAGCATCTCCCCCTGCAAAGGAACGCAGCTCATCGCCAGCAACAGATCAAAGCTGGAGGGAGAATGACTTTGACGAGATGAGAGATGAAGGCTCCAGTCCATCAAACTTCTCAGAGCTAAAGGAGGAATTACGTACCCAGCGCAAAGAAACTACAAATCTTGAAAAAAGAGTGGAAGAATTGATAACTACAATAATTAATGCAGAGAAGGCCATAAACGAACTGACAGAGATGAAAACCATGACACGAGAAATACATGACAAATGCACAAGCTTCAGTAACCGACTCGATCAACTGGAAGAAAGAGTATCAGTGATTGAGGCTCAAATGAATGAAATGAAGCGAGAAGAGAAATCTAAAGGAAAAAGAAGAAAAAGAAATGAACAAAGCCTGCAAGAAGTATGGGATTATGTAAAAAGACCAAATCTACGTCTGATTGGGGTGCCTGAAAGTGAGGGGGAAAAGAAAACCAAGTTGGAAAACACTCTTCAGGATATCATCCAGGAGAATTTCCCCAACCTAGTAGGGCAGGCCAACATTCAAATTCAGGAAATACAGAGAATGCCACAAAGATACTCCTCGAGAAGAGCAACTCCAAGACACATAATTGCCAGATCCACCAAAGTTGAAATGAAGGAAAAAATCTTAAGGGCAGCCAGAGAGAAAGGTCGGGTTACCCACAAAGGGAAGCCCATCAGACTAACAGCAGATCTCTCGGCAGAAACTCCACAAGCCAGAAGAGAGTGGGGGCCAATATTCAACATTCTTAAAGAAAAGAATTTTAAACCCAGAGTTTCATATCCAGCCAAATTAACTTTCATAAGTAAAAGAGAAATAAAATCCTTTACAGATAAGCAAATGTTTAGAGATTTTTGTCACCACCAGACCTGCCTTACAAGAGACCCTGAAGGAAGCACTAAACATGGAAAGGAACAACTGGCACCAGCCATTGCAAAAACATGCCAAAATGTAAAGACCATTTAGGCTAGGAAGAAACTGCTTCAACTAACGAGCAAAATAACCAGTTAATATCATAATGGCAGGATCAAGTTCACACATAACAATATTAACCTTAAATGTAAATGAACTAAATGCTCCAATTAAAAGACACAGACTGGCAAACTGGATAAAGAGTCAAGACTCATCAGTTGGCTGTATTCAGGAGACCCATCTCACATGCAGAGACATACATAGGCTCAAAATAAAGGGATGGAGGAAGATTTACCAAGAAAATGGAGAACAAAAAAAAGCAGGGATTGCAATACTAGTCTCTGATAAAACAGACTTTAAACCATCAAAGATCCAAAGAGACAAAGAAGGCCATTACATAATGGTAAAGGGATCAATTCAACAGGAAGAGCTAACTATCCTAAATATATATGCACCCAATACAGGAGCACCCAGATTCATAAAGCAAGTCCTTAGAGACTTACAAAGAGACTTAGACTCCCATACAATAATAATGGGAGACTTCAATACCCCACTCTCAACATTAGACAGATCAACAAGACAGAAAGTGAGCAAGGATATCCAGGAATTGAACTCATCTCTGCAGCAAGCAGACCTAATAGACATCTACAGAACTCTCCACCCCAAATCAACAGAATATACATTCTTCTCAGCACCACATCACACTTATTCCAAAATTGACCACATAGTTGGAAGTAAAGCACTCCTCAGCAAATTTACAAGAACAGAAATTGTAACAAACTGTCTCTCAGACCACAGTGCAATCAAACTAGAACTCAGGACAAAGAAACTCAATCAAAACCGCAAAACTACATGGACACTGAATAACCTGCTCCTGAATGACTACTGGGTACATAACGAAATGAAGGCAGAAATAAAGATGTTCTTTGAAACCAATGAGAACAGAGATACAACATACCAGAATCTCTGGGACACATTTAAAGCAGTTGAAAAGATCGACAAAATTGATAGACTGCTAGCAAGACCAATAAAGAAGAAAAGAGAGAAGAATCCAATAGACCCAATAAAAAAGGATAAAGGGGATATCACCACCGACCCCACAGAAATACAAACTACCATCAGAGAATAGTATAAATGCCTCTATGCAAATAAACTAGAAAATCTAGAAGAAATGGATAATTTTCTGGACACTTACACTCTCCCAAGACTAAACCAGGAAGAAGCTGAATCCCTGAATAGACTAATAGCAGGCTCTGAAATTGAGGCAATAATTAACAGCCTATCAACCAAAAAAAGTCCAGGACCAGATGGATTCACAGCCGAATTCTACCAGAAGTACAAGGAGGAGCTGGTACCATTCCTTCTGAAACTATTCCAATCAATAGAAAAAGAGGGAATCCTCCCTAACTCATTTTATGAGGCCAACATCATCCTGATACCAAAGCCTGGCAGAGACACAACAATAAAAGAGAATTTTAGACCAATATCCCTGATGAACATCAATGCAAAAATCCTCAATAAAATACTGGCAAACCGAATCCAGCAGCACATCAAAAAGCTTATCCACCATGATCAAGTGGGCTTCATCCCTGGGATGCAAGACTGGTTCAACATATGCAAATCAATAAACGTAATCCAGCATATAAACAGAACCAAAGACAAAAACCACGTGATTATCTCAATAGATGTAGAAAAGGTCTTTGACAAAATTCAACAGCCCTTCATGCTAAAAACGCTCAATAAATTCGGTATTGATGGAACGTATCTCAAAATAATAAGAGCTATTTATGACAAACCCACAGCCAATATCATACTGAATGGGCAAAAACTGGAAGCATTCCCTTTGAAGACTGGCAAAAGACAGGGATGCCCTCTCTCACCACTCTTATTCAATATAGTGTTGGAAGTTGTGGCTAGAGCAATCAGGCAAGAGAAAGGAATAAAGGGTATTCAGTTAGGAAAAGAAGAAGTCAAATTGTCCCTGTTTGCAGATGACATGATTGTGTATTTAGAAAACCCCATTATTTCAGCCCCAAATCTCCTTAAGCTGATAAGAAACTTCAGCAAAGTCTCAGGATACAATATTAATGTGCAAAAATCACAAGCATTCTTATACATCAGTAACACACAAACAGAGAGCCAAATCATGAATGAACTTCCATTCACAATTGCTTCAAAGAGAATAAAATACCTAGGAATCCAACTTACAAGGGATGTAAGGGACTTCTTCAAGGAGGACTACAAACCACTGCTCAGTGAAATAAAAGAGGACACAACAAATGGAAGAACATACCATGCTCATGGATAGGAAGAATCAATATCGTGAAAATGGCCATACTGCCTAAGGTAATTTATAGATTCAATGCCACATCCCCATCAAGCTACCAATGAGTTTCTTCACAGAATTGGAAAAAACTGCTTTAAAGTTCATATGGAACCAAAAAAGAGCCCGCATTGCCAAGACAATCCTAAGTCAAAAGAACAAAGCTGGAGGCATCATGCTACCTGACTTCCAACTATACTACAAGGCTACAGTAACCAAAACAGCATGGTACTGGTACCAAAACAGAGATATAGACCAATGGAACAGAACAGAGTCCTCAGAAATAATACCACACATCTACAGCCATCTGATCTTTGATAAACCAGACAAAAATAATAAATGGGGAAAGGATTCCCTATTTAATAAATGGTGCTGGGAAAATTGGCTAGCCATAAGTAGAAAGCTGAAACTGGATCCTTTCCTTACTCCTTATACAAAAATTAATTCAAGATGGATTAGAGACTTAAATGTTAGACCTAATATCATAAAAACCCTAGAAGAAAACCTAGGTAATACCATTCAGGACATAGGCATGGGCAAGGACTTCATGTCTAAAACACCAAAAGCAATGGCAACAAAAGCCAAAATTGACAAATGGGATCTAATTCAACTAAAGAGCTTTCTGCACAGCAAAAGAAACTACCATCAGAGTGAACAGGCAACCTACAGAATGGGAGAAAATTTTTGCAATCTACTCAACTGACAAAGGGCTAATATCCAGAACCTACAAAGAACTCAAACAAATTTACAAGAAAAAACAAACAACCCCATCAAAAAGTGGGCAAAGCATATGAACAGATATTTCACAAAAGAAGACATTTATACAGCCAACAGACACATGAAAAAATGCTCATCATCACTGGCCATCAGAGAAATGCAAATCAAAACCACAATGAGATAGCATCTCATACCAGTTAGAATGGCAATCATTAAAAAGTCAGGAAACAACAGGTGCTGGAGAGGATGTGGAGAAATAGGAATACTTTTACACTGTTGGTGGGATTGTAAACTAGTTCAACCATTATGGAAAACAGTATGGCGATTCCTCAAGGATCTAGAACTAGATGTACCATATGACCCAGCCATCCCATTACTGGGTATATACCCAAAGGATTATAAATCATGCTGCTATAAAGACACATGCACAGGTATGTTTATTGTGGCACTATTCACAATAGCAAAGATTTGGCATCAACCCAAATGTCCATCAGTGACAGACTGGATTAAGAAAATGTGGCACATATACACCATGGAATACTATGCAGCCATAAAAAAGGATGAGTTTGTGTCCTTTGTAGGGACATGGATGCAACTGCAAACCATCATTCTCAGCAAACTATCACAAGAACAGAAAACCAAACACCACAGGTTCTCACTCATAGGTGGGAACCGAACAGTGAGATCACTTGGACTCGGGAAGGGGAACATCACACACCGGGGCCTATCATGGGGAGGGGGGAGTGGAGAGGGATTGCATTGGGAGTTATACCTGTTGTAAATGACGAGTTGATGGGTGCTGACGAGTTGATGGGTGCTGACGAGTTGATGGGTGCAGCACACCAACATGGCACATGTATACACATGCAACAAACCTGCATGTATGCACATGCACCCTAGAACTTAAAGTATAATAATAATAAAAAAAATTTTTTTCTACAGGTGATGTCACAGACTTAAAAATATAAATTTTCAATCTCCAAATACATTTGACCATATAACCTTGTCTTTCATAGAATACATAGTATAGTTCTCCAGAATATTACTGGAAAATTCCATGTAGCAGAAGGAATAGCACCAATGACCTTCCTTTCTCATGACCCTTCAGTACAACCATCCTTTCTGATAGTTGTGGGGGCTCAAGTGAACTCTAAACATCCTCAAGAATGTCATCTGCCACTTACATGTCTGTTTCCCTTGTACTTCTATAGCGTTAACTCACAAGACAAAATGTACCTGAAAGGCACCACTTTTACCAGAAGCTGAAATATTAAGTTTTGTAACTATCACAAAGGTCCGAAAAAAAGACAAATAGACTCATCCATTTGTGAGGGAATCAAGAAGCAGTTCACTATGCGAGGCTTTTTTGATCTGCTATTAGACATTTGGATTTAAAGTAGAAAATTTGATCGATTACTCAGGTACTTCTAACCAATGGACACAATAGTTTATATCAAAGAGGAGCAAGGATAGTTTGAAAAGTGGTAAAGTGATGGTAAAATACTGAAAAGAAAGTAAGGCTAATAGAAATACTTGTAAATTCTCTACCAGTAAAATTGTGCTAATGTAAAAATACACACACACACACACACACACACACACACACAGCTTTTAAGTTTCTGAAAAGGTTTCTTCATTTGAAAATGGAGCTAATTGCTTTTTTATAGTAGTTGTGGAAATTAATAGTGATTAGCACAGGCCTGGTCTGCCCTATGAGAGGAAACAACACATACCAACTCTCCCAATTTTTCCACCAGGGAAAGTATATTTTAATTTTATTAAAAGGTTGCATACTAAATTCAAAAGTAATTGCTTGCAGAAACAAAATCAACAAACAAAAATCAAATGTATTTCCATACAAATGGCAACGAACAATCCAAAAATAAAATTAAAGAAACAATTCCATTTCTAATAGCCTCTCAAAGAATAAAATCCTCAGGTATTTATTTAACAAAAGAAGTCTAAGACTCATATACTGAAAAGTATAAACAATATTGAAAGATATTAAGTGAAATGTCAATGAATAGAAAGACATTCCATATTAATGGATTGGCAGAATTTGTATTGTTAAGATAGCAGTACTTCCCAAATTTATCTATAGATTCAAGACAATCATTATCAAACTCTCAGCTGCCTTTTTTTTTGTAAACATTCACAAGCCAATTCTAAAATTCAAAAGACCCAGAACAGCCAAGACAATCTTGAGAAAGAAGGACAAAGTTCAAGGAATTACCTTCCTGATACACAATTTAATTCAATATTAGGGTAATCAAGACAGTGTAGTAGTACTGGCGTGAGGATAGACAGACATATAGACCAATGGAACAGAATTGCATCTAGAAATAAACCCATACATTTATGGTCAATTGATTTTCAACAAGGGTGCCAAGACAGTTCAATGAGGGAAAATAGTCCTAAATAAATGATGCTATAACGACCGAATAGTTATATTGCAAATGAATGAAATTGGGCCCCTTTCTCACATAATGCAAAAAAAAATTAATCAAAATAGATAATAGAACCTAAATTTAAGAGCTAAAACTATAGAACTTTTAGAAGACAATATAGGACTAAGTATCTGTGATGTCTGGTAAGGCAAAGCCTTCTTAGTTATGACATTAAAAGCACATTCAATAAAAGAAGAAATAAATATGTTGAACTTCACCAGAATTAAAAACTTTAGCGCTTTAAAGGACACCAACAAAAAAGCAAAAATACAACTCATATAATGGCAGAAAATATTTCCAAATCACATATCTAATGAGGAACTTACACCCAGAATATACAAAAAATGCTTGGAACTAAATAATAAAAAACAAATTACTCAATTAAACAATGAGCAACTAATTTGAGTATCTAAATATGTATTTCTTTAAAAAATATGAAAATGACTAATAAGCATATGAAAAAACGCTTAATGTTATTACTCATTAGGAAATACAAATCAAAACTGCAATAAGATACCATTTCATAGCCATTAGAATAGCTTTAACCAAAAGATGAACAGAAACAGTTTTGATGAAGGTGTGGACAAGTTGATTTTCAATCATATGTAACTGGGGGAAATGAAAAATGGTGCAGCTATTTTGGAAAATAGTTGGGAGTTCTTAAAAAATTAAACATATAATTACCATAAGACCCTGCAATTCCATTCCTAAGTATATATGCGAGAGAATTGAAAATATATATCAACGCAAAAACTTGTGCATGAATGTTCAAAGCAGCGTTACTCGTACTAGTCAAAGTAGGATCAAACCAAATGTTCATTAGCTGATGAATGAATCAACACAATGTGACAGAATGATACAATGGGTTGTTATTCTCTCATACAGTGGAATGAAGTATTAGCATATGCTTTATATGGGTGATTTTTAAAATTATGTTTTAAAAAATTGTCACATAATTGTACATATTTATGGGGTATGTAGTGATGTTTAGATACATACAATGTATAGTAATAAAAGCAGGGTAATTAGCATATTCATCACCTCAAATATATGATTTGTTTGTGTTTGGAACATTCAAAATTCTCTCTTCTAGGTATTTGAAAATATGTACTAAATTATTAACTATAGTCACCCACAATGCTATAGAACACTAGAATTTATTCCTCTTATCTAGCTGTAATTTTGTAACCTGTAACCAACATCTTCCTATCCTCTCCTTCCCCTACTCTTTGCAGTCTCTTGCAACCCTTATTCTACTCTACTTATTTATTTATTTATTTATTTATTTAAATTTATTTATTATTATTATACTTTAAGTTGTAGGGTACATGTGCATAACGTGCAGGTTTGTTACATATGTATACTTGTGCCATGTTGGTGTGCTGCACCCATCAACTCGTCAGCACCCATCAACTCGTCATTTACATCAGGTATAACTCCCAATGCAATCCCTCCCCCCTCCCCCCTCCCCATGATAGGCCCCGGTGTGTGATGTTCCCCTTCCTGAGTCCAAGTGATCTCATTGAGATGAACTTTTTACGTTTCTACGTGTGAGTGAGAACATGTAGTATTTATGTTTTTGTTTCTGGCTTATTTCACTTAATATCTTCCAGGCTCATCCATGTTTCTCCAGCGACAAGGTTTCATTCTATTTTATGGTTAAATAGTATTCCATTTTGTATATGTACCATGTTTTCTTTATCCATTCATCTGTTGATGGACACTTAGACTGATTCCATATCTTGGTTACTGTGAACAGTGCTGCAAATAAACATGGAAGTGCAGATACCTGTTCAGTATACCGATTTCCTTTGCTTTGGATGTATGCCCAGTAGTGGGATTGCTGGATCATATGGCAGTGATGTTTGTAGTTTTTTGAGGAATCTCCATACTGGTCTCCATAAGAGCTACATTAGTTTACATTCTCACCAACAGTGTGTGAGTTTCCTTTTCTCCACATCCTTTCCAGCATTTGTTATTTTTTGTCTTTTTGATACCAGTCATTTCAACTGTGGTGAAATGATATCTCATTGTAGTTTTGATTTTTATTTCCCCGATGATTAGTGATGTTGAACATTTTAAAATATATTTGTTGGACATTTTTATGTCTCCTTTTGGTAAATGTCTTATTAAGTTCACTGGTGAACTTAATCCATTAAATCGGATTATTTATTTTTGCTGTTGAATTGAGTTCCTTACGTATCCTGGATATTAACTCCTTGTCAGATGAATAGTTGGCAAATACTTTTTTCCACTCTGTATGTTGTCTTTTCACTGTTATTGTTTCCTCTGCTGTACAAAAAGCTTTTTAGTTTGATATAATCCCATTTGTCTATTTTTGCTTTGTTGCTTCTGCTTTTGAGGTCTCTTTTATAAAACATTTTCTCACATCAGTGTTCTAAGGGTTTTTCCCTTATATTTTTCTCTAACAGTTTAATAGCTCTGGAATTTTACATGTAAGTCTTTAATCTATTTGGAGTTGATTTTTGTATAGTGTGAGTGATGGGGGTCTAGTTTCATTCTTCTGCATATGGATATCTAGTTTTTCCAGCACCATTAATTAAGGAGACTCTTGTTTCCCCAGTGCATGGTCTTGGCACCTTTGTCAAAAATCAGTTGGTTGTAAATACATGGCTTTGTTTCTGGGTTCTGTATTCAATTCCATTGGTCTGTGTGTCTGTTTTTATGCCCATAGTATGCTGCTTGGGTTACCATAGCTTTGTAACATGTAACACATGTAACAAGTATATTTTGAAAGGTGGTAGTGTGATCCCTTTGGCTTTTTTTTTTTTTTTTTTAAACAGGGTCTTTGTGTGTTGCCCAGGCTGGAGTGGAGTGGCATGATCTCTGCTCACTGCAACCTCCACCTCCTGGGTTCAAGCGATTCTCTTGCCTCAGCCTCCCAAGTAGCTGGGACTACAGGTACCCACCACCATGCCTGACTAATTTTTGTATTTTTAGTAGAGATGGGGTTTCACTATGTTGGCCAGACTGGTCTTGAACTCCTGAACTTGTGATCCACCCACCTTGGCCTCCCAAAGTGCCGGGAGTACAGGCACGAGCCAACACTCCTGGCCTGTTCTTTTTGCTCGGCTATTAGATTGCTCGGCAAAGATTGCTTTGGCTATTAAGGGATTTTTGTGGTTCCATATGAATTTCAGAGCTTTGTTTCTTTTCTGAAAAGCATGCCACTGGTGTTTTAATAGGGATTACCTTGAACTTGTAAATTTTCCAAACTCATTCTTTGGACAGTTGAGTCACTTTAACGTATTAATATTCCAGTCTATAAAAACAGGATGCCTTCCCATTTCTTTTGTGTCCTCTTCAGGTTCTTTCATCAGTGTTTTGCAGAGATCTCTCACCTCCTTGGTTAAATTTATTCCTAAGTATTTTTTTTTTTGTAGCTATTATAGATTGCTTTCTTGATTTCTTTTCCCTCTAGCTCATGGTAATATATAGAAATGCTACAGATTTTTGTATATTGATTTTGTATCCTGCGAACTTTACTGAATTCATTTATCATTTCTAGGGCTTTTTTCTTTTTTGGTGGAATCTTTAGGATTCTCTCTATATAAGATGATGTCATCTACAAACAGGGACAATTTGACTTACTCCTTTCCAATTTGGATCTATTTGTTTCTTTTCCTTGCCTAATTGCTCCAGCTCAGACTTACAGGACTATGCTGAATAACAGTGGTAAGAGCAGGTATCCTTGTCTTATTCCAGTCCTTGGAGGAAAAGTTTCCAACTTTTCTCTATCCAGTATGATGCTAGCTGTGGGTTTGCCATATGTGGACTTTATTGTGTTAAATTTCTTCTATTTCTAATTTTTGAGAGTTTTTATCATGAAAAGATGTTGAATTTTATCAAATACTTTTCCTGCAACGATTGAGGTGATCAGATGTTTTTTTCTCTCTGTTGATGTGATGACATTATTGATTTGAATATTTTGAACCATCCTTGCATCTCCGGATTAAATGCTACTTAATCATAGTGGGTATCTGGGATGTACTGTGGGGTTCTGTTTGCTACTATTTTATTGACGATTTTTGGATCAGGGATATTGACCTGTAGTAGATTTGTTGTTGTTGTTGCTGCATCTTTATCTGGTTTTGGTATCAGGGTTATACTAGTGTTGTAGAATGAGTTTGGAAAAGTTCTCTTTTGATTTTTGGGGATATCTTGATAATAATTGGTATTAGTTCTTACAAAATTTGGTAGAATTCAGCAGTGAAACCATCCAGTCCTGGGCTTTTTTTTTGTTGTTGGGAGAATTTTTATTATTGATTTAATCTCACTATTCACAATTGGTCTGTTTTCTATTTCTTCTTTATTCAATCTTAGTAAGTATTTTTTGTATCCAGGAATTTATCCATTTCTTTTAGATTTTCAAATTTGTTGGCATATTGCTGTTTATAATAGTCTTTAATGATCCTTTGTATTTCTGGAGTACCAATTGTGAGTATATGGATGAATCTTAAAAACATTATGCTAAGTGCAAAAAGGCAGACACAGGCTGCATTTTGCATAATCCCATTTTTAAGAAATGTCTAGAATACACAAATCTACATGAACAGAAAGTGAATTAGTGGTTTCCTAGGGTTAGGAGTCAGGTAGAAGGGGGAAATAAATGAAGCTTGATATCTAATATGTACAAACGTTTTATTTTGGGTATGTTGAAAACATTCTAAAGTTGTATCATGGTGATGGTTATACAAGTCTGTGAATATGCTAAAGATGATTGAATTAGATACTTTCAATGGGTGAATTGTATGGCATGCGAATTACATCTCAATAAGGCTGTTTTTTTAAAATGAGTGAATTCTGTGGGTTGTCTAAGATGCATATTATATTCAAATAGCTGAAAGCATAACAGTGAGGACTAAAAAACTATTGACCTTATGCTGCTTTACACTATGTACTTGTGTTTGTACATAAGCGAAAAAAGGCGTGAGAAAAATGGCTTTCAGGTCACGAGGAATCTACGAAGGTGACCAGCTATTTGTGGAGAATCTGAAGATAGGATTTTATGGAGGTATTTCCAGCAGACCATGCCTGAGAAATCTTTTAGGAGCTAAGCAAGCTAGGAATAAATTTTCCGTTATATTCTTTCCTTCCTCCTCTCAAGTTGTTGATATTGACTTAAAATAATTTAGTGTTTCACATACAGTGTTGTTTCTAAAGTGCTTTGATCTAAACTGATTTATGTGTCATACTTTGTAACTTTTTGAATATAACTAGAAATATATAAATAAAAAATATATATTTGTGTGTATGCATGCATTTTCACATATGTATGTGTGTGATCCCTACTCACAGGTCTCAGTATTTTGCCACATAGATGAATGTGTCCTTTCAACTGTGTGTGTATCAATACACGCACTAAGCCTGAGTGAAAACAAATAGCGTGCTATTATTGCCTGATTCTTGCTTCATATTTAGGACCTAGTGACTGATGTTGGCAATGTAGAAATTTTTCTCTCTTGTTAAAATTTTTCATGGAGAAGTATCATTTAAAAAGAAGGACAGTCACTCAGGGAGCTACTTTTATGTGGTTAGAAATATGTTGGGGAGCAGGATATAGAGGAGAGGCAGAGATTCTAAGGCTAGCAGATTAGAACAAGATTACAGTAAGCAATTCTCAAAACTCTCAGTCCCTGGGGAGGCAAGGAGAGGACTGGTTGTCCTGAGCCAGCAGGCTTTGCTCATTTCTGAGAATCACTGGGACAACAGCTCTGGTTGGCAGAGGGCCACATGGTCCTTCAGCCAAAGTACACATAGCATGTGGTCCTCCCCATCTGTAACTCTAGAGTTTAGATCAACTGAACAAAAGGGTGATTTTGTAATGTCACCCTTCATCAGTCAGAACATTAGAAGATGTGATTATCAGTGGGAGTTTTTGGCTGACGTTTTATTGTAGGCAAACCAAGAGAAGTAAACCATTTCTGCACAGGGATAAGAACATGTTGTTGAAGCACTTTCATCGAAATCAGCACTAATTAGAAATTCTTAGAACAGAACCTCACATCAGTTTATAGTCATCCACCATATAGATGAGGAAACCGAGGCCCAGAGTTGTTAAATAACTCAGCTGTGGTGTAGTGACATAATGTAGAACTGGTTCTAGTTCTACATTAGAACCAGCTGAGTTATTTAGAACCCAGCTCCTCTTACTTTCAGACTAGTGGTTTTTCCATTTTACTGGTGTCCTTGGGTTTGGTTCAATATTTTCTGGGTTTTATTCTAAATCAAATGAGGTTGTATTTGCAATTGTGGCTGTTTGTCTTTGGTGCCTCGAGGTTTCATATTATGCAACTCTGGCAGCATTAAGTGAAGATTCTAATTTTTAAAAGTCCAGCATGAAGCAATAGAAATTGATAGCAAACTTCGGCCTTCTGGCCAAACATTTAAGAGGGGTTTCTTTATTATGTAAAGGGAAGAGGATAGATTATCTTTACTGATTTTTCTTATGCTTCAAATTTAGGCTCAGTTTTTCTGTTTTGATAGCCTTCTCTTATATTTCCTAACATCTTTCAAGACACTGGTTCAGTCTAATGAATTTACAACCCCTTGTAAAACCCCCACTGTGTTCATAATTCGGCATTCCTGTAGTAGGAACAATAGGAGAAAGAGCTATGTGATCTCCTGAGGTTTCTTCCAAAATGTCTCATTTGTAAGGTGGATGTAGTCCTGAGTCAGCATGAAATGGTGAGAAAAGCCTGGGTTTTGAAGTCTGGTTTTGAAACCTGGTTCCACCATTTGCTCGTTGGTAGACTTGGTCAGGTTATTTAAGCTTTCTGGGACTCATTTCTCAGTTTGTAAGCAGAGACTGGATAGTAATATAGGTCTGGCCTCTGCCATTGGGCTCTACTGACCTACCCACACATCACACAGCCTATGGGAGAGAATACCTAGCTATATTCACTTCACCTCCTACCCTCTTACGTTTTCACACCCTTGTTGCTTAGCCCTCTCTTTTTTCTATGTTTGCTTAACTTCTTTCCTTTTGGCTTTACCATTCATTATTGGACTCTGGGTTTGCTTCTCATGCTGGAAGACTGGTTTTGTTTCTCTAGTGTTTGGCTTTCAAGCCACCCATAGGCATACTTTTATCACACCTTCTTCCTACATTTGCTCCTGACATTTCTGAGTGGTTACTCACCCATTCAAGGCCTAGCTCCAGGACCCCACCCTGGTACCTCCTGGCTTGGGCTTTCTACCAGTCTGCTCTAATCCATTCCAAAGCTTTCCGAGAGATATATGAGAAATAAAACAAGCCATGTTTATGAAGGGCTCATAGCATTGCCTGGCACAAACTATATGTGAAAATGCTAACTTTTACTTCTCAGGAGTGAGGATCATGGCCTCTAAGTATCAGAGATATGGCTGGTAGGAGTAGTAAGAAGTTAATGAGGAAGATGGACAATGATGTATCTTATTGCTCCTTCTGACTCATTTATTCTGATACCTGTTCTCCCCAAGATGATAAAAAGACATTACATACCCATTGCCCATCAACTGTACACTGGGGATGGGATTATACTTCCGTGCACATACTGCCTTTGTCCTCCCACAGTCCCTTTCATCTGAATTGTCTCCACAGTCATTTTCTCCATTGCATTCTAACTTTCTGGCAATGCAGCGGCCTAGTCAAGAAAAGCAAACATCATCATTGCAACAAATTATCATTTTAGAAAATATTTATTAATTTGAAACACAAATGCTTTAAGTTTCAAGGTGAAGTTGAAGGCAAGTCTTCACTATTTTTGATAGAGTTTTAGGAGCACATAAAAATGGAGTGATAAACTGATAAATTTCCACTTGTAAGATTAAAAGAGTTGCCACAGAATTATTTAGTTGCTATGGGCCGATTGTCTTTAAAAAGAGAAGTACACTTAGAATATCATTGCCATTACAGTGAGATGCTATAGAGATCATGTTTCTTAGGAGAAAATTAACAGGAGGTTCAAAATTTTGTTTTGATCCAGGATGGGAGACTCAAGGTCATTGTTTTGATTTAAAAACCTGTAATTTTATAGACACACACACAGATGCACAGTCACGCACAATAACATGGTTGGATCTCTCAAATTTTATGTTGGGTGAAAAAAGCCAGACACGTGAGTCATGTCATGTGATTCCTTTATATAATGTCCACGAAGAAGGAGGGGGAACTAACTAGAAAGGAGGAGGGAACTTTTTAGGCTTATGGGAATTTTCTATATCTTGATATAGAAATCTGTATTTTCTATATCTTGACATAGGGTTGTTTACATGATTGTATAATTTGTCAAAGCAAAATCGCATACTTAGAATCATATTTTACTATGTATAATTAGTACAGATTTTATTAAATATATCTACTATGTATTCTACTATATATAATTACTATACATAATTGTTTTACTGCATATAATTTGCTGTATCTATTTTTTGGACAAGTTAAGTCTCTAAATACTACAGTAGCAAGTTGAGTGAGCAAATTTAGAAAATGGTACAAATTCAATGTACCCAAATAATTACCTTCCGTTTTTGACTTACTGAATTTCATAAGGATCCTTGGAATCAGTGTATAACTATATATTACAGAAATTGAAATACTTATGTGCAATGACAGATATCTCCTCTCCTGCCTTTTACCTTCTTGCCTGTAGTCAATGATGTTGGCATCTGTACCCATATGTACAGGTCCAACTGACAATGATTAAAGGTTTTACTTGAGATTATCTGGTGGATTATTTTAAGATGTGATTAGCATCTCACTACAATTGTGCATGACTATTTTGACTAAAATGCTCGGCAAAATTGGGCATTCTGTTGAATTAATTCTTTTTTAATTAATAGCGGGTTCCCAAGAAAGTACTTGGTTTCAACTTTTTGGTTAGTAATCTTCACTTAGAAGGTAGAGTGTAATTAAAATAATTACATCTTCCATTTTGCATTATGTCAGGACTATTATTATAAAGAATTATAGCTACGAGAACCATAATCACACAGGACTGAAAATACAGATTGAATTGAATGTCTGTTCATCCCATGACTTAACCTGAAAGATGCTCTATTTTTAAACAGTGCATTTCTAGCTTTTTTTTTGTTTTGTGTTGTTTTCAGAGCAGAAGAGAATGGGCATTTTAGGTTGAAATAGAGAGGCTATTTGTTAAAATATGAATCTATACATATTACATTTTTAAAAAAGTTTTGCAGCACACCAACATGGCACATGTATACATATGTAACAAACCTGCACGTTGTGCACATGTACCCTAGAACTTAAAGTATAATAATAATAAAAAAAAGACAAAAAAAAAAGTTTTGAACCTAGCACTTAAAATTTAAGCAAAGGTTTATTTTTGATATGGTTACACTAAAATCACATTTTATTAGACAGAAAGAGGGATACACATGTATAATATAGTTCTCATTAGCTTAGTTTTGTGAGTAGAGTACCAGATTTGTGAGAATAAAGAAATTCTATTCATTTAGTACTTATAGTGATATCTTAGAGAGTCCATTAGCAAGGGCAGGGATGAAGGGAAGAGGATACCTCTTGAGTGATGTTTAGGAATAGGCCTGACGTGTCATGGTTGAGAATGGTTTCAGGCCATAAAAACTCTATGGAATAGAAAGCATAAGGGGAGAGATATTGTAAGCCATAAATATATTCTATACCAAAGAAGGAATGAGAAATTAAAGGATAGTTTGAATATTGCAGGATTTGCAGAAGTCAGCATGCTTAGCCAGCACATGCATATATACATTTGTACTTGGAACCATGCAATCACTTAGAAATTGCACGTTTTTCCTATCCATTGGAAGCGATTTGTGTCACTGTAATACTGTATTATTTTTTAAAACCAGCTGCAAATTCTCTAACCTTTTATGCTTAAAATTAGGGCTCTGAAAGAAGAGTTGGTATATTGCATGGGAATTAACCTAAAGGGTAATTCTTAAAAATCCATGTATATATCAAAATAATCCATTTAGTCTTGGGGACTCTTGGGAGACTCTGAACATCAGTCATAATGGAGGAAAGGCAAGATGGTCAATCTTTTCAGGAGAGATAGTTCTTTGTTAATTGAGGGCCAAGTATCATCTTGAGTCAGAAAAACAATCATTCATAAACCTCTTATTCCCATTGACAGTGGCATTAGTAGACGCAAAAGCAAAAGGAGAGCAAAATAGTATACCATCTTCAATGGAATATTTGACAACCAAAAGCCTAAGGCATCACCCAGTCAGAATGTATGCCAACTATATCTGTGCCAGGGATTTACCAATCAGTTCCTGGATCATGAAAATATCTAGGGACTTTGGGCTCCGGAAAGCAGGGCATGGGTTACTCAGGGAGTATGGAGTAGCAGCTGCTTACCAATCATTACAGACACGTCTTCATAATACAGTTATTTGAAAATCAGTGGTTATGGACATAACTGTTGATGAACTGGTGATCAGCTGTGCTTACATTGCTAACCTTTCTAAAATTGTTCATTATAAATTGGTGACCCATTGATGCATCTCAAGGCTTCTCAAACTTTGAGAATTTTTGGCCTGAATGCAGCTCTTTTGTAATTTTTCATAGATTTATCATCTACTGAATAAAAGAGTCTTTTTTGCTTATATGTGGTAAAAACCATCTTTCAAGCTTCAAATAGTTATACTTCAGTTCTAGATCTTGATTTTGACACTCTGGATATAATGATCAGGTCTGTATTACCCTCGGCCATTGTCATCGGGATTTTGCTCTGATTTCCTCTGTTGTCAATTTGGGACATGACCTTATTTATATAAGCACAAAGTATATCTCCCCACCCAAATCTCACTCTCATATTCCAGGTTTGGGGTGGAGGTGGATAGAGGAAAACCCTGACCCCAGCATTCCTGTCTGACATTCAGAAAAAGCTGGCAAAGCTGAGGGCAGGAGGCAGGGAGTAAGAGGGGAAAACATGGGTTCCAAGGTCTTGGGTCAATTTTCTATGGAATTGGAAATTTGCTATCTAGTTATAAATACTTCACTTTTCAGGATATCTCAGAGCACACAGAAATGATAGACATTTCATTCATCTGAAATTTAATTTTATTGTAACTTTAAGTTGACTGTTTAGATAGGAGGTCAATGACTACGGCCTGTGGGCTAAAACTAACCTGAACTATGGCCGCCTGCTTTTGTAAAGAAAATTTTATCAAAACACAGCCATGCTCATTTGTGTATGTGCTTTTGACTTACTCGTTTGGAATTAATTTTAGAGCCAGTCAAGAAAGTTTTGTACATCATCTCTAGTCATCTTCCACCATGATATTTTAATATTCTTGTCACAATAAATTATATTAAAAATCTTTTAAAATACGTGATTTCTTTTAAAATTATCCTGATTATAGATTTGTGCCTATCAGGTAAGTGGTCAAAATGGTATAACTGAAAAGCCATAATTTTACGGTGGAATATCTTGGAAATTGGCAGCGTAACACTCCATTACACTCTGCTTAAAACGTGGTGGGATTTCTCTGTGATGGATTCTACTGTTAGTCAATTGGAGTAGCTTTGATTTAGTTAAGCTGTTTTTAGTGCGGACTGAACATTTCACAAAAATACATTACCACTGTCACAGCGAAATTTATTCTTGCAGTCAGCCTCTTCAATTTTGCAGAGCTTAGATGGAATGCATGGCTGAAAGACTACCAGAGGCTCAGTGCATGGCTGTCCCCCAAACTGACTGGGACGCAAGACAGATCTAACTTTAGACTGAAAGGAAAGAAGAGAAAGATAAAACTCTGAGGCAGGGTCAAGGTCAAAATGTATCTAAGAAAACTGGGCTTCTCAGTCACAATAGTGATTTTTCTTGTAGTAACCTTTCTTAAATTTTACTAATGATTCTTCAAATTCCATTATTATGCTCCCTTAGGGAAGTAACCACCTCTGTGGGCCTCTGTTTCCCAACCAGTAAAATGAGGAAGTGAGTCAAAAAGGTTTCTAAGGCTTCTTATAACTCTGAAACCATATGGGTTATACATTTTCAAAATAAAATGTATAAATGTTTGCTGAGAGTCTCTTGAGTACAGTAAATTCCTCTAGGCCATAACAGTAGCCTTTCCTAGATCTTAAAGATAATGTCAAGGGATAAATGTGAAATAATTTTGAGGTTCTTTTGCATAAGAAAGTCCCTGTGAAAGCCAATGCTAATGTAGTCTACACTTTAAAAAGATTTTAAATGGTAAGTAAAAAAATGGTGAGTCAAGGGAGAATAGAAATATGATAGGACTAAAAAGTACTGACTTTGAAGTCAGAAAAATTCAATTTATTAATTAATGGGTGTATTCTTGGGCAAATTGCTTAACCCCAAATGAGCAATAACGTTTTCATCTGTAAAATGGTTAGAGAAACCCAATATGATGTGAAGTTTGAATAAGATGACACATGAAAGGGAGCTAGAACAGTTCCTGTTAGAAAGTAGGTGTTCCACAGATGAGTTTCTTTTTCTTCCCTGCTATGTAAACGCTCAGCACAACCCTGACTGTGGTTCACATTGGCCAATGCCCTTACAGGAATGAGCGTGTGGTGGGTAAATATTCCAATCAGGAACAATAAACAAATTGAGGGACTGCTGTGAGGAGAGGGAATGTAGAGGAAGGGCAAGGAGTCAAGGTTTTGATTCATTTCCCTCATTTCTGTCTGGTTTAAAACCTTGGCCTAAAACCCAGTTTTTTTTGTTTTGTTTTGTTTTGTTTAGTACGAGTTGAGCATACCTAGTCTGAAAACCCAAAATCCAAAATGCTCCAAATCTAAAAATTTTTGAGTGCCAACATGATGCCACAGTGGAGTATTGTATATATAAATACTTATCATAAATTTGTTTCATGAACAAAATTATAAAAAATATTGTATAAAATTATCTTCAGGCTATATGTATAAGGTATATATGAAATATAAATGAATTTCATGTTTAGACTGTGTCCCATCCCCAAGCTACTACATTATGTATATGCAAATATTTCAGAATTCAGAAAACATCCAAAATCCAAAACACTTCTGATACTAACATTTCAGATAAGGATTACTCAATCTGTATACACTTTTGCTTTCAGAATTCTCAGAAGGCACAGGTAGTAGAATTCAGAACTGTGTAAGTACAATACCAATACTGGGAGCAAAATTTCCTTTTTGTGTTCATATGACAGTAAAATACACAAATAAGTAAATCCCCTCTTCCCCCCACAAAAGTGTTAAATGGAATTTTCCCTCAATAGAAGCTGGGACAATTGATTTTCAGAAATTGAAGTAATTCAGCATTACTGTGCTGTTAAGCGTGTCAGGGAATCAGAGCCCTCTACTGTGACTTGTATTTCCTGGAAATGCCCATGATTGCCTACCTGTTTTTCAACACAAGGGTCACAGTCTGACCATGGTCCAAAATCTCCCAGGAGGCAGTTGATGGGGCAACTTTGCCAGTTACATTCTCTAGTCTCCTGCTTGCTGCAAATCTGTTCACAAAAGTTTTCCTGGTAGTACTTATCTACTACTATTTGTCTGTAACAGTGAAGAAAAAGTTGCTTAGAATGAGTGTATTCACCATACATCCTGCTCCATAATCAAAGTATCATTGAGCATTAACTACAATAAATAGAAAAGAAAGAAAATTTTCATGGAAAAATTAGGCAGGTTGGCATATATGCAGTTCTCATCACTTAATAGAACTCAGGACATACTTTGTGAGACTCAGTATAAAATGAAAATAGGAAACCTCTTGCTCAAAACTAAGAACTTCAGGGCAGCAATGGCAGATCATTAAGCCAAGCACAAAGCCCTTCTAAGTGTGGGACCTATGTGACTGCACATGTTACACTGTGAAGCCAGCCATGCTGGAGCTCCTCGAATGGACTGGAAGGCAAGGAAAGATGAAAGGAGAGAAAGATCCTGCAAATTGCTTTGAGGAGGACAATACAGGGTGCTGTAGGGCTAAAGATTCAAAGAGAAATTGACATGAGAGAAACATCCTGAATAATTCACATGAAATCTCCAGGTAACAGAGGGAAGGGAATTTGGAGGAAGTGACATGTGCAAAGATTTGAGGTAGAAGAGAGCATGTCCAGGTAGCTCTCCAGGGAGGAGCTTGTGTGACTGGCCAGGAATATTTGCTGTTCTTTGTAGGCAGCAGGGAGCTACTGAGGAATATTGTAACAAATCTGTTTTCACATATGTAGTAGATAGTTTATTGGGGAAGTCAATCGGTAATTTTAATGAGATTCACACTACATATGTAAACATAATTTTCTAAAATAAGGATCCTAAAAGATTCTGTAATGGTGAAAACACATTAAATGTATGTTTTTCTCTCCTAACATGTGAGCAACTCCATGGTAAAGAAACATTTAACAGAGTTAAAGAAACTGTGGGGGATGAGAAGTCTGAATTGGTGAAAAGACTGAATTATTAAATGTTATCAAGAAAGAACAGTTTTGTTGCCATTTTGTATATGCCAACAATCAAGCTAATAGCTAGCAGTTCTGCTCAATTGAGGTCCTGTTAGATTTGATTTAATGAGTAGAAAATTCTCTATAATTAACTCACTAACTGTAGGCAAGCAGAGTTGTATGCTGATTGAAAAAAGCTTGGGTAGTGATTCTAAGCAAGTTGAATAGTCAACTGAAAGTGTTGCATGAATTCTTAATTAAATTTCTTTGAAAGCCTTCGTTTTTGTAGAGAGAACAAAAGTAGACTTCCTTTCAACCTCATAAGAGAAAAACTTCAAATTTCCTCCAAATTTGTAAGTTCTTACATTGAGATATATATATATATATGTTTTTTTCCCCCATTGCTTAGTGTGGCACTTCTGATGTTGCTGACTTCATCCTCCAGTCCTTCCAGGGCACAAAGAAAAGCTACAAAGCTCACACCCACCTGTGTCTGCTCTGGGTTCCAGAATTGCAGGTTTTTGAGCAGCTGGACCACTGACTCCATGGGTAGTGATCACAGAAGCAGCCTTGGCCCTTGTTGATCAGAGCACTCAGCAGGATGAAGTACAAGATGGAGTGTCTGGCCATGCTTGGAGAGCCTCCAGGCCCTAAAATGAAACAATATATACCACATATCAAATGCTTTTTTGAGGGTAAACCTTCACAAGTCATCCTGAGTCACAGATTCAAATGTGATTTTAGAAAATATATGCATTTTTCTGCCTTCCTTAAGGCAAGTCAACACTTACAGATTCACATGCTCATGAGTACAAATCCTATTTTTAAAGATTTTTAGTGTGGAGATTGCCATAGGCACAACCTACAGTACTAGTAAGTTTCTTCAAACGGTTAGTGATAGGCTACAAGACAAAGTATGTAGCATGTATTTGTAATCCATTTCATTCCAAAAAGTATTTTAGGCTTACACAATCTTATCCTTCTCAAAACACCTGCTCCTTTTGTGTGGGCAATAGCTTCAAGTACATTTCAGCTGTTCCTACTTTTCTGGGACTGGGAAAGAAGTTTGGATCATTCTTCTGGATGCTCTTTTTCATTTCCTGACATGCTGGAAACCTGCTAAAGAGAATGTTCACTGACTCCATATAGAGCCAGAGAAATAAGAGCTGGAAAGGGTCTTTGAAACCTCCAAGTCAAACTCCTTCATTTTATGGAGATAAAATGAGGCTCAAGGCAGTGCAATAGTGTTGAGGCTGCAGGTCAAGTAGGAGCTCATGAACCCTGGTTCTTGAACGAGGTGTAGCCCTTCACTGAGTTTCTAACAATCCTAAGTACTGTGTTACTGGAGCATCAAGATGCCTGGAGCTCCACCACTCAGACCACAAGAGGTTGAACAGAAAAATCTTTGACCAGTGGTTCCCATTTATGGTCTTGAAGATCCATGAGTTACTTGCAAAACCATACCCACTCCCCGTTATTTCCAGTTTGATCGTTATATCCCTAATGAAACATGCAACATGATTATATATGTATATGTCAATAATTCTGCTGTAATTAATAAAGTAGTAACTTTTACTTTAAAGAGTCAAATACCATTCACCTAATTTTTCTGTCTCAGTTTCACTATCTATAAAATAAGAGTAATACCTACCTCATAAAGCTTTTGTTAGGATTAAGTAAGAAGGTTCATGTAAAATGCTTAGAACAATTATTGGCATAGAATCATTACTCAATAAATACTAGCTTTTCAAATTAGTAATAACTTTAAGAATGTTACAGATTTAATAGTAGCTGTTGGTCACATATTTTTAATAGATATTTCCAAATTGCCCTGCTAAAATATGGCTCTCTCATGTCTCAGAGGATGAGTTTCTGATTATATTCGTGTGTGGTTAGTTTATGTTTCTTAGTTTTGATGAAAGGATATCTCGGTAAAAATAAATGGGGTTCATCATTTGATAAATCTTGGTTTAAGCCAAGAGCTTGAGATCAGATATAAAAATTGTTTCTTCAGTATGTTCAGAAACTAAGGTATTTCTTGTTAATAAATCAGTAAGCTTTTTAAACTCTTCTACAAGCTCAAAGAAAAATGTCAGAATAAAAGCAACCAAATCCATTGACATATGGCTGAATATGTCTTTCAATTTAAGATGGAATGAACACGTATTTGAGTATTCATTGTGTGCTGCTAGGCATTGAATGAGACACAAAGAAATAGAAGCCTTTATCACTGTCTGGGAGGGTAGACAGAAATTGAAAATACTACCTATGCTTTTTACCCAAGTTTTTTACTCCAACTCATAGATATGCTGCTATAGCCCTAGACTATTTCAGTCATAAAAATGAGGGGCTTTTGGGCATTATTCAAGATGGCTGAATAGGAACAGCTCCAGTCTACAGCGCCCAGCATGAGTGACACAGAAGACAGGTAATTTTTGCATTTCCAACTGAGGTACCAGGTTCATCTCACTGGGGCTTGTCAGACAGTGGGTGAAGTCCACGGAGTGTGAGCTGAAGCAGGGCAGGGCATTGCCTCACCCGGGAAGTGCAAGGGGTTGGGGAATTCCCTTTCCTAACCAAGGGAAGCCGTGAGAGATGGTACCTGGAAAATTGGGACACTCCCACCCTAATACTGCACTTTTCCAATGGTCTTAGCTAATGGCACACCAGGAGATTATATCCCATGCCTGGCTCAGAGGATCCCACACCCATGGAGCCTTGCTCACCGCTAGCACAGCAGTCTGAGATCGAACTGCAAGGCAGCAGTGAGGCTGAAGGAGGGGCGTCCACCATTGCTGAAGCTTGAGTAGGAAAACAAAGTGTCTGGGAAGCTCAAACTGAGTGGAGCCCACCTCAGCTTAAGGAGGCCTGCCTGCCTGTGTAGACTCCACCTCTGGGAGCAGGGCTTAACTGAACAAAAAGCAGCAGAAACTTCTGCAGAATTAAACGTCCCTGTCTGACAGTTTTGAAGAGAGTAGTGGTTCTCCCAGCATGGAGTTTGAGATCTGAGAATGGACAGACTGCCTCCTCAAGTGGGTCCCTGACCCCCGAGTAGCCTAACTGGGAGACACCACCTCCCAGTAGGGGCCGATGGACACCTCATACAGCCAGGTGCCCCTCTGAGACGAAGCTTCCAGAGGAACAATCAGGCAGCAACATTTGCTGTTCTGCAATATGTGCAGTTCTAAAGCCTCCACTGGTGATACCCAGGCAAACAGGGTCTGGAGTGGACATCCAGCAAACTCCAACAGACCTGCAGCTGAGGGTCCTAACTGTTAGGAGGAAAACTAACAAACAGAAAGGACATCCACACCAAAACCCCATCTGTACATCACCACCATCAACAACCAAAGGTAGATAAAACCATGAAGATGGGGAGAAACCAGAGCAGAAAAGCTGAGAATTCTAAAAATCAGAGCACTTCTGCTCCTCCAAAGGAATGCAGCTCCTCACCATCAATGGAACAAAGCTGGATGGGGAATGACTTTGACGAGTTGAGAGTCGAAGGCTTCAGATGATTGGTAATAACAAACTTCTCTGAGCTAAAGGAGGATGTTTGAACCCATCGCTAAAAACCTTGAAAAAAGATTAGACGAATGGCTAACTAGAATAAACAGCATAGAGAAGACCTTAAATGACCTGATGGAGCTGAAAACCATGGCACGAGAACTACGTGATGCATGCACAAGCTTCAACAGCTGATTCGATCAAGTGGAAAAAAGGGTTTCAGTGATTGAAGATCAAATGAATGAAATGAAGCAAGAAGAGAAGTTTAGAGAAAAAAGAGTAAAAAGAAATGAACAAAGCCTACAAGAAATATGGGACTATGTGAAAAGACCAAATCTATGTCTGATTGGTGTACCTGAGGGAGAATGGAACCAAGTTGGAAAACACTCTGCGGGATATTACCCAGGAGAACTTCCCCAACCTACCAAGGCAGGCCAACGTTCAAATTCAGGAAATACAGAGAATGCCACAAAGATATTCCTCAAGAAGAGCAACCCCAAGACACATAATTCTCAAATTGACCAAAGTTGAAATGAAGGAAAAAATTTTAATGGCAGCCAGAGAGAAAGGTCAGGTTACTTACAAAAGGAAGCCCATCAGACTAACAGCGGATGTCTCAGCAGAAGCTATACAAGCCAGAAGAGAGTAGGGGCCAATATTCAACATTCTTAAAGAAAAGAATTTTCAACCCAGAATTTCATATCCAGCCAAACTAAGCTTCATAAGTGAAGGAGAAATAAAATATTTCAGAGACAAGCAAATGCTGAGAGATTTTTGTCAACACCATGCCTGCCTTACAAGAGCTCCTGAAGGAAGCACTAAACATGGAAAGGAACAACCGGAATCAGCCACTGCAAGAGCATGACAAATTTTAAAGACCATTGATGCTAGGAAGAAACTGCATCAACTAATGGGCAAAATAACCAGCTAACATCATAATGACAGGATCAAATTCACACATAATATTAACCTTAAATGTAAATGGGCTAAATGCTCCAATTAAAAGACACAGACTGGTAAATTGGATAGAGTCAAGACCCATCAGTTTGCTGTATTCAAGAGACTCATCTCACTTGCAGAGACGCACATAGGCTCAAAATAAAGGAAGGGAGGAAGATCTACCAAGCAAATGGAAAACAAAAAAGCAGGGGTAGCAATCCTAGTCTCTGATAAAACAGACTTTAAGCTAACAAAGATCCAAAGAGACAAAGAAGGCCATTACATAATGGTAAAGGGATCAATTCAACAAGAGGAGCTAACTATCCTAAATATGTATGCACCCAATACAGGAGCACCCAGATGCATAAAGCAAGTCCTTAGAGATCCACAAAGAGATGTAGACTCCCACACAATAATTGGAGACTTTAACACCCCACTGTCAACATTCGACAGATCAACAAGACAGAAAGTAAACAAGGATATCCAGGAATTGAACTCAGCTCTGCACTAAGCAGACCTAATATACATCTACAGAACTCTCCATCCGAAATCAACAAAATATAGATTCTTCTCAGCACCACATCACACTTATTCCAAAATTGACCACATAGTTGGAAGTAAAGCACTCCTCAGCAAATGTAAAAGAACAGAAATTATAACAAACCGTCTCTCAGACCACAGTGCCATCAAACTAGAACTCAGGATTAAGAAACTCACTCAAAACCGCTCAACTACATGGAAACTGAACAACCTGCTCCTGAATGACTACTGGGTACACAAAGAAATGAAGGCAGAAATAAAGATATTCTTTGAAACCAATGAGAACAAAGACACAACATACCAGAATCTCTGGGACATATTTAAAGCAGTGTGTAGAGGGAAATTTATAGCACTAAATGCCCACAAGAGAAAGCAGGAAAGATCTAAACTTGACACCCTAGCATCACAATTAAAAGAACTAGAGAAGCAAGAGCAAACACATTCAAAAACTGGCAGAAGGCAAGAAATAACTAAGATCAGAACAGAACTGAAGGAGACAGAACAAAAAACCCTTCAAAAAATCAAAGAATCCAGGAGCTGGTGTTTTGAAAAATCAACAAAACTGATAGACTGCTGGCAAGAACAATAAAGAAGAAAAGAGAGAAGAATCAAACAGACGCAGTAAAAAATGATAAAGGGAATATCACCACTGATCCCACAGATATACAAACTACCATCAGATAATACTTTAAATAACTCTATGCAAATGAACTAGAAAATCTAGATGAAATGGATAAATTCCTGGACACATACACCCTCCCAAGACTAAACCAGGAAGAAGTTGAATCCCTGAATAGATCAATAACAGACTCTGAAATTGAGGCAATAATTAATAGCTTAACAACCAAGAAAAGTCCAGGACCAGAAGGATTCAGAGCCAAATTCTACCAGAGGTACAAAGAGGAGTTGGCACCATTCCTTCTAAAACCATGCCAATCAATAGAAAAAGAGGGAATCCTTCCTAACTCATTTTATGAGGCCAACATCATCCTGATACCAAAGTCCAGCAGAGAAACAACAAAAAAAGAGAATTTTAGACCAATATCCCTCATGAACATTGATACAAAAATCCTCAATAAAATACTGGCAAACTGAATCCAGTAGCACATCAAAAAGCTTATCCACCATGATCAAGTTGACTTTACCCCTGGGATGCAAGGTTGGTTCAACATATGCAAATCAATAAATGCAATCCAATATGTAAACCGAACCAAAGACAAAAACCACGTGATTATCTCAATAGATGCAGAAAAGGCCATCAACAAAATTCAACAGTCCTTCATGCTAAAAACGCTCAATAAACTAGGTATTGATGGGACGTATCTCAAAATAATAAGAGCTATTTATGACAAACCCACACCCAATATCATACTGAATGGGCAGAAACTGGAAGCATTCCTTTTGAAAACTGGCATAAGACAGGGATGCCCTCTCCAACCACTCTTATTCAACATAGTGTTGGAAGTGCTGGCCAGGGCAATGAAGCAGGAAAAAGAAATAAAGGGTATTCAACTAGGAAATGAGGAAAACAAATTGTCCCTGGTTGCAGATGACATGATTGGATGTTTAGAAAACCCCATCGTCTCAGCCCAAAATCTCCTTAAGCGGAGAAACAACTTCAGCAAAGTCTCAGGATACAAAATCAATATGCAAAAATCACAAGCATCCCTATACACCAATAACAGACAAACAGAGAGCCAAATCATGAGTGAACTCCCATTCACAATTGCTTCAAAGAGAATAAAATACCTAGGAATCCAACTGACAAGGGATGTGAAGGACCTCTTCAAGGAGAACTACAAACCACTGTTCAATGAAATAAAAGAAGACACAAACAAATCGAAGAATATGCCATGCTCATGGATAGGAAGAATCAATATTGTGAAAATGGCCATACTGCCCAAGGTGATTCATAGATTCAATGCCATCCCTATCAAGCTACCAATGACTTTCTTCACAGAATTGGGAAAAAACTACTTTAAAGTTCATATGCAACCAAAAAAGAGCCCATATTGCCAAGACAATCCTAAGCCAAAAGAACAAAGCTGGAGCCATCACACTACCTGACTTCAAACTATGCTACAAGGCTACAGCAACCAAAACAGCATGGTACTGGTACCAAAACAGAGATATAGACCAATGGAACAGAACAGAGCCCTCAGAAATAATATCACACATCTACAACCATCTTATCGTTGACAAACCTGACAAAAACAAGAAATGGGGAAAGGATTCCCCATTTAATAAATGGTGTTGGGAAAACTGGCTAGCCATATGTAGAAAGCTGAAACTGGATCCCTTCCTTACACCTTATACAAAAATTAATTCAAGATGGATTAAAGACTTAAATGTTAGCCCTAAAACCATAAAACTCCTAGAAGAAAACCTAGGCAATACCATTCAGGCCATAGGCATGGGCAAGGACTTCATGACTTAAACACCAAAAGCAATGGCAACAAAAACCAAAATTGACAAATGGAATCTAATTAAACTAAAGAGCTTCTGAACAGCAATTGAAACTACCATCAGAGTGAACAGGCAACCTGCAGGATGGGAGAAAATTTTTACAATCTACCCAACTGACAAAGATTATCTAATATCTAGAATCTACAAAGAACTTAAACAAATTTACAAGAAAAAATCAAACAACTCCTTCAAAAATTGGGCAAGTATCTGAACAGACACTTCTCAAAAGAAGACATTTATGCACCCAGCAGACACATGAAAAAATGGTCATCACCACTGGCCATCAGAGAAACAAAAATCAAAACCACAATGAGACACCATCTCACACCAGTTAGAATGGCAATCATTAGAAAGTCAGGAAATAACAGGTGCTGAACAAGATGTGGAGAAATGGGAGCACTTTTACACTGTTGGTGGAACTGTAAACTAGTTCAGCCATTGTGGAAAACAGTGTGGCGATTCCTCAAGGATCTAGAACTAGAAGTAGCATTTGACCCAGTCATCCCATAACTGGGTATATACCCAACAGATTATAAATCATGCTCCTATAATGACAAATGCACACATATGTTTATTGCGGCTCTATTCACAATAGCAAAGATGTGGTACCAACCCAAATGTCCATCAATGATAGACTGGATTAAGAAAATGTGGCACACATACACCATGGAATACTATGCAGCCAAAAAAAAAAGGATGGAGCTGGAAACCATTATTCTGAGCAAACTATCGCAAGGATAGAAAACCAAACACCGCATGTTCTCACTCATAGGTGGGAACTGAACAATGAGAACACTTGGACACAGGGCGGGGAACATCACACACTGGGGCCTGTCGTGGGGTGGGGGAAAGGGGGAAGGATAGCATTAGGTGATATACCTAATGTAAATGACGAATTAATGGGTGAAGCCTACCAACATGGTACATGTATACATATGTAACAAACCTGCACATGTACCCTAGAACTTAAAGTATAATAAAAAAAAATGAGGGGCTTTTTTTCCCACTCCACTTGCAAGGTGATTCTAGTTCACCCGTAAGTAACTCGCATTTCCTGGTTTTCCACAGCAACAGAGAATCACACGGTATTGGGACAGGAATAGCCAGATAGAATTTAGGTTTTGATCAGACATATGATGTGAGTCCCAAACATCCAACCTGAGTTCAAGATTGGGTGGTGTTTCACTGGCTTCAGGGCCCTTGGGAGCTGAGGCTCCCAAATAATGTGAAGCTTTCCTTTCAACCACTAGATAGAGTAGAGAAACCACCTCCCTATACCCTTCACCCTTGCTTCCCACTGCCAAAATTGGAATCTTCTCATACAGGGATCTTTTCAGCAAGAAAAACTAAATAGATACTTTTTTGTCTAATTTTTTTTTTCTTTTTAGATGTTGGATGAGACAGATATCTTCCAGAATATTTCTCTCAATTCTAGACAAAACAAATTCTTAAAGCCTCTTGTGAAATTTTCATGTAAATAATTTGGAGAAGTTAAATTGCAAGAGATTACTAGTTCTCAGTTCTCAGCAGACACTATGTTTTAACTTCCAAAAGCTTGAAATGTATGGGTGAGTTTTATTCCAATTATCATCAAAAACTGCAAAAACAGAACCCTTATAAAATATTCTGATCTCTCTTTAAGCTGTAACTGTTTTGAGGCAATATAGAGCCTGATATAAGATGGAAACATTAAAATTTATTTGACGAGGTACTAATGAAAGAGCTAATTGGTAGCTTTTCTTTTTTAATATTCTATTGTTAGGAAGAAAAACTGTTTTATGTTAAAACAATTTTATTTTTATTTATTTATTTTTTTGAGACAGAGTTTTGTTCTGTCACCCAGGCTGGAGCACAATGGCGTGATCTCAGCTCACTGCAACCTCAGCCTCCTGGGTTCAAGCAATTCTCTGACTCAGCCTCTCAAGTAGCTGGGATTACAGGCACCTGCCACCATGCCCAGCTATTTTTTGTATTTTTAGTGGACTTGGGGTTTCACCACTTTGGCCAGGCTGGTCTGGAACTCCTGACCTCGTGATCCACCTGCCTCAGCCTCCCAAAGTGGTGGGATTACAAGCCACCATGCCCAGCAACAATTTTTATTCAAATGAAAATAATTACTTCTCTGAACTTTTTTGTTATGGTGACTTAGCATATCGTATCATATGGTTTCTTATTTATTAATTTCCACATCTCCAGGCATTTTGGTGGTATCTAAAATTACATGCAGGCATTTTACCCATTACTATACAATTTCCATACAAACACAGAATAAAAGAATGTTCAGTGAATAGAGGAAGATAGGAAAAAGTCTTCCAATTCAGTGCCATGGTAGAAGAGCAGAAATTCTGCATTTTTCTCATAGTTGCCATACTCTCTTGAGTTTTCCAAAAATCAGTGATCCCATTGAACCATTGATGATAGCTTTATGAGCATTTAGAGAATTTCAATTAAAATGAAGCCCATCTTATTCTAACCTGTCACCTACTAATGTATTTCACTCACATGAACCATTTGTCTGCAAGGCAGTTCAGCATATCTTACCCAACAGATTTCAGAGGATGCTCTAGTTTATCCCCAACTATAGATTCTTGCTTGACATCTCCATTTACACGTACTAAATTTCTTATTTCTTCTTACTTTTTTTGTTTTTGTGCATGCCCAGAGGCTCAAGAAAGGATATTTACTATAGCCAAGGTAAGCTGGGTAGTCCAGGTGCATGACTGACCTTGGCTAAAGAGTATGTTTGCTTTACTTTTAACTAATTTAACTCCTAGAGAAACTTGATCTCAAATGTCCTCTGGAATGACATTTGTTTAAAAAACATGACCTCTGATTCTTTTCAGATTTAAGCAAAGCGATTATAAAAAAGAAAGACAAAGAAATGGTTATAGTCTGAGTTATGTATTTTTATGAATGGTAATTTTGTTGGAAACATGATTAACAATTTTGAAATATTAAGATTGAAAATGAAATCATCATATTACTCACGTTTAAGGAGAGTTTGTGGTGTCCTCCGACCTAACCTGTAAATTATTTAGGAAAAAATAGATATGCACAATGAAGAGGGTATATATGTTAATCCAAACAAAGCTTCTTTTCTTATTGCTAGCTAACACAAGGTAATGCTGTCATATCCCAGAGGCCTAGCAACACCTAGAGTGTTGTCAAAATAAATGTTCTCTGGAACTTGAACTTTGCAAATGATTACACCAATCAGCAGTAACCCTGAAACCCTGGGTGTTGGATGTTACACAGAGTCTTGAATTTTCAGTGAGTTTTCAAGTCAAGGGTTACTGTAGTAGCTATTGCTACTGCATAGAAATCTCTCAATTTTAAAGAATCCTTTAGATTAATTACTTAAAATTGCTGCCTCCCTTAGGAATGTATAGATTCTTAGTTTTTGATTATAGAATATTTATTGGTAACTATTTAAGAAATGTTATTTGTAGACAATGTGATTGTGTATGTAGAAAATTCAAAAGGATCTACAAACATTAGAATTAATAAATGAATTTGGTATGATTTATCTACACAAGTTTATTATAGGAAAAAGTGTTTCTATATGCCAGCAAAACCAAACAGAAAATTTAATTTGGAAAGAATTAAAATAGCAATGATCAAATGGGCTCTTTATATGTAATGATGATTATGCTTCTCTGAAATGGTTGCAATATAACTTGAGATTGACTAAAATGGATTTCATCCTAAGGTGAAGCAGAACAAAATAGTGCAATAGAAAAGAAAAAACTATAGAGAATGAGAATGTGGATACATATTCTGGTCTTGTTTCTGCACTGAGCAGCTACCAGCTATGCGAGCTTCAATAAATCACTTTACCTCATTGGAACACTGGTCCCTCATTTGTAAAATAAGTGCTTTTCAAACTTTTTTCAAATCAGTAGAAAACAGCTAAAACAAATATTCCTTAGACAACTTGAATTTTTATCACATGGTGGGAAATGATGATCTCAGCAAGTCTACAGATTACTTGAAGCATAGCTGGGAAACCACCACTCAAAGGTCATATACTTTAACATACATGGTAGTAACTTTCCCAAGGACAGAGTGAGTCAGAACCAGAAAACAGACTATCTGATTTCCAGTCTTTTTTTTAACTCTCTTATACTACATTGAGACTTTAAAGATTGAAATTTGAGCCTAAAGAGGAAAGTAGAGTGGTGTGCTGCAGACCAGTGTTGAAGCTAGTTTGGGGCTGAGATGGCAGTTTCACCCTTTATTACCAGAGAAGATAAATAGGAAAAGAAATCTTCGGTGACTGGACAAGAATATATGTCATTTAATTTGCATACTTCTTTCTTTAATTGGTCTTTGAGGCCCTAAAATAAAATTCATTTGTCCTGAGTTCAAAGTGTTTGGAGCTAAAGGCAAATTCTAGAAGTCTTAATACAGAGAGATGGAAAGTTAGTTGCCAGTAGGATGATCTTAAAGAGGGCTTTATTTGTGTGGGCTTTGAGGAGGACAGAGAAGTAAGACTGCGTGCTGTGGCACTGGAAAAACACAGGTGGAGAGAGTTAAGGGTGGTATGGGGGAAATCCTGGAGATGGAATGCAAATGTCTGTGATCCAAACACTAGAATTGAGCCAGCACCAACTGAAAATCTAGAATTTTTCCAAAAATGTACTTGGGTTCTCCATCTTGAGTTCTTTTGGAAGGTTAAATGACATATCCCACTCGTGAGTCCTTTTCTTTTCTTTTTTTTTTGTTTCCATCCTTTTATTATTATTATTATTTTATTATACTTCAAGTTCTTGGATACATGTGCGCAACGTGCAGGTTTGCTACATATATATACATGTGCCATGTTGGTGTGCTGCACCCATTAATTCCTCATTTACATTAGGTGTATCTCCTAATGCTATCCCTCCCCCCCACCCTCTCCCCACAATAGGACCCGGTGTGTGATGCTCCCCTTCCTGTGTCCAAGTGATCTCATTGTTCAATTCTCACCTATGAGTGAGAAAATACAGTATTTGGTTTTCTTTTCTTGTGATAGTTTGCTGAGAATGATGGTTTCCAGCTGCATCCATGTCCCTACAAAGGACATGAACTCATCTTTTTGTAATGGCTGCATAGTATTCCATGGTGTATATGTGCCACATTTTCTTAATCAGGTCTGTCACTGATGGGCATTTGGGTTGATTCCAAGTCTTTCCTATTGTGAATAGTGCCGCAATAAACATACGTGTGCATGTATCTTTATAGGAGCATGACTTATAATCCTTTGGGTATATCCCCAGTAATGGGATGGCTGGGTCAAATGGTATTTCTAGTTCTAGATCTTTGAGGAATCGCCACACTGTTTTCCACAATATTTGAACTAGTTTACAGTCCCACCAACAGTGTAAAAGTGTTCTTATTTCTCCATATCCTCTCCAGCACCTGTTGTTTCTTGATTTTTAATGATTGCCATTCTAACTGGTGTGAGATGGTATCTCATTGTGGTTTTGATTTGCATTTCTCTGATGGCCAGTGATGATGAGCATTTTTTCATGTGTCTGTTGGCTGTATGAATGTCTTCTTTTGAGAAGTGTCTATTTGTATCCTTTGCCCACTTTTTTGTTGGGGTCGTTTGTTTTTTCTTGTAAATTTGATTGAGTTCTTTATAGGTTCTGGATATTAGCCCTTTGTCATATGAGTAGATTGCAAAAATTTTCTCCCATTCTGTAGGTTGCCTGTTCACTCTGATGGTAGTTTCTTTTGCTGTGCAGAAGCTCTTTAGTTGAATTAGATCCCATCTGTCAATTTTGGCTTTCCTTGCCATTGTTTTTGGTGTTTTAGACATGAAGTCCTTGCCCATGCCTATGTCCTGAATGGTATTGCCTAGGTTTTCTTCTAGGGTTTTTATGGTTTTAGGTCTAACATTTAAGTCTCTAATCCATCTTGAATTAATTTTTGTATAAGGAGTAAGGAAAGGATCCAGTTTCAGCTTTCTACTTAGGCTAGCCAATTTTCCCAGCACCATTTATTAAATAGGGAATCCTTTCCCCATTTCTTGTTCTTGTCATGTTTGTCAAAGATCAGATAGCTGTAGATTTGTAGTATTAATTCTGAGGGCTCTGTTCTGTTCCATTGGTCTGTATCTCTGTTTTGGTACCAGTACCATGCTGTTTTGGTTACTGTAGCCTTGTAGTATAGTTTGAAGTCAGGTAGTGTGATGGCTCCAGCTATGTTCTTTTGGCTTAGGATTGTCTTGGCAATGCGGGGTCTTTTTGGTTCCATATGAGTTTTAAAGAAATTTTTTCCAATTCCATAAAGAAAGTCATTGGTAGCTTAATGGGGATGGCATTGAATCTATAAATTACCTTGGGCAGTATGGCCATTTTCACAATATTGATTCTTCCTATCCATGAGCATGGAATGTCCTTCCATTTGTTTTTGTCCTCTTTTATTTCACTGAGCAGTGGTTTGTAGTTCTCCTTGAAGAGGTCCTTTACATCCCTTGTCAGTTGGATTCCTAGGTATTTTATTCTCTTTGAAGCAATTGTGAATGGGAATTCATTCATGATTTGGCTCTCTGTTTGTGTGTTACTGGTGTATAAGAATGCTTGTGATTTTTGCACATTGATTTTGTATCCTGAGACTTTGCTAAAGTTGCTTATCAGCTTAAGGAGATTTTGGGCTGAGACAATGGGGTTTTCTAAATATACAATCATATCATCTGCAAACAGGGACAATTTGATTTCTTTTCCTAACTGAATACCTTGATTACTTTTTCTTGCCTGATTGCCCTAGCCAGAACTTCCAACACTATGTTGAATAGGAGTGGTGAGAGAGGGCATCCCAGTCTTGTGCCAGTTTTCAAAGGGAATGCTTCCAGTTTTGCCCATTCAGTATGATATTGGCTGTGGGTTTGTCATAAATAGCTATTATTTTGAGATATGTTCCATCAATACCAAATTTATTGAGAGTTTTTAACATGAAGGGCTGTTGAATTTTTCAAAGGCTTTTTCTGCATCTATTGAGATAATCATGTGGTTTTTGTCTTTGTTTATGTTTATATGCTGGATTATGTTTATTGAATTGCATATGTTGAACCAGCCTTGCATCCCAGGGATGAAGCCCACTTGATCATGGTGGATAAGCTTTTTGATGTGCTGCTGGATCCGGTTTGCCAATATTTTATTGAGGATTTTTGCATCGATGTTCATCAGGGATATTGGTCTAAAATTCTCTTTTTTGGTTGTATCTCTGTCAGTCTTTGGTATCAGGATGATGTTGGCCGCGTAAAATGAGTTAGGGAGGATTCTCTCGTTTTCTATTGATTGGAATAGTTTCAGAAGGAATGGTACCAACTCCTTGTACCTCTGGTAGAATTCGATTGTGAATCCTAGAGGAAATGGATAATTTCCTGGACTTTTTTTGGTTGGTAAGCTAGTAATTATTGCCTCAATTTCAGAGCCTGCTATTGGTCTATTCAGGGATTCAGCCTCTTCCTGGTTTAGTCTTGGGAGACTGTAAGTGTCCAGGAAATTATCCATTTCTTCTAGGTTTTCTAGTTTATTTGCATAGAGGTGTTTATAGTATTCTCTGATGGTAGTTTGTATTTCTGTGGGGTCGGTGGTGATATTCCCTTTATCATTTTTTATTGCATCTCTTTCATTCTTCTCTCTTTTCTTCTTTATTAGTCTTGCTAGCAGTCTATCAATTTTGTTGATCTTTAAAAAAAAACCTGCTCCTGGATTCAGTGATTTTTTTGGAGGGTTTTGTGTGTCTCTATCTCCTTCAGTTCTGCTCTGATCTTAGTTATTTCTTGCCATCTCCTAGCTTTTGAATGTGTTTGCTCTTGCTTCTCTAGTTCTTTTAACTGTGATGTTAGGGTGTCAAGTTTAGATCTTTCCTGCTTTCTCTTGTGGGCATTTAGTGCTATAAATTTCCCTCTACACACTGCTTTAAATGTGTCCCAGAGATTCTGGTATGTTATATCTTTGTTCTCATTGGTTTCAAAGAACATCTTTATTTCTGCCTTCATTTCGTTATGTACCCAGTAGTCATTCAGGAGCAGGTTGTTCAGTTTCCATGTAGTTGAGCGGTTTTGATTGAGTTTCTTAGTCCTGAGTTCTAGTTTGATTGCATTGTTGTCTGAGAGACGGTGTTTTATAATTTCTGTTCTTGTACATTTGCTGAGGAGTGCTTTACTTCCAACTATGTGGTCAATTTTGGAATCAGTGCGATGTGGTGCTGAGAAGAATGTATATTCTGTTGATTTGGGGTGGACTCTATTAGGTCCACTTGGTGCAGAGTTGAGTTCAATTCCTGGGTATCCTTTTTAACTTTCTGTCTCATTGATCTGTCTCATGTTGACAGTGGGGTGTTGAAGTCTCCCATTATTATTGTATGGGAGTCTAAGTCTCTTTGTAAGTCTCTAAGGACTTGCTTTATGAATCTGGGTGCTCCTGTATTGGGTGCATATATATTTAGGATAGTTAGCTCTTCTTGTGGAATTGATCCCTTTACCATTATGTAATGGCCTTCTTTGTCTCTTTTGATCTTTGATGGTTTAAAGTCTGTTTTATCAGAGACTAGTATTGCAACCTCTGCTTTTCTTTGTTTTCCATTTGCTTGGTAGATCTTCCTCCATTCCTTTATTTTGAGCCTATGTGTGTCTCTGCATGTGAGATGGGTCTCCTGAATACAGCAAACTGATGGGTCTTGGCTCTTTATCCAATTTATCAGTCTGTGTCTTTTAATTGGAGCATTTAGTCCATTTATATTTAAGGTTAATATTGTTATGTGTGAACTTGATCCTGTCATTTTGATATTGGCTGGTTATTTTGCTCGCTAGTTGATGCAGTTTCTTCCTAGCATCCATGGACTTTACATTTTGATATGTTTTTGCAATGGCTGGTGCCAGTTGTTCCTTTCCATGTTTAGTGCTTCCTTCAGGAGCTCTTCTAGGGCATACCTGGTGGTGAGAAAATCTCTAAGCATTTGCTTGTCTGTAAAGGATTTTATTTCACCTTCACTGATGAAACTTAGTTTGGCTGGATATGAAATTCTGAGTTTAAAATTCTTTCCTTTAAGAATGTTGAATATTGGCCCCCACTCTCTTCTGGCTTTGAGAGTTTCTGCTGAGAGATCTGCTGTTAGTCTGATGGGCTTCCCTTTGTGTGTAACCCGACCTTTCTCTCTGGCTGCCCTTAACATTTTTTCCTTCATTTCAACTTTGGTGAATCTGACAATTATGTGTCTTGGAGTTGCTCTTTTCGAGGAGTATCTTTGTGGCATTCTTTGTATTTCCTGAATTTGGATGTTGGTTCTTCTTACTAGGTTGGGGAAATTCTCCTGGATGATATCCTGCAGAGTGTTTTCCAACTTGGTTCCATTTTCCCCGTCACTTTCAGGCACACCAATCAGACACAGATTTGGTCTTTTCACATAATCCCATACTTCTTGGAGGTTTTTTTTTTTCTCCACACTTCTTGCTTCATTTCATTCATTTGATCTTTAGTCACTGATACTCTTTCTTCCAGTTGATCGATTTGGTTACTGAAGCTTGTACATTTGTCATGTATTTCTTGTATTATCATTTTCATCTCTATCAGTTCTTTTAAGGTCTTCTCTGCATTGATTATTCTAGTTATCCATTCATCCATTCTTTTTTCAAGGTTTTTAGTTTCTTTGTGCTGGTCACGTAGTTCCTCCTTTAGCTCTGAGAAGTTTGGTTGACTGAAGGCTTCTTCTCTCAACTCGTCAAAGTGATTCTCTGTCCATCTTTGTTCAATTGCTGGTGATGAGCTGCCTTCCTTTAGAAGGGGAGATGAGCTCTGATTTTTTGAATTTCCAGCTTTTCTGCACTGCTTTTTCCATCTTTGTGGTTTTATCTGCCTTTGGTCTTTGATGATGGTGATGTACTGATGGGGTTTTGGTGTGGGTGTCCTTTCTGTTTGTTAGTTTTCCTTCTAACAGTCAGGACCCTCAGCTGTAGGTCTGTTGGAGTTTGCTTGAGGTCCACTCCAGACCCTGTTTGCCTGGGTATCAGCAGTGGAGGCTGCAGAAGATAGACTATTGCTGAACAGCAATTGTTGCTGTCTGATTCTCACTCTGGAAGCTTCATCTCAGGGGTTTACCCCACCGTGTGAGGTGTGAGGTGTCAGTCTGCACCTCATGGGGGATGTCTCCCAGTTAGGCTACTCAGGGGTCAGGGACCCACTTGAACAGTCAGTCTGTCCGTTCTCAGATCTCAACCTCTGTGCTAGGAGATCCACTGCTCTCTTCAAAGCTATCAGACAGGGGCATTTACCTCTGCTGAGGTTTCTGCTGCTTTTTGTTTAGCTATGCCCTGAACCCAGCGGAGGAGTCTACAGAGGCAGGCCAGCTTCCTTGAACTGCAATGGGCTCCACCCAATTCAAGCTTCCCGGTGGCTTTGTTTACCCACTTAAGCCTCAGCAATGGTGGGTGCCCCTCCCCAAGCCTCCCTGCCACCTTGGAGTTAGAACTCAGAGTGCTGTGCTAGCAATGAGGGAGGCTCCGTAGATGTGGGACCCTCCGGGCCAGGTGTGGGATACAATCTCCTAGTGTGCCATTTGCTAAGACCCTTGGTAAAGTGCAACGTTAGGGTGGGAGTTACCCGATTTTCCAGGTATTGTCTGTCTCAGTTTCCCTTGGCTAGGAAAAGGGATTCCCTTCCCCCTTGCACTTCCCAGGTGAGGTGATGCCTCACTCTGCTTCAGCTCTTGCTGGTCGGGCTGCACCAGCTGACCAGCCCCGATTGTCTGGCACTCCCCAGTGAGACGAACCCAGTACCTCAGTTGAAAATGCAGAAATCACCCATCTTCTGTGTCACTCACGCTGGGAGCTGAAAGCTGGAGCTGTTCCTATTTGGCCATCTTGGGCGCACCCTCATGAGTCCTTTTCTAGAGCAGGGATTGGTAAACTAGCCTACTGCCTGTTTTTGTAAATAACATTTTACAGGAATAAAGTCACATAATTGGCCATTGTTTATGGTTGCTTTTGTGCTACAATGGTAGAGTTAAGTAGCTGGCAACAAGACTATCTAGCCTAAAAAGCCTAAAATATTTACCGTCTGGCCCTTTATAGGAAAAGTTGCAACCCAGAGGCAGATATTGCTGGTCTGATACATAAAACACAGTGTCCAGTGGCTTTGGGAAGTAGAAGTAGTCTACTTGGGACTGATGAGTAGGTGACTGTTTCAGAGCTAGGAATTGAATACTTGTGTGTGGTTGTGCTCAGGTCTGACTCTGCATGCAAAGAATATAGGCATTTTCTAAACAATATTTAGATGTGTGCTGCTGAAAAACAAAGTCTGCTATGAAGTTTACTGACTGAGTTGCTTCAGCAACTGCAGGCCTTCTAAAGTTCTGGCTGGTGACACGGAAGACCTTCTCACACAAAATCTCCTGTTTTCATAAGTTGCTATTGACTGACGAGTAGAAAGCATATAATTGTAAAAAAAACCAGAAGGGTGCAGGAGAAAATGAGGGCCAGGACGTGGAGAGTTAAGATGGAGCAATTATCATTTTACCAGGAGGAGAATATGTATTCTGTTAGAAACCATTATTCCTCTTTTAACGATAATAGATTCATAGCCAAAAGGTATTTTCTGCCAAGAAAATAACCACAAATATAAAATAATGAACAATGGAAGCTGCTATCTGAAGGCTTTTTCACATGCTAAGTATTCACATGCCAACTTATCATTATAACAAAAGTACTATAATTTCTCATTAGAACCAAAGCTAATGATCCCATCTATTTCAAAAACTCTTCAGAGTGTGCTTTGTCAGTCAATATGTGAGCAGACAAAGTGAAACAGCAAATCAAACTCTTTCACTTGGGGAATCATAGATCAAAACTCTCAAATATGGAGGAAATAGAAGGTATTTTGGACCTCAGGCTTCCATGCTCTTTATGTCTTCTCTTTCCTACTACAATTATTAGAAAGATAGTCCAAGTTGACTGCATTTAATGTTGTGCCATCTACTCCTCAGTCACTTCACTCTGAAATCTGTGTGATAAATACCACCAGCCTACATGAACTATTCTCTCAATGACCACCATTAACCTCCTAATTGCCAAACTGAATGACCTCTTCTCAATCCACTATTGTCTTCCTGGACAAAATATAATACATGTATTTCTCTGAACACTTAAGCAATTTCTCTTATGCCTTCATCTATGATTCTCCTCCTACACCCATCTAGGATTTTATCCTCAGCCTCTTTTCTTTCATTTGAGATTTCATCTACTTCCATGGGTTTATTGATCACCTTTGTATTGATTGTTTCCTAGTCCACCTGTCTTAGTATTCTAATGTTCAGACAAGATAATAGAAACACCATATCACAGAGATCACATCCTCACTCCCTGACTCCTCCTATCCTTTTAGATGCTAAGATATGATGCAATTTTATCTTTTATTTAGCTTTTATCTTTGAAGTATCTCATCTGTGCATTCCTCATCTTCCCACCTTGCCATCATGCCTATGGCTACAGCTCCACTTCCAGCCCTTATGATACCATACCTTGAAGATTGCATCAGTGGCTTAGCTGGTCTCTGAGCTTTAGAACTCCTCCTGTAATTTCTTCTAATCTACTCTGTAAGGATATTCTAAAGTTCACCTCTCAGTGACACAACCCTATTCAAAATCTCAGTGTTATTCTTTTAAGGAAACCACCAAATTAGTTACAAAGTCCCAGTCCCTAATATTGGAAACCTTGAGCAATTTTACTCTCTGTTACCCTTTAGACTCATTTTCTGTCCTTCCTTTTGCACAATCTACCATCTAACCAAATTGGACAACTTGCTGATCCTCAGAATGGACTATGATTTCTCTTGTTACTGTATTTTCTCCCTTGAAAGTTTCTCTTCCCCAATTCCAAATGTGGTGTATTGTGTACCTGTTCTTCAGAGGCCATTCCAAATGTGTTCCTTTCTTAAATCTTTTCTGTATTTCACAACCATTTTCACACTTTAGATCAGATGCTACATGATTCCTCCACCCTTTAAACGTATGAACCTCTTTTTACCTTTCATACGGAACTCACTTTCTATTGCCGGATATCGTGATCATTGTGTGCTTTATTATTGCCCACTCTTGGTCCACTTAATAGATTCAAAGTTCCTTTATACTGAGACTGAATAATATTTATCTTTATATTTGATAAACATAAAAGTTAAATCAATGTTGATTGAATTGAGTTGTCTACACACGAGTTTATGAGAAAATTGCTGAATATGCCTCTACAAATGTGGCCTTGGGTAAATTCCACTATGTAGATTCTCATGGGTTTGGCAATGAGGTAGCAGTCTTTCATATAGCAAAATGCTCGAAGAATTGCTTTTATTTATGTTTGTTGAATTGTTGAACAATGCATAATGATGATATTAAATGGAATAAACTCTCTGGTGATTCTTTGGAATGGAAAGAAAATGAGCTACAATTTAGTCTCAAATCTAAAATTGGTCTAATCTAGTTTGAGACAATGAAGCCAAACTTTTGCAAGTTTTGCCCCTTCTAGGATTATAGAGAAACTTAGATTGGAGTCTAATTTAGACCTTTGTGGGAAAATGTAGAATAAAAAGGCCTATTGAGGTCAGACGAATTGTACCTAGACTCTTGGGTCAGCTTTCTACTTTGTTTCTTGTCCTCCAATTGTCCCAAACATCTGGAATACTGTGACTAAGCTATTTTTTTCTAAAGCACTACTATAATGAAAATCACAATCTAATATTTGGGTAGCATTTTATGGCTTGCAAAGCACTCTTCAAAGTGCCATAGGAGGAACACTATCTTGATTCATCCATTTCACTCAATTCACAAACATTTACTGATTATATACCAGTCATTATGCTGGGACTTAAGATTCAAAGATGAATACTTTTGGTTAGTTCTTTCAAGAACTTCACCTCATAGTAATAGTAGTTGGATAGAAAAGAAAAAGAATGTTAAGAAGTACTAAAAGTTATAAGAAATTCATCTATTCACAGAAATTGTAACTTCCCTTGTTCATGCAGTCACTTATTCTCTTATCTTTTAATCATATTCACTGTAATTACCACTGTTGTCATTATGCAAAGGTTTTTATTCACGAATTTTGCAAAAATTTACTGCAAGGAACTGTTCTAGGCACTTGAATAGTAAACAAGACAGAAAAAAAATCCTGCCTTTGTAAAATTTGCAATCTCCATAAAGAGAGGAGAGAAAAAACAAAATAAATAAATGAATTATATGGTTTTAAAGAAATGTTTCTTTAATATTTATTCAACTTTTGTGTCTTCTTAAAATGCGGATCATTCTTTCTGCCTCTTTTTTTCCTGGGTCTATGCTTTATTGAAGAAAATCTGTTCAGCCTGATCTCAGAAAATTTAATCCTGTAGGACCCACTGAGCTGGTTTCAGATCTCATGATCCTGCCCCTTGGACAAAGGTGATAGGCCAGGATTGGGTATGGGTCATTAGGATTGCATGTGCCAGGGCTGGGGAGTGGGACTTGGAGATATTAGTTAAATAGAATGTGAAGCTTGCTTAAGCTGCATGCAGGGAGAAGAGGAGAATGCCTGTCTGTAGAGAGAAAAAATAATGAAGTAAGGACTTGAAGAAATGTAAGTGTGAGAACATATGGCCCTGGAGAATGCAAATATTGTCCCTGTGAAGCTCAGCTGCACTTCCTTCCCTTGTCTTTCACAAGGTCCACCTTTTCCTTTTAGTAAACTATACTTTGAATACATTTTTGTTACTTGCAAGGAAGTTATCCTAACTAGGATGTCTTTTATGGTTTTCAAACAATTGCAAACAATTTCAGAAAAGATACTCCAACAATTTCACAAGTGGCACTGCTTAATGAGAATGGATGCTGTCCAGTTTATTCAAGCCACACGTGCTGGCTGATGTCAGCCCTGAGCTTGATGCACAATTATGTCACACAATCTCCAGCAATTGTAGAAATTAATAAATTAATTTAATTAACCAGGATTCTTTACCTCCTTGGGTGGTATAGAAAAAGGAAGCTGGAAATCATGCTTCCAAGTCTGGACATCTTATTTGAGATAGGGTCATCTAGATTTGTCTGTAGGATGGAAGTGGGGAGACTGAGAAAGAAAGGCCGTTCTGTGGTCAGATAAAGTTGTTGAGAGCGCTTTGGGAGGGCTGTATTGAACCCCTTTGTTCTCTGGGGTATAAGTAACTAGTACATGAGGCAATGCAAGCAATGAAGGGAAATGTGAAGTCCTTGAAATAACTCTGACAAAGTACTTTGAGGGAAAATTTTTATTCTGAGTTCTGAGGTTGTGGGAAACTACTGAAAAACTAATGATAGCAGTGATGTGATCCTGTGGGCAAAGAGCAATACCTAAAGCATGATGAAAAGAAGGAAGAAATAATTCCAGGTCAGAGGTTATTGAAATCTTAGCTAAGTTCATAGTAACAAGGCAAAGAAACACATGCTGTGTTGTCATCTAAGCAACTCCAAGTTTTAACGACATCTAAGGGAGAAAGGCAGTGAGAGGTAGAAAGGCCACTCTTTGAGACATGAATCACACAAATAAATATCAATTTTTAAAAGTTCTTCCAGGAGAAAGATTGTCTCAGTCAAATGCTTGAATGCGTGACAATCCCATTAACATCATATGCTCTGGGTATTGAATCCTGCATGGGAAGACAGCAGTTTCCAATCATCTTTCTACATATTATTAGGAGTGTGGCCAAAGTAAAGAGGGAAATGAAAGAATAGGAACAAATTGAAAAGTGTTTGAGGAGGTCATTTTTTAAAATAATCAAACTCTGATGAATAGTTGTATTTTTTATTAATGATGACAAGAAATAATCTCACAGTAACAAAATGTCAACATCTACTGACCTGGGGTGGTGTGTAAAACAAGGACAAACAGTTTGCTGATTTCTTGCCATGTGTTTCAAACACTTGCAAAAATGAGGCTGGCCATTTAGCTGTGTTTATTCGTTTTATGATAAAAAGCTACTTTTTCTTACCAATCTGTCAAAATTTGAACTTAAGAGAGCTGAAAATGAATCCAAAATATTTCCCAACCCACCTTCAAACTAGATGTGTTTTAAAAGTCTATTTTTAGGTTCAGTTAAAACCCTAATATAATTATGAATAAAACAAATATAATCCTTCCTCTCATAAGTGTACTTACGGTATATTAGGTAAAAACTGATATTATTAAATAAACACACAGAAAAAGTATATAATAACAAATTTGCTAAGTGCCATAACAATTATAGAGTACTATGAGAAAGTATATGGAATAGATCTGGAGGTCAGGAACGGATGGAGGGCAAACATCTAAGCTGAGACCTATTAGATAAAAAAGAGCTTAATAAGTAGAATGGAGGCCAATAGGTAAAGAGTAGAAATTAATGAATTATTTTCTTCAAGCCTAAAAGGACTTTGAGAGCTTCCCTGGACAGCCCTCATTTTTATGCAGGTAATGAATTATTTAAAAAGGAGAATCTAAGGCTCTGATTACTTAAACAATTAGTCAAATGAATGCAACAAATAAATGATGGAAGAGAAATTTGTGGTCTTCTGCTCTCTGGTGGAAGCTGTTTTACCTTGTTCTTTATTATCTTCCCGTATTCCCTGGCTCCCTCAAACCATCCTGTTTTGCTTATTTTCCTTCAAAAGACTTACTAAGGTTTTGTGTGTAATCAGAAAGAAGGCCGTTATATAAACTAGATTTATTTTTCATTTGTTTTTTTTTACTGCCCATCTTTTTTTATTATAACCATACGAGTGAGGGTGCAGTCATATCTCATTTTGGTTTTGATTTACATTTTTCTAGTGATTAATGATGTTGAGCATCTTTTCATGTGCCTGTTGCTCGTTTATATATATTCTTTGGATTGCTAATTTTTTAAAAAGGGAGTTCAACTTTTATTTTAGATTCAGGGGGTACACATGAAGGTTTGTTATATGTGTATATTGTGTAATATCGAGGTTTCGGGTACAAATGATTTCATTATTCAGGTAGTGAGCATAATACCCAATAGGTAGTTTTCCAGCCCTTTCCTTACTCCTTCTTCCATGACTCAATAGTCCCCAATGTCTATTGTTCTCATCTTTATGTCCCTGTGTGCCCAATGTATAGACAGATTTTTAAAAAAGAACAAGTATCTAATATATGTTCTTGGCAGTTTAATTTTAATATTTCATTAAAATGTTATCTTTTAAAACTAATCTATTTATGTAGCTAAAAATAGAAACACAAGACTTAAAGCAGCAAACCAAAGCCACTGCTCCACCCTGTCCCAGCCCTGCAGTTTTCTTCCTAGTACACTTTCAAACTGAAGGTTTTTTTTGTTGTTGTTGTTGCTGTTGTTGGTTTTCATCTCCATATTTCATAGTACTTGCTACTATGTAGTTTCATTTATCCTGATCCCAGGCCTTTATGCTATAGTTTTCATGAAAACTCTACAATGCACTGCCGTGATTTTTGCTTTAAGGTATACATTCTCAACAGGGATGATATTTCCCTCCAAAAGGATGAAAATTGGTTGTTCATGGAGTTCCTGAACTATTCTCAGCTGTTACAATGGTGTATGGCCTGTAAAGTTCAACCCTGTCTGACACAATCTCATTCTTTACAATTTAATTTCTCGTGTTTGGTTTTCATGGGCATCCCATGAGCAGCATTGACATTGAGTTCATGGAAGATACACAAAATGTATATAAGATCAGTGCTACAGGGAGTAGCTAGCTTTCTTTCCTTAATAGATTGTAAGAAGTGGCCTATTCAAGTTTATTGGCTGCCATTGGCTACCTTATGGATGTTGTTTATGTTTGATCCTCATTGTTTTGATGTGTTACTAGGACTTTGAGAATTAAATAAGAATAGTGCTTTAATAGTTATTCAATAGTTATTTGGAATAATTATTCAATAGTTACTCAAAAGAGTTATTCAAGTATATAAAAGTTATTAAATCCATCATTATACAGGTGCTGAAAACAAAAAAAGTAACAATATATAAATGAATATCTGGCAGCTAGTTAAGTTAAAAGTTATTTTCTTATATTGAGCAGAAGTTAAAAGTTAAGGTCACTGGCCAGGCGCGGTGGCTCACGCCTGTAATCCCAGTACTTTGGGAGGCTGAGGCAGATGGATCACCTCAGGTCTGAAGTTCGAGACCAGTCTGACCAACATGGTGAAACCCCGTCTCTACTAAAAAATATAAAAATTACCTGGGCATGGTGGTGGGCACCTGTAATCCCAGCTACTTGGGAGGCTGAGGCAGAACAACTGATTAAACCCAGGAGGTGGAGGTTGCAGTGAGCTGAGATCACGCCATTGCACTACAGCCTGGGTGACAGAGTGAGACTCCATCTCACCAAAAAAAAAAAAAAAAAAGTTAAATTCACTAAAAATAAACTTTAAGAAATTTAATTTTGTAATTAGTTTACTTTTGCTGAAAATTAATAGTTTTGAAAACTATTACTGTGTATTTATATATGTTGCTAACTTGTATAATTATATAATTAAATATATTAAAATTTGCAATAATCATGCAGTTACAAAGTTGTTATATGCTAATAGTTTTTTAATTTTTTTTTTTTTTTTTCTGTTTGAGATGGAGTCTCACTCTGTCGCCCAGGCTGCAGTGCAGTGGCGTGATCTCGGCTCACTGCAAGCTCTGCTTCCTGGATTCACGCCATTCTCCTGCCTCAGTCTCCTGAGTAACTGGGACTACAGGCGCCCACCACCACGCCCGGCTAATTTTTTGTATTTTTAGTAGAGACGGGGTTTCAACAGGGTTTCGATCTCCTGACCTGATGATCTGCCTGCCTTGGCCTCCCAAAGTGCTGGGATTACAGGCGTAAGCCACCAGTTCCAGCCAGTTTTATAATTTTTTAAATATTACATTTAACTTGTAAAATTTAGTCATTCTGAAATTTGCATTAAACAAAAAACTAAGTTTTATATTTTTTATTTCGATGTATAAAGCACAGATATATCTATAACATATAAATAAGAGCACAACGTATCTTGGGTATAAAAATGTCAAGGAAGGAATGAATAATTACAGTGAAAAGTATCTAAAAGTTTTCTTGGGGGGAAATAATGGAAAAAAGTTGGAAGATTTAATTTAAACTATTGCATTACTTTAAAGAAATTAAAATAAAAATATTTATTTTTATGAATCTCTATATATTTACTATTTCTGATACCTTTTTGCATATAGCTTCCCCTGCTCTTATGAGTCAAGTAGTAGTCTACTGCTTTCTGTTTTCCAAAATTTGTTAAAATATTATGTTTACTAGGATCTCCTCTATTCTCCTAGTCCTTCGGGTTTATAGCATTTTATTTCTTTTCTCTTGTATTGAAAGAGTAATGAAATAAGTCCACATGGCTAATTGCTACGTTCAATAGAAATTCATGTAGTCTTTTAAGTGGGAATAAATTTAATCTCTTAACTGTATTCATTTAACCAGAAACTTTCCCTATCCCCGCTCCCATTTTAAACTTTAACATGCTTAAATTCTCTGGAATTTCTATTGTAAATACAACCTTCCAATTTGTTTTGATCACAGATCTAAATAATGTAATTTATGTTATTGTGAGGGATAGATTTGTACTTAGCCTGGAGCTGAACTTACTTCAGGTACCACTGTAATAAACAAAAGCTTGGTTTCTATGGTTTCTCCTATAGCTAACATTTAGAGATTAACAGGTATTGTTACCACACTGGGCACTGGGGCGATATATGTCAGGGGAGGCAGGAAACAAAGAAAGCACCAGATAATTAGAGTTTAAAAAAAAAAAAAACTGTGATGATTTCATTATTCTACAAGGACTAGATGGTTGAATAAACCTATACTTGGATAAATATGCTTTTTCTGCTCTTCTCTCTGGAGTAATTTAAGAGAAAACCAAAGAGGAACAACAATTACACAATAGGCTGGGTGGGTGGGGAATCTCAGGTCCCAGGGTACCAAGCCAAACTCTCAATCTGGCTTGGACATGGTACCTTCCTAGCCCTACTCCACAGTAAAGGATAAATTGAAATACCTTTTCTTGACATCATGGAATATGCTTAATTGGCCTTTTGTCTGACTGTATTGGCTTAATCTTTTCTAATTTGTTAAGTTGGAGGTGGATGAGAAGCAGTTTATTTTAATAAAAACCGTTCCATTAGGCTTAGATGTATGAAAGACAACAAAAATACATGTCATTGAAGGAAATTCAGTTTATTTATGCAATCTACTCTTAAACCAAGTATAGTCATCAAATTTAGAAAAGTTGGCAACATATACAGTACTTTTATTTAATATATGGTTTGTTTTGTTCATATTTCAACAACGTTTCTTTATTTTCTTTTTCCAGTACAGGATCCAGCCCAAGATCACATTTCATTTAGTTATCATATCTCTCTATCTCTTTAATACAGAGAGCAGTGGCTAAATTTTCATTGTCATTCTAGACATTGTCAATTTTGAGCAATAAAAGCAAATTATGTTTAGAATATTCTTTACTTTGGGTTTGTCTGACAGTATCATATCCAGAAATAATATCAATAAATCTATTACAGTTAATTTTATTTAATTGACAAAATTATACATATTTGTCTATATTTACAGTGCACAACATGATGTTTTGATACATGCATACATTGTCCAATGGCTAAATGAAGCTAATTAACATATCTATTACCTCACTTATCATTTTGTTTTTTGTGGTGAGAACAGTATGTGCTTTCAGTAGTTTTCAACTGTAGAGTACATTGTGACTAACTATAGTCTCCATGTTATACAGTAGCTCTCCTGAACTTATTCCTCCTGTCTAGCTGAAATTTTATGTCTCGTGAACAACATCTCCCCATTCCTATCACTTCTCTCCTGTGGCCCCTGCTAACCACCATTCTAATTGCTGCTTCTATGGGTTCTACTTTTTTAGATTCCCCACATACGTGAGATCACACCGTGTTTGTCTTTCTCCGCCTGTCTTATTTTATTTAGTGTAATGTCCTCCAGGTTCATTCATGTTGCCTCAAAAGATGGGATTTCCTCATGTTTTAAGGCTAAATCATATTCCTTTGTGTGTGTGTATATATATATGTACACACACACACACATATACATATATATATATGAAGGATTCTTTATCCATTCATCTGCCGATGGATACTTAGGTTGGTTCCATATCTTGGCTATTGTAAATAATGCCACAGTGAACATAGGAGTACAGATATCTCTTTGACATACTAATTTTATTTCCTTTGTATGTATACCCAATAATGCAAATGCTGGATCATATGGATTTCTCTTTTTAATTCTTTAAAGAATCTCCATACTGTTTTCTATAATGTCTATACTAATTAATATTCCCACCAACAGTATGTAAGAGCTTTTTTCCTCCACATTCTCATCAAAACTTATCATCTTTTATCCTTTTGATAATAGTCAATTTAACAGGTGTGTGGTGATACATCATTATGATTTTAATTTGTATTTCCCCAATGATTAGTGATGTTGGGCAGTTTTTCAAATTCCTGTTGGTCATTTGTATGTCTTCTCTTGAGAAATGTGTGTTCAGATCTTTTGCCCATTTTTTAATTGTGTTTTTTTTCTAACTATTGGGTTGTTTGAGGTTTTTTATACACTTTGCATATAAACTTTTCATCAGAGGTATGGTTTGAAAATACTTTCTCCCATTCCGTAGGTTGTCTCTTCACTCTATTGATTGTTATCTTGACTGAGCAAGAGATTTATAGTTGGATGTAATCTCACTTACCTATCTTTGCTTTTGTTGCCTGTGCATTTGGGGTCATATCCAAAAAAATCATTGCCCAGACCAATGTCATGGAACTTACCCCTGATTTCTTCCAGTAGTTTTATAGTTTTAGAGTTTTCTTCCAATAGTTTCAAATCGTGTGTGTAAGTCTTTGATAACTTTTCAGTTGATTTTTGTATACTATGTGAGATAAGGGTCTACTTTATTTCTTTTCATGTGGATATCTATCTTTTCCAACACTTTATTTAAGAGACTCTCCTTTCCTCACTGTGTGATATTGGCATCTTTGTGAAAATCAATTGACCTCAAATGTATGGATTTATTTCTAGGTTCTCTATTTTGTCCCACTGGTCTATGTATTTGTTTTTACACCTGTGCCTTTCTGTTTGAAATACTATTACTTTACAGTGTATTTTGAGGTCAGGTAGTGTGATGCCTCCAGCTTTGCTCTTTTAGCTAAAGATTACTTTGCTATTTGAGGTGTTTTTGGTTCCTTACAAATTTTAGCATTTTTTTTTTCTGTTTTCTGTGAAGAATGCCATCATGATTTTAGTACAGATAGCATTGAATCTGTAGATCAATTTTGGTAATATGGACATTTTAACAATATTAATTCTTCCAAATTATAACATGGGATATCTTTCCATTTACTTGTGTCTTCTTCAGTTTTTTTCAGCATTAATATATAGTTTTCGGTATATAGCTCTTTTACCTCCTTGGTTAACTTTATTCCTTTTTTTTTTGTGGTAGCTTTCGTAAATGGGATTATTTTCTTGATTTCTTTTTTGAATATTTGTCATTGGTGTATGGAAGTACTATGATATTTTAAATGTTGATTTCATATTCTACCACTTTACCAAATTTGTTTATTAGTTCTAATAATATTTTAAGTGCAGCCTTTAGGGTTTTCTTTATATAAGATTGTGTCATCAGCAAGCAGAGACAATTTACCTTCCTTTTCCATTCAGATGTCTTATTTCTTTCTCTTGATTAATCTCTCTGGCTAAGACTTCCAGTACTCGACTGAATAGAAGAAGAAAGTGGGCATTTTTGCCTTATTCCTAATTGTTGAGAAAAAGCTTTCAATCTTTCACTGCTGAGTATGATTTTAGCTGTGGGTTTGTCATATATGGCCTTTATTGTGTTGATGTACATTCTTTATACACCTAATTCATTGAAACTTTTTATCATGAAAAGATGTTAAATTTTGACAAATGTTTTTTCTGCATCTATTGAGATGATAATATGGTTTTTGTTTTTCCTTATGTTAAGGCACTGTATTACATTTATTAACTTCCATGTGGTAAATCATCCTTGCATCCTGTGGATAGCTTCCACTTGATCATGGTGAATGATTGTTTAAATATACTGTTGAATTCAGTTTGCAGGTATTTTATGGAAGGCTTTTGCACCTACGTTCCATGGGAATATTGGCCTGTAGTTTTCTTCTTTTGTTGTGTCTTTGTCTGATTTTGCACTTAGGCTAATGCTTACACTGTAGAATGAGTCAGAGATAATTCCCAGCTACTCGGGAGGCTGAAGCAGAAGAATCACTTGAACCTGGGAGGTGGAGGTTGAAGTGAGCCAAGATTGTGCCACTGCACTCCAGCCTGGGAGACAGAGCGGGACTCCATCAAAAACAAAAACAAAAACAAAAACAAACAAACAAAAAAATCAACTCTTAATTTTATTGATCATGTTAATGTTTTTTTTCTATTTTCTATTTCATATATTTCTCCTCTGATATTTGTTATTTTCTTCCTTCTGCTAAGTTTGGGCTTATTTTTTCTTTTTCTTGTTTCTTGAGGTGGAGTTTGTTTATGTGTGATCTTTCTTTTTTCTTTAATGTAGGTGTTTATTTCTATAAACTTCATTCAGAACATTTTTACTGCTTCATCCATAAGTTACAGTATGTTATGTTACCATTCTCATTGTGTCAATATGTTTTTAACTTTTCTTTTTGATTTCTTCTTTGACCTGTCAGTTGTTCAGAACTGTGTTTAATTTACACATATTTATAAATTTTCAAATTTTCCTCCTGTTACTGATTTCTAGCTTCATATTATTGTGATCAGAAAAGATGGTGCAATTTGATTTCAGTATTTTTTTTAATGTGGTAAGACTTTTTTTTTTGTGGTCTAACACGTGATCTATTCTCAATAACTTTCAGCGTGTGCTTTAGAAGAGTGTGTATTTTGTTGTTGTTGGATGGAATGCTTTGTATATGCCTTTTAGGTCCATTTAATCTGTAGTGTTATTCAAATCTTTGGCTTCCTTATTTATTTTCTATCTGGAGAATGTGGTTATTGTTAACAGTGGGTATTAAAGTTCAATACTAATCATATTGCAGTTTATTCTTTCAGTTCTGTTAATATTTGCTTGATATATTTTGGTTCTCTGATGTTGTTTCCATATATATTTACTATTGTTGTATCTTTTTGATGGATTAACCAATTTATCAATAATAAATTCTATTTAGTGTCATCTAAGTATAGCCTTTCCTGCTCTCTTTTGGTTACTATTTGCATGGAGTATCTTTTTCTATTCCTTCACTTTCAATCTATGTGTGTCTTTAAAGCTAAAGTGACTCTCTTGTAGACAGCATACAATTGGATGTTGTTTTCTTAAAATGTATTTATTGTTTATCCACTTAGCTACTCTTTTAATTGAAGAATTGAATCCATTTATGTTTAAAGTAATTATTGAACGATACAGACTTGTTTCATTTTTAAAATTGCTTGATATTTTGTAGGTTTTTAAAAATTCTTTCTTTTGCTGTCTTTGTGATATTTATGATTGTTTTATGATGGTATGTTTCATTTCTTTTTCTCTTTAATGTACATACTATATGGCTTTGCTTTATGGTTACCATGAAGCTTACAGAATTCATCTTACAGTTACAGTTAAAGTTGCAGATTCATCTTACAGTTAAAGTTACAGAATTCATCTTACAGTTAAACCAGTCCAGTTTTAACTGATAATGGTTTAATTTTGTTCACATACAAAAACTACACTTTTGCTTCCTCTATTATCTTGTGTAATCATAATATATGTAATATCTAAGCTAACATGCTATTAAAACCATCTAGTTTATTTTTAATTGGTTATATTTTTCATTTTTAAAAAATTCTTTTTAAAAATAAATTCTGGTCCTCTGGTAAAATTCTCCATTTTGACATTTTAAAAAAATGTACTAATTAGACTTATTTTAAAGTCAGTGGTGTACCTATGATTCTGTTTCTAACATGTTATTCCCCTCTTGTTTGACATTTGGTTCTGTGTCCTGTCTTGCCTGGTGATTTTTTTTTTAAACGGTAGACATTGTGCATGAAAAAATCATGTGTTCCTAATTAATAATTTTATTTAATATAAGAATTTCTTTAATACACTTTTTTTTTTTTCCTGGCACAGTTACAGTAGTGACAGATAATATTGCTTTACTCAGTGATTGGGATAATTTGTGCTGAATTTTAGTATCTGTGGGGATGACTATATCTGTTTTTTTTCTGTCTTCTTAGGGTTTTACCTTTTAAGAATCTCAAAAGTATGTTGTTCTTGTTAGGACTCCTAATTCATAGTTGTCTTTGTTGTATCCACAGAACTATGAGACTTTCAAAAATTCTTCTTAGCTTTTTTATCTATTGCTTTCTGCTTTGTTTCTCCAACTCTTAAAGTGTTTCTTAACCCTTCAGGAATGAGGAAATATTTGAAGATAAAAGCAGAATCAAATACTGAGTTTACTTCTTTGTATGTTTCCCCCTCTCCCTATCCCTTGAATTGTGGCTGTCTTAGTAGTCCTTACTCACTTCTGTTTCCCTACTACACTACTCTCAGATAGTGGAAAGCTCTGATCTGCTGCTCTGTGCTAAATCTTTTGGCCTACTTCAATTATCAGTTAGTAAATCCCTTAAAAGAAAAGTGGCAGAGATTTTGTCTTAACCACATGGATTTTTCTTTCTCAGGTTTCTTGATTAGTAAAGTATATTTTGCCTTGACTATTCTCTTTTCAATTTTAGCTTTTATGGTTGCTTTTGCTAGGAAGTTTGGTAGTACTAATAAGTATTCCGTCAGTCAGAATCAGAAGTCAAACAAGGTTGTTTCTTAAAAAGCAGCTATGCATTGTTTCTGATTAGTAAAGTTGTGTGTGTTTTCTTAGAAATTTGGAAACACAGAAAAGTAAAAAAAAAAAATTTAAAGTCATTCACGATCTTTTTTGCTTCATTATCCTCACTTGATTAATTCCTAATTATTTTTCTATTTTCAGTCTCGATTAACTTCCTCAGAGTCAAATCAACTCTCATATTAATTAGATGCTATTCACAGCACCTTTTTTTGTTCTTTCTTCTCATATTGTGTTGCCATGTTTCTTTTTGTGTTTATTTGATTTGCATTTATATCTCTCTTTATATTATTAGTTTTACTGTGGCAAGGACCATGTCTACTCTTTCTGTAAACCCAGTATCTATTACAGCCTTAAACATAGCAGATATTTTATATTTATAGAATCTGCTGCACTACCATTATTTCTGCTTTGTATGCATATCTTTTCAACTAATATTCTATTATGTATATAATTTTCATGTGTATTACTATATTTTCTATATTTAAAAATTAATTTGATAACATATTATAAACATTTATTCATATAAAGTTTTGTTTCTAATATCAGCTCAGTCATCAATTATTTGATCTTGGAAATTTTAATTAACATTTTTAGGAGTCAGTTTTCTTATCTGTAAAATAGGGAAATGATAACTGCTGTAACTACTCATTCTGGTCTTTTTCAAAAGTAAATGAGACCACTGATCTTCATGGATCTTGTGGCATAAAAAATATTGGATATGAAATGGTTAAACAATAATGTCTTAAACTATTGTTACCATTGTTTCTTGATGGATAGTCTACAGAAAGTGTAAGTGGAGTATTTGATGTAAAATTCATGTTTACTTTAGAATTCTAAGGCATAATTCTTTTTCACTATAGATGGAGAAGCTCTTCACATATAGAATATTTACATGATGGCAAAAGGAAGACTGTCAGGAACAATTGTGTAAGAAAACAAAATAAAGCTAAAACAAGATGCAACTATTCTCATTACAGCAAAGTAGGCAATAAGCTTTTTGTAGAGCACTTTGGAAGGAGGCAGACACATTTGTAGACATGTAATAAGCACTCAGTTGCTACAAGTAAGTGCATGAGCAAACAAATAGTTGCAGTTATTAATAAGAGCTGAGAATTAAAAAAGCTATCCTATCTTAGAAGATTTGAAAGAAGAACACTGAGACAATCAGCAAAATCCAGATGAGACCTGATCATTTGCTCTAGCCACGTTAAATTATTGGCGGGCTATATGAGAACTCCATCTGTCTCTATAGTTACAGTTTATTTATTTCTTTCATAAAATTTTTTATTATTTTCTTTTGATCATAATAAATATATGACAGCATTAATAGTACCAAATATTGCTTAAATGATTTCCACAAATATTTCTGTTTCCATAATAAATCTGTGATATTAAAATAAAAACCTTCAAATATTGCTATATATGATACCTAGATGGGTGAACTTTGCTTAACCATAGTCAAGGTTTTGGTAGCCAGAATTTATAAAACAAGTTATATAATATTACCTACAGAATCCTTTGCCACAGGGATCATTCTTTCCAGGTGGATCTCACATTACTACTTTTGAAGGAGAAAAGTAGAAAACACTACGTAATTGCAGTGTATCAATATCGATAACTTCCAGGTGAAGTAAATTCGTTGTAACAATAATAGAAATTCCACTTTTCAATAATGTTCAGGGGAAAATCCTAGAATTTTCATGTGGGATACTTTGTTTTTCTACCTTTTTTTTTTTTTTTGCTTGGAAAATGTTGCATAACTTAGTGAATGGAAATCATTTTGTCAGATAATTTGGCAATAAACATATTTCCCAATGCTTGGTCATGTAAATCCTATCTGGCAAAGTAGCCATTTAATCAACAGAGTAAGAAAATAAAAATTTAATCTAGAAAGCAATTGAACTAGCACTGAGTGTAGAAGCTGGACAAAAATGGAAATATCATTGCTCTGTAGTTTCTCCAATTTTATAAATGATTATTAACGAGTAATGAATCAATTTCCTAGTTCCTCTGTACAATTTGGGAAAACAGAAGAGCAGAAAATCCTCTGCCTTGAGACTGCTGTACTATGGTGATTACAAGGGAACACAATTAGTGATGTTCACTAATAACTTGTTAAATCAAATCAGCTTTATAATCATGAAAAACTAAGAAAGTTATGAGGAGCCAATAATGCCAAGGTGAGAAAATATGAAGGCACATTTGTAAATGTGAATTATTCAGAACATAAGGTAGATAATTTATTGTTACTTATTCCTATAATAATTCCTTACTAATGAGACTTTATTAATTTGGAATTTGAGATGATTTGGAATCTTGGCTGAGATTTGTCCTTCTATTCACTGTGAAAATGAGATTTGGAAAGCAAGTTAGTAGCCAAACAATAAGGATAATATTTTTGAAAGTTCAAGTCCTACATTCTTATTCTTTGTTAATAAATAATAAATGGCATTATTGCCTTTTTTTTTTTTAACCCAGAAGAAGAGGAGAATATGGGGCAAGTCTATTCACACCAGAAGCAAAAGTAATAAAACCCTTAGACCACTGGAGAAAAGAGGAAGAGAACAGACAAAGGGTTCAGGAAGTGAGGGACAAGAGGTGAGACATGAGCAGTGATGTGCTGACAAATGATTAACAATTGCAGCATTTGATAATTTTTATGGTGTAATGTCTCACATCATGAATAAAATTTCAAGTTACCAGTCTGATGTCATTGAATGTAGAATTAGAAAGATAAACTATACACAAATGACCTGAAGGGCATAAATATTAGTAAAAATTAGTAAAAATGTACTAAAATTATTAGAATATGGTGAATTAAAGTTTTTATTACCTTTGTTTTTAATATAATTAATTTAAATGTAGGTTCATATAATTTAATTTAAAAGAACTTATGTGTTTAACAGCAGGCTAACAACATTCCTAAAAATCTAAAAGTCAACTTCTTTGAACTTTTACTGATATACAATGTTTGTACATACCTATGGGGTAAATGTAACATTTTTTTTTTTACATGCATAGCATGTGTAATTATCAATTCAGGGTATTTTGAGTATTCATCATCTGGTGCATTTATACTTTCTTTTCCTCTTTTTATTTTCTTGGAGACAGATTCTTGCTCTGTCACCCAGGCTGGAGTGCAAATGGCATGATCTCGGCTCACGGCACTCCCGCCTCCCAAGTTGAAGTGATTCTTCTGCCTCAGCCTCCCCAAGAGCTGGGATTACAGGCCCGCACCACCATGCCCAGCTAATTTTTGCAGTTTTAGTAAAGATGTGATTTTGCCATGTTGGCCAGCCTGGTCTCAAACTCCTGACCTCAGGTGATTCACCTGCCTCAGCCTCCTAAAGTGCTGGGGTTACAGGCATGAACCAACATGCCTGGCCGAGCATTTATCATTTCTATGTGTTGGGAACATTTCAAGTCATCTTCTCTAGCTATTCTGAAATACACAATACATTGTTGTTAACTATAGTCACCCTAATCCGCTATCAAACATTAGAACTTATTCTATCTAACTGTATATTTATACCCATTCTCCTCATCTCCCACCCCTCAAAACACCTCCACACCCTTCTGAGCCTCTATTAGCTATCAGTATTTTATATCTCTCTGTAAGTTCAATTATTTTTAGCTCACACATATTAGCAAGTTTATTTTCTGTGTTTTGATAATAGCACATATCTTCCTTTCACTTCTGGGTGTTGTACTCCCTGAAGCACATCTTTCAGGTCTGGTTTAGTGATGATAAACTCCCTCAGTGTTTGTTTGTCTAGCAAAGGCTTTATTTCTCTTTCATTTATGAAAGGTAACTTTGCTGGATATAGTGTCCTTGTCTGGCAATTTTTCTTTCATCACTTTGTATATATCATCCTATTCTCTCCTGGCATGTAGGGTTTCTGTTGAGAAATCTGCTGTTAGTCTGCAGGATTCTCTTATATGTGACTAAACACTTTTCTCTTGATGTTTTTAGAATTCTTTTTTTTTCTTTGACCTTTGACAGTTTGACAATAATGTGTCAGGGAGAATCTTTGAGTTTCCTGTATCTGGATTTCTAAATCTCTTGCTAGACTTGAGAAAATTTCTAGCTATTATTTTGTTAAATAAGTTTTCTAGGCCATGGATCTTCATTGGTCAGAGTGCATTGTTAGTGGAAGCTCTGGTGAGATTTTGCTGGGAACAGGGACACCTGTCCAGTCTTGTTGCCCCATAGGTGCTAGTGGTGGGCCAAGAGTGCCTGTTCTTGGACCCCTGAGCAGTATACATAGCCACTAGTGTTAGCAGGTTTAGGCAGGCCAATTCTTGAGCCTCCAGGTGGCTTGCCTGGGTGCCAGTAGGAGCAGCTGTGGATCTAGCAGATGGGTGAGTCCTTGGGCCCCTGAGCAGCATGCATAGTGTGGGTCATGGCAGTAAGGTGGTGGGATAACTCTTGGACTTTCAGACAGCATTCCCTGGTATTAATGGTGGTTGTGATGGGCTGGGTGGGTCATTCCCCATTCCCCCAGGTGGCACATGTGGATGCTGATGTTGGTGGTGGCGGCAGGCTGGGCTGACCCATCTTCAGGCCCCTGGGAGGACTGCAAAGATACCAGCAGTGGTAGACAGGGTGAGGCGATCCTCAGGCTTTCAGACAGCACGCTTGAGTGCCAGCAGCAGATTTTCTGGGCTTGTGGTTAGGGCCCCTGGTGGTGCACACATGTGCCTAGAGTGACCGATAGGGTGGAGTGATACCCCAGGTCCCTTAGTGGCATTCTTGCATCCTAGATGGGGAATACCAGGTGAGGTGGGCTTCTCTTTAGGTCCCCTCTCCGTAGAGTGCATAGGTGTAAGGTGTAGTGGGCACAGTAGGGCAGTCCTTGGGTCTCCAGATTGTGTGTTTGGATGACAGGCATTATTGGGCTGTTATTAGAGTCCCTGATGCTATGTGTGTGCACCTGGGGTAGCTTACAGGGCAGGACAACTCCCCAGGTCCCTAGGGAGTGTGCTCACGGGAGTGATGGTGGTGCCAGCCTGGGTGTGCCTGGTCTGAGGCCCCCAGTGGCACACACAGGTACAGGCTGTGGTGGGCAAAGTGGGGCAATTCTCAGGACCTGGTTGGCATGTCCCAGCAGCAGCAGCAGCAGCAGCAGCAGCAGCAGGCTATCCTCAGCATGTATGCAAGTGTGTGGCAACCTTGCTGCTGGAGGCGGGGTGGGGTTCTGCCCGTGGCAGCCAATCTAGGCAGGTGGCTCTCAGGCTCTGTGGAGCTCATGCTACAGTTCTCTGGCAGTGATAACAGCAATGGTAGTGGGTGGGAAGAGTCTAACAATAAAATTTTATGAGCTTATATAAGCTGGCTCTAGCACACCACTGAATCTTGGCTTCATTCTATACCAGGGTTGAGCCCCTGGGAGATAGTAAAACATATCCAAATAAATTTGGAGGAATCAAAAAATATTGTACATTGAACTGTGATTCCCTGGACATAGACTGAAGAATTTACAGGTCTTGCAGAGAAACCATGAATTCAGAATGGCACAACAAGCAACATGGTTGCAGAGCAAGAAAGCAGCAATGTTGGCGGAAGTGAATGGATATAGGGTAATATTTCAAATTTCATAAAGCCTACATGTGGTTTCCACAAGGTCAGTGTGCTAGTGGGGTGACAAAAAATTGTGAGAAAATTCATGTAACAGAAGAGACCTTAACTAGATGCTATGATGGGAAACATGGGTTTCAAAGTGGATGTTACTACATATAAAGCTTCAAAAGACTAGATAGCAAGACTGGTTCAAGATGGATATTGTTTGAGGATGCTTAGTACTTAGGTAGGACAGAACACTTACAATAGCTGCCAGCATAGTGTGAAATGACAGCAGGTGGACCAGTGTCCCCATCACACTTCTTCCATGAGTATTTGGATGAATCTTGAAAAGGAGAAGGTAAAATAAAAAAACCTATAGCAAGACAAAAATAGTCCCAATAGGGAGTTTGAGTTCATTAAATAGTTACCTTGAATAATATTAATTGAAAAGTTTAAGACTTTTTTCCTCATTAATTGGGATAGGAGTAGGAAGGAAAGAAAAACTTGGAGAAAATAAGGTTACACTTTTTGGCGTATGATATGGTTTGGCTGTGTCCTCCCACCCAAAATCTCATCTTGAATTGTAATCACCACAATCCCCCTGTGTCAAGGGTGGGACCAAGGGTAGAGGTAATTGCCTCATGGGGGTAGTTTCTCCCATCGTGTTCTCGTGATAGTGAATGGGTCTCAGGAGATCTGATCATTTATAAGCATCTGGCATTTTCCCTGCTTGTACTTACTCCATCCTGCAGCCCTGTGAAGAAGGTGCCTGCCTCTCTTTTGCCTTCTGTCATGATTGTAAGTTTCCTGAGGCCTCCCCAGCAATGTGGAACTGTGAGTCAATTAAACCTTTTTCCTTTATAAATTACCCAGTCTTGGGCAGTTCTTTATAGCAGTATGAAAATGGACTAAACAGGGTACATCTGAGTTCTAGCAAAAGTTACATTTTAGGGTACATCTCAGTTTCAATTTCTCTGTAGTTAGCACACACTTATAAGGATAATGTTTTCTTAATTAAGAAATTGTTTTCAAAAATCTTTATATAAATTATGTTTCATTTCAAAATAAATCTCTAGCCAAAATTTTTCTTTCAATTCTCTCATGTTTGCAACAACTTTAGAAATCCCACATTTTTGCTTTCCTGTCACCTTCAGAATGGCACGTCAACAGATGAATGGATTAAATATATACACACACACACACACACACACACACATATACTCAATGGAATACTATTGAGCCTTAAAAAAAGAAGGAAATTCTATCATTTACAACATAAATGGAACTGAAGAACATTATGCTAAATGAAATAAGCCAAGTACAGTAAAACAAATTCTGTGTGGTTTAACTTACACAAGGACTCTAAAACAATGGAACTCGTAGAAGCAGAGAGCAGAATGATGGTTGTAGAGGCTGGGGATGGGAGGAGGAATGGGAAGATAATGGATAAAGGATACAACATCTCAGATGGGAGACATTTTCTTTTCTTTTGAGTTCTATTGCACAGCTTGGTGAATATAGTTAGTGTGAATATAGGATAGTTTACATTTCAAAATTGCAAAGAGATTAAGTTTCAAATGTTCTCATCACAAAGAAAGTTAAGTATTTGAGATGATGACATGTCAACTAGATTGATTAACTAGGTTGATTTAATTATTCCACATTGTATTCATAAATCATAACATCACTTTACCTCCACACATTTGTACCATTATAAATTATCAATTAAACATTTTTATTGTGTGATTTTTATGTTGACACTCATATCTTATGATTTGTGAGCACATTGTTTTCTCTTATTTTGTGCCATTACAGGCATTGCAAATAACTGTTCCCTTAGTGATTCATTATGTTAAAAAAATTTTTATTCTAGGCCTTTTAAGCTTGTATAGTGCTTCATAAAAATGCATTAGGCTTTTTGAGCAGAATTTCTTGACTCTAGCTGCTTTACACATTGTTTTAAAGTTCTTTTTGATTTATAAAGTTTCTTTGGGAACAATGAAACTAGTTACTAAACTTGACATGACTGTTATTACTTAGTATATCCTTCCTAGAGTGTGCATGTAGCAATAGCTGTAGGTGGTCCATCATATCCCCTTAGCTCTCACTTCTACACACCACAGCCTACTTAATTAAATCTCTGCTACTCTCTGCCTGAGGGCTTTTTAATAGCCTTGGGGAAACTCTTAGCATATGTAAAAGACAACCCAGAAATAACAGAGAGTTAATGATGCTACAGTAGCACTCAACCTTGGACAGTTGGGGAGTTGGTAGAAAAATACTCCCACTTTCTCTTTCCTCAGTTGGAGTAACTTTGAGATGTGTTCTACATTGTCTTCTAAATGTGGACTTAAGTCTCATTTGCCTACACTAAAAACCAAGGTCACAACACACAATATTGGCTTCATTTCTTTCCCAGTCTTATAACCTTCCATTCCATACCATTGTTTCTTGGATCACCATCCATGTAAACTACATTTATCTCTTTGACTCAGGACCTGCTTTTGAGAAAACATAATCTAATATTAAAAGGGGGTCACAACTATAGAGAAAGATACTTTTGAACTTCATGTACAAAAAATAAACAGTTTTATAATAAAGATGCAAAAGCAATGTTATAAATATGAATGTTCTAAACCAAATAACTTATTATAAGTTCTTCTCTTCTTTTTATTACATTTTCTTTCTTTCAAAATAATAATAACAGCAGCAAAAGCTAAAATTTTTATGGTGTTTAGTAAGTGCCAGGACATGCTCTAAATATTTTACACATAAAATTTTGTTAATTCTTACAACATCTTTGGTGTATCATAATGGTAGGCATACAGAGAAAAAGTGAGAAGTTGAATTTCATGTCCAGGATCATAACTCACAAATGGTAAAGCCTGGGTCTAACTCAAGCAGTGAGATTTCAAAGCCCATACTAATAAATACCATGCTATGTAGCTTCTATGCAACCTAATCTGTAACGATTACTTCAATAACTACCTGCACAGACATGGCTCCCAAATTTATAATTCTAATCTATGCCTTGTCTATGACCTCCAGAACCGGAAAACCACTGTCCCCCTTGGAAATTGTTGTTAGATGTCTCCAGGGGGAGAGCACTTCAAAGCCAATGTATTAAAAGTCAAACACATTTTTTTTCCTTTAAATGTGATTCTCTTCTACATACTAAACTTTAGTTAATATCCCAAAATTCAATGAGTGAATGTAAAAAGGGTTCAGGATATCACTTTATCTTCTTAATTTTCTGAGAGTTTTAAATCATGGATGAGTTATGAATTAGCAATGAATTTTTCTAAATGCTTTCTCTGCATCTAATGATCTAATGAAATGATTGTATGGTTCTCATTTTTTCAGTTAAAATGGTGAATCATATTGATTGATTTTTTAATGTTAAACTAAGTTCATACTCCTAGGATTTATTGCACTTGGTCATGGTTTATTTTCCTTTTTGTGTTTTGCTGAATTCTATTTGTTAACATTTTTTATAATTATTTTTGTATCTATTTTCATTAGTGGTCTGTGATTTTCTTTTATTGCAGTATCTTTTCTCATGCTGGTATCACAGTAATGTTGATCACATAAAGTAAGTTGTGAAGTTTTGCCACCTTCCCTTCTTTTCTGAAAGAGTTCATGTAACATTAGCATTTTTTCTCCCTTAAAAATTTAACAGCCATGCGTGGTGGTTCATGCCTGTAATCCCAGCACTTTGGGAGGCCGAGACAGGCAGATCACCTGAGGTCAGGAGTTTGAGACTAGCCTAACTAACATGATGAAACCCCATCTCTACGAAAATACAAAATTACCCAGGCATGGTGGCAGATGCCTGTAATCTCAGCGACTCGGGAGGCTGAGGCAGGAGAATCACTTGAACTCGTGAGGCGGAGTTTGCAGTGAAGTGAGATAGCACCATTGCACTCCAGCCTGGGCAACAAGAGCGAAATTCCATCTCAAAAAGACAAAAACTATTTAATAAGATTCACTAGTAAAGCCATCTGGGCCTTGAGATTTTTTTCCTGTGGGTAAGTTTTTAGTTAAGATTTCAATTTCTGTACCTTGATTTGCAAAGTGGCTTTCAAAAAAATCACAATCAGTTATCTAGTTCTATCAAATGCTTTTCCTTCATCAGTTGAGGTAATCATATTATTGTCTCTTTATTGTATTACTATAAGACATTACATTGATTGATTTTTTTAAATCTTGGAATTTAAAACTCGGAAACCTGGAGTAAACCCAGGTTAGTTGTCATGTATTATCTTTTTAAACTACTGAAAATCCTTGTTTGGTGATATTTTGTTTAGGAGTTTTGATATTTATTCATGAGAGATGTTGGCCTATGATTTTCCTTTTCTTAAAGTAATGCCATTTTAGTTTGGATGTCACAATTATTTTGGCCTCCTAAAATCAGTAGGAAATTATCCCTCTGAAGAAGGTTTCCTTCCCTTTAGGAAGGCATTTAGAGTAGAGGTAGATCATCTTAATACCCTCGAAGGTAAAGATGAGTCAAATAATTAGTCTTTGACAAGGTTAAACTTGACTCCTATGATGTTTACCAGGGCCTCCTTTTCGGCAAGCCATGAACTCCAAATTTTAGTCCCAGTCTAAAACTCTGCTACTCTCTCAGGCTCTTGGTGCTACGTTTCTCTTGGATTCCATGCCTCTTGGCTTCTTTGCTGTTAGATCTCTCAGTTTCTAGTCCATTGCTTGTAAATCAACAGATGCCTCCAGGTTTAAAGCTAGGCCAAATGCTGGGCTCATTTCTGCACTTTGCTTCTCTCTAGGATCTTGGTCTTTCACATCCTCACTGATGCCTTCACACAGATGTTTTTGAAATTGCATCCAACTATTCTAATTATTCTTAGTAGGAGTGCTGATCTGATAAAAGTTTCCCTGCCATATGTGCAGGCAAAGAGTGTCCAAAGTCATCTTCAGGTGCAAAAAACATTAGTCATACCGCTTAAAGCAGTATTAGCTGCATCAGTGTGACAGCTCAGTCATAGGTGACTCATTGGGCCAGGCTGCATCTAACCAAGAGTTGTTGAAAAAGCCTGGAGACACTGTGGAGCCCGTAAACCAGTCCTGAGCAGTCTAACTCTTGGCTGTTGCTTTGTGAGAAAAAGATATTCTTATGTGTTTATATTATTGTGGTTGGATGATTACTCCCAGCAGCTAAATGCAATTCCTATTTGATTCAGAAGAGGACAAGACAAACAAACTTATTTGATGAGGACAAAAATGATGACTATATGTTTGAGCTTGAAAAGGAAAATTTGGGATAAATAAGAGCAATACATCTTTACCTCTGGGAACTAATTCAATAAAAAAATTTACCTCTAGAAGTAACACAATAAATGTATATGGTTATGAAACCAGATTCAGAAAGAGTTAATTCCATGCAATAATGACAGATATCAGTTAAGTATTAATAATAAAAATTTTGGTTAGATATTATGCTCTGATCATTACTTAGATCAAATGTGAGAAAACCTATCTTTCCATTTGTGCCTATATGCCATATAAAGTGTACTAGGCTGACTGTGCACAGTATTAGGCCTAGATTATGCTATGTTTATGCTGATTCTACCTCTCTAAATAAGCTAATTCAAGGAAGTCCTAGCCAGAGCAATCAGACAAAGGAAAAATAAATAAATAAATAAATAAATAAAAGGCATCCAAATAGGAAAAGAAGAAGTCAAACTATCTCTCCTCAGTGATAATATGATTCTATACCTAGAAAACCCTAACGACTCCTCCAAAAGTCTCTTGGAATGACGTCAGTAAAATTTTAGGGTACAAAACCAATGTACAAAAATAAATAAATTAGTATACATTAATAATGTTCAAGCTGATAACCAAATCAAGAATGCAATCTAATTTACAATAGCCACCAAAAAAAATAAAATAAAATATTTAGAAATAGATCCAACCAATTTGGGTGGATCACGAGGTCAGGAGATCGACACTATCCTGGCTAACACAGTGAAACCCCATCTCTGCTAAAAATACAAAAAATTACCCAGGCATGGTGGCAGGCGCCTGTAGTCCCAGCTACTTGGAAGGCTGAGGAAGGAGAATGGCGTGAACCCAGGAGGTGGAGCTTGCAGTGAGCCGAGATCACCCACTGCACTCCAGCCTGAGCAACAGAGCGAGAATCTGTCCAAAAAAAAAAAAAAAAAAAAAGAAAAGGAAAAGAAATATATCTAACCAAGAAAGTTAAAGATCTCTACAAAGAAAACTTGTACAAGTGAAAACAAAATACTGCTGAAAGAAATCAAAGACACAAACAAATGGACAAATATTTTATCCTCATATATTCAAACCAAAAAAGAGCCTGAATATGTAAAAAGAACAAAGCTGGAAGTATTATATTACCCAACTTCAGATTATTATGTAAACCTACAGTAACCAAAAAAACATGGCACTGGTACAAAAACAGACACATAGACCAATGGAACAGAACAGAGAATGGAGCTTGCATGCCTATAGCCATTTAATCTTCAACAATGTTGACAAAAATAAGCAATGAGGGAAGGACCCCTTATTCAATAAATGATGCTGAGATAGCTGGCTAGCATATGCAGAATAATGAAACTGGACGTGTATCTTTCACAATATACAAAAATTAACCCGTTAGATTAAAATTTTAAATGTAACAACTCAAACTATGAGAATCCTAGAAAAAAACCTAGGAAACACCATTCTGGACATCAGCCTTGGGAAAGAATTTATGATTAAGCCCCCAAAAGCAATTGCAACAGAAACAAAAATTGACAAGCTGACTTAATTAAACTAAAGAGCTCCTGCACAGCAAAAGAAACTATCAACAGAGTAACCAGATAATCTACAGAATGGGAGTAAATATTTGCAAACTATGCATCTGACAAAGGTGTAATACCCAGAATCCATTAGGAACTTAAACAATTGAAGGAACAAAGAACAAATAACCTCATTAAGAAATGGGCAAAAACATACAGACGCTTCTTAAAAGAAGACATGCAAGTGGTCAACACACTTATGAAAAAATGTTCCACATCACTAATGATCAGACAAATTCAAATCAAAACCACAGTGAGATACCATCTCACACCAGTCAAAATGGCTACTATTAAGAACTCAAAAACCAATAGATGCTGGAGAAGCTGTGTAGAAAATGGATGCTTATACACTACTGGTGGGAATGTAAGTAGTTCAGCCACAGTGGAAAGCAGTTTGGAGATTTCTCAAAGAACTCAAAACCGAACTACCATTTGACCCAGCAATCCCATTACTGGGTATATAGCCAAAGAAGATAAATCATTCCACTAAAAAGACACATGTACTCACATGCTCACATGTTTATTGCAGTGTTATTCACAATAGCAAACATATGGAATGAATCTAGGTGGTCATCAATGGTGGATTGTTATATATACACTGTGGAACACTATATAGCTATAAAAAAGAAAGAAATCATGTCCTTTTCAGTAACATAGATACAGCTAGAAGTCATTATTCTAAGAAGTTTAATGCAGAAATAGAAAACTAAATACTCATATTCTCACTTCTAAGTGGTAGCTAATCATTAAGTATTTACATAAATATGGAAACAATAGACACTGAGGGACTACTAGAAGGGAGAGGGAGGTAGCAGGACAAGGGTTGAAAAACTAACTGTTGGTATCATGCTCAGTACTTGGGCGATGGGATCAATTGTACCCCTTAGCATCACTCAATATACCCAGGTAAGAAAACTGCACATGCATTCCCTGCATCTGAAATACAAGTTGAAATTACTTAAAAAAAAAAGTTAATTCAAGTTTTTAAAAACATAACAATAATACTTGAGTATTTATTTTATTTTTTCCCAGTAGTTAAAATAATAAAAATTCAAATGCTTGTAAATACTGAAAATGATAGTAGAACTATTATATTTGTATTTGCGCTTATAGATATCCAATCCCTACTTCACTTTGATGTAGTAAATCAACTTTAATTTTAAAACTAATTTTGAGAGCCACAGAGGAGACTTTATTTCATCCACAATCTTTCTGCTACAACCTCCAGCAAAGCATTAGATAAATTAGTGTTAGGGATTAGCTAGATGTGTTTTGAATATTGGCTAAATTGTTTTCATAGCTCAATCTATCATACCTTTGGCTTTATTTGAGCTCTCCCTTGCTGATGAGCTGAAATTTTACATGTGGGTGCAAAGTGTATTTTATCTGAAAGCCAGGAGTCAGAACTGAATAAAGCCATGGATATTGATTATTCCTCATTAACGTTGAGTTCTTCAAGCAAATAGCTTCATTTCAGATCCAATCCATGCTACGGATAGAACGACTAACTTACAGGAGTACTCATAAGAAAACTGACAAAAATGTGTTTCAAAGAATCATGTTTAAAAAAAGCAAAAGAAAGAAGAAATAAAACCATGGATGGACAGCTTTTAATAAATAATGTACTACTCTCTTAAATGGAGATAATTATATGCTCCAAATTCTTTAGGTGGGTTTAGATTTGGACTTTTTCAGCTGCATGCACAAAGTCAATTCTTTCTCACCTTGTGGTCAACAGCTTTTAACCAGGGACAATTTATCCATAGTTAATGGTATCAGGGGAATTTAATATGTGGCTCTGACTTTTCCAGCATCATGCCCTATTTAACAGACTAGACTATACTTTCCAGAATAGAAAATTCCACCTCCACTCTCACCCTAGGCTCGAGGAGACACCGGAAGTTATGTTACCCAATAGTGGCACCAAACTCTGAGGGAATTTACATATGTCACATAACCTTGTGGGTCTCAGCTTTCCATCCTTTAAAGTTACCTCCATGGATTGGATGATTTCTAAGGATGTTTTTTAGAGCTGTTGTCTATCTGTGGTTCTAGAATTAATAATTCCACTCCACAAATATCCTTTAAACACTTATTTTGTACCCAGTTATATTTTAGACCCTGAGATGAAAAAGTAAAAGTTATTGTCTCTATCTTCTCTGTCCCATTCATGTTGGGCCTAGTCAATGGAATGTGAACTGACCTGAAGTACAACCTATCTGAGCAGGATTTAAATGTCCCGGCAGAGTTTGATTTGGCTTCTTGCATTCCTGTTATCCACTACACACACTATACAAAGTGGCCCCAAGAGTCACTGGCCCTCTAGCTGGACCCCAGAATGAGATCACATAGAATATACCCAAACCTGAGCCCAAATGACCCCAGGTGAGCCCAGGTAAGCCACAGCAAACCTTCAGACTTGTGAGCAAGGAACAAATATTTCCTGCTGTAAGCCACTGAGATTATGTAGTTGTTTCTTGCTACCTCAGAAGCGAAGCTGACTAACATAATAGCTTATTATTTAGTAGGAAAGAGATGTCATCTTCCCAAAAATAATTTTAGTGTAATGTGAAAAGATTCTATGTTTAAAGCCTTTCAATATCTTAATTTGGTATAAAGAAAATAATTTGACACATTATTTTATTTAATTGTCAATCATTTGATCAGGCTGTTTTCTCTACTTTATATCTGAAGACCTTGAGGTCAGAGAGGATTTATTACTGGCCCCAAATCAACCATCTTGAGTGGGGAGAACCATGATCAAATCTAGAACCTCTGAGTTTTGAATTGAAACTTTAGGTCCATCTTATATATTATTCTCCTGCCTCTGGCATAAGTATTTTAGTTATTATGTATTGAATCAGGTTTACATGCAAGTTCTTAAATAAATTGATGGTAGCTGATTCAGGCCAAAAGGAACTTATTTAAGAAAAGGATGAGTAGTCCAAATAAGCAACAGGCAGGCTGAAAAACCTGGATAGGGGCAGCCTGAAATTGTACCCCAAATCATCCCAGAACCATGCTTTTTTTTTTTTTTTCTACCAAGTACCAGATGCAATAGGTTGGATCACTGGCACCACTGGCACTAGACATTGAATGCTATTGCTGTTATTAGTGTGGCAGGCATATTGTCCTTGAAAACTTGATCTTGTTGCCAATAACCCTGTAGTCATGACCAAAGACAATTCTTCTTGATATCCTCCTCTTTGTGTCCCTTGCCCTAGAAGAAAAGTTTGGAACAGCTGAATCTTAGGTCAGGGACCTAGGTGTTCACATTTTCAGCTTTATGCTTACACTAAGGAGTTTCTCCCAAGTTAAGAAAAGGGTTCTGATGCTAGAGAACTAAAGCAATGACAAACACTAGGCAAATATAAAATACATTTTTGCAAATGCTCTTCTTGAAGCTGCAATGTAGGACAGACTAGGCTGTATGTGCCTTTCATTCTGGGATACTAGGCAGTTCAGGGATTTTACTGGGCTGGAGTCTCTGCATCAAGGCTGGGTATATGGGAGAGGCAAATTTTATCTATGGTTAGAAACATGAAGCAAAAAGCAAGTAAAGTCTCTTTTAAGGGAAAAGATGAGCTTGGGAAATAAAGGGGCTGTAAATGCATGAAACTCAAGGAGAGAGACAAGAAGCTAAATCCATATCCTAAGTAAACCTTATGGCAAAAGATTTTACAGTGTGGCTGTCTTTTCTAGATTCCTGGCCCACATGTGTGTGCACAGATTTGTTAAGGTAATGTGCAAATTCAGATACCTAAGACCATTTAAAGGTGGTTTGCAAATATTCTGTGATTGACGTTCAGACTTGGCCCTATTTTAACTAAATAGACATCCCTAAAGCATTGGAAAGCATGAGCATTGTGTATTCAAAGAAATATGTTAACTTCATTTGGCTGGTAGGGATTCCAGAAATAGGATGTAAGCCAAAAATTAAATTCTTAGCCTTCCACCAGTCTGCATGGATGGCCCCACCTTGGCCAAGATGATCTCAAAGAATAATTAGTTCAGGCCATGCTGGGAGGGGAGGTCAGATATGCCTATTATTCCCCCTCCCTTTAGAGTTGAGGCATAACTGACCAGCACTAACATTAAAATAGAGACCGTAAGACCTACAAGACAGACTCTTTGTAGCAGTAAGATACCCAACTCCAACCTGATTTTGACATAGCATCTTATGGCAGATAGCAGGTCCTGAAGAAAAGAAAAGTATTTTATCCCCAAATGTAGTTCTTTGATATATTTTGAAATGGCCCTGCAAAACCATCTCTTTTGGGAGAATTTTACCTTCTGCAGAGAGTCTCCTTCCCTTTCCCAGTCTTTTCCTGATTCAGGGGAAATTTAAGAGTTTGATACCTTTTAAGTTCTGATAAGAGACATTTACCATCTATTCTTTCTGAAGCTTGCTACCTGGAGGCTTCATCTACATAACAAGAACCTTGGCTTCCACAGTCCCCCTTATCTTAACTCTTTCAACTAATTGCCAATCAGAAAATCTTTGACTCCACCTTTGGCATGTGAGTGGGTTGAACCAATATGTATCGCACGTTTATTGATTTATGTCTTTGCCTGTAACTTTTGTCTCCCTAAAATGTATAAAACCAAGCTGTAACTCAACCACCTCAGGCACATGTTCTAAGAACTTCTTGAGGCTGTGTTCTAGGCCATGGTCAGTCACATTTGAGTCATATTTGGCTCAGAATAAACCTCTTCAAATATTTTTGAAGAGGGGAAGAAGGCATGGGCTTGAATTGAAATCTAATTATATGTTAAGAGTGACATGTAATTGTTTTAAGCATTTGATTATGAAGTCACTTGGTGTACTTTTCTTCATTTATGTTATGCATGGGGTTTTTCCTTTCTGGCTGGTAGGAATATAAACATCCCTAACCTTGTCTGAGCTCTGTGGTTTGCACCTGTAATCCAACCTCTTGGGTGGTTCTTTGCTGGGCCTCGGGTGGTTTCCTCACACCTGTGAGATGACTGATAATCATCCGAAGGCTGGAGAAGGGCCGTCATCAAATTTTTATCTCATAAATCCCTCTCTGTGTAGCTCTCTCCTTTTTATTACCCTGCCCTGTGAACTCTAGTTGGCTGTATGTCCTTCAGTCCCAACTCTGTTTTCTTAACTCTGGGAGACTCCCAGGCTCCACTTGGGATTTTCCTCCTTTTCTTGAAGCCTAAAAACTTTTATCAAGGCTGTAAACTAGGGCAATTGTAGGACCCACCTAATTTGTTTTCTCTCTCCCAGGAATCACTGTTCTACAGTGTGTAGGGTCCAATGGCTGAAAAACCATTGTTTTATTTAGCTTGTTTTTAGGTTATTTTGGCTTGTCCTTGTTACACCTTCTTGATCCAGAGTGAAATGTAATTGTACGGATAATTTGTGCTATTGTTTATATCAACATCAACAATAAAGTAAGTGTTTTTTAAAAATATGGTATTTTATTGTTATTTCTCCAAAGCTGTAATTAAATTGATAGTGCTTCCTAAAGGTGTTTTTGAGTTATAAAAAATACATTGAATGCAACAGTGAAAAAATATATTGATAATTATGCCCAAAAGGCAATGTGTAATTTAGGATTTTATAACATTCCAAGTTCTCAAAGTCTAGATTCCAACCTTAAAAGTTGCAAATATGGGCAAATTTCACACAGTTGGCCTTATGTATTAATAGTACATGTTTCTAGGTATGATTTATGTATAAAAGTAAGTCCCTGACTGCAATATACATAGGAAACCAGTATTACATAGAAAAGAAAAAACAGTTTTGGCTGGGCATGGTGGCTCACGCCTGTAATCCCAGCACTTTGGGAGGCCGAAGTGGGTGGATCATGAGGTCAGGAGATCCAGACCATCCTGGCTAACACAGTGAAATCCCATCTCTACTAAAAATACAAAAAATTAAATTAGCTGGTGTGGTGGTGGGCACCTGTAGTCCCAGCTACTAGGGGGGCTGAGGCACGAGAATGTTGTGAACCCTGGAGGCGGAGCTTGCAGTGAGCCGAGATTGCGCCACTTCACTGCAGCCTGAGCAACAGAGCAAGACTCTGTCTCAACAAAGAAAGAAAAGAAAGAAGGAAAGAAGGAAAGAAGGAAAGGAAGGAAAGGAAGGAAAGGAAGGAAAGGAAGGAAAGGAAGGAAGGAAGGAAGGAAGGAAGGAAGGAAGGAAGGAAGGAAGGAAGGAAGGAAGGAAGGAAGAAAGAAAGAAAAAGAAAAGAAAGAAAGAAAGAAAGAAAGAAAGAAAGAAAGAAAGAAAGAAAGAAAGAAAGAAAGAAAAAGAAAGAAGGAAAGAAGGAAAGAAGGAAAGGAAAGAAAGAAAGAAAGAAAGAAAGAAAGAAAGAAAGAAAGAAAGAAAGAAAGAAAGAAAGAAAGAAAGAAAAGAAAGAATAGTTTTATAATTTTTGTCTTCTCCTTAGCTAGTAAAATAGAGTTTCTACAGAAGTACCTACATCTATAGCCTCCATTTCTTAGGTTTAATTAAAATATTACTTATAGATTATATCACCAGCCTCATTATATAACTACCAAGTGGAGAGTGAAGAGAACCTTGATAACTCCGTTTGTAGAACCTTCACAATTATTCTAATTATTATCTGATAGATCAGAGATTACCGCTGTGTATTTCAGCTCAATGTAAAGGTTAAGAAATTCCCTATAGCAAGGAAATCATAATACAGTGTTGGAATAGACTTTAATCAATTTGACAACATTTTTTCTTTATAATTTTTTAACTGAAGAACAGTTGCAATCCAGAAAGCAAGATTTACAGGAAGCACACAGTGACTAGTGCTGCAAGAGTTTATGGGACTTCGGCTACTATGGATCTCAGTGAAAGCATTTTAGTCTCCTAGATAATTTTGCAAATGAGTAGGCAGGTCTCATAGAGGGATTGTGTCACTTTAAATTTTGCAAGAAATGGTGAAGACCCGGTGTATAATGCACAGGTGTTCATGTCCCATTCCTGGTCATCCACATCAACTTCCCAGAGAATAAATGCTTTGAGGGGCCAACTAGAAATTATCTTTAAAAAAGGGTAAGCATCTTGGCCAGGCATGGTGGCTCATCCCTGTAATTCCAGCACTTTGAAAGGCTGAGGTGGGCAGATCACTTGGGGTCAGGAGTTCAAGACCAGCCTGACCATTATGGTGAAACCCTGTCTCTACTAAAAATACAAAAATTAGCCGGGCATGGTGGTGAGTGCCTGTAATCCCAGCTACTTGGGAGACTGAGGCATGAGAATTGCTTGAACCTGGGAGGCAGAGGCTGCAGTGAGCCGAGATTGTGCCACTGCACTCCAGCCTGGGAGACAGAGTGAGATTCCATTAAAAAAAAAAAGTGATAAGAGTCTCAACATGGTTCCACAGGATCCACTTTCATTCTTTCACATTCTTGGTAGAAGGGAAATCTGACTCTTTGGGCTGCAAGTAATGGAGACAAGGGCTTATTAGTAGGATATGTATATAGCAGTACAAGTGTGTCTTCTGGAATCAATGGCAGTCATGAAGCCAAGCCTTGGGAAGGGGCTCTAATCAGGAAATGGGAAACTGTGAAGCCTCAGCACATCTCCACTTCTCTCTGAGTACCATATGCATTCTTGTACCTGCCCTGATTAGCTTTTGCTGTATGCAGTCTATGAAGGGAAGACAATGTTTCACAACTGAATTTATGTGCTATGGGTCTGTCAAAAGTAAAAACAAATTGGCAGTTCCAATTCTTAATTCCCAGAGAAGGGAATATGAGTGTTCAGCTTGGTCAGGAGTTGACCTGTGGTCCAATGAGGAGATTATATTACTGTAAAAAGCCTATCTTTATAGTTCAGCCTCTACAGAGGGAGTAGTTCCCAGGTAAGGCAAAATCATTGTGAAAAGATGTTTAAGCATCTGTGAGTGGATATGTGCTAATGGAAAGGAAGTAGGGGGTTACATTCCCAACTTTTAAGAAGTTTACTTTTTATTACTTAAAAAATAAAAACAACAAAGAAAAAACCCACCAGGCATGGTCCTCACAAGCAAAAATTATATTGCTTTAATTTCTCTCATCATGAGGTTGCTGTGCAGTGAGAGCAAATGTCCTGTTAGATGTAATTTGGGGTTACGAGTCTCAGATTCCACAGGCCTCAGGCTGGACTGCACCACCCAGACTGCTAAGCTTCCCTTAACGCCACCTTTTCAGTTACTGAGATCAGAGGGCCCCACTGCTGAGGGAATTTTGTGCTTTGATGTCAACTAATCTTTGTATCACACAGGGGTTTCTCAATGTTGGTTTTAAGTTCTCTGGTATAAAGTTTGCCTGGTTTTATGTTATGATATCCTGCCCCTAATGACCTCAATAATGTTACCAACTGCATCATATTCCAAACCAACCTTCTTTTTTCTGGAACATCTGTACCTTATGAGCAGATTGAGTCTCTTATTAGAGAAGTTGAAGGCCAGTCAGCTCCTTGATAAAAGGGAACACATTTTATAAATGGGTAAAGGAACAATTGCCTCATGGTGCAATATTAGTGGGAAGTTCCCAAACCCACCTCCCATCCCCAAGTCCAATGTGGTGTTTTGTTTTCTGAATGAGGTAGGCTTTCTGCAATTTGGATGAGGCTTTTATCTTTGTTTACACTAAAAATGCCACAGAGAGTACTTCCAAATCTTGTTTATTTTTATTTATTTATTTATTTATGTATGTATTTCTTATTTTTCAACTTTTATTTTAGATTTAGGGACTACATGTTCAGGTTTGTTACATTGGCAATTTGCATTTCACTGGGGTTCGGTGCACAGATGATTTTGTCACCCAGATAGTAAGCATAGGTAGTTTTTTGACCTTTACACTCCTCCCACTCTCCTCGCTCAGGTAGGCTCTGGTGCCTATTGTTCCCATCTTTGTGTCCATGTGTAACCAATGTTTAGCTCCCACTTATAAATGAAAACATGCAGTATTTGGTTTTTCTGTTCCTGCATTAATTCACTTAGGATAATGACCTCCAGCTGCATTCACGTTGCGGGCAAGGACATTATTTCATTTTTTTATGGCTACATAGCTTTCCATGGTGTACATATACCACATTTTCTTTGTTCAGTGCACTGTTAATGAGCATCTAGATAGATTCCATGTATTGGTATTGTGAATAGTGCTGTGATGAACATATGAGTACATGTATCTTTCTGGTAGAATGATTTATATTTTTTGGGGGTACACACCGAGCAGTAGGGCTGCTGGGTTGCATGGTTATTGCACTTGATGAATAAAGTGTTTGGGAGTAGACTTCAGGCTTCTTTAGGTTTAAGGAAGGGTTACCACTATGAAAATAGAAGCTATCAGAATGGAAAGCTACAAACAACTATATCACATCTACTCACCTACCTGCTTTTGTGGGCACATACTCTGCCCTCCCTGTTGTTAACAATCTATTCTCCCAGCTAAGGCTGACATATATACTACTTCTTAGTCCCCTCATGCTGAATTAGGAAGATTCCACCCACATATTTCTCTTTTTATTTTTTTGGCTAGTTATCCAATTTTCTTGCTTTTCTGGATTGTCCCCATGTACATGCATGCATTTGATATGATTTACTTGAAAGAAGCTTAACAACCATCAGCACAAATTTTTTAAATCAAATTTAAAATTTCACACAGAAAAAATCTTTTTACATAATTAACTCATTTTTTTCTACCAAATCATAAAACTTTACTTTTTATGACTTTAAAACAGCAACAACAAAGAAAAATCCCACCAGGCATGGTCCTCACAAGCAAAAATTAAATTGCTTTAATTTCTCTCATTACTCTACAATAACGTAGTCTTGGTATTATCCAAACGTCGGTTTAAAATTCTTGTTAATGTATTATGAGGAAAGGTAAAATACATCTGAAAGTCATTGTTATTGCTTTGCTCTACAGATCTAAAGACCCAAAGGTGACTTGTGAAGTCAAATTTTATAAACTTCTTCTTTTTTTTTTTTTAATATTATACTTTAAGTTCAAGGGTACATGAGCATAACGTGCAGGTTTGTTACATATGTATACTTGTGCCATGTTGGTGTGCTGCACCCATCAACTTGTCAGCACCCATCAACTCGTCATTTACATCAGGTATAACTCCCAATGCAATCCGTCCCCCCTCCTCCCTCCCCATGATAGGCCCCGGTGTGTGATGTTCCCCTTCCCAAGTCCAAGTGATCTCATTGTTCAGTTCCCACCTATGAGTGAGAACATGCGGTGTTTGGTTTTCTGTTCTTGTGATAGTTTGCTAAGAATGACGGTTTCCAGCTGCATCCATGTCCCTACAAAGGACACAAACTCATCCTTTTTGATGGCTGCATAGTATTCCATGGTGTATACGTGCCACATTTTCTTAATCCAGTCTGCCACTGATGGACATTCGGGTTGATTCCAAGTCTTTGCTATTGTGAATAGTGCCGCAATAAACATACGTGTGCATGTGTCTTTATAGCAGCATGATTTATAATCCTTTGGGTATATACCCAGTAATGGGATGGCTGGGTCATATGGTACTTCTAGTTCTAGATCCTTGAGGAATCGCCATACTGTTTTCCATAATGGTTGAACTAGTTTACAATCCCACCAACAGTGTTAAAGTGTTCCTATTTCTCCACATCCTCTCCAGCACCTGTTGTTTCTTGACTTTTTAATGATGGCCATTCTAACTGGTGTGAGATGGTATCTCATTGTGGTTTTGATTTGCATTACTCTGATGGCCAGTGATGATGAGCAATTTTTCATGTGTCTGTTGGCTGTATGAATGTCTTCTTTTGAGAAATGTCTGTTCATATCCTTTGCCCACTTTTTGATGGGGTTGTTTGTTTTTTTCTTGTAAATTTGTTTGACTTCTTTGTAGGTTCTGGATATTAGCCCTTTGTCAGATGAGTAGATTGCAAACATTTTCTCCCATTCTGTAGGTTGCCTGTTCACTCTGATGGTAGTTTCTTTTGCTGTGCAGAAGCTCTTTAGTTTAATGAGATCCCATTTGTCAATTTTGGCTTTTGCTGCCATTGCTTTTGGTGTTTTAGACATGAAGTCTTTGCCCATGCCTATGTCCTGAATGGTACTACCTGGGTTTTCTTCTAGGATTTTTATGGTATTAGGTCTAACATTTAAGTCTCTAATCCATCTTGAATTGATTTTCGTATAAGGAGTAAGGAATCCAACTTACAAGGGATGTAAAGGACCTCTTCAAGGAGAACTACAAACCACTGCTCAGTGAAATAAAAGAGGACACAAACAAATGGAAGAACATACCATGCTCATGGATAGGAAGAATCAATATCGTGAAAATGGCCATACTGCCCAAGGTTATTTATAGATTCAATGCCATCCCTATCAAGCTACCAATGAGTTTCTTCACAGAATTGGAAAAAACTGCTTTAAAGTTCATATGGAACCAAAAAAGACCCCGCATTGCCAAGACAATCCTAAGTCAAAAGAACAAAACTGGAGGCATCATGATACCTGACTTCCAACTATACTACAAGGCTACAGTAACCAAAACAGCATGGTACTGGTACCAAAACAGAGATCTAGACCAATGGACCAGAACAGAGTCCTCAGAAATAATACCACACATCTACAGCCATCTGATCTTTGACAAACCTGAGAGAAACAAGAAATGGGGAAAGGATTCCCTATTTAATAAATGGTGCTGGGAAAATTGGCTAGCCATAAGTAGAAAGCTGAAACTGGATCCTTTCCTTACTCCTTATAAACTTCTTTATTCTATATGAAGTGAAGAAGGATTCCGACACTTATTCATTTTTTTTTTTTTTTTGGCTGAAGTCTCTATACTGTAGTATTTCCATGATTTTGTTTAATGATTTTATTAGCTGAAATATGAGACAACCACATTGAATGAAAATAAGAAGGTTATATATTAATAGAAAAAGCTTCAAACTAGAAGGCCGACCTGCCCTTTTCTAAATGTCAGACCTTGGAACCCAGTCCTTTAAATGTTTTAATGCTGTTTGGGTGCAAAAAAAAATATTTTTGAAAGATCTCAAAGAATTTACTTATATTGAACAGGTCTTAGAGGGAAAGACCTGTTGAATGAAAATAACCATATCTATATGTGTTGTATTAGAGATTCTCACGCTGCTATGAAGAAATACCTGAGACTGGGTAATTTATAAAGAAAAGAGGTTTAACTGAATCACAGTATCACATAGCTAGGGAAGCCTTAGGAAACTTATAATCATGGCGGAAAGCACCTCTTCACAGGGTGGCAGGAAAGAGAATGAGTGCAAGCAGGGGAAATGCCAGACACTTATAAAAGCATGAGATCTCATGAGATTCACTTATTATCACGAGAACAGCATTGGGGAACTAACCCATTATCCAATTACCTTTATCTGGTCCCACCCTTGACATGTGGGGATTATGAGGATTACAATTCAAGGTGAGATTTGGGTGGGGACACAGAGCCAAACCATATGACACATACGTATACAGTGAGACCAACTAACATGCTTATGGGTTTTAAGTTCACTAATAATGAACTGGACTCTGGGTCACTGTCACAGATGAGAAGTTTCATTTTAAAAGCTTTAAAAAAGAGAATGTAATAAATTGGGGTTGCCTTTAGGGGATCTTGCTCTAATGTACTTGAAAACATTTACTTATTCATATTCAAAATGATTAAATCAAATGTTTAATGAAATTATAAAAAAGATATAAATCTAACCTTAGTTCTTCTTAATGGAGAAGCAAAGAGTAAAAATAACTGGCAAAGTGTGAACTAAACACGTGGCTTATTTTACTTTGCATTCCTTGGTGAATGTATATGGGTTTCTAGAATCTCTTGTATTTTATTCCATTGTTAATATAAGCAATGATGTCCAGGCTCTTGACAATGTTAATATCAATTTTAAATTCTATTTTTCAAGTCAGGTCCAATGCCATTAAAAACTGCATAGTTGTTCCAAATTTGAGTCCTTGAAATTACAAAAAATAATATTTTGTTTTCTGAGATAATAGCACTATTTTCCTACGACAAGATTTGAACTGTTTTCAGCACATTACCCTTTACAAAAATCCAATAAACCCGTTGGCACAAATACTGCAAATTTAAATTACCAATTGCTTACAAGTGGTCCTTAACTCTAATTTTAGGAAGAGGAGGTTTCTGTTTCCTAATTAGTTCACGTTATTGGCCTGAGGCTGCACTTAAAAAGAATAAAATTATCCATTATGTTTTCCTAATATCTCCCATATGTCGTACCTATTAAGAATACGGACACCATCAGCTTTCAATAGGGGTGCTATTGGCATTATGATGTGTCAATTCTTCCTTAAACCAGAATGTCTCATAGAAATTGAGGATTATTTGATACGTCTGGTCTGAACCCACTAAAAGCCTGGGGCTATCCCCGCACATTTCCAAATGTCCTGTAGAGAAAAATCCACTCTCAGCTGGAAATCTAAACACCTCTGAGGAGAAAGAACTATTTTATTCAATGTATCTGCTTATTATCCAGTTATGGATAATGATTTCTAGGTTATTCATGAGTTGCAGTCAAAGCTTCCTATAGTTTAATTTTTTTCCTCAAAAGTAATTCAGATGAATATTTTGCTTTTCGTCCACTACAAGGCTATTATAAGGTATAAAACACAAGCTGATTATTTTTTAAATTTTTATTTGCCTAGGCAAATGAAATAGTAACTTGAACACACACACACATCACAAACACACACACACCACAAACACACACACACACCACACACACACATACGCCAGCTTTGTGACTCAGTCACATAACTTTCTTCAGAAAAAGGACATATTGCAAATATTGGAGGCACAGAATTTCAAACACATTATATGAAGACTTGTAATTAGTGCTTTCAGATCCCTTCTCTTCAGTAAATCCAGAATTGTTGAGTAAAAACAAACAAACAAATAAACCCCCCAAAACAAACAAACAAAATGCTGCAACTGCTGGTGCGGTGGCTCATGCCTATAATCCCAGCACTTTGGGAGACTGAGGCAGGAGTTCGAGATCAGCCTGACCAACATGGAGAAACCCCATCTGTACAAAAAACACACACACAGAAATTAGCTGGGCATGGTGGTGCATGCCTGTAAATTCCAGCTACTCAGGAGGCTGAGGCAGGAGAATCGCTTGAACCTGGGAGGTGGAGGTTGTGGTAAGCTGAGATGGCACCGTTGCACTCCAGCCTGGGCAACAAGAGAGAAACTCCGTCTCAAAATAAACAAACACACAAACAAACAAACAAACAAACTGCAACTTCCCTAGTCTTAAACACACCAGTCCTACAGATGGATACTGTAAGGAGAAACAGCATGAATGAAAATGAAAACATGAACAAGTTAGATTTGACAAAATTACACTTCAATTAGTAATGACAAGATACTATACAAAGGTTCGTTTTCCAAATGTGAAATCTCCATTGACTTCACAAAGACATTGTCACACAGCAATCACATATCATAAAAGGTACCATCACAAATGTACCCAAAACCATATCCTATACAACTAAACTACTGCCTTTGTAAACTTTCATCTGGAAATCTTTTAACCGGCCATTTCAAGAAGCACCAACCTCATATGCATGCCCACCAATTAAAAAAAAAAGACGAAAAAAGTAGAAAACTTACTATGCATCTATGACTTGAAGAAATACCAGCAGATACTTCATCACATCAAATTCCAAGTCCAGAGTAACTGGTTTCATATTTCTTATTATGAGCTCTCAGCAGGAATCTTATTATATGCTGAAATATTTAAGCTAGAAACATTTCTCTTTAAAAGTATTTCAGTTTTTAAGACTCAGTTTCAGAATAAAATTTAATAAATGTTATGTTGAAGACATACAAAATTAAGAGAGATGAGTATATTTTGGGGAGAAACTCCTATGTATGATAAAACGGATTGAGAATCTCTACATTTTAGTTTCTTTTTTAAACGAAATTGCAATAGAGACTCAATGCAAATCCAGATACAACTGTGTTGTTCTGTTTTATCTTCCTACCCCCATCTCCTGCTTATTTTTATCTTTTAGAACTTTTTCACACAAATTAAACATTGCAAAAACTTTCTATTTCAATTTTTAAAAAATCACAAATTCAGAAAGATTGGGGTTGCATCTCAAATATTTAAAATCAATCTTACTATTAAAATTTTCAAATATAAACAGTAGTTTAAAACTTATTTAATTGTCACTTATCAATCCAAAATTATTATTATCTTTCACTTCATTTTTAATGAGATTGATTTTCTTTTTTGAGTAGCAATGTCACTACATCAGAATGTGGTGATTTTTGTCTGCACTCAAAATACTTTCAAATTCTATGTTTTTGACAGGTTTTTAGAAAACACAAAAAATTAATTAAAAAATTCTATTGAATAAAATATACTGAATTATATGATAAGCAAGACACATTCCTTTGGAGGATAAACTGCTGGCAAAAAAAAAAAAAATCCTGTGTATATATAAGTGAGCAAGAAAATTCTTTCTCTTTTTTCTTTTTTCGTCTTTTTCTTTTTTTTTTCTGTCTCTTTCCCTTCTTTCCTTCCTTCTTTCCTTTCTTCTTTACTCTCAAAATACACTTTTCCTAAAGTATGTTCCACAAACCTGGAATTGAGAATTAAGGTGGGCAGGGAGGCCGGGAAAAATGAACAGATAAAATAAAGAGGGATGAAACCATAGCAAACAATTTGTAAAGGCTACAGTCACACTCCAAGATGGTAGACACTGCTTGAAGTAATTTGAAATGCAGCAAAAGCTCAGATTTTTATTGTGGTATGAGGATCAAGGAGAAATTTAACACCTGAAACCATTGTGCCTTTTCATTGCACGTGCTGCTTCCTCCTTCCTGCCTCCACAGAAAGGACTTTTTATTTCACTATTTCTTCCTCTTTGAGATCCTCTAGGTGTGCATAGTGAGCAGGAAATTTGTGTCTTCTGGGATAACTCAAAAGATATCTTAAAAGTTTCATTTTTTGACTGTGTACATCTGTATGGATAGGGCTTGTATAACTGATTTCCCAATTTTGGGGTGAAATTCAACATTTTCTTTTGTTTCCATTCAACCTTCTCTTTTGTTTCCATTCTTAGAAAACATGGAGAGGCATTCTTTGACTTAGAAAAATTGAGATTATTAGAAATTTTGCTTTTCTGTGTACTGTAATCCATTTGGTTATGACAAACTTCATACGTGACTGCTGTTTGGAGTCAGTGTGCAAACAAACATTAGCATATTATGAAGAGATCTAATTAACTAGGTAATATGTTTCAACATCCAATACAAGGTGAAGGCTGCAAAACAAATTAGTTTTACCCACTATCTGAAAAGCATTCCTTCAAACGGAGGGATTTTCAACGTACTTGATTCTTTACTCATACATATATCAGGTGGTAAAATAACTAGTTTTACTTTTTTTATTTTGACTAAAGTGTTTTTATCTTTGCTACAACCTAAGGAAGAAAGCTATTGTAATATGAGTATACGACTGGATAATTTTTTGTCTTTGTTTTTGTAATTGAGATTGAATTTAAGCATGATGTCATTTACAAGGGTGTAAAGTGACCAAACTTGGAAATAAGCCATGGCCATCTCATGGAATTGGTTCCCCAACATTTACAGTTTTTGCAGTGACCAATAGAACAAGTGACCACGTGCAGGTAATTTATAGGCTGATAGATAGTTCACTATTCCATGTGAGAAGGATGAATCAAAACTTAAGGTACATTGGGTGAAAGATGTTTGCTGTTTTTAAGATTATTTGACTTTTTAAAAACTGTAAATACAAATTTCAAGTAATTTATTTGAACAATGTCTACTCCTTGCTAAAGTCATTTGATTTCCTCAAAATTCAAGATCAGACAAGGTTAAGCTTCAGCCAAGATTTGCTTTTGGTCCCATCTTACCTTATCTCTCCTCACCACCATCACTCTCAACTTTGCCTGGAGTTCCCCTCCTCCTAGACCTCTCAGTTGTTTCTCCCTAAACATTGCCTTGGTACTCAGAATATGTATGACAGCTGCTGAGTGTATAGTGTCCTTATTTTTACAACATATAATATCTGACCTGCTTAGAAATCTTTCCTGGTTTCCTCCTCTGTCTGACAATCTTGCTTCTCTTTATGGCTTTAGATTCAGGCTACCCAATATTAACAAAACCTGTTAAAGTATTCTTTGGGAGCATCAGTAGGTTGGTGTGTGTGTCTCCCTGTCTAGGTAACATTCTTATGTTTTCATAGAGGTCACTGGAACCAGAGCACTTAAGCTCAAATATAGACTGTACTCTCCTCCCTCAATATCATGGCACAAATAGGTGCCATTGGTCTCAATAAGGACCAACGGATGCAATATATTAATAAATGATTCTATTTCCATCCCCATCACCCATAAGTAGCATGAAATACCTGCTTTTTCTGATGTATGATTGTGAAGTTATGGGATAGGGTTCAGCAAAAGCATTAATAGCAACAGAAAGCAAACTATTTATTCCTCTTTCATAACATGAACCAGAATCAAATAGTTGGAAGCCAATTTTGAATCTGAAGCAGATAATGTTTCCTGTATCCTGCTATTATTTTTCTCCCCAGCATGTGTTCAATGAAGATAAGTCCTGTGAATAATTATCTGACTCCATAAAAACCATTAGGCCAGAGTCCAATGAGGTACCACAGCTGTGCTAGGGACCAGATAATAGAAAAAGAACAGCATTCAAAGCTTTTCATATTATCCATGTATACTATGAAGAGGGTAGTGGACAGAAGACAGGACCCAGAGTGATGTGGTCCTGACTTCCCTGGGCTGGCATTGAGGTACTGGGGATGGGATTGGAGTTGGAGCCAGCTAGAAAAGTTATTTAAGGAAAGAGCCAAGAGAACTGTTCTATGTTATTTATCTCCTGAAACCTAAAGATTGGGATAGTTCTGTTTTTCCTCATGTTACTGTGGAAGAGTAGGATGCAACCAAGATGTTACAGTAAACTTTAGGCTCCTAGATAAAGCCAAAAAGCAGGATGAGATTGATGGTTCAGGGGCACAGACTCTGAAGTTATTTGTCAGGAAGTGCCTATCATAGGTTGAACTAAACCAAGTCATTAGAACATGTGTAATTCTATCCTAGTAAGGCCTAAAAGTTGGCTAATGTGCTGGTGCCTATATTGCTTCCTCTGGCCAAACTGCAATGTTTGATTTCTTTAATTGCTGTCTTTTCATTAAGCCTGCTGACACAACCAAATGGAGATTTCTCAGCCTGTCGAAAGGATAAGTCTGACCTCTGTTTGTCTATGTTCTTGAGGCTAGCTTTTTGCTTAATTTTTTAAAAGCTGTCTTAAAAATATGACTTTAGGCTACATTAGTAACAGAGGGAAATATTGGCAAATCTCACCGACAAGAGTGAGTGAGAGCCTCAGGGGTTTGTGCCCCAATGGCCAGGTTTCATCCAAGAGCATTTGTGTCTAAGTGTCAGAATCAGGATATTTTTTAAAACGTGCAGATGTTTTCTTCATGATTAGGTCAAAAGAGATCAGCTCTACTTACTGGGATCCTATGTTTTAAATAATGAAATGTTTTCTATCTAACTCAAAATGCACAGTCAAGCTATGTCTATATACCATCAGTACATAGAGAATAAAAGTGAAATATTTACTCCTTCTCTTAGATGATTTGTTTTTATCCTATAAACATTTGTGGTGCCTAAATATTGTTCTATCTCTTAATAGATTTGTACTGATACTTGTAAGAAAGAAGATGTCAGAAAGATCATGGTAAGATGAGTTAAATGTTCAGAAAGAAGAATGAACAAAAGAAGACGACTTAGGAAGATGTAATGGTCTCTTAGACCTAAATAAAGAGAAATAACAAAACGACCACATATGCAACCACTAAGCACAAATGTAGTCACAACTGCTGCAATGAGTGGCTATCCCCCACGAGTTTTTGCTTTGGTTTACAGCATGTTTACACTAGTCTTGGCTGAAATTAAAGGAAGATCTGGTTTGCACAAATATTTATTACTAAAATATAATATCAACAATTCCTTGATTTGGAAAAATATGAGGAAAGCATCTGTGGGCAGAAAACAATGGCTCAAGGAATTTTTAGAGCAAACAATTTTGATATTAGCAATAAATTATTGAAGCAAAAATGGAAATGTCACTCCTTTGTCTTACTTTTTAAAGAGAAGTGGAATGTTTACCTATTATCCAGGGCATACCTTTGTAGACCAAGTGAATCACTCGAGAAGAAAACGTCCCTATAAATAAAAGGCACAGAGGGATTGGAAACTGTTCCTTGATATATGGCAAGCACTAGCATTCCTTTCCTTTGGAAGAGAATGACTTTAATCTCATAAGGATTCCTCCCGGTACCAATATTTTGGAAATCTATATTTCTCCCTGAAAGTTCAGAGAAAGAAAAGAAAGCTCATAGAAACCATGTCTCTAGTACATGTCCTGTTGGTTATGGGTGTTAAAAAATAAAGATAATACTGTGGTTTGAGTAATGAAGACATTGTTATGCTTGTGAACAATTGTGTTTTCTATGCTAATGTCCAGTTAGGAATTACAGGACAAATAGAATTAGAATTTGTGGTGGTATGCTTAGTGTGTATATAATTAGGGACTTTTTTCCATGGCCGAAGAAGTTATGTCAACATGTCACAGCCTAATTTCCAAAATTTGTGAAGCAGAGATATTAAGATGTTCTCTTCATTAAAATAGCACAGGAATTTTGGAGAAGATAAACAAAGTACAATAATACTTACAGGGCTCTGGGTTTTAGCACCTCAGTGGGAAAAGAGATGCTGGACCAAAACATCTTCATTGGCAGGCAGATCTGTGAGATGAAGAACATGCTGGCCTGGCCTGCCATGTAATGTAAACAAGTCCCTTAGCCTCTTTGTGTCCCAGATTCCTTGTCCATGAAAGAAAGGGTTGAATATCTTATCTTCTTAGTCACTTTCAGTTCCAGAGTTTTATGACTGGTTAAGAACAGATTAAAATGTGGTCAAAGTAATAATATAAACAAGTTGTATGGATGCATATTTTAAATTCTTAAGAAAATATTAATAAGTTCTTCAAAGACATTCATGTAAATACGAATTATTTACGAGCTAATTAAAACTTATAGAGTCACATCACTTCAGATATGAAAGAAACCTTGAGTGTTCAACACATCACTGTATATCATGATTATTTGTGAATGTGTTCCTTCCTTGAAAGCTTTTGAGGACATCGTCTATGTTTCTTTGTGTCATCAGTGCTTACACCAGAAAGATATAGCGTGTTTACTAAATAAAGAGTAGTTAAATAAATTTTACAGATAAAGAAACAGAAACCTGAAAATATCTGCTCAACTAGTCAAAGTTACACACATAGCTAGAATGAAACTTCTCCCTCTTCTGATACCCGATGCAGAGACGGTTGACTTCTTCTTAAGGCCAAATTGTGACGTTTTCTAAAAAGTATCATCAGTAATAACATTTACTTATAAAAACAGGCCTTCTAAGGACTTTAAGGCAGGACTCTGAGCAGAGACTAAGGCACACAAGAAACATTCAGTAACTATTGATAGATTGAAACATGAATCAAATTACTCTTATGTTCTTAAAAGTAATAAAATTATCTCTCTGTGGTAGCCGTCCCAAGATGGCTGCCTTTCTTTCTCCTGTGCCTGTATTAGGTGCTATTCCCTCACCAAGAGATGAAGCTTATTCCACCACATCCTTGAATCCCACCCTGCCACTGCTTTAACCAGTAGAGTACTGACGCTGTATCAGTTCTGGTCCCGACCTTTGGGAGTATAACAGCTTTCACGTTGGTCTCTTGGAGGCCAGAGCCACCATGTATAAAGTTCAACTTCAGTGCTGAAGAGGTATTTAGACTACATGGAGAGAGAGGGGCCCATCTTAGACCAAATTTCCAGCCACCCCCACCCTGGCTCTTGGAATGCGAAGAAAGCTGTCTCGAATCCTCCAGAACAGCTCATCTAGATAAATATCACAAAGTGACCACAGTCAGTACCGCAAGGAGCAGAAGAATTATATAGCTGAGTCCTGCTTGAATTGAAGTCAGATAAAATCTTGAGATATAATAAAAGATTATTATTTTAGATCACTTAGTTTTGGGGTAGTTTATTATGAAACAATAAATAACTGGAACACTTCTTTATTGAACAAGTATATAATTTTACTTTTCTATTTTTCTAAATTAGGAAATTAGAAAATAATTCTAATTTTCTAAATGTAAAACTTTGCTGACTCCCTACTCTTATCACAAATGAATACAAGTTAGAAAGATCTAATAATGCTAATTCCAAGCTTTGCTATGTTAAGAATATGTCCAGGATATCAGCATTAAGAAAAGCCATAGCTAGCTTCTTTATTTTGTAGAAAGGAAGTTAATTTTAATGTGATTTATGGTGTATAAGCTACAGTATCAATTTCTTTCCCCATAAATGAGCCCTACCTTTTATAGAGAAGCCAATTGAAGCAGTAAAATTTATCTTAGTACACGCATTTATTTGGCCAGAAGAATCCTGAAAGAATGACTGTTGTAAGTTGTTTCAGTGCCTTTCTTCCCCTTTTCCTTATCCTTGATTTAATATTTCCATTTTCATTTTAAACTCCTCACTCACTTATGTGTGGATTCTTTCAGGTAATCTTTATTGAGTCCCTGAATTCCTGATACAGTCGTAGGCACTGGAAAAAAAGGATATGATTAACAAGTGATAGACATGTACATCAAAGAACGTGAATACTATTACAGAAGAAAGATATATTAATACCCAGTGTCCACAGGGTACAATAAATGTAAAATAAGTCTAAAATTGAAGTCACTGGGTACAATAAGGGTAAAATAATTCTAAAATTGAAGTAAGTGCAAAAGTGAATGGGAACTTAGTGCCTACAACAGTAGGGGAAGTTATCCCACAGAAGGTAAAGTTGGGTCTTGCAACATAAATTTTGCAGACAAAAAAACAATAGAGGCATTTCAGGCAGAGAGAATGACATCTGTAAAAGCATGAAAAAGTAAGGCGAAAATGGCGAAACTTCCATTGTGAATATAGCAAAGGATTGACAGGAGGGCAGGGGAATAATAAGAGATAAATAACGGACTACAACAGTTGTGGGCTGAGGGCAAACAGTGAAGAATGCATGCTATGAACCAACAGTCAATTAATGTTTACCCAGTGCTCCCTATGGGGCCTACTAAGTGGGTAGTATGCCCACCACCACTTCCCACTGATTAGACCTGGCCTGCAGCTAGTCCGTCTTTTGGCTTGAATGTGATCAAGCAGTTTCTCCTTTTTGGGCATTTGCCTTATAGATGAGGTCAATGACTGTGCCTGGCCATACAGTATACTGAATTGAATGGTTATGTAGGCATGAGATCAGTTCTGGAGTCATGGCAAGCCAGGACCACAAGCAAGTGGGCAGCAGAAGTGCTATAGCCTTGCTGAGTCTGTGGATAGGAAAATGGAACTGACATGCTGAGAAAGGCAGAAATGAAGAACCATGGGATCAGAGTAAAAATTAGAGCGAGGCAGAGCTGTTAAAACATCCATGAGCAGAAGATCATATCTGGGGGAAGGGTGTGAGATTACACAGGCCAAAGGTAGCAGAGACATCAGCCAGATGGGGACTTGGTTTCATCTATTGGCTCTGACAGTTATTTCTGACTTCAGAAACGATGCTTCTCAGGTAAGCTGATGTGAGAATCCAGACACTACCATTAGGATCTCTGAGTCTACATGGAGTGTCTGTGAAATAAGGCAAATAAAGTATAATGTATACTGATGATTTCCTATTGACTGAGGTAATGGGGAATGGCTGCAAGGATGAGGAAATTCAAAGCATGTTCAAATGGGCCACCTCTCTCTAAGTATGTTATGATGGGCTGGCCTTTCCTTTCTTCCACTCAAGTCCTCCTAATTTGAAGAATGATTTGAGCTCTCCATTCTTCTGAGATATGTTGCTTTCGCTTTTATCAATGATCACAGCTAATGCTGGTAATGTTCCATTGACTTAATCTACTTAAAACTCAGCAAGGGCTGCTTGGTGTAATGGTTTGCTTGAGGCCAGGAGTTTAAGACCAGTCTGGGCAACATAGTGAGATCTCATCTCTAATTTAAAAACAAAAACCAAAACAAACCAATAAAACTCAGCAAGTCCTCACTTTAGTCTAAGTAGTGTTCATATATTGAAATATTGGACATGGTACCTCAGAAAACTTCACTTTTTTAAGGAAAATAGTGTAGCATGAGGCTGGGAAAAGTTGGAGTGAAGTAAGCTAGGTTTTGCATTGTGATTTTCCTACCCTTGGGATCTTCAGACTGTGGTTCTGGAGGGTGCTTCATGTAGGCTATGGTTGCGTATCTAGTAGAACAAATGCCTAAAATATAACAAGACATTTCTTGTTGATGGGATAGTTGTTGATGCCTTATCCACAGCTGTCCTTGGATTCTCTTTCTTCTGGTGATACTGAAGAGCAGGAAGAATGGGTGTAACAAGTAATCCATGGGAGCAGCAGGTATCTTTAAGGGGGTCCAAAAGCTGCTTGAGACCCGCTGCCTATTGTCGTATCACCTCCACCCTTCAAAGGATCCAAGGTCTAAAATCTTTGAGAAAACCAGTTCTTGACTTTAGAGCAACAGTAGAAATCTTTACTTCTTTTCCAATACAGTTTAGAAGAAATTAGAAAAAGGGGGAAAAAATTAAGCAACGAACAATGACCAAAGGAAGGAAAACAACAACAAAAACAACAAAAGAATGTCCTCTGAGGAAGATCAGAGTTGAGTTTTATTTGTTTATTACTGGCTGAGATATAATGGCACTTGAAACCACGGAGCTGCTTTCCCTAGTTGATATATTAGCCAAGTCCGTGGAGTCTGACTGCCCTTTGCTTACCACCAGGGTGCACCAGTGCACACACTATTCCAAACTTCTAACTCATCAGGGTTTGTTAGCCTTTAATAATTTGGCTAGTCAAAAGTTACTCACTTTTAAAAAGACCATTGGGAGGGAATTGAACCTGTAAGATACTGATTACTAAACCGCAATTCTGAAATCTTCTGGATTTTAAAAATGACATCTACAGTCTGTTTGCTACAACATGTATTTTAAAATGAAAATTAACTCACATGCAATTGGTAATTAAGGAAATTGTGTTAGCATAACAGGGCAGACAAATTGAACCAAACATGACTTTCCCAGTATGTTCATCATTTGACATGATCAAGGGTAAGTTTCCTCACAGTTAAATAAAATAAAACAGTAATGATATTTGCAGATCTTAAAAAAAAAAGTTGAAACATCTCAAAATGTCTTCTGTTTAGTCCAAGATACCAGCTGGTTAATGGCCTTAAGAGCTGCTGTGCTGTCCATTGTGCTAAACTATCTGAGGGTAGTGTAAGTGAAAATTAGAACCTGGAGAGACATTTCCCTGTGTTAAAACAAAATGACAACAACAACAAAATACATTCCTGAATCACATTTTTATTTTAGATGTAACTGGCCTGTATTAAAGCAACTTTTTTTTTTTTAAGTATACTAAAGTCCAGGCTTTATTTTTCTGAGTAAATGACACATTCTATAATTCTGGAGTTGCAGGTTTTTTGTACATTGAAGTTCAACAGTTGAATTTTGAAGACCTTCCTGAGAGACTACACTTGTCATATTTCTACTTTTCTGAAGTTGTTCAGCATTTATATAACATCTTATCTGTTACCATGAGCACAGATAAATTACCCCAAATAGGATGGAATTTTTGAGACAGCCTCATAGTGATTGCCAGTATAAAAATCTTTTTTTTTTTTTGAGACGGAGTCTCGCTCTGCCGCCCAGGCTGGAGTGCAGTGGCCGGATCTCAGCTCACTGCAAGCTCCGCCTCCCGGGTTCACGCCATTCTCCTGCCTCAGCCTCCCGAGTAGTTGGGACTACAGGCGCCCGCCACCGCGCCTGGCTAGTTTTTTGTATTTTTTAGTAGAGACGGGGTTTCACCGTGTTAGCCAGGATGGTCTCGATCTCCTGACCTCGTGATCCGCCCGTCTCGGCCTCCCAAAGTGCTGGGATTACAGGCTTGAGCCACCGCGCCCGGCCCAGTATAAAAATCTTATATGCAGCCATGAAAACTCATTGGTGTATATTCTGCAATTCCTGAGACTTCAGAAGGGAAGGCAAGTCATTGCTTTTCCCATGAACTATTCTATTTCTGCCTTTTCTTGGCATTTGTACAATACATACAGGCATTGTTTCTTTTACACAACGTATTTCTCAAATTACATGGTAAATCGCCAGAGGATGGGCATCCTGACACTATCTTATTATATTATTTTTTATATGTTTATTATTTATATATTTTTATTATATGTATTTTATTATATATATTTTATTTTACTTATTTTTTTCTTTTTGTATTATACTTTAAGTTCTAGGGTACATGTGCACAACATGCAGGTTTGTTACATATGTATACATGTGCCATGTTGGTGTGCTGTACCCATTAACTCGTCATTTTCATTAGGTTTTGCTCCTAATTCCCCACTTCCCCCACTTCCAATAGGCCCCAGTGTGTGTTGTTCCCCTTCCTGTGTCCAAGTGTTCTCATTGTTCAATTCCTACCTATGAGTGAGAACATGCGGTGTTTGGTTTTCCGTTCTTGAGATAGTTTGCTGAGAATGATGGTTTCCAGCTGCATCCATGTCCCTACAAAGGACATGAACTCATCTTTTTTATGGCTGCATAGTATTCCATGGTGTATATGTGCCACACTTTCTTTTTTTTTTTTTTTTTTTTTTTTTTTTTGAGACGGAGTCTGGCTCTGTCACCCAGGCTGGAGTGCAGTGGCGCTTTCTCAGCTCACTGCAAGCTCCGCCTCCTGGGTTTACGCCATTCTCCTGCCTCAGCCTCCCAAGTAGCTGGGACTACAGGCGCCCGCCACCTCGCCTGGCTAGTTTTTTGTATTTTTTAGTAGAGATGGGGTTTCACCGTGTTAGCCAGGATGGTCTCGATCTCCTGACCTCGTGATCTGCCCGTCTCGTCCTCCCAAAGTGCTGGGATTACAGGCTTGAGCCACCGCGCCCGGCCAATGCCACATTTTCTTAATCCAGCCCATCACTGATGGACATTTGAGTTGGTTCCAAGTCTTTCCTATTGTGAATAGTGCCACAATAAACATACGTGTGCATGTGTCTTTATAGCAGCATGATTTATAATCCTTTGGGTATATACCCAGTAATGGGATGGCTGGGTCAATATCATACTGAATGGGCAAAAACTGGAAGCATTCCCCTTGAAAACTGGCACAAGACAGGGATGCCCTCTGTCACCACTGCTATTCAACATAGTGTTGGAAGTTCTGGCCAGGGCAATCAGACAAGAGAAAGAAATAAAGGGTATTCAATTAGGAAAAGAGGAAGTCAAATTGTCCCGGTATGCAGATGACATGATTGTATATTTAGAAAACCCCATCATCTCAGTCCAAAATCTCCTTAAGCTGATAAGCAACTTCAGCAAAGTCTCAGGATACAAAATCAATGTGCAAAAGTCACTAATATTCTTATACACCAATAACAGACAGAGAGCCAAATCATGAATGAACTTCCATTCACAATTGCTTCAAAGAGAATAAAAAACCTAGGAATCCAGCTTACAAGGGGTGTGAAGGACCTCTTCAAGGAGAACTACAAACCAGTCTTCAATGAAATAAAAGAGGACACAAACAAATGGAAGAACATACCATGCTCATGGATAGGAAGAATCAATATTGTGAAAATGGCCATACTGCCCAAGGTAATTTATATATATATATCCAATGCCATCCCCATTAAGATACCAATGACTTTCTTCACAGAATTGGAAAAAACTACTTTAAAGTTCATATAGAACCAAAAAAGACCCCGCATTACCAAGACAATCCTAAGCCAAAGAACAAAACTGGAGGCATCACGCTACCTGACTTCAAACTATACTACAAGGCTACAGTAACCAAAACAGCATGGTACTGGTACTGAAACAGAGATATAGACCAATGGAACAGAACAGAGCCCTCAGAAATAATATTACACATCTACAACCATCTGATCTTTGGCAAATCTGACAAAAACAAGAAATGGGGAAAGGATTCCCTATTTAATAAATGGTGCTGGAAAAACTGGCTAGCCATAAGTAGAAAGCAGAAAGTGGATCCCTTCCTTATACCTTATACAAAAATTAATTCAAGATGGATTAGAGACCTAAATGTTAGACCTAAAACCATAAAAACCCTAGAAGAAAACCTAGGTAATACCATTCAGGACATAGGCATGGGCAAGGACTTCATGTCTAAAACACCAAAAGTAATGGCAACAAAAGCCAAAATTGACAAATGGGATCTAATTAAACTAAAGAACTTCTGCACAGCAAAAGAAACTACCATCGGAGTGAACAGGTGACCTATAGAATGGGATAAAATTTTTGCAATGTACTCATTTGACAAAGGGCTAATATCCAGAACCTACAAAGAACTCAAACAAATTTACAAGAAAAAAAAAAAAAAAAAAAACAAACAACCCCATTAAAAAGTAGGCAAAGGACATGAACAGACACTTCTCAAAAGAAGACATTTATGCAGCCAACAGACACATGAAAAATGCTCATCATCACTGGCCATCAGAGAAATGCAAATCAAAACCACAATGAGATACCATCTCACACCAGTTAGAATGGTGATCATTAAAAAGTCCGGAAACAACAGGTACTGGAAAGGATGTGGAGAAATAGGAACACTCTTACACTGTTGGTGGGATTGTAAACTAGTTCAACCATTGTGGAAGACAGTGTGGTGATTCCTCAAGGATCTAGAAAGCTACTGTTTTAAAAGTCCTCCATTTCCAAGAAGAAAGCTTTAGACACTAGTGGGTAAACTGATTCAGGTTCTAGGGCAAAGGCAAGTGGAGATTTAACTCTGCTAGTATTTGCTCTAGGATTGTTATTGCTTTTGTTTGTGCCCTGGTCAAAAAGTGCTGTAGGTTTTGAAGGATCTGTTTTTAACACTGTTTTTCTCCATGAACCTTATTATGTTTAATGTATGATTTTGAAAAATGTGAGAATGCATATATATATATATAGTGATATGGCAGAAACACCTGTGCTGAGAATTTTTCTTAAACATTTGCTTAACCCTTACTAAATACCATTTTTCAAAATATTTTATATACATTAACTCGTTTAATCCTCAGAACAATTTAATGAGGTTGGTTCTATTACTATCTTCTTTTTTACAAATGGGCAAAATAAGGCAAGGAAGAATAAATGAACAGCAAAAAATGAGTGTTTTAAAAGGATGTGAATCTGGATGGGTAGGAGGAGGAGGTCCTATTCTTTAAGTTATGCCCATGGGAGGGCTCTCTTAAAAGGTGAGTTTGCAGGGAAATAAGGTTTCATTAGAATGAGGCTATCATGTAGAAGGTAGCATACAACGTCACCTGATGAAAACTGGTTTTTAAGTTTTGCCACATATGTTTAAATGCACAAGCCATTTTGTTTTTAACTCAGTGAGGTACATATTCCTCTTTTCAAACTTTTCATCAAGTTGTCAGTAGATATTCCATATGAAGTAATGTTATGTGTGATGAACTACAGTGATTGTACAAATTCGTATCTCTAAAACTGGTTATTATGGTAAATTAGAGTTAATTAATTGCAACTTAATTCCTCCCTCCCTCTCTTCCTTCCTTTTAAACTCCTAAGTTAGATTACCTACTGAGATTGGCTCAGCACAAAGTCAGGCCAGACATGGAATATGGAGAACCCATAAATCTCTTGTATATAATCTTGTAAAAGGCTCACTTGCTTACATCTTTACATGGGAAATTGCTGCTTGTAAAGAAATTTTTTCAGAAATTGATTTAATGTGAGTAAATAAAATTTTAATGGTAAATAGGCATTGTTTGTGAACTGTCTGAGCTATCTATGGTGCAGGCTTCCGACGCCAGCAAGCAGAATGTGGAAGGTCATATTATTCTAAGCTGCCTTTCTGTGAACCTGAAGATTACTGAAAACCATTCTTGTTTCCATAATGAGTTCATAATGCAACAAAGAATGACAAGAGTTTACCATATCTCTCTGATTGTATTCTGGGACTCTGGAAAGAGAAAATTCCATCATTGAATTACCATTTTATTTGGCATTTCATAATGAAGTGAGAATGCATAAAAATAAGAAAATAATGCATGTAAATTTATAAAGAAAGAAAAGTATGACATTGTATTGTACAATTCTCCCTTCCATTCTTTGTAACAAAACACTTTTCTGATTTATTTTTATATTTTCCATTTGGTGCCAAGTACCTGAGTATATACTGCCAAGAACCTGAGGGTTAGCTACAGTTTTCTTTTGAGAACAAATTTGGACTTTAAGGCATCCCAGTAGTTACAGATTAGTGTTTAGCAAAATGTAGGCTAAGGGTTATGTCTATCAGAATCACCTGAAGTGCTTGTTAAAAAAAATAAATTCTTAAACCAGAGTCCTATTTACTAAGTTACAATATTTGCATGCGGGGATCTAGACCTGAACTTTTTTTTTTTTTGAAACTGAGTCTCACTGTGTCGCCCAGGCTGGAATACAGTAGTTGATAGTGGCTCATTACAGATTCCACCTCCCAGGTTCAAGTGATTCTCTTGCCTTGGCCTCCCAAGTAGCTGTGGCTACAGGCACAGGCCACCATGTTCGGCTAATTTTTTGTATTTTTAGTAGAGATGGTGTTTCACCATGTTAGCCAGGATGGTCTTGATCTCCTGATCTTGTGATCCACCTGCCTCCGCCTCCCAAAGTAATCCTCAGCCTGGGATTACAGTCGTGAGCCACTGGGCTCGGCCTACCTCAGCATTTTTAACAAGGTTCATATGGCTTTTACACACACTAAAATTTTGTGTGCGTAAAATTTGGGTTTAAATCACTGATTTAGAAAATCCAGAGAATTTACAATAGGTATAGTTGTTGCTGCCAGGCAAAAAAAGCCATTGGCTGATTAATTACTATAGATCCCAAGTTTTTTTTTCGGATTGGACAAGCTTTGTGTCTTAATACAAATTAAGAGAGTCAAATAATCTACTTAGTCAGTTGAAGACTGAGGACCAACTGAACAAATCAAAGTTCAATTGTGCAACCAATGTCAGAGGCCTTGTTTGACTGGAAAATGACATTGTAAACAACCTATACCCAAAGGTTCTCAAGATAGTCAAATTGATTTATGAGTGCAGAAATAGCCTTAAAACAAACACTACCATCAAGATTGTAGATATGTTTAGGTTTATCCTAAAATCTTTAGTTGCAGAAGAGGAAACCTCTGAATTAAATATTGATACATGCAGGACCATGCTAAGTATAAGAGACTCTTTTCAGTAGTTGTTTGACTTCTAAGCAGACTTTTGAAATTGCTGAATACTCCTTTTTGAAACAGTCTCTTATCTTGGCTTCCGTGATTTAATGTTGTGTATGTGAAGGTGTCTGCACTTGGTGGTTTAATATAATAAAAGTTTATTTCTCCTCCTGTTAAGTCCAATAGTGTTTTTCCCCAGGGGATGGGGGAGTTTTCTGGCTTCTTTTGGAGGCTAACATGAACTAACTAGATGGAGAAGAGAGAAATTGTTATGGGAAGATCTTATGTATCAGCTTTGAGAGTGGTATTTATCACTATTGCTCTCATTCCATTAGTTAGGATTCAATTGTATAGCAATACCTAACTGCCTGGGAGGCTAGGAAATACAGTCTAGAAAGAAAAGTAAGCACATTGGTGCTCAGTGAACAATTTCTGCTAGACAAATTCACCTTTTCTTTCTACCTCTTTTATGCTCTTTCTCAGATGCATCTGTGACTTTTTTCACTACCCAACCCTAAAACATTGATTTTCCTTGTGGCTCTGTCCTAAGTTTCCACCCTTTTGGTCTTCAAACTTTTCCTGGGCAATCTCGTTCTTTCACATGACTTTAATGTGCCTCTGTAACCCTGGGAGCCCCCAAAGCAAAGTCCAGTTGCTACTGAATCTCTATCCCCCAGTGGCTCAAAGGTATGTCAGTCTCAAATGTGCAAAAGTGAGCTCTTCAGCATCCTGATTCTTTTCTCCTTCCAGCCTTTTTGGACACAGTAAATGGCAAAGATCTGTTTCAAACTGCCCAAATCAGAGACCCAGGAGTGCTCCCTGACTCCTCCTATCTTTCCCTTCATCATTGAATTAGTCATTAAGGTCTGATGATTCTAGTTGCTGAATATCTCTTAAATATAACCATTACTCCATGTCCATCTCTGCTATCCTAGTAAAGTCCATCATCTCTTTCCTCTTTTCCTGGTTACTGCCCACAGTCTTGCTCCCCCTCAGTCTACTCTCCACATTGCCACTAAAGTTATTTTTATAAAATTAAATTATTTATTTATTTCTCCACTTTAACTCTTTCAATGAGTTTTCTGTGTCATCACAATAAAGTCCAGGCTTTCAAATGTGATTTATAGTGTCATCCATGATTTGGTCCTTCTATCCCATTTCTTGACCTTCAACTCCTCCCCTCTTACTATTTTTCTGTAACATACAATGTTCTTTTGATTGTTTTCTCAAGCATAACATTTTTTTTTTCTCTGAACCTCTGCTCATGTCGTCCCCTTTACTTAGATCTGTTTTCCCTGACCTATTTGAACTCGGAGTTTTAACTTAAACATCACTTCCTTTTGGAAACCTACAATAATTCCTTAATTCATACTGGTTCATATTAGAAACCTATAAGGATTCCTTAGCTCATATTAGAAGTCCTGCTTATTCTTCTATGACACTTTGCAATTTATTGTGTTCTCTTGTTTAAAATGTTTATTTACCCTCACTCTTCTGCACTCTCCAAGATACAATTCTGCAAGGGTTGTATCAGTTGGGTTTACTACTTCATCTCCAAGATTCTTACTGGGTATGCAGAAGTTTGCTGGTGAATGAATAAAGTTATTAAGTGAGAAACTCAGCCAGCTACTATCATATTTCTGCACGTTCTGTGAAACAAATGGTTGCTTATGTGGTCCAGTTAAATTATCTGTGAAACCATTTTCTAGAAGTCCAACTTCTGATGGCATCTTCACGTAGCACCTCCAAACACTTTATTTGATGAGAAAAATAGGATTGCTTTTTGTTTGCACACAATTTTTCGTTTCCATTACTATCAACTTCCTCAACAAACTCAGAGAAAGCTAAGGAGCGATTTCTCTAACACTTCCCAGAGGAACACAATAAAGGAAATCAGAGAGACATCTGTGCATTGTTTTTTTTTTAATCTCCACTAGACTTTTATGAACTGTAAATTACTTGAGAACAGCTGGGCAAGAGGGAAGAAAGAGCTATTTTGTTTTAAAAAAATATGTATGAACATAATGACTAATTTGATGCTTTCAGGTTTCATCATCTACAAAGTTACAGTAATTTTCTTAACTTACAATTGACTAGTATAATATTAATCAGGAGACATATTGATTATGTACATAAAGTGAGAAAGGACAACTCTAAAAATGCCAACTGACTTTGGAAAACTTAAATGGAAAAAATGTGTAACTGAGGTGGAAGCTGGCTATTGCCACACTGATCTCCCTTCCAGCACTGAAAAATTGATTCTCCTGGTTATGGAGTGCTCTCTGTTATATTTCATGATTGTTTGGCCAAAGAGAGCTAACCATCCCCAAGGTTACATCCTTTTCTCAGGTCAAGTTGCTCTACTGACTAGGTTGCCTTGAGCATGTAACAGCCTGGGTCTTTTGACCCAGCTTGAGGCAACTCTTAAGGATTATCAGTTAAATGGGGAGCTTCCCATGTGTTTGGCTGGGGTCTCCATTTGAACACACCACAGCCCACGTTCTCCCTCTTTCCAATAGTTCTTCCTTCTCCCTTCTCACAGGTGTCGGTCCTGGGAACACTCTCTAATAAACTTCCTATATGCTTATCTCCATGTGCTGTCTCAGATTCTGTGACACACACCTTCTATACTAGGCTGCAAATTTAATCTCAGATAGGAGTTTTTTTTTACTCTGTTATCCACTAACTTCTGGATGGTAAAATTGGAAGAGGAGATATGGTCTGTCCAGCAAGAGGGGCAAGGGAGTAAGATTGGTTTGTGGATGGAAATAGGAAGTGAAACACGAGGCAGAGGATAGACAGACTCCTTGAAGCTTTAGCTTAAGTTAGGTAGAATTATTTAACCTTCCTAGGTAATTTGTAGGTTTTTGCTATGAGAAGAAACCTTTTCTGCTTCTGACCAATAGAGAGATCTGTGACTCTTCCCACAAGTTTGCTTTTATATTTTGTCTTATATGCTAGTTTATTGTTTTTTTTTTTTAAAGTAGCTTATAACTCAAGATTTTTTAGAATAGAATCTAGATCTTATGCCTCATCATTTCCACAGAGTTTCTACCTCAGTTCATTGAATGTCCAAATAGTATAATATAGATAAATTGTTATCAGATAGTTTCTTAAAAACAGATATCTACCTAGCTGTGCCTTATTCGACTTAGAATTGATTTTAACTTACTCTTCAGCCTGGCCCTTCCATATTGTAACTTTTTTTCATCGAACCTGATTTTAAGATGCTATCAAAACCACTTTTCAAGCTTGGTTAAATAAAATCACTTTTTCATTATCAATACTTTTGTATTTACTGTAAAGACTAAATATAACAATCCTATTATCATATAGAAAGTGACTCCACCTAAAGTTGAGAACCTAGTATGCTCCAGGGGATATGCAGAATACTCTACCTGCAATCTTGAAATACTCTCTGGAGTTTGAAGAAATATGTGCCCAGTGTTTTTTTTTATATATTTATTTTGTTGTATTGTATTAAATTCTTTTAGGAACCAATTAGACTGACCAGATTAATTTTTCTTAATAAGAATGATTAACAAAATCTCATGCCTTATACTTGCCATGGAACAGGAATTCAAGTTCATTGTGGAGTCAGTTTTAGACCCTGAGCACTCAGCGATGAGACCAGGTCTTGTGGGAGATGGCCATTCATGCCTGCCTACTGAATCTTAGTTGACATTTTAATTTGCATGACCTATTTTCATTGCTGTTGGAATTGCTTTTACTTTGTCAATGAAAGAGTGAGTTAGTTTATCAGTCATTCAAATGAAGGAAAGCAGCACAGGAGACCAAGAACCACATCAAACTAGGAAAGAATAACATAATTAAACACACATGAGTGACTTGGAGAGACTAGAGAAGGGTGTTGTAAATCTTCAAGTAAAAGAATAGATTAAGTGTGAGTATGAGCAAGTCTCTCATACTGTGAAGAACAGGAAACTGGCAAAAATTTAGATTAGAAACTTGTCTCATTTCAGTCTTTATCGAATCTCATTATATGTATTCCTTTCACTGTGCTATCCTCCATGCCCTCGAAGAGGCAACAGTGGGCATACTGATGAATACAAATATGACATCACTACCCTAATGCACATGCTGGCAGAGGAGGGGACAGAGGAGGACCAATACAATTCTGGAAACAGAAACATGTGTCTGGGGGAAGTTGAGCTTTCAGTCTAGGTTTTTAAAAGGTTAATTCAGGATATTTCTTAGGAAAAAAATAGGCCCACATGTTGCTCTTATTGAGTTGTCTTTTCCAAATAATCTGCTTAAGAAAATTTTCATGTTTAAGTAGGAGATTGCCTGAAGGAAATAAAATGTTATCCTCCTATCGATGGCCGGTTTACCAAAACTATATTCTGTGAGCACAACTTTACCCACAAAAATGATCAGTCATACATACATTCTAGCGAAAACGAAATTTCTGTTTCCTGCATTTACTTGTATAATGTGGTGAAAATCACTCCACACTTCTCTCCCTTGTATTTTTACCTGTAGCAAGTCCCTGTGGATCTGAGATATTTCTACAGCATCTCAGAGAAAGCAAGAGGAGAAAAGGGAGGAGAGAAGGGGTGTGGCTGTGAAGTATTACAGGCATGGGCCACTGTGCCCATCTTCTACAAAGCTTTTAAGTGATAGAACAGAGCCTACTTTTAGCCCCATCCCAAGTGGCCCCATGGGACACAGTGGAATTGACTGGGCAGTCATTTGCATAACCAGTTTCTATTCATTGTGGTATCACTCCCTGAATTCTCCTACTCTGGTTACCATTCAGCATTGGTAATTGGGGTAGATGAGATGGGGTAGGTATTTTGGAATGAATGAAAACTGGAAAACAAAAAGGATGATAGATGACTAATACCCTTTTAGCCTTCTGCTTACCTTCAACAACAGTTCACTCATCCTCTCTCAGCTGATAAATTTGCTTTCAATTTCACTGAGCAAACTGGCAATCAGAAGAGGTCCACAAGTTCCCACACCACATCTATTCACCAACTGGGATCCTCACCCTTATACTCACTTTCCTCTTGCTGTAAATGAGGTGTCCGTATTCCTAGTAAGGACAACCTCTTCAATTGTTTATCAGATTCCAGCCTTCTCACATTCTCAGGAATATTACCCCAGAAATGCTACTCTCATGCATCATCAATTTTTTTCTCCAGTTGAATTATTTTCATTCATCTACTTATATGCTATTACTTTAATAATCTCAAATAAACGCTCTCTTTACCTTGTTTTTCCGTGTAGCTTTGCTCCATTTCTTTGCTCTCCTCTACCACAAAACCCCTAAAAAATATGGCATATAGTCTCTACTTCTAGTTCCTCCTTTCTCATTCTCTTTTAAACCCACTCATATTATGTCTTTGTTTCTATCATTTTAGTAAAGGTGCTCTTGTCAACAATGGTTTCAAGTTACTAAATCTAGAGGTCAAATTCTCAATCCTTATTTTATTTGCCCCTTCAGCAGCATTCAACCTGATAAATCACGTATTTCCTTTCTTTTTGAAGTGCTTTTTTCACTGGGCTTTCAAGACACCACTCTCTCCTGGTTTTCATCATCCTTATTGATCATTCCTTAGTCTACTGATTCCACTCTACCTCCCTCATTTTAATATTGGAGTGTTCCTCAGCTCAGTACATGATCTTCTTTTCTCTAGTTACACTCATTTCTTTGGTAATCTTATTGAATGTCTTCGTTTTAAGTCCTAATAACACATTAATGATTATCAATCTGGATCTTTCTCATGAAATCCAGACAAATACATGCAACTGCTCTCTTGACATCTGCCCTTGGAGTTTCATGGGTACATTTAATTTATCATGTCTAAAGCAGGTCTCTGAACTTTTCCTGCTTTTCACTTTTCTTCCCCTTTTTAGTTCACATCAAATCAAGTTTTCTTTAGAGTCGTCCATGCTTCTTCTTTCCTTCTCACACCATAAAAAAGTTCAAATAGATTTGCCTTCACAATATAACCATAATCTACCACATCTGTTCACTTCTGCTGTTACTGGCCCAAATCATCATCTGTTACCAGAATTGCTACAGTAGACTCCAAACTGGTTATCCATTTCTACTCTTATCCCTTTCAGTCTCTTGTTAACACAGTGCCCAGAGTCATCTTATTAAATCATAATGCAGATGATGTCAACAACTTCTCATCTCAAATAGAACCAAAGACAAAGTTCTGTTAAGGTCTATAAGGCCCTATATGATGGGTCCTCCATTACCTCTGGACAAAATTCTCTTATATCCTCCCCATTGCTACATTTGATCTTACTACAGTGGCCTTCTTGCTGTTCTTTAGCATGCCAAACACATATCCATCTGAGGATTTTGCACTTCTTTTCCAATTTGTGCCTCAGCATGTGCTACCCAGAAATGCAGGCATAGAGCTTATGTGATGTTTTCAGGGAGCTCAGTCCCAGGGCACAGGTGAGAAGGGCAAGAAGAGTGATGCAGGGAAGGAGGAAGAACCAGGGCAAGGACACGTTATTGAGCCTGCTTCCAGTTACTGCAGTTAGCTGCTCAGTTCACTGGAATACACTCTTGAGCAACTTTGAGTGTTTCTGGGGAACACAAAGGGAGAAGAGCTTATCCAGATGATCTTGTCTTGCATTGGTTGAAGTTTATCCACATGGGCATTGATTTCCATGCACTTCCAACTTGCAAATGTGTGAGTTTAAGTGCCCACGAGTCTATAGTAGTATCAACATGAAGCCCTGAGGCAGAATAAAAGAAGTGAACTCAATCAGAGCCCACACAGAGCTGGAACAAGACACATTGGGATCTCAGAGATAATATAAGAGATGTCGGATAAACTCTGCCTGGAGTGTTCTTCTCCAGGTGTTGGTATGGCTCACTTTAGCTTTGAACAAAGGTGTTCTTTTCTCAAATGCCATCTTCTCAGTGAGATGTTTTCTCACCTTCCCTTTTAAAATTGTAGTCCCCTGTCCCCCTTTACTGCTTTATTTTTCCCATATCACTTTCTAAAATGCCATAAATCTACTTATTTATTTTGTTTATTGCCAGTCTCCTTCGCTAAACTTTAAGCTGCAGGAGAGCTGTGAGTTTGGTGTGACTTATTCATAGTTGTATTCCCAGCCTATCACATAAATAAATACATTTGATAACTACTTTGTTAGTGGATTATTTATGGAAATTATTGAAAGTGAGGTGGTGAGCTTTTGTGTAAACTTTGAATTAGATATATGGAACATGTTAATCAATGAATAGATTATGTGTTTCTTTTGTCAAATAATCAAATATCCCAAGCATTAAAAGATAGGGTGCAGTATTTCTTAGGTGGATTCTAAAGCAAATTATTGAATGAGAAGATACATTAATGTTCACTGATCAACAAGACATTTGTTTACACAGCTTCTTTATTTCTCTAAATTACCTTTTATTGATTGGTTATATTAAGTCTCTATGGAAGTAACCACAAGGGTTGGCAACAAACTTATTCTTTGTTCTGCCCTCTCTTGGATGTTAACAGTGGGTCCCTGTGAGTTAGATAGTGATAGCAGAAGGCTTATTAACATCACTTTCTGAGCAAAAGGGAATGTGGAAACAAGAAGGTGAAATGAAAAAAAAATGAGTAAAATTAGATCCCATAAACTTACATAAGAATCATAAATTATAATATATGTTATTAAAAATAGTCATTATTGATCTTCCTTAACTATTAGAATGCTTCCAGAAGTAACAATGTCCTCTGCAATTATAAATGAAGGGAAAGGAAGGAAAGCAAATAGTAGCAATGGCACAGCTATTTTATAATTTTCTTTTAATCATTAGCATTATTTTCTTCAGAGGCCATTATAGAGTACTGATGAGTCATTGATCTAGACATACCCGCATCCTGATTCAATGATTTATTAGGTTATGTGGACTTGGTCAAGTTATTGAACTTGTCTAAGTCTTGATTTTTTTGTTTGTGACATAGAGATGATAATATTCAAGCTTAAAGTGTAAATTTTTGATAAATAAATTAGAAAATATAAGGAAAGCACAAATACATAAAAAATATTTGATAAGCTCTGCCTGAAGTTTAGGTCCTCTACTGTTAATGTTTATCAGAAAACAGCAATGTAAAAATAAATGGTAAGAAAAGCATGAAGTAAGAAAGAATAATTTAGATATAACGTTAATAAGACTTTCAAAATAAAAATAATAGTTATATGTAATGATTTCAATTTTATTCATATTAAACATTGAAAGCATTGCAACAGGCTAAACATTGACGGTCATTATGTTTAAGTGTTACACAAATAGAACATATCAGGTGATATATTTGGCCTCCAGTATTTTGGTGTTCCCTTAGCACTTGTATAATTTAGAGAAAGTCTCTTGTCTCCACAAAAGTTAGTGTCCTAGCAGTCTAGAATACCACATTAAACAGTAGAAACGTCATTGAACTCAGTTCACAAAGTAAGAACATTGGTTAACCAGATGTGCCAATTATCAGTTTATTGCCTCAGCTCTAAATTCGTATTTCACTGCCTGCTTTGTGATAATATAGACTTTAAATCGATTTTCTTTGTTATCTGGCTCAATATTAGATTTTACCAGTGGAAGACTTGGAGGGAGTTTAGAGGAAGAAAGCGTCATTTTCTTCCTGGTCCCAGTTTGTTCCTCCTGCTGGGATCTTGCAGCATGGTTTCTCTAGCGCTGAGCTTCTCATTGCGCAGCTCCCGCAGTGCCCAGCTCCTGCAGTACATGGTGCCCAGAAGCACTCATTGACCAACAGTTGCCCCAGGGAGCCCCTTAGATGTTTTGTTCAGCAAGGCACCCATGAAGGGGTACGTCTCTGTGCACAGTTTTCCCTGAACCCTCTTGTGCAACATTGCAACAAATTCTGAGACATTACCTCTCCCTCTGGATGGTTTACTTCAGAGAGTAGATTGCCATCAAGTTCCAATGGCACAGCATCTCAGCACCTTTTCTGACATCCAGTGAGCCATTGTTTTGCTCTCCCCAGTGAAGTATGAATCTCAACCCTTTGGGAAGTTCTTACTTGGATGCTCTACTTAAGCCCTAAGGGTGGGTATTGCTCCTTATTTCTGCTATTCTTATATGCCTTATAGTTCTCCTTACTTCATGGTGGCCTGCTGAGACCAGCTCGGTTGGGGAGACCCTAACCCAGTGGCACTAGAGGAATTAAAGACACACACACAGAAATATAGAGGTATGGAATGGGAAATCAGGGGTCTCACAGCTTTCAGAGCTCAGAGCCTAGAACAGAGATTTACCCATGTATTTATTAACAGCAAGCCAGTGATAAGCATTGTTTCTATAGATTATAGATTAACTAAAAGTACTTCTTATGGGAAATAAAGGGATGGACAAAAATAAAGGGATGGGTTTAGCTAGTTATCTGCAGCAGGAGCATGTCCTTAAGGCACAGATTGCTCGTGCTGTTGTTTGTGGTTTAAGAACACCTTTAAGCGGTTTTCTGCCCTGGGTGGGCCAGGTGTTCCTTGCCCTCATTCCAGTAAACCCACAACCTTCCAGTGTGGGCATCATGGCCATCATGAACATGTCACAGTGCTGCAGAGATTTTGTTTATGGCCAGTTTTGGGGCCAGTTTAAGGCCAGATTTTGGGGGCCTGTTCCCAACAGTAGCCAATATTCTATTTCTTCAATCCTCTGTTATAGTTAATAATTATATATTAAACGTTTCCTGTTCAAATTAGTGTGGTCTCTGTCTCCTGCTTGTTTCTAAAAGAAACACTAGAGTCTATCTGGTGCTGTATGAGACAATGAGGGAGCAAACATGTTCTGTTTAAATGTCACTCTTTAAATTTGTTAACACAGAGTTCATTCTGTTATATCTCTGGAAGTGCAATGTTTTGAAAAATGGTAAAATTTATTTAAAGAAGGATTAGTGGTCATGTAATCATTCTACCTGAGAAGAGGTCTACAGAAAAATGTAATGAATAGAAGTTGTAGAAAAAATAGACTATTTGAGAAGAGTATACCAAACCATTGTTTTTTAAAGTTACATAAAATGTGAGAATGTTTCTGAAGTCCAGGACTTGTATTTCTTTTTGAATTTATCAGCATTATAAGAAAAAACATTGCAAATAAGTTTTTATATACTAATAATTTAAATTCTATTTCATGCTATTTTGTTTTAAATTAAGTTCACTGAACAACTAACCTACTGAATTGTAGAAGGATCTATCAAAAGAAAGATGGATGACATATATATTATTTTGTAACACATGGTGAATATTTCAGCATTTCTTTAGGATATATACCAATTTTTAGTGGTCTGAACAGTATCCCCCCAAATCCATGCATGCCCTGAATCTCAGAATGTGACCTAGTATGGAAATACAGTAGTTTCCCCTTACCCATAGGAGATATATTCCAAGACACCCAATGGATGCCTGAAACCAGGAATAGTACTGAACACTATACATACTACACACAAATTTATTTTTCCTTCTTTATAATTTCATGGCTAGGAGATGCATTCTTACCATCGATCTTAGCACCCTCATCATACAACTTATTTTTCTTAGAATTTTCACCTTTTTGCTTAAATGAAACACTTTATGGCTTCTCGTTGGCATATATGAATCACCAGCATCCCTACTCTTGTACTTTGGGGCCATTTTTAAAGAAAACAATAAATAACTTGAACATAGGCACTGTGATACCGAGAAAGTCGATCTGATAACCTATCAGATTGGGACAGAGTGAGATTCCTTATGCTACTCGGAATGGCAGGAAATTCAAAACATATGAATTATTTATTTCTGGAATTTTCCGTTTAATATTTCCGGACCACAGTTGACTGTGGGTAACTGAAACCTTAGAAAGTGAAATGGCGGATAAGAGAGGAATGTAGGATTTTTACAGATGTAATTAGTTAAGATGAAGTCATACTGCATTAGGGTGGGCCCTGCATCCAATAACTGGTACCCTTATAAGAAAAGGAGAGGACACAGAGATAAACACCAAGGGGATGATGTAATGATGGCAGCAGAGATTGCAGTAATGCATTGACAAGCCAAAGGATGCTGAGAATTGCCAACAACCACCAAAAGCTGGAGGAGAAGCATGGGATGTTTTTTTTTTTTTTCCTTTGAGCCTCCAGAAATAACCAATACTGTTGACACTTCGATTTCAGACTTTCGGTCTTCAGGCCAGTGACAGAATACGTTTTTGTTCTTTTAAACCATCCAATTTGTTATTGAAGCCTTGGGGAACTAATGTGCAATTACTATACGAAATATTGGGGATTCACAGGTAAATAAGACAAGAACATTCTTGTGCTCATAGGGCTGCTGATCATATTTTGATATTTTCAGTATTAGTTAAAAAACTTATATTGTATACTTTTGATTAAGAAGGTCTTTTTCTTATAACTCCATAAGAAATTGTAACTGCTGAAATAGTGACCAGAATTTGGGAATGTGGCCTTGTGGAAGGCCTTATTAGATGGGGGCATCTGAATTAGATTTTAAAAATACCTTTTATGAGAAAATACTGCAGAAAATCCTGTGGAGCACCTAAATATTAACACAGACACACACACACATGCCACACGATATTTCATCCACTTTCCTAATTCAGAAATGCCTTATCTCAGGTAACAGGTAGATGTGGTTCTGCCAACTATTTTAATAGTGACCCTGATATGATTTGGCTGTGAATGAGTTACAATTCTCTTGTAACTCATCAGGTCAATAGTGACCCTGACATGGTTTGGCTGTGAATGAGTTACAAATTCATCTTGCATTGTAACTTCCACAATTCCCATGTGTTGTGGGAGGAACCTGGTGGAGGTAATTTCATCATGGGGGCAGGTCTTTCCCATGCTGTTCTCATGACAGTGAGTAGGTCCCATGAGATCTGATGGTTTTAAAAATGGGAGTGTCGCTGCGCAGGCTCTTTTCTCTTGTCAGCTGCCAGGTGAGACATGCCTTTCACCTTCTGCCATGATTGTGAGGCCTCCCTAGCCACGTGGAGCTGAGTCCGTTAAAGCTCTTTTTCTGTATAAATTATCCAATCTTAGGTATGTCTTTATCAGCAGTGTGAAAACGGACTAATACAGATCCCAAGAACTGAGCTGATGACTTTGGGATCTCCCGCAACTTGTATTGATTGGGGAGGAAATAATTTGGTGCTACCAAGGCTGTCATTTTCCCCCACTGTTGAACCATTAATTTGACTATAGTAGCACCTTCTTCTGAAAGTTGTCTCAGAAGAATTGCCTGTTACTTCCTCCACAGTGAGAATTCTAGCCTGCATCTTATTCAGACTAAACAGCACACCTAATACCTTCTTACATATTATACATCATAGAAACTTTCTTTTCCCCTCTTTTTATATAAATCATTGGGTTTATTTTTATATTCTCTGTGGTGCTTTAGTATAATGTGAAGTTTGAATGAAGACCTACTTCATTATATGAATGAGTGTGGGGATATAGGTTTTTCAACTTTTCAATTCTGACCTCTTAATTAAAACTTTCTTTCTGAAATGTGAATAATTATTTAAAAGCACACTATTTTCCAGATGATAATAAGTTAACATTGAAAAAATATTAACTAAAAAGTGACTACAAGGAAAATATATATGGATGTTTTCTCTAATATTTTTGCAACTTCTCTGTAAGTTTGACATAATTTAAAATTAAAAAACAAAAGAAAAAATCAAAAAGTAAGAATTAAAATTAGACTTAATGTTAGTTTTTACTTTTTAATCTCTGGGATTCAGAACTGAAGTCAAAACAATCAAGGCCACCTAATGAGTAAATAAAGGCAATGCCTACCTACATGGCATGGTTTCAGAGGTATTGGGAAACTTATGTGGATGACATCTGCTGTTTGTGCCTGACTAGAGCACCTTCTAACATCTTGTAGTAGCAGAACTTAGATTTTTCTTGTAAGTCACCTCTTCCTCATTTGCAGTTCACTCATAGGGATGAGGCTGGCAAAGGCCCAGCCAGTCAGTCCATTCTATTCTCATACCCAGTGCTTGTTTGGGCAATTGCCTTCAGGGCCAAATCAGATCAGTGAAACTCAGTTATGTTTCTAGGTTGAAGCTATTAGGAAAACGTGTCTTTGGTCATCTTGACTCAGTATGGAAAGATCCTACTTAAGGATAGTCAATGCAGACAGAGGAAAATAAAACAGATAGAGAAAACTCAAGCCCGGATGATACTGCTTGAGACTCCAGATCCAGTTATCCCCAAAGCTGCCTCTTTTTCAGTTCCAATTAGTTTGAAGAGTCTCCCTCCCTCGTGTTTTTGGTTAAACTGATTTTAGTTGGGTTTCTGTCATTTGCAAACTGATCAGTTAAAATTAGATTGGAACTGAGAAAGTATAATCTGCATGGCCATTTATCAGGTTGGAATAACAGAAATATATAGATAAAGCCAACTCTGCAAGGAAGGAGACACTCACACAAGGACACACTGCAGCTTTAAGGTACAACCCCCTTCTTGAATGAGTATGGCTGTTTTAAATTCTGTCAGTAAAAAGAAAACGTTCCACTTGTGCATGCGGGATTTAAGTCACTTTGACACAGAGAAGCAGCCTCAATTCACAGCCCAGGAGCAGAACTTTAGATAATGAGTTTCTGCACATAGCATTCCATAGCTACATCACTTTGTAGGGTGAAAGGAAACCGGACTCTGAGTCTGCTTTGCAGTCTAGACCTCCACTAGACTTTACAAAGCCCTACTCTGCTTTGAGTCTATCAAAATACTGTTTTGTTTAAATTTCATCTAAACTCCGCTTTTGCACAGAACTCTGTAACAACTTATGTTTTCCTTTGGTGAGATGAACTTTGCAATGGATAAATAAACCTGATTTTGTTAGACTACAAGTAGTTACTGGTGGTTTTGGTTTGACTAGGACTGGGAAACCAAAGGGTTTTAAAATTATTATAGCTCTCTCTCCTACAATAATTCTTGCATTTAAACTGTTTTTATAATTAGAGGTCTGGTCGTTTATTCATCTGCAAAGCACATCTCATGAACATTTGAGACTATGAAGCAGATTTTTGAAGCTGGACTCCATAGCCTAGCTACTGATAGTGGGATGCCTGTGACAGTAGCATCAGTATCATTGGGACCTTGTCAGAAAGGCAGAATCTGGGGCCCATCTCTGACATGCTGAATCAGAATCTGATCTTTTATGGAGATCGCTATGTAGTTGTTTGCGCAGTAAAGTTTGAGAAGTGCTGCTCTGGACAGTCCTAGGAATTTCTATAGAGCCTCTCAGGAAGCTAGGGGATAGGGAAAGGGGACATAAAGCCACTGGTCTTTCCCTATGACAGCCATCCTGTAATATATTGCTTTGTGATTTCATTTTTCTGTAAACACTCCTTTACAGTAAGAAAAAAAAAATTGAAACACTGCTATTTTAAGCCACATTAAATACTTCATTGTAAATGAACTCATCATTTTGTGTGTGTGTGAGAGAGAGAATAAGTTTTGTTTGGCGAGGACAGGGGAAGGAAGAATTCTACTAAGGAAGAGCTTGGAACCCAAACACAAAGCCCCCTACTCAATTTTGTCATTTGCCTGTCTGTGTGGAGATGGATGCTAGCAGGAGCTGCTGGTTCTTTTAGACCACATACACATGTGGTTCTAGAATGATTCTAAATAACAGAGTTGGGAGGGTGGGTCTCTCAGAACCCTGTTTTTATAAAAATTAAGAAATCAACTAGGATAATGTCTTGAGAGAATGAGAAGCCAGGAAGATAAATTTGACCAAGAAGAAAGCTCTGGTCCTCAAAGAGGAGTGGCAATTTTGAGAATAGCACAGTGGTTGTCACTGGAATTAATTTCTGTCTCCAGGCCATAGACAAGAGAGAGGGAGAGGGGGACGGGGATAGCTAGTAGGAAGGGAGAGCGAGAGAACCAGATCTAAAAATGATATGCCTGCAATCCCAGCACTTGGGAAAGGTGAGGCAGGAGGATCACTTGGGACCAGGAGTTCAAGACTAACCTGGGCAACATAGTGAGACCCTGTCCCTGCCAAAAATTTTTAAAAGGCTGGGAATGGTGGTGCATGCCTACGGTCCCAGCTACTAGGTAGGCCAAGGTGGGAGGATCACTTGAGCCCAGGAGCTTGAGGATGTAGAAAGCCATGATTGCACCACTGCACTGCACTCCAGCCTAAGGAACAAATGGAGACTCTTGCCTCAAAAAAAAAAAAAAAAAAAAAAAAAAAAAGAGCTTCCACTCCTCTACTCCTCTGATCTTGGGTAATTATTAGAACATAAGAGCCTATATCTAAGCCCCTCTGTTAGAATGTAACATAAAGGGAGGAGAAACATTTCCTCACCTAGCTTTACTTGGCCATAGGCCAGCTACCCCTTTAGTCCTGGAAGACTCCACCTTTGTAGGATGCCCAGCTGTAGATAAGCAGTGGTAACTGGGCAGATTGCTGGGTCTGGCAGAGAAAGGGCAGAGACCCGAGACTGCAATGGGCATCAAGATGAGAAAGAAGCACAGGCAGTACCCAGAAGTAGTGGAGTTTAATATGAATTGAACAGGAAATAATGTCATAAACTGAAATTATTTTTGCAACAACCTAGTATCTTCTGGGCACTCAGAAAAGCATGGGGTAAAAGATAGTCTTCCAAAAGGGTATGTGAGTAGAGGTCGTGTGTGGGAGCAGGAATCTGTGGAATTTTAGTTAACAATTTATGCAACCCCACATGTGTCTATGGGCGAATGAAAAATTTAATAGGATATTTTGGGAAAATTAAACAGGACATTTTGTTGAAGCTCAAAATGTAATCTGCTCCTCAACTCTTTTTCACTCTTTTTAGAATAGATAAGCCAAGTTCCCATGGTTGAATATTCTTTGTAAAGATTTAGAGTTGACTTTAAAGCCTAAGAGACAGGGTCTTTTACTTTTATAGAGGACACCATGCAGGGTATTTTCTCCTAAATTCTCTTCACTTTCTCAGTATTTCTCCGAGGAATACAGGAGGTAAAGGATACTGCCTTATAGTTTTTTGAACGCTCATTACCACTTATCAGTACTTAGCATGTATGTGACCCTCATCAAGCAAGTGTCCACGGTTCAATTGGGTCACAATCAGCCACGCTTTGATTTCATTGTTTCCAAACATGTTTTAATACCTGCTATGCCCTAGGAATACAAGAATATTTTACCTTCAATGCTTAAATCAAAGGCTAATATTCTTATAGTCTTAAGAGAAAAGGATTATTGGTTCTAAATTAAAATGTTCTGCCTTATCCCCATACAATGTAGAAACCAGTCTACAGGCACATTTTTTTTTTTCCCTGTAATGAAATAGTACAATTTAGTAACAGCTGGGTAGTTGTGTTGAGGCAAAAGATTTTTTCTTGTTTCTCAGTATAACCCCAGGAGGTCAAGCTGACATATTCCTCTGAAGAAGTAAGTGCAAATAGAGAATAAGGGTTCTGCCAAGAGGTGCTTCGGGAGCTGCCAGCATTGGTGTTCTCAAACACCTTCCTCTCCCTGTCACTATGGCACTGAGGCCCACTTGTTAGAGTTTAATGTAGTTCACCTTTGCCTCACAGCTCCAGATGTTTCCAGGAATAGTTCTGTCCACAGGACTGAAGAGTGAATATGGTAGCAGTGCCCATCAGATTTAGATTCACTTCTTGCTGCTTAATTCCAGTGCAGTCATTATTATGTCTTATTGCTAAGAACATACATTGAACTACATGTCGAGAGCCAATGATGAAACCTCTTATTGTGCTACAGTATTTTTTTCCACCCAAAAAGAATTATCTCCTTCAATTCCAGATGATATTTTTACCCCTCTGATATAGGAAGTACCATAATTTTTACCTTATATAGAGGAGATACCTCTTTTATTTATGGGGTCGGCTTACCTGAGATGCCGAAGTCTACTTATTAACATCTCAGGGGTGCCATCAGTCTCTCCTGTGGAGCAAAGACAGTTTCTTCTCAAGTCTGGAGGTGAGGGGAGAAAGGAAAAGGGATAGAGCTCTGCTTTTTCTGTTTTAAAGCTACAGGTAGGAAGTGGCCACTAGCTTGCACACAGGGCCCTGTACATAGTGGCAAAGATTGTGTTAGGGAGAGAACAAGAGTCTACTCTTCATTGCCTGTGGTCATGACCAACCTATTTCCAATTATACTTTTTTAGAAGTTGTCCCTTTCTTCTCAGGCTTAGGAATAACTGTGTTCAAACCATTTTATTATCTGGGGATATTACTTTGAAAATGTCATTGAGCATGAATGCTTTGCTTGGAGACAAAATAGTGCCAGTTGTTAGCTCAAGTGAGAGACTACCAAAGATGTACTTTGTCCATTTTCCTAGGAAACTTTTTAGAATATTTTATAGTGCTTAGCAGGGAGCCTGCCACGAAGCAGGCAAATGTTTGCTGAATGACACAATAAATGAATAACAGCTCTGATGAAGCTATAGCAATATTAAGGACACACAGATACAGTTATGTGGATTATTATTTGCAGACATACACTACTTCTTGAATGTAGCAACCATTACAGCTTTATAAATAGAAATCCTCTATGCGTATTAGTAGTCTTTGGGGGGATTTATGTCCATGCTCAGTCCCAAAGATAATCTTGGACCATATTTATTTGCTTGACTATTTTGATAATACTATTACAATGCTTAAATTTTGTTTTAAGTATGATTTAAACCCCAGCAGGTAGGGTTTACTTGGTGAAATACAAAGGCAATTCCACTCCTGAAATAATGTCTCATGTATTAAGTACCATGCAGGCCCAACAAAAGTAGATAGATTTCCTTCACCCGAAGCTTTTAACTTTGAAATGGTGTTTTATAATATTAATATACTATGTTACTGTAATATTGCTACATTGATATGGGCTTTCTTCATCATATCGGAAGTGAAGTGTATTGGACATCAGATACCTAACTCTTATACAAATTGAAGGACTCACAGCATTGACTTTATTGGTAGATAATATACATATATATTTTTATGGTAGAAACCCTAATATGATGATTCACATTGTTAAAAAAGAATTATATTTTTTGATGATCTGAGTCATGCCCTATTTAAGAGATCCATTTTGAGCTTATAATGAAGCACTGATGAATATTAAAATAAAAATAAAGATAATTGATACCAGGACTTTATTAGGCATTTCACTGAATACAAATAAACTTTTTTTACATTAAGAACACAATCTTATCAAAAAAATTCACATTTTCTATACAGACTGTAGGCATGGATTTTCTTTACACCACATTTATTAAAGTATCAATGACCAGATCCTAAAAAGAGAAGGCACAAATCTGTCTCTCTCTGGTGAATTCCTGGTGTCTAATGAAGGAAATGTCACCAGCCCTGCAAATTCCCATCCTCCAGAACTGAAGCAAATCAATGGAAATGTGTGTAAGCAGGAGTCAGGAGATGGACATGTTATATTAAAGGATTTGGATTTTCTTCTGCCACTTATAGGCGTTTCAAGAGAGGAGGTAGCTACCGAAAATGTTTCAAACTCCGTCTACATTCAGGCTCTGTCAAGGATTCACTTTTGGAAACGAGAGTATTTGAAAGCTAGAATTTAGGAATTCCAACATGTTTCTATTTTCTACACTGTTTTTAGAAACTAGCCTTTGATCTCACTGTTCTTATTTTGGGGCTTCTTGGGTTTTCAATTCCAAAACAATAAAATAGTGCTGGTTGTTATAATTTTCTTTGACAAGTCTCTCTGCCAGGTGATAGCTTCATGTCAGGTCAGATTCTATCCCCCACTCGTGCCTGCCTCCCCAGTCTCCCAACAATGTTCTGAGGAGGTGTCACCAGGGCAGTGTCTATACCTCAGACTCTTTTATTCTTCCAGCAGTGAAGACAGTTCCTTCCTATATCACCTTTTCTACGATTCCGTAGATGACCAGTTTTAACGTGATAAAAATAATTTGTGGTAAAGTGTTAATGGGAGAAATAATGAATTAGTTTGTTATCTCTCTGAAAGAAAAAAGAAATTGAATTTAAAAGAGGTCCTGGTACTAAGTTAGGAGGTGTTGCCACTTTTTAGGAGCATTTCTAATAATATGTCGGTGTGTTTTGGTTTTCCCAGTTACTGGGAAATGCTACATAAGGGATTAATGGGGAAACTTGGACCTCACAACAGGCTGGCGAAGGGAAATGTTGAACATGGTGGCATTCATCTTATGAAGATATTTACTTGAGTATCCCATCTGTATTCAAGCTGGCCCTTCAAAAAGCATTTTCAGGACCTAGAGCTGACCAATGCTTTCCTTTTTCAAGGACATTATGACTGCAGATACTCATAAGGTGTCTAAACACAGGGGTATGGAGGGAGGCAGATCTGGCCCCTTATACTTAGCCCAACTGAAAAAGATTAGAAAGGCAGTGTGGATAGAACTGTGAGATTTAAGAAAAAATATATAGGACACACCCAGTTACATTTGAATTTCAGATAAACTTTTTTTAAGTGAAAATATTTCTGATAAAATATATGAGAAATACACTAAAGGAATAATGTTTATCTGAAATTTAAATTTCACTGGGTATCCTGTATTTTACCTGGCAACTCTAAATGTTGAAAAGGAATAACTAAGGATGGAGAAAGAAAGGAAGTAAGAAAGTTAATTAATTTTCTGTACCCAGATGCCAAGCCCAAAGAAGGTCAGAATTTTTGCTTCAAGCATGACCACGTGTGTAGATCCTTGTCAGTCACGAGTTTTCTATCGCTAGACTAATTCTACACGTGGGGCAGACCGGAAAAGTGCGCAGGTTGCATGCTTGTTTTCTCGAGAAGAGAACCATGTTGGAATCACCTAGTATGGGTGGGCCTTTAAAAGCTCTCCTAACACCAAGGCAGTTTATTTTACTTAAGAAGATCGAATTTTAAAAAGTAATGGTTTGGAGAAACAATTTTCATGGAAAATTTATCATTAAAGAAAAATGTGTGCCATGTTGGGAAGGTCAACTTTCGAGGTGTACTGGTTTTATTGCTGATGAAAACAAATTAGTCCGTGTGTTGATGAAGTTAATACATGAATTGATGTTTGATTATTTCGAAAAGCAATGGGGGTGCCTCACAAGCTGGACAGTTTGCTTGTGGGAACTCAGATAGGTTCTAAAAGCCCATTCCTCAAAAAATTAAAAGACACCATTTTTAACAAAAACTTAATTTCGGTTTCAATTTTAAATCCAAATTGCAGCAACAATGAAAAAGTGTTAATAAATTAAGGCTGGTCACAATGTGCCCCTTTTCTTTAGGATAAGTTTGATTTTTGATAAGAGATTATATACTTACACACACATACCACATACAAGCACATACTTTTGACTCATACAAATATACATTTAAAACTAATACCTGCAAAATAGTATCACAATTGAAATAACAGTTACACAATTTTCAACAGATTCAATTGACATGTTTTACAAATTCTACGGAACATTTTATCATTATCATTGGGAAAACAAACAATTTAGAGCATTATTTAAAACTGTATGTAACACAGGAGCCACCAATAAATGGCAAATATAGCATTTACACTATGGTGTCACTGAAATCTAGCTGAAAAGACTAAAGTGCTGTAAAATAAAATGCTCTTAAAAACCTTGTTTAGCATATCCTGAGGACGTTATGCATTATTTTCTATTAGCAATTCAAAGTATGAGCACTGTGCCTGTGGAACTCCTGTTTGGTTGAGTGACCAAAGATTAAAAGATTGTGTCGTTGGATCGGTAAAACTGTAAAACTGAAAAACTCATGGAAACATGCATTTCCTGAGACTTCCAACTTTCCAGTCTGGAATCCTAACAAGGAAGATCCTGAACAAATAACCCTGGCTAAAAACATGTCAGAATTTCAAAGAACTTAAACAACTTTAAGTGAAAATGTGTGTATGTGTTTGTAATTTATAGTCTAGTCCATCTTGGATTCTCTAATATGAAGTGAAATTGACAATTTAGATAGATTGTTAGTGCCAGGCATTTTCTATTTCTGATGGTCTCACTTTTCATTGGTTTTCTAGTTACCTTTCTCCTCTTAAATATTTAAATATTTGAATTATGTTTATATCTACTAATGTAGGAGATACTGATTTTAAGAGTTGAAACAACAATAGAATCAGATTGATTCAAGTGCAGTTTCAACTTGAATAATAAGTGTATGTGTGTGAAATGTGCATTCTGTGTGTGTGTGTGTTTGTGCAATGTGTGTATGTGCACATATGGGTGTATACATGGCAAACATTTTATACTCTAATACATTCACTGTTAGGTGGCACTCCATGAAAAGTAAGTTTTCCCAGTATGGCTGAAAGTAAATATTGAGGTCATCATATAGAATATCCTAAGGCTTTTAAAAGCTGCCTCCTCATTCTCTGCATTTACATGATTGTGTGGCAAATAGGGAGACATAAATGATACTGGCAGAAGAAAAATTTACTATATTAGTCCTTGAAAATTACAGACAGGAAAGGAAAGCAAACTTAAAAATGATCTCTTTGCATATTTTCTCTCATCGCACCCACTCCTTTGATTTCCTGCTGTAGATTGGGTAAAAGTTAGATTGTATTTGTTTGGTTGTTTTGTCTTGTTTTTTGCCTTGCAGGACTTGTGAAATAGTCTTAAGAAACAAGCAAAACAAAAAGTGCGCCAACATGTATCTACCGCCATCTTGGAGCCCATGTGTAGCCCTTGTGCTACAAGCTCTCTGAAAAGACAATGCTCAGCTAAGACAAAGGTGCATAGGCTGAGGGTAAGCTTCGATTGCATATCACCATTTTTCACTTTTGGAAGGCCTGCAGTATGCTTCCCCAGTGTGCTCCAGGGCAGGGCTAATGGATAGAAGACAGTCAAAGCCACCTTCTCTCCATTCCCATTTCCAAGGACTCCCTTTTAGTAAACTCCCCTTCTTGCTAGAGGATCCATGGCTCCCTGCTACCTCTTCCCTCCTTTATAAATTAAGGCAAGTCCATTTACTCTCAGCGCCTGCTACATAGGCACTGTACGTCCACACGGAAAGCATAGCATTGGCTTGAAAGTGCCTTTTGTCTAACAAGGTTTCTGGGTGCATATCATTAGCAGCAGTACAAACCTTTCCCTAGTTAAAAAACCGCACAATTATTCAAAAGCTTCATCATGTTTGTTTTTTTCCAGCACCCAGTTGACAAATAGGACAAAGTTAATTCTAAGCAAACACTATGAGAAAGTATCTAGGTTCAAGAAAATACAACATAGTTACCTCTATATTTTATTCATTAATATGATGAAAAATCTGTTTTCTATTATAACATTAAATTAGTGTGTCATTGCAAGTATGCTTGGCTAAAGATCCTCCTGAAGGATAAATGAATAGCCAGTTAGAGAGAAAGTCTGTCCCAAAACCAAATGTACGGGACATACATTTCAATAATCCTAATCATTTTAAAAGGATTCATATACATTTTCACATAATAAAACTACAAGGGAAGGGAAAATGGAGAGAAGAAAAGAAATATATTTTAAAAATAATTAAGTCCTACGCTAGAATTATTTTACAAAAATACTTTAATGTGATCATAGACTCTACTCTCAAAGGTTTTATTACTCTTTTTCACACATGATTAAGAGTTTCAGTCTTAAAATTAAATTATTTAATATTATCAATGTTTTCATTTGAAAAGAAGAATTGTTCTGTGTCTGTCCATATCTATGTGTGTTTGTGTATGTTTGAATCTGTATGCTTGCACAGGAGTGGGCATATGTTTGTATATTGTGTATGGCAAGATATATACACACAACCCAAATGTATACACACATTTTGTGTGTACATGTATGTTATTTGGTATACCACAGGTACATACACACTCCTTAAAAACATTCTCTTCAGTATAAACAATTCCTTTCCCTCCCTTTAATTGCTAATAAGTACTATTTTCTGATCATGAGTATTTATAATCTTGAAATCAACTCTTGATTATTTATGATCTTGACACATATAGTTTTGAATTCAACTCCCTTATCTAAGTCTAAGAGATTAAGCCATATGTCCTACATTTAAGTTCATTAAAAGCTGAGGGCATGCTTTTATTTCTCTATGACCCTACTTTTCATGGACTGTATTATCCTAGGAAACTATTGCGGTGTGATTATTTCTAAACATGAAAATAAAATAATTCATAATTGTAATAATTTCATCAAATTTTATAATTTTTATAAACACCTCACAATATTCCTGTGAAGTACATAGCCAAGGATTATTGTGCTCTTAGTAAGTTTTTTTTTTTTTCACTTTTTAGAGTTGTCAAATATCACAGAGACTCCAAGGAGGAAGTAATGCTCAAGCTATGTCATTGTTCTTCCCTGTAGACCCGGACTATTAAATATTAGGTTGCAGAAACTTTGTATGAAACTTTTGCCTCTGCCTTAATCTCATCCTTCAGACAGGATGAAACTCAGAAGTGAGGAGTCAATGCCAATTTTAAACAAGTCCACTCAGATCTCATAAATTTCAAGGGTTTCCTAAAGATATTTCACAGATCTCTGTGATTTCATGGACATAATTTCAAAAACATTGCTCTAACTCCTTCTGTCAGCCTTCCTCTTTCCTTCAAGTTGAAAACTTGAAGTTTCTTGAAAAATCTTCCTTAAAATGTGGAATTTAGAATTAAATATTTGAAAATCCCAAATTGGCAGGAAAGCTTGCAGTCTTTTTTTTTTTCTTCCTCCCTCCCTTCCTTCCTTCCTCCCTTTCTCCCTTCCTTCCTTCCTCTCTTTTTCCTTTCCTTCCTCCCTTTCTCCTTTCCTCCCTTCCTCCCTTCCTCCTTCCCTCCCTCCCTCCCTCCCTCCCTCCCTCCCTCCCTCCCTCCCTCCCTTCCTCCCTTCCTTCTTTCCTTCCTTCCTTCCCTTCCTTCCTTCCTTCCTTCCTTCCTTCCTTCCTTCCTTCCTTCCTTCCTTCCTTCTCTTTTTTTTTTCTTTCATCAAGAGCATCATTAAGAAGGCCTTTTAAAGAGTTCTTTTCAGAGTTTTCAATTTTAACACAGTTGTACCTTACCATGTACTGGGTACTTGCAGGGAAATATTATTTAAGAGATTGCCAAATTAAAATGCCATCCATCTCTTTCACCCCTCAATCATCATTCCCTCTGAAGTTGGCATTCACAGTTCTCCAAAAATATTTTTATCCTATATTTATAGCTGCCTTAAATAGAAATACTGTGAAACACTATTATTTTCATATAACAAAAATCACTGATTATGACCTTCAATATTACTGATGCATGGAAACTGATTTGATGCAGATTTTCTATGACCAAAAGTTAGCTATGATTGCCCAACTGCAGATGACTATAGAGTATTATACCAAGTCCCACAAAACAAGTACGTCTTAAGACAACAATGTAATACACAAAATGTTGGGCATTCAATTGCTTTGATTTCCATATAGCATCTGATTAAAAAGAGTGAGCAAGAGAGGGAGCAGAAAGGTTACAGGATATAGACAGTGTAGGAGCTGTAGGACGGAAATAGAGAATCTAATCAAGTAAACACATGTAAGTTCTATGTTACAAAGACTAATTTTGAAAAACAAAGTTACTGGTCTTTTTTTTAATTTTTTCTTCCTAACACTAGAAGTAGATTTCACGCATCAAATGGGAAATGAAATATTTATAGTAATGAAGAGTATGATTGTAATGACTGAAGAAATAGTTTTTCCCCTTTTTCCCACCCACTACCAGCCCTATTCCCTTCAGAGACTCAGTGAAATAGGAAGATCAGATTGTTTACAGATAATATGCCCTAATACAATGAGCCTTCTCCATCTTAATCATGGAAACTCCAAGTAGTGCTATCAAGTGTTGGCTTCTCCTTCATCAAAGACATAGTTGAGCTTTATGACAGTGCTGATAAAGTCACCAAGTTCTACAAAATCGGCAGTGACAATATTGATGCCACTCTCTCCTGGCTTCTGTGTGCGGACCCACTGCATCATGGCAGGAAGAGCCCTGAGAAAGGAAACAAAAAGAAAAGTCACAGAAGGCAAGATATTATTTTTCAAGCTCTACAATTCTCAGTCTTCCCTTTGGTTTCTAGCTTATTAAAATAAATGTTTCACTTATAGGTACAGGAAGAGGAAAAGGCCACATGGACTCTGGGGGTTTCTTAACCTTTGCAGAAACTCTGTAAGAGAAATATTCATATTGGTCCGTATTGGAGTCCTCATCTCGGCAGATCCCAGATACTGTGATAGTTTATAATGACGCTTCCCTACTAAGAAAACAACATTGTTGCATTTATATTCTGATTTTACATGGTGTCATCACAAACCCTGCAAAACTATGGAGTAGGGAGGTCAGAGATAAATACATGCACTTAGTAAACATTTATTATGAACCCACTATTATGAGGAAATGTGCTAAGATATTGTAAATAGACATAATAGTAAAATGCCCTGCCTTCAAAAAGTGTACAGTTTGGTGGTGGGTAGGCAGACAAGGAAGAAATTGTAGCACAATATAATCAGGGCTCATTTCTTCAAACACATTTACTGGGCACCTATTAAGTTCCAGTCATCACTGTAGGCACTTGGAGGATTCAAGTAAACAAAACAGATAAAAATATCTTTCCCTGTGGAGCTTACATTCTCATAAGGAGAAACAGACAATAAACAAGAGTCATAAAAATGTGTAGTTTGATAGGAGGGAATAAGTGCTATAGAAATGGAGAAAAGAGAGGAAGAATAGGAATCTGCAGGTGGGAAGGAGTGATGCAGATTGCATTTTAAAATAGGGTGACTTAGTATGCCTCAGTGATAAAAGGACATTTGTGCAAAGGTTTGAAGGTGACAAGGGCGTTAGTCATGTGGCTATCTAGGGAGAGCATCCCAGCTATTGCCATGGCACAAAAGGGGTAGCATGCTTAAGCTTAGAGAAAAGAAGAAAGTAGTAAAAAATGAGGGTAATGAGGAAAAGGGGGCAGATTCTATAGGGTACATTAGGCCATTATAAACGTTTTGATGTTCACTCTGAGTAAAATAGGGACCTTTGATGTATCTTGAGCAGAGGAGCGGTGTGATTAGACTTTCCCTGTAAGAGCTCATTCATCACCATGAGACCATAGTGGAGAGTCACCTAGCATAGCCTGGAAAATCAAGGAAAACCTTTCAGAAGGATGCTCCCTAAAATAAATATTGAAGGATTATGAAGATTTAGCTGGATAAAGGTGGGAATGGTAGATGGAGGATGATGCAATGCAATTTCAGGCAGAGGAAATATCATTTTTACATTCATTAACAGAATCATGGTGTGTGCTTAGGAGCAAGGGATACAGGCAGACAGATACAGGTGATGTTAGTGATGATGTCCAGCTTCATCTGACAGCATATTGGAATGAGAACTACTATAACTTGGGCAGGGCAGGAAGGGAGGTTTCCATGACAAAAGGATAAATGAACAGGCCAGAGACCTGATAGTGTACTAACAAAGAAAGTTTGATGGAAATACATGTGAACATTAAATTTCTGGATGAAATGGAGAGGGAGAGGGAGAGGGAGAGAAAAGGGAAAAAAGGGAGGAGAGTTTAAAAACCTAGAAGAAGTTGTATAAAAAAGGTAAGGTTGTTTTGAAAGATGTTAAAGAGAAAAAAACCCAGACAATAGAGGGCCTTGAGAAATATGTAACAACTGAATTGGGAAGCTGAGCAAGATGGTGGAACAGAAGGCTCCACATCCCCCTGCAAGGACATAGTCCCACCTACAAGGATACTAAGTTAACAACTATCTACATAGCAAAACAAACAAACAAAAAACAAACAAACAAACAAAAAAAAAACACCTTCATAAGAACTACAAATAAGGTGAGTACCTATAGTACCTGGATTTAACTTTATATTGCTGAAAATACCACTGAAGAAATAGAAAAAAAAAATCCTGAATCACTGTCACTATCCCTTTCAACCCCCACCAGCAATGGCCTGGTAATGGAGAGCATCTCTGGGCTCTGGGGAAGGGAGAATACACTAATTGTGAGGTATTAAACTGAGTGCTGTCTTGCTAGAGCAGAAATGTAAACCAGACCTAACTCAGCTGATGCCCAGTCACACAGGGAATATTTAAACCAGGCCTAGCCAGAGAGGGAATTGCAGATCCCAGCAGTCAGAAACTGAGTGCCTGCAAACCTCACCACAGAGGGCTACAGTATTCTGTATCTCCAAGTAAATTTGAAAGGCAGTCTAGGTCTTAAGAACTGCAACTCTTAGGCAACTCCATACTGAGACATCAGCTTGGGTAATCAAGGGAGTGCTGGCATCACCTTTCCCCTAAACCAGGCTGCACAGCTTATGGTTGTAAAAGAGACCCCTTTCTTCCACTTGGGAGAAGAGGGGGAAGAATGGTGAGGACTTTGTGTTGCCTCTTGGATACCAGCTCAGCCACAGCAGGATAGGGCACCAGTCAGAGTCATGAAGCCCCCATTCCAGGCCCTAGCTCCCAGATGACATTTCTAGACACACCCTGGGCCAGAAGGGAACTCGCTGCCTTGAAGAAAAGGATGTAGACCTACCAGCATTCATCACCTGCTGACTGAAGAGCCCTTGGCCCCAAATAACCAGCAGAGATATCCGGGTACTACATCTTGGGTCTTGGGTGAACCTCTGAGACTTGCTGGCAAGTAAGACTCAGCCCATTACTAGCTATGGTGGCTGTGGGACAAAACTGCTTCTTGTTGATAAAAGCGGAGGGAAAAGTAAAGGGGACTTTGTCTTGCACCTTAGGTACCAACACTGCCATGGTGGGTAGAGCACCAAGCAGACTTTTAGAGTCCCCGATTCCAGGACTTGACTGTTGGATGACATTTCTGGACCTGCCCAGGGTCAGAGGGGAGCCCAGTGCCCTGAAGGGTGAGTCCCCACCTAGGCAGCATCCACCAGAAGCAGACTTAAGAGATCTTGGACCTTAAGGGAACATCAGTGGTAGTCTGGAAGTACTCATCATGACTGGGGTGGTCGTGGCTATACGGTGAGGCTCCTGTACCTTTGGAAAGGACAGGGAAGAGTGGTAAGGACTGTGTCTTGCGTTTTTAGTGCCAGTTCAGCTGTAATACAATAAAATACCCGATATATTTCCAAGGGTTTTGGCTCTACTTCCTGACTCCAGATGGCATTTCTGGACCCACCCAGGGCTTGGGGAACCTTGCCATCCTGAAAGGAAGGATACAGACCTGACTGGCTTTGCCACCTGCTGATTGTTCAGCCCCAGGTCCTTGAGAAATCATACACAGTAGCCAGGGACTGGTTACAGCAGGCCCTGCATAAGAGCCAGTGCTTTGCTGGCTTCAGGTATGACCCAGCACAGTCATAGTGGTGGTGGCCACAGAGGTGCTTGTTTCACTCTGTCCCTAGGTTTACGTGGTTCAAAATGGAGCAGGAGACTCTGTATGTTTGGAAGGAAGTAAGGAAAGAGAACAAATCTCTGCCTGGTAACTTAGAATTCTCCTATATCTGGACTGAGACCATCAAGGTGATACCTCTATAAGTCATCAAGAATCACAGCATTTCTGGTCTTGGGGTGCCCCTTAAAGTAGACACAGCTTAGATCACAAAACCCAAGTCTTTTCAAATTTCCAGAAGGCGTCCCTGAGAAGGATGGCTACAAAAAAGCTCAGACAGAAAAGACTAGAATAAATACCTAACTCTTCAATGTCCAGACACTGAAGAATATCTAACTTGCATCAACACCGTCTGGGGAAATGTGACCTCATCAAATGAACTAAATAAGGCACCAGGGACCAATCCTGGATAAACAGAGATATGTGACCTTTCAGATGAAGAACTCAAAGTAGCTGTGTTGAGGAAACTCAAACAAGTTCAAAATAACACAGAGAAGGAATTCAGAATTCTATCAGATAAATTCAACGAAGATATTAAAATAATTAAAAAGAGTCAAGCGGAAATTTTCTGGAGCTGAAGAGTGCAATTTGTATACTGAAGAATGCATCACAGTCATTTAATAGCAGAATGGATCAAGCAGAAGAAATAGTGACCTTGAAGACAGGGTATTTGAAAATATACAGAGGAGACAAAAGAAAAAAGAATAAAAAACAATGAAGCATGCCTACAGGATGCAGAAAATAGGCTCATAAGGGCAAATCTAAGAGTTATTGACCTTAAATAAGTGAAAAAGAAAGACATAAGGGTAGAATGTGTATTCAAAGAAATAATAACAGAGAACTTTCCAAAATTAGAGAAAGATATTAATATCCAAACACAAGAAGATCAGGAGAGCATGACATGACATATTTAAGGTGCTGAAAGGAAGAAAACCTTTTACCCTAGAGTGGGATATCTAGCAAAAATATCCTTCGAGAAATAAAGACTTTCCCAAACAAAAGCTGAGGGATTTCATCAATACCAGACCCACCCCACAAGAAATGTTAAAGAGAGTACTTCAATCAAAAAGAAAAGGTCATTAATGAGCAATAAATAATCAGTCGAAGGTACAAAACTTATTGGTAATGGTAAGTACACAGAAAAACAAAGAATATTATAACGCCGTCACTGTGCTAAGTAAACTACTTTTATCCTCAGTAGGAAGACTAAACAATGAACCAATCAAAAATAAAAACTACAACAAATTTTCAAGACATAGTCAGTACAATAAAATATAAGTAGAAACAACAAAATGTTTAAAAGTTGGGGGATGAAGTTAAGGCATATTTTTATTAGTTTACTTTTTGTTTGTTTACTTATGCAAATAGTGTTAAGTGATCAAGTTAAAATAATGAATTATAAGATAGTATTTGCAAACCTCCTGGTAAACTAAAACCAAAAACATGCAATGGATACACAAAAAATAAGAAGCAAGAACTAAATTCTCTCACCAGGGAAAATCATCTTCACTAGAGGAAGACAGGCAGAAAAAGAAAAAAGGAAGAGAAGACCACAACACAACTAGAAGACACATAACAAAATGGTAGGAGTAAGTCCTTACCTATCAGTAATAACATGGAATGTAAATGAACTAAACTCTCCAATCAAAAAACATAGCCTGGCTTAATGGATGAGAAGACAAGACCCAGTGATCTATTGCCTACAAGAAACACATGTCACCTGTAAAGACACACATAGATTGAAAATAAAGGACTGGAAAAAGATACTCCATGCCAATGGAAACAAACAAACAGAAAAAAAGCAGGAGTTGCTATACTTATATCAGACAAAATAAATTTCAAGACAAAAACTGTAAGATGAGACAAATAATGTCACTGTGCCATGATAAAGGGTTCAATTTGGCAGGAGTATATAATAATCGTAAATATATATGCAGTCAACACTGGAACACCCAGATACATACAATAAATATTTTTAGAGCTAAAGAAAAAAATAGGCCCTAATACAATAATAGCCAGCGACCTCAACACCCTACTTTCAGTACTGAATAGAAAATCAACAAAGAAACATCAGACTTAATCTGCAGTACAGACCAAATGGATCTAATGGATATTTACAGAACATTTCATCCAAGAGCTACAGGATACACATTTTTTTCCTCAGCACATGGATCATTCTCAAGGATAGACCATATTTTAGGTCACAAAACATCTTAAAACATTCAAAACAATCTAAATATCAAACATCTTCTCTGACCACAATTGGGATATAACTAGAAATTAATGACAAGAGGAATTTTGGGAGTTATACAAATGCATAGAAATCAAACAATATGCTCCTGAATGACCAGTGGGTCAATGAAGACATTAAGAAGGAAATTGAAAAATGTCCTGAAACAAATAATAATGGAAACACAACACCCCAAATCCTATGGGATACAGCAAAAGCAGTACTAAGAAGGAAGTTTATAGCTACAAGTGCCTATGTCCCAAAAGAGAAAAAAGCTTCAAATAAACAACCTAATGATGCATCTTAAAGAACTGGAAAACCAAGAGCAAACCAAACCCAAAATTAGTAGAAGAAAAGAAATAATAAAGATCAGAGTGGTAATACATGCAATTGAAATGAAAAAAATACAAAAGATCAAGAAAACAAAAATGTCAGTTGTTGAAAAGCACAATGGACAAACCTTTAGCCATACTAAGAAAAAAAAAGAAGATCCAAATAAATAAATAAAATCAGAAATGGAAAAAGAGACATTACAACTGACACTGCAGAAATTCAAAAGATCATTAGTGGCTACTATGAGCAAATACATGCCAATAAATAGGAAAACCTAGAAGAAGTGAACAAATTCCTAGACACATAAAACCTACCAAGATTGAACTAGGAAAAAAATAAAAACCTGAACAGACCAATAACAAGTAATGAGATCAAAGCCATAATAAAAAGTCTCCCAGCAAAGAAAACCCTGAGACCTGATGACTTCACTGCTGAATAATTCCACCAAACATTTAAAGAAAAACTAATAGCAATTCTACTCTAATCATTTTGAAAAATAGAGAAGGAGGGAATATTTCCAAACTCACTCTGTGAGGCCAGTATTACCCTGATACTAAAACCAAAGACACATCTAAAAAAGGAAAAAAAAAAAAAAAAAAGAAAGAAAACTACAAACCAATATCGCCAATGAATATTGATGTAAAAATTCTTAACAAAATACTAGCAAACTTAATTCAGTAATATATTAGAAAGATGATTCATCATGACCAATTGGGATTTATCCGTGGAATGCAAGGGTGGTTCGACATATGTAAATCAATTAATGTGATACATCATATCCACAGAAAGAAGAATGAAAACCATATGATCATCTCAATTGATGCTGAAAAAGCATTTGATAGAAGTCAACATCCCTTCATGATAAAAAATCTTTAAAAAAGCTGGGGATAGAATGAACATATCTCAACATAATAAAAACCATATACAACACACCCACAGGTAGTATCATACTGAATGAGGAAAAACTAGAAGCTTTTCCTCTAAAATCTGGTCCATGACAGGGATGCCCACTGTCACTGCTGTTATTCAAAATAGTACTGGAATTTCTAGCTAGACCAGTCAGAAAGAGAAAGATATAAAATGCTTCCAAATTGAAAAGAAAGAAGTCAAATGTTCCTCGTTTGCAGATTATATGATCTTATATTTGGAAAAACATAAAGACTCTGTAAGAAAACAAAACTGATAAACAAATTCAGCAAATTTGCAGTATCCAAAGTCAACATACAAAAATCAGTAGCATTTCTGTATGCCAACAGTGAACAATGTGAAAAAGGAATAAAATAAGCAATCCCATTTATGATAGCCACACATAAAATTAAGTACCTAGGAATTAACCAAAAAAAAGTGAAAGATCTCTATAATGAAATCTATAAAACACTGATGAAAGAGGACACCAAAAAAAAAAAAAGGAAAAATATTCCATGTTCATGGATTGAAAGAATCAATACTGTTAAAATGTCCATACTACTCAAAGCAATCTACAGATTCAATGCAATCTCTATCAAAATACTAATGATATTCTTCACAGAAATAGAAAAATCAACTCTAAAATTTATGTAGAACCACAAAAGATCTGCCATAGCCAAAGTTATCCTAAACAAAAAGAACAAAACTGGAAGAATCACATTACTTTAAATTATCCTGCAGAGAAATAGTAACAAACACAGCATGGCACTGGCATAAAAACGCACACATAGACCAACAGAAAAGAATAAATACAGAAGCAAATTCACACATTTATGGTGAACTCATTTTTGACAAATGTGCCACAAACATACACTAGGGAAAAGACAGTATCTTCAATAATGGTGCTGGGAAAATTGGATATCCATATGCAAAAGGATAAAACTTGGCCACTGTCTCTCACATCTCACCATATACAAAAATCAGATCAAAATGGATTAAATACTTAAATCTAAGACCTCAAACTATGAAACTGCTATAAGAAAATTTTGGGGAAAATCTCCAGGACATTGGTCTGGGCAAAAATTTCTTGAGCAATACCCCATAAGCACAGGCAACCAAACCAAACATGGACAAATGGGATCACATCAAATTAAAAGGGTTCTGCACAGCAAAGGATACAATCAACAAAGTGAAGAGACAACCCACAGAATGGGAGAAAAATATCTTCAATCTACCCATCTGACAAGAGATTAATAACCAGGATATATAAGGAATTCGAACAACTTTATAGAATAAAAGCTAATTATCTAATTAAAAGATGGGCAAAAGATTTGAACAGATATTTATCAAAAGAAGATATACAAATGACAAACAGACATATGAACAGAGGCTCAACATCATTGATTATCAGAGAGATGAAAATCATATCATCCAAGTTAAAATGGTTTATATCCAGAAACAGGCAATAACAAATGCTGGAGAGGACATGGAGAAAAGGGAACCCTTGTATACTGTTGGTGGGAATGTACATTAGTACAACCACTATGGAGAACAGTTTGGAGGTTCTTCAAAAAACTGAAAATCGAGCTACCACATGATCCAGCAATCCCACTGCTGGGTATATACACAAAAGAGAGAAAATCAATATATTGAAGAGATATCTGCACTCCTATGTTTGTTGCAGCACTGTTTGTAATACCTAAGATTTGGAAGCAACCTAAATGTTCATCAGCAGATGACTGGATAAAGAAAATGTGGCTGGGTTTGGTGGCTCACCCCAGCGTTTTGGGAGGCTGAAGTGGGCAGATCATGAGATAGAGGCCATCCTGGCCAATATGGTGAAACCCCGTCTCTATTAAAATACAAAAAATTAGCTGGGCGTGGTGGTGCACACCTGTAGTCCCAGCTACTCAGGAGGCTGAGGCAGGGGAATTGCTTGAACCCGGGAGGCGGAGGTTTCAGTGAGCCGAGATCGCACTGCTGCACTTCAGCCTAGAGACAGAGCGAGACTCTGTATCAAAAAAAAAAAAAAAAAAAAAAAAAAAAAAAAGAAAGAAAAAGTGGTACATATACACAATGGAGTACTATTCAGCCATAAAAAGGAGTAAGGTTCAGTCATTTGCAACAACATGCATGGAACCGGAGATCATTATATTAAGTGAAATAAACCAGGTCCAGAAAGACAAGTATAATATGTTGTCACTTACTTGTGGGATCTAAAAATCAAAACATTTAACTCATGGACACAGAATGTAGAAGGATGGTTACCAGAGGCTGGGAGAGCTATGGAGGAGGCAGGGGTAGTTAATAAGTATAAAAAAAAGTTAGAAAGAAGAAATAAGATCTGCCATTTGATAGCACAACAGGGTGACTATAGTCAATAATAACTATACGTTTTATTTTTTTTTTCTTTTTATTATTTATTATTATTATACTTTAAGTTCTAGGGTACATGTGCATAACGTGCAGGTTTGTTACATATGTATACTTGTGCCATGTTGCTGTGCTGCACCCATCAACTCGTCAGCACCCATCAACTCGTCATTTACATCAGGTATAACTCCCAATGCAATCCCTCTCCACTCCTCCCTCCCCATGATATGCCCCGGTGTGTGATGTTCCCCTTCCCGAGTCCAAGTGATCTCATTGTTCAGTTCCCACCTATGAGTGAGAACATGTGGTGTTTGGTTTTCTGTTCTTGTGATAGTTTGCTAAGAATGATGGTTTCCAGCTGCATCCATGTCCCTACAAAGGACACAAACTCATCCTTTTTGATGGCTGCATAGTATTCCATGGTGTATATGTGCCACATTTTCTAAATAAAGAGTGTAATTGGATTGTTTGCAACTCAATGGATAAATGCTTGAGGGAATGGATACCCCATTCTTCATGGTAAGCTTATCTCACATTGCATGCCTTTATCAATACATCTAATGTACCCATAAATATGTACACGTACTGTATACCCACAAAAATTAAAAATAAAAAGGAAAGAAACATATAGTAACTGAAAAGTGTTAGCTGGTGGAATACTATGATTAGATTAGTGATTTAGAGATTAGTTTGCCTTCAGTGTAGACAAGTGATGGGAGAGAGCAATACTAGGGGCAGAAATCGCAATTAGGAGCTGCTGAAGTAATCCAGACCAGAGATAGTGCTTGCTTGTATTGCAGTAGCAACAGTGTATCTGAAAGATACCTGAAATCTATATGTCATCTAAAATGACATCTGATATGAAATTGGACGTAGAAGGAGAGGAAGAAAGAGGCCATGAATTATGCCTAGATTTCTAACAGTATTCTGGCAGGTGGACATCATTCACTCATCTTGGAAAGATAGGAGTGAAGGCTTTCCAGCAGGCATGATAAATTCAGTCTGATACATGTTGATTTTGAGGTGACTTTGGAAAACATGAGTTGAGATCTCAAGTTGCAGGTTAGTACAGGTCTGATATGCAGGACAGAGAGCTGGTCAGAAGTCACCACAAACAGAATAGTTGGAGCTGTGAAAGTGGATAAAATCATTTAGATTTTGAGGAGGAGGAAAAAAGAGAAAAAAATCAGAAGCATTTAAGGGATGGGCAGGAAAATGGATTCCATAGAAGGCAAGCAGAAGTACACATAGAAGTAGGAGGAAAATCAGGAGCATATAGTGTCATGAAAATCAAGAAAAGAAGGAAGCCATGCTCCTTTTGGAAACTAAGAAGAGCTGAGTGAGATGGAAGCAGGGAGTGTGATAAATGTGCATTTCCCCAGGTCTCAGAAAGTATATCTAGTCTAAAGAAATTCAACCCATTCAGACAACACTGGGTCAATGGCCTTGAGCTACACTATTCCCTGGCTAGTACCTTAAAAATCCTGATCCATAAGTTCAGCATATACATTTCCCTGTGAGACCCAGATATAGGAGGACTCAGTTGTTTCTAAAAGAGCATAATGTGGACCTAAATGGCCCAATGCCTTTAGAAAACAGAGTAGCAGGTGGAGACATTTGATCCCCACAGCAATGGTTTTAAAAGATAATTCTATCTTAAAAGGGACAGTCTGAATCCCTGGAGCACAGACATGAGTGTATTCAAGTTCATTAGAACGACAGATACTGTGGCAGTATGTGTGCAGCCACTCTGGTTAAACCCAGAACTTCCTCTTCTGGCCTTGCTAGAACAGATGAAGTGGCTCTGCTGTGCCTGTGGCATCACCTTTGCATATCCGAGAAGACCAACGCTCTTTGGAAATAGTATCACAGCCAGTGTATTTCCTGGGAAGAATGATTTTTCAACAGACTCACTCACCTTGAGAGGTGAGAGGCGGAGTAGATAAGTGTGATGCTGAGGCCAGTGTTGATTCTGTATTAGCCTTAACTGAGTAGCTTCTTCAGCAGATCCCTTGGGTACTAGGTAATGGGAGGTTCCTGAGCAACCAAATTCACATCTCAGAACCGTGATCATCACAGAAACAGCTCCTCAGATGCCGTCTGTTACTCAGAAGTTAAAATATCAAGGCCTGAATTTAGAATAACTAATTGTTATCTCCACAGGGAGAGGTTAGGAGAACAGAAGAGTGTTCTCTTTTGTTTCCCCATAAAATAGATTGCTTTGAGAATTGATGAAACATTGTTTCAAAATAACTTGTAGTCCTTAGAAGAAATATGAATATTACATTTAAAATATCATTCCTCTGAGTCATGAGAATATTTCTATTTTCTGTTCAGGCATACTTTCCTAAAGTCAATATGATACCAGAGACAAAACAAGCAATAATGCCAAGTTAAACCTCAAATACTTAGATAGTGTCAAGTAGAATTATATTAAACAAAAAGACTCACCATACTGGATTAAAACTAGCAAATGCTACTGGAGTTACAACAATTATTTAGAATAGCGTTTCTTAATCTTTTATCATTATTACCTCCCAAGGAGCTTTTTTGAATATTGTTTTCCTATTTGTCCCCCTCATCCATGAAATTTTAATACTACGGATATATTGTATAACTGTTTATATGTCTGTGTTTTACATGTGAAAAGAAAAAAAAAAATGTTTGCTGTCTAAAGAACCAATTGTTTTTTTTTTTTTTTTTTTTTTTTTGCCATTGATAATGTATGATGTACAGCTAATTAGGACATTGCTAGTTATACTTGGTATTGGACAGGTAATAAGAATGAACTGAAAGTTGACTCTGGTGGTAATAAAATGCCATCAATGTAACAATTTTTATGGTGTGAGACTGTCTTAGTTTGTTTGGGGCTGCTATAGCAAGATACCATAACCTGGGTAGTATATAAACAACAGAAACTTATTTCTCAAAGTTTTGGAGTCTTGGAAGTCCAAGATCAATGTGCTAGTAGATTTGGTGTTTGGTGAGGGGTCCTTTCTTGATTCATAAATGGATTTTCTCACTGTATCTTCACATGGTGGAAGGGCAAACAAGATCCCACATGCCTCTTTAATAAGGGCACTAATCTCATTCATGGGGACTCTGCCTCACAACCTAATCACCTTCCAAAGGCCTCACTTCTTAATGCCATCATCTTGAAGGTTAGGATTTCAACATATGAATTTGGGGAGACACAAACATCACAGCAAGGAAAAACTGGTTAAACTTTATTTAAATCACCTATCTTTCTGTACCTCCATTCATCCATCCATGCATTCATCTAACAAAGGTGTATTGTGCATCAGTGGTGCTACTTGTAACTCCCTAGGGCCATTTCAGAGTTTAGACTTTCCTCATCTCTCTTGGAGAGACGTTGCCACAGTCTTGTGCCTATGTTCCTTTTTTGTGTGTTTTCTCCACTACAGTCAGGACAATGTTCCTCAACTTAATTTGAGCATTATTATTCCTCTTCATGAACAACTACAAATTCATCTCTCACCTGTAAGATATACCTAACTCTTCAGCAGTGTGTATGAGTTTTTCCTATCTCTGCCATATCAGCTGCCATCTCTTCCTCAACCTCATTCATTGCTACTTCCTGTTCATTTGTTCTCCAGTGATACTGAAATGCTTGTATTTTCCCCCAAACATGCCCTGCCTGTTTTTTCAGGCCTGTCTTCTTCCAATACCCTTCTTGGCCAATTGCTCCCTACCCTTTAAGATTTAGCCTGGGCATTATCTCAACCCCTCCCATCCAAATCTGAGTGAAGATCCTTTTTTTTTTTTTTAATGCTTTATGCCTCTTAAGCATAGTTTTGTGAGTGTACATAGCACATAACATTATGATTATCCATTTCCTTGCCAATTTCTACCAATACCTGCCCGTTAAAATATCATATTATATTCATTAATACATTCCCTGTACCTACTACAATCCCTAGGACCCAAAGAGAAAACAACACATTCATTGAACTCCAATTTCCTGGGCCCAGGTGGCTCAAAGTTTAAGAAGCAAATAGGCGTAAACCCACCATGACAATAGGATGTGGTACAATAGAAGTCAGCATAGAATTCTATGGGAGCACAGTAGATAAAATCATTCATTTTACTTGGGAGAAATTAAGGTGGAATTTAAGGACCATTTCACAAAATAGAGGCTATTTGAACTTGGTCATGCCTAGGCACTCGTAAGATAAAGAGAAAGGGGTTCCAAAGAAATTGAAGGAAGGTATCGTAAGAAAAGGGAACAGCACATGCAAAAGCATATGGGCATGAAAGAGATGATGCAACTAGGAAGGACATGGGGACCGGACAGCAGGGGCCCTGGAGGTGTAGGGCGACTGACTGCAGTTGAGAAGAAGCAGAAAAGGTGTTTGGCCAAATCGTTAAGGACTTCTTTGACATGTTGTGGAGTCTAAGCTTGACTTTATATGTAAATAAAGATTTATCCAACTAAAGAAATTTCTAAAAAATTTTCTCATACAAAGTAAAATATAATATTAATTCCATTCAAAGGCTCCTGAGACATTGAAACTTGTATTTTCTTCACCTATAAATAAAGAGCTCATTGTCTTCCTTTGAAACTTCTCAGATTGCTGTGAGAGTCTAAAAAAGCCTTAATTCATTCATATTATCCCTACCTTTCCTTATAGCCAAGATGTTGCTAGTGGAAATTTTAACATTATCCACCAGTATCATGAAGGAAAATATTTCTAAGTGAGTTATGTAATCTGAAGAGATAATTAAATTCCCTTTGAATTTGTATATTAACATTTTAACATCTATTTATAGAATGGTCTACTTTAGTATAGAAAGTTGTGATTATATAGTTACTGTGATGTTGTCTTATAAATGTCCCCCAACCATTCTTTAATCTTTCTTTTCATTAGATGCTGAATTTTTTCTTTTTTAGAGACAGTGTCTCACTCTATCAACCCATGCTGCAGTGCAGTGGCCTAGTCATAGCTCACTGTAACCTCGAACTCCTGGACTCAAGTGATCCTCCTGCCTCAGCCTCCCAAAGCGTTGGAATTACAGGCCTGAGCCACTGTGCTTGGCAGATGCTGGATTTATAGTGTGGATTAGAATCTGATTGCCTGCAAGACCTCACTGATTACCAGGAAAATCATTTCAAGATAAATGAAATTAAAAAAAAATTCATAGCACTATTGTCAGTTCTAGAGCAAGACTGTTTCTATTCATGTTTTAGCTCCATTTATTATGAGCAAGTTGGTCATCACTCTAAGCCTTAGTTTTGCCATCTATAAAGTGGGCATAATAATGAGGATTAAATTAGTTAGTACATGTAGAATGATGAGAAGAGTGCTTGTCTCTCTGTAGTGGTGTTGCATTCAATAATCACCGAGTGACAGCCTGTCAATTCACTGCTTCAGTAGGGGATTCTGAGAGCTGGGAATTAACACCTGGGCATAATACAGTTGTGATATAAAATGAGTCTGCAGGATTTCTTTCCAACTTTCACAATTTCAAAGACAGAAAAGAGGGGGATAATAATGTCCTGGTGCTGTCAGACAAGACTGGTGATGAGGCATTTGGGGAAGAATTCTTGAAATGGCTTTGTTTCCTGGGCACGTAATTGTGGCAAATATCTGAATATCCTTTTCCCATTGCAGTATCTAAAGTAAGTTGGTACAACAGCAGTTCCCAAATTTGGCATGTGAAGCCTCAAAGCCCCTCTGGAATGTGAAGCTCCTCTGAGGTAAGGCATCTTCAAACTGATTACAGGATTCTTAGAAGAGAAACAGGGAAGGCTACAGGAATCAGAAAACCTCCCTCCTCCAAAAAAGCCACAGGAGTGAAGAGATATGAGAACCAGAGGTTGTCTTCTGATATACTGACATTAAGAACTGGTTTAAAAAAAAAACAAATAAAAAAACAAAAAAATGTACAATGGATGCATTGAAATTATATGTAATTGTATAAATGGTGCAACAGTAATAAAGTTAAACAATTAAAAAGAAAAAAAAAAAAAAAAAGAACTGGTTTTAAAAAGATTTAAAGAAAAATATTTAAGAGTTGGAAGTGCCGAGGAGTTCTTTTGCAGGTCATATCTATTGAGTTCAGTAACCCCCAATGTGCTGACCTTGACTTGTTATTTCATGTCAATCTCCTGCTTAGGATGTTTCAATTACCTCTCAGTGCTTTTAGGACAAAGGTAAAAATGCTTAACTGGCCTATAGGGCCCTGAACAATGGCCACTAGAGGTTTCTTCAGTTTCATCTCTTGTCATTCTCTCCATCAGTGAATGCTAGCCATGTTATCAGTCTTGCTCATTTTGACCAGTCTAATTTTCCCCCAGGGAAACTTCTGGTTTGTTTTTGTTGTTATTTGTTTTGTTTTGTTTTTCCAAAGATGCCTTATCTTCCCTGCCCCGTCACTTGGTGTTAAAAGAGAAATTTCAGTTCTGGTCCTGACTAGAGTAATGTACTTTCATCTTTCAGGTGAAAGTTTAAATGTCACTTCTTCAAAACACTAGTCAGAATTGTAATTGTATTTATGCGTTTGATCAATGTCTGTCTCCCCAACTAGCCTGTAAGCTCTTTGAGGGCTGTTTTCCCACTGTTGTAGCCTCAGTGTTTAGCACAGTGTATGGCACAGACTAAGGACTCAGTAAATATTTGCTGAATAAATGAACAGGCTTTTCTTTTAGAAACAAGGTTTACTTTTAGAACAGAAGTATATGCAGTAACATAATTCATAAAAATGCTACTTAGTATTCCTTATTGTGGCTACTGCCACAGATTTTAGTTTATGGACTCTCTGCTTTTTTGCTGAATAAAAGTAATTAAAAAAAATATATTAACTTGAAGAATTTTAACTTTTACAAATTTTCAAACTGACCACTCAATTTGAAAGGTGCCTTTCCTTGAATTATACATGTAGTGTCAGGAGGTTCTGTGTTAATGATAATGAAAGCAGAATCATCACGATCTTTGTAAGATTAAAGTTTATTAGAATTAAATATTTTATATAGTCAGATGTATTTAATCTAATTTATTATATATTATTTATTATAATTATAGTTGATTATCATTTTAGAATTAAATTTATTAGAAATGTATTATAAATTCATGTCAAATTCTTATTTAAGTATATGTGTTTATGTATATATAATAGCTTTGTAACAATTGTATTTCATATATGCTACTTCTCTAACACTTCTAAACTTATATTTTATAGTTATGGATGAACAATTGTGGATAATAAAACATTTGTGTCTTTTAATGAATTTGTTTTGAATACATTTAATTTTCAATGAAGTATATCTTTTATTGAATGAAATAAATTTCCAAAATCAATTCATTAATTTTTCCGGAACTCTCTGATGCACTGGGGGATAAAGATTATTATAAAAATGTCAGTGCCTTGTGACTGCCTGTCCCAAACCCAGACTCAGAAATGAAGCCTTCATTGATCTGCAAAGTTTAAAATAATGATCATGGATCTTTCTTCCTTTGAGCAACTGAGCCCCCACAGAACAACTAATTAAAGTCAAGTGTGACAGATTTTCAGATATGTTTTCTTGTCCATATGGTCATTTCTGAAAGTTTGGAAATTTCACTTGAAAATGTAAACAAGAGAATGACAACATGAAAAGAAACTCTTGCCCAAAGGGTTAGTATTCCATGCACTGAAGCATTCAGTGATAAAAGGCAGGGTCTTTGCGTCTATAGGTTGAAACAATGGTGAGGGGTTCAGAATAACCTCAGGTAGACAAATGTATCTCATAAATCATAGCATCTGTAAACACAAGGCTTATGGGTTTTGCTAAATTCATCTCTGTGTAGGAAGCAGCATATCTGATTTATGTCTGATGAAAACAGTTCATTTAAAAAATGTTTTTCCCCTAAAATTACACTCAGAGAAATAATTAAGTCATATGAATTATCTGGAAAACAATGCTCTAACAAGCAAGTCTTGAACTTTTAGGTGACCTGGGCTTTCCTGAATAGGGCTAAAGTCCTCCTAAGTCTTACTATGTCCTTCATTATGTATTTTCAGAACTAAGTTATCTTAACTATTTAGGTGTAAAACAGAAAGTAATTAAAGGCACAGCTAAAGAAAACATTAATCTGAATTTTCCCCTTGTCCCTGCAAAAGGAAAAAAATCCCCTCACCTTGACTTTCCCAGATTCTCAAAGCAAAATATGCCATCCGTTTCCTTTGATAATGACAACAGCAGCCCTCTTTTTTGTTGTGGCAAGGAAAACCATTAAAAATCCATTTTCAATTAAAATAAGTTCATATAAACTACAAGAAAAATGGTGTTTAAGAGTTCATAAAATGCACTCTGTCCTCAGGCTCATCATTTGCTCCAAGTCAGGGTTTCAGAATGAGTCACAAACTTTGCCAGGAGACAGAATGTGAACACAGCCAGCCCTTGATGGGGGCCTCCTGGTGTGCAGGGATTATTTTGTCTTCTAGTTTTCCAGGGGAATGAAAGAATAAAGAAAGCTTTGCAATTTTTAAACAAAGAGACCCTTCTGTGTATTAATAAGATTTTGATTGCCAGGAGACAGACAATGGGTTTTCTTTCAAGGGCAGAGTCTCAATATAATGAACTCTTCCGTGTGGCATCAAGTGCTCTCACTTCACAGTCTCTTCCTCGGCACAAATAGCCCCTCACTCAGTGCAAATGCACGGGGAATTTGGGTGCTCAAAACTCAAAAGCAATTTACCTTCCTCAAAGCAGACAGTTTCTATTGCTAGTCCTGTCCTTCCTTTCCCCTCTTTGGAAAAATTTCCGTTTGATAAGAAAGAGCTGTGATGAAAGGAAATTTCTGATTTTGCTTGGAACAAATATCTCAAGGACTATCTAGGTTTATCCTTTGGTTGTCAGTGGTTAAATCCACTTGAGAGTTCTGGATCTAGTACTATTAGAGGCAGTAACATTGAAAGCCACAACAGAAATCAATTACCCATAATCCATAGTCACGTGAGTCAACAAAAATGCTACTTCACTGTTGGCAGGATCATTTTAGCAATCCAGGTTTAGTATTGACTACCTATTGCTGATTGGAAGTTCTAGTGTATTCTGTATGTCTTTAATTTTAGCAATGGGAAAATAAAGTATTACTTTAAAATATGCATTTATTAAGAAGAGAAGGGCTTTGTGGGGAGAAATAGGGAAATAGGTCCTTGATGGTAAGACCCTGGAAACTGCTGGTCTCCATGGCATTCATACATTTGCTCATACTGTCAACAAGTGTTTACTGAGTTCCTATCATGTGGCATTTTTTGGGGGTGGATGAATCAGATGTGGTCCCTGCCTTGACTATCGGACTAGTTCCAGAATTACTTGAAATCCTACAAACAGAAATTGCTGAATTGCTCTGAATAGCCTTGCATGGAAACACTGGAAAAGGAGATGTCCATAGAGTCTCTTTTGGCTTCATGAACTAGCTATTTGTCTCTTTATTGGCACACATTCCAATTCTAAAGGAAATATTCCATGGACTCTCACAAATTCATGAGGCTAAATAAAAACTACTCCCCAGGGACTCATAAGCTAAGTGAGTATTTATCGACTTTTAGTGGACTCCCTCCAATCGATGCAGAAAGATCAAGAGCTTTGGAATCAGACAGAGTCATATTTGAGTTATAATAACATGCGGCCCTTGGAAGGTTATTTAACCTCCCCAATTCTCATCTTCCTCATTGTATAATGACAATAATAATGGTAACACTTCATAGTGTTTTTGTAACAAGAAAATGAAACAATACATTATAGGTAGGTGGTATGGCATAGAGGTTAAGAGTGAAGATTTTGGAGCAGAGTGTCTGAATTCAAATCCTGGGTAAGTCACTTATGTAAGAGAATAATAAAAGTGAATAGTAAATTAAATGAAATAAAGCATATAAAATTTAGATTTATACCCAAGAGATAAGAACTCAATGAAGGTTAATTGTTACTCCATTATTAGTGTTAATACTTCAAGTGCTTAGCACATAGACAATAAATACATGTAGTTACTTTCATTTTTTCTAGTTTTGAGTGACTTCAAGGCAGGTGACTGAACTCTCTATTCATTCAGGTGTTTAGTGAATGCTTGTGATGAGCCTCCCAGAGCTTCCCTTCCAGATGGAGAGTGCTCATTCTTCTAGCTTCTGAAAGTGTTGTTGGCTGTCAATTCCCAACTAAGTTTCTGTCTGAGAATTGACCTCAGCAAAAGAAAGCCACCTCACTCAATGCCACACATGCTCTTTGGAATAACTTGTATGCAATGACTGATGTCTGGGGAAGGCTGGGAGGACAAATCTGAAGATCCCCCCCCAGCTCCAGAGCTTCCTGTAGTCTTGGCTGAGGCCTTTGTTCTGACTGCATCACAGTCCAATTTCTTCCTCTACATAGTTCTGTTTCCTGTACTCTCCCATAGGTGCTGATCTCAAAAGAACTCCAGAGTAACCCTTCTGCACACAAATCTTGGCGTCTTAGAGTCTGCTTTCTGGGAAACCCAACCTACAAGTATAATCTAGATGGCAGGAAATTCTGTGATCATAGAATCTGTCCTTTTGCCAGAGTAAGAATTAAGAGTGGCCTCTGACAAACTTCATAAGGGAGAAAAATTAAAACTACATTTTCATTTCCAAAATGCCACTGGGGTAGGTTTTCAGCTGCTTTTAGGGTGTTTTGTGATGGTCAACCAAAAGAAACTGCATTTATGCTTAGGCAGTGTACTGTACTTACCCACGTGGGTACCTCTACTTCCTCTGGCAAAGGTGAAAGGCCATCAGAACTAGATGACTTATTGTCAGTGACCACAGAGTCTTAACCTCATCCAGGATTTCCCTCTGGATACCATGAAGCTATGAATAATATACAAAAGGCTCAGAAAATCTAAAGATACCCCTCAGAAAAAGTTTGTGATGGGCACTTAATGGGAGACTTTTCCGGTCCAAATTGCCCAGCAGAAGCTGGAGGATATTGATTACATCATCAGGGCTTTTTGTGTATAGTACTTTGTTAAGCTTCATGTCCCCAGTGCATCCTTTCCAAGATAAGTGTGATTATAGCATCCAAATTTGAGTTTGATTTTTTTTAAAGCCAAATTCAGAAATTTCACTTTCTTTAGAGAAAATGCTAACAGGCAGAATGAATGAATATAAGTAGAATTTAATTTGATCAAAACATCCCAGGTGCTAATATGTCAATGTGTCTTTGGACACTTGCAATCACACATAATTATCAGGGGTGATTTTTTTGTTTTTATCCCCTTTAATCAGTGACAACTGCAGCTGCAAAGGATAGAGAAAATATATCATCTGTTCTGTAAGAAAATAATATTCATTATGTTGTTAATTCTACAATTTCCTCCTGACGGTGGCCTTATGAAGTCAGAATCTTTTAACAGTACCATCAGGGAGAGGAATTTTAAGTCAATTAATCTGAGTTAGAAGAGTATTTCCCATGGTGTCATCTCTTCATTATATGTTTGGGAAATCATATTACCTGACACTTTCCTAAATTGTTTGACCATGTTAATGTTTTTAAGCTAATTCCTAGGAACTTAGTAATGTACAATAAATATTGTCAACCCATAGAGGTGCCACATGTGTCTTAATTTGTAATACATTCTTCCTCTTCCTTGTATATTTCCTCATTGCCATGTTTAGAAAAGTCTCAGAGAATATCAGGTTTGAAGACATCTTTAAGACATTTATAAAGTAATCATATTCTCTACAAAAATGTTTCCTGAATTAAATTCCATGGAACAATGCTTCATGAGAGATTAAAGATGTGCCTAAAACAAAAGATTTTCTTGGCCACATAAGTTCAGGGAATGTTGAAGCCTCTTTGACGTTCACAATACACACAATAGCATATCGAGACCATTATCATATTAAGAATATTGAAATGTCCTGAAGTTAAGGATTTATTTCCCTGTTTTTAAATTGAGAAACAAATTTATTTGACCTGAGAATAGCCCTGCTACTACGGCCCCTACTAACATGAGTGCATGCATGCGCGTACACACACACAAATCACCAATGACATCTAGTGGACCCAGTGTTCTACAGAACACTGTTGAAAATATTGCAGTTTCTTTTCAAGGGGCTTAACTTGAGCATCCTTTACAGGGGCTCAACTCTAACATATGTTTTAGGGGCTTGGAATTCTCATAGCCTCCCTCTCACTATTACAAGTTTCTTTCTGACCACCCACTAGATCTACTTAGGTTCATGTAAAACAAGTGTATTCATCTTCAACATGATATTCCTTAAATATTTGAAAATAATTGATATTCCCCTAACCCCACCATCTGTATCTTCCCTTATTCTTCTTAAATACCCCCACTTACTTTCCTTGATTTTTCAGCTTGGAATCCTGTTATTGTCCTTGTCACTCTTTTCTGAGTGCTCCACTTTGTCTATACTTCCTCTAAAAAGGGTAACTGGAAAATAATGCAACATTCTCACTTGGGTGTAAAGTGTAATAGGGTATTTCCACCCTCATTCTGGTTCTTTTATTATGGCCAAAGATTATTCTGGCTATTTTTTGTTAATGTTTCCCAGTAGTTTCATGATCACCTTTTTCCTGGAATTCTTTCATGGCTTCTTCTGCAGTGAGTGGCAGGTATTAGGCAGTATTAGAGGAAGGGGTAGGGAGGAAATTGCTTTACCTCTGAAAGAGTCAACAGTAGTTTGCTAGCATATATATTCTTCTCCCTCTTTAGCTCAGAGAATCTCCTCTCGGCTTCCAAAGAAGATATAAAGCATGCAGAAGCTGAGATCCCACCAGAACTGCAAGAAAAGTCCTCAAGAGTGATCTGAGGCTAGATAGTGGTCAGAAACTAAGGAATGGGAGCAGGGGAGAAACATGAAAATTTGGATCCTCTAGGACGTAGCTCCAGCTGGTAGTAGGAATGGTGCTGCCAGGGGATAATACCATCTGAGTAAGTCTCTTCTGACTTGCTTTAGAGTGAATATGTCAATGGATACAGAGAAATCGTACTATTTTTTTTTTTTTTTCAAAAATTGGAATCACTGATGTATGTGACTAGTTGGTCATGTAAATTATCTACCTAACTGACTGAGTCTGTACTTATCAAATACAGAAGCAGCGTTTCCAGGGTGACAAAATGACAGTAGTGTTGCCCTTTCTCAGGGCTTGTGCTCACTCTAGCTTTAATTAAGTCGTTGATTGCCTAGCTATTGATTCTAATAGACGTCATAGAATATGTTATATGGAAGAGAAGCATTATTAACAACTTGGTATGGTTGTATTCTAGGGAAGCATTTGAAAATGTCATCCTAAAGGAACCCTTGCTATACTTTTTATCTTAAATCTTCCTTCACGTTAATCTATAATGCTATAAAAATGACCTTAGAAAGATGAATTAAAATGCTTCCTCATAATCATATGCAGTGCTGGGTTATTTCAAGGGAGATTTGCAGAGATACGTCTTTACAAGTTGCTTATAGGATTTATTCTAGATGGAACAAAAGGAAAGACACTCGCCATAGAGATGCCAGAGGAGCCTTCGGTCAGGCACATGGAGAGGTGTTGAGAATTCAGATAAATGGCTATATATGTGTGTGTATGTTTCTGGAATCTCAGTTAACCCCTAAAGTTATATAGATTCACACCTACAATTGCATTAACTGCATGCCTTTATATAGATGCTGCTGTCCTGGGTCCTTCTCTCAGCAATGCCTCTGTTAGATAATCAGCAGCAGTTTTATTCAGGGAATGAGGGAACCAGCATTCACCAGTCTCTTTCTATTAGAGCATTTTTCTACACTGAATTTTGCAACTCACTGCATATAGTATCCCTAAAAACAGATAACATGATACTGTGAAATGACTAATTAAATAGCTAATGTACTGAAATATCAAAATTATCCTAGAGGCAACAAAATATATTAGTTTCATCAATTAACTAAAAGTTGTAAAAATAAATGGAATGCCATGCACTCTCAGTTTCTCTGCCCTAGACCAGAAGAACAATTTGAAAAATCCCATTATTCTTCACCACTCCAGACTGGAAATTTTTCTTTCCATAGCTGGGGTTCAAATTTGGAAGACACCCACCAAGGGAAGTTGGTGGTGAGCTAGACAACGACACTAGAGATGGCCATGGTCTCTGATGACTGCGTGCATCAGTTGCTCATCAATTTTACCAACACTGACTCCAGGGACAGGCCAAGGCAAGGAAAGAGTCTTCTCCCAAGCAGTTAAAGTCTCTCAGGTAGAACTGTTTAGAGGGATAGTGCTACTTTCAAGTGAAAGAATGAATAAATACTTTCCAACTCAAAGTTGCAGTCAGCAGGACAGAACCTAAAGAATTTTGTTGCAAACTTTATTGGGAACTCATGTCCCACTGGAAGTCATTAAGTGGACGTTATTTGAAAATATTTTTAATTGTGTGACTTTTTAGCTACTAATAATAGAATGTATTTTATAACAGGTCTTACTCTTGGCATTGAGTTACATTTTAGGAGATGAAAAAGTTTTGATATTAAAGAAGTACAAATATTTGTTAATATCGCACCAAAGTAAGGTATTCTAAATAAATGTAAAAAAATGTTGCTGACAAAATACTTGCCAGTTTTGAAAGTTGCTCTATTTCTAATGACAAAAGTTTATAATGTTGATTTATTTTCTTAGCTACATTAAACCAGTATATCTAGTGGAATTCAGTGAAAAACCAAACTAATACCATATATAGTTGACTGAAGAATTATGAATACTTGATTCTAAACTGGGCTGTATCACCGATGGAGTATGTATGGAAGAGAGCACCATCAATATCCCATGTCTACACTGCCATGCTAATGTCCAGAATGGACAGCTTCCTAGCTAACTCTGCGAAGTCATTCTTGAAACCAGGACTGTGACTCCACCTAAACCATGTCTATAAACTGCTGATCCTTTCTGTGCAACATGCAGCATGAAAATACATCATTCTACCTCATGATTAATAGGAAGCTTACATATAATCATGACTATGAATATTCATGCAAATTTCAAAGTGCCCTACAAATTTAAGTTGTTCCAAATAAATTAATGATTTTGGATTATGTAAACTGGAAATAGTCCTGTCCCTCAGCTGAACTTTTTACTTGTAAATGGAATTGGTTGCCATTGGGTTTATAATGTTTGCCTGTTTGCAACATTACCTGTTGAGGCTATAAATCATTCCTCTTACCTTATAAGAAGCCATAAAGGGTGGGTGATGGGTAAATAGGCAAGGCCATGGTAGAAAAGAAAGTTTTTATCACTTATTTTTACATCTCTTGGAATCTACTCATGTTGCTAATTTCAAATAACTTAAATCTGAAATGAAAGTTGTCATCTAGTTATTACATACCCATTGCTTATAAGCTGTGATGCCATCATACTGCTTAGGTGCCAAACAACTCACCTGGATTACAAAGGAGCCCATTCCTAGCCATGTTTTATCTCTCAAGATGTGAATCCACAGTAAGACATTTCCACCATCTACAAGAAGGCTTTGTTCCAATAGTTGTAAAAAAATGAGACTGGATCATACGGCTGTGATCTAGCGAGCTCCTGCCTGTTCATCTTTCTATTTAGGGATAAATCTGGGTAACTGGGAAAGGATTTGTTACTTTTGGAAATGAGCACAGGGGTATGCAGATGTGATTTTCAGGACACTGTGGCCTATAGGGTATCCATATATCCTTTAATTGATCAAGATATTATCAGCTCAGAGTATCCTACTTTGGAATTCCTCTAATGATGCCATAGTTTTTGTTCAATCCAGTTATACCAAATGATTACTGCCTGCCAGGCACTGTGTTATGCAACAGAGGTGCTGTTTTAGGTGTTGAAGAGTGAGCCCAGAAACGTGTGTGTAAAGAGAGACTAAACTTTCTAGTTTAATCTAGAAAGTCTGAGCATATATTCAGGAAATAGTACTGATTTCACCATCGGTGCAATAATTAGATTTTATTGACTCTGTTTCCCAAACTTGCTAATAATGGAAGAGAAACTGTGGGCCTCAAAGCAGCTGAGGCCAAAAGGCAGTTTGATGATTAAAATGAAGGTTCACAAATGATATCTTCTGGGACATATAAAATTGTGCAGCTGAGTACCTTCCAAAACTGAAAATGTACAGAATGCTTTGTAAATTTAGTGTGGGTATTTTATTACCACTTCACTATCTCATTCTTTATCTAGGTTTAGTAGTATATCAACATATTGAGTCAATATACTTTTTGTAGGAGAAATCGCAAAACAGAAGCAAAATCTCCAAATGCAGCATAAAATATTAGTAGAAAAGGAGGAGCTAATTCATTCAAAAATTTAAAAACTACAAGAATTTATAACATACTTAGCTATTTCAATAAGCTGAAAATACTTGCTTCACAATTTGAAAAATATAATCAATGGTGCCTCTATTTTTGTGGCGGGGATACACCTTTTATCTAAGAAGGTTGATTTCTAGACAAAAGCAAGAATAATGGATGGGTCCTAGAAGTCTGCAATTCTCAAAACTAACAAATCAGCATCTTCAAAAATCTACTTTTTTGAATACAAAGACACAGTGGAAAATGTAAAAGTTTAATGATAAATAACATTATCATCAACAAAACTGAGCTATCAAACTTGCTGCAACTTCGCACAAGCATAGGATCCTTAGAGCTAAACCTAGGTAGCTCCACCTTTTCCTGTTCTGCTCCTTACCCATTTTAGGCTTCTAAGTAAATGAGTACATGAGGACCACTTTGTTCACCACAATGATAATAGAAAATTGAATGAAAGATATTAAAATTATGATTTTTTCCTTCAAGTGTAATAGCATTTTTATGCAATCTGAAATTTTTATATTTACTTGAAACCTAGTTGCTTTGCTTCAAAAATCTCTTTTACATAAATAGAAAAAAAATCAATCCAAAGCCAAAGAAATCATCCATGTATTTGGTGAATATATTGAAAATGAATTACTGCTAGGCAAAAGGAAAATTGTTTGCTTATATGCAAAGTAAGTAACTTCTTTTTGGCTAAAATAAATGGTGCATTCAGTACTAAAATCAGTCAAAATTTTTAACCCCAACAGGTGATTTCACATGTACTACTACTAAAATCACAAGCTTAGTTTGTGTCTACATCTTGAACTTTGGATTGAAATAATTTAAAGTCATAACAGCGTCTAGACTGAGAACGTTTGTAGTTACAATGAAAATCCAATATACTTAAACCTGAAGAAAACAGACAATATCATCAGCTAGAAGATAATTCTGACATTTTTTCTGATCTTAATGAAAACGTGGTTTAATGTCAAGTCACAGTCATATTAAAACATTTTTTCCTAAAGCCCAAGCATTATGTTTGCTATACACAAGGCCAAAATTTTCATGAATTGTGTTATTTACTTACTTAAGCAGAACTGGATGATTTGTTTGTCTGATAAGAAAAATTCTTCACACCTCAGGCTTCCATTTCAACTTCAAATAAGTAACAACTGTATTGCTTTTTTTTTTTTCTTACATTCTTGTATTTTTTTCTTACATTCTAAGTTTCAAATGGCATCTATGATTCTCCATTAACCATAAAACATTATCTTGAACTGAAAAAGTAATCTTTCTAAATTGATGCTCTGAATTAATGGGCATGTTTTAAAGGAACGATTTCAGATGGACTTCTAAAACATGAATAATTCATTGGTCATAAAGAGCAGGCATTAAGCTAGCATTTAGAATCACTCCATGAACACAGAATACGAGAAGACAAAAGATAGTTTGTCCAATATTTTGTTGACATATTTGGCCAGAAGACTAAGTGCCAAGTCATCCATCCAGAAATGAGACTTATTTTTAGAAAGAGTAGACTAAGGTTTCAGATTTAGTCAGCTCTTATTCAAATAAAAGGTAGAACTTTTCACATTTTTCAGTTATTTTCCACAGCAAAATGAAAATCTGAAATCCAAATGATCAACTCATCAATTAAAGAAATATTTGAATCTAGAATGAGAAATCCATTTTCATTTGTCACTTAAGGAAATAGTTATTTTTGTTGTAAGTTTTATATTCATAATAGTTCCCATTATTTTGCTCTTATAATTTTAATTCACTTGTTTGCCTAGAAATTATTTTAGATAAGAAATATAAAAATGCAGCTGATATCTGTGACTCACATCAGTTAACAGAAGATCATTTATGGACAAGAAATTACCATGAATTACTAAAAATTACAATATTAAGTTCCTGTTGGAAAGTTTTTATCTCAAACCTACAACCATTTAGAAAAAATATCCTAACTCAGAGCAAACCATGTATCAAAAAATCTAAATTCTCTTTTACTTCATATAATTAAAAATTATATTTATGTTTCATTAAACTAATATAAAGAATCATTCAATATATATATATTGCCTACCTACTCTGAGCACTAAGCACTGAGGAGTTAATGGTGAATAAAATCAGATCATTCCCTTCCTTCATACAACTCGTAATCTAGAGGTGGGTGGGTGTGGGCAGACGCTAACAAGTAATCACAAAAATAAAAGCATTATTACAAACTGGTTCTATAAACAAAATGATTCTATTACAGCATATAGTAGGGAGACTTGGACACAGTCAAGATAGTAAGAATATTGATTTGAGTATTTTCTTCCCAAAAGTCCAAATAGTAATTGATGAAGCAAGGCAACGTTTGATTCGTGTCAAAATAATATGATCTCTGCAGACTTGGACTTTCTTTGAGATTTTCCAAATGATGTCTTTGGCTAAATCTAACCAGACAAGACAAAAGAACTTGAGAGCAAAAATGGAATTCAGAGAGTATTTAGTCTAACCTTCTTATTGGATAGATGTGGAAGCAAATCATGAGAGAGGGTGAGTAGCTTGCCCTTACTTGTTTTCACTCAGTGGCAGAGATGAAATTGGAACCCATTATGCTAAAATCCTGTCCAGAGGTTATCCTTCTTCTTCATATTATTCTGGGTCTGGTTTATCTAACGTTATCTACTCTGATGCACTAAGGCAATAACTGGAATAGCAATATGATGATAAGAAAGCCTAGAGAATGAGAATATTCATAAGATAACATTGTTTTCTGAACACAAACTGTCATTCAGCTCAGGGTGGTAGCATAGAAAAAAATTGCTTATGCATACAACCAAATATCTTGGTAAGTGTCCAGTTATTTACCATGTTTCATCCTTTACTCCAAATTTATACATATATATGTGTACACACACACACACACACACACACACACACACATATTCAGGTCGCTAAAGCCTCTAACTTTATAGATCCCAACTTTAACTCATTTAACTCATGGCTAACTCCATATTTAATTTTTGCTATATATTTATTTGTCTTTATCCAAATGAATATTTATTAGAGCAGTTTCTTTTCTTTTTTTTTTCCTTTTCTTTTCTTTTCTTTCTTTTTGATGGAGTCTTGCTCTGTTGCCTGGGCTGGAGTGCAGTGGCACAATCTTAGCTCACTGCAATCTCCACCTACTGGGTTCAAGTGATTCTCCTGCCTCAGCCTCCCGAGTAGCTGGGATTACAGGCACCCACCACCACGCCTGGCTAATTTTTTGTATTTTTAGTAGAGAGGAGGTTTCACCATGTTGGCCAGGCCGGTCTCGAACTCGTGACCTCAGGTGATCCGCCTGCCTCGGCCTCCGAAAGTTCTGGGATTACAGGCATGAGCCACCATGCCCAGCCTAGAGCAGTTTCTAGTTTACAGGAAACTTACACAGAAAGTACAGAGAGTGCTCATATACAACCCTTACTCACCAACCCCTAGCTAGTTTCTCCTATTATTAACATCTTGCATTAGTGGAGTATATTTGTTAGAATTGATAAACTAGTTGTAATATAGTATTATTAACTGAAGTTTAGAGTTTACGTTAGGGTTCACTCTGTGTTGCACAGTTCAATGGGTTTTGACAAATGCATGATGTCCTCAATCTACCATTACAGTACCACAGTTTCACTGCACTAGAAATGCTCTGTGCTCTCTACCTGCTCACCCTCCCTCCCCTAAACCAAACCCTTACAACTGATCTTTTACCTTTGCTGTCTCTATAATTTTGAATGCGTATGTTGTGGTAAAATATATATTAATATATTTATCAATTTAACATAATACAAAATTTACCATTTTAAATATTTCTAAGTGTACAGTTCAGAGGAATTGGGTACATTCACATTGTTGTATTATACAGCCATCACCACTCTCCAACTCTTTATAAACTTGTCTTTTACAGAATGTCATATGGTTGAACTTACATGCTATGCAGTCTTTTCAGAATGTCTTTTTCACTTACCAATATGCATTTAAGCTTCCTTCATGCCCTCTTGTGGCTCATTTATTTTTATGATGGAATAATGTTCTGTTGTATGGATTTAACAGTTTGTTTATCCATTCAATTACTGAGGAACATCTTATTTGCTTCATCTTGGTTCCTTCTAAGTTTTGGCAATTGTGAATAAGGCTGTTACCAACATCCATGTGCAGGTTTTTGTATGGATGTAAGTTTTCAATTCATTTCGGTAGGTACCTAAGGTTGCTATTACTGGATCATATGGTAAGACTAAGTTTAGCTTTGTAAAAAACTGCCAAACTGACTTCCAAAATAGCTGTTCCATTTTGCATTCCCAACAGGAATGAATAAGAGTTTCTGTTGCTCCATATTTGGTGGGACATTTGGTATTGTCAGTGTTTTGGATTTTAGCCATTCAAAGTCATGGTATCTTGTTTTAATAAATTGATATTTTAGGACTTTCCAAATTAAAATGCTGAAGAGATGCCTCAGCACAGTAAAGTTAGAAAAAATTAGAAAAAAATTCTTTATCTATTAAAATTATTTCTGGTTCACTTTTGGCAAGGCTTGTCACCTAGTAGATTTGGTTTACTCTGGACATTTATTAGATCAGATTCATAGGTCTTTAGCAATCTCTCACTCCTAGGAAAGTAATTTATCTCTCCTCTGAAATCTCACAGCACCTCAACACCTTATACACACCATTCTACATTGCAATAGTGTATTGCTCTGCCAATCTTTCTCACTGAATTTTGGGGTCAAAAAGGCAGGGATCTTGGTGTAGCTGTGTCTGTATCCCTGTGCAAGCACATCTATAGATACTAGTTACCAACCTATAGTTGTTCTTGATTATGACGGCTATTAAAGAAAGACATGGAAGATGAATGTAAGCTCACCCTGGTCTTCCGTTTTACTCTTTTCTCTCTAACACCTTTGTCCTGAGTTGTAATTGTCTCAGTGTTTCCCTACTCTTAACACCAAATCAACTGGAGGCACTATTATTCAAAGAATCACCAAATACACACAGGACAGACTGAGAGAGGAAAAACATATATAGTCCAAAACCAGGTAACTGGGCCATAAAAAATGAAATGTAGCTGGCCTTCTTACTCTTTCTCTTTTATTCCATACCTCTCTTGTTAGTAGCTAAATCAGTCTCTGTCATAGGCATTACACGTTTTGGGATGGTGGGCAATTGTTCTCCAAAACACTAAGTAAAAATAGTTCAGTGGAGATATTTTAGAGATGTTCTCTGGCAGCTCCAGTGGATATTTGGAGAAACAAATATTTTTTCCAAGTTATTGGTTAACATATCATGGAATTCCCTATTGTAAAGTGCTTCTCACGCTGTGAGTTAGGTTAATAGTATTAGCCCCGTTTCCTAAATGAGTTAGGGGAGCAGCTGCTCTGGATGCTATTTTCAAAACAAAGACATCATTGCTTGTGTGATATTATGATCTAATAGACATTCTAAATGGACCCCAATGTACCATTATCTTAAAATATAGATGAGTTAGTAATTGCACAAAGGTAGGAGGATGAAAAGAAGTAATCATGGTACAGCTGAGAATTCCTGTTAGAAACTAATTTTTTTGTTGTTGTTTTCTTTGTATCTAATGTCAGATGTCATGAGAGTAAGATTTTGAATCAGTGAGGGAAACCAGAAAAAACATTCCTGGTAATATTTTGCAATGTCAATAGGTAGCACTCTAGCTTAACTAGTTAACAAGACAAGGAAGCTTGTGCAAATATAATAATAAAGGTCTTCCAACTTTGAAAATAGATGTTCCCCCCCCCCAAGAAATCCCATCACTGTCATATAAGATGACCACTTACAAATAGAGAGAATTACTGATCTATCTATCTATAGATAGATAGATATCTATAGATAGATAGATAGACAGACAGATAGATAGATAGATAGATAGATAGATAGATAGATAGATAGATAGATAGATAGACTGCAAGAGCATTGGGCCAGGTGTGATGTTGAATACGTTAGGTGCTTGGCAGCCTCTGTAATGCAGACTTACTAAGTGCAGAAGCACTGGGGAAGAACAAGACCTGCAGCTGATCCATGACTGCTCGACAAAGAAGAAGGAAGACTTTTAAACCTCCTGGGAATGAAAATAAGCCATCTCTTTCAGAAAAGGTATGGAAATACAGTACTGAGCTCTGGAAAATTTGCCAAAAGAAATGAAAAGTAGTACAGTCTAAAAAGGTCAAATACTAACCACACATCCACGTATTTGCTCTAGTTTTCCAGTAGTTAGATCTAAAACCTACGATTCAAAATTTCTGGATGATTTTAATGTGATTTACTCATCTTTTCTATGATTTATTGACAATATCCAACTACAGATACTGACAATGCAAAGGAGTCCACATATCCACCTGTTACCAGTTCTGCACATACAATGTGAAGACTCGTAGCTCTATCTAGTAGTTGTTTAAATGGCCAGAAAATTGTTCTCAGGTTGGGTCTTCTGTTTCCAAAGCAAGATTTAGTTTTTTAAAGGATGGCTGCACTCATTAGAGGTTGTTAGGATGCTAAGCATGGCTTTAGGATTAAAGAAGCAATCAGAAGTTCAAAATGTTGTGTCAGGATAAAAACTTTCATCATGATCATCAAACAGCTCCTATGGAGGAGTGCTACTTTCAGAAGAATAACTTCTCTCAAATTCAGAGATGGTCAAATGCTCCTATTGGGAAAAGGGTATGGAGTTCTTTAAACTTTTCCTTATATTAAATTCTGCCACAAGTTGTGTTAAAAGGACATTATCACTGAGAAATCAACATTCCTTTAAACTGCAGCAACTAGAGCATATCACACTTCATGCATGATGTGGAGTTGAAGATGAGGAACTGACAAAAGCATTCCACACTTTCCCCTCATGAAATGGTTCAAGAGTTTAAAGCAGAAGTTCTTGTACTTTGGAGGTTTAAATAACACTTCAAAATGCTGTCATTTTTTGCTCCACACTTGAGGAGATTTAAAAACTCGAAAATGCACTAAGCAAGCCAGTGATCATTACAACACAATTGCATGCATCACAGGTCTGTAAGTTATCCTATAGTTACAGAGCACTAGTCCCTTAGTTGTCCTTTAGCACTGTGGATACTCTGCTTACTTTCCCGATTGCTGTACCCATAAATTCACAAGTGAAAGTTCTGGAATGTCCTAGTAAATATGCAGGAATTTTTTTTTTTTTTTTTTGGAGTGCTTTGCAACATTTTGTTGCAGAAAATTGTAGCCAGCTATTCACTGTGGTGCCCTACTTGTTCAGCTGGGCTAATATCTGTGGATGACTCCACAATGGGTGAAGCTGATAAAGACTTCTCTCATACCTCCCGTGCCAGAAGTTTCCACTGTCTCCTGTATCACAAGAGACCCTAATATGCACACAGCTCCCTCTCTCACGTTTTTAAGCCCAGTTTAGGCTCTCCTCCCACTTCTTTCAGAGCTCAATTATTTCATTTTTAAAATTCCCTCTTCTGTTTTCTCATTGAAAATGAATGAGGCACATTGGATTTAAGCTAAATCTACAGTATAGAGGTCCTCAGAGCTCTATTTGCTGGAGTACCCACTACCTGACCCCATATCTACTATACTCTTCATCTTCTCTCTGATTCTTTTTCTTTACTTGCTCTGTTTCTCCATTCTTTTTCCTTTTTCTCCACCTGAAGAGTAAGGGAAACAATCTTAGGGTGTTAGGTTCTATCCCCATATGAAGAATATACTATGAATTTTCATGGATTTCTTTCTTCTTAGAGTATAGATGCATTCCATTGAAAGACTCTTTCAAGGTATGGAATAATTGGATAATTAGGTATAGATTACATCATTCTTACATCATGCTTAAAAAAATATGATAGTGTATTCTGAGCATATAACGTGAATCAGCATAATCAGGTGCAATTCTTTCCCAAGACAAGGTCAAGAAAATTTTCCCGAGTGTCCTCCCTAGAAAACAGAGTATGGCAAAAGTTCCAAAGAGCTTTATAAGTACAGTAATTATAGACAAAATTATTTTTCCCAGGAAGTTACCTCTTAAAGCGTGATAAGTATATTGCATAAGCAAAATCTCTTATATGTTAAATTCCATTTTATGTCTTAGATTTTTCTTTCCTGTTCGTAGAATCTGGGACTGGTAACATAAGCTTATTTTGTACCTGGTTTTGACAACGTTATGTCTTTGCCTTCAGCTTGAGTAAAAAGCTCTAAAAAAAGATTTCTGGTCTTATAGTGGGCAGAAGTCACAAAACCATACTTTATACTATTGTTTGTGGCAACAACTGGAGAAAGTATTAAATTATGTTTTATAAAGTATTAAATTATGTTTTATAAACTATTTATAAACTATAAATTATGTTTTATAAACTATCAAAGAAACCACAAGTCCTCAGAGCAGATACTTTTTTTTTTGAGGCAAACTTGTTCTAATTTTTGGATTTCTTAGATATTTAAGAAAACAAACAATCAGGGTAGAGGATATCCTAGCTCACTAGGTCCCTCTGATACGTGCTTTCATCGGGCCACACACCTTTCTTATCCCCCATTCCCCACCTCTTGACATTTCACATCAGTGTGACTTCATTAGTATCACACGAATGTCTCTATTGGAGTGTGAACTTTAGGCTAGCAGGGTTCCTTTCATCCATCATTGCATTCCCGGACCCAGCACAGGGGCTGAGCACATGGTAGACTTCAAGGCCTGTAAGGGATGTGAGGCTCTCACCTCACTCCCTACTATGGGCTTGTGGCAGAACAAGGGCTGTTCAAACGGATTATCTCAGTCATACAAGAAGACACCTAGTAGAAAAAAACCACTGAACTGAAAGCCCAAGGGTCTAGATTTTAGATCCAACTCTACTAAATTGTGCCTTGGCTTGTGGTCTTCAGTTTTCATATCTTTAAAATGAAGTTACTATAAGAAGAGCGATTAAGTTCCCTTCCAGTTCTCAAATGTTATGGTTCTCCCTGGTGCCAGGGTAGTAGATTGCTTATTCATTCACTCAATGAATAAGAAGTATTAATGATAGTACTATTTCCTATTGTACTTTAAGAACCAAACAGATCTCACTTTAAATGCTAAGTCTAGCTTATATCATTTTTCAGTTAATTAATATCACTCAACTACTCTTCATTTTTCTGTTTTGAAATATGTGGGAAATATGCCATTAAAATATTTGAATCAAGGAACAAAATAATTGCAATGTTCTGGCAAGGTGAATATTAAATTTCATGGTGACTATTGCATTTCAAAACTATGTCATTTTTATTTAATTTATTTACTGTAGTATTAACTTATGCAAGCTAACAAGGCCAGACCTTATTGGTGATGTGGCCTGTCACCCACTTATTTGAAATTATAAAATAAAGAACTGTGTTTCATTTATCAACAGAAAGGCTCAGCATGCAGAAGACACCATCATCTGACTTTTCTTAAACTTCTAGTCCCTTCATCCTGCCCTCCCCCACATGAATTTAGTTCAAGACCCGTTAAACACCTTGTGCATCTTGACTATGAACATCCTTGCCTATTTCATCCTTCCTCTGCCTTGCATTTTTTCTTGTATTTTTTCTGCCTCAAGGGTTCTTTTTCCCCCCAGGTTCACTTGAAAAATTTCTGCTTGTTTTAATTCTCAGATCAAAAGTCACTTTCTTTGTGAAGTTTTTCTGGAGGGCAGGGACAGTATCTCATTTATTGTAAAATCAATTGGCAACATCTAACAAATTTTGGCAAAAGCAGGTGTGCAGAAAATAAATTTATGATGATTAGCCTAGTCTTACATCTCTGCCTATTTTTCTGAATGTACTTGATTAGAATAAAGGCAGCAACCCATTACGCAAACCACCTTTCTCTATTAAGCATTCTGCACTAGTAGAATCTAAAATGTTTAAGACCTAGTTGTCTTTTAGTTATCCAAGTATAAAACAAATAGACATCTGAAGAATTCTTAACAGCTGAAAAATTATTTGGTCAGGGAGACAAATGTTTTTTTAACAGATCATTCTCTTTGTGGCTGAGTAATTTTTTTTTTTAAGTTTGAGGTAATTTTCTAGGAGAGTTCTAACGAGTGGAGTTAATTACAAGAAAGGCCCATTGTTTCATCACTGATTGTAGGATACTTCCCAGGGTTTGACTTATTTGAAGGACAATCTCCTTAGTGAAAAATCTTAAAGAGCAAGAAAAATGCAGGCTTTCTCTTATGATTTAAAGCCAGTGCATATCATGGCTAAGAAGGTTTGCTAGAGGTTTGAATAATCCTCATGGCACAGTGAAGTTTTGGTTTAACTAAAGCACTGCCTACTGGAGTGTTCAGTCAAAACCAACATGTTGCCACTCAGCCTTTTTTTTTTTTTTTTTGAGACAGAGTCTGGCTCTGTTGCCCAGGCTGGAGTGCAGTGGCGCGATCTGTGCTCACTGCAAGCTCTGCCCCCTGGGTTCACGCCATTCTCTTGCCTCAGCTTCCCAAGTGGCTGGGACTACAGGTGCCTGCCACCACACCCAGCTAATTTTCTGTATTTTTTTTTTCAATAGATATGGGGTTTCACTGTGTTAGCCAGGATAGTCTCGATCTCCTGACCTGGTGATCTGCCCGCCTTGGCCTCCCAAAGTGCTGGGATTACAGGCATGAGTCACCATGCCTGGCCTACACACTCAGCTTTTAAGAGAAAAAGCAAAACACAAGAAAATAAACTCATATCAGGAGTTTTATATAAGTAGGATTTCCTGGGATGTGGTCTGAGATCAGTAAACACCTTGTGTGGATGTATGCTTGATATTTTTATTCATTCAACAAATATTTATTGAGCATGTACTATATGCCAGGAATTGTTCTAGGCTCTGGAGACACAAGAGTGAGCAAAAGAGACAAATCCCATGCCTTTGTGTAGCTTCGCTTTTAATGAAGGGAGAAAGATAATAAATGAATTATTAGGTAAAATATGAAGTTATGTTGTATGATGAAATCACCCACTGGGCAAGCAATAATTCAGGATTCTTTTCTTCTGAGTTTGTTCTAGTTGGAGATTTAGCAGTTGGTGGTGTCATAGAGACACGTTTTCTCTGGGCTCCAGTAGTAACTTATTTCTCTACTGTGGGTATCAATGGCTCTGATTTTTCTACTTACCTATAGATAGCTCCCTCACCAGAATTTGAACTTCTGTAGATAAGGACTATGTTTCTTTTATCTTTATAGCTTTGGTGCCTAGAATATGTGCCCATTTTTCATGAAATACCTTCCACTGGTTTCTGAGAATCCGTACTTCCTCTAGACTTTTTCTATTTTCTTCCAACTTTTGGTAGCCCCACAGCTTTTTTGCAACCACTTTTCTTCTGCCCAAGCCTAAAACGTGATGATTGTCAGAGTTCCAGCCAAACCTTTACAGATTCTAATTATCTCTCAATGATTGGATTATTCCCACAGCTTTAATTCCAGCTAGATATTTACCACCTCCCAAACTACTTTTGTAGCCCAGACTTCTCTCTGGACGCTAGAGAACCAGGCTCTTCTATCCAACCAGACTTATGATCAGCAGGACCTGAATGCCCTGCAAACCTCTCAGAGTCTTCATATTTGAAACAAATGGTCATCATCCTTCCCTCAACTTGCTCTACGCCCAATATTTCTGAGTTCAGTGAATGGTATCAGAAATGACCCAAGCCAGAAGCTTCTCTCTTTCTTTTTCTTTGACTCCTCCTTTCCTCCCCTTTCCCTAAAACAAGTCAATTGTCCAACTCCTTTAGATTCTACCTCACTAAACTTTTTAAATCTCTGTCCATTTTTTCAATTCCTATGACCACACCTCAGTTTAGCCCTCAGTCATATGGTATCTAAATTACTTGCCACAGCCTCATGCAGCAACATACATGTACTGCCTATATTATGCACCTAGATCCTGGGTAGCAAAAATAGAAGCCCATGCTCCATTGGGGATGTTGGTGTGGTAACTCCTCTTTGGTTTCCCTGCCTGTAATATTGTCTTAATCAAGCTCATTTTTTAAAACTGTAGAATGATTTGTCTAAATCCAAATCTGATCACGTTAGTTCCCTGCATAAAATTCTTCAAATCTTTTAATTTGTCTCCACTCTTCTCAGGAAAACCCTCAAATTTCTTAACATGAAATCCAAGGAAGGCACCTTATAATATGAACCATTCTTCTTTCTCTAGATTAATCTTTTGCACTATTTCAAATGCCACGTTAAGCACACAAAAGCACCGGAAGTTTCCCCAAACTGTATGCTGTCTTATCTCCATAGAAAACATGTAGTTTTCTATGACTAAAGAAAAATCTTCCATCTGAATATAGAAACACATCAAGCTTCCCTTTCTCCAGTTGTTCCTGTTTACTCCAAGACAAACCTCACTGTACTACCATCCTACTCCTTCCTTAACACTAGCCTGATACCAAGTCACAGTCTACCAAGAGTGTAGAAGTAGGTAGTCTCTCAGTTATATGACAGACAGAAAATACCCATGGCGTTTTACATAACATATCTCCTAATCTGATAGATTATGGAATGTGAATGATTCTTCTGTCTTTGGAGATCATAAAATGGACAGAGCTACAAAGAACTACAAAGTGTTCAGAACAACACTTTTCCAACCAGAATAGAGATAATGCACTCGAGAACACTGCAGCTTGCATAATTATCTTTCTAGGCAATAAGGTACTTGTCTGAAGTAAGAACCATAATATCATAATCTAACCTTTATGCTCCTGTTTCAACCTGAAGCCCCCACTCCCCCTTTTCATGAATTCAGTCGGTCATTAACTGTCAATGTCCACTTAGGTTCCATCCAAGCCCTTTCCCTGACACTCCTGGAGAGGACCTCAATATCAGCTAGGGGAGCTGGAAGACTATGCCCAGGAATATTTTTGTAACTGCTTTGACACAGACTGTGTATGTTTAAAGGAAATGAACATCTTTGCATTGCCTTCATTCACCAAATGATGTCTTCTATCCATGCATGCTGCTCTAGTCACGAGAGTGGGTTGCATCTAACATACTTGTGATTCCATGAAGAGTGGGCACAGGGGAGTGCTAGTCAGGCTAAAGTTTGGGACAGATGAGGATATTAGGAGAAGAAGAAAATAACTTCTGCTCATCACCCATCAAAGATTATTTTTCCATTAGTACATTTTTTTTTTTCCTCTGGGCATCAAATGGCTTCCTTTGATTTAAATTTTAACTTATATGAAACGACTTTTAATACCACCAGGACATTTATCTTTGTTACCCAATAACTTCTCCAAAAAAAAAAAAAAAAACAACACATGATCATTGGGAGGCTGAGGTGAGTGGATCACCTGAGGTCAGGAGTTCGAGACCAGCCTGCCTAACATGACAAAACCCTGTTTCTACTAAAAACACAAAAAATTAGCTGGGCATGGTGGCGGGCGCTTGTAATCCCAGCTACTTGGGAGGCTGAGGCCAGAGAATCGCTTGAACCTGGGAGGCAGAGGTTGCAGTGAGCCGAGATCATGCCACTGCACTCCAGCCTGGGCAACAGAGCGAAACTGTGTCTCAAAAACAAACAAACAAACAAAACCATGAACATGTTCATGTCCCTGAGAAATGAACTACAATGATAACTGTTACCACTAAGAGTTGGCTTTGTATTGGTTAAGAAAAAACTGGGGATGGTTACAGGATAACTTGATTCTGGGTAAAAATTAATAAGGTAACACTAGGCAAATCATTTCATGTGTGGCGATCTAAGAGTGTAGGCACCATAAATTGTCAGATGCTATTATTATTAATTGACTTTTGGGTTATTCCTTTTAATTGTTCCTTGATTAATGCAAATGTTAAGCCTCGTATTATTGGGAATATCAACAATTCCCAAAATGTGTGGATCCCTGTTTTTAAAAATGAAAACGGCCCCTTATTTTAATCCAGTTTATCTCTAACTCAATTTACAGACTATCATATCTGAACAAACCTTTTTGCCATTAATATTTACTGAAACACACGCTATGAACCCTTAACAAAAGTTCCTGGTGAAGTGACCTCCCAAAGATAAGACACATATTTTTCCTTTCATCTTTTTGCTGAGAGGCTGAAGTAGGAAAATCTCACTGGGTCATCCCTCCTGGAGGGCTGCCTGTTGTTATCACAAGCTACAGGGCAAACAGGAAGGGCTGCATGGGGCTGTGGAGAACTCACATGTCCCAGGGGCCCACTGTTAGCTGCTAGAATTAGCTGCACAATTATCCCAGTCACACCAAATGGTCACCAAGGGTGATAGAGATCCTAGATGCAACTTAATGAACCATTTTCAGTTTTATGATAATAACCATGTGTATGCAGACACGCTTGACCTAACTCTGAGATGGGCATATGCTTACTTGCAACAGAATCTGCTGGGTCGCTTGATATATTTAAATAACAGAAATGTGATTAATAGCAACAAAACATGTCGTTCTCAGAACAGTGTCTTGTCAACAGTAACCAGCTAGCCTGACCTTTTAACAGCTCCCTGAAGGGTGGGTATACACACTGTTCGTTAATTGTGGCTTATATTTGTACCTTGGTATAAAGCAATATAGCTGTCAAAAATACTGTATATTGAATTTTTTAAGTTATTATCAATTAAAAAATTGTTATTGCCATAACTTAAGGTGGCATTGGCCAATTATAAATTCATTGGATATTAGTTCTCACTTCTTAGAACAGAGTGAATGCTTTGGGCTACTTTTTTTTTTTTTAATGTCTTTTATATTTCAGTAGGTTTTTGGGGAACAGGTTGTATTTGGTTGCGTGAATAAGTTTTATCGTGGTTTCTGAGATTTTGGTGCACCCATCACCTGAGCAGTGTACTCTGTATCCAATGTGTAGTCTTTTATCCCTCAACCCCACTCCCACTCTTTCCCTCAAGTCCCCAAAGCCAAAGTCCAATGTATCATTCTTAATGCCTTTGTATCCTCATAGCTTAGCTCCCACTTATAAGTGAGAACATATGATGTTTGGTTTTCCATTCCTGGGTTACTTCACTTTGAATAATAATTTCTAGTTCCATCCAGGCTGGTGCAGATGCCATTATTTCTTTCCTTTTTATGGCTCAGTAGTATTCCAGCCACAGTTTGACTTCCTGTTTACCAATTTGGATGTCCTTCATTTCTTTCTCTTGTCTGATTGCCCTGGCTAGGACTTTCGGCACTACGTTGAATGGAAGTGGTGAGAATGGGCATCCTTGTCTTGTTCTAGTTCTCAGGGTGAGTGCTTTCAACTTTTCCCTGTTTAATCTTACGTTGGCAATGGGTTTGTCACAGATGGCTTTTATTGCATTAAGGTATGTCCCTTCTATGCCATTTTTGCTAAGGGTTTTAATCATAAGAGATGCTGGATTTTGTAAAACGGTTTTTCTGCATCTGTTGAGATGAGCATGTGATTTTTTTCTTTTTAATTCTGTTTATGTGGTGTATCACATTTATTGACTTGCATATGTTAAACCATCCCTGCATCCCTGGTATGAAACCCACTTGATCATGGTAGATTATCTTTTTGATATGCTGTTGGATTCGGTTGACTAGTATTTTGTTGAGGATTTCTGCAACTACATTCATCAGGGATATCGATATGTAGTTTCCTTTTTTTTTTGTCATGTCCTTCCCTGATTTTGGTATTAGGGTGTTACTTCATAGAATGATTTAGGGAGGATTCCCTCTTTATCTTTTGGAGTAGTGTCAACAGGATTGGTACCAATTTTTCTTTGAATGTCTGAGAGAATTCAGCTGTGAATTTATCTAGTCCTGGACATTTTTTTGTTGGCAGTATTTTGTTACCATTTCAACCTTGCTGTTCGTTATTGGTCTGTTCAGAGTTTCTATATCTTCCTGGTTTAATCTAGAAAGGTTGTATATTTCTGGGAGCTTATCCATCTCCTCTAGGTTTTCTAGTTGATGTGCATAAAGGTGTTCATAGTAACTTTAAATAATACTTTGTATTTCTGTTGTATCAGTTGCAATATCTCCCATTTCATTTCTAATTGAACTTATTTGGATTTTCTCTCTTCTTTTCTTGGTTAATTTTGGTAATGGTCTATCAATTTTATTTATCTTTTCAAAGAATCAGCTTTTTATTTTATGTATCTTTTGTATTTTGTTGTTTCAATTTCATTTAGTTCTGCTCTGATCTTGGTTATTTCTTTTCTTCTGATGGGTTCTTGTTTCTCCAGTTTAATGACTTTTAATAACCTGATGACTATGTGCCTAGGTGATAGTCTCTTTGTGATGAATTTCCCAGTTGTTTTTTGAGCTTCTTGCATTTGGATGTCTAGATCTCTAGTAAAACTGGGAAAGTTTTCCTCAATTATTTCCTCAAATATGTTTTCCAAACTTTTAGATTTTTCTTCTTACTCAGGAACACCAATTATTCTTAGGTTTGGACGTTTAGCGCAGTCCCAAACTTCTTGGAGGCTTTATTCATTTTTTTTTTAAATTATTTTTTCTTTGTTTTTGACGGACTGGGTAAATTTGAAAGCCTTGTCTTTGAGCTCTGAAATTCTTTCTTCTGCTTGTTCGATTCTATTGCTGAGACTTTCCAGTACATTTTGCATTTCTCTAAGTGTGTCCTTGATTTCCAGAAATTGTGATTGTTTTTTATTTATGCTCTCTATTTCACTGAATACTTTTCCTTTCATATCCTGTATCAGGAGATGATAAATCAAAAAATTTTTTGATTTATTTAGGTTGGACTTCACTTTTCTCTGGTGCCTCCTTGATTAGCTTAATAATCAACCTTCTGAATTATTTTTCTGGCAATTAAGAGATTTCATCTTGGTTTGGATCCATTGTTGGTGAGCTGGTGTGATCTTTTGGGAGTGTTAAAGAACCTTGTTTTGTCATATTACCAGAATTGTTTTTCTGCTTCCTTCTCACTCGGGAAGAATATGCCGGAGGGAAGACCTGGGACTCAGGGGCTGCTGTTCAGATTCTTTTAGGGCTGCTGTTCAGATTCTTTTATCTCACGGAGTGCTCCCTTGATGGGGTGTTCTTCCCCTTCCCCTAGGAATGGGGCTTCCTGAGAGCCAAAATGCAGTGATTGTTTTTCCTCTTCTGGGTCTAGCCACCCAGTGGAGCTACCAGGCTCCCAGTTGGTACTGGCTAATGTCTACAAAGAGTCTTGTGATGTGATCCATCTTCAGGTCTTTCAGCCATGGATACCAGCACCTGCTCTGGTGGAGGTAGCAGGGGAGTGAAGTGGACCCTGTGAGGGTTCTTGGTTGTATTTTTGTTTAATGCATTGGTTTTGTGTTGGTTGGCCTCCAGCCAGGAGATAGCACTTTCAAGAGCACATCAGCTGTGGTAATATAAGGAGGTTGCAAACTCACCTTAGGGATACCTGGTTAAGTATTCAGGTTTCTCAGGCTATGGAAAGGGCTATAGAGCTCCTAAGAAATTATGACTTTTGTCTTCTGCTACCAGGGCAAGTAGAGAAAGACCACCAAGTGGGGGCAAGGATAGATATGCATGAGCTCAGACTCTCTGTGGGTGGGGCTTGCTGTGGCTGCTGTGGGAGATGGGGGTGTGGTTCTCAGGCCAATGAAGTTATGTTCTCAGGGGGTTATGGCTGCCTTTTCTGAGTCATATAGGTCACCGGGGAAGTGGGGAAAGTTGGCAGTCACAGGCCTCACCCACTCCCATGCAGCTAGCAGTCCTAAAGGTTAGTCTCACTCCCACTGTGTCCCCGCACAGTAACAGTGAGTTTATTTCCAGGCAGCCAGTGCCCAGAGCTGAGAATTTGCCCCATACCATGAGCTTCCCTGCTGAGAAAGCAAGCAGACCCACCGTTTTTTGGTGTCTCAGGGAGTCTGCAGTAGTGATCCAGTTCCTTCACATAGTCTGTGGATTGTCTCAGCTTTCCTGGAATGTCCCTGCAGTAGTTCTTGAAGCAAAAGTTCATGACGTGAGTCTCCACATGTTGCTCCATTCATCCCCACAGGAGCTGCAAGCCAGTCTTGCCTTATATCTTCCATCTTTCAATCCCTATTATCCGCTTTGGTCTACTTAAACCCCACAAAAATCATGAACAAGGTGCCAAATGGAATGAACAATAGAAACCTACCTCACTCATTCTCATAATGAAAGATAAATAAAAGGGTGAATAAATGAATGGATAGCCTACTTTGTCACACTCTTCTAGAAGCAACATCTCAGAGCTGTCAGTTAATCTATTTACCATATTAAAATAAAAGTCTACATGACACAGAAGTAGTACAGTTATAATGAATATTTTACTTCATTGACTGCTTGAATATTGAACTAATTATCACAATTTTAATATACAAACTCTTGAATCATCAACGCTCTCACATATGAGAGTTAAAAACAAAACTAGAGATAATAGACCACCACACTTACTTTCATGTTAGCATGTCAGTTAGTATGCTGACTAAGGGAGATAACCTGAAATTTGGATTGGTTTTTGCTCTATCCCTGAAACTTTCTAGATTTAGAAATATTCTGGATGAGAATAAGTGACACTCTTTGGAAGCCATTTTTACATCTAAAAAGCTACTCATCTGACAGGACTTCTGTTTGTCCCTGAATTTGGAAGTAGACATAAACATTTTCTTCTTTTTCATTTTGTAGTTAGAAAATGTGTGATACTTTCATATTACTTTTTTGAGTTACTGTGAAAAGAATTATATAATTTCAGATCTTCATCAGAGACAACTCAAAAAATGGAGTGATGTGTAGGGGGTGAAAAAAAGCAACAGAGACTCTGAAATCAGACTGACACCTGTTTGAATCCTAGCTCTGCCACAGATGCTAGGTGAGTTGGTTTATTTGGCTAACCCTTATTTTTTCCATATGCAAAATAGAAATAAAAATATCTGCATCATTCAGTTGTTAAGAGGACTGAAATAATAATATAAATAATGTGTCTACTGTGGTCATGCAAAAAAGATTAGTTCTCATTCCAATCTCTTCATTTTACAATTCAGAATGTCGAAGCCAGAAACTGACACCTTGAAAGTCAAACAAACTTCAGCTTAGGTTTGTGGATGTCACTCATATTATTTAAAATAATACAATAATTTAAATTACAAAGGATTTATCAGTTAAGTTTTAAATGTAGACATTTTATTTTGCTTTTCACTGCTTGCTATTTTCCTGGGATACAGCAACTCCTGGCCAACCAACCATGTAGTTTATTGTAGTGCTGCATAGTCCAGGAAGAAGAAATAAGGGCAATTCACTTGGTTTACGGTCATTCTTTAATAATGAACTACTAGTAACAAGTCGGATCTCTCAACAGTTAGTGTTCATGAATGTCTACTTTGGCATCTCTTCCTGTTTTGGTAATAATTCAAATGAAACTAGCGGTTAGTATTTAGACATCATATGATCAGATGTTTTTTACAAAATATTGTAGTACATATGTCCATAGAAACTGTCATTGTTACCACAGAATCAGCATAATGATGCTAGAAGAGGGGACAACTGCCTTTACAGATAAGGAAACTGAAAGCAGATGAAATTCAGTGACTTACAGTCAGTCGGTATATGGCAGCGCTGGGTTGAGAAACCAGGTAAATAACTGATTTTGACTTATCTTAGAAGTTACTACATGATGTGGAAATAAACTGTTTATTAATTTGTCTCTCCCACTGCAGGGTAACCATGTTGAGGATAAGGGGCTATGTTTTAATCATTTTAAAGTACAGTCACTAGCACACACTCAGTAAACGTTCTGTAAATATCTATTACTTGATCCAAGTAATACAGATAATAAAAGAATTTTTAAAAGAATTTATCAGGATATTTTCTCTTATCTTATTCTATGACAGATGACTCTAAAATAGTGGATTATTTTAACTGACATCCCAACACTTATAAGCTGAAGATGAGCTGTCATTCAGAATTATTACCCATGGAGATGACTGTTCACTTATCCCATCAATGACAGAATGACTCAGAATCTTTTAAAGACTCCTTTATTGAAATTGACTTTAGTATCTGTTCATGAGGAAAGAAAAATCCATCTCATTATTGTTTCACTTAGATTTTGACTCCAAAGAGCCTTCGTTAGCTTTGCTTACTTATCTTATTTGCTAACTTGAATGAGTTTAGTTTGTTTCAAAAAGCAATTTACCCTGAAGGGAGAAGGACTTATCCCTGACTAAAATTATTCTTAAAATTGTTTCAGTATCACTTGGATAAATGAGTAAATTCTCAAGGTGACTAATAAGCAGGTGTCAGTAGACACTAAAAATGTGCAAGCTTGGTCATATTTGTTTAAACAAAAAACATGTCATATTACTAAATATTTTATGCTTCTCTAATCCCTGGACAGTTGGTATCATCTGTTTAATGTGTAAAGAAATAGAGCATCAGCAAAAGTAAATGACTGTCACAAGACTTTTTGTGCAGTGGCAGCTCTAGGCCACTAGTTTTTAACCAGGGTCAACTTTGTATCCTCCTCCACGGGTGGGCGTGGGGAGCATTTGGCAATATGTGGAGACATTTTTTTCAGTCGTAACTCAGGGGAAAGTGCTACTGGAATCCAGTGGGTAGAGGCCATAGATGCTGCCAAACATCCTACTATGCATAAGACAGCTTCTCATAACGAATTACCTTGCTTAAAATGTCAATATTGCTGAGGCTGAGGAAATCTGTTCGAGGATAAGAATTCTCACCCTCAGTCTCTTCAGAATCCTTCACTACAATCAGTGTTAAAATCCCCGTATCCTCATATTTCCATAAGCAAAAGTGAGTGCATGATGTGTTTTTCTTTGGTAATCAAAGAGTAAAATTTTTTTCCATGCTATTTTTGCCACCAGAAAATCTTATTTGCCTTAGGTTCCTTCACCAAAGGATATGAAATTGTCACAAAGGTTGCCTGGAGATGGGTTTGGCATCTTAAAAGTCTAATTGGCAGGAAAATTAAAGCAACTTAAAATGTGTGTGCTCTTTAGGGAGATGTGCTATTCCCACTCTATATTATTAGATCTCAGAGACAGCTGGGGCAAGAACATCTGGGACTTCCTGCACTATCATTTTGCCAAGTTGCTATAAAATTGTCTTTTCTCACTAAAAAACTGAGAAGGAAAAGAGAAAAAGCAGTGCAAAGGTCAACCACACTTGTTAAAAGGTTGTTCCTCAGCTGTCTTTCAGAAGTCCCAGCGGTGGTTCCCTTTTTGTCAGGTTACTTCAATAAGGGAGGGAATCTACTTCATTTGATGTGTACTTTTGATAATCAGTGAATGTATCTTGGCATGTAAACTGTGCAGGACAGAATGTCAAATCTCAAAGCATATTTTTCCACCTTGAATTTTAAAAATGTAATACGTAACATGCATTTAGCAAATTTTCTCAGGGAACTTGCTGAATTTTATTGTCAAAATACAGACCTTTCACATAATGCTTTCACTTTTCTCTCTTATGTACATCTGTTCCTAACACCAATAGGCACACAAAGTGTTGTGAATCGGTAACTGGATCTTCCAACCCTCCAGGGAACTCTCACTTGTTGGCCTAGTCTAATATCTTATTATGTGGAAATGTTTTCAAAACCAAGCACAATTTTTCACCATAAAAAAGATTTTTTTTTCTTTTACCATTTTTGGTGGTCAGTGATTTAGACAATCACAAGAGTATATCACATTTGAGTAGAGAAAATGATGTGCACCTGATATATGAGCATAAATTGCAATGTCTCGATGAAAGGTAAAGTTCAGAAAAGGCCAGCATATTTCTGTCTTTAGATGCTGAAGAAGTCACTTTTGTCATCTTTCCTTCCTTGGAATCCCTATGGCATATGTCAACTATAGATAATTTTACTACACAGTTGCAAGCAGTGTCTCATGCCATTCTCTAGTTTTGTCTTTTATAAAAATCTCACACTCCAAAGAGATTGTCCTGTAACTGGAGGACAAAAACCATGGAGAAAAATTTTATGACACCGTATCATGCCTCTCCAGTCCCCACTCTAAGCCCACAGCACATTCTTACTATGTTTTTGTTGGCTGAGTGACTGGCCAACTCAATAAATGAATGGATTCTTGTTTCTGTCCCTGGGTAACCTGAAGAGTGCTGGGACACTAGGAAACGCTATTTTGGTCTACTTCAAAGAAATTAGAATTCTGTAAAGTCATACCATAAATGTCATCCTAGTTTCAAGTGGGTTATATTACTTTCTTCCCCACCTCAATTGTTTTTTTAGTATTGTATCTGCTTCATTTTAATGTTTCATTCACTTTTCATAAGTGACATCTACTCACTTGAAATATCTCAAGCAGAACCCTTTTTGTAAAATAGAGTTTTGAAAATATTATTTGTCCTTGTTCTCAGTAGGTCACCATTTTCTATTTATATATTTATTTACTTATTTATTTATTTTTATTGTACTTTAAGTTCTAGGGTACATGTGCACAACATGCAGGTTTGTTACATATGTATACGTGTGCCATGTTGGTGTGCTGCACCCATTAACTCATCATTTACATTAGGTATATCTCCTAATGCTATCCCTCCCCCCTACCCCAACCCCACGACAGGCCCCGGTGTGTGATGTTCCCCACCCTGTGTCCAAGTGTTCTCATTGTACAATTCCCACTTATGAGTGAGGACATGCGCCCCACATCAATTTTTAAGAAGAGTCATAGATATACAAAAGCCCCCCAAATATCACAGAGATAAGCCACACAATGTTGGAAACAGAAGACAACTTTTGAAACTACACTGCCAAATAAATCCTTCAAGAAAAGCACTAAAGGAAAATATGAGGTTCAGAGCAAGCTAAAAGAATGTAAATGCATGTCACCTAGGACAATCATGAAATTAGGTGAAAAAGTACCACATAGGGTATCTGAGCACTTTCAGGAGACCATCATTTATATCTTCAATTGGGAGATAAGATCACACTGCATGTGAAACTCTTCTTTCCTTAATAAGCAGGAAGAAAGCAATGAATACTTACGGGTGAAAAGAGAAGTCTGTGTTAATACTTATTTTCAAACTATTCTCTTACCCCTATCAACACACAACTTGCATCCACACACACATGCACAAACACCTACATGCCCAAGCACACATCAATGTTTTTTTTTTTTTTTTTTTTTTTTTTGATTTCCAACTTTTAAGTCAGGGCTCCATGTGGAGGATGTGCAGATTTGTTACATAGGTAAATATGTGCATGGTGGTTTGATGCACAAATCAATCCATCACTAGGTTTAAGCCCAGCATGCATTAGCTATTTATCCTGATGCACTCCCCCCAACCCTAGTGTGTGTCATTCCTCTCCCTATGTACATGTGTTCTCATTGTTCCTTTCCCACTTATAAGTGAGAACACGCAGTGTTTGCTTTTCTGTCCATCATTAGTTTGCTGAGGATAATGGCTTCCAGCTTCATCCATGTCCCTGCAAAGGACATGATCTCCTCCTTTTTGTGACCACATAGTATTCTATGATGTATATATACCACATTTTAAAAACTCAGTCTATCATTGATGGGCATTTGGGTTGATTCCATGTCTTTGCTATTGTGAATAGTGCTGCAATGAACATACATGTGCATGGATCTTTATAATAGAATGATGTATATTCTTTTGGGTATATACCTAGTAATGGGATTGCTGGGTCAAATTATTTCTGGTTTTAGGTCTTTGAAGAATTGCCACATTGTCTTCCACAATGGTTGATCTAATTTACACTCCCACCAACAGTGTAAAGATGTTCCTATTTCTCCACAGCCTCGCCAGCATCTATTGTTTCTTGACTTAGTAATAACGCCATTCTGACTGGCATGAGATGGTATCTCATTGTGGTTTTGACTTGCATTTCTCTAATGATCGGTGATGTTGAGCTTTTTTTTCAAATGTTTGTTGGCCATAAAAATGTCTTCTTTTGAGAAGTGTCTGTTCATTTCCTTTTCCAGCTTTTTAGTGGGGTTGTTTGTTTATTTCTTGTAAATTTGTTCCTTGTAGATACTGGATATTAGACCTTTGTCAGATGGATAGATTGCAAAATTTTTCTCCCATTCTATAGGTTGCCTGTTTACTCTGCTGATAGTTTCTTTTGCTGTGCAGAAGCTCTTTAGTTTAATTAGATCCTATTTGTCAATTTTGGCTTTCATTGCAATTGCTTTCGGCATCTTCATCATGAAATCTTTGCCTGTGCCTATGTCCTAAATGGTATTGCTTAGGTTTTCTTCTAGGGTTTTTATACTTTTGGGTTTTACATTTAAGTCTTAAATCCATCTTTAGTTGATTTTTGTATATGGCTTGAGGAAGGGTGTAGTTTCTATTTTCTGCACACAGCTAGCAAGTTCTCCCAGCACCATTTATTAAATAGAGAATCCTTTTCCCATTGCTCGTTTTTGTCAGGTTTTTCAAAAATCAGATGGCAGTAGGTGTGCGGTCTTATTTCTGGGTTCTCTATTCTGTTCCATTTTTTATGTGTCTGTTTTTGGAAATGAGAATAACATTGAATCTATAAATTGCTTTGGGCAGTATGGCCATTTTCACAATATTGATTCTTTCTATCCATAAACATGGAATGTTTTTCCATTTGTTTGTGTCATCTTTGATTTCTTTGATCAGCGGTTTTTAGTTCTCCTCGAAGAGGTCCTTCCCTTATCTTGTTAGCTGTATTCCTAGGTATTTTATTCTTTTTATGGCAATTGTGAATGGTAGTTCATTCATAATTTGGCTGTATATTTGGTTCATTCATAATTTGGCATAGAGCCAAATTCACTATAAGCTACTTGCCTATTCTTGGATTATAGGAATGCTAGTGATTTTTGCACATTAATTTTGTATCCTGAGACTTTGGTGAAGTTGCTTGTCAGCTTAAGAAGCTTTTGGACTGAGAGAATGGGGCTTTCTAGGTATAGGATTATGCCATCCACAAACAAAGATAGTTTGACTTTCTCTCTTCTTATTTGTATACCCTTTATTTATTTCTCTTGCCTGGTTGCTCCGGCCAGAACTTCCAAATACTATGTTGAATACGAGTGGTGAGAGAGAACATCCTTGTCTTGTGCTGGATTTCAAGGCAAATGCTTCCAGCTTTTGCCCATTCACTTTGATGTTGGCTTTGGGTTTGTCATGTATGGCTCCTGTTATTTTGAGGTAGGTTCCTTCGATACCTAATTTATTGAGAGTTTTTATCATGAAGGGATGTTGAATTTTATCAAAAGCCTTTTCTGCAGCTATTGAGATAATCATGAGGTTTTTGCCTTTAGTTCTTTTTCACATAAACATTTTCAGTCTACAGCTGACCACCCTTTTTTAAACTGGAGTAGAAAATGGTGGACAAGTGAAGCAGCCTTTCTATAAACAGCCTGCATCAGGAGACATGGAAATGTCATTCCTCATGGTTTACAGTATTAAAAAGCCTCTCCATCTTTATTACTTGTAAGAGTACTCGGCCATATTGTGTTTGGGGTCTTCTTGGTCTGTGGACACATGAGTGATGTGGACACATGAGCATACAGTGGCAATAAGTTGTGTGTGCTCAAGGGTGTGGAATTCTCCTTGTGTCATATAACACCATGTAGAAATGTCTGTGGCACTTGCTCTGCTTGTGAACAGAAATAGAGTCAAATTTATTAAATAACCAAGTAACCCCTAACCAGCCAATGTGAAAGTGAGACAAGAAAAAACAAAGTTTTCAGGATACTTAACAATAGATCCATCATGACTCTTCTGAATCGACATATGCTGTCTATTAACAGACTGAATTTAGTGACGCTAAACTATACACTTGATCAAATTTTCCTACAATCTATTCATTATAAGCTAGCTTTATTTAGAAAAACAGGCAATGTGAATTAAACTCTTGAAAATGAACCACAAAAACTGAAAGATATCCATTAATTAGTAGATTTTGTTTTTGTCTTTTTTTTGTTTGGTTGATTTTTCTTAGACAGGGTCTTGCTCTGTCACCCAGGCTGGAGTACAGAGGCTCAATCAGGGCCTAGTGCAACCCCTGCCTCCTGGGTTCAAGGGATTCTCCTGCCTCAGCCTCCTGAGTAGGTGGGATTACAGGTGCCCACCACCATGCCCAGCTAATTTTTGTAGTTTTGTAGAGAGGAGTTTCACCATGTTGGCCATGCGGGTCTCAAACTCTTGACCTCAAGTGATTCACCCGCCTTGGCCTCCCAAAGTGCTGGGATTACAGGTGTGAGCCACCATGATGAGCCAATGAACAGCTTTTGATAGAGTTATTATCTATTTTTTGACTGGTTAATTTTTGAACCTGAGGTAAATTATATAGGCAACAACTTTTTTGTTCAGTATTCAGACAAGTAGCAGACAGCACAGTGAATTTGGTCTGTTTTATATTGGCTACATCTCACATCCATTTCCAAAGGGCAACCTGTGCTTTTAGCGTTCACTAATGAAATCACACATTACAGTCTCACTGCCACATACTGCTTCCTCCAGATAGGATGTCACAGCCCCAGAAACAACTTGTAAGCTTTTTGTCTCTTAACAGCTGGGGCCACAGGGAAATAATGATGAGGGGGTGGAAGGAAAGACTATTTTAAAGGAAAAGTTCAAGATATAATTGTGATTTCTGCAAAAAATCAATTATGACAATCAAGTCTCTAGCCATTCTTGTCTAATTATTGTTAATACCTTAAAATAAGTTAATTAGCAATAGGCTACAATCCCAGACATACAGAGCAAGAGCCAGAAGATCTGTGCTGTAATCAACAAAGCCAAATATTAATGCCTGCAACTGATGCATGCAGTATTTTCTTGTAAAATCCTCCAAGGTCAGGTATTCTGAGAAAATTTCACAGTTTTAACTTTTTTATTGCTGTTGTTACACTGAAAATATTATAGAAAACAACATTTTATCAACCAAATGTGGTAAGTTAAAAGCTGACATCTCATTGCCTAGAGTGATGTTAGTTCGTTATTTAATATTTCTATAACGATTTGGTTAGGTAGGACATGCTTACAGCAACTCCTTGCCCTTTTATCGTTTTTGACAGAGAGGATTTGGCTTATATCACCTCACTCGACTAGCCATTTATACTTGTCAGAGTCACCCTTGTTTGTCAGTAGGTCAGTCTCTGAAAACCCCGTCTATCAAGTACACTCAGCACAAACATCTGGATCGCAAGCCCTCAGGGGCACCCATGCAAACAAGCCCAATAAAAAAAACATGCCTCCCTCTGTGAAAGAGGACAACAAACCAATTTAGCTGAAAATATGACAGTCTGCATCCTATCTCCTGCTTCCTTGTGCCCTGAATGAGTTGTGAAACCTTAGGAAGACGGCTGGAATGTTCCCAAATCTTAAAAAAACAGCAATTCCCTTTACAAAGAGCTGTGTTCTATTTTTTTCCTGCCCTGGACCCCGTCTCTCCATCATCTGGGAAATTTCAACAGTTTTCCAAGTGTAGACGGAGAAATTTAAGATCACAGAGAAAGAAAGTCAAGTTGACTGTCAATATAGCCTAATTTGAAGAGTTTACATTTTCACTAGCCAATCCCTCAGTTAGGATATTACCAACTCTTTGATTTGCCTCATTATCAAAATGGTCTGGGCTTTTGCATAGAAACAACCTCGACCGTTTTAATGAGAAAAAGAACAAAGAAAATGCACATGGACAGACTAATTTATACTAGAGGCTTTTAAGCCAAATGAGAATAAGTGATATTTCTGTTTTCACATGTTATTGAAAAAGGAGGAAAGAAAAAGCAGCCCCTGACAACTGAGAGCTCGCCAGACACTTAAAACCAGGCCATGTTATTCTCCTGTTGGACATAAGCAATCTCCCACAATACCAACTTCAGATAAGGTCACTACCTCTCTTCACTAAAATAAGTGGCTGTGACTCCTTTACCAATTACAGTTTGATCTTGCTCTAGCCCTATGGATTAGGCTTGTTGAAATACCCAAATATAGACTAGTCCTTGCTTTCTGACGCATCTGATCTAGAGAGAACCCCTGCTTCCTTAGACCCTCCCTCAAGTCACCCAACCTAAGCCCAATCTTGTAAGTCCCTTCTAGCATCCTCTTACCGGGATGTCTCATGTATGAACCCCATGGTATGTTCTCCGTCGCTGCAACAAATAGTAAACTCTGCATGTTCAACAAATGTTTGTGCCTGGGGATCTTTGGCTAAAGGACAATCACAAAATACTTATGTCTCTTGGAGCTTTTCAGCTGAATGGATTTGTGCCCCACTCAGGAGCCCTGCCTGCATAGAGCAGAAGGGAAGAGCTGGCCTGCAGGCCCCCTTCTCATGACTGTGGAATGTGAACTGAGATTTCCACATGTGGTCCATTTTACTTCTTGAATCAGACACCTTTTACTCATTCATCTACTGATATCTCATTATATGGTTCATTTGAAATTCCAAACAAATCTCCCTTTTCCCTCGGTTGCTGACTAAACTACACAAATTATTGTGTCACTACTTGACTGACTAAATAGCCCTGCTGCCTGGATACTCCATCTTTATTCTCTCTACCCCATCAGCCTACCTCCTTTCAACTTTTTTTTTTTGGTAAGTGCTAGCTATACATACTAGCTATATTTTAAGCTAGTTTCTTTTAGAAATTAAATTCAATCTGCCCAGCAATTCCCTAGAAGAAAACTGAGATCCAGAGAGGTTTACTAAAGTAGGAGAATCTCCATCCTATGCCACAGTTTTTCAGAAAAGTATATGTATTCATTCTCTGTTTCTCTCTGTCGCTCATACACACACACACACACATACACACACACAGAGCAGGCACTGAATAGATGTCTGACTTCTCAACAACTTGGAGCCTTCTCCAGGCTTTAACCTCTCCGAAACAGTGAAAACTGCCTGCCTGTATTTAAATGTATTTTAATCTTCTTTAATCATACAACATCAGCGGAACGAAGGAGAAAGAGAGTTTTAAAAATGCACTCTTGTTTCAAAAATTTTGGGGTCAAATGTTGTTAAAATGGAGAATTACAGACAACCCCTCCTCCTGCCATACCCCAGAGGACACAGGCTGAACTCACTCCTCTGTCACACAGTCTCACAACTGTAAGCTGGTACAGAATCTTCTTCCTTCTGAGAAATAAAAATTAAATCTTGAGCCCCCCAGCCAACTGAGTACAACCCCTTCTTGGCCAAAAGGACTCCAGAGAAACCTTAAAAACTGAGTTCTTGGCCTTGCATGGTGGCTCATGCCTGTAAACCCAGCATTTTGGGAGGCTGAGGCGGGCAGATCACTTGAGGTTAGGAGTTCGAGACCAGCCTGGCCAACATGGTGAAACCCCTTCTCTACAAAAAGTACAAAAATCAGCTGGGCATGGTGGCATGCACCTGTAATCCCAGCTACTCGGGAGGCTGAGGTGGGAGAATCAATTGAACCTGGGAGGCGGAGGTTGCAGTGAGCTGAGATCATGCCACTGTACTCCAGCCTGGGTGACAGAGCAAGGCTCTGTCTCAAAACAAAACAAAACAAGAAAACAAAAACAACTGAGTTTTTGGCAATGATGGGATGGGAGATTGGACATGCTTTGTTATACTCCATTCTTCACTAACTGCCACTAAAAGACTTTCTTTCCCAAGAGTTAAACAGAAATCAATCCATCCAACTTCCCCCCATTTTTGTGGTTTCAACACAACTGACCAGCTTGTCTTCCTGATCAGAGACACCAAATCGTAGACTGGTTCTGGTCAGTTTACAGAGACTGCACATAACATGCCTCTGTGTCCTCTGTTTCACTTTTTGACATATAGGACCTAATTTTAATGCATTAAATGTTAAGTCTCCACCCAGAAGTGAACATAGGACTTATGGAATATGTATGTTTACTTATTTATAAATGCAACCTTCCCACTTTGTGAATATTCATAGATTCTCCTACAACCTGTTGAATACGTATACTTAGCTGACCCTTTCAGCCTAAATTTTTGTCTCACCCTTCCTTTCCTTGAAGTACCTTTCTCAGTTTCTACTGGAGGCTACATTTCCCAACCCATGGAATGGCCAGCCTGCAGGTGGCAATCCTTTATAAGAAATAAAGCTCTCTTCTCTCTGAATTTATGAAACTCATAATTCTTCAGTTGAAACTCCTCCTCCTCCTCCTTTTCCTCTTCTTCTTCTTCTTTCTCATCGTATTTGAAATTAGCATTGGGGAGGCAGTTGGGATGCGGTGCTGTAATGTTAATTGGCTTTGGTGGGAGACACTGAGTCTAGAAGTTATTAAGTCTTCTTACACGAGAATGTGCTTTTTAGCCCGTCAGCGCAATAATTCTAGGATCAAACTAAGTCACACAAGACACAAGATGCCAAAAGCTGAGGGCTATTTTTTTGGAAATCATTGATAGGTACTATCTGAGTGATACAGCAAGGAAATATGAACTTAAATCTGGCAGGTCTTGTGGGTAGAGGAGTTGTAACTTAGATTTTAGGAAGAACTAACTGAGCCTAGGGAGGAGGGCACCAATAAATATTGGGGTTTATGTTCTCTAGGTTAACCAAAACCAGGTTAATTTGTCGGTAGGGATGATTAAGGTGCAGCTTGTTTGTGGGTATGAGCAGAGCAGTGCTACTTGAAGTGGGGCTCACTTGAGTCTGCTAAGAATTAAACACTTTGCACCACAGACTACTGAATCAGAATTTCTGAAAGTGGTACCCAGGAGTTTACATTGTAACAAAATTTCCCTAAGTGTATTCCAGTTTGCCAAGTCCTGGGCTGGGAAAGCGTTGTTTTCTGGAGCTTCCTTTTGATTTACAAGCCAGAATCCGCTTTCCAGTGGTTCAGAAAGATTCTAAATTGCTCCCAGCACTGACTTATAACATCATCCAAGTAAATTATTTAGCCATTCTGACTTTCAGTTTCTTAAATTGCAAATTAGGAATAACACTTGTACAAATGAAGCCATGTACATACATACAAACAGACATACACACACAGACACAAGTACATATAAGTATCTGTATGCATACATATCTATAGAGACAGGGAGAGAGACAGGTCGAACAAATGAATCTTATGGTGAAAGCTTTTTGAAAACAATGATTATTGGAACACTAGCTTTCCATAGTCTCCTTGGTGTTCTTTCTCCTCATGGATATGTAGCTTGAGGAGATCGCTTTCCCCATCTGTTGAATAGAATATCCCAAATATCCATTGTCAGCTGCTCTGCTCTGCTGCTGTGCTGGCCTGTCTTGGGACATGGCCTAGGGTGGAAGGGCGGGGCTGGAAAGCTGCTCTTTATGGAGATAGGTACTGTCTCATGTCACTATAGCTGACTTTGAACCATTCTGAGTCTCAGCCTCTAAGTGAGGATTTTCCTGGCTCTCCAAACTGCTAAGATGACTGGCACTGCAGCTGAAAAACTTCCAAGAGCTAGACCCATCCCTTCTGGGTACGGGCAAGGAAAAGGCAACCTGGGCAACAGGCGGGTTGTGAGCTGGAGTGTGTCCCCATTGGAGAGAAATAAAGAATCCTTTGGGTTCATGATGTAGAGAGAGTTAAAGAGTAGAAGAAAGAGAGAGAGGCAGATAAAGAGAGAGAGAGAGAAAGTCCAGGGAAAGTAGGCCCAGCATAAAATCTGTGGCCCAGTCCTTTGACTTTAGCCGCATTCCCTCCTGGCAAGACTCCAGGGCACCATGCAGTGTTGAGTGCAGCGCGGACTGAAAGCCCTTCCATGTTGGTATGTGCAGCCTGGTATGCTCTGCCCCCTCCGCCCCTAAGCTTTCTGTTTATCCTCTGGCCTTATCCCTCTCTGGGGTGTCTCTTCTTTTGACTGGGAGCCAGGAGTCCTGGATTTTAATCCTTTCTCTGCTGCCAGTTAGCTCTGTGTCCTTGCACAATCAATTAGCATTCCTCTTGGCCTCAACTTCCTTATTTAATAAAAAGAAATGGTGAAATGAGCAATAGGCACAAGGCAAGAAGGATTAAGCCCAGTCATCTCTAACTCCTTTCATGTTCTATGTCAATGCTTCCTTAGGAGGTTCCATGCTAACATCCTATCAGGGTTTGCTTTCTTGAGGCAAAGCCATACACTTCAAACCTTTTCTTCTCTTATCTTTGCCCACTCTGTCACCAGCATAATTCACTTTCCCAAACCCCTCGACCTGACTCTGCCTTCCAAGATGACAGATAATATATTAAATGCAGCCAGTGCCAAGCAATATTAATTTTACCTAATCTGCAAGAATAAGCATGGGACTTAGAGTCAAACAAACCTATGTAATAATCCTAGCTTATTAATTAAGGCATGACTTTAATATGGGATTTTAAAGCAAGGTGTTAGACATCTCTCAGCCTCAATTTCCACCTCTAATGGATTTAATAATACCTAATTTGTAAGGCTGCAAGGCCTTAAATGGACACAAATCATGTAGAGCTCTTAGCACAGTGCCTGGCACATAATGTGGGCTCAACAACTACAGTTGTCTTCCTTTGCCCAGCTGGGTAATATTGGTATATACTCACAACCACATCCTAAAAATTCTGCCTTACAAAAGGTGATCACTGTGACCATGAGACTAAGTGGCCAGGGCTACCCATCATCCAACTCCAAGGGACGTCATCCATATAAAATGATACTGTAAATGGTATTCTGAGGGGGCAGCACTGTCAGTAGGGCTGAAGTCAAACCATGTCAGGATTTTTACCTCTCTTTCTTTCTAAACACTTGTTGGCATGCTACTCTGTTTCCGCCTTTAAACTGGTAGCTTCATCTTCAGTCTCTTCCTTCCTTACTCAACCTACATAATTAGGTGAGTTTCATCTCCGGAGGTCCAGTTCTGATTTGCCCTCTTCAATATCTTCCTAATATATGCCTAATTCAGCCAACCATAATCTCCCCCTTCACTTTTTCCTTGAGTCATCCCCCATGTTCCTTTGCACATCACTCTGTTTCTCTAACCAACCCTGATTTCTCTTGTCCTTAAGATTTCCTACCTCCATGCTTTGCTCTTGCTATTTCCTCATCCTGAGAAGTTACCCCTACCCATCTCTGCCTATCACAGTGCTTTTTGTCAAAGCCAGCCAAAATCTTGCCAGATATCTCTCTCCTCTAAGTCACATAGGTCTTGATATTTAACTCTCCTGTTTCTCTCCAATTTGTGTTTAGGTCTTGCATGTTCTTGTCTTTTCAAACCTACTTGATGCTTGATGGCAACAATGGCAAATACCAATTTTAATATGCCTCACAACACTTAATGCAGAGCCGTACTCATAGGAGCTGTTCAACAGATAAGTACTAAATTGAACTCAGTCTACCTGAATGTACTGCCAAATTTGATCTAGATATTGTCATTTAATAAGATGAAAACAAAGTTGCAGTCACTTCTTTGGATTCTCACAAATAGCAGGGAGATAGTACTATGTAATGGTTATAAGACTGCATATCTGAGATCAGTCACTTGAAGTACAGTGTCTAGAACAGATTAGGCATTTAAATGTTTGCTTTTGTGAATAAATGAACAGATAGAGCAGCCTAAATTTAAATCCTGAATCCACCTTTTCTTAATTGTGCTATCCAGCTAAATTGGTTAACACTTCTAAGGCTGAGTCCCTTTATTGTTAAGATAGGATAGCAATAGTACCTACACTTGGAGGTTTTATAAATATTGAACCTAATCATGAATATAACACAATAAAGGATCTAACAGATAGTGAACCCTTACAATAGCCCATAATAATAATAACAGTTATTATTATTGTTATATTAATCATTATCTAACTTGTTGGCCTGAACAAATATTGTCTAATTTAACTCAGCATCACTTTACTTGCACAGATGCATTGCTGCTTAAAAATTCAGGCAGGTAATACGGCTACATTTTTTAAATTAAAAGAAACCTGTAAGTTAATAAACTTCTACAAATTAGGAAAGGACTTTACTCAAGTTGCACACCTTCTTTTTAAGAATGTGTGAATTGCGTGGGGGTGGGGTGCAAAAACTGGTGTTTGAAAAAGAAATTAAAAATAAGTCTTTAAGAAATAAAAATCTGTGTCTTTTGGCATTGCTACAGTGTAGAAAATGAATCTGCAGTATTTAGAACCATTAGCCAGATTGAAAGCTATGGTACCTAAATCCAGGCTGGATTTAGTTTCCCTGAAAGCCACCCACAACTCTAAATGCTGTTTTCTAAATGTGTGTGCTCAGAGTTTTGTTAATCCAAATATTAGGTATGATTTTAAAAATTGTAGAGAAACTAGCTAGTCAAATACAGGATCTTAGAACTGTGGGATTTTACAACTGAAATGGATCTTGGAGGTAATCTAGCTCAAACTCCAAATTTTGCAGATGAAAATATGTAAGGCCTAGAGCAGTCTTATAATTGCCTGGTAACTTTCCTTTCATGGCACAGAAGAACTTACTACAACTTTTGGTGCCATCACAGGACTTTATGAATGAATGGCTTTTGCACAAAAGCGAAGAGGACAGTGTCAGAATCAGTTCACTTCATAGGCTTCATCACTTGGTAAGAAGAGAAAGCCAACAAGTTCTGGGGAGTCAAGTGCTCCTTCACTGAATAAGTGATAAGTATTAATAAATTGCCTTTGGAAGGCATGACCCCAGAGCTGACAATAAGCTTTTCCTGTAGGTTCCATGCAGAAGGCTGGAGTATGTCCAATAACCAAACCAAACCAAAACAAAAAACTGAGCTTCACATTAATATAACATTCAGAATACAGCTTTGCAAATGGTTAAAAAGGAAGTCTTTCTAGTACTTCTGAGACTAAACTCCACTGGAGAATGCCAGCACATCTATAATGACAAGGTTCAGATATATTGGCAAATTATTGGTAAGTAATTTTCATAATCCTATAGAGGAAAGAATTAGTTCTACATATGGAGTCTTCATTTCTACTTTAAAAATTTCTTTTTCTGTTCCTTTTTCTTGTCAATGATACAACTCTACTCTTCCAAATATATAAGCTAGAGAGGCAAGTAAGAAGTTCTGAATTAAAGGGCTGAGAGCAGTTTTTAAAAATTAATTCCATGTGCTGTTAATAAGTGTTACCTGAACAAAAGTTAAGTGCTTGGAAAACATTGCATTAGTTAAATTTAAATAGGATTCATCACTAAAACATTCCTTAGTGCCTTTTATATGCTAATGTACACTGTGACTCCTTTGGGAGAATTGTGTAGAATATAATGTTCAGCACTTTCCTAACTGATTTGATTTTTTTACCTGCAAATCCTACTTTAGTAGTAGTGTACTAGAGCATGAGTAACCAAAAAGCAGTTTACCTATGACTTGAAAACTAAATTACATCAAATGACGTAAAAGGAAAAAAATGAAAACCGTTTATCTTTGAGTAAATTCTTGGCTTCTTCAAAGGATGATCTCTACACAGGTAAAATGAGGGTAAAGTTCTTGGCTAAAATGCAAAGCAAGGATTTAATATGAGTAAGTGTTTTCCTAAGCGTAGAACTATGCTGGAAGCTGGAAGAGGTGATAGGAAGACTTGCATCATGCCCAAAATGTCAAAGTTAAAAATGAAGCTTCTTTCATTCAAGGTATGCAGAGAATGGAAGGAGTTGGAGTCAGTTCCCTCCCAGGCTCCTGCTGCCTTTTCACCACCTCTAGTGACCCATCAGAGATTCTTCAAAATCTGGGGACTCTATGGGATACAGTTAAAAACAATACATTTTTATATGTACACAACTCCCTCACTTTCTAAGTTTGTGAGAAAGGGGGTAAATTGCTAATTACCAGAAAAAATAATGTTTGTAGACAGCGGTGCTATAAAGCAAAAAGCCCTCTTGTTTTGATGAATTCTTTGTTGCAACTAGCTGAGTTTAGGCTTAGGAAGCTGGAGAGAGTTGACTAGTTAGGCATAATCATCTAGATGTGTTAATCTAGTTACACAATCATCTAGAATGTTGGGTCTCAAAGGCAATCTAAGGGTAAAGAAAGAAAATAAGTGAAAAATGGTAAAGGAGGAGAAGATTCAGTCAGAGGATATGAAGCTGAGGTATACAGTGTTGCAGATGTTGTCAGGGGCTGTTATCCTAGGGCAGAAGATTTGTAATTAAAGACAAGCCTAAAATTCGATTTTAAATTATGTACATTATTGTGATTATAAGCCATTCCTGGCCTCTTCAGATCTTCAGTAAAATTTAAAAAATATTGTGGAAATGAACATGAAGCAAGTTTCATGTCTCAGAATGGGACATGGACAGACTGTGTGGGACAATTAAGTCATAAAATGATATAATCCAGTAGTAGAAAGGGCTCCTACCATACAAATAGAAGAAATGTAGACATTAGCAGAAATCATAGAGAAAGCCAGGCACTTTAATAGACTATACAATGAATGGTTGGTAATGTTATTTAAATTTTAAGGAACAGAGCAGTCCCAGCTAATGGACCATTCTGAATAACAGAAGAAAGTTTTGATTTCATATGGAAGAACTTTTCCACTCCAATGACTTGGAGTTTCCACCACCAAGAAATGCCAACAACCCCCAAATGAGTTGGCCTGTATTTCTAATGATCAATTAGCCACATCTACTTGAATGCCTTACTCATGCTTTAAATTCAGCATGACCCTGATGGTACCTTCCCCACTTCCTCCCAAATCCCTGTGTCTTTGTTTCCTGAGTCTGTGAATGCTTCCATTACCTGTCCTGCTTATCCTGAACTCTTTTCTCCCATTTATACCACATATGGAACTAGTCACTGAACCATTTTAATTTTCACTGCTTGCATATGATCCGCTTCTGTGTTTTTTCGCTTCCCCAGTGTAGCTTGCATTACCTTGCTGAAACAGTTCTAAGCACTTATCAACTGCTCACTCTCTCCATTCCATCAATCCTCCAGGCTGCATCAATTATTACATAAAACACAGATCATGTCAAGTCATGTTACTTTTAAACTTTATTATCTAGCTCCCCATTGCTCACAGGATGAGGGTCTCTGTAGCCTGGTTAAAAGATTTCTGGAAAATGTGTTCTTGCACCACTCCAAGCTTTAACTCCTTTCATTCCCCGTCCTATATGCTATGCCACAAGGTCACACGTACTATTTTCACTGCCTAATCTTTTCTCTTCATCTTTTGTCTTTTTCCACAAAGACCTTGAGTCCAAGCAAAACATTCACGCTCTGTCTCTTTAGCATAATTCAAAATGTCAATGAAAGATAAAAATAAGAGATCTGATAAGGATTTATGTTCTTTCTTCAGATGATGTTTGCATTGTTTAACATTTTACCTCAAAAGAATAAATAATATGTATAATTCAGCATATTGTGTCACACTTGCAGGAAAAAACCTGTGATTGCTCAAGTTATACCTCACAGGTAATGAACATTCTACATGTTTGGCTGGGCTTGACCAATGAAGTGACCACTGTCTCAGGGGTAACCATTCCTTATAAGGCTGCATATGTAGTATAAAAGGCATAGGATATAGTTTGAGAATAGAGTTTGAGTATCCATGTTATCATTCACTGTTGAAGCGGTCTTAGGAAAAATATATCACTTTTTTGAACCTCATTTTTTAAATCTGTAAGACAATATCTACTTCTCAGGGTTGTTATGCATTTCAAATGGAATTAGGGATATTAAAAGACTCTGCAAATGGTGGAGAAAGGATATTGCAATCTATAAAGCAACACACAAATGTGAAAAAAGGGTGCTATGAAAAGACAACTAGACATGGAGTCAAAATACATGGGGTTATGGGTTGATCTGTGGTCCACAAAAAGACATGTTGAAGTCCTAACCCCCGCTACCTGTGAGTGTGACCTTATTTGGAAATTGGTTCCTTGCCGAAGTAATTAAGATGAGGTTATTAGAGCAGGCCCTAATTCAATATGACTAGTATCCTTATAAGCAAAGGAAAACACAGAGACACATGAGAAAATGGCATGAGAAAAAGGAGGCAGAGACTGGAGTGATGTATGTATAAGCCAAGTAACACTCAGGCTTGCCAGCCACCACCAGAACCTAGGAGACAGGCATAGAACAGATTCTCTCTTAGAGTCCTCAGGAGGAACCAACCCTGCCGACACTGATTTCAGACTTCTAGGTTTCAGAACTGTGAGATAATATATTTTTATTGTTTTAAGACACCCAATTTGTGGTACTTTGTTATTGCAGCCCCGGGGACCTAAATACGTAAGTGTGAATTTTAGCTTCATCACTTGTGAGCTCTATGAATTCAAGTTAAATTATTTGAGGTTTTCCCCCTGACATTTTAAAGACACTTACCTTTCTGTGATTGTTTCTCTGAGGCCACTTGCCACCCCTTTGACTACAGTGCTAGCTTTGGGGGTCAGCACCACCTGAGATATAAAAAACGATCCCTTCTTTCTTCTTTCAGTGATGGATGCTTGAAGAAACTGGATCAGTTTCTCAGGGTCTGTGGTGTTGGCCCAGGGTGCTGGCATCATCTGCCCAGGCCAGAGAAAGGGCACTTCCAGAGCCACTGGACTGTGGTAGAAGACCAGCACTTGATAGTCCTTCTCCCACAGGTACTTTAAACTAACTTCCTGGGCAAAAATCGCTGGGCACATTTTATTTCCATAGATGTCTTTCAGCATTTGGACCAGTTTTTCATGGTGATATTTCTGCATCCCATAGAAGTGGTTGAAGTCCAAGAACACTACCTCCTTATGGTGATCTGTGAGGAATGCATTGATCTCCTCAAGGCCTTCATTGACTTTGGCACTGAACAAACCATGAGCAAAATAGAGTTCATTGTCAGGGTCTCTGGGCTTGGTGGAAATTCGAAGATCAAAATAACGAATTCCAGCTCCTAGCTGGCCAGTAAAATTCATTGTCTGAGTGGCCAACCATTTCCGCATGAGCTTTTTGGCCACAGTTCCAAACACAGAGACAAAATTCTGGACAGTTTCTGGCTGTTCAGGACCTACTGGAGAGGCTTCATCAATGTAGAAGCTGAAGGAATCATGAGACCCTAGGAGAATAACAAGCATAGTGTGGTTAATTTCCAGGTCTTTGCCCTTCCCAACTTCTTTCCCTCTTGCAATATCCATACCTCTCCCTCAAATGAGACACAGGAAATACTAAGAAATTTAGTACTAGTTATTTTTTATGCCTTAGGAGAGTCCTTTACATAATTTGACATAAGACACAGAACACTTCAATAGATCAAATTGGTTATAAAAGAATAAGAAGATTTCGTTATCATTAAATTTAAAATTTAAATAATCGTCTATTCTGTGAACCGAGAACGTAATACACTCACTAGAATTGGCTTTCCATATGGGTGACATAAGTGATCATTCATAAAGCGATATGTATGAAGACTCACCAGTACCCCAATACTTTACAGTCTTACCCTTCTCCTTGATTTTGGGTTGATTTTAAGCCTAGAAGGATTGTCTCAATGAATAAAGATGCCCTTTTCACAAGCAATCAGCATTCGAATTGTTACCTTATTCACTTTGGAAGGCACAGGAGGTCAAAGTGATAGAGGGAAGGAGAAATAAGACAAGAAGGCAGTACAATGCTGACATATTTAACTTCATTCCTGACCTTGTATTTGGGCAACTGTAAACTTAGATGAAGTCAAGTACTTTTCACATATTGAATAAATGATTAACTGTTCTTGCAAGTCAACAGCATTTAAAAATTAACAGCATTTAAAAATTGGCAGCATTTAAAAAGTAACTAATAGACTCTTCACAAATTTTCTCTCAATAGCATAAACTCTTTTGGGAATTGGCTTCTAAATTTAGAATAATTTCTTCCTAGGAAGAAAAAGGACTATTTATTTGATTAGTTTTGGCAGTTGCAAATTTCAAGACTCCAGAAATGTAGCAATGAACATGTGTGTGATTTGTCACAAACAGAGAGTGGCATTTGAAACTCTTTATTAGGACCCAATAAAGAAAAGTTATTTCAAGGTTGCATTGTATTTCTTAAAGCCTCCTTTAATTCTTAGGCATAACCCACTGAAGAGCTAAAATTAAATTAACATATTCTAAAAATTTCATACATTAGAGGGCAGATATGCTTTAAATTCTGACACCCTTTCCTGTTTCATGACCTTGTCCTAGTAACATCGTTCCCCATCTGTTACTCAGGCTTCCTCTGAGTACACTTTGTTGCCCCATTCCTGATTTTCCTCCCTTGAGGCACATATTTTCCTAGTTCTTTCACTCCCCAACCCAAAACTCACATACATATAAATACACAGAGGCACACACAAGAATCTTAAGTTTATCCATACAACACTTCAAAGCCTTGGTCTGATAAATTAGTTGAAGGATTTTTTTCAGTGATGCAAAATATACCATTCGTCTATATTCCATATCTAAGTCTATTTCTATCTATCTATCTATCTATCTATCTATCTATCTATCTATCTATCTTTCTGTCTATCTATCTATATCTAGCTTTAACAGCCCATAAGAATCACAAGTGCCTAAATTTCAGACACCATGGTAGGTTGTTAAAGAAAATAATTTGCAAAATATTTTAATACCCTGAAAATCACAACCTTTAAAATTTAGATAAGTTCTCAGAATGATTTGCTTTTTCAAAAACAATAAAAGATAACCCAAATATACAGAAATGGCATGTTTAATTTAATCTGAAACTGCATGTCTTATCTTTAGTAGATGGTGTGGCAAGAAAATGTCAATCCTTTCTGAATAAGCAAAGCTGGAAGTTAGGTTCTGATTGGTAAGTTTTAATAAACATTTAAATTGCTGCATACTGGTTTATTAGTTGCTATTCATCTGACTGCTAATTTAAATGAAAGCTAAACAAATGGTGCTAGAGCTCAATATATACAAAGAAGTGTGTCTAAAGATAGAAGTGAAAGAAAGTTTAAGAAGAATTATGATTAAATGATCTAAGATTAGGAGAGATAATAAATAAATTTATTTAAAAATAAATTTAAACTCTCAAAATAAAAGTTAAAAAGTTAGTTTCAAGGCACATGAAGGGAAAGGTAGATGAAGGTAATTGGTTACTTCTGTAATCTCGTAGAAATTATACTTGGACGCAGGCAAAAAGAGAATTAAGTATAACTAGATTTCTTTTACTAGAAATGAGTGGTTCTTTTTTTTCAATATGGCTTTAGTTTCACCTTTCTATCACATGGTTATGTGGCAAGTAAAAAAAAAATTGTAAAAATAAAATTTTAAAGGCAAGGAAATCACCACTTTTGAAAATACTGTGAAAGGATACTATACTTTCTAGAGTACATGATTTGTTGACTTTCATGGAAAGTAGCTTCTTAAGGTCAAAATAAGGGAATGTTAAAAATAAAAATAAACAGTCAGAAGGAGAAGCCAATGGTGGCTTCACCAATATGTGTTTTAAGCCAGATGACTTTGAGGTGTAGCCACAGCACCTGGTATAAAATGGTGCTTCATACTGTAAATCTTATTAGAAAAGAAAATAAAATCAATAGATACAAAACAGTATCTATGCATTTTGTAAGAAAATATGTAATCTACTTTTGGCTAAAAAAAAATGAATATTTTGATGACTTTTAATTTTATTTGGAGTAATACTTCTCAATTTCAACATTTTTACGGAACCAGTAAGTTTTCTATTTGTTTGAATGTAAAGCAAAAATACAGCAGTACTTCATAACCATTCAATAATTGTGAGGAAAAGCCTAACCTCGTGTCTTTAAAGCCAGGAGTCCTCTTTGTTCTTGAACTTTTCTGCTACATCTGGTCTGACATTTTGCTTCTATATTGACTTGGTATTCCTGGGCTTCTGACCTTTTATTCTTCTCTCATCCACAGTCTCAAACTCATACCTTGGACCTGGTACTTAATGTCACTCCTCTGATGTTGAATTTAGTTTCTCATCTTTAGGTTCCATTTGCCCTCTCTCCTCAGACAAGGGCTAACCACTCCCATTATACACCCAGTCCCATCAAGTTTGGTTGCTTTGGCTCTGAATAAGTAAATGTAATCAGAGCAACTATTTGTTTCATTTCTTGGAAATAAGCACTTTAATTTGTTTCTCCTCAGTGTGATAAATTGTACCGTCATTCAGGCACTGTGGGAAGCCCACTTCTAAGATGGCACCTAACAATCCTTGCCCTCCTGCATTCATATCCCTCTCTGTGAGTGTGGGCTGAACCTATGACTTGCTTCTAATGAATACATAAGACAAACATGATGGGATGCCCTTTCTGAGATTAGGTTACAAAAGGTTATAACTTCTGTCTTGCTACTTTTTTCCTTGCTTTGATGAGTGAACTGCCATGTTGGAGAGGCCCATGTGACACAGAGGTGAGAGTGGCCCTTGGCCAACAACCAGCTGGGAGCAGAGGTCTTTAGACTAACAGCTCTCAAGGAACTGAATCCTGTTAACGGTCAATGAGTAAGCTTGGAAATAGATCCTGCCTGAGTGAGACCTTGATTGCAGCCCTGGGAGAGAGACCAAAGCAGAGAACCCAGTTAAGTAATGCTTAGATTCCTGATTCATAGAAGCACCCAGAAACTCTGTGTTGTTTTGCACAACTAAATTCAGGGGCAATTGGTTACACAGAAATAGTTAACTAATATAGGCCATCTCTTTGTGGTTAATGAGGGGACTTGTGGCCAATAGACCCAACTGGCTAAAAGGAGAAGTTAGAATTTCAAAGAAGAGAAATTAACTATGTTTATGTTATATGCATGTTTCAGATATGAGAAAAAATTTTAAAGATGGTTTAAAAAATATTGAATTCACAAATGGACTTTCTTTTTTCCACATACTGTTATGGATGATCTGAGATATCATCTGGCCTAACCAATTGGCACATAGCATCAATTTTATTACCTTATCAGTGTGGAACGTGTGTGTGTGTAATCATTTCTATATTTTATGATTTCCAGTAGTACTGGACTTAACTTCTTATCCCATCATTTGGTATGGTAGGAAGATTGCCCCTAAAACATCCTTCTCCTGGTGATAAGACCTATATAATCCCTCCCCTTGAGTGCAAGGTCTATGATTCCATATTGTTCTTGTGATTATGTTACATTATATAGAAATGAGATTTTTAAAAATATGTAATTAAGGTCCCTAATCAGTTGGCTCTTAGTTAATCAAAGAGAGATTATCCTGAGTAGGCCTGACTTGAGCAGACAAGCTCTTAAAAGAGGCAACAAGCTGCAACAGATATTTTCCTGTTGCTCTTACAGAAGCAAAATGCAATGTTGTAGAGAAGGCCATATGGCAAAGGAAGTCATTAATAGCTCACTAAAGTGGTGTAAACATTTATTTAAACTGAAAGCATCTGAACAATCAGCAGCAACAGAAAAAAAATATTATTCAAACTTAAGCAGACCCTCCTGAAAATATAGTTGCCATTGCCTCCCCTTCTGATTGAAAAAAAGACTGATCCTTATCACCAGAAAGTGCAAATATAGCTGTCCATAAGCATCATAAAGCCCAGTAGACCATTCCATACTTTTCCAATTAAAATCTTAACCTTTTTGTTAAGTTTAGTATGTGAGCCTTTATTTATGGTTATTCAGGGAGTTACTGCTCACTGAGCACTCCCATCTGCATACCATGCATGCATAAATAAACCTTGCGTTTTCATCTGTTAATCTGTCCATTGACAGTTAGTTTGCAGGCCACCAATCACTGGACCCAAGATGAAAGGGAAAGCTTTTCCTCAAAATATAGTGAACACTAAGTAGCCTCTAGGAGCTGAGGTCTAAGCTCCTACAACTCAAGAAACCACATTCTGTGAACAACCAACAAGCTTGTAAAAGGAACCGTAGCCGCAAAAGAGATTGCAGTCTTGGTCACACTCTGATTTCAGCCTGGTATCATCCTGAGCAGAGGTCCCAGCTAATTCATATCCATAGTCCTTAATTTACGGAAGCTATGAGAAAATTTGTATTGTTTAAGCCACTATATTTGTGGTCATTTTAATGCAACAATAGAAAACTAATACATTTGGACACTACTTAAGATCATCTGTATATGTAGTGTCATACGAGTATTACAGTATAGTTGAGACAATTAGTGCGAGTATTCTGTAATTTTTAGACTTTGTGTGTAAAGGGATATGAATGACTTGAGGCAATTACATCATTCTGATTAAAGGCCCCCAGTAACTGGAAGTAAGTTAGCCTCTCTGTGTAAAAAATTATATCTACTACTAATTCTATTTTGCAAATGTTTTCTTCAAGTAAAATGGTCTACCTTCAGATGGAAAGAAATGTTCTTATTTTTAAACTAATGAATTGCTCATTCAGTAAAACATTTATCAAGCACTTGCTATAAGTGTTATTATTATGCTAAGTATAAGACAAGCATTGTTTTCATTCTCATAAATTTACAGCTTAATATGTGATGCACATAGATAAATAATTATAGTAGAGTTGGTAATGATTCTTTAGTCACTATTGCATAGCATGGGGTAGAGAGGAGAAAATGTGTGATAACTGATTATTAATATCAATGGGCTTATGCAAATAATTTTAAAAGAGCTAGACTAAATGCAAAAGTAGCCTTGCTTTTTGGGTTAAATGATAAATGGCTCTTGGGAGCCACACTAAACAGGGTACACAGAATGGGAGCATTTGCATCTGGCTAACTTTGCCTTAGTTTATTGCTGTGGACTAGTTGGAAACTAAAAAAAAAAAATTACATACAATCCTTGCCCCCAAGAGTCTTATAATTTAATTAGGGAAGTTAGGCATAGACACAAACAAATGAATCCTTATACCAAATAGCATTCCTTCATTCTTTCAACAGACATTTACTGAGCGTCAGCTGTGTTCAAGGCACTTATAATTAGGCAGTGGAAGTTAAAGACAGTCAATTTGGATGTGGAAGGAAAACGTGCACTTCTATTTTTATTTATATATTTATCTTAAAATAATAAAAATTAAGCATTAATAACATTTTACATATGTATTGCCACTGTCACCTCCAGGATAGTCAAATACAATATTCAGTACTCAAGGTATTTTTTTAAAAAAGTGGGAATTCCACTGCCCTGAATGGTACCCTCATTCATTTGATCAGATTGTGCTGCATTGCAGTTTGCTGTAATATCCTGGCTGGTTAAGTAGACTTTAGACTTGCAGAGTTTAATTATCCAAGTACTCCCAAAATAGACATGTGATTTTAGAAGTTATTTTCTTTTTCATAAAAAAGGTCCAGACTAAAGATAATTCAATTAAGTAAATAAGAAATCTAAAACTGACACCTATACTTTTATTATGAGCTTTTCATTAGTCATATGACTGTATTATAATTTTAGCTAATAGAAGGACAACCAAAATAATATGAAATTACCAAGAAGACTACTTGATATGTAGATTCACTTTTACTATTAACTATGAACTTCTCCCTGCGTACGTATCATGTTTTGTAATACCAGTTCATAATAGAATAATAACACTACAATAATAAATGTTTTAAAATAACATATATTTTATACTTTATTAGTATAGTAATGCTTGTATAATTTATATATAAATGTTTTTATAATATTTATACGTATACAGCACTTTCATAAAATTTATGGATAAATATACTTCTATACCAGTTTCTTGCTTGATTTTTTTTTTTAGTTGATAGGAGGGCCTCTGATTTAGTCCACTGGAATGATTAGACTGGAAGAACTAAGTGAAAATGACTTGAATCAGAAAATACTGGAGACAGAGAAACCAGTTAAAGCCTATTGATGTGCTAGTGGTTTGAGATATAGAGCGTCTCTGTGAAATAAAACGTACTGAAAAACTTCAGCCCTCAGTGCTTCTCCCCATGTTACAAGATACTGGCATCAGAAAACACCACAAAATGAATACCATTCTTTACTCCTTCCTTGCTTCCCAAATCCCTACTGGGAAGTAACATTTAGCAGTGTGAGAGTAATGAAGCAGAATACCTCCTTCCTCCAGATACCAACACAGATGCATAAGAAGACATAGCTGAATTTCTGAGCAACAGGTGTTAACTTACAAAGCACAAGGTAAGCTGTACTGTGTTCTTTGCAATTGAAGTCAAATATCCCAACATGAGAAGAGCCTCTCTGCATATAGACAAAGATAACCAACTGTAGCTAAAGGCTTCCATGTACTTTCAGTACTCAAAATAGTCATACATCTGGGCGTTCTGCCAGTCAACACCATGTCTGCTGTTGATGTTGGTAATAGTAACCATCAGAAACTTCAGGAAGTGAAAGAAGATCTCCCATAGAAAAGGAAATCATGGTCAATATAATTTTTGTGATCAATTTGTATTTCTTTTACATTTTCTAAATGTCTAAAAATATACACATCATATATATTTTACATGGTAACTTTCAGTTAACTAGAATTTTTTACATTAACATGTTCCTTTTTAAATTATTATTGAAGAATAATGTACAGACAATAAAATGCATTCATTTTAAGTATATAATTCTGTGAGTTTGATAAATGTATGCATCCAAGTAATTGCCACCACAATCAAGATACAGCACATTTCCACCACAAAGGTCATCCCTTGTGACCCTTTGTAGCAAATTCCCCCTATCCACCCCGAGATCCAGGCAACCACTAATCTGCTATATATCACTCTAAGTTAGTTTTGACATCTCTATAATTCCATATAAATGAAATATACAATATGTACTTTCTTCAGTCTGGCTTCTTTTCCTTAGAGTATATATTTTAAGATTCATCCTATGTTGTTGTATGTATCAGTAGTTTTTTTTCTTTTTATTGTGAAATCATATTCCAACCGTATTCCACCATTTGCATACATCATAATTAATTTAACCATTCATTAGTTTTTGAGCATTTGGGTGGTTTCCATTGCTGACTATTCTGAACAAAACTGTTCATTGCTGAATATTTTTTTCTGTAAACATTTCTCTTCCATTATTATTGCACAAGTCCAAGGAGCAGAATTGCTAGGGTAAATAGTATTTGTTTTACATTATAAGAAATTGACAAATTTATCAAAGAGATTGTCTCATTTTATATTTCCTCAAGCAATGTATCAGAGTTCCAGTTACTCCACAAAGTACCAATGCTTTGTAATGTCAGTCTTTTTAGTATTAGTCATTTGAGTGATTGTACACTGGTATCTCATAGTGGTCTTAATTCTCTGATATCTGATAAGTAAAGATGTTAAGAATCTTTCTGAGAGACAGGCAGAGCAAGAGGGTGGAATAGAAGGCTCCACCAATCATTCTCAGTGCAAGGACACCAAGTAGTTAACAACTATCTACATAGAAAAAAAAAATCTTCATAAGAACCAAAAATCAGATGAGCACTCATAGTACTGGGTTTTAACTTCATATTGTTGAGAGAGGCTCTGAAGAGATAGAAAAAACAGTCCTGAATTGCTGATGCCACTCTTCCCTACCCTGGTGGCAGTGGCCTGGTACAGAGAATATCTCTGGGTACTGGGGGAGGAAGAACACAGCAATTGTGAGGCATTGAACTCCATGTTGTCCTGTTACAGCAGAAATGAAAATTGGACAAAAATCAGGTGATGCTCGCTCGCTAAGGGAGCATTTAAAACAGCCCTAGTCAGAGGGAGAATTGGAGATACCAGTGGTCCAAACGTGAGTGCCTGCAAACCTCAGTACTGAGGGCTACAGCACTCTGAGCCTCCAAGTAAACTTAAAAGGCAGTCTAGACCATAAGTACTGCAATTCAGGCAAGTCCTAGAGCTGAATTCAGCCCAGAGACAGTGGACTGAGGGGGAACATGACACACAGAAACATCAGTCAAGGAAGCCAAAAGTGCTGTTATCACCCCTCCCCTAACCCCAGGCTGCACAGCTTGAGGGTCCAAAAGAGACCCCTTCCTTGCTCTTGAGAAAACGAAAGGGAAGAGTTGAGAGGAGTTTGTCTTGCATCTTGGATACCAGCTCAGCCACAGCAGGATAGGACACCAGTCAGAGTCATGAGGTCCCCATTTCAGCCCTAGTTCCCAGATGACATTTCTAGACACACCCTGGGCCAGAAGGGAACCCACTGCCTTGAAGAAAGAGACGTAGTTCTGCCAGCATTCATCACCTACTAAATGAAGAGCCCTTGGACCCCAAGTAAACAGCAGTAAGACCCAGCTACTACATCAAGGGCTTTGGGTGAGCCTCTGAGACTTGCTGGCTTCAGGTGAGTCTCAGCACATTACCTACCACCTGTGGTGGCTACTGGGCAAATTCCTTACTCTTGAGAAAAGCAAAGGGGATTTTGTCTTGTACCTTAGGTGCCAGCAAAGCCACAGTGGGGTAGAGCACCAAGTGGGTTCTTGGGGTCCTCGATTTCAGGACTTGACTCTTGAACAGCATTTATGGACATGCCCTGGATCAAAGGGATCCCATTTTCCTGAAGGGTGAGTCCCAGGCCAGGCAGCATCCACCACAAGCTGACTTAAGTGAACTTGGGCCTTAAGAGAACACCAGCAGTAGTGTAGCAGTACTCCTCATGGTGGCTATGGATGAGGCTCCTCTGCCTTTGGAAAAGAGAGGGAAGAGTGGCAAGGACTGCCTTTTGTAGTTCGAATGCCAGCTCAGCTGCAACACAGTAAAACACAAGGTAGACCTGTAAGGTTTTTGACTGTAGTCTCTGACTCTTGGACAGCACTTCTGGACCCACCCAGGGCCTGCTCTGAAGGGAAGGACACAAGCCTGGCTGGCTTTGCCACCTGCTGATTGTACAGCCCCAGGGCATTGAGTGAACATAGGCAGTAGCCAGGGAGTGGTTACAGCCAGTGCTTTTCTGACTTCAAGTCTGACCCAGCACAGTCATAATAGTGGTTGCCACAGGGCTTTTTCTGTCACTTCACTCCCAGCTTTAGGTGGCTCAGAACACAGAGAGAGACTCTGTATATTTGGGATAAAGTAAGAGAAGAGAACA